>NC_091250.1:109707216-110983883 GCF_042477335.2 Ovis canadensis
AGGAGATCAAGCCTGGGATTTCTTTGGAAGGAATGATGCTAAAGCTGAAACTCCAGTACTTTGGCCACCTCATGTGAAGAGTTGACTCACTGGAAAAGACTCTGATGCTGGGAGGGATTGGAGGCAGGAGGAGAAGGGGACGACCCAGGAAGAGATGGCTGGATGGCATCACCAACTTGATGGATGTGAGTCTGAGTGAACTCTGGGAGATGGTGATGGACAGGGAGGCCTGGCGTGCTGCGATTCATGGGGTCGCAAAGAGTCAGACACGACTGAGCAACTGAACTGAACTGAACTGAATGTCAAAGTTCAGGTTCTTAAACTCTACCTTGTTTCCATCACTGATTTTTTTTTTTTTTTTTGCCACTTGGCTTGTGAAAGTTCCCCATCCAGGAACTGAACCTGGCCCCAGCAGTGAAAATGCCAAGTCCTAGTCACTGGACCACTAGGAAATTCCCCCTCACCTGCTTTCTTCTTGTGACTTTCTTTTTATTTTTTTAAAAAAAGTCTTTACATAAAAGCATTTCTCAAGTTTTCCATTGTTACTTCCACTTCCAGACAGATGGTAGAGTGTGATAACCTATCATTATCACCTAGAAATGATGGATAAAAGTGATGAAGAACTAAAAGGCACTCATAGCTGATCCCTCAAGGATACAGAAGAATCTCCAGGTGCAAGAAACAGAGAAGGAACTGCAAACCTGGGCAGGAGCTGATGGCGTGTCTTCTCTGAGACGGGTTGTATATGTCTCAGTAACACGGAGGGGCTTGGGATTTAATGCCCATGCAGAGACAGAAAGCTGGAATTAAGACAAGAAGCTCACCAGCACAGATAGATGGCAAAGAAACTACCAGTGTTCCCCAGGGCTCAGAGTAGAACAAAAAATGCCTACTAAGAATTCAGAACTTCAGGCCTGTTTTTCCTGAAGACCCAAAGTTCTGTTATACCATTTGCATTGTCTGAGAAACCCAAAGCTGAGGCAATAATGTGAAAATTGATCTCAGGCCAATGATACTTCTTGGGTCCCTTGCAGAAAAATGTAGAAACTACTGTGGAATGCCCACTCTTAACTCCAGACCACACAGATTCTCACAGATAAAACCACTGAAGATTAGCTCAGAATTCAAAATTGCAGAACATATGAGGAAACAATCTGTAGTACCGTAACCAAAACAAACAAGAAGATTAAAACCCAAAGAATTTCAAATGAAGGAACTAGCTTACAAAAACTATGAAATAAGCATATTTTAAAAGATTTAAAAACACAGAAGAAGGAACTAAAACTGTAAGGAGATAAAATGCTATAAAAAATAAAAACAACAAACAAGCAGATTTTTTTCAAGAGATAAGTAATTACTTGAAAATGAAAACTGTAGTCATTAAAATTGCTTGGTGTGATAAATAGTAGAGAAATAATAATTCACTTTTCCTCAGGTTATCAGATTCTTAAAATTATGTATTTTCTCTGGTAAAGAAAAAATTAACTTAGTCTTATTTAACTCTAGAGTCCACAAAGGCATTGAAAGTCATAATCCAATCAATAATTGACAAAAGTATAAAACAATCAGTCTAGCTGGATTGTAGTTTATTACGGATGTATAACCTTGAGGAAAGCAAGTAGACCCCCTTGAGCCATAGGTTTCTTTGAAAGATGAAACGAGGTAATTTTTAAAATTTTTACTTAAAAATAGTTTTAGACTTACTGAAAAGTTGCAAAAATAGTGCAAAAAAGCTCTTAAATATGCTTTAACTGCTTCCCCCAATAGTAACATCTTATATAACCGTAGAACAATGGGCTTCCCTGGTGGCTCAGTTGGTAAAGAATCTGCCTGCAATGCAGGAGACCCAGGTTCTATCCCTGGGTGGGGAGTATCCCCTGGAGATGGAAATGGCAACCCATTCCATATTCTTACCTGGAAAATCCCAGGGACAGAGGAGCCTGGCAGGCTACAGTCTATAGGGTGGCAAAAATTTGGACATGACGTAGCAATTAAACCAGCACCACCACCACCATAGAACAATAATCAAACCCAGTAAATCAGCACTACTACAGTGCTACTGGGAGAAGGCAATGGCACCCCACTCCAGTACTCTTGCCTGGAAAACCCTATGGATGGAGGAGCCTGGTGGGCTGCAGTCCATGGGGTCACGAAGAGTCGGACACGACTGAGCTACTTCACTTTCACTTTTCACTTGCATGCATTGGAGAAGGAAATGGCAACTCACTCCAGTATTCTTGCCTGGAGAATCCCAGGGACGGGGGAGCCTGGTGGGCTGCCGTCTATGGGGTCACACAGAGTCGGACAGGACTGAAGCAACTTAGCAGCAGCAGCAGCACAATGTTACTAATTAGTTCACAGACCTTATTCAACTTAGCCATATTTCACCCACTGATTTTAAGCTAGACAATGTTTAAGTCTTTTCAGCTCTAAAAATCTTTGACTCATTTGATGTATTAAATTCTTTACCTGTATCTTGATCATAAAAACAATCGAGAAGTTAAATTTCTTAAAGGTATCCCATCCCAATAGTCTGTTAAAGTATTAAATGGAACAATGCTCAGTGAGGTGATTTTTAAGCCATTTCAGCTTGATAAATGCCATACAGACTTGATTTTGACCCTTTTCTCCCATAACTCTCTTAATTAACTTCTTCCTAGTAACATAATCCTATTTCTGTGTGTTCAGAGCTCCCCACTGGTAATAATCAAATCACATTACCCTTAGGAGCCATTCAAGAGTGGAAAAAGGTGGTGGGAACCAGAAGCCCACTTAACACAAATCTACTTACATCCGTCTATCCTGGTTTTGTGAATTATGGAGCCCTTACCTCAGTGCCACGCTAGCTACTAAGCACTCCCTCATCACATTGGAACATTCCAGTTGAGCTTTAACACCTTTTTTGTACAGTTTTGTGTATTCTGGCCACCTCTTCTTAATCTCTTCTGCTTCTGTTAGGTCCATACCATTTCTGTCCTTTATCGAGCCCATCTTTGCATGAAATGTTCCCTTGGTATCTCTAATTTGCTTGAAGGGACCTCTAGTCTTTCCCATTCTATTGTTTTCTTCTATTTCTTTGCATTGTTCACTTAAGAAGGCTTTCTTATCTCTCCTTGCTAGTCTTTGGAACTCTGCATTCAGATGGGTATATCTTTCCTTAAATTGCTCATGTAGTATACACATAAAGGACCTACGTTCAGACTCACCACTTTTTTCAAATGTAAGTTTAGGCTAGTTGATTAATATGTGTACCTTTAGCAGATTTGAGAGTAAGTTAAATGAGATGGTTTTATTGAAGTAGCTTGAGTATCATCTGAGAGAGAATCTGACTTACATTGCCAACTCTAAGTTATTTAGCATAGTGTAAGGAAACTTCACTGCAAATTATCTCAACCCCAAAGTAATTCATTGTGATTCCAATGAGATTCTAATTCTTAAAACCTATTACCTTTCCCCTTCAAGATTCTTGGTTAAAATATTGACTTCAATATCAAGGAAAACACTAGTAGATATAGTTTCCTGTTTTTTAAGCCTGGACTGTTTTTAAACCTGGATTTTCATATAGTTAAGGAATCATCTTGTATTTTGTCATACTATGATAAAAGCAGAGATGAGTTACAATGCAAAAGCTCTCACTTGGAAGGAGTGAACTCCACAAAATATCGGTATTTCTCCCTGTCTACTTGTGGGTTTGTCACAAAGAGACCTTGGATTCCACATACCCAGTGCTGAATTCCTCATCTTGTCTTCTACCAGCTCATCTCCTTAGTGGCCTTGCTTCCTTACTCATCACCCAACCTAATAGGGGATTATCTGATTCCTCCCTCTTTCTCACCCTTTACAGCCACACTTGTTAAGTTCGGTTGCTTCCACTTCTTTAATGATTCTAGTATCTGTTTATGTCTTTCAGGTCTTACCTCTGTTACTTGAGTTTATTTCATCTGGGTTTTGCAATTTTATAATTGGTCAAACTGTCCACATAAATATTAGCTACTGTTGTCATTGGTTTTCTAAATTAAAATCCAGCCTCTTTCACAAAACTTTCACATACGTTCTGTGTTCTACTAAAAATCAGTTCTTGCCATTAACCTACTGAAACTCTCACAGTGGCTCCCAGTTGCTTCTGGGGCTGATCTCCAGAGGCAGGAACATCATCCTACTGATCTTTGAGTCCCCCATCCCAAAGGGCTGACCACAGCAGTTAGCACCTAGCAGGTGCTCACTGACTGTTTACTGAGTTGAAATTAATGGGATTAGTCAATATCTTATGATTCTTGCTAATCTGCATAGTAGGGCAATGGGTTTTTTTTAATCTGGAAAATAGGTTTATTTCATTAGGACTTGTTAGGAAAACCCTGCTTAATTAGCTTTCCTGTTATAAAGCAGAATATCTAGGAAATTGATCTTTAGATATTTTTCTATTCTCCATAATTTCATTGTGGAAATCTCCTCTCAGAATATTTTGCAACTACCCACATTCATAAGCAGTCCGCATCCTGGGAAAGCATGTTTATTAACAAGGTATTATGAACAGAAGTTGAACCAGCAAGAGATGGATAATGGAATTTGTGACTTAGGTACAAATGAGAAACAGTCCAAGAAAGAAATAGAGTGAGTTGATTCTACACATGATTATTTTAATAAGAATATTGATGTTTTTCCATTACTTCAGTATTTCATCACTATCTAGGATATTATGTTCATTTTCAACTTGAATTTAGTGCATATTAATATTAGAATCAGTATTTCTGTTGAGAAAGAAAACTAATTTCTCTAAGATAATCAAAGTGTACTGTTAATTGCCCAATATGTCTCGTACACTAAGATCTGTTTTTTTTTCTACATAACATTTAAAAGATATGTACAGTTTCTGTGTGTGTGTCTCTCTCTCACACACACACACACAGACACAGACACACATACACACTCTTCTCTCCCTCTTCATATCAGAGTGGTAGAGAGGCTTCTTTCAGATTTACTATTAGATTCATTTTCACAAGAATGTGTCTTCTGTTTTTTTATTTATTATTTAATTGAAGGATACTTGCTTTACAGAATTTTGTTGTTTTCTGTCAAACATCAACAAGAATCAGCCCTAGGTACACCCATGTCCCCTCCCTCCTAAACCTCATCCATTCTTTTTTCTTGGGCTTCACTTGAAGGAACATTCTCCTTGTGAAATTTTGATTGTTTCTATAACACTTCTGAATTTGCAATCTCACTGTAAGAAAATAGTAGCTCCAGGTGAAGAACAAACAACAGAAACAGATTGGTGTTGTTGGTGGTGGTGTTTAGATGTAGATTTCATTACTTCAATTCTAATAAAGTTTAGAGAGTCGAGGAGGAAAAAACATGATCAGTTATTTATCAAGGTAAATGTTGGTCTGTGAACATAAAATAATCATGATGGGTAATAGAGTTTCATGACTAGGAAAATGAGCTTTGGATTCAAATCCCAGCTCCTCCACTTCGGATCTTCATGACCTCAAACAAATTCTTGAACTTTTCTGAGTTTAAAGACAGATTACTTTGTCTTTAAAATGCAGATGATAATAGCATCTTTAGGAGGATTCAGTAACACAGTGGTAAGGATAACCAACATTCTTTTTAAGCACCTGTGAAGTATGTACTATGACTCTGTTTTCACCAATGATGGACAGAGACTTTTAGTACGTAAGTAAGCTCTCCCACCTCTATGTGGTGGAGCAGGGTTTGAACCACTATGCGATGTGCTTCATGCAGAACCTGTCATATGCATTCCAGTATTAGCTATTATTATTTTCATTGTATAGAACTCTTCCTGATTTTTTTCTAGTTTCCCCTTTTGTTTACACCAAAAGTTTCCTGGTTAGAAAGCATCTTCTGTTCATAGAAAGTTGTGGGTAGAAATGAATCTATTCAATGCCCAGTATTTGGAATGCTCACAGCTGTTGGAATCTTCTTATATAATTTTAATAGATACAAGTCAGTAACTTCATACATGAATTGCCCTTGAATGGCTTTTAGCTCTTTTAATTGAAAGACTGGGTATTTTTTGTCTAAAGGTGGTTTTGATGACACCTACTGAGTTCTGTGTTTATGTCTTTTCCTTCGCCTTAGATAAAAATGAAGTGTACCATATCTTTTCTGTTAAAAAAAAAAAGTGATAGAGAAGGAGATGAGAGTTCTGATTGACTTTCCCCTCTCCCAGGGTCCTCACTAACTATGTGTTTTTCTTAGGGGATGTGGTCCTTCTGGTTAATATGCCTGCAGACAGCCCTGCAGATGGAGGGCAGCACTTGCCTGATGGGAGGACAGCAACTCCCACCAGCACCTTCACCCAGCAAGATATCAACGAAGGTATCGTGTGGTACAGGCACTCAGGGGTCCCAGCCCAGAGTGACTCCTTCCGCTTTCAGGTACCATCTGCTTCCTGAATTTTCTGATATCTGGATGGTCTGATGAAAATCTTCACCCTTATTTATAAATGATCCAAGTCATTTTCTATGATTGCCTGCAAGTCACATTTGGGAGGGGAAAAAAATGTAACTAGTAGCATCAAGAGATTTATTTTTAATTAATTTGCCAATTCAGCCTTATGATCTCTACATCATTTCATAGCAAAGAGATTTATAATAGATAATTGCTAAAATATTTGGCAAAAAGTATTTTCAAAATGTTAAAATGCCATATGGAGAAAAAAAATCTTATTTTCTTTTTGCAAATGTTTTTGAAACATTTACCATCTTATGATAAGGTCATGGGTTTAGCAGCCAAACTCATTGGGTTTATGTTTTACTTCTGCCATGTACTAGCTTTGGAAAAATTACTTGGGCAAAATCTTTGAACTTCAGTTTTCTCATCTGTAAAATAGGATTGTACGGATTTAATGAATTGTAAGGATTTAATGAGTTAATACAGATAAAGCATTTAGAATACTGGCTATTACTGTGTAAGGGTGTGTGACTATCATTTATTAAGATTAGTCAAATACCAGTGCTATAGACTGAATGTGTCCAACTGAAGTTAGTATGTTGAAATCTTACCCATCTATGTGATGGTATATGGAGGTGGTGCCTCTGATTAGAATTAGATGAGGTCATGAGGGTTGTCTGGAGAAGGCAATCCACTCCAGTATTCTTGCCTGGCAAATCCCATGGACAGAGAAGCCTGGCGGGCTAAAGTCTGTGGGGTTGCAAAGAGTCAGACATCACTGAGGGACTAACACACACGCACACACACACACACACACACACACACACACACACACACACCACACACACGAGGGTTGTACCCTCATGAATGGGATTAGTTTACTTACAGGAGTCACATGAGTGCTTGCTTCCAATCTCTGCTGCCCTCCATGGGGATACGATGAAAAATCTACAGTCTACAACCCAGAAGAGGGCCCTCACCAGAACCCAGCCATACTGGTACCCTGATTTCAGACCTCCAGCCTCCAGAACTGTGAGAATTACATTTCTATTATTTAGAAACCACCCCGTCTATGGTATTTTTGTTAGAGTAGCCTGAGCAAACTGTGGCAACCAGACCATAGGCTGGTTTAATTTATTCTGTCAGTAAATTACAGAACAAGAAATTATACTGGGCACATTCTCTGTTATGAAATATGATTAGAAATTAATAATAAAAGGGTAAAAAAATCAAAGCATTTGGAATTTCTAAATAATTCCTAATTCTAAAACTGTTAAGAAATATTGATTAGGAGAAAACAACATATCAAAACTTAAATGATGTGAACAAAGTAATACTCAGATGAAAACTGATGGCCTTAAGCTCTTATTATTGAGCAGAAAAGCATGAAAATGAATGGGCTAAATACTAAATTCAAGAAGCTGGTGAAGTATGAGAGAAGCAAAAGGAAAACATCAATAGACATAAAAGAGGAATTGACTAATTATAAGATTCTAGACTTGATAAATAAGTACAAAATCTGAATCTTTGGAAAGACCCATACAGTTAAAGAATCCTCTGTCAAGGACAATTCAGAAATGAATAATTGAACAGAAATACAGAGGAATGAGGAAGTATGAATGAGAAAGAACTTTTAAACACAGATACAGAAAAGGATTTAGGAACACATCAGAGAAAATATAAAGAGGCTCTCATGGTTATCAGTCAAAGCAACTTAACAATCCTGCTAAGTCTGAGCCCATTTCCTTTGTCTAGGAATCCAGTTGGGGATAAACTATCATTACAGCTCACCTTGTTAAAATTATTTTCCATACTAATAAGCAGCAAGGTCCTACTGTTTAGCACAGGGAACTCTGCTCATTGTTATGTGGCAGCTTGGATGGGAGAGGACTTTGCAAGAGAATGAATACATATTTGTCCCTGATGGCTCAGACAGTAAAGAATCCTTCTGCAATGCAGGAGACCCAGGCTGGATCCCTGAGTCAAGAAGATTCCCTGGAGAAGAAATGGCAACCCACCCCAGTATTCTTGCCTGGAGAATTCCATGGACAGAGGAGCCTGGCAGACTACAGTCCATGGGGTCGCAAAGAGTCAGGCACGACTGAGCAACTGACACTTTCACGTCACGTGTATGGCTGAGCTCCTTTGCTGTCCACCTGAAACTATCACAACATTGTTAATTGGGTATACCCCAATGCAAAATAGAGTGTTTAAAAAAAATTATCATCCATTCTGTTCCTGATGCGTGGTGCACATATCTTCATCATCCGATTTATATTGTGTAAAAAAATGTGCTTTTCCAGAGAGCTGCCTGAAATAAACCTGGAAATCATTAAAATTAGATTACACTGAGCACACTGAATGTCCAGTGAGTGCGCAAACATGACGTGCCCTTTGCCCAAGTTAATATTTCAATTTTAGCAGCTGGGGACTCAGCAGTCCTCAGGTAATGAGTCAGAACAGAGGCAAAGACCTCAATCAAAAGGAGTCACCTCAGCAAACTAGAATCCTCAGACCTGCCTTTGCCTTCATAGGCATCAATATGAAGAACATCATCAATATGGAGCATTTCCCTGGAAAGAGATTCTCAGCACCTGCTAAAATGATATTTGATTGCTTTTGCAAGTTGGTTACTAAGTAGGTTATTATAAAATAGCAAAAGTTATTGATTTTTGGAAAACAAATTCACTTGAGTTTAAGACCTAAAACATCATTACTTAGAAAATGGTTCCCTTTGGAGAATCTTCACACGTTTTGCACAAAATGTATTTTAAAGGCTTACCTGAAATCTCCTTCGAACTCTGTGGAATATTCTTTAGAATATCTTCAATAATGACAATGTATCATCCTTGGGAAGAAGTGAATTTTAAAATATAACCCAATAGACAAAAGTCATGCTGACTCACATCTGGTAGAAAGAAGAGTAGTGTTATTTTTGGTTAAAACAAGGACGAATTATGAAGTAACAAGCACAGTTTTCTTACATGTTTTGTGAAGGCTTTCCAATAAGTGCATTTTGAATACTGACAACATCCTTATTCCAAGTATGAAACAACTCTCTCAGATCATCTTCTCTTGCATGTGGAAGCTTTGGTGTGTATGTTTTTAAAGTCTCATTATTTGATAGGCTTACCTCATATTTTGGTGTGAAATGACACAGACTCTTTAGCTATGTGCTAAAATAAATGGTTAGCAACTTGTCCCATTCATCATTTTAGTGTCCCTTGGGATTTTAAACTATTTTTAAAAAGATGCTATTCTAATGGTTCTTGTCCTTGTCCCTTTCTTCCCTTTCAAGCAGAAAATGCAGTACAATGAGTTGCATGGATTTAATTTCATTTTAATGTTGATATGCTGTCATGAGCCATCAACGCAGTCCATCTGTTACTTTGCGTCTAAGACTTGGGATTTATGCAATGCGAATGGTGTGAAAAAATTAGAGCATGGCGTAGTGAGAAGAAAGCAGGCACATTTTTGGCCGGGGAAGGAGCCCTGGTTTTTGGCTTATTCAGAGCACGTTGACACAGCCTCAGGGGATGTGGTTTGAAAAGGACCAAAATATTTTATAGCAGTATCTTTGCTAGGGAAGTTAAAATTGCTCACACCTCACTACCTGCAGAGTTCCATTCCTTTTCTTCAAGAGATAGGAGAACGTATCTTCCTCTGTCCTAATTCCCTAAAGCTTCCAAATTGAGTCACCGTGTCAATAGGAAGATCAGGAACCCACTGACCTAGTTTTAAATACTGCTCCTTAGTGGCTTTTGACCTTGACACCTATAACTTTTTGACTTTCAGTTTCATCGTCTGTAAAAAAGGAGATAATAATATCTACTTGGTGGGTATTCAGTAAAGAAACTTTTGAAAAGTAGCTTGTACGGTGCTGAGGCTTTGATCAATGCTCTGTCGCTAAGTCGCTAAGCTGTTGTTAATATTATTTATGGTGACACTATGTCTTCTTGGAAATGTCTTGGATATGTCTTCTTGGAAATGTGGATATTCTGCAACTTGAGGTCTGCAGAGAACTCAGCTTTCCTGTAGGATGTAACTAGAAGACATAGAGAAAGGGCTGCTGTTCTGCCTTTTTCTCAGGATTTACAAAACCTTGCCCCTTCTCAAATGTGTGTGTGCATGCTCATTCGCTTCAGTTGTGTCCGACTCTTTGCAACCCCGTGGACTGTAGCCCAGCAGGCTCCTGTGTCCATGGGATTTTCCAAGCAAGAATACTGGAGTGGGTTGCCATTTCCTCTTCTAGGGGATCTTCCCCACCCAGAGATCAAACCTAGTCTTATGTCTCCCACGTTCGCAGGCAGGTTCTTTACCACCAGATCCACCTGAATGCTAATCCACATGGCCACTTGGGCCTGACCAATTCTTCTAACAAGCACAAGGAATAAAGAAAGAAGGCAAGTTTAACGGAGTGGCTAGGTTGCACCGAGGAAGGGGAGAGATTGCATGGGCAAACCATCATTTTTCAGTATGTTTGAAACAGGAGGAAATTGACCTTGTGACCACTACCCTAAATGTAAATGCTTTTAACCTTGCAGTGATGAGGCTGGGATTTAGCATTTATAATCTAATTGTAGATATCTGCACTAGGTAAAGATTAAAGTGAAACAAACATCACTTATGTAATGTGTTGTATATGTTCATAATAAGACATTATGTAGCTATCAAAATTATGTTTTCAAGAATGCTTAATGATATAGCAAAATATCATAATAAGTAAATATTTAGAATATATACTTATATATAAAGATTCACATATGCATAGCAAAAAGATTAAATTGAAATGCAATGGTATATTCATTACTATTTATCAGTAGTGAAATTCTTGATGGTTTTTATTCCATATTTATACTTTCCTGCAACTTTAGAATTGCCTAAAATGTTTATTTTAAATGAATCTTAAAATATGAAGAGCAGAACAAAGATTGTAATGCAGGAGCATATAGAATTCAAAGACAGATGGTTCAAAAGGGAAAAAGTAAACAAGGGCAAACTACTCTGCCCATCAGAGTCTTACCAGCGTGGCATCTCTTTGCAGGTGTCCAGCACCACAGAGGCCCACGCCCATCTGGAGAGCCGCCTATTCAACATTGCCATCTTACCTCACACTCCAGAAGCACCCCAACACTTTCCAGGATCTTCTCTCCACATGACAGTGAGTTGGATGGGAGCGCTCATGGTTTTTGCTTGGAGGAGGTGGGCTGATGCTATACGTGCGTGCTAAGTCATTTCAGTCATGTCTGACTCTTTGTGACTCTATGATCTGCAACCTGCCAGGCTCCTCTGTCCATGGGATTCTCTAAGCATGGATGCTGGAGTGGGTTGCCATGCCCTCCTCCAGGGGATCTTCCCAACCCAGGGATTGAACCTGCGTCTCTTAGGTCTCCTGCATTGGCAAGCGAGTTTGCTTTTACCACTAGTGCCACCTGGATGAGATTTGACTTAATGCCTATCTTGGAACACAGACTCTGGGGTCACCAATGCATGCCAGCCCTGTGAACACATTTCTCATTGATTTGAAAAAGCAATTAAAATTACCAGAATGAAAGGAAGATTAGATGAAATCTACCCCAACCTCCCATCCATTGCTGCTAAACTTTTTGCAGCATTCCAATCATGGGCCCACTCCCTGAGTGGTGTTGTTCAATTCCTAAGTCATGCCCAACTCTTTGCAATCCCTTGGATGGTAGCCCGACAGGCTCCTCTATCCATGGGATTATCCAGCAAGAATTCGGGGGTAGGTTGCCATTTCCTCCTCCGGGGGATCTTCCCTACCTGGGGATCAAACCCGCATCTCCTGAATTGGCAGGCAGGTTCTTTACCACTGAGCCACTAGGTACTCATTGAATACCTGAATGGATTTTCAGGCTTATATCCATTTGATGATTGCTGTTTGGGTATAAATGTTTAGCCAGTTTAGAGCTCTACCTAGCTGGAGAAACTATTCTTTGTTTTAAAAGTCCTGTTAGTAGTTTTCTATTATAAAAGAAATATCAGGGCTTATCAGGGCTTCCCTGATAGCTTAGTTGGTAAAGAATCCGTCTTTAATGTAGGAGACCCCAGTTTGATTCCTGTGTCAGGAAGATCCGCTGGAAAAGGGATAGGCTACCCACTCCAGTATTCCTGAGTTTCACTTGTGGCTCAGCTGGTAAAGAATCCACCTGCAATGCGAGAGACCTGGGTTTGATCCCTGGGTTGGAGAGACCGCTTGAAGAAAGGAAAGGCTACCTGCTCCAATATTCTGGCTTGGAGAATTCCATGGACTATACAGTCCAAGGGGTCACAAAGAATCGGGCATGACTGAGCAACTTTCACTTCTATTATAAAAGTATCCTGGTAAAAGTGATGTCTATGCTGACTCCAGAAAGACAAGTAGAAAATATTCAAAAAGTCTGGGGATGGGGGGACAGGTTGGAAGGATTTGAGGGGTGAAGGCAAAGGGCATCACCAAGCATAGAAAGAACACATATGAAGACCCAGAGGAGAGAGACAATATGATTGTTGGGAAAATTGCCAACAATTCAATAGGACTGGGGACATAAGAGAGGCAGAGGAGACTGGGGGTGTGGAGGTCTGTGAGCTGGATCACAGAGGGGCTTTGTGTGGGAAGGAGTGTGGACTCATGGAAAAGTTTGAAACAAGGTGACAGCTAAATTAGTACATGAAGCTTAGTTCAGACAATTAGCAGTTCCACCATAACCCTATATCTACAGGACATGTAATGCCAGAACCCCTCTTCTAGACAGAGCCACAAGCACGAAGTCCTTGTCAATGAATCATCAGAGATCCACGTTTTAGTTAGCGTCCACATAATTACACTCCAAAGTGGTATAGCAGCCCTGAATCGCAACAAAGACAGCAGGTAGAGTTTTAGAAATTATGGGTCCGGAACGTGACAGAGACATAAAAGGGGAAACAGAAAGTATTTAATGAATAGCTGGTGTAGGAATTTCCACCGTAAACCATAATTTAAAGAAATCATAATTCAGCAACACTATAAAGTCTATAATTCATCATTCTGACTAGAGGAACTTGGATCAGAATTTTCTCTAAAGTGTAAAGAAAATGTGCATGCACATTTCTTGCCAAATGTTAATGCAGTGTTATTTTGAGTTTAGAAGGGAAAATAAATGCCACGAAGATGGCGTCACTCCCGCTCTGCGGCTGGGAACCTCTAACAACTTTTAAACACACTTAACCTTGAGGGTCTCAAGTTAGGTCTATCCTGTGTAATTTAGTGTATCACAGAGATTAGTCTACTATAAAATGTGATCAGGCGATCATTTCATTTCTTAAAATATACATGGTTTATATTTCTTTTGACATTAATTAGGGCCATTACTGGAGGATATACAAACTAATCTGTGACTAAAGTGCATTCTCAATTCAGTGATTTGGGTTCACCTAGCTACACAAATTTTGTACATAATTGTAGACACATTATGAATACATATGCTAAATTCATATATGGTATATTCATATATGTGTTTAAGAGTAAGTGTCTATCTCTCCATTCATTCAGTTATTCAGTCACAAACGCTTTTGGACCCCTAATTTATGCCAAGTTCTATGGAAGACATTGGAGATTGAGTGATCACATAATACAGACTGTATTCTTTTTTTTTTTGAAATATAGTTGATTTACAATGTTAATTTTTATCAAGCACTCCCATGTACTGTACACTGTGTGCTTGAGATCCATGAACAAACTAAAATCTTTGTTCTCATGGAGTTTATATGAATAGACAATAAGTTATAACCAAAATAAATAACTCTCATGTAGCATGTTAAGGAGAAGCATTATGATAAAAGTAAAAGTAGATCAGAGTCAAGAGGATTGGAAACGTAGCAGGGGAGACCTAGGTTGTAATTTTAAATAAGGTTGTCAGGGTGGGCTAACTTTAAGACAATGACATTTAAAGAAGGACTTGCAGGAGGTGAGGAAGAGAGAGAGCTGTGCAAATCCCTTAGGAAAGGGCATTCCTGACCCAGGGAACCATGCATTTAGAGGCATCAGGCTAGGAGCATGCTTAGATAAACGGCAAGGAAATCAGTCTGGCTGGATCAAAGTGAGTACAAAGCAAGAGGAATCTGCATGAATGCAGATGTGCAAAGTTAATGGGGTGGAGGGTGGTGCAGACTAGGGGAACAGATTGTATCCAGCCACACAGACCATTGTAGGGACTTAACTGTGTTCTGAGTAACATGGACAGCCATTGCAGGGTGTTGAGCAGAGGCCTAATGGCCTTTGTAAAGGCACCCACTGGTGGCTGTGCAGAAGCAGACTCTTGAGGAGAGGGCAAGAGAGCAGGTGGGAGGCCACAGTGAGAAGCCAGGTGTGGGATCTAGCTCCCCGCAGGGTGGTGGCAATGTCATGGGGAGACGTGGTTGGCTTCTGGATGTATTCAGAGGTAATATGGGTATTATGAAAGCCATTATTCTATAATCTTCTTATGCTGACAGATAGTTTAATAGAAAAGTGTCTTCTCTAATGATTTCCATGAAATTTAATCTAGCATTTCTTACTGTTTCATTGATAAATATTGAACATTCCAAATAGCCAATATTAAAATTGATTATGCTTTAATGTACCTCCACCTCAATATTGCTTTCTTGAGAGAATCAAGTCCTTGCTTTTTCTACTTAGTGTCTATTTCTATTAGTAAAGAAATTATATCAATAAATTCTGTAATAAAATGTCTGCTTTCTTGGCTATAATGCATTTCTCTTTTCCATTATTCTGTGTTCATAGTAATTCTCTTTTCTTATCACTTTATTGTTTTAGGGACATCTAGATTTTCAAAAATATCCCATAATACCTCGAGAATGTTCAGTTATTCTGATGGTTTTGAGATTAAAAGTGGGCAAACAGTATTGAACAGTGCACTCAGCCTACACTTTTTGTCCACATGCCTGTGCCTACATGTGTATGGGTTTACAGATGTATGCACACATGCGCGGGCTGTAAACACCTTGCATAGGGTATGTATTTTTCTTGTGTTGCCCTTCCCCATTTTATTCTAGAGAGACCAGCTGCTATTTGCAGTTCTGATTTTCCTTGCTCATTACATTCCAGACCTGAGCAATGACTTGAAGTTTGACTCTGTACTAGAGAGAGTTGTCCTAGCCTGCAAGTGCCGCCTCTCCCCAGGACAAGTATGGCTTGGGAACAATTACAAAGCAACTGCACCCTTCAGTCTTTTCACGGTTAACACGAAGAACACCATGCCCTCCTCCATGAGACTTCCTGAGCCCTTCTTATTCCTTTCCTAGATGGAAAATTCCTTCTGAAAGTAGCAGAGCTTGGAAGAGCAGTTTGTTGTTCAGTCGCTCAGTCATGTCCAACTCTGTGACCCCATGGACTGCAGCACATCAGGCTTCCCTGTCCTTCACAATCTACTGGAGTTTGCCCAAACTGATGGTGTTGCCATCCAACCATCTCATTCTGTATCGTCCCTTTCTTCTCTCTCCCTCCCTCTTTCCCAGCATCAAGATCTTTTCCAGTGAGTCTATGAACAGTATGAAAGAGCAGGAGAGCATGTCAAACTCTAACCCTTCAGGGATCAATTAGAAAAAGCCTGTGATGAACCAGATATTTTTGTTCTGTTTTAGTATCAATATATGTGACCTAGGCAAAGGGCCCATGTTCACACTCCTTTTCAATTTTCTCCTCTCCAGTCTGTTTTTGCTGCTGTTCCCAAATCTATGTTAAGCCTGGTCATGGAATTCTGGATCTCTCTCTCTTTTTTAATGTTTTCACTGTTAATGGGTTGTGAACCCACACAGGTGAATAGATAGTGAGAGCTATACACACATTGACTTTCCGATTAATTTCACTTGACTCCTTCATTGGGTTCTGAAAGCTAGAAGCGGAAAGCAATACATGGTTCTTTAGAACAGTACAATGGAGACAAAGGGAAATACTATTTCTATAAGCCTTAATAACACGTAGCTCTTAAACCTCTGAACTCCAATGGTGAACCTCTTTGGCATTTGAGGCAAGTTCATCCTTAGCCATTGGAAACCATCAAAGTTAAAGAAAAGAATGCATCACAGTTCCCATCAGCAAGCTAGGGGGTTGGGAGAAATTCTCACCACATACCATCTTAGCCCATTAAATTAAAGGAATAGAGCTGTGAGGATCCAGCTGTGAACAGTAGAATCACCAACTGTGATGGTTTATTTCCAAACATGTACCGCTGTGAGCTCCAACCAGGAATAAGTGATCATATTGGGACTCTCACAGCATGTGCCGGCATAAACCCGGGAGGCCAAGGGCAGGGGAGAGAAGGGTCAGGTGCGAGACCCGAAGAGAACTCTGTAACCCCGTGAGATGCTTAAGGCAGGGACAAGTATGCCATGTGGGAGAACCAATCCTTCTTTTGAACTCTCAGAGAAAATTTTACTCTCTGTGATGAATTAAAAAATCCAGAGGAAGTTTTTTTTTTTAATGGGTTTTGTTTTTGCTTCTGGCTTTTGTTTTCATCACGCCATTTTTTTCTTCTTCCCCCTCAAATTTTGTGTAGGCCCGGGAAGATGGCCTGACTGTGATTCAGCCTCATTCTCTCTCCTTTGTAAACTCTGAGAGGCCAAGCGGAAAGATAATATACAACATCACTCTACCTCTGCATCCAAATCAAGGTAAGACAGGCAGTAAGTGATCTTCTGAGTGATGCTCTTTGTCTTCTATTGTTGACCAGCCTTAAAAGCTCTGGAATTCTGTCTGCTTCTACTTGTTGAGGATTTAAGGAGTAACAGTTATTCATCACCTCTGAGTTTAGAGCCAACTGAGAGGGAGACACTGTGGTTGGACAGGTGGAGATGAATGTGTCGGCTTTGGTTCTGACAGAGCTGTACTGGAGAGCACAGTGTGCAAATAACTTCATCACTCTTTGACCTTCCCCCGCCCATGTGCAGGCACAACTGGACAGATCTAAGCACACCTGTAGGGACAGAGCCTGCCTTGGTGAGGCTATCGTGAGAGAGAGTAGAACAGAGTCAGCATGTGCTAAGGACAAACTAAGATCATGGCATCTGGTCCCATCACTTCATGGCAAATAGATGCGGAGACAATGGACACAGTGACAGACTTTATTTTCTTGGGCTCCAAAATCACTGCCGATGGTGACTGCAGCCATGAAATTAAAAGACGCTTGCTCCTTGGAAGAAAAGCTATGACAAACCTGGACAGTGTACTAAAAAGCAGAGGTATCATTTTACTGACAAAGGTCCACATAGTCAAAGCTCTGGTATTTCCACTAGTCACATACGGATGTGAGAGTTGGACCACAAAGAAAGCTGAGCACTGAAGAACTGATGCTTTCAAACTGTGGTGTTGGAGAAGACTCTTGAGAGTCCCTTGGACTGCAAGGAGATGAAACCAGTCCATCCTAAAGGAAAGCAATCCTGAATGTTCATTGGAAGGACTGATGCTGAAGCTGATGCTCAAGTACTTTGGCTACCTGATGCAAAGAGTCTACTCATTGGAAAAGACCGTGATGCTGGGAAAGACTGGAGGCAAAAGAAGAGGGCGGCAGAGGATGAGATGGTTAGATAGCATCAGCGACTCAATGAGCATGAATTAGAACAAACTCCAGGAGACAGAGGAGGACAGAGGAGCCTGGCATGTTGCAGTCCATAGGGTTGCAAAGTCAGACACAACTTAGCACTGAACAACCACACAGAACAGGAGCTCTGCCAGACAACCCAGCGAGGGCTGACCCACACAAACTCAGTTTTCCCTCACGTGGGTAAGTCGCTCCTCCTCTTTCTTTTTCACCAAGGTAATAAATACTGTTTATGACTTCTTTAAGTTCACATAGTGCTTCTACATATTAATACCCTGTGAGCTTCAAAAAAAACCCAGATATATTTACAGTGGCATTATCAGTCACCCAGATGAATTCTCCAGGCCAGAATACTGGAGTGGGTTAGCCATTCTCCAAGGGGATCTTCCCAACACAGGGATCAAAGCTAGGTCTCCCACATTGCAGGTAGATTCTTTACCAGCTGAACCACCAGGGAGGCCCATCAGTTCTGTACCTGTGAAATTTAGAAGCCACAGGCATATCTTCCACCCCTAAGACATTTGTAACTTAATGATAATCCAGTTCTTTGAATAATCAAGATCCACGTTATTGTTGCCAGAAATCATCACAGAGACTATGGAGTTTCTGAAGGAAAGAGAGTGGATTGAAAAAACGTCTTTACAGCCTCACCAGGAGACCGGTTTTTGCCATTTTGGAGCGACTTTCACCTTTGAACTTGAATTTAACTGAGAGACTCTCATAATTACAGTTCACCATCTATGACTTGTGAGGATTTCCCTGGCTAGGCTACATTAGAGGGCAGCAGTTTGCATCTTACTATTGCTTGTGAGCAATGAGTCCTCTGCTGTGCTGTGCTTAGTCTCTCAGTCGTGTTCAACTCTTTGTGACCCCATCGACTGTGGCCCACCAGGCTCCTCCCATTGAGATTCTCCAAGCAAGAATACTGGAGTGGGTTGCCATTCCTCCAGGGGATCTTCCCAACTCAGGGATCGAACCCAGGTCTCCCACATTGTTAACGAATTCTTTACCATCTGAGCCACCAGGGAAGCCCAAGAATACTGGAGTGGGTAGCCTATCCCTTTTCCAGGGAAATTTCCCAACCCAGGAATCGAACCAGGGTCTCCTGCATTGGAGGTGATTTCTTTACCAGCTGAGCTACCTGGGAAGCCTGCATCGAATCCTAGGCAAGAGTATTTGGGTTTCAGATTTACCCCTTTCTTGAATAACTAGAGAATACTATGCCAAGAACAACCCGAGAGCAATTGTTCCTGAAGGATGACTTCCACCAGTGGAAAAGGCAGCTTTATGGCTCTAATCATTGTCAGCCATCAGAATTACTGTTGATGCTCATGCCGACTCTCTTTCTTTCCAGGCATCATCGAGCACAGGGACCAGCCTCACTCTCCCATCCGGTATTTTTCCCAGGAAGACGTTAACCAGGGCAACATCATGTACCGTCCTCCCACTGCAGCCCCCCACCTCCAGGAGATCCGGGCCTTCTCCTTTGCTGGTAATGCTTTTATTCCTCTCTATTTTGAGATGCCCAAACTGCTCTCTGTGAAGCTTCATGGCATACTTTCAATAAATCTTTATTTTGTGTCTCCTAGGTGGCAAGGCCTGAATGAGGCCTTGGAGAGCTAGTGGTGAGCCAAAAAAGGCATCTTGGCAAGTTTGGGGATCTAGGTATAGAGACAAAATTTGAGAAATATTCTCACTAAGGGAGGTTTAATTGCAGGCTGAGATAAGTGTTCTAAAAATAAGGAAGAAAGCTCATTCCTCAGTAAGGGATGTTCAGTCTCAGGCTGAGATAAAAGATATGGAAGGCTAAGATATGCAGGCTAAAGATACGGAACTGGATGTAGCAAGTCTGACCTAGACTAAGGGTCCACTGGAGGCTGCCTCAGGGAGGTCTTGATGGTGGAGGGGTGGGTAGAAGCTAACTAGGCTGAGTGTGTGTTGGTATCGTTGGAAGAACATTCTAAAGAAGGACACGCACCCCTGTGCAGAGGCCCTGGGAGAGAGAGAATGTGACTTTCTGGGGACTGAAAAAAGTCTTTGTGTCTGGAATGTGGAGGGTTGAGCAGAGTGGGGATGAGCCTGGATGGGAAGAGAGAGGGCAGGGGCCCTGTGTACCTGCAGAGACATGGAGCTTTACCCTAAGAACAAGAAGAACCTGGTGGAGGTTTTAAGATACAGAAGGCTGGCTTTTCATAAGGAACGTTTTGACTGCAGTGAAGAGAGAGGATTTGGAGAGGAGGCTATGGCAGATGGGCATGTGTGAGAGGAATCTAGTGAGAAAGATTCCATGCAGGCACCTTTTGGGATTAAAACTAGGATTTGACAAAAAACACCTTTTAAAAAAAGAAAAGGTTGACCAAGAGAATAACTCTCATTTCTAATTCAGGCAAGTGTATGCCCTTCCATTAAGTCAAGACAGCCTTATCCTTGCCACCCCCTTATGTCTCCCTTTGACCGAGTATTCAAAGCTGCTAAGTTTTAAGTCTCTTTCCCTAGATACTGGGATGGCCAAGAAATTCATTCAGATTTTTCCATACTGTCTTATGGAAAAACCCAAATGAACTTCTTGGTCAGCCTTGACACTTCTCTGCTTTTGAATGCCTCTAAAAATCTTGAAGCCTGTTTCTTTATGATCTTTAAGATGTTTATGCCCTTTGTGGCTCAGAGGTAAAGCATCTGCCTGCAATGTTGGACACCGGGCTTCAATCCCTGGGTCGGAAAGATCCCCTGGAAGAGGGCATGGCAACCTACTCCAGTATTCTTGCCTGGAAAATCTCATGGACAGGAGAGCCTGTTGAGCTACAGGCCATGGGGTCACAAAGAGTAAGACATGACTGAGCAACTAACACTTTCACACTTTCAACACAATTAATATAGAGAATTATTTTTGTATAGTAGCTTGAATCATACAAAACAATTGATGATTTCTAATGGTGAGTTGAACACAGGTTGAATAGTTTTAGAGTTATGTTTTATAGTATGGCAGTTTTAAAGTAATATCTGCCATTATTTATATAGATGTAACTGTCTAGAAGATAATTGACTCAGACTGAAAATTCCTAAACACTGGGATATACCTCGTCTCTAAAGAGTATCCTCATTGTCTGTGTGTGTGTTTAGTCACTAAGTCATGTCCGACTCCTTGCGACCCCATGGACTGTAACCTGCCAGACTCCTCTGTCCATGGGATTTCCCAGGCAAAAATACTGGAGTGGTTTGCCATTTCCTTCTCTAATCCCCGGTGTTTACTAGCTAGATAACTCACAGCCAGTGAAAATGTTCATGGTCCTCTAACCCCAACTTTACAAGACCTACTTTTTATAAGAAACTCAGGTTATCCAGGGATTAGAGGAAAAGAAAATATGTCAGACCTGGTTGAAGTTATTTCCGAATCCACTGTATTCACCTATGTTTCTGGAGCCTTTTTAGAGAGAGCAGAGTTGTATCCTATATAATCTATGGGATAAATGACACGAGATAAATCTCTCATGCTGTTACAGTGTGTAAATCAATGTCCCAGGCATCACTCAATTCTACAGTGAAACTGACCCACCAGCAAGCCTTGCCAGTGATATATGACATTACCCACATTCACCGATTTGTAGGATTTTATGTACTGGTAAAATCGGACCTGAATGAATCTATTATAAATCACTCTAACTGCTATGATATAAAATTATTCCACTCTGTGGTTCTTTTTGTTACTTAAAATTAGTATTGGCATCATTAAACTCAACATAAAGTTAGCTAACAATCTGGTGATCTTTCTTTAAACCCCATGGACTGTAGCTCACCAGGTTCCTCTGTCCATGAGGCAAGAACACTGGAGTGGGTATCCATTCCCTAGGGGATCTTACTGACCCAGGGATTGAACCCAGGTTGCAGACAGATTTTTTGCCGTTTGAGCCACCAGAGAAGCCCCCCTTAAACCATAATAATTTATTTTTCTAACTTTTCTCCTAATATATTTTACTTTTTCCATCCATTTCTGGCCCCCAAATGTTCAATATAATGATTTTCTGTCTTCTGTTCTCTCAGGTCTCCCAGAATCGGTGAAATTCCACTTCACAGGTAAAAATTTTAATCACAGTCTTTTAAGAAACCTTTTTGCTCTCTTCATTGTTACTTTAGCTATTTTCTAAGAGCTATTTAAAAGTTACATAACACAAGTTTCTTCTAAAATAATCACATGCTAGTTAAATAGTGATAGCTCAACTTTGTATTCATAGGGAAAATGCTCCACCAAGGATACAAAGGATTAGTGTTCTTTAAGCCCAATTTCCACTTGTTCTATTATTTATTAAAATGAGGTAATAATGGTTAAGATCTCAGACTTTGAATCCAGTCTGTCTCAGGTTCAGCCTGCTTTACGAAAGTTTCTCAACATTTCTGTGCCTCTGTGCCTTATCCATCAATGGGGATAATAAATAATAATTATATATGTGTAGAGCTTCCAAACCCTGGAGGAGGGCATGATAACCCACTCCAGTATTCTTGTCTGGAGAATTCCATGGACAGAGGAGCCTGGCAGGCTACTGTTCATAGGGTTGCACAGAGTCGGACACGACTGAAGCAACTCAGCTTGCACACATGCTGCTACTGCTGCTAAGTCACTTCAGTCGTGTCCAACTCTGTGCAACCCCATAGACGGCAGCCCACCAGGCTCCCCCGTCCCTGGGATTCTCCAGGCAAGAGTACTGAAGTGGGTGCCATCTCTTTCTCCAATGCATGAAAGTGAAAAGTGAAAATGAAGTTGCTCAGTCGTGACTTAGCGACCCCATGGACTGTAGCCCACCAGGCTCCTCCGCCCATGGGATTTTCCAGGCAAGAGTACTGAAGTGGGGTGCCATTGCCTTCTCCAGCACACACGCATAGAGTTCCCAAAATAGTGATTGGGACATACATGCCTGCCTCATTTTATTGCACTTTATTGTGCTTCACAGATATTGCATTTTTTACAGATTGAAGGTTTGTGGCACCCCGGCATAGAACAAGTTTTTCAGCCATTTTTCTAGAAGCATTTGCTTACTTCCTGTCTCTGTGTCACATTTTGATCATTCTTGTAACATTTCAAACTTTTTCATTATTATTGTATTTGTTATAGTGATCTATGATCAGTGATCTTTGATGTTAATATTGTGATTGTTTTGGGGACACCAGGAACTTGCTGATATAAGACAGTAAGCTTAATAAATGTTGTGTGTGTTCTGTCTGTCTCACCAACTGGCCATTCCTCCATCTCTCTCCTTCTCTTGGGGCCTCCATATTTCCTGAGACCCAACAATATTGAAGTTAAATCAATTAATAACCCTACAATGACCTCTAAGTGTTCAAGTGAAAGGAAGAGTCACACATCTCTCACTTTAAATTAAAAACTAGAAATAATTAAGCTTAGGAAGGAAAGAATGTCAAAAGCTAAAACAGGCTAAAAGCTAGGTCTCTTGTGCCAAACAGCCAAGTTGTGAATGCGACAGAAAAGTTCTTGAAGGAAATTAAAAGTGCTACTCCAATGAACACACAAATGATAAGAAAGCAAAGCAGCCTTATTGCTGATAGGAAAAAAAGTCTTAATGGCCTGGGTAGAAGATTAAACCAGCCACAACATTCCCTTAAGCTAAAGTTTAATCCAGTACAAGATCCTAACTCTCTATTCTGTGAAAGCTAAGAGAGGTGAGAAGCTACAGAAGAAAAGTTTGAAGCTAGCAGAGGTTGATTCATGGGATTAAGGAAAGAAGCCATCTTAATAACATGAAAGTATAAGGTGAAGCTGTAAGTGCTGATATAAACGCTGCAGCAAGTTATCCAGAAGATCTAGCTTAGCTAATTCATGAAGGTGGTGACACTAAAGAACAAATTTTCAGTGTAGGTGAAACAGCCTTGCGCTAGAAGAAGATGCTATCTAGGACTTTCATAGCTATAGAGGAGAAGTCAGTCCCTGACTTCAAAGGACAGGCTGTATTGTTAAAGGCTAATACAGCTGGTGACTTTAAATTGAAACCAATGCTTATTTACCATTCCAAAAATCCTAGGGCCCTTAAGAATTAAGTACTAAATCTACTCCATCTGGGCTCTATAAATGGAACAACAAAGCCTGCTGCTGCTGCTAAGTTGCTTCAGTCGTGTCCAACTCTGTGCGACCCCAAAGACGGCAGCCCACCAGGCTCCCCCGTCCCTGGGATTCTCCAGGCAAGAACACTGGAGTGGGTTGCCATTTCCTTCTCCAATGCATGAAAGTGAAAAGTGAAAGTGAAGTCACACAGTTGTGTCTGACTTTTAGCAACCCCATGGACTGCAGCCAACCAGGCTCCTCCGTCCATGGGATTCTCCAGGCAAGCCTGGATGACAGCAAATCTGTGTACAACATGGCTCACTGAATATTTCAAGCTCAGTCTTGAGATCTACTACTTGGGAAAAAAATGATTTCTTTTGAAATATTGCTTCTTATTGACAATATATCTGGTGCCCAAGAGCTCTGATGGAGATGTACAATGAGATTAATGTTGTGTTCACGCCTATTAACATAGCATCCATTCTGCAACCCATAGATCAAGGAGTAATTTTGACTTTCGAGTCTTATTATATAAAATATACAATTTGTGATGCTATAGCTAACATAGATAGGGATTCCTAGGATGGACTGGGCAAAATATATTGACAACCTTCTGGAAGGGATTCACCATTCTAGATGTCATTAAGAACATCCATTTGTGGGAAGAGGTCAAAATATCAACATTTACAGGAGTTTGAAACAGGTTCATTCCAACCTTCTTGAATGACTTTGAGGGGTTTGAGACTTTAGTGGAGGAAGTAACTGCGGATATGGAAATAATAAGAGAACTAAAATCAGAAGTGGAGTGTCAGATATGTCTGATTGCTGCTATCTCATGATAAAACTTTAATGAATGAGTTGTTTCTTCAGTTCAGTCAGTTCAATCGCTCAGTTGTGTCTGACTCTTTGTGACCCCATGGACTGCAGCATGCCAGGCCCCCCTGTCCATCACCAACTCCCGGAGTTTACTCAAACTCATGCCCACTGAGTCAGTGATGCATCCAACCATCTTCTCCAACCAGTCACCTTCAGTCTTTCCCAGCATCAGGGTCTTTTCAAATGAATCAGATCTTCACATCAGGTGGCCAAAGCATTGGAATTTCAGCTTCAACACCAGTCCTTCCAGTGAACATTCAGGGCTGATTTCCTTTAGGATGGGCTGGTTGGATCTTTTTGCAGTCCAAGGGACTGACTCTCAAGAGTATTCTCCAACACCACACTTCAAAAGCATCAATTCTTCAGCACTCAGCTTTCTTTATAATCCAACTCTCACATCCATACCTGACTGTTGGAAAAACCATAGCCTTGACTAGATGGACCTTTGTTGGCAAAGTAATGTCTCTGCTTTTGAATATGCTATCTAGGTTGGTCATAACTTTCCTTCCAAGGGGTAAGCATCTTAATTTCATGGCTGCAATCACCATCTGCAGTGATTTTGGTGCCCAAAAAGATAAAGTCTGACACTGTTTCCACTATTTCTCCATCTGTTTGCCATGAAGTGATGGGACCAGCTGCCGTGATCTTAGTTTTCTGAATGTTGAGCTTTAAGCCAACTTTTTCACTCTCCTCTTTCATTTTCGTCAAGAGGCTCTTTAGTTCTTCACTTTCTGCCATAAGGGTGGTGTCATCTGCATATCTGAGGTTATTGATATTTTTCCCAGCAATCTTGATTCCAGTTTTTTCTTAATGGATTAGCAAAGAAAGTGGTCACTTGAGATTAAATGTACTCCTATTAAAGATGCTGCAAAGATTACTGAAATGACAACAAAGGATTTAGAATATTACAAAAAGCTTAGTTGGTAAAGCAGCATCAGGGTTTGAGAAGACTGACTCAAATCTTTTGCAAAAGGAAGACTCAATCAGTATAGCAAACTTCATTGTCTTATTTAAAGAAATTGACACCACCATCCCAACCTTCAGCAACCACCACCATGATCAGTCAGCAGCCATCAACATTGACTCAAAGTCCTCCACCAGCAAAAAATATTATAATTCATTGGAGGCTTAGATGATAGCTAGCATATTTAGCAATAAATTATTTTTCTAATTAAGATATGTACATTATTTTTTAACGTACATGCATAATGCCTAACATAATGCTATGGCACACTTATTAGACTACAATGTAGTATAAACACCATTTTTATATACACTAGGAAGCCAAAAAATTCATGTGACTTGCTTTATTATAGCATTCGCTTTATTGCAGTGGTCTGAAATATCTCTGAAGCATGCCTATAATCATCCCTACATGACGCTCAGCTAATGAATGAATGGGCTTCCCTGGTGGCTCAGATGGTAAAGAATATGCCTGCAATGCAGGAAACCTTGGTTTGATCTCTGGATCAGGAAAATCCCCTGGAGAAGGGAATGCCTACCCACTCCAGTATTCTTGTCTAAAGAATTCTATGGACAGAGAAGCCTGGTGGGCTACAGTCCAGGGGCTCTAAAGGAATTGGACACAATGACCAACTAACATTTTCACTTTTCATAGTCTAAAATAGAGCCTTTCATTGAATGCTTTGCTACTTTAAGCAAAAGTGTTGTGACCCAAAGAGTGAGTTGTGACAGCTGTGTGTGAAAGATCTCAGCATCCTAGTTTTAGTTCAAAGTGTGATAGAAGCTAAGTGCCAGTAAGCAAAAACAGAATCAGAGCTGGCATCTATGCTGATGTGAAATAGAGACACACTTTCTTATATAGGTCTAGAGTGAAGGTGATTGACCATAAATGGCATGGATACATTGCTGTTTCCTTGGGACTGACTATTTCGTTAGAGTCAACCATCCACATGTCCTATTATAGTTCATGTAGGGCTAAATGTTGGTGAGAGAGAATGTCATCTCCCTAAAATTCTCAGATATTCATTTGTTCTTTGAAAGCTAAAAAATCACACTTGAAGCAACAGTAAATTTTAGTCTTCTGTCACTGTTGGTGTTTTTGAGATTTAATTGATGTATGTAAAACATACAGTGGATGTATTTCAGGTGTACAACATAATGAGTGATATTTGTATATACTGTGAAATGACCACCACAATAAGTCTAGTTAACATCTGTCACCATGTAAAGTTAGTAAATGTTTTTCCTGTGATAAAAACTTTAACTTTATTCTCTTCAGTTCAGTCGCTCAGTCGTGTCCGACTCTTTGCGACCCCATGAATCGCAACATGCCAGGCCTCCCTGATAGCATATTCAAAAGCAGAGACATTACTTTGCCGACTAAGGTCCGTCTAGTCAAGGCTATGGTTTTTCCTGTGGTCATGTATGGATGTGAGAGTTGGACTGTGAAGAAGGCTGAGCACCGAAAAATTGATGATTTTGAACTGTGGTGTTGGAGAAGACTCTTGAGAGTCCTTTAGACTGCAAGGAGATCCAAGCAGTCCATTCTGAAGGAGATCAACCCTGGGATTTCTTTGGAAGGAATGATGCTAAAGCTGAAACTCCAGTACTTTGGCCACCTCATGCGAAGAGTTGACTCATTGGAAAAGACTCTGATGCTGGGAGGGATTGGGGGCAGGAGAAGGGGATGACCGAGGATGAGATGGCTGGATGGCATCACTGACTCGATGGGTGTGAGTCTGAGTGAACTCCAGGAGTTGGTGATAGACAGGGAGGCCTGGCATGCTGCAATTCCTGGGATCGCAAAGAGTCAGACACTTAGCAACTTTCAAATTATGTAAGTAATGATTAATGATTATAATCACCATATTGTTGTTGTTCAATTTCTAAGTCATGTCTGACTTTTTGCAACCTCAAAGCAAAATGTATGAAGACCCTCCAGGGGAACCGCTTTTTGACAGTATTAATTCTTCTAATTCATGAATCAGGAAATATCTTTCCATGTATTTGTATCTTTAGTTTCTTTCATTGGTGTCATATAGTTTTCATATTAGAAGTCTTTCACTTCCTTTAATAAATTTATCCCTACGTGTCTAAGTTTTTGATACAACTCTAAACGAGGTTATTTTCCTAATTTCCCTTTCTAATGGTTTGTTATTAGTGTACAGAATGCAACAGATTTTTGTGTATTGATTTTGTATCCTGCAACTTTACTGAATTTCTTTATTCATTCTCAGTTTTTTAGTGAAGTCTTTAAGGTTTTCTACATATAATATTTCATCTGCAAATACTGACAATTTTCTTTTATTCTGATTTGGACACCTTTTATTTCTTTTTCTAGTATTGTGTCATTGTTGAAAAGAACCCATTGTTGGCTCATTTCTAGACTTCTTGATTATTAAACAATTTGCAGTATTACTTGTATTTAAGCCTTATGGCAATATTGTAAACATAGGTTTTATTTTAGCGTTTTAAAGCTGAGAAAACTAAGGATCAATATAGTAGTAATCTGCCCATGTTTCTATACCTGGTAAAGAGTACAACCAGGATTTTAATGTAAGTTTCCGACATTCTGAGTTTAGTCTGGTCTGTATGTGTTCTGGTCATGAAAAACAAACAAGTATGGTAGTGTGCCCGTTTAGATTTTAAGCCTCAGTACTAATCTGAAAGCTTGAATAGGTGAAGGGGTTAACTATTAACTTCCCCAAGACTTTAAGTTAAATGATCCATGAACCTATTATACAGAGTAAAGAAAATAGACCTTGGGTTGACCTTAAATTAATTTATCTTGTTTCTGCCTGAGGTTCCTTTATTTTACTGTTCAGTGATTTTTAAAATTTTTTATTTTAGACAATTTTTTTAGAGCAGTTTTAGGTTTACAACAAAATTGAAAGGAAGGTGCGGACATTTGCCCTGTGCCCCCTGCTCCAGCACATGCGTAGCGTAGCCCCTCCAGTTGTCAGCATCAGTCACTAGAATGGTACACTTTTCACCGGGATGAATCAACACTGACACATAATCACCCAAAGTCGAGTTTACTCTAGAGTTCACTTATTTTGCATCCTATGGGTTTAGACCAATGTATGGCGTTTATCCATCATTGTATCATACAGAGTTGATACTTTAATGCCCTAAAATTTTTCTGTGCTTTGCCTATGCCCCTCTTGCAACCCCTACCTCCCACCTTTGGCAAACACTATTCTTATTATTGCCTTCCATGCTTTTACCCTTTTCAGAATATCATATAGTTGAATTCATACTTTTTAGACTGGCTTCTTTCACTTAGTAATATGCATTTAAGATTCCTCCATGTCTTTTCATAGCTTGGTAGCTCATTTATTTCAGTGTTGCATGATATTCCATTGTCTAGCTGAACCATAGTTTATTTATCCATTCACCTGTTAAAGGACATTCTGAGTGCTTCCAAGTTTGGGCCATTGTGAATAAAGGTGCTATAACCATCTGTGTGCAGATTTTTTGTGTAGACCTTTAGTGAAAAAGCCAATCTAAAAAGTATGAGACCAGAAACAATTTGACTATTTCTCAGAGAAATCAAAAACGTTGCTTAAAGAGAGGGTTAGACATGCAATTAACGTTTTGATTGTAAGCTCTTACATTTGCTTGCTAAGCCCTGCGCCATCATGGTATATTCTGTTGTTATGTAATTTGTGCTAGGCTTTCCACGTGGCTTGGTGGTAAGGAATCTGCCTGCCAATGCAGGAGATGCAAAAGATGCGGGTTTGATCCCTGGGTGGGGAGAATCCCCTTGGAGGAGGAAATGGCAATGCACTCTCTTCCCTGAGAAATCCTATGGACAGAGGAGCTAGTGGGCTACAGTTCATAGGATCACAAAGAGTCAGACGTGACTGAGCAACCAAGCATCCACAAATTTGTACTAAAAAATAATTTTCCTCCCTTTACTTATCGAGGCAAGGATGTACCTTGGTCACACGGATAGTTGAGTGATATGACCAAAGCTGTTTAAGTTTTCGGTCTTTCCTCCTCTTATGTAGGGTAAGGATGGTGAAGGCTCCCAAAGGTGCTCCTCACTTCAAAAAAAATCAACATAAACATTAAAAAATTGTATTTTGCAATTATTTATTTTTATTTAACAAAAGGCCTTCTTAACGTAGATTCCAAGCACTTCGGAGAATCCTGAATCCACTGAAATTTAAGGAAAAGTTGGAACGCTTGTCCTCAAGCTCCCAAAATTAAGAGTCATTGGTTCCAGGGCTTCCCTGGTGGTCCAATGGTTAGGACTTAACCTTCCAATGCAGGAGGTGAGGGTTCAATCCCTGGTCAGGGAGCTAAGATCTTGCATGGCCAAAACACCAGAACATAAATCAGAAGCAATATTATAACAAACTCAGTAAATATTTTTTTTTAATGGTCCACATAAAAAATCTAAAGAAAAATAGAGGAAACATTAAGGGAATAAAAAAAGAAGAATCATTGATCCTATCTCTGGCCATCCAGAGAGCATGAAAGATTGAACTCAAAAAAGCAGATGCAATAACTTTGACATTTGACCAAACGACCACAGTCATAAAACTGTCATTCTCCCAGGGATAACGTCATCTCTCCTTCAGGAGGGCTATTTCTGGACTTCTCTAAGGACATGGAACAGACCTTGTCAAATCCAACCGTATCTTTTAGTTGTGTTCTCAAGGAAAAGACAAATCTAAAGCCTGTATGGACTCATTAGTAGGAGTCACTAAATGATGCTTTACTTGGCTGAAGTAGAGGTCAGATTCTCACTGACTTGTTACTAAGTCTAGGAGAAAGTAGAAAAGTAAAAAGTTTCTTGTAATGAACCCATGTATAAGCAGACCACACATTTAAAGTATCAACAGTGCAGCTTTTTCAGGAGGCACTGCAGATAAACCCACTGATGAGTCGGTGGTACAGGTGCTCCTACAAACCTGACTTTTAGAGAAGGGAAGGCATGTGGGGTATGGAAAAAAGAATCAAGGGTCTGGCAACTCTGCTTTCATTTCCTTCCAGTGATCAGCTTTCACTTGGATGTCTCAGGTAATCCAAATAAAATATTAAGGTCACTGCTTTATTCACAAAGATGTCTTCCACTTATTGCATTGAACATAATGAGCTGGTAAAAATAGGTCTGCTTACTTCCAAACTAGAATTACTTGTGTAGACATTTCTATCCTTTTAAAAAATTATTTTCTGATGAGACATAAACAAGTTATTTCCAAAAGAGATTTCTTGAAAATGTGTTTCTCTGGAAGAATGAATTAAATCTACAATAATTTCCAAAATAAAAGCTTTTATCAGCATTACCTATGAGTGCATATTTGAAAATTCTGAAATAGTTGGGTATACCAGACCACCTGACCTGCCTCTTGAGAAACCTATATGCAGGTCAGGAAGTAACAGTTAGAACTAGACATGAAACAACAGACTGGTTCCAAATAGTAAAAGGAGTACGTCAAGGCTGTACATTGTCACCCTGCTTATTTAACTTATATGCAGAGTACATCATGAGAAACACTGGGTTGGAAGAAACACAAGCTGGAATCAAGATTGCCGGGAGAAATATCAATCACCTCAGATATGCAGATGATACCACCCTTATGGCAGAAAGTGAAGAGGAACTAAAAAGCCTCTTGATGAAAGTGAAAGAGGAGAGTGAAAATGTTGGCTTAAAGCTCAACATTCAGAAAACGAAGATCATGGCATCTGGTCCCATCACTTCATGGGAAATAGATGGGAAAACAGTGGAAACAGTGTCATACTTTATTTTTTGGGGCTCCAAAATCACTGTAGATGGTGACTGCAGCCATGAAATTAAAAGATGCTTACTCCTTGGAAGGAAAGTTATGACCAACCTAGATAGCATATTCAAAAGCAGAGACATTACTTTGCCAACAAAGGTCCATCTAGTCAAGGCTATGGTTTTTCCAGTGGTCATAAGTTGGACTGTGAAGAAAGCTGAGCACTGAAGAATTGATGCTTTTGAACTGTGGTGTTGGAGGAGACTCTTGAGAATCCCTTGGACTTCAAGGAGATCCAACTAGTCCATCCTAAAGGAGATCAGTCCTAGGTGTTCATTGGAAGGACTGATGCTAAAGCTGAAACTCCAGTACTTTGGCCACCTCATGAGAAGAGTTGACTCATTGGAAAAGACCCTGATGCTAGGATGGATTGGGGGCAGAAGGAGGAGGGGACGACAGATGATGAGATGCCTGGATGGCATCACCGACTCAATGGACATGAGTTTGGGTGGACTCCGGGAGTTGGTGATGGACAGGCAGGCCTGGTGTGCTGTGATTCATGGGGTCGCAAAGATTTGGACATGACTGAGCAACTAAACTGAACTAAACATTTATCAATATCACCTTGTTGTGAAAGTTGCTTCTTAAAATGACTGTGTTATTATGGTCCTTTAGCCTCTTTGTTATTCAGTAGAAACAGCTTTGTAGAATAGCTCACAGTATCTTCACTTGCTCCCTTACTCTTTCCATTTGTAAGCATCTCTTCAGAGTGTTAAGGTAATCTAAAAAAATAAAAACTTTTAGCTACAAGTTTATAGAACTTGCCTAAAGGTGACCAGACTGCAAGGTGATTTATACCTATGTCTGTATGTGCACCCTTTCTAGTTTCTGATGGAGAACACACAAGTCCAGAGATGGCCCTCACCATTCACTTACTTCGCACAGATCAGCACCCACCAGTGTTCCAAGTCACAGCTCCTCTGCTTGAGGTCAGCCCAGGAGGCAGCACTTCTATAGGTAAGAACTGGGAACCTGCAAGAAAATGGCTATGAAGATGGAACCATATTTCACTAACAGTCCCTGTTTAAACCTCTTCATGGTTACCAAAAAGTAGTGACCTTCTCTTCCGGAAGTTGCATGCTTTCTCAGCCATAGCAGTCCCTTTGGCCATTTCCATGCAAATGGAAGCAACAGAGAGAAGGAAATAAACCCTTCAGAGGCCAATGCTCAGTGATGGAATACAACACTGAATTCATTTTCCAGCCTCCAGGAGTTTGATTTGTTGCCATCACTAAAATATAAAGTAACAGAGAGCAGAGAAGAGATGTGAGGGAAATGGTTTCAAGGGCTGCTGTTGTTTTCTACTGAGAGAGTGAAAAGTAACAGGAGTGGCAGATTGCAATAACCTTCAGAAGTTGTGACGAGCTAAAGTTGACCCAAGTGTTTTATATGTGATTTTATTTACCTATTAGTATACTCACTCTTTAGAAGTTTATTCTTTTACGAAGAACATCTGAAGAGGGAAGAGTGGATATTTTAATTTTTGTAAAGTGTGTTCTTATACATCCTTATCCAGTTTCTACCTGTCAGTATTGGCCTCAAGTGAATTATCATCCAACTTGCTAGCAAGTCATAGATATAAAGATAACTGTCCCTTCTGCCCCACTCCTTCTCTTGTGATGTGATGGCCAGAGGAACCATTATTAAAATAAGCTGGCTTCTCTATAGATTCAGAGAAAGGAGAAGGGAAGAAACAATAATAAGCAAAAACCACTTCCATGAGTATTTTATGGAAGAAAACCTACCTAGTCAGTCAGGGCTGACCTTGTTGTGGACCGCATTCCCTCGTTTGTATGGAAGAAAAAAGGTGTTCTGAATTTGGAACTACCGACTCAAATAAACTCTTAAAGAACTTACTTACAATTTGTGAATTGACTGTATTCAGTTTTCTCTCTTTTGTGGTCGATTCAGTTGGGCGTTTTTGTAACCATCGGGTTTCCCACAACATGGCTTCCAGCCTGGCCTGGGGCTTTACTGTATGTGGAGTGTAGAGTTGCTAACATCCACAGCTCACCATGCTCTATTCTCCTGACTACAGAACTTCAGTTGGAAGTACGAGACACGAAGACAGTGCCTGAGGAACTCCTCTTTGAGCTTCGGAAGCCTCCACAGCATGGTGTGCTTATTAAGTACACAGCTGGGTCACCAGGGCCCATGGCCACAGGTAGCCTGCTCACTCCGTCATTGGCCTCCTGGAACTTCTATTATTTTTTTTTTAACTATTTTAATGTTATTGGAGTATAGTTGATTTACAATGTTTTGATAGTTTCAGGTGTATAGCAAAGTGATTCAGTTATACATGTACTTATATTCATTCTTTTTTAGATTCTCTTCTTGTATAGAATATTGTTCTTGCTCCACAGTTGATTTTATGTCTCCAACAAGAAGTAAAGCAATACTGTGGGATAAGGAGGTACTTAGAAAGGGAAGACCTTTAATGTTTAGTCCATTGGCTGAAGTACTGGGGACTTCCTTCTCTGTACCACCACCCACACTCCAAAACTATGAAGCTCTTTTCTCAGGTTGTATATAAAATTGATTTCTAAAACCTGGAGTAAGTACGTTTGGAACAACCTCATGAGTTGTCAGCTCCATGTGAATCTTCACAGTATCTTAAACACTCTGACTGTTAGAGTATAAGCTGCATGTATTTTCATCCATTAAAAAAAGTGGTTATGTGACCAGCTTTCCAAAATAATTTCTATTGTACTTTGTCCAATTATAAAAACCACGCATGCTGATTGTTTAGGAAATACAGAAAAGTTCAAAGAACACAACTGAACCTAATTTTTAATAGCTCTCATATATTGAAGTGAATATGTTTCAAACTTTTCACCGTGGGATGCTATATACTTATTGTGACAATCCGTATTTTCTCAAAACTTTCATGTAATTCCTAATAGGCATGTAATAATGTGTTCTTCTGAATATTGCTGCAGAGGGAGAATGTCAACTTTTTTACCTTGAAGCTACATAGGATTTGTAACAACAATAAATAGGCACTTGGGATTCACAAAGACAGATTGTTTTTAAAAAGTTACTGAGCAAAAGAAGTATCATTATGATAGATTTCTGGTATCCTAAGGGATCTATGTTAGGAGCATAACAGTCATAGCCCAGTTTCTTTAATATTATATTTAACCAACATTTGTATAATAGATATGTGAGTTTGAAAGATGTTTGTAAAATACTAGTATTATTATCATTTTAAGGAACAATTACACTAGCATCAAGAGAAGGCTTGGAAGAAGAAAACAAAGAATGAATAAATTTTTTAGTTGTCTTATATACCATCAATTATTATAGTCAGTAATCTGTGAGGAAATAGAGTTGAATACAACATCCAAGAAGACCAGTTCCTCAACTGTGCTCAGGAGTCATGGGGCCCCATGGCACTAAGTAGCATTTCTCATAAAAAGGGTTCTATGACCAAACAATTTTAAGAAGCTTTCATATTGTATATTGAAGATTCTAGAAATCTAGTGAATCCTGCCATTTAAATATTTTAAATTTTGTTTCAACCTATGTTTCTTAAATGTTTATGACCTTGAAATTTTTTTTTTCCACACAGCACCTATCACCTATTTATGAATAGACTTACACAGAGTAGGTTTCTAACTTCAAGTATACTTTTCAAGTTTTAAGTGTTTTTTAACTTTCTTAACTTTTAAAATAAGCCATCAGTATTATGGTTAGATTCTAGAAGTGCTATCATAAAGAATACAAGTATGCCCTGTATCGTCTAGAATGAAAAGTGAAGCATAGAGCTTAGAGAGGCAGATTTTGGCTCCATCTGATTTAAAGCTTTAAAAACATTTCAGAGTTATCTCCAGTGGAATCAGCTTCCTTGTAAAATGGTGAGCCTCCCACCTTGAGCCATGCTGAAGGACAGGCTAAAGAACCCTTTACAAGGCTAGTGTAAAGGGAATGATACGTTGGGTGGTTGGTTGAACTAATTAGCTTACAACTCCCAGGGTTTATGATCCTGTATGTGCTTTGAAATCCTAAGAATTGTTCCCAGAAGTTATTGGGTTTTTGCAACTTGTTTTGTTCTTGAAAGGTGACACTTTCACATATGAGGATGTAGAGAAAAATGTCCTGCAGTATCTACATGATGGCTCGTCTGCCCAGGAGGACAGCATGGAGATCTTAGTCACAGACGGCCTTTCCGCCACAACAGTGGACGTGAGGGTGGAGGTATCCCCGGCCGAGGCCCGGGGGCCCCGACTGGCTGCTGGTGCCTCGCTGAGCATCACGGTTGCCAGTAAGAGCACAGCTGTGATCACTCGGTCACACCTGGCTTATGTGGTAAGTTCTTTCATTTGTCTTTTTGTCCGCTGCACCCTCTGATCAGGTTGACTAGAAAGTGATGCCGTGGCTGAACATGTGGGCCATCAGGTCTATGGCCATAAAGGAACTTTTCGTCAGCTTCCCTATCATTCTGCTCTTTGCAAGTAGTGACGCTCTTTATTCCAGCTGCTCCCACTGTTTCCCCAGCAGACAAGTGAATGAGCAGAACATTGATGAAAATGCACTGAGAATGTGTAAGGATGGGTGATTGGCACTAGGAAATAGTAACAGTGTCAAAAAGCCCGGGTTCCCATATTTTAAGCTCCCTCCATAGTATTTCAAATGGGAATTTTAGAGGAAGAGCAACTTAGAAGAATTTACCCATCAATGACTGATAAGTTATGGTATTTCATGGCTCACTTTTCTGAGAGACAGCCCAATTCTCACTAGCGTTTGTCTCAGGTCCAGCTCTGGACCAAATGCTGGCACGCTTGTTTGGCAGGATTCCTGACTCACCCTCCATTCCATGCCCCACGAGAAGCAGGGACCAAGGGTAGATTCAGAAACTCTGTTGTTTTTTCCACTAGTCTGACCTTAATTTGATATGTGATCCTGGTTAATTAAACTCATCTTCTTTCTTTGACTTTACCTCTGGAGCTAAGGTATGTATGTTGTGAACATAAACTCTCTGTGTAAAAATCATAATGAGTAGTTTTGACAAATACATTGAAATAAAAATGGTTATCTGAATGATAATCACTCTTAGTATTGAATTTTTCCTTTGCTAATCTTAAAATTTCCTCCAATAACCTGGCCTTTAAAAAAATTACTGTATAGTTTTATGTAATCCTTTTCTGAGCTGAAGAATATGGCTATAAAATCTAGGCCTGAATAGTAGCATGTAAGATAAAGCATTGGCCTGGGAACAATTGCTTCAATTGCTTTTACACAGATTTTCCCCTAAAATTGTCTTTTCTTAACTTATGGGAAACTGCTTTTCACCCTGATTCTTCTCGTGGGTCTAGTACAGTTTCAGAACACTTTTGGCCTTGTTTTTAAATTGACAGGTGATTCTTACCCTAGGTTATGGCCTTTTGAGTCTTATGAAACATGAATTCATAAAAATTTATGAATACAGATTTAATCAATAGATTACCAAGGCTTGAAAAATGTTTGACAGACCAAAATAGGATTCCAGGAGCAGTTCCTTCCCATTAAGTGCATATTATAAACTGCAGATCAAAATGCAAGCCCATTGGCAACTGAACATGTATTTTCAGAAATTGATTGAATGTGAATTTACCCACTGGAGCAGAAAGAAGACTCCAAAAGAATTATTCTAGCTCACTGAAAGCATAGCATATTTTAAAGACTTAGCTAAGTTATTTATTAATACTAACTTTCTCTGAGTGTTGTGGAAGAATTCTTTGCTTAATGTCATGGGGAAGATTTTTCTAGGTATGCATAGTTAATGAGTTTGCTGTGAACATCCAGAAAAGTTGGGAAAGCCATCCCAAACCTTGGTCATAAATGGGGGAGTTATTGTGTTGTGCTCGTGTCTGACTCTTTGCAACCCCATGGAGTGTAGCCCGCCAGGCTCCTCTGTCTGTGGGATTTTCCCAGTAAGAATATGGGAGTGGGTGGCCACTCCCTTCTCCAGGGGATATTTCTGACCCAGGGATCAAACCCACGTCTCCTGTATCTCCTGCATTGCAGGCAGATTCTTTATCGCTGAACCACTGGGGAAACCCAGACTATAACGCAAAGGAACATGTGAGCCTATTCTTAATTACAGTATCGTGAGCTGCAAGCAGGTGAAATGACGTCAGGAGAAACAAAAGGCAAAAATGGGATTCTGTGTGATTTGCTTCTTAATGGTTTTTTCCTGTACACAATTTGCTGTGTACTGCAAGGAAACAAATAGGTGAGGGATGTGTGGGTTTTACGGTTAAAATGAATGGGTTCTCATCCAAGCTTACCACTTTTGCTAGTGTAATAACCCTTGACACGTTATTAAACTCCCTAGGGCTCAGTTTTCTCATTTGTAATATGGAGAGGATGATATAAGATTAATCTTAAATAGCTAATAGAATTGCTATGCACTAGCCAAAAATATATTAATTCAAAATAAACCATCTATAATAATATTACATAATGCATATGAGGTATAAATGTAACAAAAGATGTATAACTTCTAGGGAAAATTGATGCTATTACTGACTAGAAAGAAAATCCAAAGGAATTTCTTGACAAAGTTTCAAAAATAAAAGGAGAATTTAGGAAGGGGCTGGATAGAAGATCAACAGAACAATAGCATTTCTATATAAGAGCAAAAAATATCCAATACATTTAACTAAAAAGATATACCACTTAAAATAGTGTCACAAAAATTATATTCCTTGGACTAAATCTAACAAAAACCAGGCAATACTTTTACAGGGAAAATTGTCATACTTAATTGGCAGGCATTTTTAAAAGCACTGCTGCTGCTGCAGCTGCTAAGTCACTTCAGTCGTGTCCAACTCTGTGCGACCCCGTAGATGGCAGCCCACCAGGCTCCCCCATCCCTGGGATTCTCCAGGCAAGAACTCTGGAGTGGGTTGCCATTTCCTTCTCCAATGCAAGAAAGTGAAAAGTGAAAATGAAGTCGCTCAGTTGTGTCCGACTCTTTGCAACCCCATGGACTGCAGCCTACCAGGCTCATCTGTCCATGGGATTTTCCAGGCAAATGTACTGGAGTGGGGTGCCATTGCCTTCTCCATTTAAAAGCACTAGGAGATGCCATATTCATAGGAATATTTAGTATCAAAAAGATATAAATTATCCCACAATATGATCTTTCCATTCAACTAAGTACTAGTCAAAAGTTCAGTGACCTTTTAATGATCTTGATAAGCTCATTCTATAATGTATCCGTGCATGCTAAGTCACTTCAGTCGTGCCTGACTCTTTGCAACGCTATGGACTGTAGCCTGCCGGGCTCCTCTATCCATGGGATTATCTAGGCAAGAATACTGGAGTGGGTTACCATGCCCTCCTGCAGGGATCTTCACAACCCAGGGATTGAAGGCACATCTCTTATGTCTCCTGCATTGGGAGGTGGGTTCTTTACCACTAGCACCACCTGGGAAGGTGTCTATAATGTTTAAAGAACAACAAAAGGCCAAAATTCTGAAAATGAGTGACAGGAGGGCAGGAGTTTGCCCTATCAGATATCAGGATTTGATATAAATGTGCACTGTTTAAATCAGTCCACACTGGTATATACTAGAGAGTCTAGAAATAGACTCATACTTGAGACTGTAAAATAAAACAGATATAGCAAACCAGATTGGTGTAATGGGAGAAACTATTTGAAACATGAATCTGCACAAATTATTATTCATATTAAAAAGAAAACAAGAGCTTGTACTGCTGCCTCACACCCTAGACAGATATTAAGTATAGAAATCAAGTCCTTAAATGTCATAAGTAAAATTGTACAATTCTTTGTAGGGTATAGGTGAATATTTTCATGATAATGGGAAAAGGAAGAATTTCTTAAACTACAAAGAGAAAATGCTAACTATAAAGAAAAGATTGAAAATTTGATTGTATTAAAATTAAAGTTTATGTTCTCCAAAACACACCATAAATACAAAAAAAAAAACAACTACTTACAAACTGGAAAAAAAGATATGTACAACACATAGAAGCAAAGATAACAAAGAAAATATAAATAATATCTGCCAATAAAGAAGAAAAAGATAATCCATTTGAAAAATGAACTGGAGACATGAGCAGGAATTTCAGAAGAGGAATCCATGGGGCCAGTAAAGATAAGAGACATTCACCTTTTTAGACATCAAGAAACGCAGGCAAAGACTGTATGCTGGTTAGTACCAATTCAACTGGCAAAATTTTTTACATATGAAAATACCAAATGTCAGAGAGGAAATGGATCTACAGGAGGTTCTTTTATGATGGAGCTGTAAATTAGAACAACCGCTCTGGGAAGGAATTTGACATTGTCTTGTAATGATGAATGTTCATGTTTCCTAACCATTCCTCTCCTGGATTCCTTTCCAAGGGAGAATTTCACAGGTACAAAAGATACACACAATAATATACACAAGAGTACTCACAGCAATGAAAGTGAAAGTCACTCAGTTGTGTCCAATTCTTTGAGACCCCATGGACTATACAGCACATGGAATTCTCCAGGCCAGAATACTGGAGTGGGTAGCCTTTCTCTTTTGCAGTGGATCTTCCCAACCCAGGGATCGAACCCGGCTCTCCCCACTTTGCAGGCAGATTCTTTACCAGCTGAGCCACAAGGGAAGCCCAAGAATACTGGAGTAGGTAGCCTATCCCTTCTCCAGGGGAGCCTCCCAACCCAGGAATTGAACCAGGGTCTTCTGCATTGCAGGTGGATTCTTTACCAACTGAGCTATCAGGGAAGCACTATTTATAATAACAGTTACACTATTTTATAGTAGCAAAAAGACTGAAACAAGCCCAGTGTCTATCAGCGTCAACAAATGGAATAAAAGATAATTTGGAGCATACTTATTCTGTGGGATACTAGAGAACATTCAGAAGAGATGAACAATAGCTTCACAAAACAACATTCATGGATCTTTCAGTCAGTTCAGTTGCTCAGTCGTGTCTGACTCTTCATGACCCCATGGACTGCAGCACGCCAGGCTTCCCTATCCATCACCAACTCCCAGAGCTTGCCCAAACTCATGTCCATCAGGATGGTGGTGCCATCCAACCATCTCATTCTCTGTGGTCCCCTTCTCCTCCTGCCTTCAATCTTTCCCAGCATCAGGGTGTTTTCTAAGGAGTCAATTCTTCACATCAGGTGGCCAAAGTATTGGGGTTTCAGCTTCAGCATTAGTCCTTCCAATGAACATTCAGGACTGATTTCCTTTAGGATTGACTGGTTTGATCTCCTTGCAGTCCAAGTGACTTGCAAGAGTCTTCTCCAGTGCCACAGTTCAAAAGCATCAATTCTTTGGCATTCAGATTTCTTAATAGACCAATTTGCACATCCATACATGACATCTGGAAAAACTATAGCCTTGACTAGACAGACCTTTATTGGCAAAGTAATGTCTCTGCTTTTTAATATGCTGTCTAGGTTTGTCATAGATTTTCTTCCAAGAAGCAAGCACCTTTCAACTTCATGACTGCAGTCACCATCTCCAGTGATTTTGGAGCCCAAGAAAATAAATAAAATAATGGATCTTAGCCATCTTCTACTGAGTGAAACCAGTCTATTCTGAAGGAGATCGTCCCTGGGATTTCTTTGGAAGGAATGATGCTAAAGCTGAAACTTGAGTACTTTGGCCACGTTATGCAAAGAGTTGACTCACTGGAAAAGACTCTGATGCTGGGAAGGATTAGGGGCAGGAGGAGAAGGGGATGACAGAGGGTGAGATGGCTGGATGGCATCACTGACTCGATGGATGTGAGTTTGAGTGGACTCCGGGAGTTGGTTATGGACAGGGAAGCCTGGCTTGCTGTGATTCATGGGGTTGCAAAGAGTCGGACACGACTGAGCGACTGAACCGAACTGAACTGAGTGAAAAGAATATAAATCATAAATAATGAAAAATAAAATCATGGATCTTAGCAGTCTTCTATTGAATGAAAAGAAAGAGAAATCCCACAAGAGGAGGGTCTAACTCCCTTTTCATACATTTTAAAAAATACTACAACTACTTTAAGTAGTTTACCAACAAAGGTCTGTATAATCAAAGCTATGGCTTTCTTAGTAGTCATGTACAAATATGAGAGTTGGGCTATAACTCTCACCCTTGAGTACCAAAGAATTGATGCTTTCAAACTGTAGTGCTGGAGAAGACTGTTGAGAGTCCCTTGGACAGCAAGATCAAACCTGTCAATCCTGAAGGAAATCAATCCTGAATATTCATTGGAAGGACTGATGCTGAGTCTCCAATACTTTGGCTACCTGATGTGAAGAGCCAACTCATTGGAAAAGACTCTGATACTGGGAAAGATTGAGGGCAGGCGGAGAAGAGGGTGACAGAGGATGACATGGTTGGAGGCATCACCAACTTAATGGACGTGAGTTTGAGCAAACTCTGGGAGATAGTGAAGGACAGGGAAGCCTGGCATGCTGCAGTCCATGGGATCACAAAGAATCCAACAGGACTCAGCAACTCAACAACAGCAACTTTACAATAATATATCAAACTATTCCAAGAGATTCAAGCAAGTCAAAAAGCAAGATCCATAGTATGATGGTAGAACCAGGGACAGGATGAAAGAGGAGCATAAAATGTTAATCATCAGAGTTCTCATCCTTGTGTTGAATGGTGTGTCAATAGATGTATAGATAATAAAAAAGAAAATGAAAAAGTGAATTAACACAAAATGGGTAAGAAGGTCTTCGAGTAGAAAAATTACATAAAATCAAGGTCTATGTTCTTAAGAATTTTTCACCCACATTATCTTGGATATCTCAAAATAGTAAGTTTCTTTAAATGATGACAGCATTCAGAAAAAAATCCAGCTGATTTCACACTGTATCAAACCCAGCAGTCACTTGAGATTTGAAAAATTATAATAAGTTGGGCCTGACATGAGATAAGCATTTCTTTGCCAAATTTCCCAATGTGGAATTTAGAAGCTGTTCATTCTCATCAAGAGCCAGGAGCTCTGTCCTTGTAGTTTATCACCATCTCAGAAGACAGTGCCTTAGAACACTTGGCTGTCTTTTAAAAATTCCCCCTCAGAGGCACTCACAGCAATATTATAACAAGTAGTCTTTCGGAAGCCTGCATGTTGTATTTGATAACCTATGAAGAAAAATAGAGAAACTTTTAAAGTATAAACTTAGGGGCTGTTTTCTGAAGTTTTACAGCTTCAATAAATTTGTGTTTTCTTCCTTGTTGCTGTCAAGTGATATGAGGAAATATGGAAAGTTCTATGATCTTGCCTTGAGGCTCTGAACTGCCAACTTAAAAAGGTCCCTAAGGATAGAAATGAGAACTAACCAAAACCTGCTCCCCCAGATCACCAGGCAGCTGTGCTCACATTTCTGATCTCTGACCTCAGCTAACTGTACATCATAGCCATGCAAGTTTGCATGTGAAAGTACATTTGGTCATGTAATATTTATCTTCATTGTTGCTGTGGTGAAGTGTAGAGTGCCCTCATGTTCACAGCCAACTGGTCTAAAAGATGAATGACTCAGGGGATCTTTCCAAGAAGATGTTGCCTCCCTTCTAGATATTTCCAAAAATATCCTTGAAGAAAGAAGAAATTGTTTGTTAAGACATTCAATTATTGTCTTCAGTTATTCTCCACATAGAAACAAGAAGCCAATTTTATTTCTCAGTAAATAAATAGTGCAGAGGAAAGGGAAATAAATAGTCTTCATTAGGATTGGGCATCTCAGGGGTTGAGCATGCATAGGCTTGGTCAGAATGAAATTCATAAGACTTCTTAAATTTTTCTGTTAAGGTAAAATTTTTTATTGTGTTGACTACTCTTTAAAGTGAGTCCTTACCTTCCATTCTTTGTTTCAATGAATTTTAAAATCATTGTTATACATTTTAGCATAGGGTTGCATAGAGTCGGACACGACTGAAGTGACTTAGCATGCATGCATGCGTTGGAGAAGGAAATGGCAACCCACTCCAGTATTCTCGCCTGGAGAATCCCAGGGACGGAGGAGCCTGGTGGGCTGCCATCTATGGGGTCACACAGAGTCGGACACGACTGAAGCAACTTAGCAGCAGCAGCAGCAGTGAAGTTTTACCTATTTTCAAAAATTTACCTTTTTCTAAAAAGCAAACTGTACTAAAAAAAACTCTAGAAGAAGCCTACAACTGTGTTTCTAGAAGAATGACTTACATTTCTGACCATGTTTTGTACTTCACTAGATGCTTGTAATAAAAACCAAACTTTATGTGGCTCTTACAGTAACCATTGGGCTTTCTTTCTTTCTCTCTTTCTTTTATGCCCCATACTTGAAGTGCATTTCCTGCTATTATCCTGAGCTACTCTTCAAAGATAACTGTCAAAGAGACATTTTAGGAGGAATAAATAGTGAGATTTTCATGCAGTTTAACATGGTATTCCTTAAGGAGATTTTTCATTTAGCAGAAAAAGAAGCACCTGTAATCTTTACTGAAAATCCTTACTGTCTTCCTGCAAATGTACAGTCATGTCTTGTATCATCTTTGCTTGCTTAGGATGATTCTTCCTCCGACCCAGAGATCTGGATTCAGATAACTTCTCTGCCCATGTATGGTGCTCTCTTAAAAACCTCAGGACCTGAGGTGGAAGAACTCTCAGAGATTTCTAATTTCACTATGGAAGACATCAACAACAAGAAAATTAGGTATTATAACCACCTGGTACTATACAGAATTTTTTAAATTGTATTAAAATATGTAAGCAACGAACCCATAGTTCCCTTGAAAGATTATGTTGCCTCTGGCCCCATTTTTAAACAGAGATTCAGTCATCTTACTTGACCTGACAGCATAGCTCATTCATTCCATTCTTCTCTTGACTTCGATAGGTATTTGGCCGCATTTGAGACCAGTGGTCATCCAGTTACTGACAGCTTCCACTTCTCTGTCTCTGATATGGACCACAACCGTCTGGACAATCAGAAGTTTACCATCACCATCACGCCCGACAAGGATCCACCCCCAGTCATTGCTTTTGCTGACCTTATCACGGTAAGCAGTCCAGATCAATGAACTGTAGGTGCTGTAGAAAGCTGGAATCTGTGCCAGTGTGAATGAAGGATTTCTACCTAAACTGGCTGTCAGGTCCTTCCCCTCAAATATCTAAGCCATAGAATCAAGCTATTATGGCTTTCAATCGTTAGTTTTTCAAAGAGGATGAAAATAATTAAATGCATAAGATCAAATCATTATATCCACATTATTTAATTAGTCAACAAATATTTCTGTGCCAGACACAGATCTATTTGTGCGGTCTTTTGTATACTATGCTAGATGTGTATAGTAGTAGGAGTGTAGAGATGTGTTTTTGTGGTGTTTATAGTCTAATGTTTGCAGCAACTAAAACATAGGAATATGGATAGTATCCTGGGTCACATCTTAAACTGAGTTGATACTTATCTCTGTAAACAATATTGGTATGTGGAGGGTGGGGGTCCATGTAATGTACCCCGATTATGAAGTTACCCGTATCTGAGTTCAAGTGCCAGTTCGGTTACTAACTGACTGATCTTGGACCAATTATATAATCTTTCTTAGCCTCAGTTGCCTCATTTTTAAAGTGTTACTACTATTCCTATTACACAGAGGATTACTCTGATGATGAATAAAATAGCATGAAAAAGCTCCAGTACAGAACTGGCCCGTAGTAGAGCTTCCATAAAAGTTAATTCACTTTCTTATTCCACTCTATGTACATACCATAATGCCCAAAACTCAGGATTTCTGATTTTCTTGAGCAATTGAAAATTTGTGCAACTGAGTTGTTTCTGAATGGTTCTGATATTCTACTCATTTTTTCATGTCCACACTGGGGAAGCCTTTTGCACCTTCCCCATTCTCAGAGTCAGGGTGACCTTCCACTTTATAATTTGTAAATCTTCCTGTATTTAGCCAACAGTCATTCAGAAGTCAAGTTGCATATCCAGCAGGCTACAAAAAACACTAGACTCAGGTTGCAACGTTAGCATACAAAACAGGGCCCGAAAGGAGAAAGGTAGCTGGAGCTACTGCTTTTACTTAAACCGATTTATTATTCTCTTTGACAGTAATGATAAGCACTAGCTTTCAGGTACAGTGAGCCCTGTCTTCCTTGCACCTTTAAGCATACACTGTCATGGGATAAAGGGGACTTTATCTCTGGTGGGAACTCCTATAGGACAGGATGCACTCACAGTATCCAAGGGAGGACTGGATGGATCATTCTGAAGCTGCGGACTTTTGAACGTTGATTCGAAGGAAGGCAGCCCTCCTGCCATGCAACTGTTCCGAGGTGGGTGATTAGAATGGGCCAGAGCTGCTTTATAACCAGATCCATCATGGAAGAAGCACAGCTTTGAAGGCAAACACGGACATCACTGCGTCTGAGCATGGCTCTGAGAGGTGCTGAAGGATGGCCGGGCCCCAGCAGCTGGCACATTCCTCATCTTGTCTGTAGAGAATCTGCCTCCTCAAACAAATGGAAGGTCACCCCAGGCAGCAATTTTCGATTCAGTCCTTTTTTACTGCAGTCCACGTAACCGCCCAAGGACTCTCTCCAATCTTTTCTTTCTTAGGTTGATGAGGGAGGGAGGACCCCACTCTCTTTTCACCATTTCTTCGCTGCTGCAGCTGAGGACAGTTTCCAGGAGGACGCCATCATTAAGCTAAGCGCCCTGCCCCAGTATGGCTGCATCGAGAACACGGGGACAGGTACCAGCCTGGCTGTAGAATTGTTCCAGACCTGGAGAGAAGAGGCAGGGTGGAGGGGGGTCACTGCCTGCAATTAACCTGGACAGGGAGACCCGAAGAGGGGAGGGACTGTTTCCAAGAAATGGAAGGAAGGTCCTGTTGACTCAACAAATATTGACTGAGCATTTCCTGTATGTGGAGCACTTTTTTAAGCACTGGGGATAGATCAGTAAGGGGCTTCCCCGGCGGCTCAATGGTAAAGAATCCACCTGCAATGCAGAAGACACAGGAGACCTGGGTGCAATCCCTGGGTTGGGAAGGTCCCCTGGAGGAGGGCATGGCAACCCACTCCAGTATTCTTGCCTGGAAATCTCATGGACAGGAGCCTGGTGGGCTGCTGTCCATGCAGTTGCAAAGAGTCGGACACAACTGAAACTGCTGAGCATACACACGCATAGATCAGTAAACCAGACAGAAACCCTTACCTTTGTGGTGCCTTAGATCCTGGTGGGAGAAGACAGATAAGAAACCTAAGAAATGAGAAAACTGTGGAAGATGTTAGGAGGTCAGTCAGTGCCGTGGGGAAAACTAGAACAAGGGAAAAGTGCCAGCCATTAGGACAGAGGGGTTTGGGGATTGCACTCGAAATTGAATGTCAAGGAATAAGATTGTCTGTTGTTTTATTGTGAGGTAGCTACTGTTTAGCTGAACCAGAGCTGACGCCTCAGCTTTTTCTAAATATATGACGTGAATTGAAATGCGTGCTTGTCTGTCTGTGACCCTCTCCCCGACCATCTGCCCTGGACCCACTGCTCTTGGTGGTTATCACAGAGGAGGGAAGGGGAGAGGCGGGGACTGTCCACAGGCCCCCTGTGTCCACAGTGACTGGCAGCTGAGACAGCTCCTGGCAGGTGACCTTACCACCACCTCTGCTGGGAGGCTCCTGAGTGCTAGCGCTCGGCTCTAACTGGCGTGCAGCTCGAAGCTCCCACAGAGAGGCTATTGACTGAAGGTGTCTGTGGCCTGAGTAATGCCTGGGATTTGAGTCTAGTTTTACCAGAAACTCATTTAGCAGGGGTCATGTTTTCCTAGAGAAAACTTTGAGTCTTTTCTCCATCTTGCTTTGCAGAGTGTGCCCTTAGATTTGTTTATTGCTGCGTTAGATTTGGGCTTCTCTTGTGTCTCAGCTGGTAAAGAATCCGCCTGCAATGCAGGAGACCTGGGTTCGATCCCTGGGTTGGGAAGATCACCTGGAGAAGGGAAAGGCTACCCTCTCCAGTATTTGAGAGGCAGTGGATTATAAAAGAGGAATAAGACAGCCCTGGCCTCGCGCAGGAGACAGATACAAAGACTGATGGTATAATCATGAAACACCAGGACAGGGAAAGGAGCAAAGCACCAAGAAAGGATACAGGAGAAAGCAATCACTTTTGCCTGGGAAGGCGGGAATGTCTGAGGGAGGGTTAGTGGGAGTTGCTGTGGGCAGAGGGAAAACAGTGTTTCTCGCAGAAGAAAGCACAAGCAAAAGTGGGGAATTAGAAAAGGATGGTTGCCCCCAGCCTTCTCTTCTCTCTGGGTGGTTTCTGATAAGGCTTTCTAATGCTGTTTTATGTTAACCTGGAGTGCACGCAGAGGACTATTTCACTGGTCCAGAAGTCAAATTTCTGGCAGTTCTTGGCCCCTCTTAAAGTGGTTCTCAAACCTTAATGCTCATAAGACTCACCTGGAGGGCCTGAGCAAACACAATTTCCTGGGCAGTAACCCCAGAGTTCCTGTTGCAGAAGGTTGGTGAGATCTATGCATTAGCATTTCTCACTGGCTCACAGGGGGTTCCATTACTGCTGGTCCAGGGACCACACTTGGAGACCCAATGCTCTGCATTAGTACGAACCTGGAAGTAAGGAAAAGACGTTCGGGGGGCAAATCATTGTCCTAACACATATCATGTAAGGTCCCATCCTTTGCTTCGTGGGCTTTCAGAATAGAGTCTCGTTTTATGTAGCTAACTAGATTCAGAGTCCAGCTGACCAAAAGAACATCTTTTTAAAAACATTAGAAGAAGAATCATTTAAGTTCACACTAGCACAAGAACAGAACAGTCATATTGTTCAGTATAAAATCTAACAGCGTGGAACCTACGTTCCTTTAGTACCAGCACAACTAGTGAAAGCCGCTCAGTCATGTCTTATTCTTTGCAACCCCATGGACTATACAGGCCATGGAATTCTCCAGGCCAGAATACTGGAGTGGGTCGCCTTTCCCTTCTCCAGGGGATCTTTTCAACCCAGGGATCAAACTCAGGTCTCCCGCATTGCAGGCAGTTTCTTTACCAGCTGAGCCACAAGGGAAGCCCAAGAATACTGGAGTGGGTAGCCTATCCCTTCTCCAGGGGATCTTCCCTACCCAGGAATCGAACCGGGGTCTCCTACACTGCAGGCGGATTCTTTAACAACTGAGTTAGTATGGTGCACAGCTAGGGCCCACCTTAATTACCTGTTGGGCATCACTGTGTTCCAGCACAGTGCAGTAATAGATGTTCATGATATAGCCTCCACACATCAAGAACTATTTAATTTGCACATAATATATTCTATTGAAGAAGGCGAGGAAACTCATTAATAAGAATGGTTTATATGAAAAAATTGAAGATGCAGTTTTAAGAATCAAAAGGATTGATGCTTAAAGCTTCAGTGACAGATTCACTTGTTGAATAGCTTGTTTCTAATGATAGAATGTCATTCTATTTGAATACATTTTTAGGCTTCACTTAGTGTATTTTTGCCACATTTCTTATATTTATAGTGATAAACAGAAAGAGAAAATTAAAGTTTTAAGGAATTATAGCAATTCCTTTTGGAAACTCTGAACTGTGTGCCCTAGGGGTTATCAGCTCACTAATCACTTAGACTCCCTTTGCTTCTGGTATCTAGAGGAATCAAATCTGAGGGGTACAATTTAAGAAAATTCACATCATTAAAAAAAAGAATATTTGTCTTGAATTCTTGTCACAAACAAATTGTAAATAAAACATTTTCATTCCTACTCTTTCAATTTGGAGGTCAACAAAAAATGACCCTGTCTGTCTTCGACTAGGAAGTCAGTCGCCTTGTAATATATGATCTCATCTTTGCAAAAACCAGGGAAGAGGGAAAGAGAAAGTGTTATTGTTTTCAGATCTTCTATCTACTTTTCTTTGTTGATGTATATCTAGGGAGTGTTTGAAAATACAGGGGTTCTTTTTTTCTCCTCTCTTTAGAAGAAAATGTAACCATTTAAATCAATCATTTAGAGAGATTTAGTCCAAATAAGAGACAAGTCATCCAACATTTACACAGTGCTTATTCTTTCCCTTGGCCTTTGGGGCTGGAATGAAAAGAAGACATAACCAGCACTTTCATGAAACTCTGAATGATACTTGAACATCTCAGTGCCTGAACTACACCTGAGCTCTGGATGGTCCCTGAACATCACAGTGGCTCTAGTGTACCATTCCAGGGGCTGAGCACTAGCCCATGAGGTTACTAGAGGTTTCTTAAGGAACTGAATTGTCAAATGAAAACATGCTCAAGGAGATATTTCTTAGATTTAAAGATATACAGTTCACCCTTTCTTGTGTAGAGAAAAAAGGTTTCTCTTGCAAAATGGTTTTGAAATTGACTAAAGTGTAAAACTTTTATTCCTATATCAATATTTGTCCCATGACTTATTTTATCAAGTACTTCTAACAAAACAACCATTGATTCTGTGCTCTATTAAATAATAGTATTCTGAGTACTTTCATACATGCGACTCATTTGAGTCCTACTTATTGATGAGAAATAGTGGGGAAACTGGGGTCCCACCCAAGTCTTCAAATTCCATTCTCCCACCTTTATTCTCAAACTTGTTTTCATCTTTTGTTGATAGTGCTGTCATGCTTTCTGGTTCAGCTCAGAAAGCAGGAATTTATGGATCAAGATAAAAGTTCCCTCTTGCTGTTGGTGCAGGTGATCGGTTTGGCCCTGGAACTACCAGTGACCTAGAGGCATCGTTCCCTATTCAAGATGTCCTGGAAAACTACATTTACTACTTTCAGAGTGTTCATGAAAGCATTGAGCCAACCCATGATATTTTCAGTTTTTATGTAAGTGATGGAAACAGTCGATCAGAAGTCCACAGCATCAACATCACCATCGAGGTAAAGACACTGGAAGTTGAAAAAGTTGGGCCTTTGACCACAATATCCCACCATTAGATAGCTTCAAAAGAACTCAAAAACAAATAAAATTGGGTTGGACCTTCAATTTTAGAGGTCAATTTAAAAAGCATAACCCTGACCTTTAGGAAACTTGTAGAATTAAGGCTGACATTTGGAGATGGTATGACTTGGAAATCTGAATTTCCATTTTAGGATAAAATCTATCTGGTCTGTGTGAAGATACTTTGTTCTCAGAGACAGAGAAAACTGGCTAGCCTCATATGAGGTGAAAAGTAACATATGCTTATTTTTCCCTGCAATTATTATATGTAGTTCTTTGTACATACATTTTAGCGCATTTGTTCATCATACTATAACATTAAAGAAATGTGTTCCCTGATGCTGTATATATTCCCTTTTGAGCAACTACATAGGCTTGCTCTGTCAGCCTGAGGAGAGAGAGATAAAAGATAAAACTCAGAATGGAATACCCTCTGCCTTGAGAAAACAAAACATGGCACTCTCAGCACCCTTGGGGGACAAGGGTGGAGGGGAGCTGACTTCTGCTGGGGCTGGTCAGGCAGACAGTTGAGACACCTGCACTTTCAAATATGTGTCCTCTATCATAGGTTCTAAGGCAGCTATGATTTCAAAACAATGTGCCCTTTTATCCCCCCAGTACACTTGTACTTGTCTAACCACATGTCCATATTTCTGGCATCTGGAAAATGCCATCATCGTACCTATGGAGAATGCCGGAGATTTCTGTAGCATGTCCATCAAGGGGATATCTGGTTTATGTGATCTGCTCAGCTTTCAACATAACCATTTTGAGTGAGAATTAAAGACAGTGACATATTAGGTGCAAACTATATACGTAAAATAAACAATAAAGGATTTATTGTCTAGCACAGGAGACTATGTTCAATATCTTGTAATGACCTATAGTGGAAAACAATCTGAAAAAATATATAACTGAACTGCTTTGGTATACACCTGAAGCTAACAATATTGTTAATCAACTATATTTCAATAAAAATACAATAACAACAACAACGATAACAATAAGAGATGATGACACATTAAATGCTATTTCAGTGGTGAAAGTTGATGTGATGGTGTTACTGTATTTGAATAGTGTGTGCTCTTTTTTTCTTCTTAAACCAGTATCTGTGTGAGACCTAATATTTTATGCTTTAATCAGAGGAAGAACGACGAGCCTCCCAGAGTGACCTTGAGGCCCCTTGGCGTGCAGCTGAGCTCAGGAGTGGTGATCAGCAATTCTTCTTTGAGCTTGCAAGACCTGGACACTCCAGATAATGAGCTGATTTTTGTATTGACAAAAAAGCCTGGCCACGGTAGGACATAGCTGCTATGGGAAGCTTCTTAATTGAGGTGCTCGATGGGTTATTAGAATAAACACGTTGATTTCAGCTGATCATTCCTCTACCTTCCTGGTGCATAGTCCATTCATTGCATCAAGGTATAATCAAATTCACAGCTAGTTTATATTCTTTGGCGTCACCATAGACTGGTTGTTCTAAAAGCCTGACTCCTGGGTAATTGGTGTCTCTGAAATTCAGTTTCAGCTGTTTTCTTGCTTTCTTCTGTAGCCTCAGGCAGAACAAGTTTTCAGGATCTTCACATCCTCTTCTTGGAGGGGGCATCATTGCTTGATCATCCTGGGCTATTTCATACAAAGAACAGAATAGCCACCTTGTAATTAATTACAAAGGGTGTTCATTTCAGGTTAGAGGCATGGTAGATAATCTTTATGAGCTCATCTGTTTTGCAAAGAAAGCACTTTTCCTGATTAAACCAGAGGTTTAAAACACCACCATGGTAATCTTCTACCTACTTCTATTCTAAGTGCTAACTACCTAGTATTAGCTAAAGCTCTGCAGTTTTCATCTCCTAAGTGGTGGCTTGGTGGCCTAATGGCTATTGACCTTTTACAGGTGAAACTATTCCTGTTGAGGGAGAGTTCACCAGAGAAGCTGTTGGTCATTACATTTTAGTTTGCCTCCATCCACTTTCACTTTCTTTAATGAAACACTGTGTTTCATTATATACACATGACCCTTGAAAATAGCATAATATGCCTCAGCCCTAGGATGCTTAGTGTCTTTCTGAACATAAATGGAGTTTAAAATAAATTCCTCTGTCTCATCCCAGATGCCTCGGGAGGAAGGCAGCAAGTGGAGAGTGCTACTTTCACCCTACAGAAGGGGAAAATAAGGCTTAGATAGTGAAGTGAGTTTGAATTTGTGGAGAGAGATTTGATTCCTAGGCCACTGTATTTCCATATTCATCTGTGTCCCCTTAAGAGATTTTTAATCAGGAAAAGTGGAACTTTATCTTCTTTATTTGGAGATGAGGTCATCGAGCATCACCCTGTGCTTTTGTATAAAATTTTGAGTTGTTGGTTACTTATGCATGTGCAATCAACATGTCCAAGGGGCTTGGCGTTCTACCCAGGCTCAAAGTTGACAAAATCAGATAATGTTTTAGTGCCATATTTGCTCTACCATATGGATGTGAGAGTTGGACTATAAAGAAAGCTGAGCACTGAAGAACTGATGCTTTTGAACTGTGGTGATGGAAAAGACTCTTGAAAGTCCCTTGGACTGCAAGGAGATCCAACCAGTCCATCCTAAATGAGATCAGCCCTGAATATTTATTGGAAGGACTGATGCTGAAGCTGAAACTCCAGTACTTTGGCCACCTCATGCAAAGAGTTGACTCATTGGAAAAGACTCTGATCCTGGGAGGGATTGGGGGCAGGAGGAAAAGGAGACAACAGGGGATGAGATGGCTGGATGGCATCACCAACTCAATGGACGTGAGTCTGAGTGAACTCTGGGAGTTGGTGATGGACAGGGAGGCCTGGCATTCTGCGATTCATGGGGTCACAAAGAGTCGGACACAACTGAGCAACTGAACTGAACTGATGCAAAGAGCTGAGTCATTTGAAAAGACCCTGATGCTGGGAAAGATTGAGGGCAGGAGGAGAAGGGGACGAAAGATGATGAGATGGTTGGATGGCATCACCGACTCGATGGACATGAGTTTGAGTGAACTCCAGGAGTTGGTGATGGACAGGGAGACCTGGCGTGCTTCAGTTCATGGGGTCAAAAAGAGTCGGACATGACTGAGCGAATGAACTGAACTGAACTGTTTCTTTCTTTCTTTCTTTTTTTTTACTTCCTTCCTCAGGTCATCTGCTCCGGAGGCAAACTGCTTCTGAACCTCTGGAGAATGGGAGGGTTTTGGCCCAGGGCTCCTCCTTCACCTATCAAGATATCCTGGCTGGGCTAGTTGGGTATATGCCTGGTGGTCCAGGTGTGGCAGTGGATGAGTTCCGGTTCTCCCTCACTGATGGCCTCCACACAGACACGGGGAGGATGGAGATATATATAGAACTGCCTACAAGTGACAACCCCCAGCTGGCTGTAAACAGAGGCCTCCAGCTCTCAGCAGGTACCACAGGCATGGAAGAGAGTGGCCATGGTTTCTTCTTTGTTCCTGCGCAATGCTTCCTTCCATGTCAGCAGTGTGGGAGGATCTTGAACTGGGTGTGCAGAGTTTAGGGAAACCTGTTGTTTTGGGGACACTAAGCATTGTGAATGACAAGTGTGAAATCTCTGAAGTTCTTTGGACCAGACGCCTGTGTCTGTGAATCTGAGGAAAGACTGAGAAGAGTTTATAGTATTTCCAGGGTCCTCAGAATATTCGTTTATGCAACCACTTGTAGGTCCTGATCTCTTAGAACACTGACACTGCCCAACCAACCCTACAGAAACAAACAACAAAATCTAGTAGGATTTTCAACATGCTTCTTTTTTTTTCTTTAAAGTCATGGAGAGGCAATTGGGAAGTCATCATGCACTAGGAGAGATTATATCAGTAATTAAGAACCATTATATATAGTGTTCTCCGGAGAAGGCGATGGCACCCCACTCCAGTACTCTTGCCTGGAAAATCCCATAGGCGGAGGAGCCTGGTAGGCTGCAGTCCATGGGGTTGCGAAGAGTTGGACACGACTGAGCGACTTCACTTTCACTTTTCACTTTCATGCATTGGAGAAGGAAATGGCAACCCACTCCAGTGTTCTTGCCTGGAGAATCCCAGGGATGGGGGAGCCTGGTGGGCTGTCATCTATGGGGTCACACAGAGTCGGACACGACTGAAGCGACTTAGCAGCAGCAGCAGCAGCAGATATGGTGTTCTAGGATCTAACATTCCCAGTTTGCTGGTGGATAAGCAACACTGAAGGACCTGTGACAACTGTGGGTCTTGGAGTCACTTTGCAGTAGGAAGTTACTTATTGAATGGACCTTTGGTCCACAGAGCATCTATATCACACTGGACTTCTGTTTGCTTGTCTGTTCTTAGTTTCACATGTATTTTGTAGTGAAAAAATATTTGGTAGAAAGGTATTTGAAAATGTGGAGATTCCCAAAGGTCCCAAGTATTAGGTCTGGGACTTAACTTTGCCCTATTTATAGGTTAATAAGTTGACCTATTACTCTTTCATGGATGCTGGTCAAACACATGAGATTCCTTGTTGTTTTTATTTGGTCCCTAAATCATGTCTGACTCTGTGACCCTGAGGCTGTAACCTGCCAGGCTCCTCTGTCCATGGGATTTCCCAGGCAAGGATACTGAAGTGAGTTGCCTTTTGCCACTCCAAGGGAATCTTCCTGACCCAGGGATCAGACCTGCATCTCCTTGACTGCAAGAAGATTTTTTTACTGCTGAGCCACTGGGGAAGCTGAGATTCCTTGGTCAGAAATAAAGTTCTTTGTGACAATCCCCTCCAAGTCCCACAGGGATGATTCAGAGGGCCCAGACGAATAAATTTGTGTGCAGGGTGATGAATTACAGAAAATGAACCCTGAGCTTGGGAGCTCTCCTTGTTATAGTAGCGATAAGCAAACCTGATCTGTGTCCCAGAGGAAGATGTCACCTCCTCCCTCAGGCATGCTCCCTGAGAATAGCCCAGAGAACAAGAGGTCAAACCTTGCATTCTTGGCATTACCCAGCAAAAACATACAGAGATGCTCAGGGCCCATGGCAGACTGTCACTCCACAGACCAGGTTCCATTACACATGAGTAACTAACTAGGACCTACTTTATCAGAATTCACTGTTTTTAACGTGAGAAGTGGGCTAGAGAGGAGAACAAAGAGGAAGGCCCTGAGAAGAGGTGCTTGCCAGGAGAGACAGTCCCAGGTGGCTCAGTGGTAAAGAATCTGCCTGTCAATGCAGGAGACTCCAAAGATGCATTTCGATGGGGTCGCAAAGAGTCAGACATGACTGAGTACGCCCACACACACTCTGCCTTGCCTCTGTCCCCAGCACCTGGGCAATCTTCCAGGAGTCAGCATTCGGGTCTCCCTGCTCTGTGTCTCTCATCATAGCCTCTATCTTGAGGAACAGTGATTCTGACTATTCGGTGTGAGACGGCAACCAGATATGTTTGTGAGTTCATGTAAAGCTGTTTTTTGATTTTGTTGTTTTTTTTTTTTTAGTGATTTGGTGATCCTTAAGACAGTAAATAAATTAGGTCCAAGCCGGTCTCATTGTCGTTCTGAGAGTCATTTACATCACAGAGCTAGAAGTTCAGAACATAGATTTAGGTACTAACTGAAAGGTCAAGGGAGAGAGCGATCATGTGCAGAGAGTGAAATTGGATCAGAAGAAAAAGGGGCTCAGATCTAAACTCAAGGTAAAAGTCACCCAGTTGTGTCCAACTGTTTGCAACCTCATGGACTATAGAGTCCATGGAATTCTCCAGGCCAGAATACTGGAGTGGGCAGCCATTCCCTTCTCCAGGGGATCTTCCTAACCTGGGGATCAAACCCAGGTCTCCTACATTGCAGGCAGATTCTTTGCCAACTGAACCAAACTCAGGGGGTGATTAGAAAATTGGGAAGTTGGGACTATTCACTTAGGGAAATTAAAATTTAAATTAAAATTAAAATTCAGCTGGAACCAGAAGGGCAAGCAGCTGATATTTTCTTTTTATTTTCTAAAGGAAGGAAATTGTTTTATTTATCTGGCTGAGCTGGGTCTTCATTGCTTCATGTGGGGTTTGCAGTATGCGGGATCTAGCTCTCTGACCAGGGATCAAACCCTGGGCTGCTGTATAGGGGAGCATGGACTCTTGGCCACTGGACCACGAAGAAGTCCCGTAGCTGATACTTCCTTAGACCGGGGAGTGTGTGATAATTTAGTCTCCAGTCTCCTAAAATCATTTGACCTGCTCTCCAAAAGCAATAATGGGGAAGGACCTAGTCTCTCCCATTCTCTTCCAGGGTCCATAGCAACCATCACAGAACAGCACTTGAAAGTGACGGATCCTGACTCAGATGACCGCCAGGTGATGTATATCTTAAAGGAAGATCCTGGAGTAGGGCGCCTGCAGATGGTAAAACGTGACAGCCTGGAGCAGATCTCCACTAGAGGCCCCATCCGAAGTTTCACCCAGGCTGACATCACTCAAGGTCAGGCACTTCTCCTACTCAGACTTCCAAAAACTCCACCCCCTGTAGTCAAATGGGAATTGGTGCCTGGTAGCCAATGGCAGCAAACTGCGCACTCTTGGTTTGAATTAAGAGCTGAGTTATAGCTTCATTTATTCTTACTTGTCTCCTCCATTTTTTGGTTTGGAAAAAGCTTCCCTTCTTGACTAAAATGTTCTCATGCTTTGACATAGCCTTGATGAAATTGAGGGCTATTATAGAGGAAAAAATCATTTTGACTTGCTGTGATGCTAAAAAGTGTATGAGAGAGAGAAAGAGAGAAAGAAAAAAGAAGTGAATTGGGATGGATTAAGGTGAAAATTATGCCTGCCTTAGGTGAACAATTTATATCTTTCTCCAGCTCCCCAAAGAGCCCAAGTTAATGAACTAAGCAAAATGGAAGGGCATAAATCGGAGCTGCCTCAGGGAGATTACATAGCTCATCCCTTCTCCAGGAAATGCTGATGTAATGTGAAAGCATAAATGTTAAATGCTACGTAGTTACCGTACAGTGCTTTCAGGGATAAGAAAGGAAGAGAAGTTACATATTGAGAGGGAAGTAATCCAATGTCAGGTGATGACATGCAATTTCCATTTAGAGGTGGAAACATGCTCCCCTAGGACCAGAATACAGGTCCTGTCTGTGCACGCATGCCTAGAATTGATAGCAGCCCAAATATCATTGGACCTGTCTGTACTTTAATGAAGGGAGTGGAATAATTCCTTAGTTATTCCTTGCCTCAGTGTCCCTTTTTAGAATATGAGAACAGGGACTTCTTCCCAGATGTTTGGTTATATTTACATTGCTAGATCCTTATAAGTAATGCTATGGTTTAATAAAAATATAATATATTGGGTTTTTCCCTTTGGGTCCAATTGACATCTAGGTAGAGTTTATTTGTTTTATCTGTTTCTTTGTTGATTGGTTATATCCCACACCTTTCCTAAAATGATTTAAGACTGGGAAATGGGAGTGACACCTTAGGGGAGCTCTCTGAGTGGTCTGTGGCTCTCTGTCCTCCTGCCCTGTGACATGGATAGATAAAAGGGCCACACCAGTGATGTGGGTCTGGTCAGTGCCCATTTCTGCATGGGCAGTTTTGCTGAGCTCATGATTCATGAGGCTTTCTTAGAGCCTTCCACAGATTCGGAGCCTTAGCTGTAAGCAAAGCCACTTTCTGCTTGGGGTGATTTTATCATGAAGTCACTGATGAGGAGGCAGTCGCTAGATGAAAGGGACGAAATGAAAACATTAGACTAAAATGTCAAAGGCAGTGTCAAAGTGAGAGGGGGGTAATTGATTCATTGGTGTGAATACCCATTGAATTCTCACCTGACATTTCAGAAGTAAGGCCAGAAAACACAAAATAGCAAACTGTGATCTTCTCGTCCTTGTTATAGGCCTTATAGAATACAGTCATGGAAAAGGAGAATCTGGTGGGAACTTTGCTTTTAAATTTGATGTGGTTGATGGAGAAGGCAACAAACTGATTGGCCAGTCATTTTCCATCAGTGTTTCAGGTAAGGGGGCATTGGGTGTTTGAAAGTTCTCCAGCAGTTCTGAGGTCACGTGGTGCATACCTTGAGTCTTGAGCCTTTTCTTTACAGGCTTGTGTGGAAATCTGAAATCCTCTCAACACTGTTACACAATGCTGTGGCTCTCTGATGTACTCTCTGAGAGTCAGACCTGGGGATTATGTTGATTATTTTTATTTTACTCCTGGACACTAGGCCCAGAATTGGAAAAAAAAAAAAAAAAAAAGAAGCATAAAAGGTTGCTGTTGTTGTCAGTCTCTAAGTCGTGTCCAACTCTTTGCGACCCTGTGTGCTACAGCATGCCAGGTTCCTCTGTCCTCCACTACCTCCTGGAATTTGCTCAAATTCCTGTCCATTGAGTCAATGGTGCTATCTAACCATCTCATCCTCTGCCACCCCCTTCTCCTATTGCCTTCAATCTTTCCCAGCATTCAGGGTCTTTCCCAATGAGTCAGTTCTTCACGTCAGGTAGCCAAAGGATCACATTTCATGTTACTCTTTCTGATATTTTCAGAAGACAGATCCCCACCAGTCATCATCACCAATAAAGGGCTGTTCTTGGATGAAAACTCGGTGAAGAAGATCACCACTCTGCAACTCTCTGCCACTGACCAGGAGACGGGACCCGCAGAACTGGTCTACAGAATCACCAGAGAGTCCCAGCTGGGCCACCTGGAACACGCAGCATCGCCAGGTAAGCCCATCGTCTCTGACTTCATCAGACCAAAGCTGGGATTTAGTAAGTGCCAGGGGCAGCCATATCATGTGCATACGTTCACCTCGAACCTGGCTTTATTAGTATGCATTTCTGGCATCACTATTTCTGACCATTGTATACTGCCTTGCATTATACTTAGAATACAGTGTACTCCATGCTTACTTGCTGGAAGTTGATTTGATAGTTACAATTTGATGTAAACCATCTTGCTGCAACACTAGAATTCAACGCATAGAAAGTGAACATGCATATTGAATAAGATCCTGGTTCAGCTGCTACAGGGGAAGAAAAAGAGATGAATGAGACATTACCCCAACCATTAGAGTCTTCTGTTGGATGAGATAAGGAGCCTTTGCATACAGCCATATGTAAGGGAAGAAGATGACAGGTGTTTTAAGAACTGTATAAACCTGCCATCCTAAGAGTTCAAAAGCAAAAGAGGTGATATCAGATGGGAAGGTGCTCAGAGGTGGTGTTTAAGAGTGCCCTTGAAAGATAGAATTTGGGCTGACAGAAATTGTGTTATTTCCAGAGATAGGAACAGCATGTGGACTCATTCCAAAAATTATGAGTGGGCCAGTTTTGCTAAAGCATATATTCTGAAAATAGCAGTAGATTGGGTTCATGGGTAGACTGAGATTTTATGATGGGTCTTCAGAGTGGCAATCAGTAATCCCTGTTTAATTCAATAGGCAATAAGGAGGCCCTGCAGAATTTTGAACAGGGAAGAGAAATGAATTCCTCCAGTGTCCAGTAGGATAAACTAAAAGAAAGGAAGAAAAAGGAGGCAGTGACAGTAGGTAGAAAGTTTAGCATTCGGCCAGATGGGAGCTAGTGAGGCCTCTGGCAGTGGGGCAGCCTCCATGCGGGAATAATAAGATGAAAATAATGAAAGAGATTACCCCTGCTACCTAGTAAGTATCCAGTAAACAGTAATTGGTGGAAGGAAAGAAGGAAGGAAAGAGTTAATTTCAGGAAGAGAAACTATAGAATTTGGCAACTTGAACGAATGTGAAAGACAAGAAATATTTGCTGAATAAACAACCTAAAGGTAGGATTGATTTTGTCCATCATAGGAGCAGTGTCAGCTTGCAGGAAATTTAGATCATTGGTTTTCTTTGGATTTCAGGTTACAGATTTTTCTTTCATTCAACCAGGGAAATAGCAGAATAGAGGAAGTACCTGCCCTGATGCTGGGGGTCAGACGGTAGGCAAACAAGCAAGTATATATATCATGTCAGTGGTGATGAGTTAGGGAGTGAAATGAGGGCATTCCTGGGGTGCAGGGACCAATGAGGTGAGGGAAGACCTCCTAATAATAAGATGACATTTGAGCCGAGATCTGAAGAATGTAAGGGAGCCAGCCGTGCTGACATATAAGGAAAGAGCATTCAGCATCTTTCCAGGGCATCAGCGAGTATCAACATCCTGAAATGGGATCAGCCAAGCCCATCTCGTTCCAGTTGCAGCAAGGAGACCAGTGTGTCTGGGGCAGAGTGAGTAAGGGAGAAAGCGGGTGTGAGTGAGCTAGAGGGGAATATGGTTGAAAAGATGAGGGAGGCAGACCATGTCTGGGTCCAGCATGATGATGGGGGAGGGAGTGTTATATGTATGTTGCCGGGCGGGGGTGCATGGGGAAGGCTGAACAGACTGGCCTGAATCCCTAATGCAAATTAAAGCCCATGCCCTCCCCTTTTGTCCCAAAGTTCCTAGGGGCAGTGTGCAGATCAGCATTCCCAAGACCTTGGCTGCAAGAGATATTTGATAACTAATTCATCAGCTAATTGCTTCTGCCAGAATTCTGTCAGGTTGCTGATTATATCTCTCCAAAGATGAAAGGGCAGACTCTTGGCTGTTGTGTTGGGGCAACTGCAGTTACACTTTACAGTGCTCCAAAAGGCTTGGACCATCATGCAAGGACTTGCCAGCTACTGGTGAGACCCTAGCTCTCCTCAGCTGTGTCACGTCCTGGGGCAGGTGGCTCCAAATTTGCCTTTTCTGTTGTTTACAGTCTCCACCTTTGCTTAAATCTGGATGCCAGTACCAGGCTAGCACTGCTCAGGGGGCCACCCATAACAGATCCCCCTTCTCCCTCCTCTTGGGAAAGCAGACTCTAAAACAGAGGGAGGCATGCTTCCCTGTCCTTTCCCACCAGGCTTGACTTCCTCATCTATGTGCTCTCCTGCGCCCACCAGTTCTTCTCAATCCTCCTGTTTTTAAAAATTCTAAATAGACCAGATAAGATGATCTTTACTCCTGGAGGGCTGTCCATTTTTAATGAGCAGGACTTCCCTTCCCATCCCCTACTACCAGGCCTGCTGTCCGTTCTAGAGAATCTAGTCAGCATTCTTTCCTTCCCTGTCTCTCCTAAGTGGAACTGGATTCATGAATTTGATTCTTTTTAAATGTCAAAGGTTTCCCTTCAGAGGAAGTCCATGTTGATTATGGATCACCCTCTCAGAAGGCAGTTGGCACCAGCTTGGAGAAAACCACCTCATCCCATTTGTCTCAGGGGGTGAGGATTGGTCTACCTGGTGCCAGAGCCTCTTTCCAAACAGAGCAGAACAGCTTTTAGACCCGTGTCTCCATGCAGGCGCTGAGCTATTTGGGTTCTGGAGGCCCCTGGGAATTATCATTTCCCACCAGTGCTTGCAGACATCCTCTTGATGGTGAACTATGAAATGGATTTAGTCTTGTGCCAGCTGTCTTAGTCAGCTGATTGTTCTCTTTAGATAGAAGAGGTGTGAAGGTCCTCTCTTCTTCCCTCAAGGAGACACAGGGGGCCATGTGCACGGGGGGAGCCTTGCAGAAGACAGACACAAGATTCCTACCATGGAGGAGAGCTGCATTAAGCTCGAGTCCCTGTGTGGGCTCCTTGCAGGGTTGAGGGCCCACAACCTCATGTCAGGGACCCTAAGAACTCTCTTATTCTTTTCATTTTGGGGGCTGTGCTGAGCAGCATATGGGATCTTAGTTCGCTGACCAGGAATTGAACCAGCTCCCCTCACAGTGAAACATGAAGTCTTAACCCTGGACCACCAGGAAAGTCCTAGGACCCTCTTATTCTAAAGAAATCAGAGTAAGGAGTTATATTATCAGGAAAGAAACTAAGCTTCCGGGGAAAAGCAACTCCAAAATACAGTACCTTCCATAAGTTTATTTTCACTCACAGCAAAATCCAGAGGCAGGTGGTTCAGTGACCCTCCACGTGAGGCTCCCATCTCTGGTCCAAGGTGACTACTGTATTGTCAGCATCCCCAGCTAGTAGCTGGCAAGAAAAAACCAGTGGCATCCATATCCATTTCTTCTTTAGGAGAATTGCTGGGAATACATCCCTTTTGGTCACATCCTAGTAAGAAGGAGGTAGCCACATGAGGCTATGAGGTAGCTGGGAGATTTAGACCTTAACTGGACATCCAGTCACTTAACTAATAAACAGCAGTTGCATGTTTAAAGTCAGGGAGCAATAATATTGAACATAGCTATCTCCAGCACACACTGGTTCTCCCCTTCCCCAGACATGTATTGAGTAGCTGCAGCAGGAGAAAGCTTGGGTCTTGGAAGTGGGAGACATATAAGCAAATGTGTACAAGTGTATATTGGAGGCTGTGACAGCATTGTGTGAGGATGTTAGGAGTCAAGGGGCTGCGAGTGAGTCAGTCAGTGAGTGCTTTACCTAAGGTATTCCTTGGCTTCCTCTCTATCTCAGCCTCTCAGTATTGTGACACCAACCAAAACTGAATGTACCTGGTGTCTTAGTTCAGGTCCTTCTGAGAGCAGAGGTGCCTTAGTCTGCTGGGGCAGCTGTCATAAACAGCTGCTTAAACAGCAGAAGCTTATTGTCTCACAGATGTGGGGGCTGGCAGTCCAAGATCAGAGTGTCAGCAGAGTTGGTTCTTCCTGAGGAAGGCTCCATTCTAGGCCTCTCTCCTAGGATCATAGATGCCTGTCTTCATGTTCACATGACATTCTCCCTGTATGTGTGTGTCTGTGTCAAAACTCCCTCTTTTATAAGGACATTCATCAAATTGGTTTAGGGCCCATCCTAATGACTTTACCTTTTAAAAATACATACTTTTATTTAATTGTGCTGGATCGTTGCTTCATGGGCTTTTTTCTGGTTGTGGCAAGTGCGAGCTACTCTCTAGTTGCATTGTAAAGCCTCTGTTTGTGATGGCTTCTTTTTGTTGTGGAGCTTAGGCTCTAGGGTGCACGGGCTTCACTAGCTGTGGTTCCTGGGCTCTAGAGCACAGGCTCAATAGTTGTAGCCCATGGGCCCAGTTGCTTTGCAGCAGGTGGGATCATCCTGGATCAGCATCGAATCCTTGTCTCCTGAATTAGCAGGCAGATTCTTTACCTACTTCTTTAGCCACTACAGAAGCCCCCCAGTGACCTAATCTTCACAAATTACATCTGCAGTGATTCTACTTCCAAATAAAGTCACATTGTGAGGCACTGAGGGTTAGGATGTCAGTGTATGAATCTGGGGAGATACAATTCATTCCGTTAACAGGAGGCTTGGAAGAAAATCGGAAGCAGAGAAGCTGAGAGTCTACCCAGCATGAGCTTGAGGTGGGAACAGACCATAGGCACAGAGCCATCCACAGCTGCGCTGAAGAAGGAGAGCCACGGCCATTTCCTGACATCCTATTAGGAAGGCAATTTCTTCAAAGATGCTTTACTCTCACACCACTTCCTTGCCCTGGACTGAACTTTCTCTAACATTCTGGCCCTCCAGGGGAGTTAGAAAACTGACAGGGTTAATGTGGGTCTCCATAATGCTGCCAGATACATAGGTTAGCCAGCAGTTGGTGACTGAAAACACCTTAGATGGGATTAAAAACCTTCAAGATATTTCAAACAGTAACTACCTGCTGTGACAGTCAGTAAGGACAATATGTTATTAGAAGCAGCATCTTGCCAGGTGAGTGAATGGCTGAAGCCTTCCAATAGCCAATTAGCAACAGCTAAAAAAATGTTTTAAGTGTATAGAGATTGAGAATCTCTGCTTAATAGGACCTCTTAGATAGTAATTGTAGTCAATGGACTAAATTCATTCACCAAATATGTTTTGAGAACCTCCCTTATGCCAGGCCATGCACATTAGTGAAGAAACAGCAAAAATCTTGTCCTTTTGAAGCTTACCTTCTAATGCAGCTTGTTACCCTCTGGCACTTAATTATGGCTATCATTTAAATCATAATACTAAATACCCCCATCAAAATCAGCATATCAGATAAGAAAGAGGTTATAGCCAGAAAATTACTCTATGACTCAAATTTTTATAAAAAATTTGCAATGGTGATATTTCAGTGGTAGAACTATGAGTGGTTTGTAATTCTTTACTTTTCTGTGTTTCTCACATTTTCTTTAATACTCATGTATCACTTTTATTTGACAAAAAATTAAAGGATAAGTGTGAAATCCAAACGGCTCCTTGTCTAGCCCAAAACAGCTAGATAAGTTTTACAAAAAGCACTCCTAACAGAATAAAAAATATTTTATACATATATATATGTATATATATATGTATATATATATGTATAAAATCTCATTTCAATATGTAATCAACATAAGATAAAGAAGTACTTGCAGCAGGCCTAAGCTTTGGAAGTGAGCAAGCTGGAGCTCCAGTCTCAGCACTGCCCTCTTATTAGCTGTTACCTCAGACGGGTCACATTTCTTATCTATTTTATTAGTATCATAATCTAGAAAAATGATGCCAACCCTGACCTTCCAGAGCTGTTGAGATTAAAAAAACCAATCTGGGTACTTGGATGATGGTCCAGTGGTTAAGAATCCACCTTGCAATGCAGGAAATATGCATTTGATCCGTGGTTGGGAAACTAGGATCTCACATCTAGGCAACTGGCGAGAAGCCTGCCAACTGCAACAAAGGCCCCTGTGCCACAACTAGGACCTGACACAGCCAACAATTAATTAAATTTAAAAAAAATTTTTTTAATCTATATAAGCAAATTTGAAACAACATTCTGTGTGTGGTAAGTACTCAGTGTTTGCTAGATTGAATTGGAAAAGATCCACTAAGACCACCCGTGTACTGCCAGTGGGAATATAAAATAGTACTTTGCTTTGGAAAATAGTTTGGCAGATTCCTGAAAAGTTAAGCATACACCTTACATGTACTCCTACTGTCCCACTCTTAGCAATTTACCCAGGAAGAAAGAAAACTTCCACTCAAAGACTTGTGCACAAGTGATCATACAAACTTTAATTGTAGAAGTCCCAAACTAAAAATAACCTAAATGCCCATGAACAGATAAATGGATAAACAATCTTTGATATAACCATCCAATGGAATAGTACTCGCAAATGAGAAGGAATGAACTACAAATACATGCTACAGTATGGATAAATTATGTTTAGCAAAATAATTATGCTAAATAAATAAGAAATCATTCATCAGATAGTATATACTATATGTTTCTGTTTGTTAAAAAATTTAGAGAGTATGCCAACTAATCTATAATGACTTCATTTGCTTCTTTGGGATGGAATGGAACATAGGGAAAGAAGGGATGGAAGGGTTGCAGAATGTCAGAAACTTTTGGGGTGATGGGAACATTTCACTATTTTGATTGAGGTGATGGTTTCATGGACCTAACAAAGATAATATAAACTTATACTTCAAATATGTATAATTTATTATATATCAATTTCCTCTCAATAAAAAACGTTAAAAAATAAGATTAATCTCAGTACTTCCTTCTGAAGAAGAAGGGAAATCTATCGCCTTTTTTAATCAGTCTTCGAGTTTCATAAAGGGAATAGTGAATTAGGTGACCAGTTGATCATGAGAATCCACATAGGTGTTTCCTCGTGAGCTATGAGAATGGATTCACAGCAGGGGAAGAGGTTTAAATTTCTCTGTGTATCCAGTCTGAAGTTATTAAATTTTTAAAGAATGGTATGAATTTCTGTCCAGAACCACAAGATGAAACATATAAAATGAGGGTGGGGGCCACATTTTTGCCTGCCAAGAACTGGTCTAGTAAGCACCGAAATATAAATGCCTCATCAAAAAATTGATGCCTCAGTATTCAGGAGGCTATTGTACCTGAATGACATTTCAGATGATAAACAGAGATACAAATGTTAACCATGCTGGTTGATGTGTTTTATTTTTAAGACAAAGCAATGATATTAATGTCACAGTTAAATGTAAAATAGTCAAAGTAGAATCTCTTTGTTTTTTTAACAGTAAAGACTAACTGGTTTTGCCAGGATTAGCAGTGACAAATATAAATAATAAATTCCAGGAAGCAGCAGATGAATTTCAGGACCAAAGCAAAGGACTGGATTAAATAAATGAACACTCTAACACCCAGAATCAGAAAGATAAAATTTGTGCTGAGAGATTAAAGGATATGATTTTGTTTCAGACTTGTCTGGCACCCAGGGATGGACCCCAGGAGCCCTAAGATAGAACCAAGAATTTGGGGCTGTTTTGCCAAATGTCGTTGAGCATTTGAAAAGATAGAGATATTATTCATTAGTGGGATACCTTGGCATTATTTAAAAATCACTTCAGGTTTTTTTTTTTTTTAACTTTAAAATCACTCTGGAAAATAGTTTTCTCTGTATCACATTTTTTAAAGATACTGGTAGGTCATTTGAGAGTTGAGAAAGAATGATTGCTCAAACTCCAAAGTCATGTGGTAAGTTTTGTTACTGCCATCTTGGCCAAATTGGTATATAAGAAGCTAGAATCAAAGAACTGAGAATGGAGACCTTGAAGAATATCCGATGAGATTATAGCTCACCAATCTCAGAAAAACGGTTCTGTGTAGCCAAGCCCTTGGACCCCAGTGTTTCAACACTAAGCCATCACACAGTATTCAAAATTAGGGCAGGTTTTCAGAAAGGGCTACGAGGCGATGGGGTATATAAAACTTCAGAGCGAGAAGTCTGGCAAAGACGGCAATGGCTCTACCTTTCAGTTTGACCTGCATACATAAACCCCAAGAGAAAAGAGAGGAACATTTATTGAGCACCAGCTGTTGCCTTGGCACAGGGTAGAAGCCTAGATAATTTACACATGTTCCCACAGAACATATGCTGTTGCAGGGAAAACACACAGACAGCTCTAACCCAAGGTCTTAGAGGGCAGCACATCAATGCTGTAAGAAAAGGACAAAGGACTCTCTCTGTTGACAGTGTGACATTTCCCTTACCTGAGAGCCATGACTCGCCTCTTGACACCCTTCCTCTGGTTCTCGTCTTTTGCTAGGCATCCAGATTAGTTCCTTTACGCAAGCTGACCTCACTTCAGGAAACGTTCAGTATGTCCACTCCAGTGAGACTGAGAAGCATTCCGACGCCTTCAGCTTTACGCTCTCCGATGGAGTCCACGAGGTGGGTGAGGAACTCGCTTCCCTCCTTGATAGGTATCAATTCAGCGTCCTCTCCTTTAACTGGAGGGCCTGGAGCCACCATTGTTGAGAGAGCTTCATTTCCCTCTGCTCTCAGCCCAGGACAGAGGCAAAGAGATCTCTGTCTTGCCAAAAAGAATTCACCCCTGGGTCCTGGTCAATCAGTCACGCCAGGAATGGTGTGAAAGGAAAAGCAGAGGGCATCTGCCTTCTCCTCGGGTGGCTGCTGGGGACAGGCGGCCCACCTGCGCTTTTCCGCCCTGTAGGTGACTCAGACTTTCCACATCACTCTTCGCCCTGTGGATGACGCACTGCCCCACGTGCAGAACTTTGGGATGCGGGTACAGGAGGGTGTGAAGAAGACCATCACGGAGTTTGAGCTTAAAGCAGTGGATGCAGACACAGAGGTAGGTGTGCCCTGGCCTCTGGTCCAATGAGATGCCTGTTGCTTTGTGACAGTACATCCCAAGGGCGGGGCGAAGGGTGGGGTGAAAGTAATACAAGCATCCTCAAAGGATTAAAAGCCAGAACATACCATGGCCTGCTGGAAAAAAAAAAAAGCTAATACATTTGAAATCAAGTTGTTTTTAAACTCTTACAGAAACCCTAAATACATTTATCCTTTCCCACGATTGCACATAACAATCATGTTAACATTCTGATTTTTATTAAGATCCACAGAAAATTAGGTTGATGACATTTTATCCAATTTTTATTACTCGCTATTATTAACGAACAAGGATTTTCTCTCCTCTACACTTTCTCCTCCTTCATCGAGACTTCACTGGATGATAACTAATTATTGCAGTGTGAACATTCTCAAAGAACCAGGCTTTATCCAGTAGAACAGGGCATGTCGAGACTAAAGTCTTCCTCTCCTAGTGCTTTCCAATTAAAGAATCTAATATTCTGACATGCTTTAGCTCCCATTAAGGGTACCACTCACTTATTAATTAGTTCTATGTATGCCCTTCCCTGTGCCCGCATGCATTCATTTATTTATTCATTCTTTCAGCAAGTATTTATTACCAAGTTCAGCTCTAGATGCTAAAGACAGCACTGTGAACAAAGCAGATCAAAGTGCTAGCCTTAGGGAGTTTACAACCTTTGGTTAGGGGGACAGGTGATAAAGAAAGAAAGAACATAGACTATCGTGTCAGGTGTGATAAGTGCTAGAAAAAGAAATAAAGTGACATGAAGGTGACAGAGATTGATGTGTGTGCTGTTTGAGACACAGGTCAGGGAAGCTTTCTCTGAGTGGCTGATGCTTTAGCAGAGATAGGAAGAGAAAGAGCAGATCGTGCAGTTTCCTGGGAGAATCCCCCAGGAGGGCAAAAGCCCTGTGGTCCAGTGCACTTGGAATACTTGAGTAGCCAGGTGAAGGGTCTAGACCCTAGTGAACAAGCAAGAGAGGAACAGGATGAGGCCAGAGAGGAACTGTGGAACCAGGTCACAGAGGACCTTCTTGGCCCAAGTCAGGCCTTTGCATTTTCTTCCAAGATGGTGGGAAATCACTGGAGAGTCCTAAGCAGGATTTTCTTCATCAGTATTTTTCCTTCTCATGTCACCCTAGAAGCAGTTATTAGAAATGGGATGTTTGTGGGATGAATTGAGAGGGTAGCGTTGATATATATACACCACATGTGTAAAATAGAGAGCTAGTGGGAACCTGCTGTAAAACAGGGGGAGCTCAGCTGGGGGCTGAGATGACCTAGAGGAGTGGGATGGGGGTGGTGGAAGGGAGTTTGGAGAGGGAGGAGATATATGTACATAGATGTCTGATTCACTTCGTTGTATAGCAGAAACTAACAACATTGTAAAGCAATTACACTCCAATTAAAAAAATAAAAATGGGAAGTTATGCTTCTGTTCTGATGCATAGATGCTATGTATGAGTTTTGGAAAAGTGTGTGTGCTGGGGGAGGAGAGTGCATGAAAAGGAAGTGAGTGATTTTAAAAGGTCTGGTTCTTACCATCTTAGAGGTTAAAAATTCAAGTTTTCCCCTATGACCCCAAAAGGACAAATTTAAATGCCTTATCTTAAAAACAGAAGGCAGCAGAATATAAGTTCAATTATAGTAACCAATATAATTTCTTTCCTTAGCTTGATTTTTGGTGTCTATAAAGAAAAGACAGTCTTTGTTTTATAAAGGTCTTTGGGTTTAACTACCCCTGGCCACCTGTTGACCACCCCTCTCACGTCTGGCTCCTGATACAGAGTTCCCTTCTCCTCTTGTTGCCTCCATGACAGGCCAAGTCCGTCACATTCACGGTCGTGCAGCCCCCACGCCACGGCGTCATCGAGCGAACCGCCGATGGGCAGCCCTTCCAGCTCACGTCGACCTTCACCATGGAGGACATCTACCAGAGCCAGGTCCGCTACAGCCACGACGGTAGCAACTCCCTCCGAGACCGATTCACCTTCACCGTGGCGGACGGGACGAACCCTTTCTTCATTGTTGAGGAAGGGGGGAAAGAGGTGAGGGGCAGAGACAGCAGAGAGGGAGGTGGAACACAGCAGGCCAGAGCTTGTCTGGAGGCTGAACATGGCATTTTTAGGCAAAGGGTAAACCCACTCCAGTATTCCTGCCTGGAGAATCCCACGGACAGAGGAGCTTGGTGGGTACAGTTCATAGCATCACAAAGAGTCAGATACAACTGAAGCAAATTAGCACGCATGTACTCAACACTGCTTGAGTTTTCGTTCTGTCACCTAATTGGCCTTGGGCAAATGACTTAACTTCCATAAGCCTCAGCTTTTCCTCTGTACAATGGGCACAAGGATCATCTCCAGCTTCCATTGGTCTAAGGATCAAAAAGATCCATAAAAAATGCTTAGCACTATTGGCAAAGACTGAGAGCTCACAGAAAAGATGGTCGTTATTGTTATTATTACTGCTATTATTTTTCCTTTTCCTTTTCACTCACCCTTTGTTCCTTCCTTTTCTTTCATCTGGGTTTTCAATAAGATCACAGGGTTCCAAATCATCTCCTGAGCCAGTCAGAGTCTTCAGTCTCATGAAGAATTACAGTGGCTAAGACTATGGCTTTTGCATCCAAAAGACACTGATTTAAATTCCGCTTCTGTCACTTACTACCTGAGTGTCTTTGTAAGTCATTTAACCTTTCTAAGCCTTAGCTTCCTTATCTGTAAAATGAGGATATCTACTCCCCTGATTACACAAAGCACTTAGCCCAGTGCCTTACACAGGAAACGCAAGAAATAGCCAATAAATTATGGCTATAATCATCATGGTGGTCACTTTAGGACCAGCTTGTGGAACAAATGAAGATGCTTTTCTTTTGAGGTCATGAAGCTGTCAAGCTTCTCTCCCTTAAGGGAATTGCTCACTTCTAACATTTAGGTGTTCAGAAGAAACTATAAACATCCCCTTTCACTCTCTTCCCCTGCAGTTCTAACTCTTTTTTAGCAGATTTCCTGCAGCACCATAAACTTCCCCTAGGAATAACTGCAACTCTGATGAAAGGTGGACCCCTGACGTCTCACACAGCTGTCTGACTCAGCATAAGCAGTTTTAGTGAGCACGTGATCACACCCTACTGTTTACTTCCAGCATAAGCAAAGGGTCAGCAGCATCTCTCGTGCCTGCAATTTTTTTTCCTACTTTGATGATGAATGATTCTTTGCCTGGCCAAGAAAGATCCTCTGGTGTGCTTTAGAAACCAACAGCCTGTGAGAAGGTCATTCTCAGTTGGCCAAGGTGTCAGTAGGAAGGCTCTTGGGATTTCCCTGCCGTTTCAGTGTCCGCTGCATCTCCACGTGGCAGGTCATCACGTTCATTTTCCCTCTCCCATACTGTGGCTGCTTCCCCAGTGCGTTTGACTTTCAGAAGAGAAAAAAAAAAATTTCAGGATGAATCAACAAGAGGGCCACCTCTCTGATAAACATAAAAGGTCACAGCTGGTCTCCAGGGGGACCGTGGCGTTTTGAAAATGGAAATTATCTGGGAGGGTTGAAGGAGACTGAAACACCAGTGTCTTGCTGCCCTGTCTGCCAGCTTGTTGTATCAGTTCCAAAATGGGGAGGTACTGGACCGCACTCCCCACGTGTGTTGTGAATATGCCTGTGTATATCTGTGTGGTGATAAAGTCATAAACTGAAAGTCTTTGCACTAGTCTCACACACACTTTTTTTTGGGGGGGAGGGGGAGTAGTGGTGCTGGGTCTTCATTGCTGTGAGCAGGCTTTCTCTAGTTGCAACGAGTGGGGGCTGCTCTCTAGTTGTGATGCACAGGCTTCTCATTGCGGCGGCTTCTCTTGGTGTGGTCTCTAGGGCTCGCGGGCTTCAGTAGTTGTGGCCCATGGGCTTTGTTCCTCCACACCATGTGGGATCTTCCCAGACCAGGGATCAAACCCATGTCCCCTGCATTGGCAGGTGGATTCCTAATCACAGGACCACCGGGAAGTCCTCACAAATGCTCTTATTCTTGATTTCTTCTGCCCCCTTTCCCCATGTGAAGAGTTCATTCTCAAGAAAAAAAAAAAAAAGGAAATCTCTTCCCGAAACGTCTTTTCACATCTAGCAGAATCCTACCTGAAGACCTTAACATTAACTAATTTTTTTTTTCCTGGCAATGCTGTACCTCATGCAGGATCTTAGTTCCCTAACCAGGGATCAAACTGGGGTCTGGGATTGCAGAGTCTTAACCACTGGACCACCAGCGAAGTCCCTGACATTCACATTTTAATGATGGAAGTTTTAACAAGAGTTATAGAAAGGAAGATATTTTGTTTATTGTTTCACCTTGGGGATAATATTGAACTCAACTAAAGAAAGCTTAGGTTTGGGAAAACCAGCTTTCATAGTAGCTGAAATTCCAGCAAGAGTGCCACTTGTGTCTTGCTTTTCTTCTCATATCATTTCCACTTTGTCAGTCAGCATTGTCCCTGAAGCCTCAGGAGCCGAGTGGTGATAAGCAATGGAAACTTGCTCAGTTGCCTGTTTTGAAGTGTCAACAGATTTCAGGGGTTCCAGCTTCTGTAAGTCCTAGACCTGACATACTTCAAGGATGTGTGAATGATGAGTTTTCTTTTTTGGCTTTCATCCCAGATCATAACAGCAGCACCTCAGCAGTTCTGGGTAGACATCCTCCCAGTGGATGATGGCACCCCTAAGATTGTTACCAACCTCGGACTCCAATGGCTGGAGTACATGGATGGCAAGGTAAGGCCTTTCCATCTGCTACTGTCTCACTAACCAACTTGGGCTCTATCCCATTTGTGACAATATGAACAGAACTATTCAACTTATGTCTATTTCTCCCTACGTAAGCTGAGTTCTTAAGATTGCTGAGCTCCATGAGTCTGGTTAGAATTGTATTATAGTTTAATACATAGTTTAATAGTTTAATACATAGTTTAATACATCTGTAAGATGTTCTTACAGAACGACCCCCAAATATAGTAGCTCAAACAGGATGGAATTTTTTTTTTCTCATGGAAGTGGGGAGGTTAGGGATCCACATGACCAGAGATGCATATTCCTTCTGTCTTACTCTTCTGCTATCACTAAAGTGTTGCTATCAAAAAGCAGGGCCAAAACTCCAGCTGTTCGTCAGTACTGCATACCATGGGAAGAGGAATATGGAAAAGTAGGGGGCAAGGAACTTAATTTCAAGCAAGTGATATAGAAATTAAACACATCACTTACACTGATATTGTTTTAAGAAGAAATTGATCCTATGGCCCTATCTGTTGCATGGAGTGTCCAGCTGGCCAGTTTGGTGCTCAGCTAAGAGTTTGTTGACTAGAAAAAGGGGAGGATGGATTTGGGAAAACTTCTTGTACATGCCATAGATGGAAAGGAAGTAAGTTTTTTGGTAGATGAGTATCATCAGAGGATTTCTAGAAATTTAATTTTTTTCTGCTTTTCCTAAGTCCCGATTGGGTCATTTTAAGATACACCATAAGTCTCACCTGGTACCATGTCAAGCATTAACTTCTCATTTCCACCTAAACACACACAGTTCTTCAGCTCAGTTTGGGAACTGGTTTCATACTTTTGTTTGTGGTATTGCCTCTAGAATGTGAATTTTTCCATTTCCATGTCACTGTTGAGTTGGTTGTATATGTAGCTGTGGTATTACAGCTTTCCACTGAATTCACTGGGAATTTTAAAATATATGAGACAAAATTAGTACAGATTCCTCTTATGCCCTATTTGATATTTTTCTCAATACTCAGAACCATCCTATTCTCTTCTTCTCTGATTGGTCTTCCACCTCCAACTCTTACCCTACTGCAGTGACTCTTATCAAAGTCATCAATGGCCTCTGTTTCACCAAATCAAAGATCACCTACATGCCCTTATTTTACTAGGCCTAGTAACATTCAATAGTGTTGACCATCCTTTTTTTCTCTCAAACCTTTGGTCTCATTAAATATTTATTGAATGAATAAATGAGTGAATTAAAATTTAGCCAGTATATTGAGCAGTATTAGGATATTATATATTTGTCTGTCTTAATTTCAAGCACTGTAATCAACTCTTATATGGTATAAATTGGCCATCTTCCCTGGATTGTATCCTTCTTTCAAAGTTCCAACCTTCTTTCAAGGCCAAACTCAAGCCACCCCCATCCCTAATCCAGATGGAATGAATTGTCCTGGCTCCCTAAAACTGTGGTGCAGTCTTTTCTGTGCCTCCCACTATAGCACTCACCACAGTTACCTTGCTCATAAGCCTTTCTTCCCCAAGAAAGAATGAACATCAAGGGCAGAGGCTGGGATGGTTTCTATCCTCATAACCTCTTCGATCCTGACAAAGTTTTCCAGGCAGTAAATGCACTTAGTAAATCATGGTTGAACTGAATTAAATCTGAGTCAGAGGGTCTTGTTCCTGCTTCATTCCCATCTCAGGAATTAAATTTAATGGGTTTCTATTCCAGGCAACCAACTTGATCACCAAGAAGGAACTGCTGACCATGGACCCGGACACGGAGGACCTGCAACTTGTCTATGAGATCACCACGGGCCCCAAGCATGGCCACGTGGAGAGCAAGCTGCAGCCTGGCAGGGCAGTGGCTACCTTCACACAGGGTGAGGGCAGGAGCTGGGCTTCCCTGGTGGCTTAGGTTGTAAAGAACTCGCATGCAATTCAGGAGACCCAGTTTGATCCCTGGATTGGGAAGATCCTTCTGGAAAAGGGAAGGGCAACCCACTCCAGTATTCTTGCCTGAAGAATCCAATGGACGAAGGAGCCTGGCAGGCTACAGCCCATGGGGTTTCACAGAGTTAGATACGACTGAGCAACTAATATGAGAAGTGGGAAAGGTCTGTTCTAACCCCAGTTCCGCTGCCTCCCTCATCTTTCTCGCAACCACTGCCAGCTACTTCTGCCCAGGACCTATTTACAGACAAATAGATCCTTTGGCATCTAACCATCCAACAGTGAAATTTTACTTCTCCTGATATTTTTTCCCATTACTCCAAATTATGGCCCCCCAAAAGAAAATTTTTATCTTTACCTGGCTTCCTCAGTTCCCAAATTGCTTTCAGTTTTGACCAAGTTGTTTGGAAAAGATCATGTGATACTTCTGGGTTTGCTTTCAAAACAAAAATAGCCACCAGACTTTAATGAAACATCTGTGATCCTGTGTGGTTAATTTTTTTCTCTAAAGGATTATGGATTTTTTATGTCTTCAGCAAAGAAAGAAAAATCAACATGGGTAGATTGCTCAATAGAATCGTTTCCTGTTTAGAATCACATCAAGCAAACCAATTTGTATTTTAGTTTATTGGAAACTTTTCAGAGTCTTCTAGACTGCTGTAGGGGATGGACCTGATTGGGTAGACACAACTGTGTCTTACAATTTATGTGCCATATTTCCTTTTAATCCCTGTCCTCAATCCATTTTCTTTCCTAGCCCCATGTTATCTGTGTCTTGTGATGGGGGCTGTTTTAATTCAACCCCAGCTTTTCTCAGTAACACATATCTTCCAAAGAACCTTCATTATGAAGGAAGTAGGGACAGATATAAGCATATATTCATGGCAGACAGAGTCAGAGATTTTCCTCTGTTGGCTCAAAGATTTGCTTTTAACTTTCCATAGACATTTATTAAACTGCTTTTTTGCCAAGACCCTGGGATTGTCATTGTACAACAGCATAAGGGTACTTCCTGTACACAAACAGAATTGCAGGATCTTACTTTAAGATCTGGTAGAAACATTTATTTTTAAGACTACAATCTTTTTTTGTTCCTGGAAAAATAAGTTTTGTCTGTAATACACTAGAAGAATAAACTGGATATGTCGAGAGAAATCTATGAGGCTGTCTTTACATCCCCTGGTTAATTCAGTATCTTTTTTTCCCACAGAGGATGTGAACTTGGGGTTGATTCGTTACGTGTTGCATGAAGAGAAGATCCATGAGATGATGGATAGTTTTCAGTTTCTGGTGAAAGACAGTAAACCCAATGTGGTCAACGACAACATCTTCCATATCCAGTGGTCCCTCATCAGTTTTAAATATACCAGGTACAAGTGCTGTAGGTGTTCATTCTTGAGAAATGAAACAGAAAAGCAGAGGAAGCCCAGATGAAGCACCTTGGAGGTCAGCTGTAATCATCCAGTCGTGATGGTGGGATGATAATAAGAATAAAAATAATAATTGCACCAAATATTTCTTGAATACCATATATACCAGGCACTGTAGTGGGTAATTGATATACGTCATCTGGTTTAATGCTTGCAGTTATGAGATGAATAACCTTGTTGCCTCCACAATAACGAAGCTAACAGAGACAGAAATAGGTTAAGTAACTTATATGAGGGCTTCCCAGGTGGCTCAGTGGTAAGGAACGCACCTGTCAATGCAAGAGATGCGTGTTTGATTCCTGGGTCGGGAACATTCCCTGAAGAAGGAAACAGCAACCACTCCAATATTCTTGCCTGAGAATCCCATGGACAGAGGAGCCTGGTAGGTTACAGTCCATGGGGTCATGAGAGTCAGACAAAACTTAGTGACTAAACAATATTAACTTATCTGAAGTCATATAGCTAATAAGCAATAAAGTCCAGTGATCTTAACCATCATGCTTTACTGCTTCTCCTGAAAGTATTTTTCCTTCTGTCTTCAAGTTTAGAAGATAATCCAGAAGAACTGATGGGGGAAAAGATACATTGAAAAAAATAATCACTGGCCTGCAAAAACGGTCTTTGCCTTCTGTCTCCATTCTCCGTGTTCTTAAGCTTGTATTCTCCCCCTCGCTCTTTTGGTATACACAGAATTATGTATCTTTAGTTAAAAATTCATAGCTTAACACAGACAGCTCTTCATGATGCTTTTGTAGTCTTGCTGGGGAGTCCAGAGGCAGAGTGTCACTGAGTGGTAAAACACAGAGCTGATTTTATAGATTAGATTATAACTAGGACTGTAGTTTTTGTGGGAGATATAATTATTTAAATCTACATTTTACAGACCCACGAAGAAACCAATCTCATAATTCAAATGAAAATTGGATCTTGGGAAGAAGAGAAGAAAGCATGCAAACTTGGTTTCATGTGCCCCAGATGGAGGCTATCCCATTGTCACACACACTTGGAGAATGAGCGGAAAATATGAATTAACATATATATGTGTTATATGTATATGTAGTTATTGTCTAGTCGATAAGTCATGTCCAACTCTTTTGTGACCCCCACAGACTGTAGCTCACCAGTCTCCTCTGTCCATGGGATTTCCCGGGCAAGAATACTGGAGTGGTTGCCATTTCATTTTCCTTTATATACATACACTCTGCTGCTATTTACCTCTTACTTGTAACTCCTTCAGAACTGAATAAGCCGAATAAAACTGATGATGTTTTCTGGACAACCCTCTAATGTTTGATGGACTAACTAATACAGAGAGTCCCCAAACTGGCAATGAAGATATACCTCTCAAAGACACTTTGCCGGCAAGCCTCACGGCAATAAGCCACAAGTCAAAGTTAATGGCCATCTTCAGTGATGAAAAACAAAGCCCAGCTCAGGTTGAGCTTTTCTCAACCTGGATAGCTTGTTATGAATAAATGGCACCTATATACTTTGCCTCCTGCTTTGCAATTCAACAGAAATTCCTAGCAACAAACTAAGTTAATTCTGTGTCTTAGTGATTCCAGCTGCTATAACAGAATACCATAACCTTGGTGACTTGTAAACAACAGGAGTTTATTTCTCACAGCTCTAGAGGCTGGGAGGTCCAAGACTGAGGTGCTGGCAAATTCAGTGTCTGATGAGGCCCGGCTTCATGGTCCATGGAGAATTGAGTTCTTGCTCTAACTTCTCGTGGCAGAAGGCAGATAGAGCTCTCTTCTATGACGGCACTAATCGCATTCATGAGGGCTTCACTCTTGTGACCTAATCACCTTTGCAGGGGCCCCACCCCTGTTACTGTCACAGAGGGGATTAAGGTTTCAACATACAGATGTGGAGGAGCACACTTCCAGTCTATAGCACCTTGGCCCTCCCCCATTGTCATAAAGCCCCATTTGCCTCGACACCTTTGTTACCTTGGCCCAGTTCTCATTTTCTTACCTCTGGCACCACTCTGGCTCTTTTAAACACCCTGGAGACCTGGTCCAAGTTATTAATTGGCTTCCAAGCAGCTTTCTTCCAAAGGAACTCACTGACCTCTGCTAATCACTCTACCACACTGGGATGACATTGTTTGCTATTTCTTTGTGGTCTGAAATACGGAGGGCATAGCTCTTATGTGCTGACTGTCCTCCAACTCCTTCTAAAAATGGGGCAGATATCCTTCTGCATCCACTCCTTCTTTGGTCACCTGCTTCTGTGACTGTCACAAGTGAATATAGTCCCCCAGTTTACAGCTAACTTCTTATAGAAACCAAACCACCTCCTCTCAGAACTGTCTGACCCCACTAACCAACCCTCAGAGACAGGCATTAAGCACATGGATTCTTCACAGCCCTTTCAGAGTTTCAGAGATGGCCTTTTTGTGTGCTTCCAGCTACAACGTCAGTGAGAAAGCAGGATCAGTGAGTGTCACAGTGCAGAGGACGGGGAACCTGAACCAGTACGCCATTGTCCTATGTCGCACGGAGCAAGGCACGGCCACCTCCAGCTCCCGGGTGGGCTCCCAGCCGGGACAGCAGGACTATGTGGAGTATGCTGGCCAGGTAGGTGGGCATGGGGGCCTCTGACTCCTGAACTGCCGGTGGGCTGCAGCCAGGCTGGGAGGCGGCTATCATCAACCTAGTTTCCCCCTTGTTTACCCCAGCTCCCTGCCCATTGCACCCTTCCTCGGGCCACTGCACTACGTTGTCTTCCCACAGTGCTCTCTCCTTCACAGTCTGTCTAGTCCCTGCTACAGTTTTAACTGCTGTCTGGCTTCTCAATCTTCACATTTTGCTTCATGACCAAGAAAAGTCTCCCAGGCACCATGCTGTACACTCAGCCTTTGATATCCTAACCTTTCCTCTCTACTTCTCATTACCTGAAGGGTAGGGAGACTAGTTGGGGAGCTCTTGGAATCAGCTGCATGAGAGATGAGCTTCATTTATAGAGTGAAGGTGGAGTTTTCAATTAACGAATACACACTAGTATACATATAAAATTGATAACCAACAAAGACCTGTAGTATAACACAGGGAACTATACTTAGTATTCTGTGACAACTTATAAAGGAAAAGAATCTGAAAAGAAGACATATGTACGTATCACTGAATCACTTTGCTATATACCTGAAACCAGCACATTATAAATCAACTATACTCCAATAAAACAAATGAAGTGAAGGTGGAAACAAGTGCATGGATTCAACAGACCAGTAAGAATTGATAGGATTCAGCAGTGGGTTACAGAGTGGACAGAAGGGAGGGATGGATGGTGATGCCTTTGCTGGGAGGGGATACCAAAGAGGAGCAGGTCTGGTGAGGGGGTGATCTTGATTCTGCTTTGGACATGTTGAGTGTGAGGGCCTTAGAGAAAATCAGTTGGCAGCTGTTTGAATTTGTAGGAGTGTAGATACGCACATATGTATGCATGCATGCACACACGCACACACATTTGCACATCTCTATGTGACAGTGGTAGCAGTGGTAATTAGTGCCAGGGTGTGAATGAAGGAGAAAAAAGAAAAAGTGAAAGCGAAAGAGAAAAGAGGACATAAATAATAAACTCCTTTGTGGCAGGACGCCCTCTACGTGTCAGATTTAAGTATTTTACAATACCTGGCACTTATTAGGTATTTATTAAGTGTTTTTTTTAAAGGAGTTTCATTATTCTTATGGCAGCATGAATCCCTGTAAAGAGAAGTGGGCTCTCTTTCTGAAGCATTTCAGCTAGACTAAGCTAATGCCTCTTACGTCAATTTTTTTTTTCATTTTTACTGAAATGTAGTTGATCTAAAATGTGTGTTAGTTTCAAGTGTACAGCAAAGTGACTCATATATATATTCTTTTTCAGTTATTTTCCATTATAGGTTATTACAAAATATTGAGTATAGTTCCCTATGCTATAAAGTAGGTCCTTGTTATCTTATATATGTGAAAGTCACACAGTCGTGTCTGACTCTTTGTGACTCCATGTACTATACAGTCTGTGGAATTCTCCAGGCAAGAATACTGGAGTAGGTAGCTAGTCCCTTCTCCAAGGGATCTTCCCAACCCCTGGATTGAACCCAGGTCTCCTGTATTGCAGGCAAATACTGAAGTGGGTATTCTATCCCTCCTCCAGTGGATCTTTCCAACCCAGAAAGTGAACTGGGGTCTCCGGCATTGCAGGCAGATTCTTTACCAGCAGAGCTATCAGGGAAGCCCTGATATCTTATAAATAGTAGTGTGTATATTTTAATCCCAACTTCTAATCTATGTCAAATTTAAATAAGAAATTGCAATAGATCAGATAAGCTAAGGAATCTTTTAGCAAAATAATAATAAAGAGCACATACTTGTGTTTTTCAGAGAATGACAACAGACAGTGTGCTCTAGACCTAAATACAGACCTTTGAGCAGTTCATTTAGCTGGGAGCATTTTAAAATGTGGATCTTAGTAAAACTTAATTTGATACATTGATTAGATGTGGAATAGTACATTTTTATTGATGAAAAGCATGTGTGTTTCAGATTTGTGTGACCCCAGACGTTTAGGGCTAATTTCCACACATTGTAGCTATTTCACAAAATGCAGTCCAGGCCCACTGCCTGTCCACTCAGTTTTAGACTGATCCATAACCCTGGTTCCATGTGTAGGTTTTAAGCATCGTCTTTTTTATAAAGACAAAGTAAAACCAGAAGAAATCCCTATAAATTCACAATTATATGCATATAAATTAATTTTTCTATTTTATATCAGGCTAAGTTAATTCGCATTATGGATCTACTACATCTAAATGGGAAAGGATGTAATAGTAAAGTTAAAATTCAGTCTGGCCTGTTCATAATGTGACTTTCTCTGAATTCAAACTCCATAATTCAGTGCACTGAGATTCTATGTCAGTTTTGATTATATGAGGAATATGGTGATGATGATAATATCTTGCATTTGTTCCATGCTTTAAAGTAAAGTTAGTGCCTTCATTTTACATTGTCTCATTTAGTTCTCCCAGTAAGTATGTGAAATAGACATATTGTTGTTATTTAGCCAATGGCGAATCTGAGGTTTGTAAAGTTTTATAGCCTAACCCAGCTTGGAAGTAACAGAGCCAGGACTTGAGGCTAGAATTTCACACTCCAACTTCAAAGATCTTTCCAGTTAAACTTGCCACAAATAGAAGGAGAACTGAGTAATCAAATGACTTGTGCCGTGACTTTCCTGGTGGTCCAGTGGCTAAGACTCCGTGCTTTCAATGAAAAGGGCCTGGGTTCCATCTCTGGTCAGGGAACTAGATCCCGCATGCCAAAACTAAGAGTTTGCTTGCCACAGCTAAAAGATCCCCTGTGATGCAACCAAGACCCAGCACAACCAAATAAATAGGAAAGCAATTTTTTTAGGTGCTTAAAAAAATGACTCTTGCTATCCCAGCTGAGTCAACAAAACAGGATATGAATAGTTACCTATGTGGTTTTCTACATTTACCACATGGTAGCAGACATCTCTTCCTTCCATGTCTGTATACAGTGAATCAGCCCCGGTGTGCAGACGTAGAATGGGGAGAAGTGATATAGCAGGAGGGATTGGCTGGAAGAACCAACTATTTCATCCAGTGGCCTGCCCACTGGACTTGGGTCCTCTTTTTTCTTATGATGCTCTTGGGGAGCAGATCAGGGGAATCTGAGGCACAGCTTATCTCCTTGTTGTTTCCTTTGTGACAGGTGCAGTTTGATGAGCGAGAGGACACCAAGTCCTGCACCATCGTCATCAACGATGACAATGTGTTTGAGAACATTGAGAGTTTCACCGTGGAGCTCAGCATGCCAGCTTACGCCCTACTAGGGGAGTTCACCCAGGCGAAGGTCATTATCAATGACACTGAGGACGAGCCCACATTAGAGTTTGATAAGAAGACCTACCGGGTCAACGAGAGTGCTGGCTTTCTGTTTGCACCTATTGAAAGAAAAGGTCTGTTGGTGCCCAAGGCGTCAAGGAGCTGTAATAATAGCTAACGTTTATTCTGTCCTTTTCATATGCCACGTGCTCATGTACCATGTTAACTCACGTGTGGGGATGCATCACGGGTTATCAACTCACTTCAATCCCCAATAACCATCCTCCCTACAGTGAGTTCTACAGACGGCTTCTCCATTGAAGTTGTTTGCATGCCCATTTATTCTTTAGTGGGACCAGAAGGCTAGTTACATTTGGCCTTGCAAATGACTCCTGAACTCAGAGTTCTTAATCAGTCACCCAGTCCAAAAATATTTAGTAGCCTTGGTCAAGGCAGGCAGTTACAGTGTGGCTTCCTGTCTTACTTCTTGGGAGATTGAAAATGTATTTAAAGATTTCCCCATGTGAGTGTCACATGTAGAGCTCAGGTGAGAAATTAACCATGTGGGAGAAATAAAGGGTGATTCCACTGGGGTGGAAAATCAAAAGAAAGATCATATGGATTTATGACTGTGAAATATTGTGACTTTAATAACACATGGAAACTGAGGGAGGGGCTATATGTATATGGATTTTTGGTTCACTTTGCTGTATAGCAGAAACTAACACAATATTGTAACATAATTACAGTCCAATAATAATATTTTAAAACAAATTTTTTTAAACACATGGAAATTAGATCCCTATTCAAAGCCACAACCAGACTGTAAGTGATGATGTCAGGTATTTTGTTGCATCTGCTGATGGTGTTAGTGTGGCCAACACTACAGGTAACACCAACCTTTGGTGATGCCACTCAGAGGACAGGTAAGTCTTGTTGGTTGCTCTGGGTCAGCCAGCTGAGCCCAAATAGCCTATCACCCAGGTAAGTGGCAGTGCTAATAAGTAAAGTCGTTTGTTCAGAGAGGCAGGGTGTTTTGTTTTGTTTTGTCTTCCTTTTTTTTTTTTAAACAGGCTTGTTTCTCCCTGGGAACTAAAGTGCAGAAGTTTATTCAGAAAGGCAGTGAACTGTGCTCATAGCACTTGTGTGCTATGTATATGCTATGCTCATAGTAATTGTGTCTTCAGGACACAATTACGTTTCTACTTAAAGTACCAAATATGTCTCTTCTCCCTCTGCCTGCTGTGGTCTTAGATGGCGGGCAGTGAGTCTTGTGAATTAATAGAGCATGAAATCCACAAAATAGGAAATCCATTCCAGGTTGTTTGGTGAAGGATCTGGGATATGTGAAATCCTCAAGTGGCTTAGACCACAGGCTTAAGACACTGCAAAGTAGGGACATTTCCTGTTAGAGTTTGGATGGAATAGGTCAAAAAGAATCATACCCATCAAAATTACCAGAGATTTTAAAACTTGAGAAATGCTCATTCAACTATTTTGGTATTCTTGCCATTTGTGTTTCAGGGGATTCAAGCAGCATTGTATCTGCGATTTGCTACACGGTCCCCAAGTCAGCTATGGGCAGTAGCCTCTATGCTCTAGAATCGGGCTCTGATTTTAAATCTAGAGGGATGTCTGCCGAGAGTCGAGTGATATTTGGGCCTGGTGTCACCATGTCCACCTGTGATGTCATGATCATTGATGACAGCGAGTACGAAGAGGAAGAGGAGTTTGAGATCGCCCTGACAGGTGCTTCCGACAATGCCCGCATCGGAAGGGTGGCGTCTGCCAAGGTGCTCATTGCTGGTCCCAATGATGCTTCTACTGTGTCCTTGGGCAACACAGCTTTTACCATCAGCGAGGATGCAGGTAATGGAGAGCATCTCTGGGCTCCCCTCACTCATCTCCTGATCCCTTCCTTAAATAGTTTCCTCTTAGTTTTGAGAATGCCCTTAGGATGTTGAGAATGCCATTCCTCAGTGACAGTCTGAGGCAGGTAATACTCAGCATCAAAACCAAGAATGAAAGATAGTGAAGGTTAGGGAACTCCATTCACTTATCTTGCTCTGCTGACTGGTGGCAGGGAGAGACCTGACTTAGAGCTCACTGGCTGACCTCTGTGGTCCAAAGGGAGGGTGTAGTGCTAAACATTTGCACGTGAAGGAGGGGGATATGATCTGTTGAAGATGGAGGTAAATTATTTAGTGTACTGCAACTGCCATAACAAATAAATTCAAAATTTCAGTGTTTTAACAATGGAACTCTCATTCCTATAACAGCCCAGGGCAGTCAGTGGGCAGATTTCTTCCACCCAGGCCTCTTCCCTCTTTGGGCTCCACATGGATCTCAAAGTCTTCCTCATATTGTTGACAGACATCCTGCTATTAATAGGAGAGTCAGTGGTGCTGAGCATCTGCTAACCTGAGCCTCTGATCAAGACCTTGCACCTCTTTGAAGGTGATATTCTTAGCAATAGTAAAAACTTAAGATTTTGGAGTATTTACTGAATGCCAGCCACCTTGCCATGTGCATTGCATTCTTTCTTATTTATAAAGAAGAGCAAATGGAGTCCCAGAGAGGTGAAATAAATCATCAGAGACCAGATAATACAACAGAACTGGATTAAAATCCAGACCTTTCTATTATACCGTGTTCCCTTCCCCATACAACAAATGCCCAGCCATGACTACTTGTCACCTCACGGCTATTGGCTCGAACAGTACGATTGATGGACTTGTCACGTAGCTTTTCTCTGACTTTGGTTGTGAAAACTGCTAAAAATTTACATACATATCATTAGGGCCCTACAAAGTATGTTGTCACAGCAGCCAGAAGATGAGCTTCTTCCTGAGATAAGCAATAAGCACATATGGTTTAAGTAATGATGTGTGCAGCACTCAGACAGAATAGGGAAATCACCCAGTTAGGAACATTTAATTAGGGACATTCAGCTCCAGGCCTCATAGAGTCCCCTAGCTGGTTCTTCCTTAATTGGCTATTTTCTAGCTCATCCTTGAGGCCCTCGTCTCTGAGTTTCTTCTCCATAAATAGGCTTAAGGTGTTTTTCAGTGGACCCTCCCCTCTTTGTTGTTGTCGTTCAGCTGCTCAGTCGTGTTCAACTCTTTGCGATCCCATGGACTGCAGCATGCCAGGCTTCCCTCTCCTTCACTATCTCCCAGAGTTTGCTCAAACGCGTGTCCTTTGAGTCAGTGATGCCATTCAACCATCTCATCTTCTGTTGTCCCCTTCTCCTTCTGTCTTCAATCTTTCCCAGCATCAGGGTCTTTTCTAGTGAGTTGGCTCTTTGCATCAAGTGGCCGAGTGTTGAAGTTTCAGCTTCAGCATCAGTCCTTCCAATGAATATTGAGAGTTGATTTCCTTTAGTGGACCGTCCCCTCTTAAGTCCATTGTTCTGTGAAGAAGCCACAAAACTGCTTTCCCCTAAAGGCTGTCTTCCTGGCACCACCTCCGTGGGGCCCTCCTGCAGGTCTGCTCTTGAACTTAATATCCATACAACGAGGGATGGTGACACCTCTGGACCTCAGAGGGCGCACAGAGCGTCACTGAAGGTGGACTAGGCAAGGTGCCAGGATGCAGCTGCTGCGGCGAGGGAAGACATTGTTCTGAAAACCACACTCACACTCTGGTTCAAGGCTGACCACTGAAACGTATGCTTCTCAATTCAGGTACAGTGAAGATCCCAGTTATCCGCCACGGGACTGACCTTTCCACCTTCACGTCTGTCTGGTGTGCCACGCGGCCCTCAGACCCAGCTTCTGCCACCCCAGGAGTTGACTACGTTCCCAGCTCTAGGAAGGTGGAGTTCGGACCAGGTGTCATTGAGCAGGTGTGCATGTAGAGGTCAAAGGCCAGATGGATTGTTCATGTCATCTCTAGTCTGCTCTCCAAAGTCTTTAGAGGACTCTAAAATATTGAAATATTACTGTCTTCCCTTTCTTCAGACATCTTCCCTTTAAGATGTTTAGAAAAGATCATGGGTGATAGACACCAAATTATTAGAAGGAATTACCTGTATGGCACAACTGTAGATCCCAAATGTAATATTGTGAAGTTAATATTGTAATTTTCATCTTTTTAATGTGGCCTTTGGCTTCCAACTAGGCAGGATGAGACAAAAACCAGCTTTGTCTATCCTTTCCCTGCTGCTGCTGCTAAGTCACTTCAGTCGTGTCCGACTCTGTGTGACCGCATAGACGGCAGCCCACCAGGCTCCCCCATCCCTGGGATTCTCCAGGCAAGAATACTGGAGTGGGTTGCCATTTCCTTCTCCAGTCCTTTCCCTAGCCTTACCCTAATTTGATGGTTTTGACGTCTGTGTTTCTGAAGGGCTAAGTTGCCGTTACTTTCCCATTCACCTCTGGGATGAGGAAAGGGGAGTGTCGAAGAGGTGAAAGATTTGTATTTCAGGACCATTGGAGAGTTCAAAAACAGAAGCCAACAAAGAAACTTAGATCTTTGACAAACTCTCCAAATGCCATTTTCAGCATAATATCCAGCATCACGGATTTAGGGTAGAAACTGCACTTGATTGATTTCAGATGTCTAGAGAAAAAACACCTAGGGTATGTGATAAATAGATCATCATTTTATGGATTTAAAATTTTACTTTAAGACCAACAGAGAGATACAAGTTGTTACTTTTGCCCTAATCTCCCAAAGGTAAATAAGTGTTGGGTGGTGAGTATTCTATAAGATTTGCTTTGATTTTTCCTCTCTTTTTTAATTAGAAAAAAAATTTATGGAGGGGTATGTGCTAAGTCAAGGTGTAATTGACATATAACATTATATCAGATTCAGGTATACAACATAATGGTTCAATATTTGTAAATATTATAAAATGAACACCACAATAAGTCTAGTTAACATCCTGATTTTTCTCCTAGTATTGCACCTTGACCATCTTGGATGACACTCAGTATCCAGTGATTGAAGGGCTGGAGACGTTTGTGGTTTTCCTCAGCTCCCCACAAGGGGCCGAACTGACAAAACCCTTCCAGGCTGTCATTGCAATTAACGACACATTCCAGGATGGTAAGAAACTGGGGATACCAGCTGGTGGCTCAGATCAGATTTCTATTATTTCCTTAATATCCACATACATAACATTGGAACTCATTCACATTTTCACTCAAGAAAAGTGTGTGTGTGTGTATGAGTACATGCGTGTGCACATTTTTAGAAATATGGGGCAGAAATAATCATTCATGTTTCTGGCACTCTGCTAGGCACACTTGGGGATTATTGCACATTCAGTTCCAGGTCACCACTTTAAAGTGAGTATCACGATAAAGCAAGGCAGATGAATTTTTTAGTTTCCCAGTGTATATAAAAGTTTACACCATACTGTAGTTTATTAGGGGCCTGCATTGTGTCTAAAAAAACAAAAGTACCTTAATTTTAAAATATTTTATTGCTAAAATGCTAATCATCTTAGCCTTTTGCAAATCATAATCTTTCCTTCAGTAGAAACATCAAAGATCACTGATCACAACCACCGTAATGAATATAACAATAATGAAAAAGTTTGAAGTATTGGGAGAGTTACCAGCATGGAACATAGAGACACAAAGTGAGAAAATGCTGTTGGGAAAATGGCATCATAGACTTGTTCAACACGATTGCCACAAATTTTCGATTTGTCAAAAATACTGTTTATACAAAGGGCAGTCAAGTGAAGTACAATAAAATGAGGCATGCCTGGTTGGGCTGTGTCCTCAGAAGCTCAAGCTCTAGTTAGGGGATCAGACCCTCAGACAGAAAAAGTAGAATATATTATGATAAATGACCGAATAATGTGATAAATCTGGTAGTGTATGGGAGAGGAGGCTGAATCATAACTAAGTGTGGAAGAATCATAGATTTCACAAAGGAAGTGATATTTAACCAGAGTCTTTAGGTGTGGTAGGAGGTTATCTAATGGATAATAAAACGTTTCTAAATGGAGAACTATAGTATATGTAAGGTATACAATTTTGAAAGATGCATATTTGGAGAACAGTGAGATGCTTGCTTTTGCTTCAAGCCTGGCAGGAGGTGAATGGGAGGAAATGAAATGGAAAGACATGTTGGAGACAAGTTCTAAGATGTCTTATGTTCCAGCATCAGGAATTTATAGGTACAGGGGAGCAACGGATGCTTTTGAGCAGAGGAGTGGTGTGATTTTTGTTAAAGGAAATTAATACTGACCGTCCTGTGGGTGATGTGCAGGAACAAATAGACACAGGCACCTGGACAAAGTGGCGCTAATGGTAAAGAACCCGCCTGCCAATGCAGGAGGTTTAAGAGACACAGGCGCAATCCCCGGGTCGGGAAGATCCCCTGGAGGAGGGCACAGCAACCCACTCCAGTATTCTTGCCTGTGGATTCCCATGGACAGAGGAGCCTGGCGGGCTACGCTTCAGAGGGTCACAAAGAGTCGGACACAACTGAAGCAAATGAGCACGCAAGAGCACCTGGACAAAAATATGAGTGCCCACTGAAGAGCAGGCCTCTGTAACAAGCGAATGCAGGAAAGCACCGTTGTTTCTGGGGAAGAATTGGTGAACTCTAAAATTGCCAGATTCTAGAGTTGGGTAGAGAAGATCAAGTCAAACCTTTCACTTCAAGCAGGGGGACCCTCCTCAGCCTCCTTATGGATTGACATAGAACCCACAGTGACGTTCTTCAGTGTCATCAAAGAAGGAACAGGAAGCCCAGCAGGGTTATCATCAATGTCTTTGTTCTTAAATAATTTATTCACTTACATAGTTTTCAAAAAGGCTTCCTAGGTGGCTCAGTGGTAAAGAATCCATCTGCCAATGCAGGAGACATAGGTTTGATGCCTGGATCAGGAAGATCTCCTGGAGAAGGAAATGGCAACCCACTCCAGCACTCTTGCCTGGAGAATCCCATGGAAGAATCCCAATGGACAGAAGAGCCTAGCTGTTTACAGTCCTTGGGGTCACAAAGAGTAGAACATGACTGATCAACTGAGCACACATAACTAAGAAAAAGTAAACAGCAAAAATCATACTATGAAAATTGTCTTTCTTCTACTCCTGTCTCCCAAGCCTCTGTCTCCCCTCCCTGAAGACAACTATTTGAAGCAGCTTTTTGTTATATGTTTTCATATATCCAAAATAGTGTCTTATTTTAGACTTAGGTTTCTTGAGGTCTAACATACATAAATCAAAGTTCACCCACCACCACAATCCAAGATGTTGAACAGTTCCGGCATCCTACTCCCTGAGTGATTTGACACTATGCTTCCACAGCAGAGGGTGTAAGTTTGATTCCTGGTAGGAGAAGTAAGATCCCCTGGTAGGGGATCCCACATACTGCCTCCATAGTCAAAAAAAAAAATCCTTGCAAAGTCAGCCTCCCAAAGTGATCTTAGCTCCTTTTAGAAATGGCTGTTAAATTATCTAAGTGGCTCATCTCAGAATATTTTCTGTTTTCACCTTTCTCTTCTGCTCTGATACCTAGAATTAGACTTGGTGTTGCCCTGAAGATGCTGAGCAAGGCAAGAAAGGCCTTGTAGCTGCTACTGCAGGGCAATCTTGTATGTGCAGTTGTATCTCACCATTAACTCAGAGAATGAGAGGTAGGAGTTTTCCTCAATCACAGACTTAACCATCACCCATACAGAGTCCACTGCATTCCAGGCGGGTTGTGTTTGCACATACTCTGTCAGTTACTAAGAAGATTAGCAGGTGATATTTTCCATGCCTAAGACTGGTGCTTAACACTAGGGATTACAGAGGAGTAGAGAGTAGAGTCCTGCGATCTATTTCAGGACACCAGACTTACACAAATGTGAGGATTACTGCAAACTGATGTTCTCAGAGAGGTGTTGGCAATAGTGTGTGATACCCACTGCGAGCCCGGGAGCCTTCCAGGAGCCTTCTGTGAGCCTGCCTTCTCCCATTCACACATCCTATCCTGAAATAGAAATGGTTCTGCAGTCAGACAGAACTGACCCTCAGGGCCAGCACCCTCACTTCCTCTGAGGACTGTAGTGAGGTCCCCAGCACCAGGCCAGGGACCTGTATTTTATCCATGGTCTGTTAGGACCCGGGGCACACAGGAGGAGGTGTGCGGCAGGCTGGGGAACTAAGCTTCATCTGTATTTGCAGCCACTCCCCTTTGGACTTACCTGGTGGCTCAGACTGTAAAGTGTCTGCCTACAATGCGGGAGACCCGGGTTCAACCCCTAGGTCAGGAAGATCTTCAGGAGAAGGAAATGGCAATCCACTCCAGTACTCTTGCCTGGAAAATCCCACGAAAGAGCCTGGTAGGCTACAGTCCATGGGGTCGCAAAGAGTCGGACACGCCTGAGCAACTTCACTTTCTTTCACTTCCCGCTTTGGTCTCATTACCACCTGAGCTTCGCCTCCTGTCAGATCAACAGTGGCATTAGATTGTCATAGGAGCGTGAACCCTACTGTAACTGTGGATGCACGGGATCTAGATTGTGTGCTTCTTATGAGAATCATCCCAAACCTGCCCCCTGCACCCAGCTCCTGTCCGTGGAAAAGTTGTTTTCTGTGAAGCCATTCCCTGGTGTCAAAATGGTTGGGGATCGCTGCCTTGTAGGGTTTGTCAAGAGGATAATAAATGATGTGTATGGAAGCTCTAACACAATGCCTGACCCAGGTCAGGCCCTTTGTACATCTTAAGCTCCACGCATAAATTTGTCCCCAAATCCAAATTGCCTTTCCTTTGTCTCTGCTCAGTCTCCCACTGAACTGAGGGCTCCTTAAAAGCAGAACCTCTTCCCAGAAGACAGTCACGAGAAGTGTTCACCCACTTCTTTCTTTTCTTTTCCTCTTTTTTTTTTTTTTTTAAGCAGATAGGCATGTGAAAGAAAGGTGAAATGAAAGTGAAGTCACTCAGTCATGTCCAACTCTTTGCGACCCCATGAACTGTAGCCCACCAGGCTCCTCCGTCCATGGGATTTTCCAGGCAAGAGTACTGGAGTGGGTTGCCATTTCCTTCTCCAGGGGATCTTCCAGACCCAGGGATCGAACCTGGGTTTACTGCATTGCAGGCAGATTCTTTACCCTCTGAGCCACCAGGGAAGCAATAGGCATGGGAGTATGTGTTAAATAGAGGGAAAAGGGAAAGAAGTCTTTTACATCTCAAGAGAAATCTGAGGTTGATTAATACATGACAGGGCCCAAACATTACCACTTTAGCTTTTAATTCACCTCCACCTTGATGCCTGTCAAGCCAGCAAAAAAATCAATCTAAAGCATTAGATAAAATCTGCCATGAGCAGAAAAGTTTTCTTGCTTGTGTTGCTTTTCGCCTGGCAACAAGCTCCCTTCTTGTCTTCATGTGCAAGGTCATGTCATTCCCACCTCTTTCTTAGAAGCACAGGCAGTTGTTCTGGATGGAAAGAGTCCCAGATGGGTAATGTGTAGGACCTCATACCAAAGTCACTCATCTTTTTAGACATATCTTCTGGGTTTTTCTTTAGTGATAAATGGTAATGGTTAGGCTTAGCTCAGATGATAGATTTGTTTTATTTTTGCCAATGCTGACAGTTCTGAGCAGTGGACAGGTTGGAAGCAGAGAGCTTTCTATATGTTGTCTTGCACAGAGCTTTGTGCTCACCCGTTCTGTTTGTTCCTTTCAGTTTGGGCAAGGCACGTCCAGGAGGCAGCCAGGAAATACGTGTTTTAGCTTTAAGGTCATCTTTCTGCAGCTCCAAAGACGATTTGACATATGACTGGACAGATGACTACCTCTTTGTATTTTTCATAAAGAAAATAATAACTGTCCCTCAGCAAAATGTTGGTCTCAAAAGGAGACATGCTTTAATGCAGAATGTTGCCTAAGGCCTTATAGAAAGCAAGGAGGAAAAACTGATCCAATGTATTCAGAAGCCTGGAGATGGGAAGCAATACACACCATGATATAGTCATTCCTCCCAATATTTGCTTCAAATTTTGATGCTGGAGAAGACTTGAAAGTCCCTTGGACAGCAAGGAGATTAAACCAGTCAATCCTAAGGGAAATCAACCCTAAATATTCATTGATGTTGACTGATGCTCCAATACTTTGGTCACTTGATGCAAAGAGCCAACTCATCAGAAGAGATTCTGATGCTGGGAAGGATTGAGGGCAGGAGGAGAATGGGATGACAGACAGGATGAGATGGTTGGATGGCATCACCAACTCAATGAACATGAGGTTGAGCAAACTCAGGGAGGTAGTGAAGGTCAAGGAAGCCTAGTATGCTGTAATCCATGGGGGTCACAAAGAGTTGGACACGCCTTAGTGACTGAACAGCAACAACCAACATTTGAGTGCCTTCTGTTTACTGTATTGAGCACTGATCTCATTCAATTCAATCCTCCCAATAATTTTAAAAATCAGATATTAACATTTCCAATTTACATATTTAAAAAAAGGAAAAAGCAAGGTTCAGAATCTAAGTAACTTTTCCTGCCGAGAGAGACTGCCAGCTTGCTTAGTCATGTCCGACTGTCGGACATGTCTGGCTGTCTGTGGGACCTGTCCGACTGTTGGGCGTGTCTGACTGTGGGACATGGACTGTAGCCTACCAGGCTCCTCTATCCATGGGATTTCCCAGGCAGGAATACTGGCATGGGTTGCCATCTCCTTCTCCAGGGAATTGTCCTGACCCGGGGATGGAACCCTTGCCTCCTGTATTGGCAGGCGGATTCTTTACCACTGCGCCAGCTACTGGCCAAATACAGCTTGTGGGTGTGTTTTGTTTGGCTATAATAGTTTTGGCCTGAATGGAATTTCTTTTTACTATTTTAATTGCTTGCTATTTTGAAATTTAGGAGCTATGACCTAAAAATGCAGATCTCTGGCTTCGTTTGAAAATAGGGACACCTGCCAACAAAAGAATGAAGCTAAGGGGCAGTCCTCTTAAAACACGACCTGTTCTTTCCTCTTTACCAATGGTCCCTGTTCTCTATTGCCTTTCTGGCCTGGCCATGCATGTGAGTGGTCATTTATCATCAGGTTTACACTGCTGTTTGCCTCTTTGTAGCCTTAGAAGGAACATGAACATTTTTGGGTTCTCAGGTCTCAAAATTTTTCTTCCACCTGGCACATATCTTTATTTGCATCACCTATCTGCATCTGAGATGGTGACTGTTCCCTGAAGCTGAGCAAACTTGATTTGTTCTATTTTGTTTGAACTACGCTCACAGTGGAGCAGGCTTCCATGGTGGCTCAGAAAGTAAAGAATCTGCCTGCAATGCAGGAGACTGGGGTTCGATCCCTGGGTTGGGAAGATCCCCTGGAGAAGGGACTGTCTATCTATCCCAGTATTCTTGTCTGGAAAATCCCATGGACAGAGGAGCCTGGTGGGCTACAGTCCATGGGGTTGCAGCGTGAGACATGACTGAGCAAACAACACTGTCACTTCACTTTCATTCACACTCATGGTGGGAACAGTTTCTTGGTTCTGAGAGCGGTAGGCAGGCCTTGAAATCTGCTGACTGCCTGTGATTTATCAGCCTCTGGTGGTCCTTAGTGGCACCTTCCTGCCAGATTGCCGAGGGCCCACGTGGGCTATCACCACCTCCCTTGGTGTCTCGCTAACAATGCCTCCATCTTTCCTTCTCTCACCCAGTGCCCAGCATGCAGTTTGCCAAGGATTTGCTCCTGGTGAAGGAGAAGGAGGGCGTCCTGCATGTGCCCATCATTCGGAGTGGAGACCTGAGCTATGAGTCATCAGTGAGGTGCTATACTCAGGGCCTTTCAGCTCAGGTCATGGAGGACTTTGAGGAGAGAAGAAATGCAGACTCTTCACGGATTACGTTTCTCAAAGGGGAGAAAGTAAGTGGATTCATGGTGGCTGAAAGATGGGCTTCTCTCCTTCCTTGATGCCTTTATTTGTCCATAGTGAAGTAATTCAGACAAACTCTGAACATCCTACTACTACTACTAAGTCGCTTCAGTCGTGTCCGACTCTGTGCGACCCCATAGACAATGTTTCTAATGAATTGTTCATATCGGGTTGGCCAAAAAGTTTGTTCAGAGTTTTCCATTACATCTTACAGGAAAACCTGAACAAACTTTTTGGCCAACCCAATACTTTCAATGATATCATCTCTTCTACGTAGCTGTCTTCTCTGTTGCCCACTTAGCACCAGCTGCCTATGTCATTGGTTGACTGGGAAGTTTAGATGGTGTAGAATCTTTTTGGAATTTAGCAGAATCAGATGACTAGGGACTTCTCTTAATCTGAAACTACAGTGAAGAGGAATGCACTCCACAAATGTTGCCTAGAGGAAACGGTCTTCTAATACTTGGGTCCCAGTGGCAAGGCAGTACACATTCTGGTATAGGGCCTGCAGTACAGGATTACACAGGTAGAGTTGAGCAGATTCAGGTCCGGGGAGTATTTTCTTGGTAATATAATGCAAAATGATGCATACAGATACGGGAATTCCTGAGAAATTCCAGTCACTAAATATGGCTGCATCAGAATCAAATAGGGCTTCCCTAGTGGCTCAGAGTAAAGAATCCACTTGCAATGCAGGAAAATCGGGAGATGCAGGTTTGATCCCTCCAGGAAAGATCCCCTGGAGGAGGAAATGGCAACCCACTCCAGTATTCTTGCTGGGAAAGTCCCATGGACAGTGGAACATGGCAGGCTGTAGTCCATAGGGTGACAGAGTCAGACATGACTGAGCACACACACGTCAGAATCAAGCCTGCAGCCTCAGTGTATTTCCAAAGCACGTGTTGAATGGGAGTTGTATTTCCCCAGTTTTTGGATCTCAGTTTCAGATGACTAAGTCAGTTGTGGCCCTGATTGCAAGGCTGCAGCCCTTGGTTCAGAGTATGCAGTTCCCACTGTTCAGTTCAAGGCCTTTTCTTATTTTGTTGATTGATTCATTTCATTTTACCTCTATTCTGCAGACAGTCACAGTCCTTCCCTATCTGAGGTCATCAATCCATTGTCTGTTAATGTGTGTCTCTTATTTGTATTTGTTCTTTGAAAATGCCTCGCTCTTCATATACATCATTTTTAATTTATAAAACTGCTACTGTGGTATATTTTTCACACGTTTTCTCTGTTTTCTCAGCAATGTGTTTTGGTATCTGTGCATGTCATTTATGTGTATATCTAATCTGTTGCTTCAAACTGTTGCCTAGTATTTCATGAGGTGCACTTACTGCATTTTACCCATTCACTCTCAGCAATAGACAGTGAAGATCCTCCGTTTCAGTTCCCAGTCACCTCCTAACACTCTGCCATTACTAACAGTACCACTAGGCAAATCCTCCTACCTGTCCACTTAGTCAGCAGCAAAATTGCTGGACCACAGGGCATGAATGTGCTTAATTTGAAAAAAAAAAAAATAGTATTAGGATACTTTCCAAAATGTCACTAACAGGACATGAAGGTTGTTAAAACCCTACATCCTCTTCTATACTTTTCCAGTTATGATTTTTACTAATTTGATATGTATAATATTATATCTCATTTCAATTTGCCTTCGTCCAATTATTTCTATGCTTTGCTCAGATGGCAAAGAATCCACCTGCAATGTGGGACACCTGGATTCGATCCCTGGGTTGGGAAGATCCCTTGGGGGAGGGCATGGCAACCCACTCCAGTATTCTTGCCTGGAGAATTCCCACGGACAGAGGAGCCTGGCAGGCTACAGGTTGCAAAGAGTCAGACACAACTGAGTGACTAAGCAAAGCACATGTTTGTTAGTTCACTGAGTTTCCTCTTACAAGAATCTATTATTTTTAACCTTTGTTACTTATTTTATTGTATTGCTATCTTTTCCTTACTGATTTGCAGTAGTTTCTTGTGTACTCTAAATATTTTTAATATTAATAATTCTAAATAGTAATGTTAATCCTTGCCAGCTTTAGACATTTTAGCTTCTATAAGCATAGTTTCCTTTTTCTGTCTCTCATCTACTACCTTTGACCTTGGTGTTCTTAGTTGAACAGAAATCTTCGTTTTGATATAATCAAGCATATGAAGTTCAGTTCGGTTAACTTCAGCTCAGTTGCTCAGTTGTGTCTGACCCTTTGTGACCCCATGGACTGCAAGCATGTGAAAGTTTTGCCTTATGATTAGTTCTTTTGAAGTTTAGCATAAGAAGACTTTACCCATCTCAGGTTACCCCAGATTCTTCCTCCATTCTTTACCACCAAAAGAAAATAATAGTTTCCTTCTCTGAGCCTCTCAAGTCTTTTACGCATGCATAACTCATAAAACCCCTGTCTTAGTTTTGTATTTTATGGGAATTTTACTGGTGGCAGGTTGAAACACATATTAAAACACACACACACATAAGTACTGTAAATTCAATCTTCAGCTTTGAGTCTGCATGTCTGTATTTGTTTTAAATTCAAGAGAGGATTCTCTGCCTATCCAAGAGGCAGTTTGTAATTTAATAAAATCATAAAGAAAATACAGCTTAGTAGTCTAGATGTTACCCACATGGCAGCCTATTCATAAGCACGTTTTGGAATCTTCATCTCCTTTGTCATTCTGAGCAATGTCTTTGGAACTTGTCATTTACTAGAATGTCCTTTTTTAAAATTTATTTTTAATTGCAGAATAATTTTTTTCCAGTGGTTTCTGCCATAGAACAATGTGAATCAATCATAAGTATACATTATATCCCCCCATCCTGCACCCTCCAGGAGGAAAGGGTGGGATGAATTGAGAGAGTAGCATTGAAACATATTTATTACCATATGTAAAATATATAGCTAATGGAATGTTGCTGTCTCACACAGGGAGAATGTCTTTTATTTTTAAGATATACTGAAGAGTCAGTACTAAATTCATGCTTTCCATAAAGAAATTCTTACTGTAAGAAAAATGTGAGAGGGAAAATAAAAGCATTCTTCAGGAACTTAAAACCAGGTTAGCAAACCACAAGTAAATGTTCACAGAGATAGTCTCCCTCCGTCTAGTATGACTTAGGAGGTGTGACGGTGAAAGCTCCATATCCATATATCCTATGCAGTATGGTAGTATAGTGAGTTTAAGATCAGCCAACTAAAAATAATCACACTTCATATCATATGACTATGCTATCAAGGCTGCTCTGTTGTTGTGACCTTATTTTACATTTCCCCAAGAAGATTGTCCTCAGTAGAGAATATTCAGTTTGGGAAGCATTTGATTTCTTTCCATCCAACAGGGATTTAGATTGTGTTCTCAGGCATTCGGTTCTCAGCAGTTTTCAAGTGAGACACCATTTGGCAGCTCTTTATAGAGTTCTGCAGCTTTTAAAGGTGTCTTTAGCCTAACAGGAAGCTTTTTGACTTCCTTATAAGAGTCCTCAATTTTCACAAAGGAAAAAGAACATTACTCACCTCTCCAGGAATTCTAATCCATATGTTAAACCCTCACCATCAGAAGTCTACCTATCATAACATGTACAAGGGTATAGATGAGTCCAGGCAAAATGTGGGGAAGCACACAAATGTTCTCCAAATGCTTTTTAGTGATTCACTTTATTGCTCTAGCTTTTCATAACTTATGACCAGTAATTCAAAATGGGTTGGAATGTTGAATACAAAGCTCCACATGTAGGTAGGTCCATCCAGGCATGACTGTTAAGACTTAAGTATTCTCTTTTATAAATGAAATTGTTGGAAATCTTTTGAATTTGTGTTGGCTCTTTGATGCTGCAAAGAAAAAAAATTACTTTCCAGGGAAAGGTGAGCAAATAATTGATCCCTCGCTGCAAATTTGAATCTCTCTTGTGCCCTTGGCTCTAGATGAAGAACTGTACTGTCTATATCCACGATGACTCCATGTTTGAGCCTGAGGAACAGTTCAGGGTCTACCTCGGCCGTCCTCTTGGGAACCACTGGAGTGGAGCCAGAGTTGGAAAGAATCACATGGCCACCATCACCATATCCAATGATGAAGATGGTAACAGAAGAAATTGCCTTTAGTTTCTCTTAGGTTGATGGGACTTGAACTGATGTTTCATACTAATGTTTTAATGTAATTATAGGTGTTTTGAAAACTGAAAGCACTATAAAAATGTCTGATGGTAACAGCTGGAGTATTAATAAAAGAAAAACAGTCGTGGAATATTTATAGAAAACAATTATACTCCAATTTAAAAAAAATGTTGGCAGCAAGGGATCCCTTCCACAGTCCTCTGATTTTTTTTGACTGTAATTTTTTTTTAATTTCAATTGAAAATTTTTAAACATACAGTTTTATCTGGATGTTTATTTGGGCTTTTTTGTTCCTGCTGTGTGACACGTAGACTATTAGTTCCCTGACCAGGGATTGAAACCATGGCCCCTGAATTGGAAGCAGGGAGTCTTAACCACTGAACCACCGGGGAAGTCCCAGAGCTCCAGTATTTTTAATCACATTGTTCCCTAGCACATCACCAAGACATAAGGAATGAGTGTGGTTAAGAGCTAGGACAGAAGCACTAAGACAGACACAGAACAAAAACTGTTTTAAGTCCCAGCAATTCAGGAGCAGGGCTGGAAATACAATCAGAGTCAGTTGAATCCAATGAACTGATTTAAAACACTGCCACCTTCCTGGAAAAGTCTAATTTCTCAGTTTTATTCTCTCTAATTGATTTGGCCTACTAACCTAAAAATACTTAAATTCTTTAGTCAAGTGCTAGCAACGAATGACCCAAGCACCAAAGAAAACAAAATCTGTTTTAAATAGGGACATAGCTGTTTTATTAAAATAGATATTTTAATGAATAGACAATAGTACTACAACTAGTAATAGCTGTTATATTGAATACTGATTATATACCAAGAACTGTTATAAGGATATTATTTTAAAAAAATGAAAAACTTCATTTAATCCTGACAGTAACCTTTTGAGGTAGGTGTTATTTTATCCTATATTATAAGTAAAGAAATTGAACCCCAGCAAAGTTATCTTATTTATGCTCTTCGTTTCACAGCTGTAAGCAACAAAACTGCATGAAAAACCGTATTTTATCAGATTCTAGAATCTACGCAAGTCAGTGAGACTCAGGGTTTTTAATATAAAATAGAGACTAACTTGAATTGAGGGAAAAAAAGTTAGAAGCCAGCCTTGAAGTTGAATTAGCTCATTACCAAAGGAGACAGGTTCAGATCTGAGGTGAACCCCTCCTGCTCACACAGTACTTAGATCGCACTTAGCCCAGTACTTAGGCTCACACAGTACTTAGCCCAGTACTTAGGCTCAGAGAAGTCACCGGTTCACACTGTTACAGTAACACACCTCAGTCTCAGAGAGCGCACACAGTAAAACTATGAAGTCTCAAATGAGATGTATCTTTGACAATTAGGAAGAACGGATTTTCTGAGAGAGAAGAGGGAAGTAAACATAGAGACACCAGACATTTCTGCAAAAGTCCATGATATGTTTTTAGAGGGTATAAGGTCTGTAATTGCTCCCAATTTTTCTCTCTTCTTATCTCACTGTTTCCACCACTACCTCATTGCCCTTCCCCTTGAGAATATAATACAAAGGAAGGCATGGTTCGAACTCTAAAAAAAACAATTATTCATTTCACAGCAATGAGGGTAGTACTTCAAATCAGATTGTGTTCGGAAATCTTATGTTTCTGAATTATTGTTGTACCAGTCACTAAAACTACTCACTCTTTTTTTTTTAAACTTTTTGTTTTGTATTGAGGTATAGCCAATTAACAATGTCACTTCCAGTGAACAGCGAAGGGACTCAGCCATACATATACATTTTATCAATTCTCCTTCAAACCCCGCTCCCATCCAGGCTGCCATATAACATTGAGCAGAGTCCTCTGTGCTATACTTTAGGTTAGCTTATTGGTTACCCATTTTAAATATAGCAGTGTGTACATGTCAATCCCAAACTCCCTAACTACCCCTTCTCCCCATCCTTTCCACCTGGCAACCATAAATTGGTAAAACTACTCATTCTTAACTAACCTGTGATATTTATAGATACAGCTAATGGTGGGGGAAAGTGAAAGCAGTGGGAGGGAGGATCCAGGAGATGGAGATGGGAGATAGATTTGGTAAATGTAAGCAGTATATAAATGAAATTCATATCTCATAAATGAAAAAGAGTTGGTTCATACAATCAGTCAATAGATATTTATCAAGGGCTTACTCTGTCTCGGTCCCTTGATAAATTGTGCAGATTTAAAAACATGCTGTGAGCTATAAGGCCTAGATGGAAACTTGGATAGCATGCATTTCAAAGTGCTTAAAAATGTTTCCTCTACTGCACTCTTTTTAATAAGAAATATGTGAGAAACAGCTCCTGTAGAATCACAGATGAATTCCTTTTTCCAAAGTATTGCTTAGGGGTAAATACAGATTGATTTTTATGACTGCAAGCTATTTTGCCTTTTGTATTGTTAACTAGTGTGAAAAATTCCCTCTTGTCATTATAAAGTGTTTTCATGGGAGCTGGAATTCTTTTTCACTTTTCCAACTTGCTCTTGTTCTCCTAACCTTGTTTCCTTAGCTCCTACCATTGAGTTTGAAGAAGCTGCATACCAAGTCCGGGAACCCTCAGGGCCAGATGCCACTGCCGTTCTGAACGTCAAGGTGATCCGCAGAGGGGATCAGAACAGAACATCCAAGATTCGCTGTAGCACACGGGATGGGTCAGCCCAGTCTGGTGTGGATTATTACCCAAAGAGCCGAGTCTTGAAGTTCAGTCCTGGTAATTGAATGCCAATCCCAATTAGTAGGTCTTCCTTAAAGTGTTAATTGATTAGTTGTGTCTGACTCTTTGCGACCCCATCGACTATAGCCCACCAGACTCCTCTGTCCATAGAATTTCCGAGACAAGAATACTGGAGTGGGTAGCCATTTCCTTCTCCAGAGGATCTTCCTGATCCAGGTATCAAACCTAGGTTTCCCGCATTGCAGGCAGATTCTTACTGTCTGAGTCACCAGGGAAGCCTCATAGGTATTACTTAAGAAAGAGGCTAATATCTTATGTTTGAAGGAAAAAATAAGCAGAAAATTAAAAATATATATATTTCCAGTAGCATGAAGTACTTAGTAAGCACACATTTGAGGTTGTAGGAATCTTAACATTTTTTAATTAGTAAAAATGGCATAGGATAAGAAAAAAAAAAAAAAAAGAAATGCCTTACTTCAGAGCATCCTAGGCATTTTGGATCATTTAAAAGGATTTTTTGTTGTTGTTGTTAGCCTATGATTTGGTTGAGCAATGGGAGCACCTGAGTTTTTAAAAATATATGTGATGCCATCATTCAGCAAACATCAGTATGGACCATTGTGCTGGGCCCTCAGGGTTTACTCAACCCAGAAGGCACAATCTCCATGTTCAAATGGCTTGACATCTACTAGGCGATGCTATGCAGATGAGTCATGGAAGAGAGAAAGATGAGATTCTCACAACCAGCTGTTTAATTGTTTGAGGTATTTCCTTAATGGAAGGAATGAGACAAAAAAGGAGCTGACTTTTACTCTAGACTTGTCCCCAAAACTTTCTGGAGCAATATAGGGTGAAAAGGCTGGTGTATAGCCTGGCACTGTTTGTGATGTAGCCAGAAGTGGGCAAAAATGGTAGAAGCCCTCTTCAGAGATGACATGGCAAGAGGAGGGAGGAAATGCCTCCCTTGGAGATGGAGGGGTGTCTCTGTATGTCTCCATCACCCCACGGAGCTTCAAAGGGCTTTTGGCTCCATCCCTTATGCGTCTGGCTAGTGTTTACAGGGAAGGTAGGTGCCCTTCCTCCACATCCTCACAAGGACCTCTCTTCCAAGCGTCTTAGCTTCTTTCTCTTCTGCATAAGGATCTGGGGGAAAGGCAGGCCCTAGAAGTAACCTAGCCCAGGTGTCTATAGGAGGAAGAAGGTCATCTTGACCACTGCCAGGGGTCGCTGCACCCTCATAGAATCACTTTATAGAAAACATGGGGATTTCTGAGCTCTAACCCTCCCCATTCCATGCTGGCAAACTGTCACATTATCGTCTTGGCAGAGACAGCCCTGTAGGTAATCTCTGAGCTGTCGCTTCCCAAGAGACAGCTTTGAAGGGTGTCTAGTGTGTAAGCACTCACTGCCACACACGGGCTTGTTCTTAAGTGTAAAGGGAAATGAAAAATTAGGCCAAAAAAAATGCATAACCAGGGTGGGGTGTTTTTTAGATCATAGATTTTTATTACCACCAGCTAGTATCAGGCAGGGGCCATTAATTCTCATGTGGTGTTGAATAGTAAATCTGTAGGACTGAGCCTCCACCACAGGTGGAATTTTACCTATAAAACTGACCCCTCACTGGAGATGGGGCTAAAGTGATTGGCGGCCACTGCATTGAGCCTCTGAAACATGAAGCCTCAGCAGTGCCAACCTGCATTGTCTTAAGTGGGTCACTGATGAGGACCTTTGCTCCCTTTGTTCTGTCCTTGGCAAAGGTGTGGATCACATCTTCTTTAAAGTCGAGATCCTGTCCAATGAGGACCGGGAGTGGCATGAATCGTTCTCCCTAGTCCTTGGCCCGGATGACCCAGTGGAAGCAGTTCTTGGCGATGTGACCACAGCCACAGTGACGATTCTAGACCAGGAGGCAGCTGGGAGTCTCATCCTGCCAGCACCACCCATTGTAAGTCTCACGACCCAGAGGATGGTTGCTTCTGTCTTAGGCATTAGATGAGAACTTGAGAGAAGCAGGACTGCTCGTGTCCCCTTCCCCAAATCCCTCACTCCCATCACCTCCAGGGTCATCTAGTAACGTCTGGTGACATCTGTGGTCATCATGACCGTCACACTGGGTGCTTCTAGCATCTAGAGGACGGAAGTCAGGGATGCTGCTGAACATCCTACACACAATACACAGGACAGTCCCCCTCCTCTCAACAAAGAGTTGCCTGGCTCAAAAGTCAGTAGTGCTAAAGAGGAGAAACCTTGTTTCCACATAAGAGCGAGACCAAACTATGTTGAGACCTTTGTCTGACAAAGAAAGTACAATACCATTGATCTTCTCATTTCTTTGGTGAGCCCTAGAAGAGTAAAAATGGAATCTTCCCCCATATCTATTATCCTACATACTCACCACGGGCATAGAATTAAGTGTCTATGGAGCTGTACCACTGTGTTTCCCAATTTGGGGATGAACAGAATGAATGCACCGACTTCACAGTTAGGAGGAAAACTCACAGAGGTTGCCATGAGTCCCTCAGTCATGTCCGACTCTTTGCAACTCCATGGACTGTAGCCCGCCAGGTTCCTCTGTTCATGGGATTCTCTAGACAAGAATACTGGATTCCCTTCTCCAGGGGCTCTTCCTCACCTAGAGAATGAACCCGGGTCTCCTGCATTGCAGGTGGACTTTTTACTGTCTGAGCCACCAGGGAAGCTCCCAGAAGTTGCCAAGGGGAATTTAACATAGGATAATGAAGCAGTCCAAATAAGTCTTATAACTTCCCCTGACTAACTCATACAATAGAAAGACCATTTCAAAATATGTCTCTTTGAACATGAAACAAATATATATGTATGTTCAGTCACTAAGTCATGTCTGTCTCTTTGCAACCCCATGGACTGCAGCATGCCAGGCTTCCCTGTCCTTCACATATATCCTTTATTTACTTGTATTTTGCCAGATGCACTACTGCCTGCCATTAACAGTTTAATGCAACTTTTAACTAATATCTGCCATTTATGATAGAGTTTTGGTTACAGTGTGTGGGGGGTGGAGTGTTTTTCACTTGAGTCATAGGAATCTGATTTAGGAATGAGACCATTAAGATACTAAAGCTTTTAACTCAGGGAGGAGGAGGATCTTCCCTACTGTTGAAGATTTCCAGGATCTTTTAGGAATGCCTGGTTAAGCATTGTTAAAACTACTGCTATATTTTAAAGAATCCCTAGGAGTTAAGTGATCATGTAGGTCTCTGGGGAAGAGAGCTTTAGTTTTCTGACCATCCCAATACCTACCCAGGGCTGAAGCTATGTTGCTCCTTGGCAGGTCATTACACTTGCTGACTATGACCATGTGGAAGAGGTTACCAAGGAGGGAGTCAAGAAATCCCCCTCCCCGGGCTACCCGCTGGTCTGTGTCACGCCCTGCGACCCCCATTTCCCCAAATATCCTGTCATGAAGGAGCGCTGCCATGAGGCTGGCATCAACCAGACGTCTGTGCAGTTCAGCTGGGAAGTGGCCGCCCCCACTGATGGCAACGGGGCCCGGTCTCCCTTTGAGACCATCACCGACAACACGCCATTCACCAGTGTCAACCACATGGTAGGTCTGGTTACAGAGTGGAGACCTGGCCTTTATCTTTGTTGCTCCAGCTCTGTCAAATTCCTTGAGTTCCCTGCATGCCATTTGGTATAAACTAAACAGTTAAGCAGGTACAACACTTTCCTTTTGTTCTTATGTATGAGAAAAGGTAATACGGTGTGGCAGAAAGAGGGCTAGGCTAGTACTCCAACAACCTGTTACAAGCCTTGATTCTGCCTGTTCTGAACTATGTGATGTTAAGTGTTTACTTCACCTTTCTGAGTCTCAGTTTCCTGATCTACAAAATAATACCTCCTTTGCTTAATCCACTTGACAAGGTCATTGACAAATAGGAAAGTGATTTACAAATGATGAAGTAAGTCAAAGATTCTAGGTAAGTACAAATAATGAGTCTCTTTTCAAATCTCTTAAATCATTCAATAAGGAGTAGGGAATAAATTCCTTAAGAAAAAAGGACCAAGGGTTCTACCATATTTGTATATCCAATCCAAAGTGGCTGCCACATTGGTGGCACACAGTGGGGACCAGTTATTAAATAAAATGAGAGTATACTTATTAAGTGATCAGTATTTTTCAAAGCCTGGTGGGAAGATATGAAAAGAGGTTCAGAATGTCGTTGCTGTCCTCAGAGAGTTAGGAGACCAGACGCACACCTCTGCCACCATCAGGGAGCCACGTTCAGCAGTGCTTTGCCCACGCTCAGGAAACAGTCCAGTGTTCTGACTCTGCTCATTGCACTAATGATGTTCTTCAGAGAAAGCTGAAAGCAGTGGAGATTCAGGCTCCACAGAGCATCCGGCACCCAGCAAGCAACCAATCATTTGTGACTGAAATGAGTGCATTTCATAATTTTGGAAATCACAAGTTTTTTTCAGACTTAATTTCTCTAGATTTTTCCCTACAAATCCACAGTTTGTTCTCACTTTAACAAGTGCCTTGGACTTCTCTAGTGGTCCAGTGGTTGGGAATCCACCTACCTGCCAGGGAGACAAATTCAGTTGATCCCTGGTCCAGGAAGATTCCACATGCTGAGGAGCAGCTAAGCCCAAGCACCACAGCTGGAGAGTAGCCCCTGCTCACCACAGCGAGGGGAAACCCGTGCTCAGCAATGAAGACCCAGCATAGCAAAAATAAATAAATAAATAAAGTTTTAAAAAGAACTCTCTTGAGTAGATAGTGGAAGAAAGCTGTTAGACATACGTGGGAGCCTTTGGATAACGTGGGTCCCTCGTGTCCATTGTCTTTGGCACAGCTTATTCAGAAAGGCCAGAAGATTAATTCTTTTGCAACATAATCTAGTTCAAATTTAAATTATCTTTATTATTATTAGAAATGTAAATGGCAAGACTTAACAGCTTATTGTTTCATAAATACCTTGTTCTATATTCAACAAACCCATGAAGGGGCAGTTGGTTTGATTTGAGCCAAATATACATTTTTATCAGGTACCAAGTTTACGATTTTACCTTATATTTCAGTTTGCCTTCTTGTGATGAATTGGCGACTAGTCCTCTTACCCCAGCTTCCTCTGCTCTGCCTTCATTTCTTCAATTATTTATTTAATACTGTTGTAGTGTGTGCATTTTTGTAAGATGCCTCAAATCCCTTCTGAATGAAGCCCATGTATAAATAAATAAATAAAGTCCTGGCAGCTAATTAAAAAAATTTTAATGGAAAAATCTTCTTCAATTTTTAATGGACTTCAGTGAAAATTGTTTCCATGGTAGAATTTATAAGTTGGTATGATTGCTTTGTGGGAGGTTTGCTGCACACAGAACTACTAATGAGTTTTTCTTATTATATACTTCCCTATGTCAATGCACCTAGAGAGTTTCAGTGACCTAGGTTACCTCTGCATAGATTGCATTAAGCACTCATGGATTCTGGGTGTCTGGAGCATGAGAAAATCTGTAGAAAGACTTTCAAGGCCAGTAGGTGTCAGAGGCCAAGTTCTCAACTTCAAGTCTGCCATGTTATTGTAACCCTTAGTAATTAGAGGGGAGTTAAGGGAGGGAATGGCAGTAGGGAGGAAAGAAAACTAAGAACTCCTAGAAAAGAAGTGTCTTTCCTCTCTATCCTGATACCATGCCTTCAGCAAAAGTGACTTAGAGGCAATGAGTCTTGCTGGAAGGGCTGAAAAATCAAGTAGTCCTCTGAACCTAATACGTAAAGAGAACAAGTATCATTGGGAATCAGTCATCTCCAGTTTCTTGCTCCACATTTGTCTACTTGCTAGTTACCTGGCTTACCACCCAAGGCTCTAAGTACTCAGTGCTCTGTCCCGGGTGCCTGGCTCCTGGTAGAAAGTCAATACTGAGGTGGTGAGTGAATGGATAGGTGGGTAGATCAATGGACACGTAGATGGATAGATGGATGGATAATGGATGCGGTGGGCTAAGAATGCAGCCTGCCATGTCAGTCCACAAAGGACGTTGCAACAGCAGCCACTGCAGCCAGTGGGACACCCTAAAGAGACTCAGGATGAGAAAACACAGGATACTGGCCACTGATAGCTGAGATGCCTATTAAAGGAATGATTTCAGTGAGTGACTTAGCAGCAGCAGCAGCAGCAGCAAACTATTTCATCTTCCTATACATGGAAAAGTGCAAAATTCCTTAACTTGAGGTATCCAGTTTTAACAGTCATCTTTTGATGTTCCAACTACCTGGCCTTTGTTGCAAAAACTCTGATTAATATGTATCCTGGCTCTTCCCATTCCTCTTTGGAGCAGTCTCTCACAGTTATCTAAGATGCTGTATCCCGGGCTTAAGTCCTCAGTTTAGCCTGCTGTATAAAACATAACTCTCACCTTTTAGGTTGTGTAGTTTTTTCAGCTGACAATGGTCTTCACAGATTATCACAGATTATCATCCAGAAGACACAGTATGAAGAGCTGTTGAGGCAGCATCCACGTGTCTGAGGTGATTTATTCTTCCTGATAGGTCCTGGACAGCATTTACTTTAGCCGGAGGTTCCATGTACGTTGTGTGGCCAAGGCTGTGGACAAGGTGGGCCACGTGGGGACCCCCTTGAGGAGCAACATTGTCACCATCGGAACAGACAGCGCTATCTGCCACACTCCAGTGGTGGCTGGGACAGCCCGAGGCTTCCAGGCTCAGTCCTTCATCGCGACCTTGAAATACCTGGATGTCAAACACAAGGAGCATCCCAACAGGTCAGGGGGAAGTGCCTTCCATGAGGAGATGGCAGAGAGAGTCCCCAGCTGTGCACTGTGTGTTTTCTAGGTGGGACAGATCAGTGAGTGATGCTTCTGCAAAATAAGAATAATGGTGATGAATGCTTCATAAAAAGTTGACTTTCTTCAAATGCACCCTGATATCTGGCCCTTGTCAATCTTGCTAGCCTCATTTCCTTCATCTTGTTATTTTCACCTGCCAGTCCACCTACAGGGAATCACATGTAACTTCCTCAGGGTTTCAAGCACTCTTAGGCGGCCTGCCTCTGCCATGTGGCTACTCCTGGCTCCAGCCTTCCCCCGTCCCCTTCCACTCCATAGTCTTAAATCCCATTGTCCCACCATACCTAAGCCATGGCATCTCTCTAGGAACTTTTCCATCATCTCCCCCAGTTTAATTTGGAAGCTTTTACTTCCCACTTTTCTGGCAGCCACATCTGCCTCTCCGAGAGTGTTATCATTATTCATTCTCTCCTTGTCATCCCCACCCAGCAGACAATGGTGACAGGGACCATGACTGTTTATTTTGCATCCCCTCTGCCTAGAATGTTCTTCTTGGCACCTAAGAGGCACTCGCTAAGTACCCAGTGAGCAAATAAGTAAAAACACTAGTGAATTATAACTCAGTGGGCAGATATGCCTTTTTTTTTTACTGTGTCCTATGATCTTGATGGAAAATGGATGCTTTCATTTTTTGTATAGCAAAAAAAAAAAAAATGATTTCAGGTAGGTTATACATATTCATCAGAGAAGGCAATGACACCCCACTCCAGTATTCTTGCCTGGAAAATCCCATGGATGGAGGAGCCTGGTGGGCTACAGTCCATGGGGTCACTAAGAGTTGGACACAGCTGAGCTACTTCACTTTCACTTTTCACTTTCATGCACTGGAGAAGGAAATGGCAACCCACTCCAGTGTTCTTGCCTGGAGAATCCCAAGAACAGGGGAGCCTGGTGGGCTGCCATCTATGGGGTCGCACAGAGTCGGACACGGCTAAAGTGACTTAGCAGCAGCAGCAGCATACATATTCATTAAACCTGGTAGTGTTTATGTGCATGCCTTTATGAGCAACTGAGCTTAGAGAAAGGGGCTCATTTACATGAAAAAAAAAACCAGATTTGAACATGGAGCCAAAAATATGCAAATCCTTCTCTTTTTTCTAACAGAATAAAATTTATTTTTGTAAAAAGCAATAACAGAAGTGTCCAGGGTTACTACTGACCCCGTTCCTTACAAAAAGAGCCATTCTGTTCATATTCTGAGGTTCTGATCCTTCTTTAAAACATGAGTCTTTGTTCTGGGAGACAAGCTGTAAAAACTCACAATGCACCCTCAATAAACATGCTGAAAATTTAAACTTGAACAGTGAAAAAATTGCAGCCCCTCAGTTTTGTTGTGTTACAGTGTTACAGTTTTGTTTTGTTGTGTTACAGTGTTAACCGGTATTTATTAAGCTCATATTTTATTTAGAATTGTGTACTACAGGCTCTGGAGAAACAGAAGTGAAGGAAATGGTCCTTTGCCCTCTTAGTGGGAAGGCAAGACAGACTCTTAAAGCATACAAGAAATAGCAGCTAATATAAATAAGTTGCAGACTTCCTGGTACAAAGGTATCTAAAGGCAGAAGAATGTAGTTCAAGGCAGAGCTTGCTGCAGATTGAGGCCCATGAGGGCTGGTGGCCTTGTTAGAACTTGCTGGTGGGGAAGGGAAGGCTTTTTAAGTTGGGGAGAGACCATGTGTGTCTTAGTCACTCAGTCATGCCGACTCTTTGCAACCCCATGGATGGTAGCCCATCAGGCTCCTCTGTCCACGGGATTCTCCAGGCAAGAATACTGGAGTGGGTTGCCATGCCCTCCTCCAGGGGATCTTCCTGACCCAGGGATCAGATCCTGCATTACAGGTGGACTCTTTACCACTAGCACCACCTTGGAAGCCCCAAGACTATTGAATAGTGGAGTATTACTATTTCTAGGCTTTTTTCCTGGGTAGGGATACTGGCCTTAAAGTTTAAGAGCTCAGTGATGTCTTTTGGGCACAAATACTTTAGAAAATTCTGTGGCAACCCTCCACAGACAGAGAAAGAAACTTAGCCGTGCCTATACCATCCACTCAGCTCCAGCTCTTGAGGAAACAAAGCTTCCTTTTAAAACAGAAGAAAGCTATAATTTATGGTTGCGATGTTATCTTTTCTTGTATACACAAAAAGTCTATGATTCTCGATTACTATCAGTCCTGACTCTGGAGGATCTCCCAGGGGCTGGAGGGAGGAGAATAACCCTGCGTGCACTTTGTACCCTCATGTACAGGGAGAACTCCTACATGGAAAGCTTCAGGAAAAAAAAAAAAAAACTGGTAAATTCACTGGTGAAGACAAATTGAGTTATGAGAAAGCAAGAAAGCTGTCCGTTTCCATTGACCTTAGCCCCCCATACTTCTCAAGTGGCACTAGTGGTAAAGAACCTGCCTGCCAATGCAGGTAGACGTAAGAGGTGAGGGTTTGATCCCTGGGTTGGGAAGATCCCCTGGAGGAGGGCATGGCAACCCACCCCAGTGTTCTTGCCTGGAGAATCCCGTGGACAGAGGAGATGGTGGGCTGCAGTCTGTGGGGTCTCAAAGAGTCAGGCATGACTGAGTAACTGAGCACACACATGTACACAGTGTACCATGCTAGCTACTTATAGCAGGCACCTGAAAGCACTGATTTCTGCTCTTGTTTCCCCCCTAGAATCCACATTTCCGTGCAGATCCCGCACCAGGATGGAATGCTGCCACTCATCTCCACCATGCCGCTGCACAACCTGCATTTTCTTCTATCTGAGTCCATCTACAGGCACCAACACGTCTGCTCCAACCTCGTCACCACCCGGGACCTGAGAGGCATCTCAGGTGAGGGGAGACTTCCCTGTTAGTGTGCCCAGCCCAGCACGATGACCCTTAGGGATGTGGCTAAGTGAACTCTGCTTTTCATGTTTTCTCGTCCTCAAAATCTGCATGGTTAGTGGATCTGCTCATCAGCAAGCAGCCAAACATAGGCAACTTAGACAGTGATGTGAATAGGAAAAAACAAAGACTTTGGAATCAAACTGACAAGGTTCATGTCCCTATTCCACTCCCTGTACAACTCAACAAAAATAGGTGGACAGCTCTGAGCCAACTGCTTTCTTATCTATCACATGAGGAGAATAATTGCTCCCAAACAAGGTAGGGATTGAATGTGCTGACAATTTTAAAACCCCCGTCCTGGTCAATTTTAGCTCCTTCCTTCTCCCGCACTTGGTTCCCATGCTCTCAGCATTTTATAAAGCTCCTGTGCAATGGTAGAAACTACAGGCTGGTTCTCTAGGAGCAGTAGCCAAGGTGGAGCTTGGGGTATGAGGTGTTTATTGGGCATCCACATCTCCTAAAGGGAAAGGGAGGAAGCAGGACTGGGCAGAGGGAGAAGTCTGCAGTGTGGCCAATGAAACTGCAACCAGTTCTTACAGGGAGCTCTGGAGAGAGCCTAGCTGTCTATCGTGTCCTGCTTCCAGCCCCAGTGGGCAGACCTCTCTGCCCCACCTCGCTCATTCCGTGGATTGCAGACTGCTGGAGCAAGTGCGTGCCGTGGGGCTCTGCAGCTGATCCAGACCCAAGGGCACTGACGGCTGAGGCAGCACATCTCCTGTTCACCAGGGCAGACGTTTTAGTTTACAAAGAACCCTGTCCGTTTCCATTCACCTTAGCAAGTGCACATTAAATGCGCATTTCCTCCCTTTGCAACTGATGAATCATTTAACAGTGCTTTTGAAGACAGGAAGGCATTCGTGTGCTCTTCCATATTCATTAAGCATCACTCTGGGTAGTGATGGTCTTGATACAGTAGGAATTAGTGGAGTGTAAATGATTCCTAACTCACTGGGCTACAGATGAAAGTTTCATTGGTCTGCATATGCAAGCTAGTGGAAGAAACATACCATGTCTATAGGCTGAAAGTTTGCACCTCTTCCTACTTGACCACAATTAGTGCATGTTCACTGACACCCTGGTCTTTGTGGTGCAGAGGGCTGTGTGCTGGTGTCAAACATTCTGAGAAATGGATCAGCTCTTTCAGAATATCATAGGTGCTTTCAGAACCATACAAAGGTTAACCCTAATATTCTAAAGTTGTGTCTGTATTCAGCTCTCTTCTGCATAAAGGTCTCCCTTAATTTAGAACAGTTCAGTTGCTTGGCAGCATTTGATCCAATAATTTTTGCCTGTAGCAAGGGAAGCTTAGTCAAGCATCATTAGCGAGCTATTTACTCATTAACACAGAATTAAGACTTTTTTTTCCTGCAAGAGTTCAGAAACCGTAGGAGGTAGGGGAGGAGGTAGTCAGATGTTTGTTTGCTGGCTCCCCATAAAAGCTATTTTTTAAAAAAGTCAGTCTTGAGAAAGAACTGACTCTCCATCTAATGAACATCTAAGAACAGATTCTCCATCTAATAAATCCATTTCTTCAAGGACTGATTGTGAAGCATAGCACCAGCCTGGGCAGGTGTGACAGGCAAGGCTTTACTGTGTTCTTTTCCAAGAGATACACAGGGCCACCAGGCACTGGCTTCTTCATTTATGGTCTCATCCATTCATCTTTTCTCCCCCGGCTCCTGCAGCATCTTCCCTGAGTCTGTAACCCCAGTCACTCTGTTTAACACGTGGCAACAGGCAAGATGACAAGCTTCCCTCGCCTTGTCACTGAGCTTGTGTCAGGAGCCCTGGTTAGTTAATTATTGTTAGTTGCTCAGTCGTGTCCAGCTCTTTGCAACCCCATGGACTATAGCCTGCCAGGCTCCTCTGTCCATGGAGTTCTCCAGGCAAGAATACTGGAGTGGGTTGCCATTCCCTTCTCCAGGGGAATCTTCCCAGCCCAGGGATCAAACATGGGTCTTCCACATCTCAGGCAAACTCTTTACCGTCTGAGCCACGAGGGAAGCCTGGGAGCCCTGGGGTGCTCTATTAGTCATCTCAGAAGGAAGGAAAGCTCTCTCTGTGTGTCCAAAGGATGTGGCTCTTCCTCTCCCCCCAGCTCCTGGGAAGCTGGTGAAGGGCAGGTGCACAGACTGGATTACTGTTCCTTGCTTCTCCCTCTCCTGCAGAGGCAGGGTTCCTGGACCACAGGGTCCATGACAGCGTGGCACTGGGGCCTGGCTACGACCGCCCCTTCCAGTTTGACCCCAGCGTGCGGGAGCCAAAGACCATCCAGCTCTACAAACACCTGAACCTGAAGAGCTGCGTCTGGACGTTTGATGCCTATTATGACATGACGGAGCTGATTGATGTCTGTGGGGGGTCTGTAACCGCCGACTTCCAGGTGGGTGCCCCAGGGGTCTGTCTGAAGGCTGCGTGCACCTGGATATCATGTTAAAGCTTGTTCATTTGTTGAACTGAAGCACTTTTAGCACCCAGTTGCTCCCAGAACTGCACCAACCAAGGGACTTTTCTTTCTAAACCCTGTAAGAGAGACCTTAGCAGCATCATAGCTAGAGCAAGCCCCCCAAAGTCCTCTCAGTCAGCTAATTAGAAAAGTAATATGGAAGATGTTTAAATTAAGTTGAAGAAAATTAGCTGTCTGGCAGTCATTTATATAAAAATTAATAGCCTTACTTCTCTAGGTATATAAGTTTTTTCCTCTGGGTGTATTTTGGAAAGGGTTTCCCAGGTGGCTTAGTGGTAAAGAACCCACCTGCCAATGCAGGAGACAAAGGTTTGATCCCTGGGTCAGGAAGATTCCCCTGGAGAAGGAAATGGCAACCCATTCTAGTATTCTTGCCTGGAAAATCCCATGGACAGAGGACCCTGGTGGGCTACAGTCATGGGCCTGCAAAGAGTCCAACACGACTAAGCAACTGAGCATGCATATTTTGGAAAGTCAAAAAGGTTTACCTTGATAGGAAGATGATGGCTAAGTTGATGTGTTTTCCCGCGTGGGGAAATGAGTTAAAATGACAGAAGTTCCCTGTCTTTCAGCAGACAAGTAAAGCACTGTTGTCCCAAGCATCATGGCAACTGTTTAAAACACCTTGCTGTCATACCTATTCCAAACCTATGGTTAATAGTCCTTAAACATCAGTAATAAAGAAAGTCTTAGTCGCTCAGTCATGTCTGACTCTTTGTGACCCCATGGACTCTAGCTTGCCAGGCTCCTCTGTCCATGGGATTTTCCAGGCAAGAATATTGGAGTGGGTAGCCATTCCCTTCTCCTGGGGATCTTCCCAACTCAGGGATCAAACCTGGATCTCCCCCATTGCAGGCAGATATTCTTTACTGTCTGAGCCACTAGGAAAGCCCAACAAAACAAAACATTATAGCAAGAAGTCACAGTCGTAGGCCATTAATATCAAAGGGACTAGGCTAATGCATCCTCATGGGAAAAACAATTCTAAAGCAGGCGCTACCCAATTTTAAGTAGTTATCTCAGTGAACTAAGAAAATCAAATATTTGTTTTTCACTTCAAGTCAGGTTTAACCACACTGAAAGAGGGGACTTACGCGTAATCATTTTAGGAAAGTTTCTTTGATTAAAATTTGTTTCCTGGAGATGCCTCTTGGTTTGGTTAATTCTCATTTTGTATACACTATCGCCCTCTACTGAATAGAATTTTAAGGCCTTCTGAGGTTTCCTTCGTGCTTCTGCAGTTGCATAACCTACATCCACTTTCAAATATGCAAAAACTCAGTGATTGGTTCCTTCTTTGGCCCCCTCCTCCCCAAAATTATTATTCTTTCTTCTCCCTGACTTTAATTATAGTTTTGGCTATCTTTATTCAGAATATGCTTAAAAATGACAAAGACAAGAAATTCTTATTATATATGTCCCACTTTTTAAACCAATACATATATACCACAGAAGTACTTCGTGCTGTTTCTTTAAAAATAGATGAAACAAGTGGTATATGGTAGAGCGTACAACTTAAAACTCGCCCTAGTTCCTATCTTTCTTTATCAGATATCGGCAGAATTAGAGAAGACTTAACCTCGCTGAACCTCCTCTGAAATGGCACTAGCAATCTCAAGGTGGGACAGCATCTAGCAAGGTCTGCCACAAAAGAGTTGTGCAGTAAATATTTATAAGAGTTGTTTTTTTCTAAGGATTAATAAGTAATATGCAGGTTAATGAAGAATAAACAGAAACAGAGGAAAAATAATTTTACCAGTCAGCTAGAAAATTTATGGAGGTTCTAACATCAGTAATGGTGAAATTAGGGCAAATGTATTTAGAAAAACCTGTACATACGGGGACAGAACATGATGTGAGATCCAGATACAATCAGAAAATTTCCCAAAGACAGAGTAAGATTTTCACAAAAGGTTTTTAAGTGCATAAGGAATTAATGGAGCCTTTTGAAGAACTTGGAATCCAACTTTAAATCCCTGACAACTTTGAATATGAAAGAATACTTTGGAAAACTAAAGTTTCAATGTCATAAATATTGATTAAGCATTTGGCTCTTTCCCTTAACTACCCATGGAAACATGTTACATTGTATATTCAAACAAAATTGTATGTAAGTTCTATAATGTATTATCACATTTGGCCAATGAAAAAATATAATTGTTTTAAAGTAAACTTTTTTGTTGTAAAGGAAATATGTATTTATGACAGAAAATACAATATACATCTCAAAAATGAATAAACCAACTGCCTCACTCATATACAGCTTCTCCATGAAGGCTTCTGTTCATATTTTGTTATGTTTCAATCCAAGTTTCGTTAATTGTGTAGTAAATAAAAATAATAGAGCCGAATTAATGGCAGTAAAAGGAACTCCTTCAGAAAAGGTGTTCTTTTAGAAGTATGGTGTGCTGCCTTTTCAACATAATTTCAACAAAGCATTGAATGAAATAGGAAGTTATCCGACTGTGAGCTGTCTGTTGGTAAGTTTCATAGTATGATATCCAAATGCCATGACCTTCTTTCCTCTTGGAGAAGGTCTGAGTACTCACTAAGACATCCAAGTCAGCCTCACGTTCGTCCTAGCATGACTTGGGCATCCTCCCGTTTAGGGTTGCTTTATGCTCTCCTACGGCTTTCTGAAAACTATGGTCAGCCAGGAACTGTGTGCTGACGTAGATCCCAGATCTGCCCAGATCCTTTGGGAATAACTGTGATGCCTTAAAAATCTCAACCAAGGCTCCCAGCAAATGATCAGTGGAAGGAGAGCTTCCCATACTTTAGAAGTGTTTTTAGGGGACTGCCTGAGACTCCCTGCTCCCAATGCAAGGGCCCAGGTTCCATCCGTGATCAGGGCACTAGATCCCACATGCTCCAGCTAAAGATCCCACATGCCTCAACTAAGACTCAGCTCAGCCAAAATAAATATATTTTTTAAAAAGTCAAGTGTTTTTAAATGTTACCTCCTTAAAGTCTTCTCTGATTATCTGATTGAAAGAAGCATACTGACCACTTCCCACCCCTTTAGTTTTCACATTTATATATCTCCCCTACTAGACTGTAGGTTCCATAAGGCAGGGATTTTAGTTTTTTCCCACTGCTAAGGACCCAGCTCCTAGCCTGGTGCCTGGCACAATCATGAGCGCTTGATTAATACTGAATAAGTGGCTACATGAGTGAATGAAGATTGAACCGGTGTGAGATGCTCATCTACCTCTTCGTGCCGGGGAGAAATAACCCTCTCTGTGTGCACCCCGCTTGCTCGGCAGGTGAGAGACTCGGCTCAGTCCTTCCTGACGGTGCACGTGCCTCTCCACGTGTCCTATGTCTACGTGACGGCCCCCAGGGGCTGGGCCTCCTTGGAGCACCACACTGAGATGGAGTTCTCCTTCTTCTATGACACTGTTCTCTGGAGAACAGGTATACTCGCTGACCTTACCAAGCCTTACCTTATGCTTAAGCAGCATTTTTTTTTAAAGTATTGCATTTTAATGGTAGCTGCATTCCTCATCCTGTTGTCCTATATACCATCAAAGCAGAGCCATATAAAGTGTAGAAAGGATACAGATCTGTGGTTTCCGAGAAAGCCTGATGTCCGTAGATATTAATGCTGGAAGGCCTCCACCATCATGATAAATTCAGTCCAGGGAGCCAGGGCCCCAGAGGAGAGGATGGCAAGTGATAGACAAGTCCCATACTGCCGAACAAGTGTGTGTTCTTTTGGAATATAGTCTAGAGAAAATGATGTGATTCATGTTGTTTAAGGAGAACAGAGTCTTGAAATCAGATACACAGAAGTGGAGAAATACATCAAGAATAACCCGGGTTACGTTATTCATTTGATATCAAGTTTGCTCTATTGTTGCATCCTTAAAAGTAGGAATTTTAACCCTACTTTTACTTCAAAGACGACAATGCTGAATTTTTTCAATTACCTTCACCCCAGGCTTGTCTGTGTCATTGCTCTCCTTAAGAGGAGGCTCCCCCGCAGAGCCTGGATGGGTGCTGACCCTTCAGCTGAGATCATCAGGCCTCTCTCTTCTGCCTCTCTCCACCCACCTTCTCCCACTGCCACCCCATGAATGGCCCTTAAAACTCCATGATTCTCTCCTCCATTCACTCCAATGGGTCTGAGTTAATTTTTTTTATATTTTTTTCTATTTTCGGTGTCTTCTACTTCAAACACAACCCCAAGCTCATTTCCTCTTATTGTATTGCTCCCATTCCTCCTCCTTCCCTGGTGGTGATTTACTTGATCAGAGGCAGTTACTTCATCTGAGTAGATTTCTTTAGATGGGGCTTCACTTCTACTAATGGAAAATACAGTCCTTCCTTCTGTTAAATGGTTTAAGGTCAAATCATTTATTTACATTATATTTCTCATAAGAAATAACCCCAGGGAGTTTTCACAGTCTGGGTCAGATAATTCTTGAGCTGGGGTTTTTTAAACATCCCCCCTTCTTTGCTTCCCCTTTAGTTTTTAGCCATACTGAACTCAGTGGGTGTCATGCTTGCAATTGCTCTTATTAAAACCACCGTGGACTCATGTCCTGTCATGTGTAACTAGCTTTCTGCAAGCTAACCTGTAATTCTTTATTGCTTTCAATATGAAGTATAGCCACCAGAACATTGGTTATGGTTCTGTTAAGTCCTGAAAGATGTTCTGGCGAGGAAAAGAAAATACAGTCTGAAGCAGACAGGCTGTAACCACATCCTGGTGTAAAGTTAATAGTAAGAAGGTTTAGGGATCATTTTTCCTGTGCTCTGAGGTGGGACCCTGTGCCTGCTCTAAGGTGACATCTGCAGGTATAAAGACTATGTCAGAAGAATAGAATTGTGAAAAAGAACCAGATAGAATGAGCTGTCTTACAACGCTGACTGGCTCATGTCTCTAAATAGACTTTGTTGTTGTTCAGTCTCTAAGTCTGACTCTTTGCAGCCCCACAGACTGCAGCACACCAGGCTCCCCTGTCCTTCACTGTCTCCCAGAGTATGCTCAAATTCATGTCCATTGAGTCGGTGATGCCATCCAACCATCTCATCCTCTGCCACCCTCTTCTCCTCTTGCCTCCAATCTTTCCCAGCATCAGGATATTTTCCAAATAGCCTCTGTGTTCATCCAAGTATGTAAATTTGTCCTAAAGACTTCCCTGGTGGCTCAGACGGTTAAGCGTCTGTCTACAATGCGGGAGACCCGGGTTCAATCCCTGGGTCTGGAAGATCCCCTGGAGAAGGAAATGGCAATCCACTCCAGTACTATTGCCTGGAAAATCCCATGGACAGAGGAGCCTGGTAGGCTACATGTAGTCCATGGGGTCGCAAAGAGTCGGACACGACTGAGCAACTTCACTTCACTTCACTTCACATTCAAGTAAGCATGTGGCTCTACTTAGAGGTATCCCTGGGGTAACTCATGGGTAGGCTACTGTCTGGGAGCTCTTCTCCAAGCCTTCACTTGAATGTTCTGTGTGTGGTTGCCTACCCAGGAATCCAGACAGACAGTGTGCTCTCTGCCAGGCTTCAGATAATAAGGATCTACATTCGAGAGGATGGCCGTCTGGTTATTGAATTCAAGACCCATGCCAAATTCAGAGGTAATATCAGTGCTGTTCTTTTCCTCAAGGTTTTTTCTTTTTTTTTTAATTACTAAGAAATGTTTAAACACAGAGAAAAGTTGAAAGAATAGGACAATGAAGAACAAAGCCAACATCTTGCTATGTGCATGTATGTACACACACACACACACACACACAAACACACACAAACACACACAAACACACACATTCCCATTTTTTAAATCACATCATTTGAAGATAAGTTGTAGGCACCATGCCACGTTACCCTAAATACAGTAAGTCCCCATATACGAACCTTTCAAGATGCAAACGTGCGTCTAGTTCCAGCAAGAAACCAAAACCTAAACTGTCAATGTCAGGCGTGAGTGAAATTGCTACTTGCCTTCCGTCTCCTATTGCTGATGATCCTTTAGACCTGTCATCTCCTGTCTCCTCTCTCTCCTCCAATCAGTAATTCTTTTTGCCTGTTGACTTGATGCCAGCCATTTTACTGTACTGCTATACTTTCCAAGGTACTGTACTGTAAGAATAAAAATGTTTTCTGTGTGTTGTGTTTGCATTTTATGTACTATTTGTGTGGAAAGTATTATAAACCTATTATAGTACAATACTATATAGCCGATTATTACGTTAGTTGTATACCTAGGCTGACTTCGTTGGACTTAGGAACAAACTGGACTTACGATCACACTTTTAAAACAGAACTTATTCATATGCAGGGGACTTACTGTACTTCAGTAGACACCTCCTGAAACAAGGACCTTCTCTTACACATCACAATAGCATTCCTGTGGCCAAGCTATGTCACACCAATCTAATAACATCTAGTTTCTATTCGTGTTCCCTCCATTTGTGTCCCACAAATGTCTTTTATACCTATTTTTATATTTGTTTATATTTGCTTTGCATCTGTTTATATAAAACAAAAGTGAATCCAATCAGGATCCATACATTCCATTTTGGCTGTGATACCTCTTTAGTCTACTTTAATATAGAATGAGCCACCCTCTTGGCTCAGTTGGTAAAGAATCTCCCTGCAATGCAGGAGACTTGGGAGGATTCCCTGGAGAAAGAAATGGCAACCCACTCCAGTACTCTTGCCTGGAGAATTCCATGGACAGAGGAGCCAGGCAGGCTACAGTCTGTGAGATCGCAGAGTCAAACTGTGTGACTAATTTTTACTTTTTAATTTTTTCGATATAGAATAGTTTCCCTACTTTTATTTATTCATGACACTAAATGACTGTACTTAAAAGAGTGGAGGTGTCTTGCTGAGTAATCCTTACCTTTTAAGGATGTTTATAATTGCCTCCTTCCACAAAGAACTTGAGTGGTCCTAATGAGATTTTTTAAATCTGAAGCTGATATTTCTATTTATGAACTACTGAGATCTTTCTGCCTCCAAGAAACATGTTGGTTAGAGTTCAAAGCAAAGTGTGTTCAATGTTCATTGTCACTTAAGTACTCATATTATTGTGGATATGCTCATTAGGGCCTTTTCTACAAGGCACACTCATTATTATTTATGAATGTATGTGACCTAACAATGATCATGAGTAGAGTGATGGACTGAGGTAAGAGGAGGCCATGCTGTCCCACCCAGTGTGGGATATATTCTCAGAACCAAGAGGGTAGGTATAACCTTGATTTTTTTAATAGAAGAATATTAATTCATTTTCAAGGCTTTTGTAGGGGATTGACCACAAGCAAACTTACAAATAAGTGTCTGTGTGTTTCCCCTTGAAATAGGACAGTTTGTGATGGAGCACCACACCCTCCCTGATGTGAAATCATTCATACTGACTCCAGACCACCTCGGAGGAATTGAATTTGACCTGCAGCTCCTGTGGAGTGCTCAGACTTTCGATTCTCCTTATCAACTCTGGCGAGCTACAAGCTCTTATAACAGGTGAGTATAGGATGGAGTTCAGGGGTAAATCTGAAATGTTTTCTGTTTCTTTAAGGGCTTTTCTTCAAAAGCTAGAAGAAAACTTTTAAAACTTTTCTATTTTAAAAGTGAGATAGACAGAAGTTGCCATCTGGCACCTAGAGAAACAGATGTAGCTCAGATCAGTTTCTGATGTATAAATTGGACAGGGATCACCCTTATTTCAAGAGTAAGAATAGGCAGGGTGCACATCAATTTTTTTCACATCACGTTGGCCAGAACTTAGTCACATGGCACATCTACCTGCAAAGGAAGCTGGGAAATTTGTCCAACTAATATCTTAGTATAATAAAGAAATTTCATTCCAGTGATCACAACCAGTACAAAATCCAGGATCACTAGTTATCAGGTCCAGATGTCACCCTTTACAATTCAATGTCCTGTAAAATAAATAACAAGATTTAGTCTTCTCCTACACCTGATATAGAGGTAGAATGAGATTGGAATAAATACAGTCAGCTATTCCATTTGTAAAAGGAAAGAATAGGACAAACAAAATGAAAACTTTTACCCTTAAAAGAATAATGGAACCTATAGTAAATATTGTTTAGCCCCATTTTGTAGGTCATGAAATTAGTACCTATCTTTAGCATGAAAATCTTATTATTTGCAATTAAAAAGTGGCAAATTGTCTTAAGAATAGTTTTTAAAAATTTTATTTTGGTTACAAACGTTTGGTCTTATATTAGATTTTTCTTGTACATCCTGATTCTTTTGAAATCAATATATAACAAAATAACCTTTATTGTGTTTCCTAGAAACTCATGAGATTGTACATGTACTTGTCCCAATTTATAGACACAGAAATGGTGCTCTTTAAATCCTTTGCTGACTCCCCACTGCTTACCAAATGAAGTCAAGCTCTTTGAGCAGGACCCATATCCTTCCCTCTAAGCCTTGCCGCAAACCCAGCCTTCTAACCACATGTGTTCCCAACCTCTGAATCCACCAGCCCATCCATACCTCTCTGCTTTTATAATCCGCCTACCCTTCTTGCTCCTTTCCTCCTGCACATCTCAAACTCCTCTGAGCTCTAGCTCAGATATCAACCCTTCTGAGACACCTTGGCTGACTCTCCATGCTGTGTTAGAATCTCTTCCTCCTGGTTTGTGTGTTGTTCCAGCTTTTACTGTAACACAGCTCAGCATATTATAATGCTCTGAGTCCCATTTCCATTAGATTGTGAGCTTCTCAAGGGTAAGCCCCAGAACTGCACATTTTAGCACACAGTAGTTCCTGAATAAGCAACCTGTATGAGCTAACATTTGCGGTAAGGATGTTAAATCCATAGATAAATGGCAAAGCAAAGAGTAACACCAAGCGTTCTGTGCTGTGTACACTGTGAGCCATGCCGAGCACTCAGACCACAGCTGCCTAGGGTTGGGAGACCATACCAGCTGGGGAACTGACCAAGGCTTCTTGGGGAAGCTGAGCAACTGATGGGAGACTTCTGGTTTTCAGAAAAGAGGAGCAAAGAACCACAGGATTAAAAACCTACCTCCAGACTGTGTTGGGCATATTTGTAGGAATGGTTAGGAAATTGACCTAACTCATATTCAGGGGTGGGAAACAGGACTGCAGCCTGGGGAGACCATGCCATTTGTCTTGCATTCATTTGGTCAATAGATTTTTTTTTGAACTTTTACTAAGAATACATCGGTGGACAAAATAAAAATCTCTGCACCCACAGGTAGACCTAATGAATGAGTACAGTATCACATGTTAGAAGGTGATGTTGCTGTTGTTGTTCAGTTGCTAAGGCTTGTCCGACTCAGCACTATGGAAAAAGAAAAGGTCGAGAGCAGAGTAAGGGGAATCAGGAGTGGGGGCCATTGTAATTTGTTGGTTAGGAAGTTCAGCCTAGGCCTCATTAAGAAGGTGCATTTGAGCAAGGTAGGAAACAAGGGAGCTCACTATGTAAATTATCTGGGGGAAGGGGTTCCTGGCAAAGTTCCAGAGTTTGGCAAAATTTTGGTGGCTGGAATGGAGTGGATGAAGAGGGTAACAAGAGACAGGGTCAGGCTGCTGTGGAGCCTTGAAGGCCAGTGTGTGGACTTTTTCACTCTAATGCAACAGGGGCCGCTATAGGTTCGAGGGGAGGAACAACAGGATCTGGCCTTTTTGTTTTTGTTTTAATTGGAATATAGTAGTTTTGCAATGTTGGATTAGTTTCTGCTGTACAGCAAAGTGAACCAGCCACACCTATACATATATCCCTTCTTCCTTGGATTTCCTTCCCATTTAACCCATCTACCCCACTTAAAAATGGGTTTAACCCATTTCCCATCTAGCACAGAACACTGAGTAGAGTTCCCTGAGCTATACAGTAGGTTCACATTAGTTATCTATTTTCTACGTAGTACCAATAGTGTGTATATATCAATCCCAATCTCCCAATTCATCCTATCCCATCCCTATCTTCCCTTGTTATCCATATATTTGTTTTCTACATCTGTGTCTCTATTTCTACTTTGCAATGGCCTGACTGTTGGAAAGCAGGAGTCGGGCATGGACAGTTCTGCCTAATTAAGTATTTCTATTAAGAGCTACTATTCACATTACACAGGTCAATTTTTGTGTAATTCGAAGATATTATACAAGATCTCATTTCCTGCTGGTTCCAGCTTTGGAGGAAGACAAGGATCGAGTGAAAAAACTGCAGACATGCAGACCTACAGGCATACAAACTTCCAGGGCACAAAGGGGCTTAGAAACTAAGCCCTGAAAGTTTGCCTGGTTTGTCTAAAAGTGTACAGCCATGGAGAAGCAAAGCAAGGGCAGGGTTAGACCGTCTCCCCATTTCCAGCCTGGGCCATCTCACTAAACTGACCCCAGGCTGTGTCCTAAAAGTTGTACTTACTTATTTATTTATTAAGTAGAAGTGTTAGTCACTCAGTCGTGTCCAACTCTTTGCGACCCCATGGACTGTAGCCTGCCGGGCTCCTCTGTCCATGGAATTCTTCAGGCAAGAATACTGGAGTGGGTAACCAATCTCTTCTCCAGGGGATCTTCCTGACCCAGGGATTGAACCCAGCTCTCCTGCATTGCAGGCAGATTCTTTACCACCTGAGTCACCAGAGAAGTTGGCTGCTTATTTATGTTTACTAAATCTTTGCTATCACTTTACTAATAAACAGACACAAATAATGCCGAAGAAATAGACAAAGAAGGAACATGGAGAAAGTGAGGACTAATCATAAATCATGCTAGTTAGAATTAAGATTCACAGCCCTGAGCTCCTCACTCAGTAGGTGGCAGCCTCCCAAGGCCCTTGAAGAATCTTCCTGCCGCTTCTGGCTGTCTGGCTGCCTTTCAGGCAGCCTGCCAGGGGCTGAGCTGCTGGATGACAAGTGTGGGAAATGAAGTAGGTGAGGGCTACCAAGGCTCTGTACTCTTAGGGTCACGACCTACAGAATCTCATGCCCCGCTATAAACACAGAAATTCCCAGCAAGTCATCTCTGATGAGAAGTGATGCTGTTCTTCAACTTCGTTTAAAGGAGGAGGGTTTGGGAGAGAAGTCCTGAAACTGAATGCTAATGAAGTGGGGGTGGCAGCCGTCTCTGGAGTAGGGTTAGTCAACCCCCAGGCCTTCACTACCTTTTCAATCAGAGCAGCAGCCGCCGCTGGCTTGGTCATATCTCAGTAAACAAAAGTTTCTGCAGTCCAGAACGTATAACAGGGTGTCAGTCAGCAAGAAACACTAAACAGACGCTGTCAAGTCAGTTTCACGGGGGTGTAAAAAAGGATGTGGCCAGGTCTGTTTTGCCCTCATTGGAGCCTTTTAGATTTTTATCAACAGTGTGCCTTTCTCAGCATTTCTCATGGAAAGGGCTTGAATAAATGAAAAGAACTCTATTTAACACCTCTGGCTAGTACTCTGAAGTGTGTTAGAACAATCACAAGTGTGATGAATTCCTGAAACTCGTGTCTGCAGACTTGTGAAGTTCTTGGTGGGATGCTGAGCACAAGTATCATGTGAAAACTTGTCTACTGAAGTCAGGTTATTTCTGGGTAAGTAAGTAATCTCTAAATCCATCTCTCTAACCGTAATCTGCCTGCCTATTTCCAGGAAGGATTACTCCGGGGAGTACACCATCTACCTGATCCCTTGCACAGTGCAACCCACACAGCCATGGGTGGACCCAGGAGAAAAGCCTCTGGCCTGCACTGCACACGCCCCAGAGAGGTAGGGAGAGAGGATTGATCCTCACTATTTGTGAACTTACCTATTCACTGACATTTATTTGTAACCCCGAATCCAATTTTCGTGACGCTAGCCTGCTCATTCCTGACCTGCAGAGTGATGAAATAGCGGTCATCTGAGCCACATTCCCAGCTCAGATTTCTCATCCTGTGAACAAGTGTCCCTTTTACAGTTCATTTGCTGCCAGGGTTTTCAAATTTTTGTCCCTCGTATTGGTGATTTTTTTTGTTTAAAATGGCTCCCCAGCAGAGCGCCAAAGTGCCATCTTATTTCCTACATACAAGAAGGTGGTGATAAGCCAAATGGAGTGTTAGATGAGCTTCATTCCAGCATGAACTTCAGAGCCATCACCACAAGTTCTATGCTAAGGAACCAACAGTATATATCAAGTAAGGTGTCTTTAGACAGAAACACGCATAAAACAGTTAGGTATTGATCACTGATGATAATGTTGAGAGCAGAGGCTGCAGGAACTTGACCCCTGATTTCCCCCCACGGGCAGCTAGCTGTTCACAATTCATTCATTCCGTGTTCATTGCAGCTTTATAGAATGTAACTACCATGAATAACAAGAATCAAACTGTCAATCAGCCCATGCCCACCTCTGACCTGAGCCTGTCCTCGTTGTGCCGATGTTCATTCATTCAGCCCGTATTTATTCAGCTCTTACTGTGTCCTTGGCTCTAGTCTCAGCGTGGAGACTCTAGCAGAGGATTTAAAGACACCACTGCTCTCAAGCAGTGCAGATAGTATAGTGCCACCTTTCTAGGAGCTGAGCAGAGTGACTGGAAAATGTTTCAGAGAGAAGGCACTGCAAACAGAATCGGACATTATCATTAAGAGAAGGTGATTTGGAGAGTGACTTTCAAATTAAGAGTCTGAGACTTGGCCATTGGATTTGGCCACACAGAATTCGTCCATAATCTTGATACAGGTTAGGTTCAGTGGACTGAGAAGGATGAGGCCTGATTAGAGTGCGTTCGAGAGAGAGGCAAGAACGTGGAGATAAAAGGGACACAGCAATGCTGAAGGAATTTTGTTATAAAAGGTTTCAGATAGAGGGGCATTCGTGGGAGGAGATGAAGGATTGAAGGAGGTTTTGTTTGTGTGTGTTTTAGATGCAAAATATTTTAGGATGTTTGTGTGTTGGTGAGAAGAGCCCTGTTGGTCTACTGGGGGAAACAGACCATGCAGTGGGAAGAGGGAAGATGTGCAGAGCTAAGTCTTTGAGTGGAACAGGGAACAGACCCAGACATACGGGGATGGGCCAGCCTTAGCCAGAGGCACAGACACTTCATCTACTAAGAAAGGAAGGCAGGCACAGTCTATGGATACAGGTGAAGGGAGAATTAGTAGGTTGGGAGGGTAAGGATGACCAAGGAGATGTCGGATTCAGTCTGTTTCTCCAAGAAATGAGAAGTCAAGCATAGCTGGAAGTAAGGAACAGTGAGGTTTGAGAAGAGAGGAGGACGTGAAATAGAGTCATCTCTGAGAGTGGAAAGTATGGTAGAGAGTTACAGACACAGCAGATCAGCAGTGCTGAGGGCCCTATTGAATTTTTTTTTCAAAAAAACATTTGTTTATTAATTTGTTGGCTGCATTGGGTCATAGTTGCAGCTCAGGGGATCTTTCATTTCAGAGCACAGACTTCTCTCTAGTTGTGCATGAGGACTTAGTTGCCTGGAGTAATGTAGAATTCCCCGACCAGAGATCGAACCTGCATCCCCTGCACTGAGAGGCAGATTCTTAACCACTGAACCACCAGGGAAGTCCCTGAATTGCCTTTAAATTACCATTAAATTACTTATTAGTATAAGATGACTAGTATGTGTTTAAGGCACATACAATTTGATCAATTTTGACATATATGTACTTGTGAAATATCACCACAATTGAGATAGTGGTGATGTCCATTTTCTCCAAAAGTTTCCTCATGACCCTTTGGTATCCCCCCTCCCATCCTCTCCCCACACCCAACCCCCTCGGTATCTACTGATCCTTCTGTCATTACAGATTAGCTTGCACTTTCTACTAATTTATATAAGTGGCACCACACAATACAAATTCTTTTTCTCTGACTTCTCTTGTTCAACATGGTTATTTTGACTCACTCACGGTCGTTGTGTGTAGCAGTGGCTTGTTCCTGTTGCTGCTGAGCTGAATGCCATGGTGTGCACACACTACAGTTCATTTATCAAATCAGTTAGTTGATGGACATTTGGATTATTTCCAGTTCGGGCTGTTATAAATAAAGTTGCTGTAAACATACATAGATAAGCCTTTATATGGACACATGCTCGCTGTTTTCTTGTGTAAATACCTAGGAGTGGAGTGGCTGGATTCTATGGTATGTTTAACTTCTTATGAAACTGGCACACTTTTTTCCAAAGTGTTTATAAATGTGTAACTGTGTGTGTATCCCCACCGTGAGTGTGTCAGTTTTCCAGGTCTTCTGCATCCTGGTAAGTGTGGTTGCAGAGGGCCTGGTGTGGTTGAAGAATTAATGAGTGGGATTCAAAGAGGTGAGCTGGAAAGATAGGAAGTGTTAGGGTAGAGAGGGAGACGTTTGAAAGCGAGGTTTTATGGAGGAGGTGCCTAGTAGGATGGTGGGGCATAGGCGGCTGCAGTGGAGAGGGGCATGTGCTCTTTGGAGGTGAAGACATCAAGGAACTGAGAGGTTAGGGGGGTGGATGTTTCATCCATTGAAATCATTGAGACTGAAGGCAGGAGTGATACAGGAGAGCCTGTAGTCAGTCAAGTGTGGGAGGGACGGTGACCAGGAATATAGTAGCTGGCGGCAGTAAGGAAGAACAGAGGGCAAATCGTCTGAAGAGATATGCTGGGGAAATTTTTATTCATGTAATCCATTTTTATTTTATTTATTTACTTCTTCCTTTATCTTTTTGGCTGTGCTGGAAGGCCTGTAGAATCTTAGCTCCCCAGCTAGCGCCCCCTGCATTGGGAGCACAGAGGCTTAAGTACTGGACTACCAGGGAAGTCCCTGTAATAAATTTTTTAAAATTATGAAATGTTTTAATACCCAGAAGACCAAACATTGTGGATATATAAAACCTCAAGAACATTACCTAGTAAGAGTTATAACTGCCATGAATTGGGTATCCCTTGCGCTATGATCCTGATGCTAAGTGAATAATCATAACTGCCAGTGGTATTAGTGTCTGTGTATGGAGTGCAGACTATGTGGTAGGCTCTGTACTAAGCTCTTTTTTTAAAATTTATTGATTTATTTTAATTGGAGGCTAATTACGGTAGAATATTACAAGTTCAAGTCTCATTACAGTGATCGCCCTCAAGATTATTTACTGTATTTCCACTTTAGAACTAATGAAAATGGAGGTCGGCAAAAAAAAAAGAAACATTCCTAGTACCTTTTAAATACCTTCAATGCCCCTTTCAGTTGTACTCTCCCCATCTCTCCACTAAGTTAACCACTAGCCTGGTATTTGTGCCTATCATCTCTTGTTTGGGGCTTCCCTAGTGGCTCAGATGGTAAAGTGTCTGCGTGCAACGCAGAAGACCTGGGTTCAATCCCTGGGTCAGGAAGATCCCCTGGAGAAGGAAATGGCAACCCACTCCAGTACTCTTGCCTGGAAAATCCTATGGACAGAGGAGTCTGGTGGGCTACAGTCCATGGGGTCACAAAGAGTCAGACACGACTGAGCGACTTCACTTTATCCCTTGTTTTGGCTTATGGTTCACCTCATATTTAGGTCTTCCCTATAGCTCAAACTTTTCACTTTCGTGCATTGAAGAAGGAAATGGCAACCCACTCCAGTATTCTTGCCTGGAGAATCCCAGGGACGGGGGAGCCTGGTGGGCTGCTGTCTATGAGGTCGCACAGAGTCGGACATGACTGAGTGACTTCACTTTCACTTTTCACTTTCTTGCATTGGAGAAGGAAATGACACTCCACTCCAGTATTCTTGCCTGGAAAATCCATGGACGGAGGAGCCTGGTGGGCTGCAGTCCATGGGGTCGCTAAGAGTCGGACATGACTGAGTGACTTCACTTTCACCTTTTACTTTCATGCATTGGAGAAGGAAATGGCAACCCACTATGGAAATTGTAGTGGGTGAATCAGACTTTGATCACACATTTAAATAGAATAGCAAGCGACATTAAGTACTATGAGAAAAAAAAAAAAACTGCACAGTGTATTGAAAACAAATGATAAGAGATCTGACCCAGCCTGGGAGGGAAGAGAAAGAAGGTAAGCTTCCTAGAAAAAGTGGTGCTTGAGGTCTGAACAGCAAGAGTTCTCTAGGCAATGGTGGTAGCAGACAAGGAGGGAGCGTTCCAGTAGAAGGTTTGTCAAGGTCAAAGTCAGAAAACTAAATTCATTACCACTAATCTCAATTTGAACCTCAGGGCTTTCCAGAATGAGAGGGCCAGCAAAAGCAAAGAGTGTTGAAAAGTCTAAAAACCAATTAGATTATTCCTGCTCCAAAGAGCAGATGAACCTCATAAGAACTGGAACTAAATAAGGTCTCTCTCCTGTCAGTTCAGTTCAGTTCAGTCTCTGAGTTGCGTCCCACTCTTTCTGATCCCATGACTGCAGCATGCAGGCCTTCCTGTCCATCACTCTTTCCCGGAATTTACTCAAACTCATGTCCATTGAGTCAGTGATGCCATCCAACCATCTCATCCTCTGTCATCCCCTTCTCCTCCTGCCTTCAATCTTCCCCAGCATCAGGGTCTTTTCAAATGAGTCAGTTCTTCACATCACGTAGCCACAGTATTGGAATTTCAGCTTCAGCGTCAGTCCTTCCAATGAATATTCAGGACTGATCTCCTTTAGGATGGACTGGTTGGATCTCCTTACAGTCCAAGGGACTCTCAAGAGTCTTCTCCAATACCACAGTTCAAAAGCATCAATTCATCGGCCCTTGCCTGTACCCATCTCTTTATTCACTAAATGTTTTAGCACCTACAGCAAAGTGCAGGGTGGGAACAGGAGGGCAGCCCAAATGACTGACGAAAAATCAATCCTACTCTCAAGGAGTTCTTGTTTTTCTGCATTTAGATTCCTGATACCCATTGCATTCCAGCAGACCAACCGCCCTGTCCCTGTTGTGTATTCACTCAATACTGAATTTCAGCTCTGCAACAATGAGAAGGTGTTCCTAATGGACCCCAACACTTCTGATATGTCACTGGCAGAAATGGATTACAAAGGAGCCTTCTCGAAAGGTAAGCGTTCCCTTCACCCAAAGACAGAGACTCCAATGGACTTGAGAAGCTATCGGATAGGTCTCCTAGCGTCTCTGCTTATCGGCTTTCAGTCAGCTCTCCAGGGAAGAGTCCCCTAGCGCTGGTTCCAGCGCAGCCAGGAACAGACTCATATTCTTCCTTCAGGTTATTTCAAAATAAGATCATATTCTTTGTGCTGTAATAATCAGCGATGTGATGACTGCGAAAGTGCTGATGAGTCGTAAGAACACAGGGGCTTCCAGCCAGATTCTAATGCATTGTCTAACTTTGGGTGAATTGCTTCATCTCTCAGTTCCTGAGATTGTAATATGACTGCCTACCAGCCTCAAAACTACGCCAAACCTCCATGTCTTCTTCAGCAGGCTTTCTCTACTTGAAACGGTTCCTTTGCCCTCTCCCTGCTCCAGACACGCCTCCCTTGACTTTCTTCTTTTTCAGGTCTCTATCTAAATGCTAACCTCCCCAAAGAGACTTGCTTTGACCATACCAGTCAATCTAATATCGGTTTTCATATCTTTCACTTTCACTAAATGTTGTTCATTTTTTATAGTACTTCTCACAATTTTTAATATCATATTTCTTTACTTATTTATTGCCTGTCTCTCCCACTAGAATACAGATTGTGGTTAAATATCAAATTTGTATGTCATGCCACCAATGCCTAGGTGCTCAATAAATATTTGTTGAATGAATAAACTATAGATGAATCAACCCATTATATTTTCTTCCAGTTTCTCTCTTCTTCCTTTTTCTTACTTTTAATCTTTTGCTCATATCTGAGTTTTTTTTCTCTCATCCTAAAAACACATCCCATAAGAGAAAACTCTCTCATCCCTACCCCTCGCTCAAACCTCAACCCACATGTCCTCCTTTTCTTTCCTCTGAGAATCTTCCTGAAGGAGTGGTGAACTGACGCTGTCCCCGTGGCCCTTCTTCCCAGTCACTCCTGCGTCGTCTGCTGCAGACTGGCTTTGTCCGACCACGGCTCAGAATTCTCTCTTATCAATGATACCAAGCCCATGGGTTTTGACACTTCGTTTGGTTTCCTTTGCACCAGCCTCTCCTGACGCCATCTTGCCTTTGTTTCCTTTGCACCAGCCTCTCCTGAGGCCATCTTGCCTTTCTGACCACTTCCCTCTCTCTGGCCCTCCATCCTCTGCCCTGTCAGTATGGCTGTCTCCACATTCCATGCTTGGCTCCTTCTGCTCTTACTTCAGTGCTCCTCCAGTCACCCCCATGACTTGGCTCCTCCCTGTCCTCTGAACTTCCTAACCACCTGCTACTCCACAGCCGCTCCATGAAAATTAACCTTGTCCCTGCTCTCTTCTGAGCTTCTCTTCCACACTTCCACACACAGATTGAAACTACCAAACCTCTCCAAGTGATAGCATTCAGACACCTTGTTATCATTGCTCCATTGCTCAGTCGTGTCCAACTCTTTGCAACCCCATGGACTGCAGCATGCCAGGCCTCCCTGTCCTTCACTATCTCCCTGAGTTTACTCAAACTCATGTCCATTGAATTGAGCAGACTCAAATGATGCCACTCAGTGATGCCATCCAACCATCTCATCCTCTGTCCCCCACTTCTTTTCCTGCCCTCACTCTTGCCCAGCATCAGGGTCTTTTCCAATGAGTCAGCTCGTCACATCAGGTAGGCAAAGTATTGGAGCTTCAGCTTCAGCATCCATCCTTCCAGTGAATATTCAGGACTGATTTCCTTTAGGATGGACTGGTTGGATCTTCTTGCAGTCCAGGGGACTCTCAAGAGTCTTCAAAAGCATCAGTTCTTTGGTGCTTACCTTTCTTTACAGTCCAACTCTCACATCCATACACGACTACTGGAAAAACCATAGCTTTGACTTTATGGACCTTTGTTGGCAAAGTGATGTCTCTGCTTTCTAATACACTGTCTAGGTTTGTTATAGCTTTTCTTAAGATGTCTACAACTGGACTCATCTCCCCCCAGAAATGTTCCTCTCACATTCACTGCCCCACTGACTGTATCAGCAAGCTCTAGGTGGCCAGCCAAAGATCTCAGGGCTAACGTCTACTTCTCCTCTACCCCCTCTACCCCACCCCTGGTGGTAATAAGATGACTGGTCCCAACTCTCAGGCATTTCTTGCCTTCAGTCCCTTTGCTGTTTAGTCTCTCAGCTGTGTCTGACCCTTTGTGACCCCATAGACTATAGCCCCCCAGGCTCCTGGAGTGGGTTGCCATTTCCTTCTCCAGGGGATCTTCCTGACCCAGGGATTGAGCCCACATCTCCAGCATTGGCAGGTGGATTCTTTATCACTGAACCACCAGGGAAACCCTCAATCCCCTTGCCTCACTGCTATATTTTGTTCATTTGCTTGTTTTCACCATTTTTTAAATTGGATTATAGCTTCTTTGCAATGATGTGATGAATCGGCAGACTGGGATTGACATACATACTCACTGCTATATTTGGATACCTATTTCTTGCTAGAGCATTACAATAACTCTCTACTTGTACCTCTAGTCTCTCTGTCATTATTCTCCATGTTTCTAAACTCCAGGTGTTTTGATATTAAGTCCACATTCAAAACATTCCAGGGACTTCCCCGGTGGTCCAGTGCTTAGGACACTGTGTTTCCACTGCCGGGGGTACAAGTTCAATCCCTGGCTGAGGAACTAGGATCCTCCATGCCATGTTGCACGACCAAAACCTTTCCTTGTTGCCTACTGCTCCTGTACTCAAGTCCAGAATCTCAGCACTGTTATTCAGTTTTCCCAGAGCCCCTCCCCCCACCCCCCGGCTCCCATCGCTGGCCTGCCTGGTGCACAGTAAATGTTCTGATGCACATTCTGAGTCAGACGGATCTGTGTTCACATCCTCCTCCCACATGTCCCAGATGCGAAACTTTAAACAAGTTATTTAACATAGGGGCACTAATTGAACCCATCTCTTAGGCTCTTGGGAGGATTAAATAAGATACTGTAGGTAAAGAATTTGATGCCCTAGCAGGAACTAAGAAAAATTAACTACACCAGGACTGGTACCCTTCCAGCATTTCATATTTTGTACATGGACTTGCTTTTACCTGGGATGCTCTTACAGCCTCTCCCTCCCCACTCAGATGCCCCAGCTGACCACTTATGGTTCAGGATACAGCTCAAATGTCATCTCCTCTTTATACCCTTCCACGGCGCTCTCCAGGCAGACTTTGGTGCTAAGCCCTCATTGTCAGCTCTGTGCTGATCTGATGTTGTTGACCTTCCTCTGTGGTGAGGTAACAGTATCCTGCGGTGGTTAACAGTGTGGGTGTTTCAAACCAAGCACCTTCGACTTTGAATCCCACCCTCACCACTCGGTGACTTTGTGACCTTGAACAAATCGCCTCACCACTCAATGTCCTCATCTATAAAATTGTGAGCACCTCCTGAGTTCTCCCATGGGAAGGACTTAGTAAAATACCTCTCCAGGAGTATGAGTTCAATAAATGCTAGCTGCTAGTTGCTTTGCTTGTATTTCTGCCCTCTTGGCTGTGTCTCACTCATCTTTGTATCCCTTGCACATAAGGGAATGCTTGCCCTACCCTAAATACTTCAGGAACATTTACTGATTAAAAGAAAAACAGGACATGAATCAATGTGTATTTTAGGGGCACATGGACCCCGCAGCTCTTCATAGAAAGGTACTTTTGATTCTGAAGAAGCATGTTAAAGCCTTCCTATTCTTGACACTTTTTTTCCCCTCTTTCTTAAAGTCTGACCTAATTAATGCCTTGCAATCTTTTCAGGTCAAATCCTCTATGGCCGAGTACTTTGGAATCCAGAGCAAAACCTTAATTCTGCTTACAAGCTCCAGCTGGAGAAGGTCTATCTTTGTACTGGAAAGGATGGCTACGTGCCTTTCTTTGATCCCACAGGGACCATCTACAATGAAGGGCCACAGTATGGATGCATTCAGCCAAACAAACATCTGAAACACAGATTCCTGCTGCTGGTATGCTGTTTGTGTTAAAGGGCTGACACACGGATAGATTTCCCCAGCTATAAATTTTGCCTAATGCCACGCTCAATGGTTTCTACAGATACTGTTATTGTTTTGTTGATGTTGTCTCTGTCAGCTTAATTCTAGTACATAGTACAAAGCTAGTGATAATTATGGGGGGTAACAATGTTACCAACCCAGGTCTGGCTGCTTGCCCCTGAAAAGCCAGTAGAAAGGTTGGTGGAAAGGAAAGTTTGCTTTATTTTGAATGCTGATAACCAAGGGCAGATCCATGTCTAAAGGCCAATTCTTCCCCTGACAATCAGGGGGCAAGAGCTTTTATAGACAGAGGGAAGGGGTTGCATGCAAAAAGAGTATGGTCAGCTCTGACAGTCATTAGTGGTCTGACCAGAGTCATCTTGATTGTCTTGAATACTGTTAGTCTTCAGTTCTAGAGTTCATTTGTTTCCATTTCTTTGCAATCAGTTCTCAGACCGGTGGCAGTTTGTATTATGGCTACAGTCTGGTCAACATGTACTTAACTTCTTCCACCTGGTGGGAGTTTCAATATCTACAAGACACCTCACAGGATATGGCTCAGAATATTATCTATAGCCCTTGCTGCTGCTAAGTCACTTCAGTCGTGTCCGACTCTGTGCGACCCCATAGACAGAAGCCCACCAGGCTCCGCTGTCCTTGGGATTCTCCAGGCAAGAGTACTATAGCCCTTGAGAAGGAGCTAAAGGTCGTTGCCTGTGCTTAATGACTACGTTATTATTATTTGGTCTCCTTTGATTGTTTTCCTTTGTTTCTGCATTTTCTCACTTCTCTGATTAAACGTATTATTTGGCCAAAGTTCTTCCACAGACAAAGGGCAAGCTGAAGACGTGGAGGCAGGGGAGGGGCAAGGACCCGAGGGTCCTGCTCCATTTCAGCAAGACAAGCTGTCACTGACATTTTAGGAAGAGGAAAGACTAAGACAGTATTTCTCAGTGTGTCCCAGAGTCCCCTCAATATATCCCCAGTATTCTTTCAGGGCCTCCATGAGGTCAAAACTACTCTCATGATGATATGATGTTGCTTGTTTTTTTCACACGCGTTCCCTCACACTTGCAGAGAGTATGCAGGTTTACTGATATGGAATCACAATTCGTATTGTGCCTAATCTTTAAAAAACACCACTTCCTGAGGTTTGACTTAGTATCAAAAAAGAATATGCACAATTATCTGAAAAAGTTATTCAAACATTTCTCCCCCTTCCAGCTATTAGTACATAGCTTATGTGAGGCCAGATTGTCTTCACATATTTCAGCCAAAACAACATATCACAACTGATGGAAAATAGAAGCAATTATGAGAATCTACTTCTTTTCTAGCAATTTGCCAAAATGTAAAACAAGGCCAACTCTCTTTTTGGGTGGATATGAATATAGGTGTTTTCACTAAAAAATATGTTACTTATGTTAACATGTAATGAGTTGCTCATTTCTCTCTTAAAATGAATTAGTAAATATCTATATTTTTTCATTAAAAAAATTGTTCATTGTAGCATATCATAGTGTTAACTTTAATACGGTAAATATTGATAGATATAAATCACATAAAATGAAAGCTTTGAGACATCTTTAATTTTTAAGTCCTGAGGACACAGAGCTTGAGAACTGCTGGTCTAGGCTATCTTACTTGTTATGTTTCAAGATCACAGGGGCCACCAAGTGTCCTCCCCCAGAGGGCAGTGGGTGCCCAGGGGCAGGAGTCTACTTAAGGCTCAGGTAAAGGCTCCTGCAGCACACGCTTCCCCGACCCAAAGGGTGACTGCCTCCTCCCTGTGACCGCCGCCTGCCAGTTCAGTGGTTCCATCTTGCTAGAGCTTGTGTTTCTCTCTTCCAACTCCTAGGACCGCAGTCAGCCAGAGGTAACTGACAAGTACTTCCATGACGTGCCCTTTGAGGCCCATTTTGCTTCCGAGTTGCCTGATTTCCAAGTGGTCAGCAGCATGCCAGGCGTGGATGGATTTACTCTGAAGGTAGACGCGCTCTATAAGGTGAGTGTGGTGAGAAGAATGGAAGTAGAGCACGAATTCACTTTAAAGGCTACAAAGAAGAGGATGACATCTTCTCTGCAATGCCAGTTTGTTTTTATAGCATTCTTGCTGGCAGGTCTTTTAATTGTTGTTAAACTTACCATTGTTCAACCACTAAGTCCTGTCGAACTCCTTGTGACCCCATGGACTGCAGCACGCAAGGCTTCTCTGTCCTTCACCGTCTCCCAGAGTTCACCCAAGATCATGTCCATCGATTTGGTGATGCCATCCAACCATCTCATCCTCTGTTACACTCGTCTTTTGGCTTCAGTCTTTCCCAGCATCAGGGTCTTGGCTTCCCTGGTGACTCAGACAAGAAATAATCTGCCTGCCATACAGGAGACCTGGGTTCGATCCCTGGGTTGGGAAAATCCCCTGTAGAAGGGAATGGCAACCCACTCTGTTATTCTTGCCTGGAAAATTCCAAGGACAGAGGAGCCTGGCAGACTATAGTCCACAGGGTCACAAACAGTCGGACATGACTGAGCAACTAACATACTCACCTCAAATTTTATCATCTATCCAATAGACCAAAGCAATAATAAAATTCTTTAATTCACATATAGTCTCATCATGGTTCTGTGCAGCACCAGCTGTTTTTCACAATCATGTGGAAATATTTAGCAAAATCATAAATACAATCCAGTGATTTCGAATGGCAAGAATTACTAGTATTTGATAAGCAAAAATACTCTTAAGTCCCAGTAATAAGCATGAATTTCCAAGATCAATTTCTACTCTTCTCCATCTTCAAATAGTAAGTCATGACCTTGAATTTCAGAACTGTTATCACTCTTCAGAAATTGTTTCAAAATCATGGAGGGTCTCAATGGGTGGCAGATGAAAGGGAAATAAAATGCTTGATGACATAACCACTCAGAAGATGATCCAAAAAGTGTTCAGATTTAGCAAAGTTTTATCAAGTGTCTGTTTATTATGCGCAGAGTAGGTGTTTAATGAATCTTTATTGAATGACTCTATTTTAGCTAAAGTTCATCAACGAATAGTAAATTAGCATGCAAGCCAGTGGAAGGTCACTGGGAATGAATTGATTATTAATACTATTACTCTACTTATGTCAATAAAGACCAACAAATCATAAGCATTCACTAAGCTACAGAAACCCTAAAAGATAAATTCTTAGGGCTATTTCATGGACAAGTATGGAAACAGAAAAAAACATGAATATTTGCCCTAAGATCACTTTAATTTGGAAATAGACTAGAATCCCAAAATATTTGGTTCAGTTCTCTATTCAGACACCAACCATTGCTAATGCTTTTCTTTTTCTTTTTTTCTTTTTTCTATACTTCATCAAAACCTTTATTCTGCTACAGTTATAGTGGCATACTTACTAATCCTTAAATGAACCATGCATAGTCTTATCTCAACATTTTTTAAAGGAGGCCAGTGACCAGTGATAGTCTGATTTATTCTATGACTTTTAAAAAAAGATTCTTTCTTTAGTGGATCAGTTCCCTTTCTTTTTTTTATTGAAATATATTTGATATACAATGTTATGTTAGTTTCACATGTGATACATAGTGATTTGACTTTTGCATATATTATGAAATGATCAGTGTGGTAAATCTAGTAACCATCTGTACCCATACAAAGTTATTACAGTATTAAAGGCCATATTCCTTATGCTGTGTATTACATCTCATGACTTCTTTATTTTATAGCTGGAGGTTTGTACCTCTTGAGCCCCTTCATGTATCCCGGCCCCCCACGCCCTCCTTCATCTGGCAACTACCTATTTATTCTCTATATCTGAATCTGTTTTCATTTTGTTTTGCTTGTCTTTTTTTTTTTTAATTCCACATATAAGTAAAATCATATGGTATTAGTCTTTCTCTGACTGACTTATTTCACTTAGTATAATACTTTCTAGGGCTTCCCAGGTGGCTCAGTGGTAAAGAATCTGCTTGCCAATGCAGGAGACACAGATTTGATCCCTGGGTTGGGAAGATCCCCTGGAGGAGGAAATGGCAACCCATTCCAGTATTCTTACCTGGAGAATCCTATGGACAGAGGAGCCTGGTGGGCCACAGTCCATGGGATCGCAAAGAGGTGGAAGTGACTGAGTACAGCCTGTACAGCCTAATAATTTCAAGGTCCATACATGTTGGCACAAATGGCTAGGTTTTTTTTTTTATATAGCTGAATAGTATTCCATTGTATGCATATATATACACGCTGCTGCTAAGTCACTTCAGTCGTGTCCGACTCTGTGCGACCCCATAGACGGCAGCCCACCAGGCTCCCCCGTCCCTGGGATTCTCCAGGCAAAAACATTAGAGTGGTTTGCCATTTCCTTCTCCAATACATGAAAGTGAAAAGCGAAAGTGAAGTCGCTCAGTCATGTCTGACTCTTCGTGACCCCATGGACTGCAGCCTCCCAGGCTCCTTTGTCCATGGGATTTTCTAGGCAACAATACTGGAGTGGGTTGCCATTGCCTTCTCCGATATGGAAATATATATACACACACACACACACACACACACACACACACACACACCACGTCTTCCTTTTCCTTTCATCTGATGGACATGCAAGTTGTTTCCATATCCTGGCTATTGTAAATAATGCGGCTGTGAACATTGGTGTAGCTAATGCTTTTCTTGAAGCTATTCACCCACGGAAGCTTGTGGTGGGCAGTGGTCTTTCCGTCCCCTTCCTCGGGTGGTCTGCGGGCATCAGCGACATGTTCAGTTCATCTCCCGTCTCCTCCTCCTGCAGGTGGAAGCAGGACACCAGTGGTACCTTCAGGTGATCTACGTCATTGGTCCTGATACCATCTCAGGCCCCAGGGTCCAGCGCTCTCTCTCAGCCCCTCTGAGGCGCCACCGAAGGGACCTGGCAGACCCCAGTGGCTGGCTGAGCCTTGATGAGTCCCTCATCTATGACAATGAAGGAGACCAAGTCAAGAATGGCACCAATATGAAGTCCCTGAACCTGGAGATGCAAGAGCCCATCATAGCTGCTTCTCTCTCCCAAACCGGGGCGTCTATCGGCAGCGCCCTTGCTGCCATCATGCTCCTACTTCTGGTGTCTTTGGTGGCTTGTTTCATCACCAGGAAATGCCAGAAACAGAGGAAGAAGCCGCCCACGGGGGACATCCTGGAGGAATACCCTCTGAATACCAAGGTGGACATGCCCAAGCGGGGCACAGACAGGGTGGAGAAGAATGTGGACAGACAGTACTGCACCGTGCGCAATGTGAACATACTTGGTGAAGCCGAGGGCACCTACGTGTTCAAAGGTGCGAAAGTAAAGAAATTGAATCTGGAAGTCAGAGTTCACAACAATTTACAGGATGGAACAGAAGTTTAATGGAGGAGACCCATTGTGTATTTTTTTTCTAAAGTCATTTTTATAAAACAGGGGGGAAAATACTGATATTTTTATAATCTTGCCAATTAAAAAGGGAATACGATAGCGTTCAGTGGCGGAAGGCACACATCACTTGCATCAACTCACAACTGAGCTACCTCATGGGACAAAGAACCACTGAGACCCCAGAGGATGGAAGGAGTTCTTTCCGTGGATCCCATTAACAGTCTCTGCAGCCGCAAACTGTTCCTTCTGTAAGGCTAGTCTTGGAAAGCCAGTGTTCAGAGTTAGGACGTGACTTAGGTCAGCGGAGGGAGCACACAGGGATGTACTGAAAGGTCTCAGAGGCAGAAAGCGGGGGGCGAGGTGAGGGGGGGCAGTGCTTTTGGTCTCCATTCCCCCACCCTCCCCTCCAGCTCCAGCTCCCTTCTGCTTGCGCTTTTCCTGGGCGTCTGAACCGCAGAGTTCACATTGCTGATGCACAGATTCCGCTCAGAATTCTGCTAATCAGCACCTATGTGTTTGCTCATGCATCCAGTTGACAGTCTGCGCTCTTTGTACTCTGACTGTACTTTGCATCACCAGCCCTTTTCACCTGGGGGTTTAAACTGCTCTGGACTAGAGCATTTCTCCGAGAAACCTCAGCCTCTCCTGTCAGGCATCAGGCATGGGGGAAACCCCCTCCCACTTTATGAGGGGGCACTGAAACCTGGGGAGAAGGAAGGACCTGGCAGGTGTCTCAGAGCACATCAGAGAGGCTCTGCGCCCTCGGCCCAGGGGATGTCCTTGTGCCCAGCTGGCTTACACTGCAGCCAGGAGACATCCTCCCCAGGCAAGATCGCTGCACTGTGCCCCTTTAGCCAACATTGCCTGTGGGTGCTTGACCCACCTACCACAGTTCCTGCTGCCCCAGGCTTTTCCCAGTCCGGTAATAGACAAGCCCTGTGCTTTGCTAGCTGTGGGGCTTTTATTTTGTTAGGGCTTCAGAGAAGTCAGTGATTCGTTTGAATAAAGCCAATCAGGAGAAAGCTCAGGCCCCAAGTAAAATCAGAGTTGAGGATTCCCTGGTACTCACAGCACAAAAGTGCTAGTGCTCACAGCAGACAGGGTACTCGCTCAGCAAATAAAGGCCGGGCTTCCGGTACAGTATTTCAGGGATTTCTCTTTGGGGGTTCTTTTTTTGGTAGCTCAGGCACTTATTTTACCATATCAGCACAGCACATGACAAGGCCATGAACACATGGCTTTAAAACGATTTAGTGTTCGAATAGCAGCTTAATGATGTAGTATGTAGTGTGCACACCACTTGCTTTTGTGTTGTTTTATTTCTGCTGAGTTGGCAAAAACATAAGCATGCATGTCATGTTGTTTTGAACTGGAGGCCCCTTTCTGTTGTTCGAGAGGAAAAGACACTTCCCCTTCCTGACACCCGTCACACCTTTACCGCTGAGCAAATCGCGGAGCATTCACACTGTGTAATATTTGTATTAGAGTTGAGCCTCACTCTGAGAACATTCCACATTGGAAGCACTTTGGTACTCAGAGCTAGAAAGAATGAACCATGTAAGGTTTCAGGCATCTCTGCTGGAGTCCAAGCTCCTTGAGAGGAGGGCGGGCGTTAGCCATGCCTTGGATTCTCCAGCAGTGCCTGGCACATCACACGCACTCCAGGAATATGTGTTAAGTGAACAAATAAATGATGTCATGGGTGAAGGATAGAGGAGTCAATTTAGGGAAGAGGGGAGAGAGTATGGTGCCAATATCATAAGGGCAAGTAGAGAAAAAAATAACCCTCCTACTTGGATCATAAAATAATCTTCTTGTTGGGGCAGAGAAGCAGCACTCGACACAGGCGTGAATCTGGCATGGACTTCAGGAGGGCTGAACCGAGAAACTGGCATAGCATGTTAACAGGAGGTGAGACTGTGAGGCAGGCTCCTGAGCAGGACAGTTGGAGGAGAGTTGGATGAGCATTCCAAGATAAGCGTGAGTTTCTAGGGAAGGGAGAGTTGGAGAGATTGGGCCCCCGAACCCGATTCTCCTGCCTGCTCAGGTGAGACCTGCTGGGGTGTTTGGAGGTGGAATGTCTCTACTGGCCTCATGTACACCCAGAACTGGTGTTTCATGACTGGAGAGCTCATCAACCCAGCACAGAATTCTCTCCAGAGCAATGAAGCAAAGAACCCGCCTGCCAATGCAGGAGACACAGATTCAGTCCCTTCGTGGGGAAGATCCCCTGGAGAAGGAAATGGCAACCCACTCCAGTATTCTTGTCTGGAGAATCCCATAGACAGAGGAGCCTGGCGGACTACAGTCCATGGGGTCGCAAGAGTCAGATAGGACTTAGCAACTAAACAAAAACAACCTATATGAGAAGGTTGCCACTATTTCTGCCAGGACAGAGCCAGTCACTCGCGGATCAACTTTTGCTGGGGCCTGTTGTGTCTCACTACTCCTAGATCCCTGAGGGCTTGCATGTGAAAGCAGCAGCTCCCCCCTTGCTGGGAGAGCCTTCTGGCACAGCCCTTCCGATCCTACTGAACAGGGCACATGGGTGGGAAGAGTGAGGACAGGAGGCAGAAGGGGGCTGGTGTGGGAAGGAGTGGAGGCTGATCTCAGTGTGCTCCTAGCAGCCTCTGTGGAAGGGTCTCAAGTGACACGGGCAGCGTCTATGTGGACCATGAGATAGTGAGTTGTCAGTGTGAAAGGGAAGTCCTTGGGGTCATTTGTGCCCCCCTTCCTTTCTATCCTCCACCCCCACCACATACACTTCATCCTTCTCTAGTGGATGCACACGTGTGAAATAGGAGGTGTTCAGAGACGTAAAGCGGAGACGGACTGCTTTGATACAGAATTTTTCATTTCATTTTATACATCATATGAGGAAGCAGAAAATTTGCTGACTGACCTGGGATGCTATTCCAGTCAAAGCTCTCCTTTCAATTCTAACTCCCTCACTAAGGCCTTGTGTGTGTTTTACTAACCTTTCCTACCATGCCTTTAGGTGAACAGGAACAAAAGCCCCTCAGGGGTTGCTATTTGCTATCACAAGCTGGCTGTGAAGATTCAGAGAAAGAAGAGTCTGTACCTTTTCCCTCTGATTGTGCCCCAGGCCTCCTGGCCTCGTGCGGATTCTTATGGGGAGATGCAGAAAGAGTGTGGAAATGTGTTTGCACAATCTTACGAAATCTAGTCTTGGTGTACCCTAGGTATTCATTCTCAGATACTACACACCTGCTCAGACTTGAGTAAAACATCTGTGGTGCTGTCAACCTGATTCCTTGACTCTGAAATGATTTTTGTATTTCCAATACCAATCTGTGTGTTATGAATTTCTGATTTCTCCAATAGCATATGCCACCATATAAATTTGTATTAATAAATGACAGCCTGTGTTTTATTTGCTGTGTTCATCTTACTAGATTCTTTATCTCATCAACATAAGACAAGTGCTATGGAGATGGCAAAATCATTCTAAAATTTGAGACAGATTTTTTTGGAGAAAATCCCTCTGAAGGGGTTGTATCTGAGACATTCACTACTTGGGCTAAGGTCAAGAATAAGTTACCTATCCTCGTATTATCATAGTTCTTCTTTTGCTCTCCATTGAAACCCCAGGAAAAGAAGAATAATTAAAATTTTCGTGTGCTAAAGATGATCATCGATGCTGTATTTATCATCATAAAACCTCAGGACACTTGAAATAGTGTGAAAATGACTATGTCCTTTTATGCAGGCACAAAGTTTATTTTAATATTTATTTTTATTTCTTTATTTGGCTGTACCAGGTCTTTGTTGTGGCACATGGGATCTTTAGTTGTGGCATGTGGGATCTAGTTCCCCAACCAGGGATCAAACCCGGGCGCTCTGCATTGGGAGCATGGAGTCTCAGCCACTGGCCCACCAAAGAAGTCACTGGACACAAAGGTTTGTGTCCATAACTCACCCTGTAACTGACAAATCTCCAAATAAGAATTTATTGGCCGGTGCAGGAAAAATGGCAGAGTCAGAATGAAACTGAGGCCAGGCATTCTGCATGCCTGTCCTCCCTGAGAAACCAATGACAGTAATCACCAAGGCTCTGTTGGTACATTCTAATAGCACATTTGCAAACCCAGCAAGACTTGAGAAAGATTTTTCATAAAATCCAGGGAAAAGATGCCACAACCTAACCTAGGGTTTCCTTTTCCTTCAATGTTGCCATGGGCTTTGTGTAAACTTAACTTCCTCAGAATTTCCTATTATTGTCTTTTGCCTAAAAGCAGGCCTTCAGCCCCAGAGTGTATTTCTCTTGGGCCCATGAAGAAGCTGATTCAGGAACCAATCTATGAATTGCTAAGAGTTGCCATCAAAATGCTTCTTAAGACCTGAAATTTCATGGAAACTTGGAGGAAAGTGGCAGAAAATTAGTTCTTATTTAGATTTTGCAATATCTCAGACTTGGGTTTTGAAGAAACATAATGAGAGCAGGTGAGGGAAACTATAGAGAACATCCTACTAGATTTAACCCCATGAAATTGCTAATTTTGTAAGTCAAAACAGTCTAGGATCAGTAGTTTACACCTCTCAACCTAATATTTAGATGCCACAGTGTGTACTAAAGATTCTATCCCAAGTTTCCCTGATGGTCTAGTGGTTAAGAATCCACTTGCCGATGCAGTGAACACCGGTTCAGTCTCTGGTCCGGAAGATCCTACATGCTGTAGGGCAACTAAGCCTGTGAGCCACAACTACTGAGCCCACGGGCTTCAACTACTGAAGCCCAAGCATCCTGCAGCCTGTGCCCCACAGCAAGAGAAGCCCCTGCAGTGAGAAGCCCGGGTAACACAGAGAGTAGCCCCAGTTTTCCTCAACTAGGGAGAGCCTGTGTGCACCAGTGAGGACCCAGCGAAGGCAAAACTAAATAAATAACTAAAAAAAAAAAAGGAAGTTTCTATCCCCAAATGAGCCGGTGATACCTCTAACCAGGAGCACACTGCAGCTAGCCCAGGTAAAATCCTAGGGACAGTGTCAATATCATATTGGGCACACAGGTGGCGCTAGTGGTAAAGAACCCTCCTGCCAATGAAGAGACTCGAGACGGTTTTATCCTTGGGTTGGGAAGAACCCCTGGAGGAGGGTATGGCAACCGACTCCAGTATTCATACCTGGAGAATCCCATGGACAGAGGAGCCTGATGAGCTACAGTCCATGGGGTCGCAAAGAGTCGGACACAAATGAAGCAACTTAACATGCACACATGGCAGTCAAGATCAATGATTTCTTCACCTTCTCTACCTCATTCAGTCCTGGTTATGACCCTGTGAAATAGGTGAAGATCATTGTCCTGGACAATTTTCTGTGAATGTTCCACATGAATCCCAGGATTTCAAGTATTTGCACAAACTGATATTGCTTAAATGTGGTCCAAAGCTCCTATACCTCTGATTTAATGCTTGTCCCAAAGAATCCAGCCACTTGATTGATACAAGAAAATAGCCCCATGGTGCAACTCTCTCTTAAAAAAAAAAAACAACACAGCTAACAGAATTTTATCCCCATGGTCATTTTAATTTAAGGCTGCAGGCTACAGACCATGGGGTCACAAGGAGTTGGACACAACTAACCACACACACAGCACCAAACTCCAAGACCAGCAAGTCAGAAAAGTTTATTAGAATCCAGGCTTTGGGAGAGTGTCTGTAAATTGTTAAATAAAATTTTTAAAAAATGTTTCACGATGTCTCCCTTAAACATTCCAACTAAATTAGGAATGTGTCCAAAATGAACTCGCGCTCAACACCAGTAACTCACAGAAGTCCTTGGGCTGCTTATTCTGTTTGCCTTCACACCAGTCCTCTGCCCCAGTTCCTATGCTCCAGGGAACTGGCTTCCTGAAATTGCTTCTCCAAAGCTTTCTTGGGCCCTTGGCCTCTACCCTCCCCCCAGTGCTTTGCCCTGGTTGTGGCCATGCTTGCATCCCTCCTAGGCCACAGGTCCTGTTGGGCAACTCTCTCCCATTTGATTATAATTTCCTATGATTTTCTAATATGACTTTGCGCTACAATGTTATATTTGACTCTCAAGTTGTTCTTTTTAGCAGAGAGGAAAGGGGACATAGGAAAGGCAGCTTCTTATAAAACTATAGCGTTCTTCAATGCATTCAGAATGGTGAAAGTTTCACCAAACAGTCTTTTCTGGGGTTTTTTTGGATGATGATAAACATAGTTTCTGGGATCCTAATATTTATCATTCTTATCATTTTACCATCTAAAATTTACTTCTGAGAAAATTCATCCTTTGAGGGAAAAGCATTAATTTTACAAATACACTGCAGCATGATTCTAGTTTAAATGGTGGTAACTGGGCAATTGTTACAACTAGAAAACCTAAAAAAACAAAGTGCATTTTGTTTTCAAGTTGTCATCCGGAAACCAAAGAGGTTAAATTCTGAACCTGGAGCAACTAAAATAAATCCATGTAAACACCACGTGTTACTATATCTTTCTGGGTGGAAATCCAACTTTATTACTTCCTGGTTGTGTGGGACACAAGTGGCAGAAGTTACTGAATGCTACTGAGCCTGTCTCTGAATTTGCAAAATACAGGTAATCACACCTAATTTAAGCTCTTCTGTAGACATGAAATAAGGCAATATATGCCAAGTGCATTTCTCAATGTCATATAAATTATGGGCTCTCAATACATATCCCCCTGTTGCTCCCATAATAATCCCAGAATGTTCCAGGATGAGTTGGGACTTGATAATCTATTGTAGCAGTCCCTGAATGGGAGTCAGAATGGAAGGCTGTTCTATCTTGGCAGAAAACTCAACATGTTAGATTTGGAAGTCAGGTGGTTCCGGGGCACTGATTGACAAGCAAGACCACCTCTCTGCTTTCTCTATTGAAGCTCCTCTTCCATTTAAGGAAGGATGTCCTCTTAAACAGGCTTCCCTGGTGGCTCAGCAGTAAAAGATCCACCTGCAGAGCAGGAGATGCAGGAGACCTGGGTTCCATCCCTGGGCCGGGAAGATCCCCTGGAGGAGGGCATGGCAACCCACTCCAGTATTCTTGCCTGGAGAATCCCATGGACAGAGAAGCGTGGCAGGCTACAGTCCATGGGATTGCAAAGAGGTGGACACGACTGAGCGAATGACACACTTTGATCCAAACCAAATGTTCAGAATCTGCACCTTTCAAAGCATGGTATAATGGCTTTGCAATAGCCCAAAGTTTGGTTTCCATATGTGACAAAATCCCAACATTCCTAGGAAAACCGTGGAGTTGTCACAGGCTTTTTGGTCCATTCTAGATCTAATAATTTGTTAGTTTCTCTAATTTTAAAATAACTCATCATTTGGCCACCAATAAATTATAAAAAGACCTCTTATAGGCCTAACGCAAACAAACACACAATAGAACAGCCTAGGAAGATCAGATAGAAATTTTACATCTCAAAGATACATAAAAGCATACGTTTCCTTCTAGGAAGTCTTCGTTTAAAGTTACCAAGCCAGCTTCTCCTTTTTAAAAAAAAAAATCCCTTAATTACATACACAATAAAAAGATCTCCCTCAAAAAAATTTTTTATGTGTGTGTGAGCACTTTCAATTTCCAATTAAAAATACTTGTCATAACTATAGGTTGCTAGTTATCTAGGATTTTTCCTAGGGGACTCAGATGAAATCTTAGAGTAAGTGCTTCCCATTCTAGCTCAAGCAGTTAGGGTCTGATGTCTGTGCTCACAAACCAAAGTAAACAAGCCAAACCATGATAGCAGGAAGTCACTAAAAAGAAAACAAATGGCAAAGAGATGCTCAGAAATCCAAAAACGAAATGGCAAGAATGCCCCAAATATGACTTTTGAGTCCCACTAAGCCTGTGACATATGTCCAAAGCAGTGTGTTACAAACAGGGACCCCCTTCTATAGGGAGACATCTCCAAACTGGAACTGCATCAGTTCCTCAAATGGAAAACATCACGAGGTGCACACCAGGGGACTTATCTAAATGCTAGTGAGTGTCTCCATATACAAGACACCCCATTTCTGATCCTCCAATATCCAGTGTTTCTGGGGTGAAAAGTTCAGGAAAAGTGCACTCAGCCTTGGCAGCTGAAAGGGTAACTTCTCTCCTTTTCTCCATCACAGTCCCAGAGTTCTGCAGCCAAGTTGGCAGGCAGGTTGGTGTGATCCCAGCACCGCCCTATGAAAGGAGTCCCTGGTGTTCCCATAGCTAAGGGGCCCTGTGGGGCCACCTGCCCGCCACCAACTGCCCGACAAGTCCCCCAAATTGTTGCCAACCATAATCTTGGCTTTTTCTGCCCACTGAAGCTGATTTAAAAATATGGAAACAAAATTTGGAGGTAACAGAAAGGTGGCTTTATTTCTCAGCCGGCAGAGAGGGCTGCCTCTCACCCCCAACCTCACCAAGGGGAGTCTAGGGGATGACAGCTCGCAGTCAGGTGTCAGCGATGAGGAACAAAGGTGTTAGGATCTTGCCAAAGACACCGATAGGCTGGCATCAGTAACCCAGCAATTGAGCCTTGTAGTTTGGTGGCTCTGAGTCCTTCTTTCTGATATGTAACTACAAGGGGAAGGAAGTGTTGCAAGGGTAAGCAAAGGATAATAGGAGCAAAATTTTGCGCCTGCATAGTTAGGGGGCAGAAAAGCAAGCTTAGTTGCAGACAGGCAGAGTTAGGAGCAATTAAAGTAAAAAAGAAAGAATGAAAAAAAAAAAAACAACTAAGGATGTTCAGGCCTGCTCACTGTTCCCTTTTATCTTTTCTGGTCTCAGGAAAGGGAAGGAAAAACTCATTCCTCGTTTTCCTTTTCACTGCAACGTGGGGACTGTCTCATCTTTGAATCCACAAGGCCAGAACAAAACACGCATTGCAAAATATCTGAAAAAAACTTAATGTGACGGAGAAGTGAAAATGGAAGACACAGGGTTTCACTATGAGGATGAGAAAGGAGGGTGGGAAAGTTTAGAAATTGCCCCCACACTCCATCCGGGAGGTCTAAGACGCACGTGTGGGGAACTGCAGCCCGGGGACCCAGGGCCCGGCTTCCCTTTTCCGGCCGCCGGTGGCGAGCAGGTGGAGCCGGGAGGAGGCGGAGGGGCGGGAGGAAGGGGTGCGGTCCCGGGGCGGGCTGCCGGGCGGGAGGGAGCGCGGAGCAGCGTCCCGGGGCGCACTCCCTCGCTGGCAGCTCTTCCGCACGCCGGCTCCCGGGGCGGCTCCCTAGGTAAGTTCAGCCTCCCCACGCCCAGCCGCAAGCCTCTCCCGCTGCCCTCGCTGCCCTGCGGCCCGAATCCGCGGGTGAGCGTCGACCTTCCCCCGCGAGCGCAGCGCCGGGCTGGCACCCACGGCGCGGACCGACCCGGCTGCAGGGTGCAGGGTCCCAGGGGGATGGGCCGGCATGGAGTCCACGGCCCCGGTTTCAGAATCGAGGAAGCCGAGGCCCCAGGCAGCAGAAGTGCCTGCCCTGAGAGGGTCACCCGGTCCTGGTCAGGGCGGGGCGCACGCTGACCAGCTTTTCATCACAGCGAGCGGGGCGGGGATGCAGTTGGCCATCTTCGTCTCCCCAACTCTGAAGGTCTTGGGAACAGGAAAAGAACGGGGAGTTAGAATGGCCCTTCCGGTGCCTGGTGTCTCCGGAGTAGTTCTGAACTCGGTTCTGAGGACTTGGAAACCCACCCATCCTTGTGAGCACGTCTTCCTCCTCACGTAGGCACTTAATTTTATTTCACTTGACTTTTTAAGGAGTTGAAAGTATGTTTAGATATTGAGCGTTAGGAGCCCCAGAAGTTTGCTTTTCCTTCAAAAGACTCACCTTTTTCTTTGATTACAATAGTCTGATTCACTGGACGTGAATCATTCCCCTGGCATTTGAGTCAACAGATAGGGGATCTGAGTCCTGATTGCAACTGACCATATATAGGAAATTGTGGTTTCCCCCCGGTCAAGAAGGTTCAGGGTCGCTGGAGGCCCCTTTGGCTGCTGATAAGAAGGTTGTTATCTACATCTGTGACTTTATTTCGGTTTTGTTAAGTAAGTTCATTTGGGAGGAAGGAGGGGGAGGGATAAATTAGGAGATTGGAATCACCCTATACACACTGCTGCTGCTGCTGCTGCTGTTAAGTCGCTTCGGTCGTGTCCAACTCTGTGCTACCCCATAGACGGCAGCCCACCAGGCTCCCCCGCCCCTGGGATTCTCCAGGCAAGAACACTGGAGTGGGTTGCCATTTCCTTCTCCAATGCATGAAAGTGAAAAGGGAAAGTGAAGTCGCTTAGTCGTGACTTAGCGACCCCATGGACTGCAGCCCACCAGGCTCCTCCATCCATGGGATTTTCCAAGCAAGAGTACTGGAGTGGGGTGCCATTGCCTTCTCCGCTATACACACTACTATATATATATATATATATATTTAAAAAATAGATAACTGATAAGGACATGTATAGCACAGAGAACTCTACTTAGTACTGTGCGATGGCCTGTGTGGGAAAAGGAAAAAAAAAAGAGTGGCTATAGGTATAATAGATTCACTTTGCTCTATACATGAAACTAACACAACACAGTGAATCAACTATACTCAAATAAATAAAAATAAAAAAAGAAGACAGTTGTAACATGGCAGGCTAAATTCTTATCAAGGATTTGTGTTCCACATAGACAGACTTTGCCCTTTGGAGTAGGTATTTCACAACTTTTAAAAAATCAACTTCGTGAAAATTGTAACTCATAAAAACATTACGCCATTTGCTGTCATGAAGGCAGAAAACTTCAGACAGATAAGAAAACGAATTGAAAGATGTAAAGAAAACCAGAGGGCTTCCCTGATAGTTCAGTTGGTAAAGAATCTGTGTGCAATGCAGGAGACCCTGGTTCGATTCCTGGGTCCGGCAGATCCCCTGGAACAGATAGGCTATCCACTCCAGTATTCTTAGGCTTCCCTTGTAGCTCAGCTGGTAAAGAATCTGCCTGCAATGCAGGAGGTCTGGGTTCGATCCTTGGGTTGGGAAGATCCCCTGGAGAAGGGAAAGGCCACCCACTCCGGTATTCTGGCCTGGAGAATTCCATGGACTGTGTATCATGGGGTCACAAAGAGTCAGACAAGACTGAGCGACTTCCACTTTCAGAGAAGACCAGAGCCTCGTTCCCAGAAGCCTGTGGTTCTACAGAGACATTTGTTGAAATATAGGCACCAAAGAGGAAGTAAAGGAATTGATGTGAACACTCTAATCTCTTTCAGAAAACGGTGTCTTAAGGTTCTATCGTTGCGTCATTTAGACTCCACTGTGGAGTAATTCTTCACTTCTTAGTTCAGTTCAGTTCAGTCACTCAGTTGGGTCCGACTCTTTGCGACGCCATGAACCACAGCACGCCAGGCCTCCCTGTCCGTCACCAACTCCCGGAGTTCACCAAAACCCATGTCCATTGAGTCGGTGAAGCCATCCAACCATCTCATCCTTTGTCGTTCCCTTCTTTTCCTGCTCTCAATCTTTCCCAGCATCAGAGTCTTTTCCAGTGAGTCAGCTCTTCGCATCAGGTGGCCAAAGTATTGGAGTTTCAGCGTCAACATCAGTTCTTCCAGTGAACACCCAGGACTGATCTCCTTTAGGATGGACTGGTTGGATCTCCTTGCAGTCCAAGGGACTCTCAAGAGTCTTCTTCAACACCATAGTTCAAAAGCATCAATTCTTCAGTGCTCAGCTTTCTTTATAGTCCAGCTCTCACATCCATACATAACTACTGGGAAAACCATAGCCTTGACTAGATGGGCCTTTGTTTACAAAGTAATATCTCCGCTTTTTAATATGCTGTCTAGATTGGTCATAACTTTCCTTCCAAGGAGTAAGCGTCTTTTAATTTTATGGCTACAATCACCATCTGCAGTGATTTGGGAGCCCCAAAAAGTAAAGTCTGACACTGTTTTCACTGTTTCCCCATCTATTTCCCATGAAGTGATGGGACCAGATGCCATGATCTTCATTTTCTGAATGTTGAGCTTTAAGCCAGCTTTTCACTCTCCACTTTCACTTTCATCAAGAGGCTCTTTAGTTCTTCTTCACTTCTTAAACCTGTGATAAATGTTCATAATTTATAAATTATACTGGATCAGCACATATTGGGGCTTCTCAGGTGGCTCAGCAGGTAAAGAATTCGCTTACAGTGCAGGAGATGTGGGTTCAATCCCTGGATTGGGATGATTCCCTGGAGTAGGGCATGGCAACCCACTCTGGTATTCTTGCCTGGAGAATCCCACGGACTGCAGTCTATAGGGTCACAAAGATTCGTACACGACTGAAGCCACTGAGCATGTAAGCACGTATTGAGCATTAGCTTTGACAGTGTATTGGCTGGGCACTTAGGTAAGTAAGAAACTTGGGGTTAAATGCACATCTTTGGAGTGTAACTGCCTAAGTTCAGTAGGGGACCACTCACTCCCTGTGTGGCTGGAATGTAGCCTCCGTTTCGCAGCCAAACTGGTTGGCAGAGCCTGCCCATGCGGAACCCCTGGGTTCCAGGAGCCAACTGTACTGTGCCCTTGTGTATAAGGGATTTAAGCACCCTCAGATTTTGTTAAATGCTGGACGAGGTTGGGGAGAGGGCCTGGGACCATGGATATGAAGGGACTCTGGGACCATGGATGTGGAGGGACTGACTGTACCTTTCTATGCCTCAGCTTCCTCATTTGCAACTTGAAGATGTTATAAATGATACTCGGCTCTCCTGGATCATTGTGAGGCTTATATTGAATCATTTATTCATTCCATAGCATTTTTTTAGTACTTCTGTGCCCCAGTGAACAGACATGACGAAAATCTCTAGCCTTTCAGAATTGACCATATCGTGTTTTTGTATTATCTGCAACATAGTAGAAACTCAAAACATTTGCTCATATTATTAACACATATAATTTCATTTAATGCCAGCAGTGGCCATCCTCTCCCCCTTTTTACAAATGAGGAAACTGAGGCTCAAAGAGATTGTGTCTGGCTTTAAGGGGCAAAACCAGAACTAATGATATTTTGAATCCACTGTATGTTTAGAGGGATGTAACATTAGCTGTCATAACTAGAGAGTCAGCTGCCCTTCCGTAAGTGATTCTGAGAATATTGAGGCTAAATGTTTCTAGGGACTAATAGTGTCATTTCCTGTTGTACTTTACTGTGGGCTATCACTGAATATTTAGAATATTTTGTTCCTGGGAAGAGTGGGAGCAACTTTTATTTCTAAGTCAACCCTGGATATTTGCCAGCACGTTTGAACAATGTCTACATATGACAGTGTGACTGGATTCCCAGTCAGGACTCTGTCAAAGAAATACCCCTTTCTACCTACAGGCTCTACCAAGATATGGACCTTCCTCAAAAAGCAAGCATGTTTGTTTATAAAAGGCTGTAGACTTGGAGCCTTGTAAAATGTAAATGGAGATTTCAGAAACACAAGGATTCAAACTGAAGCTAGTTAATAATTGGAGAAGAGGGGACAGGTTTTTCCGTTCCCGGTGATGGTGGGAGGCTCCCCTGGTGACTCTGATGGTAAAGAGTCTGCCTGCAGTGCAGGAGACCCAGGTTCGAACCCTGGGTTGGGAAGATCCCTTGGAGAAGGAAACGGCAACCCACTCCGGTATTCTTGTGTGGAGAATCCCATGGACAGAGGAGCCTGTGGCTACAGTCCACGAGGTCACAAAGAGTCAAACACGACTGAGCGACTTATCTTTCTTGTAAACTTATGCTTTCCAGTAAACATATTTGCAAACTTTTTGAATAGAGAGATTTTTTTTCTTCTCTCTTGCTTTGAACCCTTCACAGGTCTAGCACAGGGCTTTACAGGCGATGCTAGTGGTAAAGAATCTGTCTGCCAATGCACAAAACACAAGAGATGCAGATTCAATTCCTTGGTCAGGAAGATCCCCTGGAGTAGGAAGGAAATGGCAACCTGCTCCAATATTATTGCTGGGGAATTCCATGGACAGAGGAGCCTGGTTGGCTACAGTCCATAGGGTCAAAAAAGAGTTGGACATGTCTGAACACAAACAGACACACACGGGTCTATCACAGTCCCTTGTAGCTAGTTATCAGCAAATATTTGTTTAGCAAATGGGGTACTTGATATTAGAGACAAGTCTTCTTCCTGAGTTGGTTTCTCTTTAAATATTGGCTTCTGTTTTCTGGGTTTAAGGATTAGACTGAGATTATTGTGCTCTGAATCCCGGGTTGATACCATTCAGTGCTTTATTTTTCTTTTAATAGGTTAGTGTGATCTCAACTGAAGAGAAAGGTGGGCTATCATGGCATCTATCTGGGTAAGTAAAAATCAAGCCTTTATAACAGTAACTTATCCGAATCAAATCAAAGTACAGAAGATCAAAATGTTAAGAAAAAGTTGAAATTCGTTAAAAAGTTCCTATGAAAAATTAACATGCCCTCAAAGCTAGAGGATGTCTAAAAGTAAGAAAATATTAAAATGTATTGTAAAGGTACTTAGTTAAAATAATTTGTACTGATGCCAAAGTAGAGAGGTCAATAACAGAATAAATTATGTGATGTGGGAATTTATTATAAGAAAAGACATTTTATATCAGAGAGGAGAAGGCTTATCTAATAAATATTATGAAAATGTCTAGCTATTTGAAGAAAAAGGTAAATTTGTATTCCATCTCTCCTCTTTCATGAAACTAAATTTCAGATATTTTATCCAGATGGATAAAATATTGAAATGAAAGAGACAAAATATGGGTAAATTTAAAAAATTATCTTGGAGTGGGAAAAGCAGTTACAACCATAATACAAACCAAAAGCCTAAAAGAAAAATATCGATCTATTTAACTACATAGAAATTTATAATTTATGACAGCAAGCAATACTATTAGTGGAGTCAGAAGGGAACCCACAGGGGAAAAGCATTTGTAACACATTCAACAAAAGATTCATTTCATTAACATAAAAATAGCTTGAATAAATCAATACGAAAAGTGAACTTGATGAAAAAGCTTTTGAGGGACATGAATAGGATATGAAAAGAATTACAAATAACATGCAAAACGAATATATAAAAAGATGCTATACATCACTGAGAAATAAGGAAATGTAAATAACACAATGAGATATCATTTCTATCTAAGTATTGGTAAAGGTGAAAAAAATGTACAAAGACCAGTGTTGCAGAGGATGTGGGCTGAGAGGCACTCTCATATTCTGTTTATGGAAGAATAAACTTGGCACTCTTTGGGGATGGTATTTTGGCAATATCTATCAGTGTCTAAATGCACAGCCCCTGTAACCCAGTAATTCCACTTCTAGGTATTTATCATACAAATAATACTTGCATAGTCAGTTCAGTTAGTTCAGGTGCTCAGTTGTGTCCAACTCTTTGTGACCCCATGAATTGCAGCATGCCAGGACTCCCTGTCCGTCACCAACTCCCAGAGTTCACTCAAACTCACATCCATCGGGTCAGTGATGCCATCTGGCCATCTCATCCTCTGTCGTCCCCTTCTCTTCCTGCCCTCAATCCCTCCCAGCATCAAAGTCTTTTCCAATGAGTCAACTCTTTGCATGAGGTGGCCAAAGTACTGGAGTTTCAGCTTTAGCATCAGTTCTTCCAAAGAACACCTAGGACTGATCTCCTTTAGAATGGACTGGTTGGATCTCCTTGCAGTCCAAAGGACTCTCAAGAGTCTTCTCCAACACCACAGGTCAAAAGCATCAATTCTTCGGTGCTCAGCCTTCTTTACAGTCCAACTCTCACATCCATACATGACCACTGGAAAAACCATAGCCTTGACTAGACGGACCTTTTTTGGCAAAGTAATGTCTCTGCTTTTGAATATGCTATCTAGCTTGGTCATAACTTTCCTTCCAAGGAGTAAGCATCTTTTAATTTCATGGCTTCGATCACCATCTGCAGTGATTTTGGAGCCCAAAAAAATTAAGTCTGACACTGTTTCCACTGTTTCCCCATCTATTTGCCATGAAGTGATGGGACCAGATGCCATGATCTTCATTTTCTGAATGTTGAGCTTTAAGCCAACTTTTCACTCTCCTCTTTCACTTTCATCAAGAGGCTTTTTAGCCTCTTCACTCTCTGCCATAAGGGTGGTGTCATCTGCATATCTGAGGTCATTGCTATTTCTCCCGGCAATCTTGATTCCACCTTGTGCTTCCTCCAGCCCAGCATTTCTCAATACTTGCATAAGGTTGAAAAAATATAGGCTGATGGACATTCATTTATACTAATGAAAATATGCAGACAGCATAAGTGGCCATCTGTGGGGTATGGTATTACTCAGTTGTAACTTGTAGCCATTTTTATGTCATCACTTAAAAATGAGAAAAAGTGGGTCAGCTGTGTCTATATTGATATGAGAAAGTGTCCAAATATATATTAATAAATAAAAAAATCAAGTTATAGAATAGTATGGACAGAGTGATTCTGTTTTAGAGAAAAAAAGAAAAGAAAAAAATATATACATAAAGACTATTTTTAATGCATCACCTTCTGTGCTCTGATATTTTTTAATGATGAAAATGCATCCTATTTTATAGGTGAGGGGCAGAGAGGCTTCAAGGGTAACTACAAGGGAGATGTGAGCAGGCCTTGGTATACTTGGTAGGAGATGTATCGTCATGAGGCTTTGCTTGGTGCCACATGACTCCCCGTCACTGGTCAGTAGGCTGATCTTCTGCTTTCCAGATCAGAAATTCCTGTGGCCATTATGGCTCTCTAGAGCTTCCTTGGTGGTTCAGACAATAAAGAATCTGCCCACAACGCAGGAGACCCTGGTTCGACCCCTGGGTCAGGAAGATTGCCTGGAGCAGGAAAGGGCAACCCAGTATCTTTGCCTGGAGAATCCTATGGATAGACGAGCCTGGTGGGCCATGGGGTCTCAGAATCAGACACGACTGAGCTACTAACACAGCACTTCATTATGGCTATCTAGTTATGCTAATTACTTCAGTCATGTCCGACTCTGTGCAATCCTTTGGACAGTAGCCTGCCAGGCTCCTCAGTCCATGGGATTATCCAGGTTTCTGCCAAAAGTCATACAGCCCTAAATTCAGTGTCATTTGATTATAATTTTCTAATATAAATCAGAAATAATCACTTGAATTCAAATCATGTCTTAATTTTAAATTTGCCCATTATTGTCATTAGTGATGTGTGTGTGTGTGGTTAGTCACTCAGTTGGGTCGAGCTCTTAGTGATTCCAAGGACTGAAGCCTGCCAAGCAGGCTACAGTCATCAGTGATACACTGATAAATATTTCATGCCCAGTTTTGAAGTCACCACTGGACTCCTCTGTTCGTGGGATTCTCCACACAGGAATACTGGAGTAGGTTGCCGTGCCCTCCTCCAGGAGATCTTCCCAGCCTAGGGATCAAACCCACGCCTCTTACATCTACCTGCATTGCCAGGTAGGTTCTTTCTAGTAGAGTCTGATGCAAAAAAAAAATTTTATCTCTCCAAAAAATTAGTCTCCCTCTAGCCCTTGTCCATTGGTTTATTGACATTAATGATTTAGTTGGTCTGGCTCTCCCACTGACACACCTTCAAAGTCATGGCACATTTTCTGAAGGTCTGGGAGAGACCCAGGTAAGTATGAGAGAGGGTGTATTCATTTCCTTCTGCTTTCATAAGCAGTCACCACACATTTAGCAGCTTAAATTCATTAGAGCCCAAAATGGGTCTCGTGTCACTAAGATCAAGGACTCGGCAGGGCTGCCTTCCTTTCTGGAGACTTTGGGAAGAATCTGCCTCTGAGCTTATTTATATAAGTGCATGCTTGGGTGTGTCCAACTCTTTGTGACCCCATGGATTGTAGCCCACCAGGCTCCCTGTCCATGGAATTATCCAGGCAAAGAAAGTGAAAACCCACTGGAGTGGGTTGCCATTTCCTCCTCCAGGACATCATCCCGACCCAGGGATTAAACCTGAGTCTCTTGCATCTCCTGCATTGGCAGGCAAATTCTTTACCACTTCTCCACCTGGGTTGTTGGCAAAATTCAGACCCTTGCAATTATGAGACTGAATTCCTTGCTGGCTGTCAGCAGGAGCTGTCCTTATCTCCTGGAGGCCACTGCTAGTCCTTGTGCTTGGCCTCTACATCTTAGAGCAGCTGCAGTGCATGGAATCCATTTTGTGCTTTGCATTCTCTCTAGCTTGCCCTTCTGGGGCCACACCCGGATAATCCAGGATAATTTCTCCATTTTGATTTTTTTTTTAATTTGTACTTTTTGGCTGTGTGAGTGGCATGTGAGATCTTAGTTTCCTGACCAGAGATGGAACCCCTGTCCCCAGCAGTGGAAGCTCAGAGTCCTAACATTGGACCACCAGGAAAGTCCCTAATTTCTGTTTTAAGGTCTGGAACCTTAATTACATTTGCAAACTTCTTTAGTCATGTAACATTACATTTGCAGGGTCCAAGGATTACTGTGTGGACATTTTATTTGAGAGCCATGGTTCTGCTTACCACAAGGGAATGGGAGGGTTGGGCATCCAGTGACAGGAAAGAAGGGAAGGGAACAGAAAAGGGAAGCCGTGCTATGGGTGGGGAATTGAGGGGTTCAGTGAAGAAGGAGGCTCTAGCCTGAGAGGGGCTCCCACTGCCTTGCTTTTTCTTTCCTATTTTCCTCCTCTCTCAAAAAATTAGCATTTTTGAGTGAGATGTATGAGAGCAAATATTAAAAACAACTCAGAGCTACTGTGGAAAACTGTATGATGGTTCCTCAAAAAATTAAAAACAGAACTACCAGGACTTCCCTGGTGTCCAGTGGTTGGGGCTCCCCACTCCCCTGGTGATTCAGACAATAAAGAATCTGACTGCAATGCAGGAGACCCAGGTTCAATGCCTGGGTTGGGAAGATCCCTTGGAGAAGGGAATCTCAACCCACTCCAGTGTTCTTGCCTGGAGAATTCCATGGAAAGAGGAGCCTGGTGGGCTATGGTCCATGGGGTCACAGAGAGCTGGACACAGTTGAGTGACTAATACTTTAACTTTCACTGCCAGGGCAAGTCTGGGTTTGATCCCCAGTCAGGGGACTGCTGCTGCTGCTGCTGCTGCTAAGTTGCTTCAGTCGTGTCCGACTCTGTGCGACCCCATAGACGGCAGCCCACCAGGCTCCCCCGTCCCTGGGATTCCCCAGGCAAGAACACTGGAGTAGGTTGCCATTTCCTTCTCCAATGCATGAAAGTGAAAAGTGAAAGTGAGATTGCTCAGTCTTGTCCGACTGTTAGTGACCCCATGGACTGCAGCCCACCAGCTTCTCTGTCCATGGGATTTTTCAGACAAGAGTACTGGAGTGGGGTGCCATTGCCTTCTCCAGTCGGGAGACTAGGATCCTGCATCTCACAAGGTACAACCAATAAATAAATAATAATAAATTAAAAAAATAGAACTACCATATGATCCAGCAATCCCATTTCTGGGTATATATCCGAAGAATTGAAAGCAAGATCTTCAAGAGATATTTACACACTTAAGGTTCATAGAAACTTTATTCACAGTAACTAAAAGCTGGAAGCAATCCCAGTGTTCAACGATGGATGAATGGATAAACAAAATGTGGAGTGTGCATATAGTGGAATACTATTTAGCTTCTAAAAGGAGGGGAATTTTGATATATGCTACAACATAGATGAACCCTTGGGACATTACGCTAAGAGAAGTAAGCCAATAATAAGAAGACAATATACTGTGTGATTGATCCCGTTTATAATGAGATATATGAAGTAGTCAAATTAATTCATGAAAGCAGAAAATAAAATGGTGGTTGCCAAGGTCTGGGGAGAGGGAGAAAAAATGATTTGTTGCCTGATGGAGATCGAGGTTTAGTTCCGTACAATGAAGAAGTTAAATTCTGGAGATCTGTTTCACAGCAATGTGGATATTCTCACCACTACTGAACTGTACACTTAAAAATGTTTAACATGGTAAATTTTATGTTATGCTTTTTTTTAAAACCACAATTTTTAAAAAGCTGTCAGATTTCTGTAAATACTCTTATCACTAAGTTTTTCTGTTCTCTTTTCCCTCTTACCCACAAAAGCACATACACACCCAAACATAAATGAGCAATGAGCCTGTGCTTTTCTACAAAACTGTTGGTTGTTTGTGGTTACCAGAGTGTGGTCAGTTTATTGGAGTGATAAGATCAAGAGGGCAGATTTCGGTTGCAATTTCAGTACATTATCGTTGAAGATGAAAGATTGGCTGGTTTCTTAAGACTGTATATTCTGTCTAGGAGTGTTGTAACCCTCCCATTGTTTCAGATGTTGCTTTGCTATTTCCTTTGTTTAGAATTCTTGAATATGGTAACCTCACTTTTCGAAAGTTTGCATTACATCACTTTGCTTTTATGAAAGACCTACGCTGGTACAGGCACGCATTGGCCATATTGCAGGTTGGTTCCAGACCAACCTGGAACCGCAATAAAGCAATAAAGCGAATGTCATAAGAAAGCAAGTCACATGAATTTTCTGGTTTCCCAGTGCATGTTAGATTTTGGAAACCATGAAACTCCTAGTAGAAAACATTGATAGAATACTCTGTGATATAAATCTGTAGCAATATTTTTTGGATCTGTCTCCTAAAGCAAAGGAAATAAAAACAGAAATAAACAAGTGAAACCTAATTAGATTTAGGATTTTGCACAGCAAAGGAAACCATCAATGACATGAAAAGGCAGCCTATTGAAATGAGAGAAAATATTGGCTAATGAGATGACCAATAAGGAGTTAATTTTCAAAATACATCAACAGATATAACTCGACATCAATAAAGCAGACAGGCCAATTTGAAAATGAGTATGCGTGTGTGCACACGTATACTCTGTCACGACTGGCTCTTTGCGGCACCATGGACTATAGCTCGCCAGGCTCCTCTGTCATGAGCCAAATAGACATCTTTTTAAAGAAGACATGCAGATAGCCAGGAGGCACATGAAAAGATGCTCAGCATCATTAGTCGTGAGAGAAATGCAAATTAAAACCACAATGAGATATCATCTCATACCTATCAGAATGGTTGTCATTAAACAGAATACAAATAACAAATATTGGTGAGGATGTGGACCAAAGGGAACCCTTGTACACTGTTGGTAGGAATGTAAATTGATGCAGCCAATGTGGAAAACAGTAGGTAGGTGTGTCAAAAAACTAAAAATAGAGCTACCATATGACCCAGCAGTTCTGCTCCTGAGTATATATCTGAAGAAGACAAAAACACTGATTTGAAAATATACATGTATCCCAATGTTCATAGAAGCATTATTTATAATTGCAAAGATACAGAAACAATCTAAGCCATCAGCAGATGAATGGATAAGGAAGATGTGGTGTAAATAGGTAGACAGCCAAGGAAATACTCAGTTCAGTTCAGTTCAGTTCAGTCACTCAGTCATGTCCGACTCTTTGCGACCCCATGAATTGCAGCACGCCAGGCCTCCCTCTCCATCACCAACTCCGGGAGTTCACTCAGACTCACATTCATTGAGTCAGTGATGCCATCCAGCCATCTCATCTTCTGTCGTCCCCTTCTCCTGCCCCCAATCCCTCCCAGCATCAAGGTCTTTACCAATGAGTCAACTCTTCGCATGAGGTGGCCAAAGTACTGGAGTTTCAGCTTTAGCATCATTCCTTCCAAAGAAATCCCAGGGCTGATCTCCTTCAGAATGGACTGGTTGGATCTCCTTGCAGTCCAAAGGACTCTCAAGAGTCTTCTCCAACACCACAGTTCAAAAGCATCAATTCTTCGGTGCTCAGCTTTCTTCACAGTCCAACTCTCACATCCATATATGACCACAGGAAAAACCATAGCCTTGACTAGACGGACCTTAGTCGGCAAAGTAATGTCTCTGCTTTTGAATATACTATCTAGGTTGGTCATAACTTTTCTTCCAAGGAGTAAGCATTTTTTAATTTCATGGCTGCAGTCACCATCTGCAGTGATTTTTGAGCCCCCCAAAATAAAGTCTGACACTGTTTCCACTGTTTCCCCATCTATTTCCCATGAAGTGATGGGACCGGATGCCATGATCTTCATTTTCTGAATGTTGAGCTTTAGGCCAACTTTTTCACTCTCCTCTTTCACTTTCATCAAGAGGCTTTTTAGTTCCTCTTCACTTTCTGCCATAAGGGTGGTGTCATCTGCATATCTGAGGTGATTGATATTTCTCCTGGCAATCTTGATTCCAGCTTGTGTTTCTTCCAGTCCAGCGTTTCTCATGATGTGCTCTGCATAGAAGTTAAATAAGCAGAGTGACAATATACAGCCTTGACGTACTCCTTTTCCTATTTGGAACCAGTCTGTTGTTCCATGGCCAGTTCTAACTGCTGCTTCCTGACCTGCATACAGTTAAAAAAAAAAGAATGAAATTGTGCCATTTGCAGCAACATGGATAGTATAGTCCATGGGGTCACAAAGAATTGACACCACTGAGCGATTTTCACTTCACAAGCTCTTAGGTATAAAATAAGCTATAAAGGATATACTGTACAACATGGAAATTATAACCAGAAAAAAAACTTATACTGTAGTCTGTTGTGTACAATAGTGTTGTCTAAAGAAGGAATGTATATACCTTAATTTGAAAATGCTTTATTGCTAAAAAAAATGCTAATCATCATTGAAGCCTTCAGAGAGTCATAATTTTTTTTGTGATAATAACACCAGTAATTGCTGAGCACAGATCACCATAACAAATATAGCAATAATGAAAAAGTTTACAATATTGCTGAAATTACCAAAATGTGATGCAGAGACATTCAGTGAGCAAATGAGGCTGGAAAAAGTGGTGCCGATGTACTTGTTTGATGCAGGGTTGTCTCAAACCTTTAATTTGTAAAAATGCACTATCTGGGAAGCACAATGAATTGCAATAAAGATGTGGTATGATTGTACCTGTTTTTGAAAGAAATCCGAAGAGGATTTTTGCTTTTGTGCCATCACTATATTAATGTGTTGTTTGTTGTTCAGTCGCTAAGTCATGTCCAACTCTGTGAACCCATGGGCTGCAGTATCCAGGCTCCTCTGTTCTCCACTATCTCCCAGAGTTTGCTCAGATTCATGTCCATTGAGTCAGTGATGCTATCTAACTATCTCATCCTTCTCCTTTTGCCTTCAATCATTCCCAGCATCAAGGTCTTTCCCAATGAGTCAGCTCTTCACATCGGGTGCAAAGTATTGGAGCTTCAGCGTCAGTCATTCCAATGAATATTCAGGGTTCATTTCCTTTAGGACTGACAGGTTTGATCTCCTTCAGTCCAAGGGACTCTCAAGAGTCTTCTCCAGCACCACAACTGGAAAACACCAATTCTTTGGTGCTCAGCCTTCTTTATGGTCCAGCTCTCACATCTGTACATAACTACTGGATAAACCATAGCTTTGTACAGACCTTTTTCAGCAAAATGATGTCTCGCTTTTTAATATGCAGTGTAGGTTTGTCATAGCTTTCTTTCCAAGGAGAAACACCTTTTAATTTCATGGCTGCATATTTAATGTAGGTCTTTCTTAAAACAGAAGTGGTTTAAAGTGAACTTTCAAAAAGCTGGGGAGACCCTTGGCTTTACACCATTTTGGCTTATGGAAGGTTTCGTAAGGATGCTCTACATTCAGTTAACAAGGGAAACCTAGGTACCTCTGTTCAGGCTTGGCTTCTGCTACTTCACCCCAGATTAGAGGACCTGGTGTCATATCGGTTTACACTCTTTGAACTCAAAATCTCTCGTCATATGTCGCCTTTACATCTACAGCAAGCGCTCAGGTAGTCCACAAATTAGAATGTCTTGGAGCATTTTTATTAAGATGCCATAGCTGTATTTTTCCTATATACACCTCTGCAGGGCTGGGTTTCTCCTGAGAATACGCGGAGCTCTTTGCTCCTTGGTCAGTTTCTAACTTTCTTTTACAGAACATTGATGAATGCAGGTCACTTTGTTTGAACTCTCAAATTGGTATTTTTCTTATGCTACTAAAATTTTTCTACATTAGCTCATAATCACTGTAATCATCATGAGCTCTTGTTACATCTGAACTTGCTATACACTCTCCTTTCCCCATTCGAAACTTTAGTTTGCAAAATAAGGAAAAGGAACATAGGGCAGCTCTGACACCAAGGTATAGAAGAAATTTTATAAAAATATAACTTCTGTTAAATATAAAGAAGTTCATCGAAAGGGTGTGTGCGTGTGTGCTAAGTCAGTCATATCCGACTCTGTGAGGCCCTATGGACTGTAGCCTGCCAGGCTCCTCTGTCCATGGGATTCTCCATGGACAGAGGAAAATACTAAAATAGGTGTGGTCAGAGAGCATCTATTTGGGGAAAATCCATTGGTTTCAGATGGCTCAGAATCATTCCGATGGGCAGGAGGATGGTATCAATTTATAATAAATCAGGTCCAGGGAACAGGCAGAATCTTCCTTACTAGAACAGCTGCAGGGATATTAGTTATCAAGGAATATGTTTTTAGAAAAAAATTACTATACTGAAATGATAATGATTACAACATCCACTGAGTACCCACTACATGCCAGGTTCAGGCTTCACATAAACTGATCTAATGCTTTCAAAGCTTAGAGGATATACGTACTATTATTATACTCCTTTTACAGAGGAGGAAACAGACGTAGCAAGAGACAAAGTAATCGGCTCATGGTCATATTCAAGAGTTTGCCTTTTAACCACTTAGTCATGAAAAGGAGAACTGGGGTCATGGCTGGATAGTCTACAGTAGAGTCCATTGAACTAGGTACTTGCTGCTTTCATGGTTTAACTACCCTTTGGATGAGTCAGGTGGCGCTAGTGGTAAAGAACCCACTATGCAAGAGACCGAAGAGATGCAGGTTCGATCCCTGGGTTGGGAAGATCCCCTGGAGGAGGGCATGGCAACTCACTCCAGTATTCTTGCCTGGAGAATCCCATGGACAGAAGAGCCTGGCGGGCTACAGTCCATGAGATCACAAAGAGTCAGACATGGCTAAGCACACATGCCTCAGGTTTAAGAGCTCTGTTCTGACTTCAGACAGGAGCTGCAAGTCTCTGAGCCACTTGCTGTTCTGACCCAGGGGCTACACATTAGAGGGTGTCCATGACCCTGTTCAGTAATTCTCTAGAACACCTCACAGAATTCACTGAAAGTGTATTTCGGACTGCAATTTTACTGTAAAACCTACACATAGAGCAAAGTCTGGGAGGGCTCTGGATGCAGAGCTTCCTCACCTCTTCCCATGGAGTCTGGGCCCCTCACCTTCCCTGCACATCGGTGGGTTCACCAGCACCTCTGAGCCTTGACGTCCAGAGCTTTCACTGGAGTTTCATTGCATAGCCAGGATTGATTAAATCAGTGGCCACAACTGAACTTGGTCTCCAGTCTCCTTCCCCTCCCAAAGTGCCAACCTTCTAATCACATGACCAGGCTGATGTTTCAGTATCTTGGGGCCTGCCTTGAGTCACCTCAGTAGCACAGCAAAGACACTCCCATCACTCAGGAAATCCCAATGGATTTTAAATTATTTATTAATTGATTGATTTTTTGGCTGTGCTGGGCCTTCGTTGCTGCAGGCGCCTTTCTCTAGTCGTGGCGAGCCTGGGCTGCTCTTTGTTGCAGTGCGCTGCAGGCTCCTCACTGTGGTGGCTTCTCGTTGCAGAGTACCGGCTCTAGGACACACAGGTTTCTGTAGTTGCAGCACATGAGTTTGGTTGCCACTCGGCATGTGTAATCTTCCCGGAGCTGGGATCAAACCCAGGTTCCCGGCATTGGCAGGGTAGATTCCCAACCTCGACTACCAGGGAAGTCCCTCAGTGGTTTTCAAGCTCTGTGGCTGGAATCCAGGACAAACATCAGCTATATGTTTACCAAACCATATATATACACATCGAGGATGAGTGAAGTGTCTAAAACATCATATTCCTGTAAACGTATTCCTGCCATTTTTATGGAAATAGCACTGGTTATCTTAAGCTGATCAGAAGCTCTGATTGGAAGTCATATCTTTAATCACAGATAAGACTGGAGGAAGTGAGTTAATGTTTTATAATAGCCCCAGATTGGCAGGCAGAGTCACTCAAAACATGGGGTCCGTGGAGAAGAAATTCAAAAAGGGATGCTTCATGGTGGAAAGGTTGGGAAAAGTTTATCTAAAGTGGAAACTTGCTGGTAGGAGAAGCTAACCCATCCTGTGTGTCCATAGTAAGTTAGAGAGCACAGCTTCCCTTCCCACCCCACCCTTCCTGTTTTTCCTGGGAACAAGATTGTTGCAGTTTGACAGAGGAAGATACAATGTTCCCAGTGTGTAACTCTTAGTTCAGGTCAGTTCAGTCGCTCAGTTGTGTCTGACTCTTTGCCACCCCATGAATTGCAGCTCGCCAGGCCTCCCTGTCCATCACCAACTCCCAGAGTTCACTCAAAGGCATGTCCATCGAGTCGGTGATGCCATCCAGCCATCTCATCCTCTGTCATCCCCTTCTCCTCCTGCCCACAATCCCTCCAAGCATCAGGGTCTTTTCCAATGAGTCAGCTCTTCGAATGAGGTGGCCAAAGTATTGGAGTTTCAGCTTTAGCATCAGTCCTTCAATGAACACCCAGGACTGATCTCCTTTAGGATGGACTGGTTGGATCTCCTTGCAGTCCAAGGGACTCTCTAGAGTCTTCTCCAACACCACAGCTCAAAAGCATCAATTCTTCAAGCACTCAGCTTTCTTCACAGTCCGACTCTCACATCCATACATGACCACTGGAAAAACCATAGCCTTGACTGTTAGGAAAAGACAATAATGGTAGAGCTCCCAGGAAAGGTACAGTGTGCTAGTGTGGAGGGCATTTGGGGAAGGCAGTGCTTTAAATTCCACCCCATGGATAACATCAGCCCTGGGCATTTGGACATTTTTGGTCCTGGGTGCAAAGGATTCACGGGCTTCCCCAATAGCTCCATGGTAAAGAATCTGCCTGCCAGGCAGAGGACACAGGAGACACGAGTTCGATCCCTGGGTCAGGAAGATCTCCTGGAGGAGGAAATGGCAACCCGCTCCTGTACTCTTGCCAGGAAAATGCTATGGACAGAGGAGCCTGGCAGGCTATAGTCCATGTGGTCCCAAAGAGTCAGACGTGACTGAGCACACACACAAAGGATTCATAAGCGCCCCATCCGCTTTCATATTTCTTGCTTTCGTGGGGACTTCCAACTAGACCTTTCTTCCCTGTGTGTTTGCTCTTCTTGACCGTGCAAACTGAAACCGGGTGAAAGGAGAACACCTGTGTTACACACACGTGTGTGTGCTGAATTTCTTCTCTGGTGTCCCTATTGTTTACTTCATCTCAGGGCTGGATGATCTAGCTTTCTAACTGTTTTTATGGAAACGGACTTCTCACATCTCAGGCAGTACAGCCATCCTGCCTGAGTAGGTACTTTCAACATGATTGCAACTTTCTGTCTGGTGTATGTATCAAACCATGTTTCCCGAAACTTCTGTAGGTAAATATTGACACTCAGACAGTAACACAGATGGTCTTCTGCAGGTAGTTAATGAAAAACAGGTTAGACATGGATTTCAAATCAAAACATTTAGAGCTTTGTTTTAGGACAAAGCCTGCAAAGAAATACTGTATTATCTGAGTGAGAAGGGAGAGGCTTCTTGGGAATGAGTGGAATGAACATTAAAGGGCTGTTCTTTGCCACTCCTTGACCCAAGCTTAACCACCAAGGAGGGAGGGTGCCTCTTTTATATTTTATCATAGTAAAAAGTGTAATTTGCCAGTCTAACGTGTAGCCATTGAAGAAGCCTTTAAATCAGAGGTGAAGAGGCAATGAGCAAGTTTTATATTGAGAGCAAGGAATGTGAAGGGGAGAAGCGGAGATGTGATTCTCTTGAATGTCTTTCTTGGCAGACGCAAAGCAGTTAGAAAGCATAAGTATTAAGCAATAAGATTAATAACAGACGTCTCACATGAATGAAGAAAATAAGTCAAAAGGGCAGAAAATTCTCACGTCTACCCCTTCCTCCATTCTCAGATCTTTGCTCCCTTCATTTTCAACTATTTGTGTTTGATTAAATGCCTCACCTAGATCCTGGAGTCATGTTTAAATAAGAGCAGTGACAGCCCCATGTGAACAGGATTTACAAACGGTGAAGAATGCATTTGTCAGATTTTTGAGATACGGCGCGGAGCTCTGAAAACTCTGGTAGAAAGCATTTTGTACTCAAAGGGCATGAAAACCCACTCCAGTATTCTTGCCTGGAGCCTTCCCTGGACAGAAGAGCCTGGTGGGCTACACGTCCAAGGGATTGCAAAGAGTGCGACACTACTGGGAAACTAACACTTTCACTTTCATTGATTCATGCAACAGATACTTGCTAAGCATCTACTATGTGCCAGACACTTTTAACCTCTGCAGATCCAGCAGGGAAAGAGAAATAAAAAAGCCATGGAGCGTACATGCCTTTCACTTTTTTTTTTAATGATTTTTTGTTTTATTAACCAGCAAACATTTTTAAGCCTTTTACGTCCCCTGTGTCTTATTTATTTACCTATATTGGGCTGGGCTGGATCTTCGTTGCTGCGCACGGGCTTTCTCCAGCTGTGGCGAGTGGGGGCTGCTCTCTAGTTGGCACTGCACGGGCTCCTCCCTGTGGTGGCCTCTCCTGTGGTGAGGCGCGGACTGTAGGGAGCCTGGGCTCGGTAGTTGTGGCACACAGGCTTAGTTGCTCCGTGGCTTGTGGGATCTTCCCAGACCAAGGATCAAACTTGTGTCTCTTGCATTGCAGGTGAATTCTTTACCACTGGGCCATAAGAGAAGTCTGCCTCTGATGTTACTAGAGAAGACAGCTAGTAAATAAAAAATAAGTGTGTAGTATATAAAGTCAGTTTTAACTGCTCTGGAGAAGAGCTGAGGTAGGGCGTGAGAGTGATGGGGTGCATTATTTTCTGCTCAGGTACGTGAGCAGAAGTCAACCTGGAGCCAGAGAGTGGACTGGGAGGATATTTGGGGGAAGAGCATCCAGGCAGAGGGAATAGCAGATGTAAAACTCTGAGGTGGAAGAGCAATAAGAAAACTCCCGTGAAGTGACAAGATTTGGGGGAGCATAGAAACTCTCTTTTTTATCAATTCAGGGGCCCTCATGGGCCACAAGACTCCCAGTAGTCCCCGCAAGAACTGTTGGCGTTGCCGTTGTCTATGCTTGCTTTTTCCCCAGTGGCTCAGTGGTAAAGAATTTGCCTGCAACCCAGTAGAAGCAGCAGGAGATGAAAGTTTGGTCCCTTGGGTCAGGAAGATGCTCTGGAGAACAAAATGGCAACCCACTCCAGTATTGCCTGGAAAATCCCAATCCATGGGGTCGCAAAAGAGTTGGACACAACTGGGCAACTAAACAACAACAAAGGTTTGCTTTGCATTGCTGCTGCTGCTGCTGCTAAGTCGCATCAGTCGTGTCTGACTCTGTGTGACCCCATAGACGGCACTCAACAGGCTCCTCCGTCCCTGGGATTCTCCAGGCAAGAATACTGGAGTGGGTTGCCATTCCCTTCATGTCACTTTCCAAACATACTCGTACAAAACTCATAAAATAATGCATTTTAACATCATATCATGTGGACATTAATGACCTTGGCCATCAGTGTAAGAAACATTCTTCCCAGAATGCTATGAGCGGTAAATGTCTCTGATCTTAGTCCCATGGATTCCCATTGCCATAGAAGTGAAGTGGGAGGTGAGTGGGTGTCACCACTATACTCCTCCAAATCTGCCAAGGCAGTCACCATTCTGCAGCCAAGGACTTCCTTAAAAGATGTAGATGTTGCCAGATTTCTCACTGCAGTGAGTCAAGTTCCCTATATCTTTCACAGTTACAGTGGCAGTCCCTTAGGTGGAGGCATCTCCCCCTTAAGATGGTTAGATATGCACAGAGCTGAGGGTTTGACCAGAAGAGTCTTCAACTTTTTGTGGTCCTTGACCAAGAAGAGCATTTGATTGTGAAGTCTTAGCTAAGTAAAGCTCCTGATTTTGATTGTGGTCTAAAAAATTAATCCTCAGACACTGGGGATAGAAGACTCAAAAGAAGATGATTCCAGCTTATGTATAAGCTGTCACAAACAAGTAACGAAAATGATGCTGAGAAAGAAGTTTATCTTGATGCAGTCTTTTCAGGGGTGCAATGGTTCAAGCTCAATCCAGACAGCTGGGTTTGCTGCCTTTGACAGAGAAATGCTGAGTGCGTGGAGAGACAGGAAGGAAGATACAGTAGAATCACTGGAAACATCCCAGGTGCACCAGGCATGAAAGACCTGGTGCCTAAAGAAACACTTACGTAGTCCTGACATCTTCCAAATCTCCCAGCATATGGTGATCACTTTGATTTCTGGGGTATCGATATTTGAAGGAAGCAACTTTATCAGGCAGCCAGCTGTCTAGGGTAGACCTCGGAGAAAGTCCTCACCTTGGGATGTCACTGTTTTGCTTCTGTCTACTAACAGATAGATGGGGAAACCATGGAAACAGTGACAGCCTTTATATTCTTGGGTTCCAAAATCACTGCAGGTGATGACTGCAGCCACGAAATTAAAAGACGCTTGCTCCTTGGAAGAAAAGCTATGACAAACCTAGACAGCATATTAAAAAGCAGAGATGTTACTTTGCCACCAAAGGTCCATCTAGTCAAAACTATGGTTTTTCTAGTAGTCATGTATGGATGTGAGAGTTGGACCATACAGAAGGCTGAACTCCAAAATTGATGCTTTTGAACTATGATGTTGGAGAAGACTCCTGAGAATCCCTTGGACTGCAGAGAGATCAAACCAGTCAATCCTAAAGGAAATCAATCCTGAATATTCATTAGAAGGACTGATGAAGCTCCAATACTGTGGCCACCAGATTCGAAGAGCCGACTCATTAGAAAGCCCCTGATGCTGGGAAAGATTGAAGACAGGAGAAGGGGGCGACAGAGGATGAGATGGTTAAATGGTATCACTGACTCAATGGACATGGGTTTGAGCAAAGTCCAGGAGATGATGGAGGACAGGAGCCTGGTGTGCTGCAATCCACGGGGTCACGAAGATTCAGACACGACTGAGCAACTAACACAAATCGCTTGTTTGTCCCCATCTTCCCAAATTTCTGAATCACATTCATCTTTCTTCTCCAGGTCAACACCTTCCTTTTTTATCACATTCCAATGCTCTGTCTCTGGGACTCCCCCAATGAAATCACAATAAGAAAAGCTGGCATGTGTGGCTATTTTCTCATTTGAGCGATCACAGGAAGGAATGCAAACTCTTCCCTTGAACATCTTGGATGTGCTGCAAACAAAGCCATAATGGAAGCCTTGGGACTTCCCTGGTGGCCCAGTGGCTGGGGCTCCATGCTCCCAGTGCAGGGGGCCCTGGTTCTATCTCTGGTCGAGGAGCTAGATCCCTCATGTCTCAGCTAAGAGTTTGCATGCCTCCAAAACATCCCACGTGCCGCAATAAAGATTGACTGTCTCACATGCCACGACTAACACCCAGCTCAGCCAAATAAACAAATGTTGTTGTTCAGTCGCTAACTCATGTCAAACTCTGTGACCCCCATAGACTGCAGCGTGCCAGGTCCTTCACCATCTCCCAGAGCTTGCGCAAACTCATGTCCATTGAGTCAGTGATGCCATCCAACCATCTCATTCCCTGTCACCCTCTTCTCCTCACACCCTCATTTTTTCATCAGGGTCTTTTCCAGTGAGTCGGCTCTTCACATCAGGTGGCCAGAGTATTGGAGCTTCAGCTTCAGCATCAGTCCTCCAGTGAATATTTGGCATTGATTTCCTTTAGGATTGACTGGTTTGATCTCCTTGCAGTCCAAGAGACTCTCGAGTCTTCTCCAGCACCATAATTCAAAAGCATCAATGTGTTGGCACTCAAATACATAGATTCGAGCACTTTTCTCCAGCAGCAGTGAGCTTGGGCTTCTCTCTAGTGCAGGGTGCGGGTTTCTCATTGTGGTGCTTTCTCTTGTGGAGCATGGGCTCTAGGGCAAGCGGGCTTCAGTAGTTTCAGCTCCCGGGCTCCAGAGCACAGGCTTAATAGTTGTGGCGTACAGGCTTAGTTGCTCCAAGGTATGTGGGATCTTCCCGGACCGGGGATCAAACCCATGTCTCCTGCATTGGCAGGTGGATTCTTTACCACTGGACCAGCAGTCGCAAGTCCATTCCAGGGCCTTTAACTGTTAAGTTTCTTTGTTTTTGAAAAGCACTCTTCCCTGGAAAATTGAATGAGAGGTTTTACATTTTTAAAGTTTTGATTGCTTTTGTTAATTTTTTGGTCTACTTCATTGTTGCTTTTATTCTAAACCCTCATGACCCAGCAGACTCTTTCAACATTGGGCAGAGAGTGACCATTTCTCCCTGGCTCTTTGAGAGTTCCCAAGTCCTAGAGGCTTATAAGAGGCTTTGATTTGAAGGCTTAACTCTGGGACATGGCCTTTCCAGGGCTTTATGAAGTGATGGGGCTCTGGCTTTGCCTCACTTTCAAAATGTACCTGCAGCAGCTGCTATTCTTGCTGTGGAGCATTGGGCTTTAAATATGTTTGCTCCCTGTCGAGAGGATTGGCACCCTCTGATTTTCTTTTTCACCCATTTTTCTGAGTATAAAAGTTTGACTTCTTGCAAACGCAGTGCCTTTTCATGAAGAAATAGATACGACTGACTTTCCTGAGTTAAGGACAGTCTGGCGTCTCTCAAGCGTAGTAGCAGACAGCTCCCCAGGACTGGCTTGGCAGGCCAGTGGCTTCAAGATGTCAGGTGCTATGACTGACATGGGAAGGAGAGTTTTAGAGCATCATGGAAAACTAAGTAGGCATGAAGTAGATGCATCTAGCATTAGGAGCAAAGACTGACCACTTGCCAGTTTTGTGAACTTGGACAACAGCTTTGTCTTCATCTTCAGATGGGATTTATTGATATTCTATCTGCCTTATCAGTTTACTGTGAGGGCTGAATGAGCTAATGCAGGAAACGTGCTTAGCAAACTGTGAGTAGCAGCAATTGTTAGTAATGTTAAGAGCTGTTATTTCCTCCCTTTATTTAGACATTCCTTGCTGTAAATTTATTTTCCAACTGGTTTCAGGATCATGTTCCCTTTGGGGGCATCTGACGGTCAAGTTTGAGGGGAAAAAAACGCGTTAAAGGAAAATGGATGAAAATCTGATCAATCTTGACTAAAAATAAAAAGACTCTGCCATGTATTTATGTGATGTCCTGCACTAGCACTGACACTTTGTTAGGGTAGTAGGGTTCGTGGAAATAAGCTAAGTATTGATTAATAATTTAAATGTCAAAGAATTACGCCTGCCGTGGGGCAGGCAATGGAAGCAGTTTTGTTTGGTTGTAAAAATGCCAACATTCCTGAAACAGTGAGCTCATCATCAAATTCTTCTTCCACGCCCATAAAAGAATCTATGAATTGTTTGCTCGATTTTGTTTTGGTTTTCTGGGCAACTAAGAACAAAATAGGGCAGTGATTCTCAAGCAAGTTAGAGCATTAAAGTCCTCTGGAGGGCTTGTGAAAAACGTGGACCCTGAATCTTCGCACCAGAGTTGTTGATTCAGTAAGATGGGGGTGGGGCCTGAGAATTTGCATTTCTACTAAGTTCCCAGGCAAGGCTGATGCTGCTGATCCAGGAACTGCACTTTGAGGACCATTAATATGGAATGTCCTAAGGCCTTCAAATGTGGTGGAGACCTCAGGGCGATTTAGTCACCAGGAAGTGGGTTCAAATTCTGGGTCTGTCCTTAGTAGCAGAGAGCAGAATTATGTCAAGCAAATAATCTCTCTGAGATCCAGTTTTCTTCTTCTGTTTTTAAATGGAAATGGTACAGCCTTCTCCCTCCTCCCCTTCAGGTCATCGGAAAACTTAAAGAAGATGTCTGTGAAGCACTTTGTTCCTTGCCTGACATGCATTAATTTAAGAGTCCATTAACTTCTTTTACTGTAAGATGTTTTTTCATAAGTCGTGTATTTATTTCTGAGTGTTTGGGGCAAGAAGCTCTGTCACGTGGGTAAACTGCTCATTTAAATGACTGAAGCAGTTTGAAAGATTTCACTAAGATTCCATTTCAGAATTACCATGTCATTTGTCATGCTGATGTGTGTGTGTGTGTACTTTTTTCCTTTTAATTAAATTAGTTTCTTCCCCTTAAATTCTTACAAGAGTAGCAAGATGCATAATGGATTGGGAATTTCATCCTTCGTTTGTACATTGGAATTTCAACATATTTTCATGCGTTGGTAGAGGGCAGTGAAAAGGTCACAGCTAGAATGAAAACCCTGAGTTTTCATAATTCATGGACAATTAGAGTCTGACTGAATTTTGTCTTTTTATTCAAAAGCAACCATGTGAGTATCTCCCTGACACAGAAGCACCAGTTGCTGTTCAGTCACTCAGTCGTATCCAACTCTTTCGGACCCCATGAACTGAAGCACACCAAGCTTCCCTGTCCTTCACCATCTCCTGGAGTTTGCTCAAACTCATGTCCATTGAGTCAATGATGCCATCCAACCATCTCATCCTCTGTCATCCCCTTCTCCTCCTGCCGTCAGTCTTTCCCAGCATCAGGGTCTTTTCCAGTGAGTCAGTTCTTTGCATCAGGTGGCCAAAGTGTTGGAGCTTCAGCTTCAGCATCAATCCCTGCAGTGAATATTCAGAATTTATTTCCTTTAGAATTGACTGGTTTAATCTCCTTGTTGTCCAAGGGACTCTCAAGCTTCTAAACCATGAAGTGTCTAACACCTCATTTCTCAGGACCATTATTTCATCTGTCTAGAGTAGGGCCTGGTCATATGCATTTTAATCAATGAAAAATTAATCAGTCAATCTGTGAAAGAAGTAGAAAGTTTTATTCAAGCCAGATTGAGGATTATGATCTGGGAAGAGGCTCTCAGAAAGCTTCAAGGACTGTTCTGCCCACTAGAAGTCAAAGCACCGGTAGGTTAAGTTTTTTGAAACAGAGAGCTGTTCCTTAAATGACGTATTATTGACAGTTCACACAGTCACATTGGCAGGTACAAAGTGTTGCGTCACCATGACCTCTTCCAAGATCAAGGAGAAGAATGTTATCTTTAAGAAGCTGTCCTGTTGGTATTGGGAGAATGTTGCTCTTTATGGCTGAGCAGGTATTCCTGCCAATGGGCAAGGTCTGTTCTGTGCGTAATGAATTTACATAGTGCAGTGTTGGGGAGAGAGGACGCCAAAGGGCAGAGAAATTTTTATGTGTAAATTTTACTTGTCTTGCCATAAAATGAATTTTATTTCACAGAAGAATTAGCCCAGGTGGTGCAGAGACTGCATTTTAAGATAGACAAGGAAAGGGCTGCAATGGTCAAGACAGATTTCAGGTTCAGATTCTGCTGCTTAACTAGCTATGTGGACTTGAGCAAATTCTCCAATCTTCTCTACTCCCCCCACCGCCCCAATTTGGCTGTTTCCTTTTAAATTTATTTTTTATATTAATCTTGATTGGAGTATATTGCTTTACAATGTTGTGTTACTTTCTCCTGTACAGCAAAGTGAAACAGCCATACATAAACATGAAAAGTGAAAGTGAAAGTGTTAGTTGCTCAGCCGTGCCCGACTTTTTGCAACTTCATGGACTGTAGCCAGCCAGGCTTCTCTGTCCATGGAATTCTCCAGACAAGAATACTGGAGTGGGCTGGCATTCCTTTCTCCAGGGGATCTTCCCGACCTAGAGATGGAACCCATGTCTCCTGCATTGCCGGTGGACTTTCTGAGCCACCAAGGAAGCCCCATATACATACCTATATCCCCTCTTTTCTGGATTTCCTTCCCATTTGTTAATAGGTCACCACAGAGCACTGAGTAGAGTTCCCTGAGCTACACAGTAGGTTCTCATCGCCAATCTTCTTAATTCTTGGTCTCTCATATGTGACATGGGTCATTCTTACTCATTGGGACCATTATACAGGTTATATAGTTAGTGGATTTTAAAAATGCCTGGCATAGTGCCAGTCACAAAGCACTCAAAAGCTCCAGTATTGTGATGGTTCTTCTAAAATGCCACACAGGAAAGGTGGACAGATAAGATAAACACAAAAGTTCACAAAGGACTAGAACTGAAATGAAGTCAATTGGCTGTGTGTTAATCCGTAAAATATTTACTAAGTCTTCAAGAAAGAGAATTCTCCAAAGATTATGTTGAAGTGACTGATACCTTGCAGGTGGTTTAGATCAGGTACATTCGTGACTAGTTTCTAACTTGGTATAATCACTTTCCAAAAATTTATTTGTTTATTTATTTATTTGACTGCCCTGGGTCTTCATCGCTGTGTGGGCTTTCTCTGGTGGCAGTGCTCAGGCTTCTCACTGCAGTGGCTTCCCTCGTTGTGGGGCACAGGCTCTAGGCTCACAAGCTTCAATAGTTGTGGCCCGTAGGCGCTAGAATGCAAGATCAGTGGTTGTGGCCCAGGGGCTTAGTCGCTCCATAGCATGTGGAATCTTTCCGGATCAGGATCCAACCTGTGTCCCCTGCATTGGTTGGCAGATTCTTATCCTCTGTACCACCAGGGAAGTCCTGTACTTACTTTTTTAGTATCAAAACTCTATTTTGGACACCTTAAGGTAAAATGATGTTGGATTGTATTGAAACAAATTAATCAAATCTACTGAATCAGCAGACTATCATTTTTTACTGTCAGGACATCAATTTTCCATTTACGTTCACATGACAAGATAATGTCCTTTCATGAAAATACTAAACACTTCAGGAGATGCTAAATGAAACATCGTAACACAAGACAACAGAGCCAGTGTTACTCAGTAATAGGATGGGAAGATCAGTTTAGAAAGAAAGCAGTACTATTATAGACAAGTTTTTATTCAGAGATTTAAGAAATGCCATAGAAGTATGACTTGGATTTTTCTCAATTTCTCTTAAGCAATTTTAATAAATTTTATTCCTTCTATAGAATAGTCTTTCCCAGCTTACTGAAAAAATTTTAAATTATGTGCTTAAAATTAGTATTATGGCATGTTTTCATTTCCATGCTGTTCCTGAAGACCTGTCAGTGGAGCCTTGAGAAGAGAATTTATTCGCCACAATTGTATTTCCATTAAACAAAGCTTAAGAACAGACATTCCTAATGGGGTTTTCATTTATGGATCCTGTGGGGAGGGTTCCCCAGGGAGGATGGTCAACATTAATTAAAACATCTTGAGGCCTGTGAGCCGCAATTACTTCTCCGTGAGATGCAGTGAAGAGCTTTGTATAATCCCATGAAAACAGAGGATGCAGGAAAATTCCTGCTTTCTCATCGCTTTCATGAAGATGCAGCTTTTAAGCAAATATTCTTCAGAGTTACCACAATTGACATAATTCATTGCTCTAGGGAACAAATGTTTTATACTTTCAATTTGTTACCCAGAAAAGGAGAGGCCTTTTATATGGGGTAGTTGTCATGTTGCCTGCATATCTAAGCCAGGAGAGTCTTGAACCACCCCTGAAGTGATGATAAGGTGTGCAAATTATGGGTTTGTTATGTGGTTCCAGTAGGCATATGGGAGTATGCATATGTAATATAAGTAAAGATGTCACTTTGAACTGGTGGGACTGTCGGTTATTTCTTTCTAGGTTGGAAAGCGAGGGACAATAAGAGATCATTCTGGCTTTAACCCATCGGTGGATGCTGAAGCGATTCGTAAGGCCATCAGAGGAATTGGTGAGTAATGCTTTACAATTTCTTTCTTACTATTGAAGCAGATCAGGAATTAAAGCTAAAAGTGCATAGGTTCAGGTTGCCCAAGTTGCCTTTTTTACTTAATTAGAGAAATTGTAAGGCACTTAAAAAACTTGTGAAGAGGAAAAGTGTAGGGTACCCAGTCTATGTGTGTGTGTGTGTTTTCCACGACAATCATATGAGGTGGAGACTTTTATTCTCTTTAGTTTACAGATGGGGGAACTGCAGCTCAGAGGTAGTGAGTTATTTTCCTAGGGTCACACGCGAGTGGCAGAGCTGGGATTCAAACCCATGATTGAAATACCAGGTTTCTTCCAGGGTACCGTGCTTTCACAACACCAGGAGAGTGTCAGTGGGCATAGGCATGACCTGTAAGAGGTATTTAAGTTTCTATTTATTTATTTTTATCTATGGCTGTGCTGGGTCTTCGCTGCTGCGCACTGGCTTTCTCTAGTTGTGGCGAGCCGGGGCTACTCTCTGGTTGCAGTGGGAGGGCTTCTCATTACAGTGGCTTCTCTTGTTGTGGAGCATGGGCTCTAGGGCACACGGGCTTTAGTAGTTGTGGGGCATGTTTCCCTACGACATGTGGGATCTTCCCAAACCAAGGATTGAACCAGTGACCGTGGCACTGCAAGGCAGATTCTTAGCTGCTGGACCAGTGGGGAAGCCCAGGAACCCAGTTTTATCCAGTCTTAATATTTGCCATGTTTCAGTTCAGTTCAGTCGCTCAGTCGTGTCCGACTCTTTGCAGCCCCATGAATCACAGCACGCCAGGCCTCCCTGTCCATCACCATCTCCTGGAGTTCACTCAGACTCATGCCCATCGAGTCAGTGATGCCATCCAGCCATCTCATCCTCGGTCGTCCCCTTCTCCTCCTGCCCGCAATCCCTCCCAGCATCAGAGTCTTTTCCAATGAGTCAACTCTTCGCATGAGGTGGCCAAAGTACTGGAGTTTCAGCTTTAGCATCAGTCCTTCCAAAGAACACCCAGGGCTGATCTCCTTCAGAATGGACTACTTGGATCTCCTTGTAGTCCAAGGGACTCTCAAGAGTCTTCTCCAACACCACAGTTCAAAAGCATCAATTCTTCGGCGCTCAGCCTTCTTCACAGTCCAACTCTCACATCCATGCATGACCACAGGAAAAACCATAGCCTTGACTAGACGGACCTTAGTCAGCAAAGTAATATCTCTGCTTTTCAATATGCTATCTAGGTTGGTCATAACTTTTCTTCCAAGAAGTAAGCATCTTTTAATTTCATGGCTGCAGTCACCATCTGCAGTGATTTTTGAGCCCCCCAAAATAAAGTCTGACACTGTTTCCACCGTTTCCCCATCTATTTGCCATTAAGTGATGGGACCAGATGCCATGATCTTTGTTTTCTGAATATTGAGCTTTAAGCCAACTTTTTCACTCTCCACTTTCACTTTCATCAAGAGGCTTTTTAGTTCCTCTTCACTTTCTGCCATAAGGGTGGTGTCATCTGCATATCTGAGGTGATTGATATTTCTCCCAGCAATCTTGATTCCAGCTTGTGCTTCTTCCAGCCCAGCGTCTCTCATGATGTACTCTTCATAGAAGTTAAATAAGCACGGTGACCATATACAGCCTTGACGTACTCCTTTTCCTGTTTAGAACCAGTCTGTTGTTCCATGTCCAGTTCTAACTTCTGCTTCCTGACCTGCATATAGGTTTCTCAAGAGGCAGGTCAGGTGGTCTGGTATTCCCATCTCTTTCAGAACTTTCCACAGTTTATTGTGATCCACACAGTCAAAGGCTTTGGCATAGCCACTAAAGAAGAAATATAGATGTTTTTCTGAAGCTCTCTTGCTTTTTCTATGATCCAGCAGATGTTGGCAGTTTGATCTCTGGTTCCTCTGCCTTTTCTAAAACCAGCTTGAACATCTGGAAGTTCACGGCTCACGTATTGCTGAAGCCTGGCTTGGAGAATTTTGAGCATAACTTTACTAGCATGTGAGATGAGTGCAGTTGTGTAGTAGTTTGAGCATTCTTTGGCATTGCCTTTCTTTGGGATTGGAATGAAAACTTTTGCCATGTTTATTTCCTTCTAAACACTACCATGGGCTTCCCGGGTGGCGCTAGTGGTGAAGAACCTGCCTATCGATGCGGGACACTGACTGAGCAACTAACACTTTCACTTTCAAACACTGCCATGACCATCACTGCTATCAACAGTCATCATCATTATCACCATGAATCATTACAGATACAGTCCCTTCTGATTCTGTCTGGATCTCATTCCCACCCTATTCTCTAGAGATAAACAACATTCTCAATTAGAAATATATTTCCATGAAACTTTTAATTCTGTACTCCGTATGTGTGTACATGTTGTTTTGCATGGGCTCAAACAGTATAAATGGAAATCCTACTGGAGGTATTCTTCTGCAACTTATTTTTTATCCCTTAACATTATGTTTTTGAGATTTATCCATGTTGATATGTTTAGCTCTGGTTCATTAATTTTAACTGCAGAGTAGTCTATTGAATTACTATGTCGTAAGATGGAAATAGTGATGGAACTTTTAAATTGCCCACAATTCTTTTCTATTACAGTATAAAAGTACTGCACTGAATAGTCGTGCTTATATCTTCTGTGAATGTTTGCTAGCATGTCTCTAGAATATAAATTTACTAGAAATTTTGCCAAACTGCTCTCTCAAATGACTTTACAAATTAGCATTCCTACCAGCAATATGGTTTCCCAGGTGGCACAACAGTAAAGAATCCGCCGGCCAATGCAAGAGACACAGGTTCCATCCATCCTGGGTCAGGAAGATCCCCTGCAGAAGGAAATGGCAACCCACTCCGGTATTCTTGCCTGGGAAATCCCATGGACAGAGCATCCTGGTGGGCTACAGTCCACGGAGTCGCAAAGAGTCAGACACAACTGAGCGACTGAACACACACGCAGCACCAGCAATGTATAAGACTTTCTCTTGCCCAGTAGTCTCATCCATACTTGCTATGGTCATCCAGTAGAGTGGGTCTAAAACTGTACCTCATTCTATTTCCTTCCTCTCTCTTGTCCCTCATTACTGATGCAGTTAAGCATCCTTTCTTGTTTATTGGCTTCCTTTCCCATGAATTACTCCTCCATACCTTTTATCCATTTTTCAGTTGGGTTGTGTTCTTTGGCTTGGCAAGAAATAGCTTTTTAATTTATTTTTTAAATAAATTCTGGGTATGAAACATTTTTTTTAAATTACAAGCCATGAAAACATCTTTTCTCCAAATGTGATTTCCTTTTCACTTGCCTACAGTAACTTTAATCGAATAGAAGTTTTAAATTTTGGTGAAATTAACTTTACCAATATTTTTTGTAATAACTTATACTTACTGTCTTTTCTGTGGTGAGCACATAAAGATACCCTGCTGTATTTTCTCCCCCAGATTTTACAGTCTTATTTTTCACATTGAGATCTTTAATCTGCCTGGAGTAAATGCTTGTGAATGGCATTTAAATCTAATTTGATTTTATGTGGCTATGCAATTGTCCCAGTGCAATCGATTGAAGAGTTCATCCTTTCCACACTGATTTGTAATGCCACCACTGTCTCATAAGCTTTGCTATTTTTCTGCTCTCTGTTACATTCCATTGGTCTATTTGCCTCTCCCCATCTTTATACAACATTGTCATAACTACTATTATTATTTTATAGTGACACTAGTTTCTAGTAAACCGGGAGTTTTTCTTCTTGGCTCCTTGCCCTCTCCTATAAATTTTGGGGTCAGTTTGTCAAGTTTCATGAATTATATTATTCAGGTTTTATATCAGTTTAATATTATAGTATTTCTGCCTGTTTAGTTTTTTTTTTTTTCTGTTTTAAAATGAAAGTTATTTCTTTATCTACCTCTTGTTTCCCTATTTCCACACAGTGTTGAATAGACTTTTCCATGAGGCTATTGTCAAACTGAATGCATTAATGGCCTTTAAATTCTCTCTGTTGTCTTTCTTCCTTTACATTATGTTTCTTCACAGGTTTGCAGACCCACTCTCAGGAGGTTTTCCTTTGTAAAACCAGGTGTCGAGGTGGCATTTGCCTTAGGGACGTGTGAGATCCAGCCTCTGAACCATGGGGCGTCTTGGTTTAATTTCTGGTCTTGAGCATTTGCAGAAATAAGAGAGGAGAGATTGCCTGATGTACAACCTACGTGTGATGTCTTGGGGCATAAGGTATAGAGAAGCAGAGAAGGAGGTGGGAAATTAGAACAAAGACATGAAGCAAGAGCTGGTGGTGGCGGTTTAGTCACTAAGTCGTGTCCGACTCTTGAGACCCCATGGACAGAGGAGCCTGGCAGGCTACAGTCCATGGGATTCTCCAGGCAAGAATACTTGAGTGGATTGCCATTTCCTTCTCCAGGGGATCTTCCCAACTCAGAAATCAAACCCAGGCTCCTGCATCATAGGCAGATTCTTTACCAACTAAGCTACAAGGGAAGCCCAAGCTAGGTCCAAAGAAACTGGTACACAAGCTAAGGAGCTTAAGCTTCACCCTGAAGATTACAGAGAATCTTTAGGATTTCTATCAAGGAATTGATATGATCTGTTTAAAAAATCATCATTGATATGATGTGTTTAAAAAATTTACTTAGGCAGAACTCTACAGTATGAATTATAATGGGATCAAGTTAGGAGGCTACTGAAGTTTCCAGGTAAAATATGGTGAATGCACAGTAGCAGAAAAGAGGACAAATTCAAGAGATTCAGTTGATTGCTACAACGTAAAGAGTAGGGAAGAGAAAGGAGTATAGGATGACTTGAGAATCTTTGCTTGGATGACTGTATCTGTATTGGTATCATTGACTCGGGAACACAGAATGAAAGATGAGTTAGAGAGGAAGCAGAACAGAATGGAATAAAATCCAGTGGAATGAATGCAGATAGAATCCAAATGGAATGAATGCACCCTGGAGCAGCTGAGTTTGAGATACTTGTAGTTAGGTGCTCAGTCATGCATCGGTCCAGATGCCATGACAGGTCCGAGTTGATAATCAGATTCACAGAGCACAACGAAGATTTAACCTAACTCTGTTTCCTTAACTACACAGAGAATACAAGACCAGAGATCCACTGGGGCAGCCTCTTTCACTGGCAGGCCCAGCAGCTAGTCACATACACTTTCTTTTGCCCCATCATTCACGTAGAGTGAATGGTCCATGGCACCACTGCTATGGACAAATGGGACCAAGGTGTGTGTGGATCACGCAACATGGGGAAGATGAGCCTTGAGTTCCAACTGATATTTTATACCATTCTAGCCAACTCACAGCCCCCAACCCAGGGGTAGTCCTCTACCACAAAGGAGTAGACACCACTTCCAACAATATCTTAATACTTAATTACTAAGAAAATGGTGACGTAGAGGTCATTTTCATGCCAGACACGCATTAACTCTTTTAGTTCACTTCATTCGCTTAGTCGTGTCTGACTCTGCGACTCTATGGACTTAAGCATGCCAGGCCTCTCTATCCATCACCAACTCCCGGAGCCTCCTCAAATTCATGTCCATCGAGTCAGTGATGCCATCCAACCATCTCATCCTCTGTTGTCCCCGTCTCCTCCTGCCTTCAATCTTTCCCAGCATCAGGGTCTTTTCCAGTGAGTCAGTTCTTTGCATCACGGGGCCAAAGTATTGGAGTTTCAGCTTCAACATCAGTCTTTCCAAAGAATATTCAGGACTGATTTCCTTTAGGATGGACTGGTTGGATCTCCTTGCTATCCAAGGGACTCTCAAGAGTCTTCTCCAACACCACAGTTCAAAAGCATCAATTCTTGGGTCAGCTTTCTTTATACTCCAACTCTCACATCCATACATGACCACTGGAAAAACAAAAGCTTTGACTAAACAGACCTTTGTTGGCAAAGTAATGTCTCTGCTTTTTAATATGCTGTCTAGGTTTGTCATAGATTTTCTTCCAAGGAGTAAGCATCTTTTAATTTTATGGCTGCAGTCACCATCTGCAGTGATTTTGGAGCCCCCAAAAATAAAGTCTGTCACTGTTTCCACTGTTTCCCCCTCTGTTTGCCTTGAAGTGATGGGACCAGATGCCATAATCTTAGTTTTCTGAATGTTGAGTTTTAAGCCAACTTTTCCACTCTCTCTTTCACTTTCATCAAGAGGCTCTTTAGTTCTTCACTTTCTGCCATAAGTGTGGTATCATCTGCATATCTGAAGTTATTGATATTTCTGCCAGCAGTGTTGATTCCAGCTTCTGCTTCATCCAGTCCAGCATTTCTCATGATGTACTCTGCTGCTGCTGCTGCTGCTCCTGCTGCTAAGTCGCTTCAGTCGTGTCCGACTCTGTGCGACCCCATAGATGGCAGCCCACCAGGCTCCCCTGTCCCTGGGATTCTCCAGGCAAGAACACTGGAGTGGGTTGCCATTTCCTTCTCCAATGCATGAAAGTGAAAAGTGAAAGTGAAGTTGTTCAGTCCTGTCTGACTCTTTGGGACCCCACAGACTGCAGCCTACTAGGCTCCTCTGCCTATGGGATTTTCCAGGCAAGAATACTGGAGTGGGGTGCCATTGCGTTCTCCTGATGTACTCTGCATATAAGTTAAATAAGCAGGGTGACAATATACAGCCTTGACATACTCCTTCCCCTATTTGGAACCAGTCTTTGTTCCATGTCCAGTTGTAGCTGTTGCTTCTTGACCTGCATACAAATTTCTCAGGAGGCAAATCAGGTGGTCTGGTATTCCCATCTCTTTCAGAATTTTCCAGTTTGTTGTGATCCACACAGTCAAAGGCTTTGGCATAGTCAATAAGGCAGAAGTAGATGTTTTTCTGAAACTCTCGCTTTTTCAGTGGTCCAACGGATGTTGGCAATTTGATCTCCGGTTCCTCTGCCTTTTCTAAATCCAGCTTGAACATTAGCCCTTTACTTGTACTTAAAACAGGTAGTTAAGTATATGGGTCTGAAATGCCTGAGACATGTATGGACCAGTGGACATAGACACACATGTTTTGGGCTAAAAGGTTTGGATTAAGGCTCAGATTCTTGCTGTGCCATTTAAAAGCCTCATGACTTTGGCAAATGAGGTGCGTTTCCTAAGTTTTTACATCTTTATCTTTAGAACAGTTTAATCATACCTACTGCCCTGGACGGTATTAACTATGACAATTAATAAAAGGTGCCTAGTGTGTGGTAGGTTCTCAGTTAGCATCAGTTCCTGTTTTCTAGAGAAAAAAAAAATGACTTTGTATACCAAATATGGAGATAAGAGAAAGATAGAAGGTGAAATGACAGTGACTGAACCTCACAAGGATGAAAGAAAACCTACTTCAAAAGCGGCATGATCCTTGTGGTTCTTCCTCTGTCTGATGTCTGGATGGGAATGTTTGAGCCATGATGGCTTTCTTCCCCTAAAACTATCCAAATAAAGTTAATTTTCTTTCCTCAAAGCGAGGGAATCAAAGAAATAAAGATGCCAACCTGATAAGACCTGGAAATTAGAAATTAAAATGCCTTCCTCTCTGCATCTGTTTCAGACAGTTAATCATCTTTCTTTTGTTCATGACAGATACATTAAGCCTATTTGGGTTGATGGTGAATACAATTATTTTCGTCTCATTTAGGGACCGATGAGAAAACACTGATCAGCATTCTGACTGAGAGGACGAATGCACAACGGCAGCTGATTGCTAAGGAATATCAAGCAGTATGTGGAAAGGTACGGTTTCCCTAACATAACCGGCAGTAATGAGCTAATCACTGATGGATCAGGGCTGCTCCCACGTGATGATGCCCCCAGATCTTTTATTTCAGCCCAACTGTAACAGAAAGTGTCCAGTATATCCAGTCAATAGCCTGGAATAGATGTGGTTTTGCCCTTAACTGTCTGAATGGCCTTGGACATGTTGTTTGACCTTTCTGGACCTCAGTTATCTTCACCATTGAATAAGGAGGTTTGCCTTGGATCAGTGGCTCTAAATCAAGGATGATTTTGCTCCCCAGTGGCTATTTGGCAGCATCTCCAGACATGCTGATTGCCACAACTGGTGGGAGAGGGATGTTGCTGATACCTCATGGGACAAGATCAGAGAAGCTGCCCAACATCCTCCAATGTGCGAGACAGTCCCCACAACAAAGAATCATCTGATCAGTTATCTGATAAGTCCTGTCTTAGGTGATTTTCAGTTTCTCTTTCAGCTTTAATATATTTATGTAATTATAGATTTTTAAATTCATTCAGTGAATGAAAATTTACTAAACACCAGAAGTTTTATAAGAATTCTTCAGGAACATTTTGTGTGTCTTTTCCACCTAGTTTTTTGAGTGTTGAGTTTTAGGCCAGCTTTTTCACGCTCCTCTTTCACTTTCGTCAAGAGGCTCTTTAGTTCCTATTCCCATTATGCCATTAGTGTGGTATCATCTGCATATCTGAGGTTATTGATATTTTTCCCAGCAATGTTGATTCCAGCTTGTGCTTCACCCAGCCTTGCATTTCACATGATATACTTTGTACAGACTTTAAATTAGCAGGGTGACAATATACAGGCTTGACATACTCCTTCCCCAAATTTGGAACCAGTCCATTGTTCCACGTCCGGTACTAACTATTGCTTCTTGAGCTGCATATAGGTTTCTTAGGAGGCAGGTAAGGTGGTGTGGTATTCCCATCTCTTTCAGAGTTTTCCAGTTTGTTGTGATCCACACAGTCAAAGGCTTTAGCTTCATTTAGTCAATGAAGCAGAAGTAGATGGCTTTTGAAATTGCCGTGCTTTTTCTATGATCTCTTTAAGAAAATTAGCAGTGGCCACAGGACTGGAAAAGATCCTCTCCTTTCCAGTTCATATCAAATTTGGCAATTTGATCTGTTTCCTCTGCCATTTTTAAATCCAGCTTGTACATCTGGACATTCTCAATTCACATATTGTTGAAGCCTAGCTTGAAGGATTTTGATCATTACCTTGCTAGCATGTGAAATGAGCAGTTGTGCGGTATTTTGAGCATTCTTTGGCATTGCTTTTCTTTGGGATTGGAATGAAAACTGACCTTTTCCAGTCCTGTGGCCACTGCTGAGTTTTCCAAATTTGCTGGCATTCTGAGTGCAACACTTTCACAGCATCATCTTTACAGACTTGAAATAGGTTAGCTGGAATTCCATCACCTCCACTAGCTTTGACTGTGGTAATGCTTCCTAAGGTCCGCTTGACTTCACACACCAGGATGTCTGGCTCTAGGTGAGTGACCACATTATCGTGGTTATCTGGGTCATTGAGACCTTTTTTTGTCCAGTTCTTCTGTGTATCCTTGCCACCTCTTCTTAATCTCTTCTGCTTCTGTTAGGTCCTTGCTGTTTCTGTCCTTTATCGCGCCCCTCTTTGCATGAAATGTTCTGTTGGTATTTCTAATTTTCTTGAAGAGATCTCTAGTCTTTCCCATTCTATTGTTTTCCTCTATTTCTTTGGATTGGTCAATTAAGGAGGCCTTCTTATCTCTCCTTGCTATTCTCTGGAACTCTGCATTCAGTTGGGTATATCTTTCCCTTTCTCCTTTGCCTTTTGCAAAGGGAAATGCTATAACGTAATTTTCATTTTTAAAAGATTATTTTAGCTGCCTGGATAATGAACTGGTAAGGGAAGAGTAGAAACATAGCCCAGTCGGGCTGTTGGATCCAGAATCAAGAGGGTGTTGTGACCATCCGCAGGCAGCTGAGGCCTCACCCAGCAATGTTCTCCCAGCCCACGGCTCCCTTAAGACACCCTCCTCCGTGCTTCCCCCATGTGCGTGCTCAGTTACTCAGATGTGTCCAACTTTTCGTGACCCCACAGACTGTAGCCCACTAGGTTCCTCCATCCATGGGATTTTCCTGGCAAAAATCCTGGAGTGGGTTGCTCTTTCTTCCTTCAGGGGCTCTTCCCCACCCAGGGACTGAAATTGCATCTCCTGTAGTGCAGGCCGTTTCTTTACTCCGGAGCCACTGAGGAAGCGCTGTGTTCCCTTTATCAGATATTTCATATATTACATGGAAATTTTATCTTTGACTATTTCTGTTTTTCCCTTTAGGGGACAGTGTCCTAGGGGTAAGGATTGTGTCTAACTCATCATTAAGTGCCTGGCACAGAGCAGGTACCCAGTAAACGCTTGTCAAATTAAAAGAATTGCCAAGCTTCTGGCCAAGGCAACATACCCATGTACAGAGAATGTGAACGATCCATTGGCCTTTCAGGATTTTCAAAACATGGAGGAAGGATAGAGGGGAAGGATGAAAACCATGCCTCGAAGTGGGATGGAAGGAGAGCCTGTGAAGCAAGATCCGGTTGAGGACAGATGGGTTGGAGTGTAGCCATTGAGGAGGAAACTCTCAGGATGAGTACAGGGGCTCCATTCCATTTGTTTTGGCAGGAGCCTACCCCCACTGGGCCCCCAGGGTCGCGGAAGATGTTGGTCTACACCCACATCGTCATAGCAGTCGGGTGGGCTTTCAGCCTCTTGTTTCAAGGCTGGAGATCATCAAGAGCAGGAAAAATAATTACTCAGTAATACTCCTTTGGCTATTAAAAATAAAAACCATATTACTTGCCTTCAAGCAAGCGAGATGGATTGGACTTAGGTAACGTGTGAAAACACTGCTGAAAGAGGGTATGAGTAAGTAAGGTTTCCCTGTTGCCACATTTCTAGTTTCCCCTGCTCTCGTTGCCAGAAAACTGCTTTGGGTGCTTCCTGGTCCCACACTCCGAGCAGAGGCAAATGACCACGCACTGTCTTCCCTCATCTTCTCCCTTCGAACCTGTTTGGCAGACACTGAGAAGCCAGGGGGAATGGAGCACCTCCCTTTAAAACTGAGTGTGAATTATGGGGCTCCTCCCCCATCCTCTTCCCTCACCCAGCCCCAGCTCTGAGAACATCAAGGGCCTGGGAAATGCATTTTAATAGACAGTTCCTGTCTGTGCCTCTCACAGGACCTCCTCCACTGCCTTCCCTTCAGGAAACCATCTATAAAACAGAACATTTTGGAAGCAGTCATAAAATGCAGATTAATAGCCATAGAAGTATTTTCACCATTTCTGTTTATCTCCTGTGGATGTACATGTTTTTTGCCTGAATTCATACATTCACGGTCATCTATTACTAGATGACTTTGGAGGAAGAGAAGTGGTTCATGATTTTCTCTTTCTTTTAATTTCAGGAACTGAAAGATGACTTGAAGGGTGATCTCTCTGGCCACTTCAAGGGTCTCATGGTAGCCCTGGTGACCCCACCGGCAGTGTTTGATGCGAAACAGCTGAAGAAATCCATGAAGGTATGAGCTCTGCACAGGCCGTTTCTGCCTAGGATTTGATGATCAGAAAGAGTGTCTTTCTTCCAGTGCACACTTGAGCACGTGCTTAGCTGCTCCGTCATGTCTGACTCTTTGGGACCCCGTGGGCTGTAACCCACCAGCCTCCTCTGTCCATGGATTCTCCAGGCAAGAACACGCGAGTGGGTTGCCATTTCCTCTCCAGGGATCTTCCCGACCCAGGGATGGAAGCTGAGTCTCTTGTGTCGCCTGCATTGGCAAGTGGGTTCTTTACCCCCGGGACACTGGGGAAGGCCTGCGCCCTTGAGGTGTGGGAGTCAGCGTGATGGATTTGGAGATTCCGTGCTCTCCAGCTGTTAGAACAGCCCTGAAATGGGAAGCAGTTGTGGAACCTTAAGCCCACGTGTTCCTAGCCTGAAAGGATATTGTCCAATTTTGTTTCTTTGACCTGAGGAGTCAAATTCTCTATTTTGTTGTTGCTGAGAGTTAGTGGCGCCATCATTAACCCCATTGCCTAGGCCCCAAAACTAGAACTATCCTTGATCCCTCGCTTCCTCTCACACATCAAAGCTACCATTTTTTTTTTTTCCTGGTGAAGCTCAGCTCTCTTCTTAATTAAGGCCCTTTGACTGATTGAATTAGGCTTGCTTAGAATATCTAAGATGCTCCCCGAAAAGGTCGATCGATAATAGACTGTAACTGCAAAATACTTTCACAGCAACATTAGATTAATGTCTGATTAAATAACTGAGGACTGTAGCCTGGCCAGATTGACGCATAAAGCTGATCATTACACCCTCTCCTCCCCTGCCCACCACCCCAATTCATTGCTGTAGCTGTACTGGCTTTCTTGATGCTCTGTGGACATTCTCAGCTTATTCCTATCTTGAAGTATTTGTACATATGTTCTTTCCATCTGGAACACTATTCTTCCAGATATTTTCTGTTAATTCACTCAGTTTAATTTTCTTAATTGCACCTATTACCATCTAAAATTATCTTGTTAATTTTTGGTCATTTACATATAATTTTTTCCATCCAATGAACATGCAAACTTTGATCATATCAGGGAACCTCATCCCTTTAGGAACCTCCTCTGGTTCTAGAGGAAAGCCTGTGATGAAACAGATGCTTGACATACGAATGAGTTCCGAGAGTGAGTTTATAAAGTCCAATTTGTTCATAAATCCAACAAAGTTAGCCTAGGTACCCAACTATCTATCAGCTATATAGCACTATACTGTAATATATTTATAGTACTGTTCACACAAATAATACATAAAAAACAAACACAAGGAATAGAACAGTTTTAATCTTACAATCTTACAGTATTAATACCTTGAAAAGTACAGTAGTACAGTACAAAAGTTGGCATACAGGAGCATGTTCGAGTCTTTGAAAGTTTGCAACTTAAAGGTTTGTGTGTAGAGGACTTACTGTATTTGTTGACCTGAAGGAGGGGAAGGAAGAAGTCTAGTTCTGAGGCAAGACCATCTTCTTCCCATCAGAGATAATCACTTTCTTTTCTGTGAAAGAAGTATAGGTACCCCACAAAGCAGATGACAAGAGGTACAAGAGATATATTGGGTGAAATGCTTGCGAAGGATAAAGAAGAGACAGAGCAGGGTAGGTGGGGTGAAACTGCTGACTACAGTACAAGTGTGACACCTGTGGAAAGGAGAGAGGGAAAGAAGGCGGCTCCGACAGGAAGAGCCTCCGTCTACAGCACTGCTCTGAGGAAGCCGTGGCAGACCGATGGGGAGCCCTGAGCAAGGTGTGCCCTTTGGAGGAGTCTTACATGGGGTGGAATGGTGGCCCACCTTCGGTTCCCCTTCCATGCTCAGTCATAGCTGAAAGCACCCTGGAGAGACCATGATCTTGGTGTGAATTTTGTGGCAGATCCAAAGGTTGGAAGCTGTCAGCCAGCTACATTCTTTGCAGCGTGTTCTCTTGAAATGAAATCTCAGCAGTGCATTTCTGTGGCTGCTACATGGGGGACAGCTTAGCAGGTGACATGGTGAGAATTAGATTAGCCAACAAGGATTAGAAATTTTCCTTCTGTGTAAAAGAAATCCAAAGGAAGCCGTCCATAGCTCAGTATCATGCACCATCATTATCAGACCTTCAGTCTTGAGGTTCCACCATCTTCAGCCTGTAGATTATACTTCTTATCTAGATGGCTGCTCAACATCCAGCCATTACACCTTTATTCCAGACAACTGAAAAGAGTCAAAGGCCAAGACGTGTAAAAGTTCATCTTTTCTCTTTACGGACTCCCAGAAATTGTACGTGAGGCATCACATGTATTTCATGGATCAGAATTTAGTTATATAGATAACCTAGCTCTAAGGGAAGCTGAGAAATACAGTCTTTATTTGGGTCCATGTGTGCTAAGTCGCTTCATTTGTGTCCACCTCTTTGCAACTCCATGGACTATAGCCCTCCAGGCTCCTCTGTCCATGAGATTCTCCAGGCAAGAATACTGGAGTGGGTTGCCATGCCTTCCTCCAGGGGATCTTTCCAACCCAGGGATCAAACTCACATCTCTTGTGTCTCCTGCATTGGCAGGCAGGTTCTTTACCACTGAGCCATCTGGGAAGCCACTTTATTTGGGTAGCTTTGTGCTAAGTTTGAAAATGGGGATTCTGTCAACAATGAATTCTGATCAACGATGATAAAAGAAATATTGGATCTGCTCAATTTTGCCGTAAACCTAGGACTGCTCTAAAATGAATCAGGAGCTTGGGATTAACATCTGCGCACTAATGTATAAAAGATAGATAACCAGCAAAAGCCTACTGTATAGCCCAGGGAGCTTTACTCAATATTCTGTGATAACCTATATGAGAAAAGAATGTATATATGTTAATGTATTACTGAATCATTTTGCTGTACACCTGAAACTAACATGACATTGTAATCAACTATACTTCAATAAAGTTTTAAAAGAAGGAAAGCACCCCCCCAAAAAAAGTCTATTTAAAAATAATAAAATAAATAATTTGAAAAGGAGATCTATTGGGGAACCACTAGGAATCTTTGCCACAGAGGGACACAATTCAGCCTCTTTTCTTACACTACCTTGACCTGCTTTGATCAAGTGCTAGTGTAAATGGCTTCTACAGTGTGACTCAGTGACCTCAATATAAACCAAGACTCAGGAATCACTAGCCTCTAAACCAGCTGGGCTCATGGTCTCATATAATATCAAGGCTTTAAAAACCTCCCCAGTGAAGAGGATGATGCTTGCTGACCAACGCGGTACATTGGCACAAGGATGAACTCATTCAAAAGAATTGCAGAGCCCTCTCTAAATACAGTGACGCATCTGAATGCTCACTTCCGATCCTGATGTAAGCTTTCCCTTTATACTCTTTCCTCCTGGAATTAGTCAATGAACTTTTACACTACAGCAGGACATTTTCTTTAAAATTTTAATGTCAGTTAACTTTAGATGATTCATGTTATTTTAATACTAAAATATACAGAAAATTTAAATACTGGCTTAAAGAAAGTGATTGACTAAAAATGATTCTTTTCTTCCAAGTAAAACGAGATATTAAGACCAAAGTGCGTAAAGCTGAGTTTTTTTAAAGTGTTCTAAAAATAGTTTTCCATGAGACTTCCCTGGTGATTCAGTGGTTAAAAATCTGTCTTCCAATTCGAGGGAGATGGGTTCGATCCTTGATCCAGACGCTAAGATCCCACATGCTGTGGGGCAACTAAGCTGGCATGCCACAACTAGAGATCCTGAATGCCATGACTAAGACCCAGTGCAGTCAAATAAATAAATATTTTTTAAAAAAATGTTTTCCTTTTTCTTTCTAGGGCACAGGGACAAATGAGGATGCGCTGATCGAAATTCTAACCACTAGGACGAGCAAGCAGATGCAGGAGATCGGCCATGCCTACTGTACAGGTGATCATGTTTTCTGCTTACCTTTACCGCTGTTCACACCTATGTGAGCCAATGCTATTTTCCCCCAGAAACCCACCAAGCTCTTCTTCATGAGTGATTTTGAGAGGGCAAGAGTATAAAAAGGAGGACACATTCTACAATGGGCTAAGGACTGTGGATTTTTCAGAGAACATTTTAATATGATCTGAGCTAGAAACTGCTATATAGCAATGGCATTAATGCTTTGCATGTAAACATTACAACTCTAGTGGATTTTGCTCTCAGCAATTGCTGCTTAATTGAATCAACCATTTTCATCAATGGAAGAGACTCAAATCATTGTATATTCATATGACATGCTAAAAACACTGGGCTTAGCCTCATGATTTTTGGTGTGGGAAATTGTGTGTGTGTGTGAGCACTCAGTCGTGTCTAACTCTTGGTGATCCCATGGACTGTAGCCCGCCAGACTCCTCTGCCCATAGAACTTTTCAGGGAAGAATGCTGGAGTGGGTCGCCATTTCCTACTCCAGGGCACCATCAAGACTGGTGGCATGAAGAGATGTACTGAGAAAAGTCTGGGAGGGTCCCAAACATAGCGCTTGGAGGTCTGCAAGATGCATCCCCCTCCCAGCACAGTGATGTATTTAACTGCCAACCAGGGAGGGTCACTTGGTCTTTGGTGTCTGGGGTTTTCAGTGGGGTTCTATTACACATGCCTGATTTTTTTTTAGAAACTGAGCAACAGAACCTTTTACTTGTTCATTGATTCTCGGCTGCACGGGGTCTTCATTGCTGCGCACAGGCTTTCGCTGGTTGCAGCGATCAGGGGCTACTCTTGGTTGTGCTGCGTGGGCTTCTCACTGCGGTGGCTTCTCTTGCTGCAGAGCATGGATTCTAGAGCGTGCAGGCTTCAGTAGTTGCGGCACACGGGCTTAGGTGCCCCATGGCATGTGCGATCTTCCCGGACTGGGGATCGAACTCGTGCCCTCTGCATTTCATTGCACATGGATTCTTACCCACTGGACCACCAAGGAAGTCCTACACAGGCATGACTGACTGACTCCATCACAGCCATATGACTGAACTCCATCTCTAGTCCCCTCCTGCCCACTAGAGGTCAGGCTGATATCACATGGTTCAAAGCCTTAACCCTTTAGTCACCAAGTTGATCTTTCTAGTGTGACCCAGCGCCATCTGGAGTCATCTTGTTAGCATAAACCCAGCTGTGGTTCAAGGGACCCTCCATGAATAACAATGATATTCCTATTGGGGAAATTCTGATTGTTTAGAGGTTAGCTGCAAAAAGCAAGGGACAATGACCAGCCCAATTCTTATTAAACAACAGCTCCCTGCGCCTCCTCCAAGTACCTTAAGGGAGCTATGGTTTCTATGGTTTTGTATCATGGGAGCTTTTGTAGTGGAAGAGAGCAAAAGGAGGGATATACCAGTCCCCAGGTGGGTGTTAGAGAGTTTACTTTGAGAATTTCTCATTAAAATGTAGATCCCTCAAAGATAGGTGACTATTTTATTGTTAATGTGCTAATCAGGTCTAGTCAGAAAACCACAAACACATTAGAGAATTTTAATATCAAGAATTGTTTAAGCACCTTCTGGAAAACTGAAAAAGTGGAACAGAAACACAGGCGTAGCTCAGAAGTGTAACCCTCGAGGCCGGGACGAGATTAGGGTGTTTAGAAACTAGCTCAGAGGAGGGTGCTGGTACTTTCCGATGTTGGTACTGGGTTGCCCAGAAGTTGTTCTGGTTTTTCTGTAATATTTTTGGGAAAACCCAAACAAACTTTTTGGCCAACTCAGTGCTTCAGGGGTTCAGAGGAAAGGCCTCGGAATTGGAGTTCAGATTTCCGTGGAGGGGGCTCCATCTCGCTAGGGCTAGTACCTCCAGGGGCATGTAAATGGTGACTTGTTCTAGTAGCCTGGAGCCAACTGCTGCTGTCTGGGTGAATCTCTTCACCCAGTTGACACTGTCCTGCCTTCCTCCTCCTGCCTTCCATCTGATCTCCCTCTCCTCCCCTCATTGGTGGAACCTGAGAGGGAGGTGGGGCGGTGGGGGCGACAAAAGAGAAATATAATTTGTCGAGTCCTGCCCCTAGCTCCACAAGTCAAGGTGTAAAGGAGCAAATTTGGGGTAGATGAGACCATTGCTCAAAAATAGGCATAGATGGGTACATGGTGGGTGTTTAATGTCTTTGATTCTCTCAGTCCAACAAGATGTACTTGTAAAAAATCACGAGACCCCGGGGCTATATCCCAAGATGCTATGTTGCTTTTTGGTATCTGTTAGAAGAGTTACCACTCCATGAGTTGACTGACCCCAAAATTCTCCCTGAAGTTCAGCATTTGTTTATGTACAAACAGCCCTGTGGTGTAATCTCTATGAAGGGGGAATTTTTGTCTTTTTTGCTCTATGTTTTATTTCCAGTGCTCAGAATATTTTTTGAATGGATATCCCTAAGATTGAGATAGGGGACCTCAAGAGCCAAGTGAATGGGACTACTGTTTTGCTAATATGACAAGTGGATCCTTGTTCAGAGGTACCAGATGTCCCGGTATCTGTGTGAGTTAAGCTGTCTAAAGCTAGAAAGAATTGAACCTCATCTAGGTTCCCTTGGTAAGTAGGGATGCATGATACACAAGAATTGAAAGAAGGAAATAGTAAAAGAAGGAAGAGAGCTACAGCCAGTAATCTCAGTCATGTAGAGCCAAGCTGATACAGGACACAGAACTTTCCTGGGGACTCAGCCTTCCAGTCACTCCCTTTGCATCAGGCATCCGTGGCTCCCCTGTACATCTCCATCCGAGCAACATTTTCCCCTCCTTCTCTGCCTCTGCTGTTCTTGAAGAGACCAAGTAATATCTCTTCACTCACCACATGGTATGTGTCTCCTCAAGGCTTGCATTTGCTCACGGTTTCTAATTTTTTCTTGGCTTCAGTTTTATGCTTTATTTCTGGGAGTCTTTCCACTTCATTATTACTCTTCTACGGCTCACTCTGTAACAGAGAGGATTCAGTGGGCTCAGAAAGGCACTTTCTTTTAGGCAGAGTTCTCCCACCAGGTCACCTCATAGGCTGCTGGCTACCTCTAGTCAGAGGCCAACTCTGTTGCAGTCAGCTGTAGTGAGAACGATGGCGTCATATAATGTGAAACAGTGACCTATGCATTAGAAATCCGTCAGACGAACTGTCAACATGGCCCTCATAGAAGGACCAAGTATATGGAGTGGCTTGTACAGTACAATGATGCAATAACACTTCAATGAATAGAGATCTAAATTCTGAGCTCTTCCCAGTATTCTAAAGTCAACAGTGCATGAGAGAACACTGAATCAGGAATCAAGAGCTCTAACTTCTGCTTCAAATTCTGCATTATTAAGACACTGTATTTGTTTTTCTGTACCCTACTGTGCCCCAAAATGCATAAAGTAGTTTTTAACTTTTATTGAAAAAAATCTTCATATTTTTAGTCTCAGTTCAGTTCAGTCGCTCAGTTGTGTTGGACTCTTTGCGACTCCATGAACTGCAGCACGCCAGGCCTCCCTGTCTATCACCAACTCCCGGAGTTCACCCAACCCATGTCCATTGAGTCAGTGATGTCATCCAGCCATCTCATCCTCTGTCATCCCCTTCTCCTCCTGCCTTTAATCTTTCCCAACATGAGGGTCTTTTCTAATCAGTCAGCTCTTTGCATCAAGTGGCCAAAATATTGGAGTTTCAGCTTCAACATCAGTCCTTCCAATGAACACCCAGGACTGATTTCCTTTTGGATGGACTGGTTGGGTCTCCTTGCTGTCCAAGGGACTCTCAAGAGTCTTCTCCAACACCACAGTTCAAAAGAATCAATTCTTCAGCACTCAGCTCTTTGTAGTCCAACTCTCACATCCATACATGACCACTGGAAAAACCATAGCCTTGACTAGATGGACCTTTGTTGACAAAGTAATGTCTCTGCTTTTGAATATGCTATCTAAGTTGGTCATAACTTTCCTTCCAAGGAGTAAGCATCTTTTAATTTCATGGCTGCAATCACCATCTGCAGTGACTTTGGAGCCCCCCAAAATAAAGTCAGCCACTGTTTCCACCATTTCCCCATCTATTTGCTATGAAGTGATGGGACCAGATGCCATAATCTTAGTTTTCTGAATGTTGAGCTTTAAGCCAACTTTTCACTCTCCTCTTTCACTTTCATCTTCACTTTCTGCCATAAGGGTGGTGTCATCTGCATATCTGAGGTTACTGATATTTTTCCTGGCAATCTTGATTCCAGCTTGTGCTTCCTCCAACCCAGTGTTTCTCATGATGTACTCTGCATGTAAGTTAAATAAGCAGGGTGATAATATACAGCCTTGATGTACTCCTTTTCTTATGTGGAACCAGTCTGTTGTTCCATGTCTAATTCTAACTGTTCCTTACTGTTTTCCTGCAAAAAAATACCTGGAGTAAAAAGGAGGTGTGGGAGGTTGCATGAGACTCATCTAGATAATTCTAGTGTTATAAAATACTTCTTCAAATTCTAACAAATCAACATCATCCTTAGGCTTGATATTTTTAAATTAAATTTTTTTTTCTAAGAGTGAAGGATAGATGTAACAATAACATGAGTTAGGGAAAATGATGCCTACTAAAAGTTAATATTACTTAGATAAATAATCTGTATTTATAGTGGATTTTGTTTACTTCAATTGCTCTGGAAAATTATAGATTTCATAAAAGAGACTTACTAAAATCATACTGAAAAAGTTTCTCTCTCAACACAGTTTTTAAGATTAGATAATCTCAAATCATTTTCTGTTTTTAAGTTTGTTTTTGGCTCCACTGGGTCTTTGTTGCTACCCTCGGGCTTTCTCTAGTTGCAATGCATGGGCTTCTCATTGCAGTGACTTCACTTGTTGCGGCTCATGGGCTGTAGAGCGTGGGGTCAGTGGTTGCAGCACCCTGCAACTTAGTTGCCCCTCGACATGTAGGATCTTTCTGGACCATGAATCAAACCCATGTCCCCTGCATTGGCAGGTGGATTCTTAACCACTGGGCAACCAAGGAAGTCCTCATATCACTTTCTATAGTCGTGCTTTACTGATTTAAAAGGCTAAGTATTCATATGACTAGTTTATAGAGTTCTTGAGAATGAGGCAGGCAGTTCAAGTAGCCCCATGGTATCAGCTGCATCCAGGTGTACAGGTGGCTCTTTAGTACAGGGCTACTAAAATATGTGAACACACAGTTGGCATTTGTTATGGAAAAACAGTATGTTTTAGGGTAGCTTTCTTACTTTTGAGAGCTATCAAATAATGCAACCTAGCTGTATGCATTAAGATTAGAGATAGGTTCAATACAGCAAAAATAACAGTGGCTTAAGTAAGATGAACATTTATTTCTTTCATATATAGAAGTGTAGACATAAGCAATTCTAGGACCAGTATGATAGCTCCTCAGAACTTTCAGGAACCCAGACCCCTTCCTGCCTATTTTTATGCCATCACTCAGATGTAGTTCTTCACAGACCAAGATGGCTGCCTGAGCTCCAGCAATCAATCTACACACCAAGCAGTAGGACGGAGGAAGGCACGAAGATGGACATGAGCCATCACTAAGGAGATTTCCCAGCAGTGTCCTAAAGGTCTGCCTACATTTCATGCCAAGAGGAGAGCGGAGAATGTGGTCTTGAAGCTGTGTGTACTATGTCTTACTTAAGGCCAGGTTTCTATTCCTATGGAAGAAAGATGTAGTAGAAACTGGAAAGCACACTAATAGCTTAGCCACCCTAGCTTTCTCACTATACATTTCTTAGTACCGTAGGCAGATGAAATGAACCATGATTTGATCCAGAATGGCAGCTTTTTTTTTTTTTTTCTACTCTGTGCTACTATCACACCACACACTATAGTAATGGTTATAAGAAGAATTTATCTATTGCAGAAGAGCACTAAAAGATTAAGAAAAGAAGCAGTAGCAAGATTTATTTTATCAGGTACTCATTCCTTGCCAATGTTGACATTTAAGCTTTTCTGTTTTCAAATGATATTTTTAGCTTCTCAAGGCTTAGTTTCATTCTTATCTGGTTTCAGTGTACAAGAAGAGTCTTGGAGATGAGATTAGTTCTGAAACATTGGGTGATTTCCGGAAAGCTCTGTTGATTTTAGCAAATGTAAGTTTTTGTTTTTCATTTTTCATTTTCCCCAATAAGATGCATGCTCAATAATGATTTTTAGGAAGTTTTCAAACAGCCAAATTGAGACAGTGAGACTGCAATTTTCCTTATGAAATGATTTGTTCATTTTACATTTGCATCACTACCATGCAGCATAATATTTAACTACCGTCATAAAAGTATAACATAATGAGTAGACAAAAAATCTTGTTTTGATCAGTATATGGATTCAATGTATTTTGATCAGGGTTTGTAATACATTAGAAAATATTCTATAAGTTCATCTGGGCTTCCTTAGTGACTCAGATAGTAAAGAATCCACCTGCAATATGGGAGACCTAGGTTCAATTCCTGAGTCGGGAAGATCCCCTGGAGGAGGGGATGGAAACCCACTCCAGTATTCTTGCCTGGAGAATCTCATGGATAGAGGAGCCTGGCAGGCTCCATGGGGTCTTGAAGAGTTAGACACAACTGAGCAACTAAACACACACACAAGTTCATCTAGAAGAAAAATCATTTATTTCCATTGTAAGTGTCTCCATTTTTAAGAACATGCTGATTTTCTTCTGAACTTCAAAGAATATATCACTTTTGGTAGCATTTAAATTAAGTAGGAAACATAATTGAGAATTACCTTCAGAGAAGTTGTATATCAGTCTCAGGACTTAAAAAGTGACTTTCTGCAACTTCATCCTTGCCTTCTGTGGAAGAGCCGATTAACCATTCATCACCATGTGACCAAAATGTGGCCACACCTTGCTGTCTCTGTTTAGGATGCTGATGGCTTTATAAAAAAGATGGTAAGGTCAAGCACGATAAAGGGTGGAAATGGTATCGGTCTAACAGAAACAGAAGATATTAAGAAGAGGTGGCAAGAATACACATAAGAACTATACAAAAAAGATTGTCATGACCCAGAAAACCATGATGGTGTGATCACTAATGTAGAGCCAGACATCCTGGAATGTGAAGTCAAGTGTGCCTTAGGAAGCATCGCTATGAACAAAGCTAGTGGAGGTGATGGAATTGCAGTTGAGCTATTTCAAGTCTGAAAAGTTGATGCTGTGAAAGTGCTGCACTCAATATACCAGAAAATTTGGAAAATTCAGCAGTGGGCACAGGACTGGAAAAGCTCAGTTTTCATTCCAGTCTCAAAGAAAGGCAATGCCAAAGAATGTTCAAACTACCGCACAATTGCACTCATCTCACATGCTAGCAAAGCAATGCTCAAAATTCTCTAAGCCAGGCTTCAACAGTGCATGACCTAAGAACTTCCAGATGTTCAAGCTGGATTTAGAAAAGGCAGAGGAACCAGAGATCAAATTGCCAGCATCCACTGGATCATGGAAAAAGGAAGAGAGTTCCAGAAAAACATCTACTTCTGCTTTATTGACTATGCTAAAGCCTTTGACTGTGTGGATCACAACAAACTCTGGAAAATTCTTCAAGTGATGGGAATACCAGACCACCTGACCTGCCTCCTGAGAAATCTGTATGCAGGTCAAGAAGCAACAGTTAGAACTGGACATGAAGCAATGGACTGGTTCCAAATTGGGAAAGGAGTACGTCAAGGCTGTATATTGTCACCCTGCTTATCTAACTTATGTGCAGAGTACATCATGTGAAATGCCAGGCAGGATGAAGCACAAGCTGGAATCAAGATTGCCAGGAGAAATATCAATCACCTCAGATATGCAGATGACAACACCCTTATGGCAGAAAGTGAAGAAAAACTAGAGAGCCTCTTGATGAAAGTGAAAGAGGAGAGTGAAAAGCTTGGCTTAAAGCTCAACATTCAGAAAACGAAGATCATGGCATCTGGTCCCATCACTCCATGGCAAATAGATAGGGAAGCAATGGAAACAGTGAGATACTTAATTTTGGGGGGCTCCAAAATCACTGCAGATGGTGACTACAGCCACAAACTTAAAAGATACTTGCTCCTTGGAAGAAAAGCTTTGACAAACCAAACGGCATATTAAAAAGCAGAGACATTACTTTGCTAACAAAGGTCCATCTAGTCAAAGTTATGGTTTTTCCAAGTAGTCATGTATGGATGTGAGAGTTAGACTATAAAGAAAGCTGAGCACCAAGGAATTGATGCTTTTGAACTGTGGTGTTGGAGAAGACTGTTGAGGGTCTCTTGGACAGCAAGGAGATCCAACCAGTCCATGCTAAGGAAAATCAGTCCTGAATATTCATTGGAAGGACTGATGCTGAAGCTGAAACTCCAATACTTTGGCCACCTGATGTGAAGAACTGATTCATTGTTAAAAGACCCTGATGCAGGGAAAGATTGAAGGTGGGAGGAGAAGGGGATGACAGAGGCTGAGATGGTTGGGTCACTGACTCAATGGACATACGTTTAAGTAAGCTCCAGGAGTTGGTGGTGGACAGGGAAGCCTTGCATACTGCAGTCCATGGGGTTGCAAAGAAAGGAACATGACTGGGGGACTGAACTGAACTGAACTGAAGGTCAGGGATGAGGTACAGTCATAGATATGTGTAAGAGGGGCTTCCCAAGTGGCGCTAGTGGTAAAGAACCCGCCTGCCAATGCAGGAGACATAGGAGATGCAGGTTTGATCCCTGGCTTGGGAAGATCCTCTGGAGGAGGAGATGGCAACCCACTTCCGTATTCCTGCCTGGAGAATCCCTTGGACAGAGACGTTTGGCTGGCTATAGCCCATAGGGTCCCAAAGAGTTGGACACAGCTGAAGCAACTTAGCATACACACACTCACATGTGCAAGAGAGGAAATGACTTAAGCCCTGTCTCAACAGCCTCTTTCAGCTGATTTACACACCCCTTCAGTTTAGTTCAGTGAGTTCAGTTGCTCAGTCATGTCTGACTCTTTGCGACCCCATGAATCGCAGCACGCCAGGCCTCCCTGTCCATCACCAACTCCCAGAGTTCACTCAGATTCACATCTATCGAGTCCGTGATGCCATCCAGCCATCTCATCCTCTGTTGTCCCCTTTTCCTCCTGCCCCCAATCCCTCCCAGCATCAAAGTCTTTTCCAGTGAGTCAACTCTTCGCATGAGGTGGCCAAAGTACTGGAGTTTCAGCTTTAGCATCATTCCTTCCAAAGAAATCCCAGGGCTGATCTCCTTCAGAATGGACTGGTTGGATCTCCTTGCAGTCCAAGGGACTCTCAAAGAGTCTACTCCAACACCGCAGTTCAAAAGCATCAATTCTTCGGCGCTCAGCCTTCTTCACAGTCCAACTCTCACATCCATACATGACCACTGGAAAAACCATAGCCTTGACTAGACAGACCTTAGTCGGCAAAGTAATGTCTCTGCTTTTGAATATGCTTTCTAGGTTGGTCATAACTTTTCTTCCAAGGAGAAAGCGTCTTTTAATTTCATGGCTACAGTCACCATCTGCAGTGATTTTGGAATGCCAAAAAATAAAGTCTGACACTGTTTCCACTGTTTCCCCATCTATTTCCCATGAAGTGATGGGACCGGATGCCATGATCTTCGTTTTCTGAATGTTGAGCTTTAAGGCAACTTTTTCACTCTCCACTTTCACTTTCTTCAAGAGGCTTTTGAGTTCCTCTTCACTTTCTGCCAGAAGGGTGGTGTCATCTGCATGTCTGAGGTTACTGATGTTTCTGTAGGAAAATCCCGATCGCTGTCCCAGCCTGAGGGTCGAGGCGACACTTGTCATTATGCTACTAGGGAACAATTTATCCTCATTATAGTTTCAGTTCTTTTCAATGGTGAAAGCCTTCTGAAGTTTGAATCTATAAATTCAAGTTGATGAGACATCACTACAAACATACAATCCCACAGGTCAGTATTCCTAAGTGTACATCTACTTGTATGTGTGGTGAGCACACATGCCCACAGGAGGCAGTGGAGAGCAGGGCTCCTGGACAGGGTTTCACAATCAGGCCTGGACCTTCCTACTCCTCTGCTGCCTACCAGCTCTGTGTACTTAGACAAGTTACTTTAACTCAAGTCTTAAAGCCTTCATTTCACATCTGTAAAATGAAAATAATAGTATTACCAACCACAAAGGGTGCTGTGAAAATACAGAGAGAGAAAGAGTATAAATAACAGCAGAGAAAGTCATTGATATGTGGTGGCGGCAGCTTATTGGAATTAATGCCGACGATCATCAACACTTTCATTATTAGAACCAAGTGAATGATGAAAGGAAAACAAGAAGGCCACAAACCAGAGAAGGCCAGTTAGAGCAGAGTAGCAGCAGCACTGGAAGCCAGAGAAAATAAATCATGCAAAAGTCAGGCAGACATACAAAGACCTAATATTTGTAAATAGGCATAAACATATTTTTTTAAATTTTTGTTTATTATTTATTTATACTGAAGCATAATTGCTGAATTGATGCTTTTGAATTGTGGTGTTGGAGAAGACTCTTGAGAGTCCCTTGGACTACAAGGAGATCCAACCAGTCAATCCTAAAGGAAATCAGTCCTGAATATTCATTGGAAGGACTGATGCTGAAGCTGAAACTCCAATACTTTGGCCACCTGATGTGAAAAACTGACTCATCGGAAAAGACTCTCATGCTGGGCAAGACTGAAGGCAGGAGGAGAAGGGGACGACAGAGGATGACATGATCGAATGGCATCACCAACTCAATGGACATGAGTTTGAGCAAGCTCCGGGAGTTGGTGATGGACAGGGAGGCGTGGCTTGCTGCAGTCCATGGTGTCGCAAAGAGTGGGACACGACTGAGCGACTGAACTGACTGAACTTTATTTATAGTTATCATAAAATATTTTTATTTCCTGTGTTGTGCAGTGTATCCTTATAGCTTATTTTATATTTAATAATTTATATCTCTTATTCCCCTAACCCTATAATGCCCCTGCTTGCTTCCCTTTCCCCATTCGTAACCACTAGTTTAGAACAAATGCATTTTTTAAAGTATTAGAGCCAAAAGTTTCATTCATCTGTAATTTGCAAAATAATTCAGGCAATCCTCTTTCCTTGTCCATCTTCCATCTTTTATAATGTCCTGAATAATTTATGTGCAAGCACACACACTTAGCCACAGAGCCTTCAACAGTAGAGATAGTGGGGAATCTTTGAGTTTGGGGTTTATTTTAATAGATTTTATTTTTGGAGCAGTTTTAGATTTCCAGAAAAATGCAGCAGAAGCTACAGAAACCTCCCACATGCCCCTCCTCCTTGCACACATCTTGCCATGGTACATTGGTTATAGTTGATGAATGAATTAAATGATAAACGAATCAGATGATGATTACATGATCAATGAATGAACTGACACATTATTAACTAAAGTCCGTACATTAGGATTCACTCTTTGCGTTATATATTCTTTGGGTTTGGACAAATGTTTAATGTCTTGTGTCCACCATTACAGAATCATATGGAATAGTTTTACTGCCCTAAAAATCTGTGCTTCAGTCATTCATCCCTCTCTTTCTCCCTCTGAACCTCTGGTAGCCAGTGATCTTTTATCTCTATAGTTTTGCCTTTTCCAGATGGTCCTATAGTTGAAATAATACAGTGTATAGGCTTTTCAGACTGCATCATTTCATGGCTTAATAACTCCTTTCCTTTTTTTTTTTTTTTCCATCACTGAGTGCTATTTCACTGTGGGCTACCCAGGTGGCTCAGTAAAGAATTCACCTGCCAATGCAGGAGACCTGTGTTCAATCCCTGGGTCGGAAAGATCCCCCGAATAAGGAAATGGCAACCCATTCCAGTATTCTTGCCTGGGAAATCACACAGACAGAGGACTCTGGTGGGCTACAGTCCACGGGGTCACAAAGAGTCGGACATGACACAGAGAGAGAGATGTTGTTGAGCATCTTTTCATGCACTTTCTCACCATTTGTGTATCTGATATCTATTCAGATGCTTTGCCCTTTTTTAATTGGGTTGTTTGTTCTATTTTTGTCGAGTTTTAAGAGCTTCTATGTATTTTAGATACAAGCCCTGTATCAGATATGTGTTTGCATACATTTTCTCCCAAGGTGTGGCTTGTCTTATGATTCCCTGAAGACCTTGAGTTTCCAGAAAAGGAAACTCGTGCTCGGAAGACTGTAGGGATTTGCTACAGATTTCATGGCTAGTCAGCGGCAGGGCCAGAAAGAAAGCTGTGAGTGCTCAATTCCTTTGGGCCATGTGGTCCTCACTGGAAGAAACAGCTCTAAGAGGCCCCGCGGGTTCAAATGCCAAATGGTGGAATATTTATCTTTAAAAAGACTGCCTTCATTTTTATCTTCTCTCATTAGGGCAGAAGAGATGAGAGTCTAAAAGTGGATGAGCAGCTGGCCAAAAAGGATGCTCAGGTCAGTAACAGAGCAGAGAAAACATGTCCTTGAACTCTCCTCCCTCCTTACTGCCTTCTTATATCTCCGGCATCAGCTGGGGCTGTGCTGTCTTCTTTTCTGTCTGAAGGAGAAGCCTGAAGCCCAGCAATACTTTAGCTCCATCTTTCTGCCTTCCCCAGTGCTGGTTATTATTCCCCTGGCTCCTGCCACTTCAACTGCCAGCTTTTTCTGCTAGAAGTGAGAGACATGGCTTATCGAAGACCTCAGTGACCTATGAAATAAACTTACTCCTCTTCTCATCCCACCTCCTCAAAAAGAGACAGAATTGGGTCCGTACTAGCATTTACGTCTTCTCTCTTTTCCAACAGATTCTCTATAATGCTGGTGAAAAGAGATGGGGCACGGATGAAGATGCCTTCACCGACATCCTGTGTCTAAGGAGCTTTCCTCAATTGAAACTGAGTATGGACTCACGTTACAATCTTTTTATTTTTTTCTCTGCATTGTGTTGTTTTTGCAAGTACTTGAGGGTTTAATATACATAATTCTGGAAAATGAAGTTAAAAATGGTGAAGGCGGTCCCATTTTTATGTACAGACATTTCAGGAAACGACCTGGGGAAGCTGTGCTCCAACTCAAGGAGAATCAACAGTACTCGGGTTTTACCCTTGGAGCTGAGTAGATTACCTGTGTGTGTTCAGTCACTCAGTCGTGTCCAACTCTTTGCAACCCCACAGACTGTAGCCCAACAGGTTCTTCTGTCCATCGGATTTTCCAGGCAAGAATACTGGAGTGGGTTGCCATTTCCTCCTCCAAAGGGATCTTCCTGATCCAGGGATCAAAGCCACATTTCCTGCGTCACCTGCATTGCAGGCAGATTCTTTACCCCCTAGTGTTGATGTTCAGTCACTCAGTTGTGTCCAACTCTTTGCAACTCTTTGGACTGTAGCATGCCAGACTCCCGTGTCCTTCACCATCTCCTGGAGCTCGCTCAAACTCATGTCCAGTGAGTCGGTGATGCCATCCAGCCATCTCATCCTCTGTTATATCCTTCTCCTTCTGCCTTCAATCTTGCCCAGCATCAGGGTCTTTTCCATTGAATCAGTTCTTCGCATCAGGTAGCCAAAGTATTGGAGTTTCAGCTTCAGCATCAGTCCTTCCAATGAATATTCAGGACTGATTTCCTTTAGGATTGACTAGTTTGATCTCCTTGCTGTCCAAGGGACTCTCAAGAGTCTTCTCCAATACCACAGTTCTAAAGCATCAGTTCTCCAGTGCTTAGCCTTTTTTATTGTTCAGCTCTCACATCCATACATGACTACTGGATAAACCATAGCTTTGGCTAGATGGACCTTTGTTGGCAAAGTAATGTCTCTGCTTTTTAACATGCTATCTTGGTTTGTCATAGTTTTTCTTCCAAAGAGCAAAGTCTTTTAATTTCATGGCTGCAGTCACCATCTGCAATGATTTTGGAACCCAAAAGAATAAGTCAGTCACTGTTTCCATTGTTTCCCCATCTATTTGCCCTGAAGTGATGGGACCAGATGCCAAGATCTTCAGTTTTTGAATGTTGAGTTTTAAGCCAGCTTTTTCCTTCTTCTCTTTCATCTTCATCAAGAGGCTCTTTAGTTCCTCTTTACTTTCTGCCATAAGGGTGGTGTCATCTGTGTATCTGAGGTGATTGATATTTCTCCTGGCAATCTTGATTCCAGCTTGTGCTTCATCCAGCCCAGCATTTTGCATGATGTACTCTGCATATCAGTTAAATAAGCAGGGTGACAATATACAGCCTTGATGTACTCCTTTCCCAATTTGAAACCAGTCCATTGTTCCATGTCTGGTTCTAACTGTTGCTTCTTGACCTGCATACAGATTTCTCAGGAGGCAGGTCAGGTGGTCTGGTATTCCCATCTCTTGAAGAATTTTCCAGTTTGTTGTGATCCACACAGTCAAAGACTTTAGCGTCGCCAATGAAGTAGATGTTTTTCTGGAATTACCTTGCTTTTTCTATGATCCAGCAGATGTTAGCCATTTGATCTCTGGTTCCTCTGCCTTTTCTAAATCAGCTTGTACATCTGGAAGTTCTCAGTTAATGTACCGTCGAAGCCTAGCTGGAAGGATTGTGAGCGTTACCTTCTAGCATGTGAAATGAGTGTGTGACAGATAATAGACAGGGTTGGTTTGGGAGGGAGGAAAGAGGAGCCGCCCTCTGGGCTGAAAGCAGAGAGCAGTGTTCCTGCTGATGGCAGATCCTAAATCACGGCTTCCAGCCCCTCTCTTGCCTAGTTAGCTACTTTCCAGGAAAACCAGGCATCACAGGTGATCTCTGTTAATGCATAAATACGGATTATCATTCAACTTTTTCTGATATGAAGGTGAATGGGTGCAGTGGGGAAGCTGTTTTTCTCAGACCAGCTATTCCATGAAACTGCTAAGCACCCACCCCTTCACTCATGCATGTCCCTGGGTCATTCTGGAAGCAACAGCACCCAAAAATCTAGAACGCCACTTCCTGTGGACATCTAACTGTATCTTCCCTGTGCTGGTCTGGAGAACCACCACGGTGCATGACTATGCTTACACCGAGTTCGTGGGAAAATGAGGAGACTTGGACATTGAAATTTCATCCTTTTTATAAACTTATAGTAATTATATATTATAGTTGCTTTATTAATATCTTTATTTGAAAAATAAAAACCAAACAATCACAGATCTCCAAATTTTCTGTTTTCAAATTTTACTTGGAAACAATATACTTGGCTTATGAAGTATCCCTCCAAGCTAGGTGGTGTGTGTACAGGTTTTACTTTCGGGAAATATTGACCAAGAACTTTCAATGCCTTCCAGTAAGTATGAAATAGGCTCTGCTGCCTTGGGGAGTGATTTATTATTCAGCACAAAGAAATCCTCACAGTTAAGATTTCAGCAGCAGATTTAAAATATATTTGACTCATGACCACATTCTTGTTCCTCAGGTGCTGTTATCTTTTAAAAGTTAGCCCACCTTGCTGGAGAAATTGTTTATCATTTAACCTTTCAGGCTATTTTAAATGCTTACAGCCTAGGATGGGGAGGGAAGAAAGGAGAGAGAGAGATTAATCATTGAAGAAAATGGCCTATGAAGTTCAAGTTTTATTGTCGATGATATTTTTAAAAAGAAACCCAAAACAAAAACTTCTGTGCTGAGTTTTTGATGGTTTAAAGAAGTGTTTGTGCTTGCTACTTAATAACATGATTTGCTGCATATCAAATCAGAAGCTAAAATATATTCAGGTGTCAACTAGGATGCTTTCAATTTTTTTTGCCATGCTGCTTTTCAGCGTTTGATGAATACAGAAACATCAGCCAGAAGGACATCGAGGACAGCATAAAAGGAGAATTGTCTGGGCATTTTGAAGACTTACTGCTGGCCATAGGTAAGTCCATGAGTGCTTATAAACTGAGACACTTTGCACTAGTTTTCAATCAGTGTCAGGATCAGCTCTTTTCATCTCAGAATCCTGACTGATCCATCTTTATGCTCCCCAGAGCCCTCAGCACAGTCCATGGTACACACCATATGCTCAACAAATATTGTGAAATGGATGCAGGAAGATGTTCTCTGTTTAGGGCTTCCTTTGCCGTTTAACTTTGTGTTTATCTTGGTACCACGTTTGGATTATAAACTCCTTGAGAAAGAAAAATGTTACACTTCTACTGGTATTTTTATGGAGCCCATTGAAAGCCTAGATATAAGCCCATATGGTAATTAATCATGTTTGGTTATTTTTGGAAGATGTCAGTGGCTTCCCAACATTAAACTCAGGACAGAACTGCGGGTCTCCTCCCTGTTGGCTGTGCGAACAGGGAGAATCAGAAAGAAAATAAGTCACGGACTGAATCTGTGCCTGGAGAGACACGTGGATTAACAGGCAGACAAAACATGGTTATGTAAGCTGGTCTGTCTTCTCCATCAGGTCTCTGCAGCCTGTGCTTTTAGGCACCCAAAGAACACCTTGCAAGAAAGATGCATTCAGAGGAAAGAGACACTCTTCAAAGACAGGATTCAGTGACCATTCTAGTCCAAGTCAAGCGTGCAAGAGTGCTTAGTCAGTCAGTTGTGTCCCACTCTTTGTGACCCCATGGCCTGTGGCCCTCCAGGCTCCTCTGTCCATGGGATTTTTCAGGCAAAAATACTGGACTGGGTTGCCATTTCGTCCTCTAGGGGATCTTCCCTATCCAGGGATCAAACCCATGTCTCCTGTGTTTCCTGCATTGTAGGCGGATTCTTTACCCGCAACTCAGTCTAAATGCTCATAAGCACACAGGATTGTTCAGAATCCCAAAATTCTCTAATTTCTGGTGACTGTCTTCACTTGCTTCTCTGCTAATGCCAGGGTAGGAGTACCTGTCCTCCACAAAACTTATCATTTCACCAATGAAATATCATATCTAACATCAATCATAATAATTGATAGCTTCTCCAGTGAGATAAAGATAGCTGATATCTAAGCGCACCCTCCAGAGTGAAGCTCTGATTCATCTTTCAAATGTTAATTACCACCTCTGGAGGGTGGAAGGTGCCTCAAATTGTACTTTTAAAATAAACATTCGTCAGGCACGTACGATATGCTCGGCATTATGCTAACCTCTTGGCAAACAACAACCCATTTAAGCCTCATGACAATCCCATGGGTGAGGGATTGTTATTATCCCCATAGGAGACCTGAGGCACTGAAAGGTTAAGTTCCTTTCCCAGGTTACTCAGGGAAAGTGTGGTGGAGCTGGGGTTCTAACCTAGGCATTTGGGCTCCACAGCCTGTGATGTTAACCAGCCTCTCCAATGTGCTTCAGGGGAAACGGAGATTGAAACCTGCGCGTGTCACCCCGTCCACAGTGAAGTATTCTAAATTACAGAAAAAGTACCAGGGAGCAAGCCCTCCCTAAGGTTTGGCTCTATTCTCAGGATTTCCTCTGCATGTGTTATTTCACTAACTTCTGATCCTCTCATCAGTGCCAAGAATAGGATCCAAATGCTGCTTTAAAAAAATATGTACACACACACACACACACACACACGCACGGGCTTCCCAGGTGGCACTGGTGGTAAAGGACCCACCTGCCAATGCAGGGAACATAAGAGACACAAGTTCAATCCCTGAGTGCAGAAGACCCCCTGGAGGAGGGCATGGCAACCCACTCCAGTATTCTTGCCTGGAGAAGCATTCCATGGACAGAGGAGCCTGGTAGGCTATAATCCATAGGGTTGCACAGAGTTGGACACAACTGAAGCATCTTAGCAAGCACGTATGTGTGTGTATGTATAAGTGACTTGCTAAAAGACAGGCCAAGAAAGAATAAAAAGCTTCTTTTTCAATTAAAAAAAAAAAAAAGAATCAGAGATCAGTCTCCATACTTAGCTTTGAGAATATTCCAGTGTCAGTGATAAAGCCAGTTAATTTTTTTCATTTCATCCTTTAACCTTTACATCAGTTTTGCTGCTTTTTACCTTGCCTGATGTATTATTTGAAAAACTTTATTAAGAGGTACAGATTCTCACTTCATTGAGCTAAGAGGCATTTTTGGAAATAGATACTGAATTATGCACTAAATTTGGGCTACAGTGTGTGTTATTTTATCAAGTGAAAGAAACACTTTAAAATTTAACTAATTTAAAGTTCAAGATATGTCTCACTTTCATTTTCTATTTCAGGCTATCACTAGAATACATTTTAAAGAAATCTTTATTGAGATAGAAGTCAAGTACCATAAAATTCACCCGAAGTATGCAATTCAGTGCTCTCTGCTTTCACAGAGTTGTGCAGCTGTCACCAGGATCTAAGTTTGGGATCTTTCCATCAGCTCTCAAAGAAACCCTGTGCCCACTGACAGTCACCCCCCATTCCTCCCCACCCCTGGCAGCCACCAGTTTCCTTTCTGAGTCAATAGATCTGCCTGTCCTGGCTATTGCATACACAAGGAATCTAATACACTGCCAACACATAGCTTTCGACACGAAAAACCATCTAACATCTGAGAAATGCGTGGTAGGAAGATCGCTGGTTGTCAAATCTGTACGTAGATAGGAAGAAGCTTTCTTCAAAGAGACTATTTCATTAGGGAGAAGACTTTAATCTCAGAAATGTATACAGGATTCTGAAAATCAAACAGAAAAAGCTTTTCTTTTATGGAGAAGAGATAAACAGATCTTAGCAGAAGCTTTTTTTTTGAGATTGATTTGTCGCATGCTGGGTCTCCATTGCTGCATGCGCTCTTCTCTAGTTGTGGCGAGGGGGGCTCTTCTTTAGTTGTGGTCTGTGGGCTTATCACTGAGGTGCCGTCTCTCCTGGAGCAAGAACTCTAGTGTGTGCAAGCTTTGGTAGCTATAGCTCTTGGGCTCAGTAGTCGTGGCACAGCATGTGGGATCTCCCTGGACCCAGGGATTGAACCCTGCCTTGATAGATGGATCCTTAACCACTGGACCATCAGGAAAGCCCTAGCAGAAATTTTTAAAGAAGTTGGACAAGCAAGGAGGCAGGATCGTTGGGGGTTGAAAGGAAGCGTGTCTCGCCTTGTCAGCTCGTTCTTAGGACAAGCTGAAAAGGAGGCATGTGGGCATTTTGGTACTTGCTCAGTCTGGGGACCAAGCGAGGATTCAGGGGCCTGTGACAGGGGTCTGGGGAGGCCTGAGAAAGTTTGGTCAAAAGAACACAAATGGTAAGAAGCAAGCAACCAAGACTCTTGATCATCATAACGAACTTCAAGAGACTCCCTGATTTTTTGGAATTTCCCTGAGTTTTCCTACTGGGGTTGAGTCTTAAAGCAGGCTTCCTTATACTGTATACGCTACCACTTGCCCAAATATTCACACATGAGGAACAAATCTGGTAGTTAAGACCATAAAGCGAAGGAGAGGATGAAGGATTATGGAAAGAAAAGATTCCCTGCATTTAGTTTGTGGGGAGCGAGATGATTGAAAGACTTAATAGGATAAAAGCAGGCATAACAACTTTCAATCAAATGATTAAGGCTTGCTGAATATAAGTTTGAGAAAAATATAGGTAATACCAATTCACATCCTTGGTTTCTTCTCAGACAATTTCAAATCTGTAGCTGTTATCATGTTTGTTCCAGATTCCATGTTCCTAATACATTTCTCTGTTTCCCTTAAGACACAGACACAAAAGGTCTTTTCACTTTCCTTAAAAGAGTCTGAAAGGCACTATGAGAAAGCCACTGTTCTTGTTCTGATCTCCAAAATTCATTATAAAATTCATTCACTTTTGGTCAGCTTTCTACCTAGAGATCAAATTTAAGATGATACAAGTAATTGTGTTGCAATAAACAGACTTATTCCCTACAGACTTTTCTAGTCCTGGCTACTTTCACTTTAAAGGATAATTCATTTGCTCATGTTTTTGCCAGTTATCTTTATTATTATTATTATTATTTCTGCTTTACTCATTATTTCAAAATAAAGAATTGAAAGATTTCAGTGTGTTTTTTCAATGGCTGAATGTAGATTACACACACTGGTTATGTAATTAATCAGTCTATAAATTCTAATTCAATCACTTAAGAAAAAAATCTTTCTATTGGAAAAATTGGTTTTAAGCTGAGCTCCAGTGCCCCTATTTGCCTAATGAGTTATTTGGAGCAACATCTCTGCAATTTTTAGACCCAAGCTATTCATCAGTAGTCAAAGATGTTAGAAATGGAGCAGCCCTACACCCTAGGGAGTTATCAAATGTAAGCGTAGGTGTTGGTGTGTCTGGGATCTGGAAATGAGTCAGCTGCTGTGGGAGTATCTTTGGCAGGTAATTTTATTTTCCCTGTGGCTAAGGATAATTACTGTGTTAAAGTTCCATGCAAATATGATGTTATAAGGCTTCAAAATTCAGGCTGAGCATTCATTCATTCTTTCATTCTAAAGAAAAGCCAGGAGTAGGGAGGAGGAGAATGGTATGGTGACCCAAAAAGAATCTTTTTTTAAAATGTATTACTATAGATTAACTCAATTTCTATTAAATGAAACTGAACATTACTTTGCTTTTTTACAACAGTTCGTTGTGCGAGGAACACGCCTGCCTTTTTAGCTGAAAGACTGTACCAAGCTTTGAAGGTTGGTCTGGAAATTTCATTTATATTCTTAGCTTCCCTCCAGGAAAATGTAAAAATATTGCTTAATATTGATGGCATTTCCTATTTCTTTTCCACTTTGATAGAGTTCTCTTTTGTAGCTAATCTGTCTACTAATTTGGCTCATAGGTTGATAATGAGTTTCCTAATCATTACAGAGGTAGGTGCACCGAAGTGCTGACTAAATTATTTCTCCCACTTCACAGTAATGTAGGCAGTTGATTGGTTTTAGGACACCAGCCCTCAAACGTGATCCAGTGGCCTCTCAAGCCACCTTACTTAACCCACACTGAGCTAGCCGCCTTTCAGGATGTAGGAACCCTGTGTTTTCTCATCTGCTGTCACTTCTAGGCAGGGAGCTCTGTGAATCTGTTCAGTTCTTTCTCGTTTATATCTTTAGACCCTCATAGTGAGCCTGGCATGCAGAAGATGCTGACAGCAGTTTCTTCCTGGACATTTCCTATAGAAATCCACGTGCCCTTTCAAAGCTGTGTCTGCAATAAACACAGCACTTTCGTCACCTCCCATCCCAGTCTTGCTCTGCCTCCTGCCTTCAGTCATCTCAGTGGATAACACCGATAGGAACTAGCCTTCCTCCCCACCCTTGATCTCTACAGCTCAGCCACGTCAGCCTTCTTTCTGTTCCGTGATTACTCCAAGCGTCTACCCATGTCAGGGTCTTGGCGTTTGTCATGCTCCCTGCCCGGTGTGTGTCTCCTCCAGATCTATCTATGGCTGCCTCCTCTCATCTCTGAGGTCTCAGCTCATGCGTCCTCCTGAGAGAGGTCTTCCCTGTCTACCCAGGTCACCTGACTTCCTTTCACTCACACTCCACCCCATCGTTCTCAGTACCACTAACTTACTGTCCTTCCTGTCCACCTCCATCAGGGAGAACTCCATGAGAGTGTGTGCTCTGTATTTGTTGTGCTCAGTAAGCATTTGTTGAATAAATGAATGGTGTCAATATCCACCTAACTGCTCAGCTAGAAATTCTACGCTTTTCTTTCCCTCTTTCTTCTCAAACATCATTAAGATTTGTCAGTCTGCCTTTACGAGCATCTCTTAAATCTTATCAATTTTCTCCATCCCTACGACCATTATTGTAGATCAGGCCGTCAACATCGCTTTCTGTGTCTCTCTTGGTTATATAATCACTTCTGGATGGATCTCAAAGCTTCCAGTCTTATTCTGTCATCTTCATCCTACTCTTTTCCTGCAATCCATTCTTCAGACTGCTGCTGTCAAAGGAACCTTCTGAAATTACAAATCTGATCTGATCTCAACATACTCATTTTTAACAGACTACAAATAGTTCTTCACACTCAGGATGAAGTCAGAATTTCATTTCATGGTTTATAAGGTCTGGCCTTTCCAGATATATTTCTTGCTGTTCCTTCTTATTACTTATGTATCTGTAAATGTGGTATTATTTCTTGCCCTAAAGCGTCACGTATGCTGTATCTTATATTGAAACATTTTTTTTCCCTCTGCATAATAACTCCATTCCTTGGCCCCAGCTTAAATCCCACTTTCTCAAACAGTCCTTTACTAATCCTTGATTTGAATATGGTAGACCTCCCTAACATATGCTCCCATAGTACCCAACACTTCCCATATATCAGATTTTATTGTAATGGCCCATTTTCTCACCTGTATCCTTTACAAAACTGAAAGCTTAACAGGGGCGTCTCATCTCTGTTTTCAGCATTTAGCAATGCAATGGCAGAAAATGTTCTTGAATAAATGAATGAGGGTGTTTGAAGAAAAATGAGAGAAGGAGTCACTGCGGTTGAATAGTTTGTGTACCATAATCAGTGTCTCATGAATAGAGATCCATGTGTTGTTTTGTGAGCAATGAGATTGGTCTCGTGGACACTTGCATTTCTTAACAGGGTGCTGGAACTGATGAGTTTACTCTGAACCGAATAATGGTTTCCAGATCAGAAATTGACCTTCTGGACATTCGAGCAGAGTTTAAGAAGCTTTCTGGCTACTCCCTGTATTCAGCAATTAAAGTAAGTCTCTTCTTAAAAATAGCAAAACATATCTTGCCTCTCTCTACCCGTCGTCTTTCCCTTATAATCCTCAAATCATGGCAATTCATGAGTTAGGTTTCTCTCTCCTTGTCAGTGTGTAAATGTGTTTTTTGAATTATTTGTTAGCCATAAAAAGGAGTGAATTTGAGTCAGTGGTGATGTGGATGAATCTAGAGTCTGTCATGCAGGGTGTAGTAAGTCAGAAAGAGAAAAACAAGTGTCATGTATTAATGCACAAATACGGAATCTAGAAGAATGGTGCTGCTGAACCTATTTTCAGGGCAGGAATAGAGGCACAGAGGGAGAGAATGGATTTGTGGACACCAGGAGGGAGTGGAACAAACTGAGAGAGTAGCATTGACATACATGCACTTCTTTGGGTGAAACAGCCAGTGGGAAGCTGCTGTGTAGCACATGGAACTCAGCCTGATGCTCGTGATGACCCAGATGGATGGCATAGGGGTGGCTGGCAGGGACGTTTCAGAGAAAGGGTTGTATGTGTATACATACGGCTGATTCATGTTTTGTACAGCAGAAACTTAACACAACATTGTAAAGCAATTCTATTCCAACCTAAAGATTAAGAAAAAAGAAAGAAAGAAACCTCAAAAAAAGAGTGACAAAATATTTCTTAAAGATAGTAATTATTTTTCAGCTCTAAAATCCTAGGTACATAAAAGGCACTCAACATTTTATTTTTTTTAGGTTTAGTGGCCACTGATTTTTCTTCTTTTGTGAATTGCATATGCAAATTGCTTGTCTGTTTTCTTATATTGCACTGTTTTAATTTATTTCAGTTATTCTTTCTGGCAGTAGAACAAAAGTATGTATTTTACATTTCCTCTTTGTTTTACACAAAAGATAACATGATTCTGCACTTTGCAGTTCTTTTCATTTCAGGAAGGAAGCTTTCTCATTCTTTTTCTTTAACTTTTTATTTTGCATTGGAGTATAGCTGGTTGATAAACAATGTTTTGATAGTTTCAGATGAACAGTGAAGGAACTCAACTATACATATACATGTATCCATTCTCCCCCAAATTTCCCTCCTGTTCAGACTGCCACATAGCATTGAGCAGAGTTCCATGTGCTATACAGTAGGTTCTTATCAGTTATTCATTTTAAATACAGGAGTATGTACATGTCCATCCTAAACTCTCTAACTGTCCCTTCCCTCCACCCTTCCACCTGCCGGCAGCCATCAGTTCATTCTCTAAGACTGTGAATCTCTTTCTGTTTTGTAAGTGCATTTGTATCATTTCTTTTTAGATTCCACATATAAGGGATGTCTTACAATATTTCTCCTTCTTTGTCTGACTTACTTCACTCAGTATGACACTCTCTAAGTCTACCATGATGCTGCAAATGACATTATTTCATTCTTTTTAATGGCTGGGTAATATTCCATTGTATGTATGTACCATATCTTCTTTATCCATTCCATTGTCAATGGACATTCAGGTTGCGAGGAAGTTTTCTCATTCTTTTTAACAGCTGCATATCATTCCATTACTTGTATATTTGTACCTACCACATCAAGAGATGTTTCCAGTTTCTTGCTATTCTAAACAACACTGCAATACGCATGTGTGATTTTATCAGGTACAAGTTATCTGAAGGATGAGTGCTCAATAGTAGATAGGAGTGCTGAGACAGATGTCAGTACACCTGTAATTTTGATTGTTGTTCAGTTGCTAGTCGTGTCCAACTCTCTATGACCCCATGGACTGCAGCACACCAGGCTTCCCTGTCCTTCACTATCTCTAAGGACAGGGAATTTTGGTAAATATTATCAATTGACTTCCACTGCACCTCAATTAGTCAACTAGATTTGCTCATCAAAATCATTTTTATTTTTTTTAATGAGAGCTGTCTATTGTTTTTGTACTAAACCTTTGCAGGAAAAGATACATGCTTAAGTTGAAAAAGAAAATTTATTTGAAAAGGCCACTGTCCGGTTGCGCCTGGGGCTTAGCACAGATTTCATCAACTGCTCACGCTCAATGCAATTTGAATCGATTCTGACACATTACAATAGTTTCAATCAACAGAGGAAGATACAATAAAGTTAACTAAATTGTACTTACCAAGGCAGAAAAGGAGACACATACATTTTATAAAGATTTCCAGTAATAAGGTTGAAACATGAAGAGGTCCTTTGGTTCACCCTTGGCAAACCAGAAAATTCAATTAACTGATAGCTCTCCCTCTCCAGATGGCCTGGGTAATTGAAGCTTATTGTATTAGGAAACATGTAAGCAATGTGTATCTTGATAGAAAAGAAAAATCCATTGCTGAAGAGTTCAGTGTGTAATTTAAAATTATCTTAGGTTTCTTCATTTCTGTTGCCTAACATAAATTATTAAGTAATTTCATTACGTTGTCTATATTGATGAATAGAATCTTTTTGTCTATCCTCCTTGCCTTGGCTTCTGTCTTCCTCTTCCTTCTGCGTTTAGTTTAGACATTTCTCTGCTCATTAACACCTTAGGTGATGACTGGAGGGGAGAAGAGGAAGAAAGTAAGTGAAAAACAAATGTGTGTCACTTAATACTAAGACATTTTAAAAAACTGGATGAAATTAGTTTTTGGTAGATTTTCTTGATCAACAAATTAAGTATCTATCTAAAAAATAACTTGTCTCCAGAGTCTTTAAGAGAAAATGTAGTAGCTACCCTCAGTTAGTTCCTAATTTATGTGTAGACTTGAGGTGGACATAAATAAAGCAATTTCAAGATAATCATCATATTTCATATTGGTACTACTTGCTAAAATGTGAGATTGTAAGTGCAAAGAAATTTGAAAAAAGGATAAAGTAGGCTGACAAAATAATGTGAAACAGCGTAAAATGAAATATTGGATGTGGGGTCTAGAGGAGTAATAGAGGAATTGAGAGTAACAGATGTTTGGGATTAGATAGAGAATCTTCCCAGGTGGCGCTGTGTGTGTGCTTAGTCGCTCAACTGTGTTCAGTTCTTTGCAGCCCCACGGACTGAAGCCCGGCAGGCTCCTCTGTCCATGGAATTTTCCAGGCAAGAATACTGGAGTCTGTTGCCACTTCCTACTCTAGGGGATCTTCCCGACTGAGAGATTGAACCCACGTCTCTTCCATTGGTACACGAGTTCTAGGTGGTGCTAGGGGTAAAGAACCCGCCTGCACGTGCAGGAGACATAAGAGATACAGATTCCATCCCTGGGTCGGGAAGATCCCCAGAAGGGGAGTATGGCAACCCACTCCCAGTATTCTTGCCTGGAAAATTCCATGGACAGAGGAGCCTGGTGGGCTACAGTCTGTATGGACGCAGAGAGTCAAACACAACTGCAGCGACTTAGCACCCGGCACATTTCTTAGGGAAGTGAGTCTGAAGCTTACCTTTCAGGTTAATAAGCATGTGTGGAGTGCCTTATGAGCCTGGTGCTATGCTGGTCAATAGAGTCTGAAAGGTGAGTGCTCTAGAAACACACGTTTGATGAGAAGTAGAAGGATAAGTACCCTGTGCAGTGTTCTTGCCTGGAGAATCCCAGGGATGGGGGAGCCTGGTGGGCTGCCGTCTATGGGGTCTTACAAAGTCAGACATGACTGAAGCAACTTAGCAGCAGCAACAGAAGGATAAGTATTAATAAGGTGCTTGATTAATTAGGAGCCTACCTTGGGAATAAGGAAAAATACAATCTCAGTGGCAAGATCCATTCAGTTGAAAGAGAGCCTTGAGAACAGGAAATTGGTATTCCATTCATTCAATTTAAAATACTTACTGAAAGTATATTATGTGCCAGGTTCAGAGTAACAATTGTAAGTAAAAAAAAAAGTTTTCTGCCCTTATGGAATTAGAAATAAATGTAAAATTACAGCCATGTTTGATGTAAAGGAAAGAGAGATTGTGCTGTAAGATCACATAACAGGAGGGTTTGACCTACAGGAAGGTTTTGATTCAGATCTGAAAATGATTAGACTTAACAAGGCAAAGGTTGTAGGGGTCAGAATTCAGCAGAGCATTCTAACAAAAGGAGTCATGAGTGAAAAGACCTCATGGTGGAAGAAACGTAATGAAAAACGAGGCTGGAGGGACCGGATCATGCAGGGCCTTTTTGGCAATGTTTAAAGATTTATCTTTTGCTTAAGAGTGATGGGAAGCCATTGAAGTGTTTAAATTTTAAGCACATAGTGTCATGACCAGAAGTATGTTTAGAAAAGATCTCGTGACTCTGGAGAATGAATTGGACATAAGATAGAAGGGATGTGGAGTGATGGGCTACTGTATTAGTCATATTAGAGTAGCTCTGATTCAAAATAGTTGATGCAAAGCTACTGCTAATACAAAGAGAGGAAAAAGCAAAGACTCAGAAGATACTTAGGAGTTAAAACTTCAAATGACTCAATATGACATCTTGTGAAAAGAAAGAAGGAGTTGAGGATGACTCCCAGGTGTCCGGGGCTTCCCAGGTGGCTCAGCGGTAAAGAATCCACCTGTAGTGCAGGGGCTGCAGGAGACCTGGGTTCGATCCCAGGGTTGGGAAGATCCCCTGGAGAGGGCATGGCAACCCTCTCAAGTATTCTTGCCTGGAGAATCCCATGGACAGAGAAGCCTGGCAGGGGTACGGTCCATAGGATCGCAAAGAGTCAGACACAACTGAAGTGATTTAGCACACAGGCTTCTTTCCTTACAAGTAGATCAGGTTTTTAGTGGTTTTTCTTTTTTTTTCCCCCTTTGGGGGAAGTCAGGGAGAAAATTCCACATGTTAAGTTCGAGGTGTCTTTTGTCGAGTTAAAAACAAATGCACAATGTCAGAGTTGCGAATTACGTTTTATTTGGGGCAAAATGAGGACTGCAGCCCAGGGAATCTCACTTCAGATAGCTCTGAGGAACTACTCCAAAGAGGTGGAGGTGGGGAAGGTCAATATATATGTGATTTTGGTTAAAGGGGAGTTCATGGAATCAAGCGCTTATTTTACAAAAGGTTTTCGGCTAGTCATGAGGACCTGATGTCACGATGAAGGGATTTAGTGATTTTCTAGATATGAGGAAATGCAAGGATTGGGTTCATAAAATTAGTTCCTGAAAATGTCTGTCTGAAGACCTGTTCTGCTAGTTTTCCCAGAGTATAGTGGCTCATTCCTGGCCTCCACCCTGAACTTCCTCCAGGGGATATTGAAGGACAGCTTCCTGCGGCAGCGCATGATTTAACCCTTGTAGAGGTAGATGCCAAATGCTCATGGCAAGTTACAATTTGTAACTGACACTTCAAAACACGCAAATAGAGATGGCGAGTTGTAGCTAGTGGTATGGGATGTATTTTCAGAAATAATTGTGTCACTGAATCTTTGGACATGCATGCAAATGCTCTAGGGAGAAAATATAGATTCAGAGAAAATGTAATACGAATTTTAAGTGATAAATTGGGATTTAAGCATTACTAGCAGTGACTGGCTAAAGAGTGGAGGATGAGTCTACAAAGAAGACAGAAGTGGAGATGGCAGAGAGAAGGAAGAAAAGTCAGAACTATTTACAGGATAAGAGAGGGCTACTTGCTTAATGGGTATGATGGTCATTGAACCCATTTCCCAAAACAAGAAGCATTAACACCTTGGAAAATAAGCATTGAGAATCCAAGGAAGCTAATGACAAGAGATGAGAGCCTAGAATAGATTTGTTGTGGTCAGAATGGAAAAAGATTGGGAGAGGAGAGAACCACCAGTACCACTGTTAAAAATAGGCCAACAGAAACATTTAGTTTCTTAAAAACAATTAATATGGCCTAATTAGGAAGCTGTAAATTCTGTTTAAAGGTTTTGAAAATACATTGATATTTTTGGATAACAATTTCTAAAACTCCATAAAATAGAATTTTTTATTCATACAGAGGACTTCACCTTCCAATATAGAGGATTTGAGTTTGATCCCTGATGAGGTAGCTAAGATCTCACATGCCTGGTGGCCAAAAAAACCAAAACATAAGATAGAAACAATATTGTAACAAATTCAGTAAAGACTTTAAAAGTGGTCCACGTCAAAAAAAATTCTTTTTAAAAAGAATAGCTATTTTCCTGAAAGACATAAAGGAATGAAGGTAGGAGAAAAGGATGAACATTCATTGTCTACAGTGGATCAAAATTTTATGTTTAGTTCTGTTTTAAACTACTTGGATGTATTTTCTCAGCTAACTAATGGAACCCCTAATACTTGCTTACAACCTTCATCAGAGATGGCTAGAGGGAGCTGTTTTAATACAAAGCCAGAGCGTTGCTGACTTGTCAGTGATTCAAGAGACCATTATACAGGGCAAAACAAGACTTAAGAACTAAAATTTATGTAAAACAGAAGAATGTGTATTAAGGCCTGTTGTGTCTTATTATGAAAGCAATGCTTAGTCTCTTCTCTAAGTGGCCCTTCTTCATTGCTTCCTCTATCTTACTACAATATTAAGTTTTAACTGATAAGAAGTTGCCTTGAATCAAATAAGAATAATGTGAGGATTTTAAGCAATCTTGGTCAAAAGCCAAGTTTTATCACAGATGCTATGCAAACATTTTGCCTCTTTTACATAACAAACATGGCAACTTGTACTTTAAGCCTCAGACTCCCTAATGGCTCAGTGGTAAAGAATCTGCTGGCCAGTGCAGGTGATGCGGGAGGCACGGGTTTGATCCCTGGGCTGGGAAGACCCCTGGAATACTAAATGACAGTCCACTCCAGTATTCTTGCCTGGAGAATTCTATGGACAGAGAAGTCTGGTGTGCCACAGTCCATGGAGTCACAAAGAGTTGGACACAAATGAGCAACTGAGCACAGCATACACATGGTATCTTTTCTGAATCTTTTTTGGCTATCCTAGGAGAGGGGAACTGGGAAACATACTCTATAGGAAGGTAGCTCATTTCACTTTCTTAAGTCAGGAAGTATAGAATGGGGTTAAGCAGCCAGGTTAACTGGCCTGAATTCCGATTCTGCGCTTACTCTCTATAATCTGGGATAAATATCCTAACTTCTGTCTTTCTCATATTACTTCTTGGTTAAATGGAGATAGTTACGGTACCTACTACACGGTTGTTGTAAGGATTAAAGTAGTTAACCTTTAGAAGAGCAAGTGTTTGATAAGTATTAATATAAATATAATAAAATATTTTTTAAAGTTTGGTGAGAAAATAAAGGTTATGTAATATTATGTAATTGATGTACTCTTCCTTTTTTAAAAAACCCGAGTTGACATTTAACCACAATATATCACGCAGAATTTAAGTATTGTATATTGTAAAGAAGATGCTAGGCTGAAACGCGATTTCCCACAGATATGACTGGATGGTGGAACTGCAGGTGTATATTACCAAATGGTACAGGTCATGAGCTTCCCACGCCGGTGACTGCCCTAGTGCTGCGGGATTCGATTCATCCATGGTCCCCTCATTATTTACGCTGTGTCTCTCCTTCTCTCCACCTCTCCTGTTCCTTGCAGTCGGATACTTCCGGAGACTATGAGATCACACTCTTAAAGATCTGTGGAGGAGATGACTGAGTCAAGAACATCTTTTCCAAAGGCTGCCTGCTCCCACGATGGGCATTTTCCTCAGCTCTGCCTACTCCTTTTTCACAGTATTTACAAGTACAAGCAAGTGTCCACAATATCCTCTTTTTAACAGAAATTCTCATTGTTCCATAATAATAATAACCACAAAAAGTGATTATTGTCATAGAATGTCTCATCATAATGTAGCCACTTATAAATGAAATTTTTAAATGAAATTAAAGATCTGCTAATACTACCCAAATTGCATTTCTGCTTTGGAAGTGAGAATCTTTGTATCGTTGTAAAGCACTCAATGCCAAACAGTGTAATAAAGGTTGTTGCCTATGTAAAAGGTGATCTGTCTGTTAGTTTTTATCATCTGCCACCGTTGTTTGGTACCTGGCGCCAATGACTAAAGATATTTTAAAACATGTTTTTGTTGTAAAAGCTGTGGTTGCTTCAATTTATCTAGTGTCTTATTAATCACATTTATCTTTAAGAAAGAAGTAAAAATGAAGATCTGTGTAATCCTGGCCTCCCTTTTCTAGTTTGATCAAGCTAGAGGAGTGGCAATGCATGAGAAGCTATTTTAGCCCTCAGAAAACATCCGCTAAACTATTGATCTAACCACTGCCTATCTGAACAGTGAACATGACTTGTGGTTGTTTCATGCTAAATACTACTTTCCCAGAATGAGTATTTAGAATCAAGTTTCTTAGGTATCTTTTTCCTCTAAAATAAGTTTGCAGAACTACACACTTTTTCTTTTATGTTTTTTTTTTTCCTGAAAGGGACCTAAGATGAAATACCTAGGCTAAAAGGAAATATATAAGGTACAAAGCTCTAGGTAGAGTTATGAGCCTGAGCAGAAATAGAAATGATAGATGTATGAAAAATAGAGTGATGTGTGAGTTCAGAACTTTTAATCAGTAGATTCCACACTTCAGCATTTCTGAGACCTTTCAAATAGATGGCGAAGAAGTTATTTCTTGTCCTGAGATTTCCAAAATGCATATGGGAATAAAGCATGGGGATTTAGAATCTACATGCCAGGTTTTGGCATTCTGCCTTAGAAAGTGAAAGTGAAAGCCACTCAGTCGTGTCCAACTCTTTGCAACCCCATAGATTGTACAGTCCAAGGAATTCTCCAGGTCAGAATACTGGAGTAGGCAGCTGTTCCCTTCTCCAGGGGATCTTCCCAACCCAGAGATCAAACCCAGATCTCCCACATTGCAGGAGGATTCTTTACCAGCTGAGCCAACAGGGAAGCCCAAGAATACTGGAATGCGTAGCCTATCCCTTCTCCAGGAGATCTCTGTGACCCAGGAATCGAACTGGGGTCTCCTGCGTTGCTGGAGGATTCTTTACCAACTGAGCTTCCTGCCTTACCATACAGCCAAATAAATAAATATTTAAAAAATTAAATGGTGGTAATTATAGCACTTACTTCTTTCCTAGGTTTAAGTAAAATAATGCCTGTGAAGCACTTAGCCCTATGCCTGAACTTGACACGCGTGCAGTGACTGCATTGTCATTTACTATTAGCAAGCGATATCAAAATGATCAGGACAGCACTGCAGCTATTCTTCAGCAGGCTTCAGTCCATCTATCACGTGCCATCCCCTGTGCTAAGTAAGTGTCGGATGCTCCAAAGGAGCTCAGACTTGTGTACTTTGGCCAGAGAGCTTTAAAATCTGTTTAGGGAGAGAGACCAAGGTGGGTAGGGCTTAGCATACAGGAGGAGGTGACCAGTGACAAGGGCTAGACTATGAAGGTCTCACAGACCATGCTAAAGAGTTTACAAGCAAGGGAGAGTCATGGAAGGAGCATTCCAGGAGGATTTCAGTCAGGGAAATGATGTCAAATCTTTGATCAAGGAAGAATGTGTGGGAGAAGAAAGCTAAAGGCAGGGAGCCCACCTGGCAAATTAGTTCTTTAATCAATATGGAAGTGTTGAGCTAAGATAATGGCAGGGGAGAAAAGGAAGACAAATACACTCATTTAAGTATTTAGAAGATGAATGCTTCTAAAAATTGATAGAACACAGGAATCAAAAGAGTCAGGTGTCGTGTATGCCCTCACAATTTTGGCTTAAGTGAGTAAGTGTATCCCTGAGCAATAAATCATTGCTAATACTCATTGAGTGCCTGTTGTATAGCTGTATTAAACAGTGTAGTATATATTAAATCATGCATCCTCAAGGAACTTTCCGATGTAGGCATTAACTCAAAGACACAGGAACAGAAGCTGAGAGAAATCAAGTACGTTGCCCATTGGAAGAGACAAGATTTAAACCCAAGCAGTCCAACTCAACCATGTCCAGACCATTAACCACTATTTCCCTTAGTGTTTATCCCATTCTAAGGCCACTGTCCTTTTCAACCTTAAAACTTAGCTGTTTGAATGAAGGGATTTTTGTCTGTTGCCTTCTCTGCTGTATCCCTAGTGTTTAAAACATACACACATACTATGGGGTGTTTATAGACGTTTCATCACATAGGCTTGATCAATCATTAAGTCCATTTTCAGCCCTTTTCCCTTCTTAGAAATTTGAGGACCATGGCTGAAAATTCCAAACCTCTAATCATGGCTTTTTCTTTCCAATGACCAGCCCTCATCCAGGAGTCCATCCAGAGCCGCCTCTTTAGCAAAGACCAAATATTAGGACAAAAGATACTCCTAGCGTTCTTATCACTTAGAAAATTACAAGGGTTTTAAGAGCTCTGTGCCAGGAATGAGGGGGCAGAGACCAATATATAATGTTTTCTGTTATCTCACCAGGGATTCCCTGTGTACCCCTTCATAAACCACTGTGAATGTCAATGTAAATGTTATCCATCTCTAAATTTCTAGCCCAGTTCCCTAGTCATAGTAGGTATGTGACCAGTTTTAATGACAATGATTTGTAAAGTGGGATAGTAGATCTTTCCTATCATTTGTACCAGGTTGATGTAAGGAGGACATGAAACAATGATTGGAGCTACCATGAAAAGAATTACATGTGATTCAAATGTGAGGTGGAATTGTAGACTTAATATTAAAAGAATCGATTTTTGTTGTGTATATGAATCAAGGACTCACTAGGGACTGAGTACAGGGCTAGATCTTTTAGATCTCATTTATTCTTGGAGCAAGGTCCTATGTGTCATTATCCCCATTTACAGATGAAGACGATGAGACTCGGAAAGTATTTACTTGCAGGCATGTTGCATGCTAAGTTGCTTCAGTCCTGTCCAACTCTGCAACCCTATGGACTATAGCCTGTTAGGCTCCTCTGTCCGTGGGACTACTAGCCCAAAGTTACACAGCAGAGAAACCAAGGTTTCCCTTGGTTTCCCAATACAGATGGTGTTTGTGCATGAGTGTGTATGAAGAAAGATAAGAACATGAAGGGAGTGGTCATCACTGGACAGAACCCTGCAAAGAGAAAGGAACATTGAGATAAAGAAAAATTTCAGGGAAAGCTCTCTTCTCATCCCCTGGCCTCCTGTGCGTTGGGCCAGCTGGTGACTGATGGATTCTGATGACTCTGATGGAATATAGTTATCTCAAGATGCAGGGTTATTGTTAGTGACCCATCCTAAGAACTGCGATATTTATTTTTTAATATTTAATACATGTTTAAATACATGAAAATGAGAAGGGCTGTATATGGCCCAGGGCAGTGCCTGGTTTAGTGCATGAGCCTGGGATCACGATGCCCCCATCGGTGACTGTAGGCCCATTGCCTTGCTGAGTCACGCATTCCTCGCCCTTAAAATGGGAACAATAATAGTTCCTACCTCGTATTCTAATAATTAAGTGAGAAAACATTTAAAAGCTATTTTGCATAGTGCCTGACATACGATAAACCCTCAATAAATGTTAGTCCGGGTCATATTACTATCCAAGGGCCATGTTTTTTTATTGCCTCCAATTTCCACAAGGTGGCAGGTCGAGTTCAAAGTGGACCCCATGGCTCTGTGTCCCAAAGGCGAAACCTATTTTAATTGCTGCACAATAACAGGGCCCAAAATGAATTGTTTGAAAACATGTTCATTGTCTGTAGAATGTTTGTTACCATCCAGGCATCTTATTGTTGCTGTAAAACCCATCTTAATGGAACATATGTATCATTTAATTTCATCCTGTTGTTTCTCAAGATTCCCAGGACCATCTGCATTTACATGAAATGCGTATTAACTCTTCCAGGGGTCTCTTAGCTAAGTGAATACGTTCAAGTCATCTCATTTTGCGCTAAGTTAGTCCCTGGACAGCTGTGAAGAGGAGAAAGCTCGCAAGCCGGAACAAGTCCTGGTCTTGGTGAGCTGCAGAAGGCAGATTTATGCACTTCGTCCTGGAGTGAGAGGGTGCTTGGTCTATTTGTGAGGCGCTACCAAACAATGACAAATGGAGATTTCGAATAGGGGCGTGTCTAACCTATTTTTAAGAGCATATTGAGAGAAATGCTTAACTCATAAAATTTCAGATTTTTCTTCTGTGTATCCTCTCCTTTTTCCATTCTCCTAATTTCATATCATATTGATAGCCTCCAGTTTCTACAATTTTGCTTCATCTTTGACACATTGGTATTGGGGTCAGGTCAAACTGGGTCCAAATCCTGTCTCTACTACCCATTATAGCAGCATTTATAGCAGTAAGGATTTGACAGACACTTAGCTTCTTAATACCTCAATTCTTTTCTTCCCCCTTTGGCTGCTCTGGGTCTTTGTAGCTGCTCACAGACTCTTGGTTGCTACGCGCGGGCGTTCTCTAGTTGCGGCGCTGCTCTCTAGGTTGCAGTGTGCCTTGGGTTGCAGTGGTGTGTGGCTTCAGGTTGCAGTGGTGCTTGGGCCTATCACTGCAGCGGCTTCTCTTGTTACGCCTAGGCTCTAGGCGCTCAGGCCTCCGTAGTTGTGTGCTTGGGCTTAGTTGCCCCTCAGCATGTGGGATCTTAGTTTCCAGACCAGGAATCAAACCTGTGTCCCCTGTATTAGCAGGCAGATTTCTAACTACTGGACCACCAGGGAAATCTCCCTCAATTCTTAAATTAATTTTTTAATTGAAGTGGCATTGATTCATAACACTACCCAAATTCCACATGTACAATGTTATATCTCTACTTCTATATACCCTACAGCATCAGTTCTTTACCTGATAATAACAAAACCTACCTGAAAGAATTGTGAGGATTAAATGAAATAAAGCATGCCAAGAATTTAATTCAATCAGAAATAGTTACTAGTAATTAGACTAACATAGCCTTGCCCAGAAAATGGCAGATAGAAGGAGCTCAATAAGCATTTGTAGAAGAAATATTAATAAATGATGCTTATTTTAGTACCACACAGTTATAATAACTCTTAAGACTGGCCTTGGAAGTCTTCAAGAACACTTACTTATATCAGTGTGATTTTGTCAACTGTGTCCTCTGATGACTCAGTCAAAGATGTAAAGCTTCTCTGGCTTATTTCCTGCTCATCACTTGATAAACTAGGTGACATGTGAGCAGTCAATTTACATAACTTCTCTGTGCCTTAGTTTCTTTATCCATAAAGCTGGAATGGCAATAGCATTTAATGGCTCAGATTCAGGTGACTGTGAGGTTTCAGTAAGTCTGCTGTGGGCTTCCCAGCTGGCGCAGTGGTGAAACAATGCAGGAGACTCAAGAGACACAGTTTCAATCCCTGAATCAGGAAGATCCTCTGGAGTAGGAAATGGGAACCCAGTCCAGTATTCTTGCCTGGAAAATCTCATGGACAGAGGAGCCTGGCAGGCTACAGTCCACGGGGTCACAAAGAGTCAGACAGTACTCAGCACAGAGCTTGCCATACCTTAAATGCTCAGTAAATGGGAGCTATTATTCTCTGGCTCACTTTGGAAGACCTATAGTTGCTTCTCCGTGATTCACTTGGGGGATTTTCAGATGTTGTGAAGTGAACTTTTCTAGTTTGTAATTAGAAAAGAAGATAAACCAGATCTCTTGGCCATTTCCTCCCTTTGAAACCTCATGTTTTATGAACCACGGAAAGTACCACAAATTTCTTTTCAACCCACCCCAGCAAACTGACAAATTCGGATATTTTTCACCCACTCTCTGTATGTCTCCCATGGGACTCTGAAAATAAAGGAAGTATTCATTGCTTTGTGCGTAAGCTGTTTTCCTAGTGTCTATTTCTTGAGTTTTGACAAACTCAGCTTTCTGACAGTTTCATCTACTAGACAATCAGCCCTGCTCCAAGACCAGAGTTTGCCTGTTTCTGTGGATTTTGTAAAGTCAAAAGTGGGAGAGAGGAGAATTTCAAGTGAGGAGGAGAGTTAGAGTAGGAGTGACTTTGAAGAGCTGCTGCAGTAAACAGTAATAAGAAATCCCAACTCCCAAACCCAGGACACCAAAACAGCCCATTCTGCTGCATGAGTTTTCAAACCAGCATGAGAAAACAGGTCATCAAAACCTGCGGGAGTCCCCTTCCAGCACAAGCTTTGGTGGAACTAGATATGGCAGTAAATAATGGCCCAGGTGACTTGCAGAGTTCTGGGCTTGCCCTGAAGTAACTGAGAACAGTAGCAACCATCAGGCAAAAGAGAACTTTGACAAAGGACACTGATATCAAATCAGCACCTACACACACCAGCATGCCACAGTGGGAGGAAGTGTGGAGAACAAAGGTTCCTGCTGGAAAGTGAGGGAGAAGGAGCCAAATTCACACCTCCCCTTAGAGAACGGCAGCCAGGGCATAAGTGGCCTTGACCAGTGCTCCTGGCCACATCCGTCACGCCGAGATTAGAGATTTTCAATGGGGAAAATTGAAACTTTGGTTTTGTGTTAGAGAGCCAAGTTTACAAAGACAAATTCAGATCATGTAGTGCGTATTCTCTTTAAACAGTTGTTGACTGATCTCTTCAGTCAAACTGTCTTCCTTGGTTGCTGTCAGTCACATCAACTCCGTGAGTCTTTTATTCCTTCAAGTATTTACTCTACGGTAACCATATAGCCCAGTAACTGTGCTTGGTGCTGGGGTTATAAGGATGAATAAAGGAACTCATTTTCCTACCTCAGACTTGATATTCTAGGGGGAATGAGGAAGAGAAAGTAAAGACAGATGCCTGGCTAATTAACAAAGATAACATGGTGCTGATCGTGCTAGTGTGGGGGGATGATGTGATGGTGGTGGTGATTATGATAGTGTGGGGGGATGATGTGATGGTGTGGGGGGATGATGCGATGGTGGTGGTGATTATGATAGTGTGGGGGGATGATGCGATGGTGTGGGGGGGTGATGCGATGGTGTGGGGGATGATGCGATGGTGTGGGGGGATGATGCGATGGTGTGGGGGATGATGCGATGGTGTGGGGGGGTGATGCGATGGTGTGGGGGATGATGCGATGGTGTGGGGGATGATGCGATGGTGTGGGGGGATGATGCGATGGTGTGGGGGATGATGCGATGGTGTGGGGGATGATGCGATGGTGTGGGGGGATGATGCGATGGTGTGGGGGGATGATGCGATGGTGTGGGGGGATGATGCGATGGTGTGGGGGGATGATGCGATGGTGTGGGGGATGATGCGATGGTGTGGGGGGATGATGCGATGGTGTGGGGGCATGATGGTGTGGGGGATGATGCGATGGTGTGGGGGCATGATGCGATGGTGTGGGGGATGATGCGATGGTGTGGGGGGATGATGCGATGGTGTGGGGGGGTGATGCGATGGTGTGGGGGGATGATGCGATGGTGTGGGGGATGATGCGATGGTGTGGGGGATGATGCGATGGTGTGGGGGGATGATGCGATGGTGTGGGGGATGATGCGATGGTGTGGGGGGATGATGCGATGGTGTGGGGGATGATGCGATGGTGTGGGGGGATGATGTGATGGTGTGGGGGGGGTGATGTGATGGTGGTGGTGGTGGTGATTGTGATAGTGTGGGGGGATGATGTGATGGTGTGGGGGGTGATGTGATGGTGGTGGTGATTGTGGTAGTTTTGGATGGGTGATGGCTGGTGTTAGGATTGAGGGTTGATGGTAGTAGTGGATGGTTTAGAGAGCAGACAGACCTGGCTGCCCTATTTTGAAGCTGTTTACCGTCAGACAAGATTCTCACGGTTGTTTCTGACTTCCAGAGTCAACAAATAAAATATTTGAAGAAACTGCTGATTACTGAACTGAAGTGAAATTTGCTTAGTCACATCCGACTTTGTGACCCATGGGCTATACAGTCCATGGAATTCTTCAGGCCAGAATACTGGAGTAGGTCGCTTTTCTCTTCTCCAGGGGATCTCCCCAACCCAGGGATCAAACCCAGGTCTTCCACATTGCAGACAGATTCTTTACCAGCTGAGCCACAAGGGAAGCCCAAGAATACTGGAGTGGGTAGCCTATCGCTTCTCCAGTGGATCTTCCCAACCCAGGAATTGAACAGAGGTCTCCTGCATTGCAGGCAGATTCTTTGCCAACCAAGCTATCAGGGAATCCCTAAAGTGAAAGTGAAAGTCAGTCAGTGGTGTCTGACTCTTAGGGAATCCATGGACTGTATCAGTCAGTTCAGTTCAGTTCAGTCGCTCAGTCGTGTCCAACTCTTTGCGACTCCATGAATCGCAGCACTCCAGGCCTCCCTGTCCATCACCATCTCCCAGAGTTCACTCAGACTCACGTTCATCGAGTCAGTGATGCCATCCAGCCATCTCATCCTCTGTCGTCCCCTTCTCCTCCTGCCCCAAATCCCTCCCAGCATCAGAGTCTTTTCCAATGAGTCAACTCTTCCCATGAGGTGGCCAAAGTACTGGAGTTTCAGCTTTAGCATCATTCCTTCCAAAGAAATCCCAGGGTTGATCTCCTTCAGAATGGACTGGTTGGATCTCCTTGCAGTCCAAGGGACTCTCAAGAGTCTTCTCCAACACCAACATCAATTCTTCGGCACTCAGCTTTCTTCATAGTCCAACTCTCACATCCATGCATGACCACTGGAAAAACCATAGCCTTGACTAGACGGACCTTATGGAATTCTCCAGGTCAGAATACTGGAGTGGGTAACCTTTCCCTTCTCCAGGGGATCTTCCCAACCCTGGGGTCAAACCCAAGCTGATTATTAGATGTTCAGTTATTTGTTGTTAAATTCATGAAGGGCAGTGGTTAAGAGTCTAAAGCCAGTCAGGTTCAGGTTCAAATTTTAGCTCTAAACATACTAGTCATGGAAAAATTATTTAAACACTTGGTCACTTCATTTCCTTATCTGTGATATTTGAGAGTTAAAATTAAACCAACCATCTCAGATTATACAGATGACATAGATCAATGCTTGTAAGCAATTAGAACAACTCAGGGAATTTTATGTACTATGTGAGTGCTAGCTATTTATCTTGAACTGTAGTGAAAATGTGATATGCTCTGTAATGATCTTATTAAAAATTCTGAAACTACTACTCACCATTAAAATGCATAGATATAGATAGGTAGATAGATACACTTGTAAAAGAGATTCTTGATATTTTGCCACATAGAGGAAAAAATAAAAAACATGTTCGCAAAGCAGTGGGAAATAGGAAACCAGGCAGACTGTAAAAGCTCATGACAGAGGTGGTTGTTCATCTCTGGGTGGCTCAGGTAACGCATTTTCTTCTTTTTTCTAAGTCATACTTTATAAAATTGTAACACTCATTGGTTCCTGTGCTCAGTCGTTAGGTCATGTCCTACTCTTGCGACTCCGTGGACTGTAGCCTGCCAGGCTCCTCTGTCCATGGGATTTTTCAGGCGAGAATACTGTAGTAAGTTGCCATTTCTGCCTCCAGGGGATCTTTCGGATCCAGGGATTGAACACACATGTCTCCTGCTTTGGCAAGTGGATTCTTTACCGCTCAGCCACCAAGGAAAATTTTTAACAATTGTTTGTTTACTCATTTTAAAATATTTTAAAATGAAACTTAAAATGACACGAAAAGATGCTTGGAGTTCCAATGAAGGATTGATAAGATCTGTCAGGGAAGGATTCACTGGAAATGGAAAAACTGAGCTAAATATTAAAGGAATTAATTGGTAGGGGCTTTAACAGAGGATGAGATGGCTGGATGGCATCACTGACTCGATGAACATGAGTCTGAGTGAACTCCAGGAGTTGGTGATGGACAGGGAGGCCTGGAGTGCTGCGATTCATGGGGTCACAAAGAGTCGGACACGACTGAGCGACTGAACTGAACTGAACTGAACTTGAAGACATAAAGATTAGTACAGAGATGACAAGTTCCCAAGAACTGCTTAATTATGTATCATTTGGTTGTAAGGGAAAGTCATGGGATAACTGGGCTGTTGACCCTCAGCGAAGAGCCTTCTCTTGGCCTGAATATCGAGTCCATCCTCAAAGCTCACTTGTGTTCCTGCTTCTACGGTATCTGGCAGAAGGTTTGCTCCTCTCTCACCCTCAGAATCTCTCTCAGGCTTGCTCTCACTCTCGCTCTCACCCTCAATCTCTCTGATTTCAAAAACCTTATTGTGGAACCCTGTCTGTTGAAGGTAGCTAGAGTCCAGTTTAAGTCTTCATTGTGATGGAACCGGCAGAATAGATAGATGCTAATCACGTTGCCTCTTTTCCAGATACTGACAGGTAATCTGAGAGCCATGTGGACCTCCCTATCGCGGTGGAGAACCAGTGTAAGATCTGTCTTGTGGATGGACACTCAAAGCTGAGTCTTTTCTAGGAAGTGAGTGAAACAGAGTGACATTCAACTGGGAATGGTCCTGCTTTTCCAGCTCTTGCTCTGCTTCATCACAGACTCTGGGATTCTAAAGGGAGTACCAAACTGTGTTGCAGGCAGGGCCCACCAGCCCCAGGCATCTGGCAGTTATTTCAGATCTTTTGGGTACCAAGGCACACCTTAGCCTTCTGTCACAGAGGGCTAAATGGAGGGCTAAATTTGACAGAAATGACTGGAGAATATGCTCAGATGTTCAGTCGTGCCTGCTTTTTTGTGACCCCATGGATTGTAGCCCACCAGGCTCTTTTATCCATAGAATTTCCCAGGCAAGAGTACTGGAGTGGGTTACCATTTCCTATCTTCCCCACCCAGGGATCGAACCTGGGTCTCCTGCCTTGCAGGCAATTCTTTACCAACTGAGCCACCAGGGAACCTTCAATTTATTCCTATATGTTTCTGGAGAGACTTGATGAGAAGGGGAAAAAAGCAGCTTCCTTCCTCTTTCTACCTCCTGCCTCTTCTTAAGCACTCTGCCTTCATTTTTCTGGCTGACTTGAGCAATGCTGGCAAGACAAAGAGAAGTCTTTCCACTGTTTAGTCTACGTTTAATTATTTCAAGATGGGGTCCTTCCCTGGCCACCAGGCAACGAGCTGTCCGTTTTTGAGTTTCTCCTCATTCTTACTTCTGGGTATTGGGGATGTAGTTTGGTTGGACCAGGTGCAGCTGGAAACTTCTTGGGAGGTCCTAGGTTTCCCAGAATTTATGATCTACCCGGAGAAAGCCCCTGTGGGGAAACTCCGCTGCTCCTCTGGTTACCCACTCTGGGGACACTGCGGTTGTCCTCTTTCTCCTAGGCCGCCTTGGCTTCCTCAGTGTGATGTCTCTGTCTTCTTTCTTCAGGAAAAACTCTCCCTGATCCCCCCTCCCCCCCTTCCTAGGTATAAAGGAAAGACTCTAAGCTCTAGAGTTAACCTGGGACTTCAAATACCACCTACTTGCTATGTAACTTTGGGCAAAGTACTTCGTGATTCTGATCCACCATTTCCTTTTGTTTATAAGATGGGAGGAGTGAAATAAGTCAGACAGAGAAAGATAAATACTGTATGATCTCATATGTGGAACCTAAAAAAATGAATCTTATATAGAGAGAGAACAGATTGGTGGTTGTCAGAGGTGGGATTTGAGAGGTGGGTGAAATGGGTGAAGGCAGTCAAAAAGTACAGCTTTCCAGTCATAAGATAAAGAAGTTATGGGGAAATATTACAGTGACTATAATTAGTAATACTGTGCTGTGTTTTTGAAAGTTACCAAGACAGTAAACCTTAAACTTCTCATCATAAGAAAAAAATAAAGAAGTAACTGTGTGGTGATGGATGTTAACTAGCCTTGTTGTGGTGATCATTTTACATTAGATATGTGCATCAAATCATTATGTTGTATATCAGGAACTAGTACAACATTAATGTACACTATATCTCAATTTGAAAAAGAGATGGGAATAATCTCTGTAACTCACAGTGCCAGAAGTCTCAAGGAGGGAATAACTAGATCTATTACGGAAGACTGGAGAAGGAAATGGCAACCCACTTCAGTATTCCTGCCTGGGAAATCCCATGGACAGAGGAGGCTGATGGGCTACAGTCCATGCGGTTGCAAGAGTTGGACATAGCTTAATGACCACCACCACAGCCGCCACCATTATAGAAGTGATGAAGAGTTTAACGAGGTAACAAAAGTTATCTAACTAAAAGCACCAACAGAGCATCTGAAATAGTGTAATAACTGGACATTATTTATCCCTTCCTCTGTTTTCTGTTCTCTTTTACTATTAATACATGTATATGATCCTTTTTGTTTCAGGTGTTTTTCTGTTAATAATTGTAGGGCAACTGACACAGTACTGCATATTCTGTTTAATAACCATGGGGAAGTTTGGCAGCTTAACAAACATCCTTGACTCCCTTGCAGAGAGGAGAGCTCAACTTCCCTTGGACTTTGGCTTCAAGACCTCACATTCTTTTCTCAGAAAACAGACCCAAAGACCCAGTAGGTGTTAACTGTGCTCTGATCCTTTCAGGCATCTTTGTTTCAGTAATAATAGACACCAGTTTGTTAACACTGAATATGAGCAAATGATAGATGTTATTTCATTTAACCTCAGCTCCATGAGGCAGGTGACATCATCCCCATTTATAGTAGGAAACTGAGGCTCAGAAAAGCTAAGTGCCACCATACTTTACATACCTAGATCATTCTGAAACCACAAGACAAACCAAGATATCTAAGACTCCAAAATCCATGCTCTTGGCACTCTCTCCAAGGTGTCTTGAGGCAATAGCAGCAGCAGTTGCAAAGCTCTTTACTTTAGAGGACTTTTTCCAAGGGGAGAAGGGTCTAGAAACTTGTAGGTCTCATGAAACCCCTGGCTTCTTGCCCCAAGCAACTTCACAATATATCACTGGCATGTAACAGTCACAAGTGTGCACGGCTAACTTCAGTCGGGTCTGATTCTTTGCGACCCCATGAGCATAGCCTGCCAGCCTCCTCTGTCCATGGAATTTTCCAGGCAAGAATACTGGAGTGGGTTGCCAGCATGACTGCCCTCCCACAGTCATAAGGACCAAAATCAAAATTAGCCTCTCGGAAGTTTACGGATCAATAAATGAAAGTCATCTAGTACAGGACAAAAGCCATCATGATAGAGAAAGCAGTGACTGTTATCTTCAAATCTGTGCCAGGAGGCTCTCAGACTGGAACAGAATGGTTGGCTCTTTGTCTTCTGCTCACTGAGCACTGCGCTGTTAAGGCTTGAGAACTCACAGAGAGGTGGATGGACCAGCGACTGTCAAGCACAGCAAAGTAAGTCAGAAAGAGTAAAACAAATATCGTATATTAATGCATATAAGTGGAATCTAGAAAAATGAACCTATTTGCCAAGCAGAAATAGAGACACAGACACAGAGAACAAATGTATGGATCCTAAGCGGAGGTGAAGGGGGCGGATGGGATGAATTGGGAAATTAGGATTGACATATGTACATTCCTATGTATAAAATAGATAACTAATGAGAACCTCAGGTGCAGCACAGGAAACTCTACTCAGTGCTCTGTGGGGAGCTAAATGGGAAGGAAATCCCCAAAGAGGGGATATATGTAAACATGTAACTGACTCAGTGTGCTGTACAGCAGAAACTAACACAGCATTGTCAAGCCATTGTACTCTAGTAAATATTTTTTAAATAAAGAGAATTTTTCTGAAATTAAAAAAAAAAAAGGCTTGAGAACTCTAGAATGTGCCGAGTTGGAACCCTGAACAAACTTTCCCGCATGACATACAGAACGTCCTTGGTTCTGTTTCCCATACTTTCCGAGGGGGAAGTAGACTCTTTTGCTGTCTTCATTTCCCCATACTGCCCGGAGCAGCAATAATACTGAAACCATTCAACGGTGTGAACTGGGCAATGTCTAAAGGTCACGCCGCCCGCCGGTGCAGCCTGAGTTGAGGCGACCACAGATAACAAGGAGATCAAACCTGTCCATCCTAAAGGAAATTAACGGTGAATATTCACTGGGAGGACTGAAGCTGAAACTCCAATACTTTGGCCACCTGATGTGAAGAACTGACTCATATGAAAAGACCTTGATGCTGGGAAAGATTGGGGGCAGGAGGAGAAGGGGATGACAGAGGATGAGATGGTTGGATGGCTTCACCAACTCAATGGACATGAGTTTGGGCAAACTCCAGGAGCTGGGGATGAACACGGAGGCATCGCCCACTGCAGTCCTTGGGGTCACAAAGAGTTGGACAAGACTGAGTGACTGAACTGAACTGACTGATATATACATACATATGTATATCAAATCATATATATGTATACATATATAAACATCAAAATCATCATGTTGTTTGTCTTAAATTTATGAATCATGTTATATGTCAATTATCTCAAAAATCTCAACTTATCTCAAGAAAGCTGGAAAAATTTTAACAAAGTAAAATAATTCAGTGTCTGTTTTTAGGAACTTATGATTTACAAACACAGGCAAGTGTGGTAAATTATATAAAATATTTGGGATTTGGTCATTGTTTCATTTAATCTTCACAGTCATCCTATGAAAAGTATGCTCTTTTCACATCAATGTTATCTACAATTGTTAAATGTTGAAAATAAACTTAGGCAGATCCAGACTGAGAAAAAAGATACCAAGTACTAGATTCATCTTAATTGCAGAAGTTAGTTAAGTGGCCATCATTAGCTGATCGTTTCATCTGATTAAAGTAAGTTTGAGAATGTGGTATATTTCGTATTGAAAAATAGACCTTGTCTTTTATTGATTCATGCCCAGTTTCAGTGAACATTTGTGGTCCATCATTGTATTTTTATTAGCATCTGGCCCAGTGTCTGGTACATATGAGGTGAGTAATACATAATTGTTTAATAAAATCAACCACTTATTACATTATTACCAGGCATTACTTATTCTGGAAAATGGCATCGTATCTCATCTTTGTTCCTAGAAATTGCATTAAGCCTGTGGATAAAAACATGAAATTCTGGCCCAATAAGCTTTAGAAAATTATGTCAATACAAATAAAAGGAAGGAAGAGTAGTGGAGACTAGTCTCAGATGAGGAGTGTCCCCCACAACTCCAAAATAACCCCTCTATCTCTACTCTGAACTGCTTTCCAGAGAACACCCTACAGGGAGAATGAGCCCCAATTGCCCACAGTAATCCAGAAAAACATCTATTTCTGCTTTACTGACTATGCCAAAGCCATTGACTGTGTGGATCACAATAAACTGTGGAAAATTCTGAAAGAGATGGGAATACCAGACCACCTGACCTGCCTCTTGAGAAACCTATATGCAGGTCAGGAAGTAACAGTTAGAACTGGACATGGAACAACAGACTGGTTCCAAATAGGAAAAGGAGTACGTCAAGGCTGTATATTGTCACCCTGCTTATTTAACTTCTATGAAGAGTACATCATGAGAGACGCTGGGCTGGAAGAAGCACAAGCTGGAATCAAGATTGCCGGGAGTCAGAAAGATGTTATGGGGAGGGAGGTGGGAGGGGGGTTCATGTTTGGGAATGCATGTAAGAATTAAAGATTTTAAAATTTAAAAAATAAAAAACTAAAATTAAAAAAATAAAAAAAATTAAAAAAAAAAAAGATTGCCGGGAGAAATATCAATCACTTCAGATATGCAGATGACACCACCCTTATGGCAGAAATTGAATAGGAACTAAAAAGCCTCTTGATGAAAGTGAAAGAGGAGAGCGAAAAAGTTGGCTTAAAGCTCGACATTCAGAAAATGAAGATCATGGCATCTGGTCCCATCACTTCATGGGAAATAGATGGGGAAACAGTGGGAACAGTGGCAGACTTTATTTTGGGGGGCTTCAAAATCACTGCAGATGGTGATTGCAGCCATGAAATTAAAAGACATTTACTCCTTGGAAGAAAAGTTATGACCAACCTAGAAAGCAGAGACATTACTTTGCCAACAAAAGTCCGTCTAGTCAAGGCTATGGTTTTTCCTGTGGTCATGTATGGATGTGAGAGTTGGACTGTGAAGAAGGCTGAGCACCGAAGAACTGATGCTTTTGAAGTGTGGTGTTGGAGAAGACTCTTGAGAGTCCCTTGGACTGCAAGGAGATCCAACCAGTCCCTTCTAAAGGAGATCAGTCCTGGGTGTTCTTTGGAAGGAATGATGCTAAAGCTGAAACTTCAGTACTTTGGCCACCTCATGCGAGGAGTTGATTCATTGGTAAAGACTCTGATGCTGGGAGGGACTGGACGCAGGAGGAGAAGGGGACGACAGAGGATGAGATGGCTGGATGGCATCACTGACTCGATGGACGTGAGTCTGAGTGAACTCCGGGAGATGGTGATGGACAGGGAGGCCTGGCGTGCTGCGATTCATGGGGTCGCAAGTAGTCAGACATGACTGAGTGACTGCACTGAACTGAGCTGAACACACCGGTATTGACTCCCTTCCTGATTCTATGTCACATATGCTCTCACTTTCCAGGGCCACCTGAAATCCCTGAATCCTTATCTCAGAGTCTCTTTCTGGGGGAACGTACTCTAAAATAGTCAAATTTTGTTAAGCCTGAGGCATAACTGTGTGTATAACTTTTTTAAGGTTACAAGGGTAGAGAAGTTGAAGAAAGAATATGGAGGCTTTGGGCTAGAAACAATTTAGAAAGGTCAATTCTCTGTTGGCATGCTAGGGAGTTACCAAGAGACCTAAAGGGAAATGGAGAGGTGGGGTCAGGGTGCAGCTAAAGTTAGAGAGCACAGGGCGGGAAGTGAGCCTGTCTTCAGAGAGCTTCCTTTTCCTCCAAAAACACAGAGTAACTTGGAAACACCGGAAGAGGAGTAAACAGAGGGCAAGGGATAGGAGAGGAGCAAAATGAGGAGGAGGAAGGGCTCCCATTAAACATTATCTACCAAGTTACTAATGGGCTTTCCTGGTGGCTCAGTTGGTAAAGAATCTGCCTGCAAAGCAGCAGACCCAGGTTCGATCCCTGGGTGGGGAAGATCCCCTGGAGTAAGAAATGACTACCCACTTCAGTATTCCTGCCTGAAGAATGCCATGGACAGAAGAGACTGGTGGGCTATAGTCCATGGGATCACAAAGAGTCTGACGTGGCTCAGCAACTAAACCAGCACCACCACCACCACCAAGTTACTAGTACTACCTCCTAGTGCTTTATGTTTATTTCCACGGGGTCTTTGAATGTCAAGTCTAGGGTGTGGGGGCACATGAAGAATCAATGATTCCAGCAGGCAAGGCAGGAAGCAGTGAAGGCAAACAAAATTACCTAATAAAGGAGGATAGATTGTGTGAAGCAGGAGAGGGGCTTACTGAGTGGGGTGGAGGGCATGACAGGCTGTGGCTGCAAGTGGGAAAACAACGCTCAGAAACAGACTGGTGAAAGCCCTGAGTGTGACTCCTCGGACTGGTGGGCCAGAGATGGAGGTCGTTAGCCCAGGCAATGGGCGAGGGGTCAAGGGATCTGAAGGATTAACTCAGATTTGAAGTCACTAAAGATGAGGGCAAGGGACAAGGCAGAGGGGAAGGGACTGGAGTCAGCTCAAAGAGTCTCAGGAAATGAGAGCAGATCCTATGAGTCACAGTGCTGAGATGGTGCAGGCTTCACCTGAACAGGTGAGATTCCTTGAGGATAGGGAGAGTGTGAGCAGGTACACCGCCAAGAGCAAAGAGCTGGCACTTCATCCTGCCTGTGACTCAAGGGGTTGAGGCACAATTAGGAGAACTATTGGGAGAATACCAATTTTAGACAAGAAGAAGAAAGGGACTTTCCTGGTGGTCCAATGGTCAAAACTCTGCCCTTCCAAGGCAGGGGGTCCAAGTTCAATTCCTGTTCAGGGAACTAGATCCTTCTTGCTGCAACTAACACCTGGCACAGCCAAATAAGTAAATAATAAATATTTTTTTAAAAGGAGAAGGAAAAAAAAAGCTTTAAAAAGATGGATTTATATAAATGGAATTGTAATGGTTATTTTTACGTGTCAACTTGGCTAGGCCACAGCACCCAGATGTTTGATCAAACATTATTCTATATGTTTCTATGGAAGTATTTTTTAGATGTGGTTTTTCAAGGTTTATTTTATTTTTGGTTGTTCTGGGTCTTTGTTGCTGCACGAGGGCTTTCTCTAGTTTCAGCAAGCGGGGGGTACTCTTTGTAGCCATCATGGTCTTCTCACTGTGATGGCTTCTCTTGTGGAACACAGGTTTTCAGTGGGCGGACTCAGTAGTTGTGGCACATGAGCTTTGTAGCCCTGAGGCATGTGGAATCTTCCTGGACCAGGGATCGAACCCATGTCGTCTGCATTGGCAAGCAGATTCTTATCCACTGTACCACCAGGGAAGTCCTAGATGTGACTTAAATTTAAGTCAGTACACTTTGAATAAAGCTGAGTGCCCTCCATAACATGGGTGCGTGCATGTGGCCTAAGCTGCTTCAGTTGTGTTTGGCTCTTTGCAACCCCATAGACTGTAGCCCAACAGGCTCCTCTGTTCATGGGATTCTCCAGGCAAGAATATTGGAGAGGGTTGCCATTTTCTACTTCAGGAGATCTTCCCGACCCAGGGATCAAACCTGTGTCTTTTAGGTCTCCTGTACTGGCAGGCAGATAACACGGGGGTGGGGCGGGGTGGGGGGTGCTCATCCAATCAGCTGAAGGCCCTCAGGGAAAAACACTTTTCTCCCCGAGAGAAGGGGGAATTCTGCCAGCAGGCTGCCTTTAGGCTTGAACTGCAACTTCAGCTCTCTCCTGGGTCTCCTGCTTCCTGACCCAGCCCTGCAGATTTGGACTTGCCTGCCACCACAGCTTGCATGAACCAGTTCCTTAAATTAATCTCTTTGTCTCCTCCCTAACTCCTTTCTTTCTTTCTCTCTCTGTCTCTCTCAGTAGATGATAGATGATAGGGATGTAGTGAAAAACAAAAACACAATCTATTGCCTCTACTTGATATTCTATCATAAACAAATGGGCTTCCCAAATGGCTCAGACAGTAAAGAATCTGCCTGCAATGCAGGAGACCTGAGTTTGATCCCTGGGTTGGTAAGATCCCCTGGAGGAGGGCATGGCAACCCACTCCAGTATTCTTGCCTGGAGAATCCCCATGGATAGAGGTGCCTGTTACAGTCTATAAGGTTACAGTCTATAGGGTTACAGTCTATAGGGTTGCAAAGAGTTGGATATCACTGAGCCATTAAGCAGAGCAGAGGGATGTAGTGATGTAGAGATGAACAAGCAACTTTCTATCTACATGTCCACATCTAGATACACACACCCTATTGGTTCTGTTTTTCTGGAGAAATCTGACTAATACAAGGACCCTGGACTTTCCCACGATAGAGTGGGGATTCCAAAGATTATAGCGAAAGCCAAAATGGTAATAGAGTGAGGGAGAACAGAAAACAGGCGAGAGGGGCGAGACTGATCCAATGGGGAATTTGAGAATAAGGAACAAATTTGAGGGATTCGTGGGGATAAAGGTGTAAATCCCCATCAATTGAGTTTGAGTGCAGAAAGAAGATCATTTTGGTTATTTTAATCGAGTTTGGATTTAACACAGGGAATTAGGTGCTTACAAAACTTTAGGAAAAGCTGGCTTTCTGGAAAAGATTCCTAGAACAACACAGCCAGTGGGCCTTCTGGGAGCTACTTCCTGGCCACGAACAGGAAGATGGGCACTCAGAGCCGCCACAGGAAGACAGGAAAGATTGACCTCACAAATACACGGCTTTAGCTGAATTCCTGGGAACCTAACACCATGGAGGTGGTAGATACAATGCCAGCAATACATTTAGGGGCCCATAAAACTTCTTACCAACACATTTACTTTTTGCTTTTTTAATTATTTTATTTTATTGGATTATAGTTGCTTTACAATGTTGTGTTAGTTTCTGCTGTACCACAAAGTAAGTCAGCCATAAGCGTACATATATCCCCTCCCTCTTGAACTTCCTTCCCACACCCCCATAAAACTTAATTTCTTTTAAAATTAGATTAAAAATGAAATTTTAGGCTAAATTAATGTTCAAGTATTTAATAATAACATTAATCTTTATCCCAATGCAGTCATAGAGTATAATTTTTTAATGAAGGAAGGGGTTCATTGGCTTGCCTAGGGCCAATGAAAGTCACAAGGGGCCCGGAAAGCCATTGCTGCTGCCACCTTTGTAATTGCCTTGCGACTCCTCTGAGACTAGCGGATGGACCCTGTAATGTGCTGCAGAAAAAAGACAGTGAAGGAAAAAGAAGAAAACCTTGCTTCCATCTTCTTAACTGATGCAAATGCATCTAATCAATGGGAATGATTTGTGTCCGAACTCTTAGCTCCACAGGAATCTGGAACATACAGTTTTAGATTTCTAGTCTCCATGGTACCAGAAGACACACACAAAGGAAGTCAGATCAGATGCTGAGAGCTTGTCTTGCCACATTCAGCACACTTGCGTTAGGGAGCACAGGAATACCTCAGGGCCTCACGATAGAGGACAAGGAAGGACAGAGGGCCCTGATGTTAGATAAGTTAGGCTTTGCTGAAAATGAAAGAAATTCCTCTTTACTCTCCAAGGAACACATGTTTCTGACAGTGAGTCTCAGGTTCTGATCCCACCCTAGTCCAAACAGCTATTACAACTGGACTGAAACAGTCTACTCCCTCTCCCCAATTTTACTAGCAAAGATCCACACATAAGAGGATGGGGACAATTCATCTTCAAATCAACAGCAGCTTCCAGCTTCTCTTGGTATTTTCCCTCCCCACTGATCTCATCTTTACTGTTCTTCCCTTTTCTCACTGTGTTCCAGTAGCAAGCGTCCTAAAACACAACAAAACACGCTCACCTTAGGGGCTTTGCACTTGCTATTCTTTAGTAGGAAATAGCCAGACTTACTCTCTCACCTCCTTTAGGTACCTCTTCAAATGCCATCTTATCTGTGGCACTTTATGTCAAAGGGCGAATGGCAAACTCAGGCACATCCTGTCTTCCCCTCTGCTCTAGTTTCCTGCTAAGCACTTAGCATCTTCTAACACACGCCATTTTTTTTTTTTTGGCAGTAAAATTGATTTACAGCTTTGTGTTGGCTTCTGGTATATAGCACAGTGTTCAGATATATATACATATGAAGGACAGGGAACTATATTCAATAATTTTTAATAAACCATAATAGAAAAGAATATGAAAAGGATGTATGTATGTATGTATATATATATATATATATATATATATAAAATAACTGTTGTTTATCTGTTTTGTATATAGCAAGTTGTATCTGCTAATCACAAACTCGTACTTTATCCCTACCCCACTCTCTTTCTCCTTTCATAAACTGGAACAGCCACTATGGAAAACAGTATGAAGTTTCCTTAATAAACTAAAAATAGAACTACCATAGGATCCAGCAAACCTATTCCTAGGCATTAGAGAAAACTCTAATTCAAAAAGATACTTGCATCCTAATGTTCATAGCAGCACTATTTATAATAACCAAGGTATGGAAGCCAAGACATGGAATCAACAGATGAATAGGGATGAACAGATGAATATGTGATACAGGGATTTCCCTGGTGGTCCAGTGGCTAAGACTCCACACTCCCAATGCAGGGGGCCTAGGTTCAATCCCTGGTCAGGGAATTGAATCCCATATATCCCAACAAAGATCAAACATGCTGCAACGAAGACACAACACAGACAAACATATATATCAAAAAGAATATGCATATATACAATGGTGTATTACTTGGCCATAAAAAGAATGAGATAATGCCATTTGCAGCAACGTAGATGAACTTAGAGATTATCATACTAAGTGAAGTAAATCAGACAAAGAAAAATATCATATCCTTATGTGTGGAGTCTAAAAGATAATACAGATGGACTTATTTACAAAAGAGAAACAGACTTAGACACAGAAAACAAACTGACACACTCCATTTAATATATTTGATTAGGATGTATCTTCACCTCTAGAAAATAAATTCTATGAAGAACGAGACTGTTCACCTATATCCTCAGCACCTGCAGTAGTGCCTGGTGCTTTTGAAGTACTCAAAAATATTTATGAGCAAGTGAGTGAATGAATGAGTGAAGAATATTCACCCTTAGAGTCTACTTTTCTCCCAGCTAATTCATTTTGGCTAATGTGATCATCTTCAAAGTTCTCTGACGTATACAGTTTGTGTTTAGATTCATGCACAGAATTGAAACTGAGAAGAATAACATCTCCAAATGCTCTATTTCAGTCATCCAGATTTATAGCTTTATGCTCTCTCACATTATGTGTGAAGAGAGATCCAAAGAGGAGTGACTGCAAAGGGGTGAAAGTCGGTCAGTTGTGTCCGACTCTTTTCATGGACTATACAGTCCATGAAATTCTCCAGGCCAGAATACCAAATGGGTAGCCTTTCCCATCTCCAGCAGATCTTCCCAACCCAGGAATCAAACCCAGGTCTCCTGCATTGCAGGCAGATTCTTTAGCACCTGAGCCTCAAGGGAAACCCAGAACAAAGTTTAGGTCCTCTGATTCTGAGCTCAGAGTATTTTCTGCTCTAAACCATCATGATTTGTATTCTTTTAGCATCCTTATTTTCATATATACTCTAGGAATAATTGAGGGGAAAGATAGCCAACATGGGCAAATGCAAATTCAAATATTATTGCTCAGTCGTGTCCAACTCTTTGGGACCCCATGGACTGTAGCCCACCAGACTCCTCTGTCCATGGGATTTCCTAGGCAAGAATACTGGAGTCAGTAGCCATTTCCTCCTACAGGAGATCCTCCCAACCCAGGGATCAAACCCGTGTTTCCTGTGTCTCCTGCACTGCAGGCAAATTCTTTACCTGCTGAGCCATCAGGGAAGATCCAACACGGGCAATTCTCCAGAAAATAATTCTAATTCTACTCTTTCTCTTTCAAGAAAGGTATGGAATACAATTGAGTGAGAGTACATTATCATAGGATATATTAGTCAAGGGGCTTCCCTTGTAGCTCAGTTGGTAAAGAATCCGCCTACAAAACAGGATACCCGGGTTCAATTCCTGGGTTGGGAAGATCCCCTGGAGAAGGAAATGGCAACCCACTCCAATATTCTTGCCTGGAAAATCCCATGGACTGTAGCCTGCCAGGCTCCTCTGTCCATGGGGTTGCAAGAGTCAGACACAACTTAGCGACAAAACCACCACCATATTACTTTAGATCTTTCTGGATGATAAAGACAAAATCCTTCTCAAACTGACTTACCCAAGAGAAGGAATTTATTGGATTTTGTACTAAAAACCCAGAGATAGTGTAGACTTCAGGCACAGTTGGATTCAGGCTTCAAAATGTATCATAAAAACATGGTTTTTCCTCATCTCTCAGCTCTGCCTCCCACTGATGAATTTCAGCCTCAGTTTCCACATGGGAACAAATGACTGCAGGAGTTCTGGCCTCATGACAGCTCCATGATGGTTCACACCAATTGAGAGGGAATGTCTGTTCCTGCTCCAAAGCCTTACCAAAGCTTCTGTTGAATTTTGATGGCTGTTATGGGCCATGTGTCATCCCTTAATTAAATCTACAGTCTAGAGTAGGCTAGACTCTCACTGGCCAGAATATTTTGGAGTTGGGGATGGAAAAATCACCAGTACCACTGGAACTGAGAGTGTGGAAGAAGTAAGTCCCTGATCGAAAGTAAGTCCCTGATCAGGGAGTGATATAAAGAATGCTAAAAATCCAAATAATTAAAAATGTCCACAAGACATGGAAAATTTTTCATATTCAAATTTACTATATTAATACTATGTGACTTTTGACACATCCCACAACTGCAGGAGACAGCAGAGAATATTGACTGTAAGATTGAGAGGATGAGCAACTTTGAGTTCATAGATAAGAGTATAGAACTGGGCTTCAGCATGGCTGAATAATAATCTTGAATCTTGTTTTGACCTCAGACTTTTCCATGTGATCCTGAGTAATTCACCTTACCTTTCCGGTTCTCCAGCCTTTTTTTTTTTACAATCTGTTAAACAGATGAAAGAAACATCTATTTGCATTACCTAGCTCGCTGGTTACCATGTGCCTGAAATCAGATAAAATCATTATGCAAGGTGAGGCACATAGTTTTATTAGTTTATCATGAGAGATTTTCCATGCAAATATCACATATTTTGTTTCAATAAAGGATGATGAGGCTAATCTACCCAGTGACTTTTAGTTCTAAGTGTTATACAGTTGAATTTCTGACTGCAAAATTGAAGCAACTTTCTTTTGTTGTTTCCAACATCTGGGTCCAAAGTTTAACCAGGTATTCACTGACTGACCTCTCACTAAGAAAGAACATTTGAAGAGTTAGCCTAAGATCTGAGATGAAGGTAATCCATTGACAGATTTTTAAAATTCTCATTGATTCATTCATTCCTTTCACAGATAATTTTAAGTACCTATTACATGATAAATAATATAAACAAGGTCCTGAATCCATAGAACTTAGAATCAAGGGGGCATTAAGATTTTAAACTAATAATCATGCCAGTGAATGGCTTCCCTGGTGACTGACTAGTAAAGAATCTGCCTGCCAATGCAGAAGGTGCAGTTTTGATCCCTGGGCTGGGAAGAGCCCCTGGAGAAGGAAACGGCAACCTGCTCCAGTATTCTTGACTAGGAAATCCCATGGACAGAGGAGCCTGATGGGTTATAGTCTGTGGGTTATAGTCCATGGGTTGCAAAAGAGTTGGACATGACTTCAGCTCTGTTCAGTTCATTTTAGTCGCTCAGTCGTGTCCGACTCTTTGCGACCCCATGAAGCGCAGCACACCAGGGCTCCCTGTCCATCACCAACTTCCAGAATTTACTCAAACCTATGTCCATCAAGTTGGTGATGCCATCCAGCCATCTCATCCTCTGTCGTCACCTTCTCCTCATGCCCCAAATCCCTCCCAGCATCAGAATCTTCTCCAATGAGTCAACTCTTCTCATGAGGTGGCCAAAGTACTGGAGTTTCAGCTTTAGCATCATTCCTTCCAAAGAACACCCAGGGCTGATCTCCTTTAGGATGGACTGGTTGGATCTCCTTGCAGTCCAAGGGACTCTCAAGAGTCTTCTCCAACACCACACTTCAAAAGCATCAATTCTTCGGTGCTCAGCTTTCTTCACAATCCAACTCTCACATCCATACATGACCACTGGAAAAACCATAGGCTTGACTAGATGGACCTTTGTTGGCAAAGTAATGTCTCTACTTTTCAATATGCTATCTAGGTTGGTCATAACTTTTCTTCCAAGGAGTAAGTGTCTTCTAATTTCATGGCTACAATCACCATCTGCAGTGATTTTTGAGCCCCCAAAAATAAAGTCTGACACTGTTTCCCCATCTATTTGCCATGAACTGATGGGACCAGATGCCATGATCTTCGTTTTCTGAATGTTGAGCTTTAAGCCAACATTTTCGCTCTCCTCTTTCACTTTCATCAAGAGGCTTTTTAGCTCCTCTTCACTTTCTGCCATAAGGGTGGTGTCATCTGCATATCTCAGGTGATTGATATTTCTCCCGGCAATCTTGATTCCAGCTTGTGCTTCTTCCAGCCCAGCATTTCTCATGATGTACTCTGCATAGAAGTTAAATAATCAGGGTGACAATATACAGCCTTGACGTACTCCTTTTCCTATTTGGAACCAGTCTGTTGTTCCATGTCCAGTTCTAACTGTTACTTCCTGACCTGCATATAGGTTTCTCAAGAGGCAGGTCAGGTGGTCTGGTATTCCCATCTCTTTCAGAACTTTCCACAGTTCATTGTGATCCACACAGTCAAAGGCTTTGGCATAGTCAATAAAGCAGAAGTAAATATTTTTCTGGAACTCTCTTGCTTTTTCCCTGATCCAGTGGATGTTAGCAATTTGATCTCTGATTCCTCTGCCTTTTCTAAAACCAGCTTGAACATCTGGAAGTTCACAGTTCACATATTGCTGAAGCCTGGCTTGGAGAATTTTGAGCATTACTTTACTAGCGTGTGAGATGAGTGCATTTGTGCAGTAGTTTGAGCATTCTTTGGCATTGCCTTTCCTTAGGATTGGAATGAAAACTGACCTTTTCCAGTCCTGTGGCCACTGCTGAGTTTTCCAAATTTGCTGGCATATTGAGTGCAGCACTTTCACAGCATCATCTTCCAGGATTTGAAATAGCTCAACTGGAATTCCATCACCTCCGCTAGCTTTGTTCATAGTGATGCTTCCTAAGGCCCACTTGACTTCACATTCCAAGATGTCTGGCTGTAGATGAGTGATCACACCATCATGATTATCTGGGTCGTGAAGATCTTTTTTGTACAGTTCTGTGTATTCTTGACACCTCTTCTTACTATCTTCTGCTTCTGTTAGGTCCAGACCATTTCTGTCCTTTATCAAGCCCATCTTTGCATGAAATATTCCCTTGGTATCTCTAATTTTCTTGAAGAGATTTCTAGTTTTTCCCATTCTGTTGTTTTCCTCTATTTCTTTGCACTGAGCTCTGAAGAAGGCTTTCTTATCTCTCCTTGCTATTCTTTGGAGCTCTGCATTCAGATGCTTTTATCTTTCCTTTCCTCCTTTGCTTTTTGCTTCTCTTCCTTTCATAGCTATTTGTAAGGCCTCCCCAGACAGCCATTTTGCTTTTTCGCATTTCTTTTCCATGGGGATGATCTTGATCCCTGTCTCCTGTACAATGTCACGAACCTCATTCCATAGTTCATCAGGTACTCTGTCTATCAGATCTAGTCCCTTAAATCTAGTTCTCACTTCCACTGTGTAATCATAAGGATTTGATTTAGGTCATATCTGAATGGTCTAGTGGTTTTCCCCACTTTCTTCTATAAGTCTTAGTGACTAAAAAACAACAGGCCAGTGAATATATAACCAAAAACTGTCAAGAGCTATAGGACCATCTGATGAGAACTTGTAATTTAACTGAAGGAAGCTTCTCGGGTGAAATGACATTTAATCTGAAACTCAAATGGCAAGTATACTTAGTCATTAGAAAATTGTGGTGATGGTGGAAGTGGTGAGTAAGAATCAGGAGTGTTCTCAGAGAGGGAAAGGCTGTACAAATGAGCCATATTGAGTGTCTGCTATTTTTGTCTACCCAGAATCCCTATCCCCCTTCTTTTTCTTCTCTTTTGGTAACTTAAACCTTCTCTCCTGTGAGGAACCCATTCTGCCACAGCTTAGGTAGATAGATATCTGGCTGATACTGACCACAACGCTCCTTCTCCCACTTAGGACACTTACATCAAGCTAGCCAGCCAAGGTTTCACCTGCAACCTTTCTTTTAGAGTATCAGAATAAACAGAATCATGTGGCTACAGTTATTAAGCGAAGAATGTGTAATGTGTAAGAAAATGTATAAGAGAATTAGCCAATGGTTAGAGGGGGCATGTTTGCACAAGACCATCCTCACTTCTGCACCAAGCGTACATTTGGTAGTTCCCAGGAAATGGCAATCCACTCCAGCACTCTTGCCTGGAAAATCCCATGGACAGAGGAGCCTGATAGGCGACAGTCCATGGGGTCGCAAAGAGTCGGACATGACCGAGCGACTTCACTTTCACAGCTACCTTCAGTTTTGAGAATTAGCTAGAAAAACAAAGTTCACTTAAAGCTGTGGAATTAAAGGTTACAGTTTATTGCAGGCAAAGGATACAGATTAAAATCAGCCAAAGGCAAAGTCTCACTGGCCAGGAGGGTACCAAACCTGGAGTATTAAGCTGTCCTCTCGCAGTGGAGTCAAGATTGCATTACTCTCTTAACACTACATGTGACAATATGCACAGAATGTTGCCAATCAGGAAATTCATTTGACCATCAGCATCCAGAACTTTCACAAGGGCTTCGTCCCCTAAATATGATGTGGGCGGTCTCAGTCCCCAGCCCCTCCAGAGGTCAACTGATACCACTGACTCAAAGTCACCTTAAGATGCACATTGCTGATATGGATCAAAGCCCTTGCCTTAACTCACAGTGTTACTATCTGGCTGGTGTACAGCCCCCAGGCAAGTAGAGACACTCGTATTAAGCATGACATTCAAAGTGCCTAAAGATTACTTCCCAGAAGCCTAGGATAAAGGGATAAGGGCCAGACCTCTCTCTGGGTAAAATTAATTCTTCATTACATAAATCAGCATCTTAGAGAGTGGATATCTTGCATCTGTGAGGACAGATCATGTCAAATCAAGAAGAATCAAACCAAAGATAAGCAGAGTCATAAAACAACACAATAAGGTCATAATTGGAGTTTCTGGAATTAGCCACGTTTGACTTCAGTTCAGTCGCTCAGTAGTGTCCAACTTTTTTTGACCCCATGGACTTCAGCAAGCCAGGCTTCCCTGTCCATCACCAACTCCCAGAGCTTGCTCAAACATGTCTATCAAGTCGGTGATGCCATCCAGCCATCTCTTTCTCTGTCGTCCTCTTACCCTCCTGCCTTCAGTCTTTCCCAGCATCAGGGTCTTTTCCAATGAGTCAGTTCTTCACATCAGGTGGCTAAAGTATTGGAGTTTCAACTTCAGCATCAGTCCTTCCAATGAATATTCAGGACTGATTTCCTTTAGGATAGACTGGTTGGATCTCCTTGCAGTCAGAGGGACTCTCAAGACTTTTCTCCAACACCACAGTTCAAAAGCATTAATTCTCTGGTGCTCAGCTTTTTTATAGTACAACTCTCACATCCATACACGACTACTGGAAAAACTCTAACTTTGACTAGATGGACCTTTGTCAGCAAAATAATATCTCTGCTTTTTAATGTGCAGTCTAGGTTGGTCATAGCTTTTCTTCCAAGGAGTAAGCATCTTAGCCACGTCTGAAGCCGCTTAGTACATGACTTACTGTGTTCCCAGTTTTTGCTTAAGTTTGTTTGAGTTGATTTTTGTTCTTACAATTAGAGAGGTTCTCAGGCAGGTTCAATCCCTGGATTGGGAAGATCCCCTGGAGTAGGAAATGGCAACCCGCTCTAGTAGTTTTGCCTGGGAAATTCCATGGACAGAGCAGCCTAGGGGCTTACAAGTCCACCGGGTTACAGAGAGTTCAGTATGACAAGTGACTAAACACACACCAGGTGGGAAAGAACTCATTCATTTCAAAGGTTTAAAAGAAAAGCCATAATGTAATGAGCAAAGGGGAGTAATTGCTAGATGACACTAAAGACATAGGAAAGACAAGACCATATAAGAGTTTATATGCTGTATTTATTAAGTAAAATCCAGGGAATTTATTCTAAGACAGTGGAAATTTTCTAAAGAATTTTAAGAGGGAAGTGACATCTGATTTACAATTTTAATCATAAATCACAAATTTAATCATAAAATGGGACGGGTGAAGGAGAATGCAGATGAAGAAGAGTACCTACTTTTGAGAAAAATTAGGAGATAAAACTGGCAGGACGTGATGATTGATTGGCTATGGATAGTGAGAAGGAAGGATGTGTTCAAAGTGACCCTCAGATTCTTGGCATGAGCCACTATGATGAGTGGAATTACCACTTATTGAGATGAGAGAATGAAGGGGTAGAAGTTGGAGATGAGTTTTAGATATTATACTTTCAAAATTCCTGTCATTCACATAAGAGATTATTTCAAGGAACCAAGAGAAGAAAATATGTCATGAAGTATGTGACTGCTTTAGCATCAGTCCTTCCAATGAATATTCAGGACTGATTTCCTTTAGGATGGACAGGTTGGATCTCCTTGCAGTCAGACGGACTCTCAAGACTTTTCTCCAACACCACAGTTCAAAAGCATCAATTCTCTGGCGCTCAGCTTTTTTATAGTCCAACTCTCACATCCATACACGACTACTGGAAAATCTATAACTTTGACTAGATGGACCTTTGTTGGTATGTGACTGATGTATTAAATCCTGGGAGCTACAGTGAGGACCAATGAGTGTCTGTTGGATTTGGAAATATGGCATTTATAGAGTGCTTCAGCAGGAGCAGTTTTAATGGAGTGGTGGCAAAGAAGCTGTATGAGTTGGGCTGCAAGTGAACGAGAAGCAAGCAATTAAGACTGCATAGAGAACTTTCCTAATAAGATTGTCTGTGGAAGGAAGTCCAGACAAAACTGGGCAAGAATGTGGAGTCAGGGGAAGTATTTTTTTGGTTTTGTTTTCTTTTAAGATAGGAGATGCTTGGTCATGTCTGAATTCAGATATAGATAGATTCTAGTAGAGAGAAAGATATAGAGGAAAGAAAAATAAAGTGCTAGTTAGAGTCATGATACCTGCTATAATGAAGTGACTCAGCAATATACAGTAGGTCAAACATAATAGAAATTTTTTCCTATGGTATATACAATGGAATATTATTCAGCCATTAAAGGACCACAATTGGGTTCTTTATATAAAGACATGGATGGACCTAGAGACTATCATACAGAGTGAAGTAAGTCAGAGAAAAGTAGTACCATATATTAATACGTAAGTATGGAATCCAGAAAAATGGTGTAGGTGATCTCACTGGGAAAGCAGAAATACAGACACAGAAGTGGAGAACAAATGTATAGACACCAAGGGGGAAAAGGGAAGCAGTGGGATGAACTGAGATTGACACGTATATGCTAATAGTTAACTAAAGAGACCCTACTGTATGGCTCAGGGGACTCTACTCAGTGCACTGTGGTGACCTTAATGGGAAGGAAATTCAGAAAAAGAGAGGATATATGTAAACATGTAGCTGATTCCAAGAAATTAAAAGATGCTTGCTCCTTGGAAGAAAAACTATGACCAACTTAGATAGCATATTAAACAGCAGAGATATTATTTTGCTGACAAAGGTCTGTATAGTCAAAGTTATGGTTTTTCCAGTCGTCATGTACGGATGTCAGAGTTGGACTATAAAGAAAGCTGAGTGCCAGAGAATTGATGCTTTTGAACTGTGGTGTTGGAGAAGACTCTTGAGAGTCCCTTGGACTACAAGGAGATCCAACCAGTCCATCCTAAAGGAGATCAGTCCTGAATATTCATTGGAAGGACTGATGCTAAAGCAGAAACTCCAATACTTTGGCCACCTGATGTGAAGAACTGACTCATTGGAAAAGACCCTGATGCTGGGAAAGATTGAAGGCAGGAGGAAAAGGGGATGATGGAGAATGAGATGGTTGGGTGGGTAGCATAACTGTCTCTATGAACATGAGTTTGAGCAAGCTGTGGGAGTTGGTGATGGACAGGGAAGCCTGGCGTGCTGCAGTCCATGGGGTCGCAAAGAGTCGGACACATGAGTGACTGAACTGAACTGATAGCTGATTCCTGGTGGCTCAATGGTAAAGAATCTGCCTGCTAACAAGAGATGCAGTTTCAATCCCTGGGTCAGGAACATTCCCTGGAAGAGGAAACGGTTCCTGTTCCAGGATTCTTGCATTGGAAATCTCATGGACAAAGGAGCCTGGTGGGCTACAGTCTTTGGGGTTGCAACAGAGTTGGACACAACTTAGAGGCTAAGCAATAATAATAGCTGACTCACTCTGCTGTATAGTAGAAACTAGCATGGGCTTCCCCTGTGGCTCAGCTAGTAAAGAATCTGCCTGCAAAGCGGGAGACCTGGGTTCGATCCCTAGGTTGGGAAGATCCCCTGGAATTGGGAAAGGCTACCCACTCCAGTATTCTGGCCTGGAGAATTCCATGGACTGTACAGTGGTATTAACTTAAGGTATACAACATGATTTGATGTATGTGTTAATATATATCTTGAAATGATTGCTACAAAAAACTTAGCTAACATGCATCACTTCACAAATAGCAACCCACTCCAGTATTCTTGCCTGGAAAAATCCCATGGACGGAGGAGCCTAGCTGGCTACAGCCCATAAGGTGGCAAAGACTGGAACACGACTGAGTGACTTCACTTTCACTTTCAGAAACTAGCACAACATTGTAAAGCAACTATACTCCGGTAAAAAACAATTTTTTTAAAACAAGGAATTTTTTCTCATTTACATACTGTTCTTAACACAGACGTTCTTAATGGCAGGTGGGTCTCTCCAAACGATGATTCAAGACTGAGCCTCTGTATATCTGTGGATCCTCTATCTTTAGTATATGAGTTTTAACTTTGCTGTGCCTCTCTGTACCAAGTGAGCAGAAGGGGAAAGACGCATTTCCGCTTTTTTTTTTTTAATTGGAGGATAATTGCTTTATAGTGTTGTGTTGGTTTCTGCCATACAACAATGCAAATCAGCCATAATTATATATCTTCTCCCTCTTGAACATTCCTGCTTTTTAAGCTACTTGGTCAAGAAGCAATGTGTATCACTTATCATCACATTATATTGATAAGAACTAGTCACATTGCCTCACGTGAAGGTGAGAGAGGTTGGGGAATGTCGTCTGCATCTGGACAGCATCTTTCTAGCAACAACTGCACGTATCACAAGACAGAAGCCTGAAGTTAGGAGGACAGTTACTTCTGTTGCAGAAAATAACCAACTGAGGGACTTCCCTGGTGGGTTAGTGGTAAAGAATCCGCCTGCCAGTGCAGGAGACAGGGGTTCGATGTCTGATCTGGGAAGGAGCAACAAAGCCCTTGCATCACAGCTATTGAGCCTGTGCTCTAGAGTCCGGGAGCCGCGACTACTGAGCTTGAGTGCCCTAGAGCCCACGCTCAGCAACAAGAGAAGCCACGGCAGAGAGAAGCCTGCATGCCCCAACTAGAGAGTAGCCCCCACTCACCGCAACTAGAGAAAAAGCCTGAAGAGCAGTGAAGACTCAGGATTAGTCATTCAGTCATGTCTGACTGCCCCATGGACTGTACTCCTCTGCCTATAGAATTCTCCAGGCAAGAGTACTTGAGTGGGTAGCCATTCCCTTCTCCAGAGGGGTCTTCCCTACCCGGGGATCAATCTGGGTCTCCTGTATTGCTGGCAGATTTGTTACCATGTGAGCAACCAGAGAAGCCACTCAGCTCAGCCAAAAATTTTAAAAAAAAAAAATTTAAAGGAAAAGAAAATAACCAATTGAACATATTCCTTGAGAAAGCAGGATGGAATGGGTTCCAGAATACACATGAAGAATTTGATAGGCAGAGGGACAAACTCTGCGTTTTGTGGGGAAGGAAGAAGGAGAAAATGAGCATTTGTGTTTTTATCACAAAGCACTTACAGGGAGTATCAGTTGAAGGAAAAGAATAATGTAAGAGGAGTTGAAACCTGGCTGTGCCTAAATTTGAAGTCCCAGACTATCATCCAGAATTTGGCTAAGGAATCATTAATGGCTGGTCACCTACTGTAGCAAGAGTTTTTACTAATAGGATAGAATCAATAGACTCAATACAGCCAGGATCAGTCCTGCCTACAGAAAGTTAAGAGTATTTCTTAGGGGGCTACTCCTGTCCTTTGCCATGATAACCTAAAAGAAACACTCACAGAGAGTGAGTTTTGTCTTAAAATCATCTTAAAGCAGAGCCAAAGGCTTTGCCCTCCCTTGAATATAATAGCTTAAAAAACAAACTGAAACCTTGTTAAAAGTAACCTGAGGGGACAAGGCCAAAGGATGAACAATCTCTTGCTCTCAAGCTTGTAGAAGCCAAGGGAAAGCTGATCAGGGGCTGGGGCAGGCAAGTCAGTGTCGATACCACCACTGGAGATGAAGCAAGCAGCGCAAATTCAAAAAGCCTTGCTGTACTAAATAAGCTGCACAATCTTGGCTCCCAGACAAGAAAGAGAACTTGTGACCAAAAGGGACACTCCAAAAAGAATTTCAATGAAGCACAACTTGAGTCAAAACAATAAGTTGCCCAGATTACTTGGCTTGTGGACAGACAGCCTGGCATGTGGAGTGAATGTCATCAGCTGAGAACACAGCCTTGATTGGTAGCCATGGAGCCTGCTGCCCACGTGGTCCCCTCAGGCTGGCTTCCTGGTGAATGCTATTTGGTGAGTGCCAATCCACTCCCCTTCTGTTTGCTGTTTTTTCCTCCCTCCAAATGATTCCCACAGAAATCTTTCCCACCCTAGACACTGTGATAAATATGCTTTACTAAAATACCATCACAGTTTTATAAAAAACTTTCTTCAGCATGCAGAGCAACACTGATGGTATGAATATAAAATGGTTCAACCCTTTGAAGGACTGTGTGGCAGTTTCTTATAATGATAAATGTCCATGTAACCCATAACCCAACAATTCCACTCCAAAGTAGGTACCATCACTTCATGACAAATGGAAGGGGATACAGTGGAAGCAGTGACAGATTTTATTTTCTTGGGCTCCAGAATCACTTCAGATGGTGACTGTGGCCACGAAATTAAAAAATGCTTGCTCCTTAAAAGGAAAGCTTGACAAACCTAGACAGTGTATTATAAAACAAAGACATCACTTTGCCAACAAAGACCCATATAGTCAAAGCTATGGTTTTTCCAGTAGTCATGTATGGATCTGAGAATTGGACTATAAAGAAGGCTGAGTGTTGAAGAATTGATGCTTTTGAATTATGGTGCTGGAGAAGAATCTTGAGAGTCCTTTGGACAGCAAGGAGATCAAACCAGTCAATCTTAAAGAAAATCAACCCTGAACATTCACTGGAAGGACTGCTGAAGTTGAAACTCTAATACATTGGCCATCTGATATAAAGAGCCGACTCATTGGAAAAGACCCTGACCTGAGAAGAGGGCAGTGAATGAGATGGTTAGATAGCCCATCACTGACTCAATGGATATGAATTTGAGCAAACTCTTGAGAGAGAGGGAAGGACATGGCATGCTGGAGTCCATGGGGTCACAAAGAGCAACTTAACACACGATGAAAACCAATGTTCATATGAAGAATTTCATCAAAATGTTCATAGCAGCCTTCCATATAATAGGCAAAAACTAGAAGTAACCTAAATGCCTACCAACAGGACATTGGCTTAACAATTGTGGTATATCTACATAACAGAATACTATTTGGCAATTTTTTAAAAAAAGACTGATTGATGCATTGACATAGATGAATCTCCAAAACACTGTTGACTGAAATAGCCAGACACACATATACTATCATACAATAGGATTCTAGGGTGACAAAAATGTTTTCTATCTCGTTTCGAGTAGTGGTTGCATAGATATAAAGATCTCAAAACTCGTCTAACTAAACATCTAGAATCAGTGTTTTTTATTGAATAGAATTAGTGCCTCAATAAAAAGAAATAATCTGTTATTGAAGTGTTATTAACATGTCTTCTGCATATTCTCAGACTTCAGGTGCTTGAAAATAAACTTTCTATCTCATTTCATGCTTTAGAATGGCTTATGAGGTAAGTCTCAGAAAAATCCGAAGGCAAGCACCAACAGAGCTAAGTGACAGATTGTTGCTAATCCAAGGGAGAATCTGGGCAAATTCTGGGACCCAGCCAAGTGGCTCTGTGGTTAAACTCTCCCGGCTGTTTTTGCCAACAACAGACCCCTCTTCTTGTGTGCCCTGGAAGGAGGTTAGTGCTATTCCAGCTGAAGTTTACACAGACAGAATTTATCAGGAGTTAACCCCTATGGTCTTCTGTGTAGTCATCCTTAACAGATCCCTATAGAGAACACTCACCTCCCTGAATGTCTGTTGTATTCTTAACTATACCATACAGCTCAGCATCTGTTTTATACCTAGTACACTACAGAAGGCAGGCAATACGGTAGAACGTTTAAAAGCGTGGTCTTTGTAATCAGAGACCTCAGTTCAAATTCTATCTCTGTCACTTTTTTTTTTTTTTGCCTAAATTTGAAGACTGCACTCAGTCTCCTTAATCTTCAATAACTATTTGCACAAAGTGAAAGTGAAGTCCCTCAGTCATGTCCAACTCTTTGCGACCCCATGGACTGTAGCCTACCAGGCTCCTCCCTCCATGGGATTCTCCAGGCAAGAGCACTGGAGTGGGTTGCCATTTCCTTCTCCAGGGGATCTTCCCGACCCAGGGATTGAACCCTGGTCTCCTGCATTCCAGGCAGACACTTTAACCTCTGAGCCACCAGGGAAGTCCAACCGTTTGCACAAGACAGGGGTTTTTCCAAGATGGAAAGATTGAAGAAGGAGGTATCATACTACCACTTAAACAATCAGTTTCACCCTCCTGGAGGGGAGGCTGTTGTGCTTACAGACGGTTGTGCTAACAGAAAGCAAAAATTGGAAATGGGGACAAAGCATTCTCCCCCTAGCAATTTGGATGCGATCTCACCATTTTCAAAGCTCTTTCACCAGTATTACCTACTAGGCAGCAGGTACTATTATCTACACCTTATAAATATGGAAAGTGAGGTTCAAAATCATTGTCTGTACCAACATAAAGCCGACAATAGCAGCTACATCTGTAAGCCAACAAAGGGTTTTTGAGGTTTTTTATTAATGTCTAATTGGGGCAAATATTTTATATTTTTATTGAAGAATTAAGTACATAAAGCAAAATGCATAAGTAATAAGTGTATACATTGATATATGTTTACAAATTGAACATACTCATGTAGTCATAGCCCAAATTAAGAAATCAAACACTCTATGCTCCTCCCATGTGGCTCAGCTGGTAAAGAATCCACCCGCAATGTGGGAGACCTGGGTTCCATCCCTGAGTTGGGAAGATCTCCTGGAGAATGGAACAGCTACCCACTCCAGTATTATGGCCTGGAGAATTCCACGGTCTGTATAGCCCATGGGGTCGCAAAGAGTCGGACACAGCTGAGAGTCTTTCACTTTTCACATGCTCCTCCAAAGACCAGCCCCTCTCACAGCCTGTGACCCTCAGCGATGACTAGCCCACCCTCAAGAATAACCATACCTTAACTTCTATTTTAGACTGAAAGTTTGTGTCCCCTTCCAAGTTCATAGCTTGAAATCTAGTCCCTGATGTGATGGAATTTGCAAGTGGGCCCTTTGGAGGTGACTGAGATTAATGCCCTTACGAAGCAGATCCCAGACAGTTCCCTTGTCCCCTTTGCCACGTGATGACACAGCAAGAAGACAGCCGTCCATGAACCAGGGAGGGGGCTCTCACCAGACACTGAATCTGCCGCTGCCTTACTGTTGGACTTCCCAGCCTCGAGAAATGTGAGAAATACATATTTGCTGTTTCTAAGCCACCCAGTCTATGCTGTTCTGTTATAGCAGCTGCAACAGACAAAGACACATGGCATCAAAGTTAGTACTGCCTGTTTGTGAATTGCATGCAAATGGAATCCTGCAGAATTACACAGTAGGTACTCCTTTGTGTCCATTGCTTCTGCTCAGTTTTGTAAGATTCACCCATGTTGTTGTGAGTCTCTCATTTTGTTGCTGCATAGTCTTCCACTGTGAAGACACGCTTCAGTGTGTCCCTCCATTGTCAGTGGATGGGCATTTAGGTTGTTCCCAGTTCGGGGCTTTTATGATTCGTGCTGCTATTTAGCATGAATGTCTTTCGGGCATTTCTGTTAGGTAAACACCTAAGGGTTGAGTTGGGGCTTTCCAGGTGGCACAGTGGTAAAGAATCCACCTGCCAATGCAGGAGACATAGAGATGTGACTTTGATCCCTGGGTTCGGAAAATCCTGGAGGAGGGCATAGCAACCCACTCCAGTATTCTTGCTTGGAAGATTCCAAGGAGAGAGGAGCCCAGCAGGCTGCAGTCCATGGGGTCACAGAGTCAGACACAATTGTAGCAACTAAGCATGAGGGGTAGGGTTGCTGAGCTCTTGGTCGTGCGAATCTACCATAAGTTTTCCAAAGTATTTGTACCAATTTGCACAACTACCAGCAGCAATTTCTTGTGTTCCAGTATTGTCACCACCCAGCTTTTCCATCCAAGCCATTTTAGTGGGGCTGGGGCACATTTTTATCTTCATTTGATTTCAGTATCAACTGTTGACACCTGTTTTTTTTTTTAAACTGCGGCTTTAATTATTGCATTTCCTTTCACATGGTGGCTGAGATACTTTGATTCCAGTTTCTTTACTTTCCTTAAAATTGCTCACCCTATAGGAGATTGTTGAGTTCTTTCTTGTCTCTTCAGCTCATCTTTCATTTTCTTTCCCTGACTGTTGCTTTTTGTCGCTGTTACACATACTTCACAGCCACCCTTCAGAGCAAGCCCTCCTGCAACATCCACCAGAGCTCTCAGCCAGGTGGATTCTCAGGGTCCCTCAATGCAAATTCTCTCCCCTCTCTAGTCTCATTCACACTCATCCTGAGACTAGTTCCAGTCCTTTTTTTTTTTTCTTTTTTTTCTTCAGCAGGTCAGTCCCTGAAAACTCTCAGATATCAAAAATGCAGGATTTGAGCATCCATGGATTTTGGTGTCCATGTGGGTCCTGGAATCAGTCCTCCATGGGTACCATGGGATGATTGTAGTTTAAAGTTATTGAGGATTTACTCTATCTCCTCCCTGTAGCTCAGTCAGTAAAAAATCTGCCTGCAGTGCAGAAGGCCTGGGTTTGATCCCTGGGTTGGGAATGATCCCCTGGAGAAGGAAATGGCAACCCACTCCAATATTCTTGCCTGGAGAATCCCATGGACAGAAGAGCCTGGTGGGCTGAAGAGTAGGGTGGGGACTTCTGGTGGGGTTGAGAAGAGTCAGATAGGACGGAGCAACTAACACTTTCTCTTTCTTTACTGTGCACCAGAGATGTCACAATACTCCTACACTCTCCGCAAAAAACTCTACACCATACAGATGAGGAAACTGAGGTGCAGGTAAGCTTAAGCAAATTTCTCCAGCTCAAATCATTAGTAATGGACAGAGCCAGGATGCATATTCAGGACCACTAACCCCAGAGCACATGCTCTTCAGACTTTGGCTAACTTGGCTAAACTCAACAGCACCTGTTGTGTGTTTCACTCATCTTGCAGTTGTGTTTTGACCCTTATATCGTTGGTCATCCTTTTACTTCCATCACCATGATGCTGAGTCTTTCAGATTTTCTGCCTGATTTTGTAAGGCATTTAAAGAGTAGAAATTTGACCAAAACGTAAAAACTTAAAACTTACACATGAGAAAAACCCCCAGAAATAAAAAGACAAGTGACAAACCAGAAAAAAAGTGAAATTGATGACAAAAATTTAATGTCTTTACTATAGTGGACCCTTTTACGAATCCAGAAGTAAGAAGGCAAGTCACAGATCAGTTAAATAGTTTTTTTTTTTTTTAAGAGTGACATAGAAGTAATGTGAGCAATTCACACTAGCAGAAATGACAAATTTACCAGGAGTTCTACTTCAGTGGTAATCAAATGAATGAAAATTAAAATGATTTTTCACTTTCTTTATATTCTCCTGTGTTATTTATGTATTTATTTGCAAGCAGTAAGTGTTAGTTTTATCCTTTTTAAAAGAAAGTCATTTCTCTCTTGGGAAAACAAAAGAGTATATGTCACTATGTCACACATTTTGAGAGGCAGTATCAGAACCTGAAGCTTGCTGGAGTCTAAAGGTTGGACTTAACCAGTTTTGGGGCAAAGGGCTATATTTTAAGGAAACCATTTATCATTCACTCAGTGTTGTAAAAAATACCCTCAGTTTTCTGACACCGTGCTTCCTCTGTCAGTCATGTCCCAACTCCGGCATCAGGATCTGACATACCTTGCTCTTCCCCTACTATTCTCCCCAACCCCGCTTTTTGTCCCAAATATAGTAGAGCCCTACAAATGAGACTTCTTGGGGTAGCAGCAATGTTGCCTTTCCTACCCAGATCCCAATCAGGCTGGGCTCCTTTTTGACCGGATGCACCAACCTCTAACTAAGATAGCCTATTAAAAAGCCATGTTACTTGTTGTTGCAACCGTTCTCCTGGTCAGAAATCTCATCTGTTACCCTTGCCCTTTCTTCTTCAGGTCCTCTCCTGACTTCTCTACTTGCAGCCATGAGTTTAAACTCTCCTACCTATGGGAGTCTTCAGCCCATAATGCTGTCTGTGAAAGTGATGGTTGCTCAGTCATGTCTGACTCTTTGCACCCCCATGGACTATACAGTCCACGGAATTCTCCAGGCTAGAATACTGGAGTGGGTAGCCACTCCCTTCTCCAGGGGATCTTCCCAACCCGGGAATCGAACCCAGGTCTCCCTCATTGCAGGCAGATTATTTACCGGCTGAGCTACCAGGGAATATTGTCTGTAATTTACAGTTTTTTCATTTTTTTTTTAATTTGGTTGCACTGGGTCTTAGTGGCATCATGCAGCATCTTTTTCTTGAGGCACATGGGCTCTAAAGTGCATGAGCTCAGTAGTTGCGAGCAGGCTTAGTTGCTCTGTGGCACATGGGATCTTAGTTCCCCAAACAGGGATGGAACCTGTGTCGCCTGCATTGCAAAGAGGATTCTTAATCACCGGACCACCAGGGAAGTCCGCTGAATGTTTACTTCATGCCAGGAAATGACATATATCCTCTATTTCAGTCCTTCCAACCATACTTTGAGTTAAATATAATCACTACTTTACTGATGAAACTAACAAGCGTCACCGATCAGAGCACAGCCAATATTGAAAGATGTGTCTGTTTTTCTCCCAAGCTGGGGTCTTTCTCCCGTCAGCTTTTCTTTTGCCAAGAGGAACCCCTGACTGTTCTCTGCGGAGGGTTGGATTGCTACCAAGAGTTGCTACCTACCAAAGGTGACCTGCTTTCTCTTCTAACAGAGCTCAAGCAAGCCCTTACCAGTTTCCTCACAGCATTAGCTGCACAGATATTTGTATGATTAGACCTGCCCACTCATCTCTTCCTGAATCATTACTTTCAGCACCTGTCAATCAAGTAAGCCCAATCTGGAGACCCTTCTTCCCATCTCTAGGGGCAGGTAGCATCAGGACCCCTTCAAGTTTAAGTGAGAAGATATTTTGTGTTTCTCTTGGTTGAGAGACTGAAGAGACTTGGCCCTACCAGGAATGTATTTGTGCTTTTAAAAGAAGAATGTATCTATTTAAGTAAATCTCTTATACAAGTGCATTCTCTAGCAGGAAGAAATTCAAATCAAGGGGAGGGGAGCATCTCTGAATCCCTGTTTTACCAACAAGGCAGGTGAGCCTCAGAAAATCTTTGGCTTGGCTGTCAGCCACAAAATATGAAATGAAGCTCTTCCTTCTAATCGCTGACTCCGAACTTCCTTCTCCCTGCCCCCCACCCCGGTGCAAAACTCTTCCTCCCCTGTCTCTGTGCTTGTAGGATAATCATCTCTTCAGAGCGCCCTGGAGAGGGGGCTGGGACAGCGTTCCCTTCGTTCTTCCCCTCCAAAGCTGGACTCCAACCAGGCTCTCAGTGAGTCCTCTCGATGACTAAAAGTGCTGATGAGACTACTCACTCCATTGCAACACTCTGTGTGTCATTATTATTTGATGAGATAAAATGTTCAGCTCTTGCTCACCAGTCTTTCCCAATTTCCCACCTAGGACATGCTCCCTAGGATATACACCCAAGTTCCATAAAGCTTTTTCACTCATACATTTGTTTAGTAAGTGTCAGAGCCGAAAGCATGTCAGGTCCTTGGGAGAAAAAGAAAAGCCCCCTACTCCATAGAACCAGAGGTTTGATTTTATGAAAAGATTTGCTTCCAATTTACTGGACTCTCCTTGACTTCCAAACTTCCAAGGCTTAAAGTGAGCCCGCATACTTGCAAGTCTTAGACAGTTGGTCATTGGTCATAAAAAATGGTGCTCCGTGGGTGAATTGGTTCACCTGAAACCCCACCCAGATCCACACACACCGGCTTTGCACACAGCGGCCCAAGGAACAGTCTGCATTGTCCAAGGGCACAAAGCCAAGTCAAGACTGCCACCTTTGGCTCCCTGACACCATCCGACAGAATATTCATCATTTCACTTCCACACTCCATGCCTCCTGCTTCTGGGTACCTCTATTGTTATGATGCCCACGCTCAGCAGGGCCATGCTTACTGCTTCAGCAGCTGTCCTGAGACCCAGCTGCCTGACATTCCAGACACAGGTACATGGTCTCAAAGTGTACCTTATCCATCTTTGTGTCCTGGCGCCTAGAACAGTCTCTACCACCTAGCAGGAGCTCAGCAAGTATTTGCTGAATGAGGAAGTGAAGGGCCAGAATACTGAAGTAACTCGCATATGATATCTAGCTTCATTGTTGTTGTTCAGTTGCTTACTCATGTCCGACTGTTTGCGACTTTATGGACTGCAGCACGCTAGGCTTCCCTGTCCTTCACCATCTCCAGGAGCTTGGTCAAACTCATGTCCATTGCGTTGGGGCTGCCATCCAACCATCTCATCCTCTGCTGCCCTCTTCTCCTCTTGCCCTCAATCTTTCCTAGCATCAGGGTCTTTTCAATGAGTCAGTTCTTCTCATCAAGTGGCCAAAGTATTGGAGCTTCAGCTTCAGCATCAGACCTTCCAATGAGTATTCAGGGTTGATTTCCTTTAGGATTGACTGGTTTGATCTCCTTGCAGTCAGATGGACTCTCAAGAGTCTTCTCCAACACCACAGTTCGAAAGCATCAATTCTTCAGCACTCAGACTTCTTTATGGTCCAACTCTCACATTCATACATGACTACTGGAAAATCTATAACTTTGACTATATGGACCTTTGTTGGCAAAGTAATGTCTCTGCTTTCAATACACTGTCTAGGTGTGTCATAACTTTTCTCCCAAGGAGCAAGCATCTTTTAATTTCATGCCTGCAGTCACCATCTGAAGTGATTTTGGAGCCCAGGAAAATAAAGTCTGTCACTGTTTCCATTGTTTCCCCATCTATTTACCATGAAGTGATGGGACCAGGTACCATGATCTACATTCAGATGCCATGATCTACATTTTTTGAATGTTGAATTTTAAGCCAGCGTTTTTGCTCTCCTCTTTCACCTTCATCAAAAGGCTCCTTAGCACCTCTTCACCTTCTGCCATAAGGGTGGTGTCATCTGCATATCTGAGATTATTGATATTTCTCCTGGTAATCTTGATTCCAGCTTGTGCTTCATCCAGCCTGGCATTTTGCAGGATGTACTCTACATAGAAGTTAAATAAGCAGGGTGACAATATATCAAGTTTAGAAGAGAACTAGACAAGAAGCCTGGCTCCCCAAGTCCAGTATCATGCTCATTCATCTCTATCACCTCAGTCTCTATTACAAGAGCCTCCTGCAAAAAAGAAAAAGAAAATGAATGAGAGCAAGGGAAGGAAGAGAGGATATAAAAGAGGAAACATAAGAAATAAAATCTGGGGGTGAATTTATAGATGGCAAAACAGCAAGCCAAGGGCTGACATTTTCTTGGGTCATAGGTAGTCTGCTCCAAGGCAGATACATTGTATTAATGGTTAAATGGTACTGTCGCCCAAATTCTTACATCTGAAACAAGTCTGGAAAAGCATGTGACTGCAGGCATAGGGGAAGTGGCTCAGGATGCATATTTATGAGATTGAAATATGGCTATTTAAAAAATCTGCCTGCAATGCAGGAGACCATGTTGGATCCCTTGGTCGGGAAGATTCCCCTGGAGAAGAAAATGGCAACCTACTCCAGTATTCTTGCCTGGGAAATCCCACAGGCAAAGGAGTCTGGCAGGCTACAGTCCTTGGGGTCGAAAAGAGTTGGACATGACTTAGCAACTAAACAACAACAATCACTTACCCCACCTCCAATTATCAAGTTTTGTTTTTGTTTTAAATAAGATAAAAAGACTTATTTCTCCTAGTAAAAGATAAATAAGGGGACTTAAAAGATAAATAAGGGGACTTCCTTGGTGGTCCAGTGGTTGAGAATCTGCATTCCAACGCAGGAGATGTGAGTTCAATCTCTGATCAGGGAACTAAGATCCCATATGCCGTGGGGCAACTGGCCCACAGTCTCACTCAGGCAACTAAGCCCGAGTGCCATAGAGCCCATGCTTTGCAACAAGAGAAGTCTGTATGCTACAAAGGCCCAGCACAGCCATTAAAGATGAATAAAATATTTTCCTAATTATCCCAGCCAAGTAGATGTCCCCTAAGAATTTGGAATTGTTTTGGCTGCTGTTACTTTAAATAGCTTAATTGACGCAAGCATATTCAATATCATTTATTTTGATTTAATTAGTATGGATCAATTAAGAGAAATTCCAGTAAGAAAATGTTTTTCAGATTATGACTTAGATGTGCATTTTTTTTTCCACAAGGTATTGATTGATGAAGATTAGGGAAGAAAAGTATCCTAAGAGGAGACTTCTTTGCATTAGCTGTATGTATGTTAAGACTAAAGGCCTGAGGCAGAGGCCTGGAGTAATGAGAAAAGGATGACAAGGCAAATTTAGGCATGCTGTCAAAGAGCCCAATTAAGTGGTTCTGGAAATTATCATTAATTCTTTTACCTAATTGGGAAAAATTTATACAGAAAGCTATAAAGAGATCAATATTTCCTGTCATTGGAAAATAACTGCAGCTAAGGTTTTAGTACATAATTATGCAAAGCTAGCTTTTGGTGCATTCTTAAGTAATCTCAAATTATTAAAAAATATAAAGAGGTAACAAGGGACCTGGGGAAGGATGGCTAGGGAGTAGAAGTAGGAGAGAAATTTTTCATTGTGTAAACACTATTATGCATCCTTTAAAGCTTGTCTTTTTTTAATGTATTTCCTATCAAAAATAAATCAATTTTAAATTTAAAATCAATATTTTAAAAATATTTTTAATATAAATTTATTTATTTTAATTGGAGGTTAATTACTTTACAATATTGTACTGGTTTTGCCATACATCAGCATGAATCTGCCACAGGTATACACATGTTCCCCATCCTGAACCCCCCTCCCTCCTCCCTCCCCGTACCATCCCTCTGGGTCATCCCAGTGCACCAGCCCCGAGCATCCTGTATCCTGCCTTGAACCTGGACTGGCGATTCATTTCTTATATGATATTATACATGTTTCAATGCCATTCTCCCAAATCATCCCACCCTCTCCCTCTCCCACAGAGTCCAAAGTGCTGTTCTATACATCTGTGTCTCTTTTGCTGTCTCACATACAGGATTATTGTTACCATCTTTCTAAATTCCATACATAAGCATTAGTATACTGTATTGCTGCTTTTCTTTCTGGCTTACTTCACTCTGTATAATAGGCTCCAGTTTCATCCACCTCATTAGAACTGACTCAAATGTATTCTTTTTAATGGCTGAGTAATACTCCATTGTGTATAGGTACCACAGCTTTCTTATCCATTCATCTGCTGATGGACATCTAGGTTGCTTCCATGTCCTGGCTATTATAAACAGTGCTGTGATGAACATTGGGGTACACGTGTCTCTTTCAATTCTGGTTTCCTCAGTGTGTATGCCCAGCAGTGGGATTGCTGGGTCATAAGGCAGTTCTATTTCCAGTTTTTTAAGGAATCTCCACACTGTTCTCCATAGTGGCTGTACTAGTTTGGATTCCCACCAACAGTGTAAGAGGGTTCCCTTTTCTCCACACCTTCTCCAGCATTTATTGCTTATAGACTTTTGGATCGCAGCCATTCTGACTGGTGTGAAATGGTACCTCATTGTGGTTTTGATTTGCATTTCTCTGATAATGAGTGATGTTGAGCATCTTTTCATGTGTTTGTTAGCCATCTGTATGTCTTCTTTGGAGAAATGTCTATTTAGTTCTTTGGCCCATCTTTTGATTGGGTCGTTTATTTTTCTGGAGTTGAGCTGCAGGAGTTGCTTGTATATTTTTGAGATTAGTTGTTTGTCAGTTGCTTCATTTACTATTATTTTCTCCCATTCTGAAGGCTGTCTTTTCACCTTGCTTATATTTTCCTTTGTTTTGCAGAAGCTTTTAATTTTAATTAGATCCCATTTGTTTATTTTTGCTTTTATTTCCAGAATTCTGGGAGGTGGGTCATCGAGGATCCTGCTGTGATGTATGTCGGAAAGTGTTTTGCCTATGTTCTCCTCTAGGAGTTTTATAGTTTCTGGTCTTACATTTAGACCTTTAATCCATTTTGAGTTTATTTTTGTGTATGGTATTAGAAAGTGTTCTAGTTTCATTCTTTTACAAGTGGTTGACCAGTTGTCCCAGCACTACTTGTTAAAGAGGTTGTCTTTAATCCATTGTATATTCTTGCCTCCTTTGTCAAAGATAAGGTGTCCATAGGTGCATGGATTTATCTCTGGGATTTCTATTTTGTTCCATTGATCTATATTTCTGTCTTTGTGCCAGTACCATACTGTCTTGATGACTGTGACTTTGTAGTAGAGCCTGAATTCAGGCAGGTTGATTCCTCCAGTTCCATTCTTCTTTCTCAAGATTGCTTTGGCTATTCAAGGTTTTTTGTATTTCCATACAAATTGTAAAATTATTTGTTCTAGCACTGTGAAAAATACCGTTGGTGGCTTTATTGGGATAAAAAATAGGAACAGAGTAATTTTAGATTCACCGTAGAATGGGGTTTTTTTCCACAGTAATTACAATAATAAATGTGTTTTTGTAACCATAAATGTATCCGGTTATTGCCAGCTTAAAAAAAAAAAAGGGGGAGAATCAAAAAGTACAAAAACAAACAGACTTTTCCTTCCTTGCCATTACTTCATATGTTCAGTACCCTCTGTTTCCCTATCACTGCTGCTATGCCGTTCTGCTTACAGCCCAGTCTATAGAAGCTAGGTTATATACGGCTTCTTTCATTTCATTTCTATTCTGATGATGCTAATTCCCAATCAGTTCTAGTTATCACTGAGACTTGCTCATATCAATTATGTTTCATTATGAGCTAACTGCTTTATCTAACTCTTGTTATGAATGCTCTGACTATAGGAGAACTCATTTTCCATATTATTTCTTCAAGCTTTTTTCAAGTATGTGTACACACATTTTACATAGAAGTTTTGTTTTGTTTTTACCAGAAAAAAATGAGATCATAAGAAACACAGTATTTTAGACATTTTGGTGGGGGAGTTGGGGGGCAGGGTGCTTCCCTGGTGGCTCAGGCGGTAAAGAATCTGCCTGCAGTGTGGGAGACCTGGGCTCAATCCCTGGGTCCAGAAGATCCCCTGGAGAAGGGGATAGCTATCCACTCCAGTAGGTTTGCCTGGAAAATTCCACAGATAAAGGAGCCTGGATCCATGGGGCTGCAAAGACTCAGACATGACTGAGCAACTAACACTTTCAGACAATTTTTAAACTGAGTGATACATTCTAAACTCTTTCATACTAAGCAACATAGGTCTTCCTTATCATTTTAATTCATCACATTCTACTTTATCTACAATAAAATTTTGATGAAACCCTTAGATATATATGGTCTTTGAACAAATGAATACTTCAGGAATTTGCTTTTCTTTATTAAAAAGGCCATGCTAGTCTTTTCAGTATTTTTACAATGTTAGCATATAAACTATTAAAATGAGTGTGATTCTGTTATCATTTACAAACAGACACAAAGATCAGTGAAGGCTGAGATTTCTATAGGCCAAAGCAACCCTAGGAGGTATTGCCTTTGCTGAGGCTATAACAAACCCAGAAGTAACTGAAGGCCACACAAGGTTTCAGATCCACCCACTGAAGGGAGAATTTGTGTATAAATTGGCATTCTCAGATCTGCTAGAAATCAAATCATTTCCTTGGATGGGGATTTCGTTCTATTCTATTAAAGCTGTTTGTGTGTGTGTGTGCGTGGTTTGTTTTTTTTTTTTGTTTGTTTGTTTGTTTGTTTTTTAGTAAAGAGCAAGGCAGAGTATTAAGGAAGAGGGATGCAAACTAAACAGAGTCACTGTAATTGTTCAGGACACTAGCAGTCCAGTAGGGAAATATATAGACATAAGACATACTCAAATAAGTATGATGCAAAGAAGACTTCTAAGTAAGACAAAATAAAAGTGTTCTAAGAAACATAGCATATTACAAAGCAGAAACATTACTTTGTTGACCAGGGTCTGTCTAGTCAAAGCTATGGTTTTTCCAGTAGTCATGTATGGATGTTAGAGTTGGACCATAAACAAAGCTGAGCACCAAAGAACTGATTCTTTTGAACTGTGGTGCTGGAGAAGACTCTTGAGAGTCCCTTGGACTGCAAGGAGATCAAACAAGTCAATCCTAAAGGAAATCAGTTCATTGGAAGGATTGATGCTGAAGCTGAAACTCCAATACTTTGGCCACCTGATGTGAAGATCTGACTCATTAGAAAAGACCCTGATGCTGGGAAAGATTGAAGGCAGGAGGAGTAGGGGACCACAGAGGATGAGATAGTTGGATGGCATTACTGACTCAATGGACATGAGTTTGAGCAAGTTCTGGGAGTTGGTGATGGACAGGGAAGCCTGGCCTGCTGCAGTGCATAGGGTCACAAAGTGTCAGACGGGACTGAGCGACTGAACTGAACTGAAGAGACATAGAAGAGCAGGTTAAATTGGGCTGGGAAAGGTGGCATTGGAGTTGTTTTGTATGAGTCAGCGGGTGGGACTGACATATACACACTATTGATATTATGTGTAAAACACATAACCAACAAGAACCTTCTATATAGCAAAGGGAACTCTACTCAGTGCTCTGTGGCAACCTAAATGGGAAGGAAATCCAAAATAAAGGGGCTATATGTATGTGGATAGCTGATTCATTTTTCTGTACAGTAGAAACTAACACATCAGTGCAATTATACTCCAATAAAAATTTTTAAAAAGCTGATGAGTTTGCAGGAGAAGAGAGAAGACAAGAGTTGTTGACATAGGCTCGATTCAAGCTGCTCCAAGCTGTAGAGCCCCCCTCACGTTCTCACTCTGCCCTTTTCAATTCTCTCTTCTTGCTACGTTTCTGGGTACCCCTCAAGGATCTTCAGACTTTATAAACCAGCCATGCAGAGCCTGGCATTTCAATAAGAAGCAAAACGCTGAGTAATAACATGAAGTCAATCCATTGCTTGCCAAGAGCTGGGAGGCCTGGACGGTTTCCCAATCTTAAAGAGATAGAAGGATGCTAAAGACAGCCTCCCGCAGGAAAACGTGGGTGGATTTACCAACACAGTAAATGTTATGCAATTTGGGTAGGTACACATCCCTGAGATCACTATGGGTCACTCTCAGATCAGATGGGCAAACTGAAGCTTTCAATTACTTTGTCTTTTTTTCCCATGACAGACTAACATCTCATGAATGGCTTACTTTTGTGAAGAATCTGTCATGCACTGCAGAACAGATATTGTTCAGTCAGTTCTGGGTCAAAGAGAAAAAGTTGAAGAAATTTAAACAGGAAATGACTCGGCTACAAAGAATTCAAAAGTATAAGTGAATGAAACAAGTCAGGCACAAATGATGAGTCCTAGGTGTCCTAGTAACACCAGGAAAAACGCCGGAGTAGACTCTTAAGAGTCACTTCAACAGCAAGGAGGTCAAACCAGTCAATCCTAAAGGAAATCAACTCTGAACACTCATTGGAAATACTGATGCTGAAGCCCCAATACTTTGGCCCCTTGTTATGAACAGCCAACTCATTGGAAAAGACCCTGATGCTGGGAAAGATTGAGGGCAGGAGGAGAAGTGGGTGACAGAGAATGAGATGGATGGTATCATTGATTCAGTGGACGTGAACTTGAGCAAACTCCAGGAGCTGGTGAGGGACTGGGAAGCCTGGTATGCTGCAGTCCATGGGGTCGCAAAGAGTTGGATAGGACTTGGCAACCGAACAACAACAAGTAACAACAGAGCCCACCGCCAGCTCAAATGGGTGGAATCCAGGCTGATGAAATGTTTCAGAACTCCAAGGAGGTCACTCCTGAATTCATCACACACATGTCGCAGGTTTTCCACCAGCTCAACTCTTATTCAACATCCTGAGGCCTTTTGTCCAATCTCGCATGTCTGACCAATTACATGTTCTAGGAACACATATAGGGGTGACTTCAGAGTCTATAACTGAAATGAACAGAGTAATCAGAAGTCAGACAGAGCAACCCAAGCAAGATTGGGGCCAACTCAGGAATTTCTTAATCTTCCCTTACAATTTTCAATCAAATATACAAAACATGAATATAAAAATAATATCTACTCTTGATGGAAACTTTGGAAAAACAGAAATGTAAAATATAGGAAAAAATACAAGTTCACCACTGACAGATATTGGGTGTATTTTCGTTCTCTGTTCCCTGCTCACCTGAATATATAAAATTGAGATCATATTAAATATACATAATTTTAAGTTAATTTTAGCTAACTCTATACTATAGTCAGTTCCCATGTTATTAAGCATTGAATTTAATGGCTGTATAATACTCCATCCTACAGGTAAATGACAATCTATTTAAACATTCCTCTTATTGGAGCACTTAGATTGTTTCCAGTTATCTTTTCATTTGTTTTTGTGGGAGTTTTGCTTTTGGTTTCTTTTCCTTTTTTTTTTCTGAAGTAATGCTGTGATGAATATTTGTACATGTATTTTACTACAATTAAATTTGAAGCAAATAGTACTCTCAATTTTTTTTCAAGGTATAAACAACCAAACCATGCTGTATGAGCAAATTTATTACAGTGTCTGAACATGCAACCGAGGTCTTTGAATCACTGTAGATGAGTCAGGTTGTCCAAAGCCACACTCAGTAGCATTATTTTGGGCATTTCACCTGCAGTCCCTTGAACTTCCTCACACCCTGCCCCCAGCCCCAATCTAACCAGTGCTGTCTCTGATCTTTTTCAGTTGAAGAGTTTGAAAACTGTTGAACTCAATGGTTCCTTCTTCTTCCCAGGCATTTTACTTCCAAATGATTTGAAGGATCAGGTTCTCTGAGTTGTGAGACTAAATTCTCTATTCACCTATTTTACCCATCTGCCTATCTCTACACACACATATATATGTATATGTCTTCTCTTCTGTAAATATCATATACAGGTTGTCAACACCCAAGCTTACCTCTCCAGCCCAAATTTTTCCCCTGTCGAGTTGCCAACATGGCATCTCTATTCAGATGTCTAATAATTATCTCAAACTTAGTATGTCTAATATCAAATTGCTGAACTTTCCCAAACCAGTTCTTGCTGTAGTCTTCTGTATGTAAGTTAGCGGCAAAACCACCTTTCTCTTTTTCATGCTAAAAACCTTGCAGTTCATCTTCATGCCTCTTTGACTCTCACACCTCACATCCAATTCATCAGCAAATATCAATATCATTTCTCACTGACGTATTGCAATAATCTCTTTACTGGTTTCACTGCTTTTCAGCCTCTCAATACAAGAGTCCGAATGGTCCTATTAAAACAAATCATGTGACCTCTATGCGCAACTCCACTAAAGACTTTCATTTCACTTAGAGTGAAAAACAACGTCCTTATAATGGCTAGACACAATCTTCCCCTCCCTCCTTTCATAGCCATTTCACTGTATGTTTTACTCTCCTCTCTTCTATTGTCTTTGCTGTAGTCGCAATGGCCTTCTTGCTCGTCTAAGAACAGGTACTTTCCTTCTTCTGGGTTTAAACCCATGCCTTTCGTGCTCCTCTCAGATTTCTGTACCGCTTACTCCCTACTTCCTTCAAGATTTTATTGGTTTATCTTCTTATTCGACCTTTCCTAATCGTTAAATGTTAAATACGAAACTCCTGTTCCAGCACTTCAGATCTCCTTTTCTACCTTATTTATCTCCACACTTACCACTCACCAATAGGCTGTATTCATTTGGTTTATTGCCTGTCTCCCCACCAAAGGCAAGCTCAGTCCTTTGCAATAGAAGATGAGTCAGGACAGTGGAGCACTGGTCCTGAGGCCTGGCCATGCACCTGGGATGAGGACAGAGGGGGACCACCCTCCCACCCTCCACCATGAGGCACAGATGATCCCAGAAAGTCACACACCCAGCCCAGCCCCAGGGTGGCTTCACAAGTTGTCTGTTTCAATGAAAGCTAGCTAGGGCAATCGTTCATTCTGGTTTGTCCTGTTGGTCAGGGCAATTATTTTTAGCGCTCCCTATTATTCTCAGAAGTGTCCCCAGTTCAGTTCAGTTCAGTTGCTCAGTTGCGTCCAACTTTTTGAGACCCCATAGGCTGCAGAACGCCAGGCTTTCCTGTCCATCACCAACTCCCGCAGCTTGCTCAAACTCATGTCCCCATTGGTTGATAAATTACATAGTCACTGCATCAGGTCTCCATTGCATGTTTATTACTACATCTTTAGTGCCTCAGTTACTGCCTGGCAAATAGTTTGAAGCACCTAACATACTTGCTGAGTAAAGTAAAAGCAAACTATGAAAAAGTATTGGTAAGGACTTCTGGGTCTTGATCATGAGAAAGCAATAGGCACCAAAATGCCCCCATTCGATATTTCTGATTCCTATTACAGAATCAGGGCCAAAAGTACACACAATCAGAATTATTGCAGGTCAAGTAAACCGGGCTTAATATCTTCTAGTTAATTCTTAGATTTCTTTGTGGATGTCACACATGACAGGAATTTTTAAAACTTCTGTGCACTAAAGCAAATTATAACGTTTTGAAAAAAATTTTGGGGGGTTTCTCAGCATTTCTACTTGATCAGAGAATGTGGCGAGGGTTTCTGAAAATTAAACCAGTATAAAAGGAGGAAGGACTGAAAATAACATGGAATTGAGTGGCTTCTAAATTGCTAAGCATCTTACAATATAGTCAAAGAATAGTAGTCCAATTATAATAACTATATTACAATTGAGGTTAAGAGAATAACTTCTTCAAACCCACACAGGTAGTCAATGGAATACTTAGAATTCTTCTCACTAGCTCCCCAGTATAGAGCTCAGAATCTGTCGCTAATATTTCAACTGATTAAATGACTTAGGAGAAATCATTTAATATTTCTGCCTTGGTTATTTGCAAAACAACATACATTCAATTTAGACACATACCTTAGAGTAAATCAGAGTGATGACCTCAGTCTTTCTGGCTCTTATTCATTTCTCAGTCCTTTCAGCAAAAAAGAAAATGTTCCAAATGATCAAGTCCTTGTGGCTCTTGTGTTTCTCATTCAAATCTTTAAACCTTCAAGTTAAACCACCACCACCACCACCACAACACAAAGCCTCCTGGAACATTTTCCCAAGTGGAACAAAGAGTCTAGCTGGGTGAGGGCGTCAGGCAAAGCTAGAAATGGAACTCCTTGCTGGCTATCCGTGTGAAGGACTTTGTTTAAGGGAGCCCCATGTTGCCAGCGCAGTCGTTTGTCGAGGACAATAGCTGCTGGCACAGCATTAATATGTGAAGATTGGGAGAACTGCCAGTGAAAGCAAACTCTTTTGTGGTGTGTGCTATGTTGTTTTGGGGCATCAGCCGAAGTTCACCACTGATGGCCATCTGAACACTGCCTTTCACCAAACGGGCAACTCAGCAAACTGGAGGATGAATTTCTAGGGAGAGGCCACATAGCATAAGGGGGGGGGGAGGGGAAGAGATTAGAGGTGAGGAAATCTTAATATTAATTCCAGTATTGTGACAGATACCTCCTGTAACTGACCTGGGCCCCATTTTCCTTTTCACTTACTCATCCAGTCACCCGTCCAGACATCCAACCGGCGTTTATCAGATGCCAGCTTGTTTTTAAGGGATTGGGTCAGATGATGTGAGCATTTCATGTTGCTGCTGTCTGTGTATGAGGGATAATAGTAGTCTCAGCTACCTCAACGTGATGTAATGAAGAGGAAAATCCAGTTGTTGCTTTAATAGAAATGGAAATAATTATGTTTGTTTTGCTTACTCCGTGGATTTACTTTGAGAGTCACTTAAGATAATTATGGGAGTATACTTTATGAACTGAAAGCATAGAAATGTGTAGGAAAATAGGTACTTTGAGTAAGATGAAATTTATACCATTGTTGAATATTAGTGAGAGAGAGAAAGTGACTCTAGAAACTAATGAGATATAGTGCCATTTTTCTTATTTTTGTGAAAACAAGACTTCTGAAACTAAACATAGAAGTTACTTTAAATAACTGTCTTTATAGTTCTTCTAAGAAAATACACAATACTAACCAAGCCTGTGGTTCAAACTATACTCTGGTATTATACTGACTACCAGTGGTTTTAGGTGTTCAGCCTCCACAATTCAATGTTAGAACCGGGTATGTGTGTGTGTGCTTAGTCACTCAGTCATTTCTGACTCTTTTGCAACCCCGTGGACTGTAGCCCGCCAGGCTCGTCTGTCCAAGGGATTTTCCAGGCAGGAATACTGGAGTGGGTTGCCACTTCTTCCTCCAGGGAATCTTCCTGACCCAGGGATTGAACTCATGCCTCAAGGGTCTCCTGCATTAGCAGGTGGATTCTTTACCACTGAGTCACCTGTGGAGCAGAACTGGGAGTAGGAATTTTTTCTTGCTAATGTATCAGTTAGGGTTAGGTTTTGCTGCACATTAAAAAAACAACAAGAAAACCAGTTCCTAAAGCAATAACCAAGGTAGAAATATTAAATGGTTTCTCCTAAGTCATCTAATTAGTTGAAATATTAGGAACAGATTCTAAATTCTATATAGGGGAGCTAGTGAGAAGAAATTCTAAGTATCCCACTTACTACCTATGTGGGTTTGAAGTAGTTATTCTCTTAACCTCAATTTTAATATAGTTATAATTGGAATACTATTCCAATTCCTAAACTAACTTTCCCTATTATCTTAGCATGTCTTTTATTATTAAGGCCATCTCAGGGCTGTAAAAGTTTTAATGATCACATCTGCATTGCAGGATAAAAGAAGGAAAAGCAGAAAGGACCCCCTCCCTGCAGAGCAGCCTTTCTGGACTTCACAGCTAGTAATAATGCTTTTCTCTCATTGATAGAAAATAGTCACATGGCCACATTAAGCCACAAAGGAGGCTGGGAAATGTAATTTTCCATGGAGACCTTGTACCTGACTAAAAATTGAGGTTGTGTTAAAGAGGAAGGGAATATTGGCTGTGAGGTTAGTCAACTAGCAGTCTCTGCCACACAAAATCGTAATAAAATAGTCAATGGAAAGAATTCCTTCGATTTAAAATTTTCCTCCATAAATGTTCCATATTCTTTTGGTTTTACTAATATTACCATCTCTATAATAGAACACAATAGATCTGATTCAGTAGAAAATAATACACTTTTTTTGGTAACTTGAGTATTTGTATTTCATTTTACTCTGCCAAAGCAACATAAGGGACTTCCTGGTGATCCAGTTGCTAAGAATCCATGCTCACATGCAGGGAGCCCAGGTTCAATCCCTGGTCAGGGCACTAGATCCCACTTGCTGTAACTAAAAGACACTGCTTGCCACAACTAGATCTGGTGTAGCCAAATTTAAAAAAAAAAAGCAACATGATTTTCAGGTGTTTCATCACATGATTATATTTGAGCCCCATTCAGTTCAATTCAGTCACTCAGTCTTTGCGACCCCGTGAATCACAGCATACCAGGCCTCCCTGTCCATCACCAACGCCCGGAGGTTACCCAAACTCATGTCCATTGAGTCGGTGATGCCATCCAACCATCTCATTCTCTGTCGTCCCCTCCTCCTCCTGCCTTCAATCTTTCCCAACACCAGGGTCTTTTCAAATGAGTCAGTTCTTTGCATCAGGTGGCCAAAATATTGGAGTTTCAGCTTCAACGTCAGTCCTTCCAGTGAACACCCAGGACTGATCTCCTTTAGGATGGACTGGTTGGATCTCCTTGCAGTCCATGAGCCCCATTAATCTAAATCAAAGGGCTTCCCAGGTGGCGCTCATGGAAAAACTTGCCCGCCAAAGCAGAAGAGATGCAGGTTCAATCCCTGGGTCGGGAAGATCCCCTGGAGAAGGGAATGGCTACCCACTCCAATATTCTTGCCTGGAAAACCCCATGGACAGAAGAGTCCTGAAACCAGGCCCCGTGAATACTACAAATGCTTCTGACTGAGGCTGTTGGAGGATGAGAGCTGGCAGGACTCCTGCAGATACTAAAATTCTTGAATGCTCAAGCCTCTCATGTACAATGGCATGGTTGCACAAAACCTATGTACACCCTGTCATACTTTAAATCATCTCTTGATTACATGTAATCCCTAGCACAGCACAAATTCTAAGTAGGTAGTTACCATTGCTCACTGCTCAGTTGCTAAGTTGTGTGATTCTGAGACCCCATGGACTGTAGCCCACCAGGCTTCTCTGTCCATAGGATTTCCCAGGCAAGAATACTGGAGTGAGTTGCCATTTCCTCCTCCAGGAAATCTTCCTGACCCAGGCATGGAATCCGTGTCTCCTGTATTGGCATGCAGATTCTTTACCACTGTCCCGCCTGGGAAGCCCAAATAGTTGCCAGCAGACAGCAAATAGAACTTTTGCTTTTTGGAATTTTACTTTCTGGAATTTTTTGTTTTTAATATATTTCCTCTGAGAATAGCTGAATCCGTGGATGCAGAACTGTGAATATGGAGGGCCGACTAGACTATACTAAAAAGCACACTGACATGAAAACCAGCGTAAAACAAGGCATCTCTGAATGTTTCTCAACCCAGAAGAATGTCCTTCCGCTGTGGCCGCAGCATGTGCATCTTTCGACATGTGTCCTCAAACTCCTGCTCTGAGTAAAATCCCCTTAAGTGTTTCACGTTGAGCTGATCCATTATGTGTATTTGTGTTTATTTAAACTTTCTGTTTACTTAGTATTTGGCTTAAGACCTTAAATAACTCCAAGCAACAGTGCCTGACAAGGTCATTTCTTAACCCAAGGAGCATGGCAAACCAACTGGGTAATGAAAGAGCAGGGGAGCCTCCCAAACCGTCCAGATTGTTTGAGGAGTGTCCTCTGCACACCACAACACTGGGACGTCAGCCAAATGGGAAACAAAAGCTCTGGATTTCAAAGCAAAGTTTCTATTTCTTTCAAAGCAATTATCATTATTATGACATAAGCTTAAATTCAACCCAATTTGGGGCCTTGCTGGCAGTAGTATAATTCCTGGATGAAATCAGGTTTGGAGAAATTTAAAAAATCTAATACTTTATGGGACTCTGACAAGTCATTTAACCACATCAAATTGTTGTTATTTTATGAATAACAATAATAGCTACATTAAATTATTAACATGGTAATCCCCCCAAGGTATTACAATACTAATAAATAAATGCAAGAAAAATGACTCCTGGTCATCCCCTATTTGGCCAAAGAATTTTTGTCACTTACTAGGACAGTTTTGGCAAAACTTTCAGTTGAAGGGTCAATAAGTTATTCTATTATAGATTACAGAGAACTGAACTCTATATAATATCCTAGCTGGCTTTAGTGTCCTACCACTCAAAATCTTACTGTCTAGACTTTTTTTCTTCCTTGGGTTGCTCCTTAATTCTGGGCATTTTACCACCCATTGTTTCTCTCTCTAAAGGCTGGCCAAAAAAATAACAGCAATTCTGATAAATAGAGCAAATATTAATGGAAATGAGCCAAACGGAACTCTGTTGTATTTAGTAGAAAATCATATATTGATCAAATGCACTGTAAATTGGGAGGCAAAATAGAATGGTACCCTAGAACAGAGGCTCTGGAGTCAGCAGTGGGAAATTCTTGCCTTGAAATTATTCTGTCCTGGCCACTTGACCTTCAATGAATCATACAGCCTCAGAGACTTCATCTAGAAACCATAGGTGGTAATAATACCTACCATCTAAGATTTGTGAGAATTCAGTGATTATTACCCATATTGTGAGCATGAAAGAATTTCAATCTAAAATAGAACTGAAGGATATAAAATGAAGAATTTCATGCATATGCCCTCTAGGAAGGCAAAATTTAAAAACTAAGAGACTGATTTCCGTAAATGCCTGATTTACAACAAAACATAGGATCAGAATTGTCTCAAACAGGGGTGGGATGGGGTTGATCAGCAGTACCTCTTCTCAAACTTGGGAAGTTTTGCTATAGGTATGAACAGATGACAGGGGTCAGGTTTGTCTCACAAAGTGGGCTGAACTGAGCTTTGTGGGACTGAACTGATTTTTGTCTGTTTGTGAAGTTTTCAAGGCTGGCTTCTTTTTGTTTTGATCCCTGACTGACTGTAACTGAACTCTCCCCTCTTTACATTCCCTGCACATAAATACAAGCTACCCCAGACCCTCAACAGATTCTCCAATTGCTCACTATAGTTTGCTCATCTCAACTTGCAATTCCTCTGCGCTTCCTGAACAAATTCATTTTTTTAGCTTGCTTCAGTTTATCTCTTTATTTAAGTCAGCATGGGCAAAGTACTAAATGCTACCTATTACTTTTAAGCGATGCTCTTATGAAATAGCTCTATAGGCATCCCTTATAGTTCAGTTGGTGCAAGAGACCAGGGTTTGATTCCTGGGTAGGGAAGATCCCCTGGAGAAGGAAATGAGCACCCACTCCAGTATACTTGCCTGGAGAATCCCATGGAGAGGAGCCTGGCAGGCTACAATCCATGGGGTCGCAAGAATCAGACACGACGTAGCAACTAAACCACCACCATCAACAACAAAAGAATTCCCCTAAGTTGAAAGTCCATTTAGTTTAAGCAATATTTTTTTTAATATTTTTTTTAATATGGACCTTTTTTGAAGTCTTTTATTGAATTTGTTACAATATTGCCTCTGCTTTTTTTTGTTGTTGTTTTGTTTTTTTTTAATGTTTTGGTGTTTTGGCTAAGGGGCATGCGGCATCTTAGCTTCTTGACGAGGAACTAAACCTGCATCCTCTGCTTTCAGTTCAGTTCAGTCGCTCAGTCGTGTCCACCTCATTGCGACCCCATGAAGTGCAGCACGCCAGGCCTCCCTGTCCATCACCATCTCCCGGAGTTCACTCAGACTCACGTCCATCGAGTCCATGATGCCGTCCAGCCATCTCATCCTCTGTCATCCCCTTCTCCTCCTGCCCCTCAGTCCCTCCCAGAATCAGAGTCTTTTCCAATGAGTCAACTCTTCCCATGAGGTGGCCAAAGTACTGGAGTTTCAGCTCTAGCATCATTCCTTCCAAAGAAATCCCAGGGCTGATCTCCTTCAGAATGGACTAGTTGGATCTCCTTGCAGTCCAAGGGACTCTCAAGAGTCTTCTCCAACACCACAGTTCAAAAGCATCAATTCTTTGGCGCTCAGCGTTCTTCACAGTCCAACTCTCACATCCATACATTACCACTGGAAAAACCATAGTGTTGACTAGACGGATCTTAGTCGGCAAAGTAATGTCTCTGCTTTTCAATATGCTATCTAGGTTGGTCATAACTTTTCTTCCAAGGAGAAAGTGTCTTTTAATTTCATGGCTGCAGTCACCATCTGCAGTGATTTTGGAGCCCAAAAAAGTAAAGTCTGACACTGTTTCCACTGTTTCCCCATCTATTTCCCATGAAGTGATGGGACCGGATGCCATGATCTTCGTTTTCTGAATGTTGAGCTTTAGGCCAACTTTTTCACTCTTCTCTTTCACTTTCATCAAGAGGCTTTTTAGCTCCTCTTCACTTTCTGCCATAAGGGTGGTGTTATCTTCATATCTGAGGTGATTGATATTTCTCCTGGCAATCTTGATTCCAGCTTGTGTTTCTTCCAGCCCAGCATTTCTCATGATGTACTCTGCATATAAGTTAAATAAGCAGGGTGACAATATACAGCCTTGACGTACTCCTTTTCCTATTTGGAACCAGTCTGTTGTTCCATGTCCAGTTCTAACTGTTGCTTCCTGACCTGCATACAGATTTCTCTAGAGGCAGGTTAGGTGGTCTGGTATTGCCATCTCTTTCAGAATTTTCCACAGTTTATTGTGATCCACACAGTCAAAGGCTTTGGCATAGTCAATAAAGCAGAAATAGATGTGTTTCTGGAACTCTCTTGCTTTTTCTATGATCCAGCGGATGTTGGCAATTTGATCTCTGGTTTCACTGCCTTTTCTAAATCCAGCTTGAACATCTGGAAGTTCATGGTTCACATATTGCTGAAGCCTGGCTTGGAGAATTTTGAGCATTACTTTACTAGCATGTGAGATGAGTGCAATTGTGTGGTAGTTTGAGCATTCTTTTGCATTACCTTTCTTTGGGACTGGAATGAAAACTGGCCTTTTCCAGTCCTGTGGCCACTGCTGAGTTTTCCAAATTTGCTGACATACTGAGTGCAGCACTTTCACAGCATCATCTTTCTGGATTTCAAACAGCTCAACTGGAATTCCATCACCTCCACTAGCTTTGTTCGTAGTGATGCTTTCTAAGGCCCACTTGACTTCACATTCCAAGATGTCTGGTTCTAGATTAGTGATCACATTATAATGATTATCTGCATCGTGAAGAACTTTTTTGTACAATTCTTCTGTGTACTCTTGCCACCTCTTCTTAATATCTCCTGCTTCTGTTAGGTCCATACCATTTCTGTCCTTTATCGAGCCCATCTTCACATGAAATGTTCCCTTGGTATCTCTAATTTTCTTGAAGAGATCTCTGGTCTTTCCCATTCTGTTGTTTTCCTCTATTTCTTTGCATTGATCACTCAAGAATGCTTTCTTATCTCTTCTTGCTATTCCTTGGAACTCTGCATTCAAATGGGTATATCTTTCCTTTTCTCCTTTGCTTTTCACCTCTCTTCTTTTCACAGCTATTTGTAAGGCCTCCCCAGACAGCCATTTTGCTTTTTTGCATTTCTTTTCCGTGGGGATGGTCTTGATCCCTGTCTCCTGTACAATGTCACGAACCTCTTTCCATAGTTCATCAGGCACTCGATCTATCAGATCTAGGACTTAAATCTATTTCTCACCTACACTGTATAATCATAAGGGACTTGATTTAGGTCATACCTGAATGCTCTAATGGTTTTCCCTGCTTTCTTCAATTTCAGTCTGAATTTGGTAATAAGGATAAAATGTGGTCCACTGACAGAATGTGGACAGAATGGTCCACTGAAGAAGGGAATGGCAAGCCACTTCAGTATTCTTGCCTTGAGAAACTCATGAACAGTATGAAAAGGCAAGATGATAGGATACCGAAAGAGGAACTCCCCATGTCATTAGGTGCCCAATATGCTACTGGAGATCAGGGGAGAAATAACACCAGAAAGAATGAAGGGATGGAGCCAAAGCAAAAACAATACCCAATTGTGGATGTGACTGGCGATAGAAGCAAGATTCGATGCTGCATTGAGCAATATTGCATAAGTTCAGTTCAGTTCAGTTCAGTTCAGTTCAGTCACTCAGTCGTGTCCGACTCCTTGAGACCCCATGAATCTCAGCACGCCAAGCCTCCCTGTCCATCACCATCTCCCGGAGTTCACTCAGACTCACGTCCATCGAGTCCGTGATGCCATCCAGCCATCTCATCCTCTGTCGTCCCCTTCTCCTCCTGCCCCCAATCCCTCCCAGCATCAGAGTTTTTTCCAATGGGTCAACTCTTCATGTGAGGTGTCCAAAGTACTAAAGTTTCAGCTTTAACATCATTCCTTCCAAAGAAATCCCAGGGCTGATCTCCTTCAGAATGGACTGGTTGGATCTCCTTGTAGTCCAAGGGACTCTCAAGAATCCTCTCCAACACCACAGTTCAAAAGCATCAATTCTTCGGTGCTCAGCCTTCTTCACAGTCCAACTCTCACACCCATACATGACCACTGGAAAAACCATAGCCTTGACTAGATGGACCTTAGTCGGCAAAGTAATGTCTCTGCTTTTGAATATGCTATCTAGGTTGGTCATAACTTTTCTTCCAAGGAGTAAGCATCTTTTAATTTCATGGCTGCAGTCACCATCTGCAGTGATTCTGGAGCCCAAAAAAATAAAGTCTGACACCGTTTCCACTGTTTCCCCATCTATTTCCCATGAAGTAATGGGACCGGATGCCATGATCTTCGTTTTCTGAATGTTGAGCTTTAGGCCAACTTTTTCACTCTCCTCTTTCACTTTCATCAAGAGGCTTTTTAGCTCCTCTTCACTTTCTGCCATAAGGGTGGTGTCATCTTCACATCTGAGGTTATTGATATTTCTCCCGGCAATCTTGATTCCAGCTTGTGTTTCTTCCAGCCCAGCGTTTCTCATGATGTACTCTGCATATAAGTTAAATAGGAACCTGGAATGTCAGGTCCATGAATCAAGGCAAATTGGAAGTGGTCAAACAAGAGATGGCAAGTGTGAATGTCGACATTCTAGGAATCAGCGAACTAAAATGGACTGGAATGGGTGAATTTAACTCAGATGACCATTATATCTACTACTGTGGGAAGGAATCCCTCAGAAGAAATGGAGTAGCCATCATGGTCAACAAAAGAGTCCGAAATGCAGTACTTGGATGCAATCTCAAAAATGACAGAATGATCTCTGTGCGTCTCCAAGGCAAACCATTCAATATCACAGTAATCCAAGTCTATGCCCCAACCAGTAACGCTGAAGAAGCTGAAGTTGAACAGTTCTATGAAGACCTACAAGACCTTTTAAAACTAACACCCAAAAAAGATGTCTTTTTCATTATAGGGGACTGGAATGCTAAAGTAGGAAGTCAAGAAACACCTGGAGTAACAGGCAAATTTGGCCTTGGAATGTGGAATGAAGCAGGGCAAAGACTAATTGAGTTTTGCCAAGAAAATGCACTGGTCATAGCAAACACCCTCTTCCAACAACACAAGAGAAGACTCTACACATGGACATCATCAGATGGTCAACAGTGAAACCAGATTGATTATATTCTATGCAGCCAAAGATGGGGAAGCTCTATACAGTCAACAAAAACAAGACCAGGAGCAGACTGTGGCTCAGATCATGAACTCCTTATCCTTTGCATTAGAAAGTCTTAACCACTGGACCACTAGGGAAGTCCCTCAAGCAATGCTTGATCCCATGCAAATTTAGTACAAAAAGACACTCCTGGAATGACTGGAACAGGACTAAGTCTGTTTCCAAGCTGTCTCAATAGGAAATTTGAGACTTCATTATCTGACTCAAAGTGTTCTTTAATCCACAGTTCACTCGTAGTTCCTCGCTACTTTTCTGTCCTCCTCTTCGGTTGTCTTTAACAGCCATGTGGCTTTGAGGCTTTCTGCCCATCCCAAGTTACAGTTCAGTTTCATCAGCACTCCTGTTTCCTGTTTTGTCCCTGTCTAGGCTGCTTGTTTTGCACCTCAAGCTCCTTCCCCTTCCTTTTCAGAGACTACCAGCAACATTTCCAGCAGGGACGGGCAATGCCACCAGCTTCTCCTGCTGCAGCTTTTCCTCTTCTTTCTCTTTCTTTTTTTAACCTCCTTTGAACCTTCCTAAGCTCTCTGTAATGACTACATCTCTGTTTCAGCTATTTCAGTACTCCTGTGGCTTTAGATCTTGATCCAGATTCATGTCTTCTAGCCGAAACCATCCAAACAAGTAGTTTGAGGTTTTTGCTGGAAGGTAATTTGCATTTGTTTACATGGCCAGCAACTCCTAATTTAGATGTCAAGAGATATCTGGAGGGGAGAAGTGACCTCCTAGATTACCTTTCTCTTGTTACCACTGAGCTGTGTTATTAGTAGGGATAGGCTGTTTTGTTCTGACTCAACTTCGCTTCTTGTAATTCTAAATAATTACTGCTAAATCAGGAGAATTAGGATAGTCTTTCAGGAGGGTTAATGAAGAGTTAACAAAGGTCAACCATAGATACAGCTGTATTCCTATGCCTTGACATACCTACATCAATATGAATGATCGCATACACACATATAAACACACAGTAATTCTTTTATAATCTTCTGGCATCTTTTCTGCAAGGAAGATACGAATTCAAATTGAATGAACAAAATAACTCAGCTGCCATGGCAAATGACAGATGATGTCTTTTGCTTCTTTTCTTTTTCTTTCATTCTTTTTTTAAATTTTATTTTTGGTCATCACTGGTTAGGTGAAGAGCAAAAAAGCCCAAAATATTTTTCAAGCTGCTGTCAAGTGATTGAGCTCTTAGATGTGTATTATTCATTCAGTGAATATTTACCAATCACCTACCTTGCTACAAGTGCTCACAACATGTGCATGTGTGCTAAGTTGCTTCAGTTGTGTTCAACTCTTTGCAACCCTATGAACGGTAGCCCACCAGGCTTCTCTATCCTTGGGGATTCTCCAGGCAAGTATACTGAAGTGGGTTGCCATGCCCTCCTCCAGGGCTCATAACACAGCTATTTACAAAACAGATCACATGCCATCCAGAACCTTGGGTTCAGTTGTGTAATTATCTTTCAGGATCAGCCATCCTGCTCATTTGATCAAAATCCAATGTGGTTTAAGATTCCATGGAGCAGAGGGCTGAGGCAAGAGCAGAGAGTGGAGTCTACCACATGACCCATTGTGTGGTTTCCTAACAGGCCAAATGCAACACAGCCTGGGGTATTGCTCACTCTTCCTTCCTGTTTCTGTCGCTCAGAACTCACAGAGACACATGAGGAGCTAGATATTTCATTTCCTACCAACCTTAGACCTTTGCTGTGTTTCTTATTATTCTCACTAAGTGAGAGGGCCATTCTCTTACCTAACAATATTTCTGCCCCGCATCCTGACAACCCAGAGTAGAACTCTTATCTTGCATTGCTTGCTTTTTTCCAGGAGGCAAGATAGTTTCTTCTTTTTTTTTCAGCCATGCCTCACAGCATGTGGGAATCTTAGTTCCTCAACCAGGAATCGAACTGGTGCCCCCTACACTGGAAGCCTGGAATCTTAACCACTGGACCACCAGGGAAATCTCATGAGGCAAGATAGCTTCTTAGAGGGACTTTCTCTTGCTTTGTAATATCACTGTTCAGACTGACTGAGATGTTTACTGAAAATGCTACCTGTTAAAAGTCACCACAAGCTTCTTAACTGAATCCCCACTTTAGTCCTTTTGTGTTTTTGGTTTATAAGCTAAAAAAAGTAAGCGAGTGTTTGCTATTCAGGTCTTTTGCTCATTTATGTGAGTATGTTTTTGAAGCATACCTATAGATAAAAAGCACTTTCCATGTCTTTTTTACTACTATCTGGTTTGTGTGGAGTGAGGAAGTAGAAGTGAGTATATTTGCCCTTTGTTTATAGATAGTTGTAAGTATTTCTAAAGATCTTCTATTTTCTAAGAAGTCTTACTGTTCTTGTTTTCAACTAACAAAAATGGGAAAATAAAGATTGTGGGAGTAGAAAATGAATGCTTGCAATGTTTGTCATTTTTGAAACCCTAGTTCTGCGGCTCTTGACTTTTTCTATGATGACTTCACCTAAAAGCTAAGGCCAAGCCAGACCCCTTGTAAACAAGTGACAAGGGACATGATAGCTCGTAATGAATGCAATCTGGGCGCTCTGTGGCATATTGTGTGAATGGAAAGTAAAAGGCTAATTTTGAACACAAGGGAAATGAATAAAGCCTCTTGCCACTGAGAATTAAGAGAAGACTATGAGAAGGCAGAAATGTTCTGTGCAGCTGGAGCTATACCCTCCCATCGATTGGCTAACACACCATATGGTAAGGAAGTCTGGATCTTACCCAAGCAGCTCATATTCAATTCTCCATTTGGGTAAGATTTGGGAGGAGATAGAGAAACAGCAAAGACACTGCCTGGATGCAAGTCCTGCCTCTACCACTTGTTTGCTATGTGTTTTCTTTAATAACCTGAGCCCAGAAAAATACTACTTGCCCTCATAGGGTTGTTTTAAGATTTAAATGAGATAATCTACATAAAGCATACAGCTTAGCTGGCACTTAGTCATCAGTATGAAATATTATTGTGATGATGATAATGATGATGATTCTGGGTGTCCAAGGAGACGCCTGGCTGAGTGTATCTGGTGTGACTCAATAGGTTACTGGAAGTCAGGAGTCTGACATATGAACCAGGCAACAAGCTTCAAAATGTGGTTAGAGAACTGAAGGGGTAAGTTGGCAGAGTTATTAAGAAGGACATGTGGCAATGCCTATAAAATCAAAAGGGATAAGGAGACCTTTTGTCTCCTGTGGGACAAAGTATATGACCTGGTCTAGATCCAACTACGCAAGGGCCTGGACCTCAGCAGAGAAGACATTGACTCCAACTAGCCTGGTCAAGGTCAAATGGGGCAAAGCTTTTTGCTTTTCTGTTTGTTTGTCTGGTTTCAAAGATTCCTGAAGAGGAATTTCATGGTTTTCACTCTTCTAAGATCTGACTTCTGTATAATAGAAGGAAAAATAGTACTCTAGTAATCCTCTCTAAAGCCATGCACATGCATAATTAAATAAGGAGACCCTGTGTAGGATGATAGGAATATCTCACCCTACTGGATTATGAAGAAGAGAAATTCCCTTCTAATGATGGGAACCTGTTACAGTTACATAAGCCATAAAATATATTTCTATAAAATAAGCCATCAATTTGAGAATACCACTACCTAGAGTTTTTATGATTACCAAACTGGCAATTGAAAAATGTAAAGTTGACAAGACTCAAGAAATAGCGACGGAGGGTCTATTTTGTGCATTATTACATAAAGACAGAATCATGTTATTCTGTTACTTTATGCATAGATTTGCATTGCCTGGTCAATTTGTAACTAATTCCGTCAACCTTTACGAAAAATAATGACCCAGAATTCCTATGGGAAATACAGTAGCATATATTCATAAATTCATAGTATTTTAAAGCTAGAAGAATTCTCAAAAGAGAATAATAGGCTTGCTTCAAAATGTTGGTTCAGGTCCCAAGGAGGTTTTGAAATTTTAAAATGGTATTTTGAAACCGTCTTATAAACAAAATTATTTAGTCAAATATATCAGCTGGCTCACTGGAAACCCACCTACAATAAGAATTTATTCATCCTAACATTGTCAATTTTAGGAAGTGCAAAATAGAAATTCAGATAACATAAATGATGGATTCAAGGTGAATGGTATGAATCATTCATTACAGGGAGATGACAATCAGTAAGACATCTAAATGAAGAAGGAAATGGCAACCCACTCCAGTATTCTTGCCTGGAGAATCCCATGGACAGAGGACCTTGGTGGGCTACAGTCCTTAGGGTCACAAGAGTCGGACACGACTTAGCGACTAAATGACGACAAAGACATCTAAAAGAAATAACAGCCAACATTTGACTGGTTTGATTATTTCTAAAAGTATGTTCTAAATTCTGCCCAGCTCCTCTTGAGGTAGACAAATGTTAAAATAGAAAGAAGTGGTCATGTGCTTTTGTTCGGTATGGGCTCATGGGGAAAGCCCTATAATATTTTCAGCTGGTTGCTATGGAGCCAGCCAACAGTGAGCTCAGCTAATAGATTTGGGCTGACATTGTTGTGGGATGGGAGGACAGTGGCAATGAATAGACAAGTAAGTGTTGGAATTGTACAGCAGAGGGAAAGTAAGGCAGGAGAATGCTAGCAAAGTTCACCAGAGTGAACACAAGTGCATAAGAACACAGAATCACAAGGTGCACACAAGAATGGTCTGGCTTTCAAATGTCACAATGGAAACACAAATCCTGATGAACTAGATATGCACATTGCTTACCCATGAACCTTACCACAGGTAAATATCCCAAGGGGAGCAATTTACATGCACAATATAGCCAGGGCACTAGGGGAGGCTGGTTATACTATCTGAAGCAACTCTGAAAACCCATGTTCCGGGCTTACTGGATTTCTTGAGTTGTTGCATATCCACTGTAGAACTTCTGAAAATAGTTTCAGTTGGAAAGGGTTAAAGAACTAGCTGTCCTCATTTTGTTTAAACGGGCAATGAAGTCACAGTGACAGTCATCGTTATCTATTCTCTTCTATGGCTGTGGACAGTCCTGTTTTTTTGTTTTGTTTTTTTTTTTTTTTTTCCTGTTCAGGGCTTCCTGCTTGGTGTTTGTCTAAGCAGGGAGGAAAGTCATGGTTCAAACTCTGTGACAACAGATTGCAAGCTAAGGCTTTTCTATGCTTTGTTTAATTTTCCTGAAATGTCCTTTTTTCCAGAAATGATTTATTGGTGACCCAGAATGCTTTACTTCTTACTCAGCACTCCCCTGGGGATGTAGTTAAAACACCACTTAGCTGTAATTTTGTAATTCTCCTGGGTGGGGAAGTGGCGGGTGGTGGCACTGAAACCAAAGCCCAGATTTGAGCAACTGCGGGCTGTTGACTTTAGCCTAGTCTTTCATGAAGGGAACCCTCAAAACACCACGGCCATTTAGCAAACAGTGTGCATTTCATCTAAGCCTGGCTGGCTTTGTGCTTGCCTTTCTTCAGGCTAGAATGATCCTAACCAGCAATGTCTTTGTGTCATGATGCAGAAAGTTGGCAAGTACACATGAGGATAATGCTGAAGTCTAACTTCTGAGTGGGGGAGGGAAAAAGAGTGAGAAGTAAGCTCTACACAATGGCTAGTGATTTCTCTTCTGATGTTTTTTTTTCCAACAGAAATCAATCATTGCGCATTGTCTTTTGGTAAGTGAATACAGCATATTACTTTTGAGTAAAATTTGAGATTTCTTTTGGTGGTAAAGTATTGATATATAGAAAATAGAAGCTCTCTATACATGATTTCTTTGCTTTCATTCAAATATCTCCTAAAGGCCTTCTTCTAAGAGAAAGAAAATGACATAATAGGCCTCTAAAAATGAAACTGCTTTAATGATAGAAATGTTTGCTATCAAATCTACTGAAATTATTAGGATATGTTACCAGTGTTTTTACGAGTTTTCATCTATAGTGAACTACTCTTCTAGTTCCTCCCTTCTTCTCAAAACGTCTTTCCCTTCTTCCCAAAAGAACCTCAGTTTTGCTTTCCTCTTATCTAGCCATGGACCTGGAAGGTATTGATCCTAGTGCAAGAGAGAAGTCTGGTCAGTCTAAGCAATGCAACCCTCTGTCAGGCAACCAATGAGGAAATGGACATGTGATTCAATTCTGGCCAGTAAGGTGCAAGCAGAAGTTTGTTGAAGGATTTTGAGAAGTTATCCTTTGCTATTCAGGGAATCACAGTTATGCATCCTTTTCCTCCTTGCACAGAAGCAAGGCAGCACATAGTCCCAGTAGTATGGTCATCCTACATCCAACAAGAGGAACAAAATTGACATCAAAGCTGTGAATGGTCCTAATGACATCATTGAGCCAGTAGATCAATCAATATACTTCCTTGTTGTTTAAGCCATTTCAGTCCAGTCTATCCTACCACAGTTGAAGGCATTTTTTAACACAGAGTGAATCTACCTGCCAAGCCTCATCCTGTACATCTCTGAGTGCTTTACCCTCTCCTCTTCTTTCCCTCTCTCCTTTCCACATATGAACCCTCACCTTTGCTCTAATTCACGTTAGCCCTTTCTGACACTCCCTTCCTTGCCTTCTGTGCCCCTGCTCTCTGTCCCTCTCCCTTTTGCCCTTCCTCCTACCAGTGGTACCCACAGCTACGTATTATTCTTGTTAGTCCACGGCCAGGATCAAAAGAGTAGGATTGCCACCAGGTATCACTCTGAAACAGGGGGAGTTTTCCTCCTTTTTCCTCCTTGCACTTTGTCTCTCAATACCTCTCACCTCCCAGCAATTTCCTCCCCTGCTCCATACTGACCTTTACTACCTGTGATAGAGTCTGACGTTTTCCTTACACTTTTAGAAACAATTTGTCTCTACTTGCCAAACTGACTTCATGGGCAGGTTGTGACCATCCCAAACAGGGCCTCAACCCACAGCAGAAATTAATGGGCAATATGACAATCGTACAAGGAAGTTTTTGAGGGGAGTCAAGGTCTTACTCAAACTTCAATAAAACGGCAGCCAACACCAACTGGAGGGGTTCAGTTTGTGTGAGTTTCTGTAATATTTTTTTTTCTGAAAAAGCAGAGTAAGAGAGACAGCGAATACTGACAAATGACCCAATCCTAGTAATGTGGGGATCTCTTTCTGAAGGACAAAAGTATTTAACAAACACCATCACAGTTATTTCCAAAAGTTAGAGGTCTTTACTTCAAGAGCTGTTGATGTTCCAGAGTGAACTTATTGATTGGATTTTTATGCTTAACTTTTTAGGACTTATTAAATACATTTGTTTGATCTTTCATTTGCTGGCTTTGCTCCTTCTTTAAAAGAGCTGGGAATTTGCAACAGCAGTTTATCTGTAAGCACCATTTTTATACTATTGGATTGTGTCCAAAATATGTTAGCTTTCCTGTTGATAACTAGTCATTATCAGCTGTAACCATTCTTACAGCCTGTACCCGACAAAGGCTGTACGTATAGAGTCCATAGAATGCTTGAAGATCACATTATATCCTGGAAAGCCCTGTTTGTAAACTGTAAAGTGCTATGTAAATATAAAATACGATTATAAATTTTTAAAAGTAAAAAACTCTCTTTGCTTAAGAAATCGCTCATGATTTTTTATCTGTCTGTTAATGGTACCAAGTCCTGTGAATTTTCCCCCACAACTCTAATACACACACATACACACACACTTGAATTTTAAGTCTATATTCAAAACAAGGCAGGCTGCTTAATTATCCACAAGCCTCAAGCCCTCCCTTACAGAATATATTAGGAATTAGGTCTTCTTCCTCTATGTCTATTTATATTTATGGGCTTCACTGGTGGCTCAGATGGTAAAGAATCTGCCAGCAATTCAGGAGACCTGGGTTCAGTCCCTGGGTCAGTAAGATCCCCTAGAGAAGGGACTGGATTTCCATTCCAGGATTCTTGTCTGGAGAATTTCATGGACAGATAAGCCTGGCAGGCTATAATCCATGGGGTCGCAAAAGGTTGACAAGTGTGATACACTCATTATTAATTGTTAAATGATGTGACGTACCCTTAATAGCTGACAAGGTTTTGGAGACAGAAAGGCTCCACATTCACGTTTACTTCTTACTAACTCTGTGAACTTGGGTGAGTTACTTAACCTTCTGAGGTCTGGCATTTCTCATCTGTAAATTAGTGATAATATAAATCCTTTCACAAGAATGTTATAAGATTGAGGTTATCTCTGCCCATTGAGTTAATTTCATGATTCGCTAGTGGATCATGACCACCAAAAACACAGCCTTAATCCACAGCATAAACTCTGATCTTTAGAATCAGAGGCACACGACAGATTGGTAGCATGCAGACATGTGTGGGTATGGGGGGTGTGTGTGTAAAGCACTTGGCACAGTAACGATACCGAGCAAAAGTTCAGTAAATGGTGGCTCAAGAAATTATATTATTAACAGTAGTAACTAGTGACAATTGTGACATTTTAATCTCATAGCCCTTTTACTCTAAAAAATGCAGAAATCTAGAATATGATACATCTTGCTTTCTCTTTAGTGTGAAGAGTCCTCTCCACTTCTCCCCAAATACCCAAGTGTACAACTAAGGATGTATATCATGGCCATGATACTTTGAAAAATACTGCAATACACATTTCCAAGTCTTCGAGGTGTGTGTATCTGTGTTTGAGTGAGGAGGGACAGGGTGCTGGTTTCAATCTTCTTGCTAAAGGAACTTCCTTAAAAATAAATATGCTGAAAAGTAATGACAGGAAACTTCACCAAATCAAAAAAGAGGATGTCAGGAAGTACAGGATGTGAGGTTGTTTTCATTTCCTTCAGTGCTATTCTTATTAATCATATATATTTATAACTTTAAAAAGCTGAAAAAGTTCATGTCTTAAGATCCAGTTTATAAAATAAAAAAGCTGTGATTTTAAAAAAAGAGCTAGTTTAATCCTTTCTGTATTATAAATAGCTTTTTTAGTCTCTGATCCTGTGTTACTGGACATCTGAAGAGGTACCTGTCACAGTCATTCTCGTTCATTTACAAAACTGTTGCATTCTCAGGCACTTCATGCCAATATGGAAAGGGCATAAAAGCAGAGCAATAAAAGGTAGAAATTGAAAAGAAAAGGTTTTTTTCTTTTTTCCCCTTAAATAGTGATCATTACACAGGGGCCTGGACACAGCAACAAATGCTCAAAACTAAATCCCCCTTCTCCCTTTAGGAATCAAGGCTACAGGGACTTCCCTGATGGTTCAACGGTTAAGGCTATGTATTTACAACACAAGGGGTGCAGGTTTGATCCCTGGTCAGGGAACTAAGATCCCACATGCCTCAGGGCATGGCCAAAAATAAAGTAATTTTTAAAAAAAGAATCAAAGCTACAGTAATATTAGTACTTTCAATGCTCGAGCAGCCATGTGCCAGAGGAACATTCTGTGTTTTTTCACTTAAGAGATAAATGAGCATGTTGCCTGCACATTTTCCTCCATGAACTGGGGACCTTCATCCTGTGGTCTAATGACCAAGGAGCGCCTTTGCTCCCAGTCGCTGTGGTCCTCTGTTTTGCTGAAGAAATAGATATGAAGGTTGTGAGTAGGCTTATCTTTATTACTCTCTTTGACTTATTAACACCTTGGTACTCAAAGCATAAAGTTCAGTCTATCTTTTGAAAAATTATGACCTCAGTCAAATGGTTTAAAAAGACATCATTTAGCTCCATGGAGAGAGTTTATACTTGAGAGACTGAAAGTTTCTTGCTAGTAAAAGCAGCCTCTCCTTTACTTCTTGATAAAATTCTTTTTGAAAGTGTATGGAGGGGATATATTTACATGTATCCAGCATCCCTTGCTCTGGACAAATAACACTCTCCCTTCCAAATGATTCTAGCGCGTGCTAGGTCACTTCAGTCGTGTCCAATTCTTTGTGACATTATAGACTGCAGCCCTTCGGGTTCCTCTGTCCATGGGGTTCTCCAGGCAAGAATGCTGGAGTGGGTTGCCATGTCCCCCTCCAGAGGGGCTGCTGATCACTGTAACTCACTCCCACATAAGACATAGATCTGATCAATCCTAAAATTTTCTTTTCCTGCAATGAAGTTATGATGCAAAGTTCAATCGATATGCTTACTTTCTCCTGGGATGCCAAACTAGACCAGAGGTCCCAGAGCCACCAGCTGCCGACTTCACCACCCACAGAGGAGGTGGCGAAGGCCCTGCCACAGAGGGAGAGGATGACAGAGAGCAAAGAGTCAGAAGAAAAAGGGAAGGAAAAAACAGCAAGGAAGGGGAGGGGAAAGGGGAGACAAGAAGAAGAGGGAGAAAGAAAAGAAATTTAATCTAATCTCAATGGAGCTATGACTGAGCTGATTCTTGAACTTTCTAGATATTCGAATCAACAAAGTCCTTCTCTGTTCACACCAGTTTAAATGAGGAATCTGCACCTGAGAGAGTCCTACCTAAACAGTAGCTGATGTTCCATCATTCATTCATTCAACAAACGTCTATCGTGGGCTTCCTGTATGCCAGGCACTGAATGGTAGGGGCTGGGGGCACATGGTCTTTGCCCTCACAGAGCTTATATCCTGACTGAGGAAATAAACACTACACACACATACATTCATTCTATTTGAATATTTATATTCAATTTTTCATTTTGTGGAAGAAATAGCACTGGAGGAGAAGGAGTTGAAAGTCTCCAGCATTGTTAGAATAATACTTAAAATGACACGCGTGGATTGTGGTTTGGGGACACCAATGAGGCAGCTTGGAGAAAATTTCATTCATAGTCCAGAGACCAGGAGCCTCATCCTAGCTTCATCAAAACCTGCAAGAGCTTGCCTCATCAGCAAAGAAGCAATAACTGTCTTTATTTCCCAAGGGTTATAATGAAAATCAAATGAGAAAATACAGCTGATGCACATTTGAAAAGAAGAGTGTGTTAAAATCCAGGGTGCACAGGATAGAAGGCAAACAGGACACACTGGGGTATCTCTTGGGAAGCCTGGATGTTGTCCCATCATGTGGACACTAAGCTGGACAAACCTGTGAAGGTTAATGGCCCTACAGTGGTCACTATTAGCATTCTTTGTGTGCCGAAAGGCCACGTAACGCAATCTTTATTCTTTACTTACTTAGTCTAGCCTTTGATGTGTTGTTGCTTACATTTTAGTTAATAATGTTCTGAGGAGACAGCTCTGAATAATGTTTAATATAATAATGGTTTTTTTTGAAGCCACTTAAGGTATTTTTACTTTTCATTTCCCGGATGGCTTTTGTGTTCTCCTTACAAGACACTGTGGGTTATTTTTAAAAGAAATGGCAAAAGCAAAATAGCAAAGAGGGCATCACCACTATTTCTCTAACTTTTGAGTTAACTGTTAAAAATCCAGTTATAAAAGTTATAAAAAATTTTTCACTAGATTGTGAAAAATTCAAATAATATAGACGAGCATAAAGTGAAAAGTCCTCTTCGCACCCACCCTATTCTCCTTGCCCAGAGGGAACTAATCTTAACAGTAGATGCTTGCAAAACAAGCATCCCAAGAGTATGTTATCCAGTAAAAAAACTGCGGTTGAGGGGTGAATTTGTGTGTTGGCTACTTCCTGCTCTTTGACATTGGTCCTTGCCCTCTGCAACTCGACGTTATGCTCTAGGCAAGCTAGTGGTCATTTCCACTAACCACAGACTGTCCATGCATCCATCTACAGCAGTGTCCTGGCAGAGTTCTAAGTGTCTGTATGGTATTCTAACTTACATATACATAGACATCTGCAGCTACACCAGTGGTAAAGAATTACAAGCGGTCAAGAATCTGCCTATAATATAGGAGCGGCAGGAGCCACAGTTCCATCCCTGGGTCAGGAAGATCCCCTGAAGGAGGGCATGGCAACCCACTCTTGCCTGGAGAATCCCATGAACAGAGGAGCCTGGTGGGCAAAGAGTTGGACATGACTGAAATGGCTTAGCACACCTCCAGCGTCTAGGGGAGGGGACTGATGAAGCCTTTAAACAGAGCAGTGGCAGGAATCAGATTTTCCTTTGAAAAAGTATCTCTGATGTCATCAGGGACAGTGGAGTGGAGGGAAACAAGGCTAGAGGCAGTGAGACAAGTTAGGAGACTGTGGAAATAGTCAAGAGAGAGTCGTTGTGGACCCAGCACCTTAATCTTCTGTATTTGAGAGAGTTTCCATTCCTTTGTTCTACGATTTGGAGTATAGACTAATTTCCTACCGTAAAAGACAAAAACAGGCATGCATTTCTAGCCTTCCTTGTAGTTGAAAAGCTTCCCAGGTGGCACAGTGGTAAAGAATCCGCCTGTGATGCAGGAGACATGAGTTCAGGAAGATTGCCTAGAGGAGGAAATGGCAAGCCACTGGTACAATTCTTGCCTGGGAAATCCTGTGAACAGAGGAGCCTGGGGGTACAGCCCATGGGGTCACAAAGAGTCATACATGACTGAGCAACTGAGCACACAACGCTCTTGTAGCTGAAGGTAAGACTGAGACAATAATTCATCCTAGCAGTGCTGGTTGCCCCAGAGGCAACAGTGATGGTGGCCAAAGGGAAGCTGTCCGGAAGCCACCGGTGGTGGCAGAGCGTCTTTGCTACAGGGGCTCAGTGTGATGGTGTTTGTGGCTGCCTGAGCTCTCTTTGTTCCTGCCGAATTTCCACGCCTGTTTTCAGATCTCTGAGCAGTTGCCACTCAATTTTTAAAATAATCCTCATGGAGGCTAGGGAGATGGTATGATTCTCATTAAGATGAAACTGGAAAGATAGATGATTTGTTTCAGAGCAAAAACTGGTAAGCAGCACAATGAGGCTTGAATCCAAGTCTTTACAATGGGGCCCAATACTCTCCCCCACTACCCCTTTGCTTATCAAACTTGGCAGCTCATAATCCCTGGCTCATGTGGCAAAGCGAAGGGAAGTGCTAGAAACTGCGGCTTACTCCTGGCACAGCTTTCTACAGTTATGCAAAAGTCTTATTAAAAGCTAAGTTGTTTACGATCATATACAATGGGTTAAAAAACAAAATCTAGGTATATTCAGAAAATTCAAATAAAAGTTGTACCTTTGTAAGAAGTGAGCATCTAGATTCCCCAGGGGTACAAAAGCATTCATCTCTGTAGTTTATACCTTGGCTGAAATGTGTAAGACATTCTGAAATGAAACATCAGCCAATCCCTAGGTTAGTGTTGCAATTAACTAAATGTCCCCATTTCACTTAGTGACCACCTAAGTTAACCCTGCATATCTGATCTATGTGTACACGTGTAATACCCTCATTCATATATGTTCTTAAAGCTCAGAAGCCCAGAACATCTTAATAAATGTGTAATAAAATGAATTTGACTAAAGATTGGAAGAGATGCAAATGTTAATGCTACTGAAAATATATGAAACACTCTGGTAAATACCCTACTGAAAAAGAGATATATGGAAATGACTATTTGTCATCTGGAGATAATTACCTGCGATGATTTCATAGTGAGGAAACAAATTTATATTTCAATGAAAGGGTAAGGTAGGTATGAAACATAATCATTCTAAATTATAGTTATTAAAGTTCTATAAATTCAAAACATTTCAGTTCTGTAACTTGGGCATTGAGTCTACTCTGAGCAGCAGTGAATAAATAGTATTATTTTCAGATGTTCTAAATATAGGAGGCTACAGCTGACCACAAAATGTTTCTCTAGATTATTACTACCTATGCCCATATATTCATTCTGCTGTTCATCCAGGCCCTGCTAGGTCTGAAGGCAAGATAAATATCACATAAATAAGGAATTGTAATATGATGTGATATATAGTAATGGAAGTACATAGAAGGCACAGCGTAAGTATCAAAGAATAAATTGTCTATTGGCTTCCCTGAAGGGTTGATTCTCATCCTTGGGATTGGGTCCTAAGGCTGAATACGAAAACAGCAGTGGACAGCATGCTCAGAGGAGGAAAAGTGAGCAGACGGTAGCATTTCAGACAGAGAGGTCTGCGTGTTCAGGGACAAGGAGGCATAAAATAATTTAATGAGTTCAAAGACTTGCAAGTATTTTTGTGTTTGTGGAACCTAACATTGAAAAGCTATGATGGAATAGAAGTTAGGCAGACAATGGACAGCTCGTATCAAGTACCTTAAACAATCATGCTATATGGGCTTTTATTTAATGGACATGGATGACACTCTGAGCTTCAGGTAGCAAGCACATGGCAAGCACACAGCAAGAGAGTTCTTGCCGTTTGGGAAAATGATTTTGTGGAGATAGCTTGGAGAGGAAAGAGACAAAGGTAGAGAGTCCAGGTGAAAAATTATTAAGACGTGCAAATAGAGATGAAAAAATGAGAACATAAGTGAGAAATTTCTAGGTCACATCAATAGAATTTGCTAATACATTGGATGAGAAGGGAAAAGACTGGTGAGGACTTAGACAAATGAGTTATTATCAAGCCAAAAAACAAAATAGAAAATAGAGAACAGATTTGGTCGATATAAAAAATAAGCTCAATTTTGGCAAGAATGTATAGGTTTATCTGTGGATGACACAGGTAGACCTATGGGACAGGCGATGGTATACATGGAAGAGGTCAGAGCTGGTGATACTAATTTAAGTCATTGATCACACAGGTAGTAATGACAACTATGGGAATGAGGTTGCTCAATAGGAAAAAGATATTTTTAAAAATATTATGTATATGCCTGAAGTGTCATTAATAGGTACCACATCTTTGTCAGTAACAATCGTTGCAGTGTGTTTTTTCATTTGTGCCTAGGAATGTGCACCATGACGTGGCAGAAAAAGTGCTGGATTGGGGAGCAGAAGGCTTGGTCCAGATCCTGGCTCCCTTGGGAAGTCATTGCAGGAAGTCATGTTGGGCAAGTCACTCAGCCCTTCCTTTCCTTGGTTTCTCTATCTGTGAGATGAGGAGGTTGGATTCAAGGAGTAATAACACTCTGTAATTGTTTAATCAGCTCTCCAAAGCTTGTGATTTCCCTCTGATGGGCTCTGATGAAGCAGCCAGTGAAACCTGAAATAACAAAAAATACACATTGAGGGTGAAATGTGACCCAGGAAGAGCCACAGACTTTATAATTTTCCCCTGAGTAACGAAAAGTTAACCTTGAAAAAATATTTTTGTTGTAATTTGAGGGCACTTATTGTGAGTATTATGAAAATGTAGGGCTATTTATTGAAATGAAATATTTGGTCCCAAATATTTGGGTTTTGATTGGATGACCATTCTGGTTCATGTTTTTTTGGAAAATAGCTATGTAATATTGTTCCATTTAAAAGTCATCTACTCGTAGCTTCATACTCATAGTCAAAGCTATGGTTTTTCCAGTAGTCATGTATGGATGTGAGAGTTGGACCATAAAGAAAGCTGAGCGCCGAAGAATTGATGCTTTTGAACTGTGGTGTTGGAGAAGACTTGAGAGACCCTTGGACTGCAAGGAGATCAAACCAGTCAATACTAAAGGAAATCAGTCTTGAATATTCATTGGAAGGACTGGTGCTAAAGCTGAAGCTCCAATACTTTAGTCACCTGATGTGAACAGCTGACTCATTGGAAAAGACCCTGATGCTGGGAAGGATTGAAGGCAGGAGGAGGAGGGGACGACAGAGGATGAGATGGTTGGAGGACATCACTGACTTGATGGACAGAATTTGAGCAAGCTCCTGGAGATGGTGATGGACAGAGAAGCCTGGTGTGCTGTAGTCCATAGGGTCACAAAGAGCTGGACACAACTGAGCATGTGAACAGTTTCATGTCATTAATGATTGTGTAATAGGCCTGATAATATTTGTCCCTTTTGGCCAAGTATGGCCACCTACAAATACTCTTGCCTGGAAAATCCCATGGACAGAGGAGCCTGGTAGGCTACAGTCCATGGTGTCGCAAAGAGCTGGACACAGCTGAGCAGCTTTTACTTTCTTTTTTTCTTTCTTTCTTATAAGTAATACAGGAATAGAAAACATTTACTGCAATTTTCTTGTATTAAAATTGTATGTTCTTGAAACATATATATTACCATATGCAAAACAGATAGCCAGTGGGAATTTGCTGTATGTCACAGGGAGTTCAAACCTGGTGCTCTGTGATAACCTAGAGGGGTGGGATGGGGTGGGAAGCGGGAGGGAGGTTCAAGATGTGGGGGCACATGTATATACCTGTGGCTGATTCATGCTGATGTATGGCAGAAACCAATACAACATCGTAAAGCAATTACTCTCCAATTAAAAATAAGTAAACATTTAAAAACTATATGTTCTCATGATGGCTAGCAGTTCAGGTGACTGAGAAGAAAGAACTTATTGATAGGTGGGCTTCTAGGTGCTAAAGTGGCACCCAAACTAAATACATGAAATGCTTTCCCTTTGTGTTCCCCAAAATGTAAGGTACAGTGGATTACAAGCACCAAGGAAACACAGACTGTAGTTCAACTAACAAATCAAAAATCTATGAAGAGATTCACTAGCTGTGTTGTGCTATGTAAGTGACACAGTTTTTATTAAACTGTTTGTAGTTTCAATTGAGTTGTAGTCTGGAAGTACCCTTATACTGCTGCTAAGTCACTTCAGTTGTGTCCAACTCTGTGCGACCCCATAGACAGCAGCCCAACAGGCTCCCCCGTCCCTGGGATTCTCCAGGCAAGAACACTGGAGTGGGTTGCCATTTCCTTCTCCAATGCATGAAAGTGAAAAGTGAAAGTGAAGTTGCTCAGTCGTGTCCGACTCTTAGCGACCCCATGGACAGCAGCCCACCAGGCTCCTCTGTCCCATGGGATTTTCCAGGCAAGAGTAGTGGAGCAGGGTGTCATTGCCTTCTCCGACCCTTATACTAAGCATCTGAATTATAATTACTCTCTGAATATTAGAGGATTACCTTGTCATGAAGAGCCTTGAGCTCACTGACTTAACAGCAATCATGGCATCAAGAATTTCAGAACATAGAGCATTGCATTATAAAAAGAAATCTGGGCCAAGAGCAGTTTATTTAACTTAATCCGAGTTGTGAAAATGTTTAAAAATCAAAGCAGAGTAGAAGAGTAAAGAGTTAATGAATGAAATTAATCTATATAAACAGACAATAACTTATTGAAAAATGGAAGAGAATAGAAAACCAAGCCCCAAAAGACATGATACCTAGAAATAAATATAACAAAAACTATGTGGGCTTACCTGGTGGTCTAGTGGTTAAGAATCCACCTACCAATGCACGGGGCATGGGTTCGATATCTGGTCCCGGAAGATCCCACATTGCCAAGGAGCAACTAAGCCTGGGCACCACAGCTACTGAGCCTGCACTCTCGAAACTTCGCTCCAAAACTAGAGTGTAGCTTCCTCTCACCGCAACTAGGGAAAAATCTCAAGGAAGACCCAGCACAGCCAAAAATAAATAAACAAAAAAAGAAATGTTTAAGACCTATGTGAAGAAAGATTCAAAACACTACTGCATGGTTAATCAATTATACTCCAATATAAAATAGAAAATTTTTATAAAAAAGCTACTACTGCATGAGGCTGAAGATGACTTTGGACAAATGAAAGAATTCTATTTGGAAAAACATCCAGGATATATTATTAAGTAAAATAAACAAGGAATAGAACAGTATGTAAAGAATCTTACTTATCACATAAAAACAATAAGAACTTACATTTCAATTTACTTGTGTATAAAGAAACTCTGAAAAGAGTCATAAAAATGTACCAATGGAGGATGTGGAAAATGTATGAATAGGAGACAAGAGTGGAAGAGAGGATTTTTTAATATCCATTGTAGAGCACGTCCTCATTTAGCTTTACAACTATATAGTATTCCACTCTATGTTTGTACTGTAATTTGTTTTAATCAGACTTCTGTTGACATCTAAATTGTTTTCAGTCATTTACTATTACAATCAAATCTGCAATTAATCATTTGAATGATTACCTTTAAAAATTTTTTTAAAAACCCAAATAAAACTTTCAGATGAAAAAAATCCAGAAAGAGAAAGCAAACACGTTCCTATGAAAGCTCTGACTTAAATATAAACAGAAGTCAAAATGGTAGGTCTTAGAAGTGGCCACTGCTGCTGCTAAGTCACTTCAGTCGTGTCCGACTCTGTGAGACCCCATGGACAGCAGCCCACCATGCTCCCCCATCCCTGGGATTCTCCAGGCAAGAACACTGGAGTGGGTTGCCATTTCCTTTTCCAACGCATGAAAGTGAAAAGGGAAAGTGAAGTCGCTCAGTCGTGTCTGACTCTTAGTGACCCCATGGACTGAAGCCTACCAGGCTCCTCTGCCCATGGGATTTTCCAAGCAAGAGTACTGGAGTGGGGTGCCATTGCCTTCTCCGAGAAGTGGCCAAGTCCAGACTAAATAGTGAGGCATCCTCACTCTCCTCTCCTTTTTCTACTTCAACCACAGACCACATACCCAAACCACACCAGCACTCTTGCTTATGATGAAGCAGCATCCCTGGCCATCTTTAGAAAACCTGCTGTGCAGATGAGAAACAAGCCAAGTAATTTCATCCATGCAAGTCAGCACAGGGCTCAAAAGCCAGTCTAGTTCATCAGCTATCATTCTCACCCTGTCTTGCCATGGTGACTATTTTGCTAGACTGGTAGGTGTGGCAAGGTAATTTATTACAATATTAACTTGTGTAGTTTTCCATCCTACATTTGAAGCAGATAGCTCAGGTTTTGCTCTCTTGTCTCAGAGGTGGTTGGTTGTTAAATGAAAAATGGAGCTTCATGATAAAAGGCACTGCATTTATTTGTAGACCCGTCAATTCATAGAAGAGAGTGTAATAAATGTCCTGAATTGATTAAAGAGAAAGAGAAGTGTCTATGACAGCGGCAAGAGGAGAAAAGGGTTAACTTGTTCATCCAGAACAGGGATAGTAGTCAACAGATTTGAAAAGTGCCACCTGCTCCTGGCTCCCAGGCCAGGCCTCAGTTAGGATGGCTGCATGGCCTGGGAGCCCTAGGCATCAGGGTCCCAGCCCTGGTCATATCCTATGTTCAGGGGCCCACGAGCAGTTTATCACTGAATTTCAAGGAACCATTGGACAATAAATATGTCAGCAGCCATCCAAGATGGACTGGACAATAGAGTTGTTTCCTCTTTGAATTAGTTAAAAATGCTTTAAGCTGCAAATAATGAAAAACTCACAATACAGTGACTTAAACAAATTAAATCCTTATTTTTTTCACTCACAACAAGAAGTTCTGGAGGAAAGTGAGTCCTGGAATTGGTTCAGTGGCTCAATGATGTTGGGGGCACCAAATCTGCAGCTCTCCTGGCCTATTCATGGTTGCAAGATGGCTGCTCTTATTCCAGACATCACATCCATATTAACTCAGGAGAAAGAGAGGAAGAAGGGATCCTAGGATGTTGCATATATTTTATAAGGAAAGGCAAAGCGTATCCTATGCACCCAGCAGATGTCCCCTTCCCTCTCATTGGCCAGTACAATCACTTAACAATTTGTCCACCCTTTGCATCAAGGACGGTGATCAAAGCAGGAGTTTGGAAATTTCTGTTGGGTTGGACAAAACCACATCCAATTTTCTGAGCATTACATAAGCATCCTTGAGTCCTGTGTGATCAGTGGGAGATGAAACCACAATAATGACAATTTTCCACCACCCAATGGATTAGAATGAATTTTAAAGAAACCAATTAAGAAAAAGTAAGTACATTTAAAAAAAAAGAGAAAAACAAGAGGTAAAAGGTGATGTTTTTTACATATCACAGTATGTGGCAGTAAATTTATTACCTTTTACGTGGGCACAAATAAAAATAAAAAATAAAAAAAAACAGTGATAGTAGACACTTCGTCGCAAGCAGTCTCCAGATCTTTTCACCAAGGACCTGCAAACTCAGGTATGCACGTTTGAACACTGGCAATGAACGTAAACCCCATTTATGAGGGACATTTGACTAAAGGTCAACATTATTTAAACTTAATCACAGAGACTCTAACCTTTGTGATGCAGGTGGCTGGATATGGACTCTTACCAAGTCTCTTAATTGGATAACACCTATATTTTAAATGTCAGATGAGAGTCTTTCTTTATTAAATATAATCAGTTTCACTAAAACCCTATTCTTGTTTGGCAGGTGCCCCATATTTCTGAATTTCTGTTCTGTTCTTGCTCTGTGTCCTTTGGGACTTTATTTTCACTTTGTTTTTAACTGACATTAAACTAGTGAATTCTGTTGTCTCTTAACCAGGTTCCGATCCCTCTTCCCTTTCTCTTCTGCAGTGTTTACGTTTTCTCTCCCAGAGCTATTCCCAGGAACATTTGTCTCCTCGTCGGCTGTCCTATCCCCCCAGAAACAGCATAATGATACTGCCTGAAGAATGGCAGCAGAATCTGGGACCAGGCAAACAAGTGACTGCTTATTGTAGAGATAGACCGTTCCCTTCAAGTCATGAAACACAATTCGTCAGCATATGTCCTGCAAACTTAGTATAAGAAAGCCATCTCCCAGTGGTGACCACTTGACAGTTGAGACTCTTACACATATGATCAGGATAGATGAAACTGATGGGGGCCTTTGAATTCTTCCTGAGGAATTGTCTCTATAATGTGATGGTTTGCTCCATATCATGATTGCATTGCTAATATTAACAAGAACTATTTACAAGGGGGCTGGAGATAAAAGATGCAACATAAATAGAATGATTCCATTTGGGGAGATTGAATGTGAACACAAGGAGTATTACATAGGCCATCAAAGCACTGTGGACTTATCCTCACAGTCATGTAGCTAAGGACAGTGCTCAATGCATTTGAACATGGTTTCCCCCATAAGACACAACTTTCCATTTAAAATTTTTAGATACATCCAGTATTTTATTGAACATGAACAAGTACATTAGTGGAATCATTTAAAAAATCCGTTTTATTTGCTTCTCTGGCTTATGGTTAGCTTTGTTTAATCTAACTATTTGGAGGCATTTGCATATAACCCCTATGGGTTCATATAACCCCAATTCAACAATTGCTTTAAAAAAATGAATATATTTGTACAATTATAAGTTTCCATACCTGAAAACTATTCAATAACCAAAGACTGGAAACACCCTAAAAGTTATCAATAAAAAAGACTAGTTAAAGAAATTATGGTGCATCTGTCTGAATACTGTGCAGCTGTAAAAAGAAATGAGAAAGGTCTCTATGTGCCAATATGGACAGAGTTGCAAAACTACATTGTAAAATGAAGCGTAGAATGATATATATTTGTGTGTGTGTGTATATATATATATATTGCTGATTCAGTTCCAGACCACCACAATAAAGTGAATAGTTACATAAAATGAGTTGCATGAATTTTTTTTGGTTTCCCAGTGCATATAAAAGTTATTTTTACACTACACTATCTTCTATTAAGTATGCCATAGCATCACATGTAAAAATACAATATACCTACCTTAATTTAGAAAGACCTTATTGCTAAAATGAAGCCAAAACAATTACAATAGTAGCCTTAAAGATCACTGAGCAGAGATCACCGTAACAAATATGATAATAACGAAAAAGTTTGCAATAGTGTAAGAATGGTGCCAAAATCTAACATAAAGTGAGCAAATTCTGTGGGAGACATGGCACCAATGGATTTGCTCAATGAAGGGTTGCTACCAACCTTTAATTGGCAAAATACACAGTATCTAAAAATTGCATTAAAGCAAAGTGAAATAAAATGAAGTATGTCTGTACATAACATATGTGCTGCTATATAGTACAGTAAAAGATGGGGAGGGGGAATAAAGATTGATATTTACAATGTCTATATTGGTATAAAATAATTCTGGAAGTTTATTTGCTTTAAAAAACATATTAAAAAAAGATTACTTTGTTTATGAAGCAACCTAAATGTCCATCAACAGATGAATGGTTAGAGAAGATGTGGGATACATATACAATAGAATATTAGCCATAAAAAGGAACAAAATTGGGTCATTTGTAGTGATGTGGATGAACCTAGAGTCTGTCAGGAAGAGTGAAGTAAGTCAGGAAGAGTAAACAAATATTGCATAGTAATGCAGATATATGGAATCCAGTAAATGGTATAGATAAACCTATGTCCAGGGCAGGAATAGGCATGCAGATGTAAAGAACAGTCATGTGGGCAGAGGGTAGGACGGGGAGGGTGGGTTGAGCTAAGAGATTGTGTGCATGCTAATTCATTTTAGTCATGTCTGACCTAAATGGACTGTAGCCCACCAGATTCCTCTGTCCATGGAATTCTCCAGGCAAGAATACTGGAATGGGTTGCCATGCTCTTCTCCAGGAGATCTTCCTGACCCAGGGATCAAACCTGTGTCTCTTACACCTCCTGCATTGGCAGGCAGGCTCTTTACCACTAGCACCCCTTGACATATATGCACTACCAAGTGTGAAACAAATAGCTAGTGGGAGCCTGCTGTATAGCTAGCACAGGGAGCTCAGCTCAGAGCTCTGTGATGACCTAGAGGGGTGGGATTCGGAGTGGAGGTGGGAAAGAGGTCCAGGGAATATATGTATACACATAGCTGATTTACGTTGTGGTACAGGAGAAACTAACAGAACCTCATAAAGAGATTATACTCCAATCAAAAAAATAAGTGAACAAGTTAAAGCCTGAGAACAAAAAAAGAGAGAGAGAGAAAGAAGAAAGAGACATTATCTATGGTAGTGTTAGGTCTGGAATTGGATAAGGGAGAAATAGGAGTGGAAGTAATATTTTACTGTTTACAGCTTTATGTATTATATATATATATATACATGAAAGAAAGTGAAAGTTAAGTCACGTCCGACTCTTTGCGACCCCGTGGACTGTAGCCCACCAGGCTCCTCCATTCATGGGATTTTCCAGGCAAGTACTGGAGTGGGTTGCCATTTCCTTCTCCAGGGGAACTTCCCAACCCAGAGATCGAATCCAGGTCTCGCACGTTGCAGGCAGACGCTTTAACCTCTGAGCCACCAGGGAAGCCCATATATATACATAATACATTATATATGTGTGTGTGTGTGTGTGTATACACACACACACACACATATATACACTGTGAGAATGTATTATTTTCTCATAAAATCAAGAAAAGAACAAGAAAGTGTTTGGATGCTCTGCTCCTATCTCAGTGTATTTATATTCTTTAGCCTTCCAAGTGTAAGTGACATTATAATGAGCTCATGAAACTTCCCCTGTTGTGGGAATCTTGCCATTCTCTTAGCTTCCATGGCACTCTTAGGGCAGATCACTCACTGCCATGTCTGATTATTATTTATAGATGTCATTTTTCAGGCTGTTCTCTACTTACCTCCTGCCACGCAGGAGGAGAAGGGGGTGACAGAGGGTGAGATGGTTGGATGGCGTCACCAACTCAGTGGGCATGAGTTTGAGCAAACTCCAGGAGATGGTGAAGGGCAGGCTTCTAGGGTGCTGCAGTCCACGGGGTCACAAAGAGTCAGACACAACTTAGTGACTGAACAATAACAAATGCTTGCCCTCACCTCTACATGTTGTACTTTCTCAGTTTCTTGAACAGGTTGCGTTCCCTCCCACAGAGAAGCCTCTTCTAATCCCCTTAACTTGGTTGGGTTCCCTTGCTATTATTTTCTATCCCTGTACATTCCTTTTCAAACGACCCATCTCACTTGTTACTACCTGTCACATCGGTCTTCTCCATCTGCGTCTAGACCAAAAGCTCCATGAGGGGACTGGGCTGTGTCGTGTATCAAGACTTTTGTGTCTCTAGGGTTTAATACAGTCCCTAGCAAAGGTTAGCAAATATGTGTTGACTGGAAGTGAATGGTATTCCTCCCTTACCAGAGAATAATTTCCTTATGGGTAAGTTATGCCATCTGTCTACAGCCCACATAATATAAAGGACAGCAGGCCCCGTGGATACCAGACAGGGGTTCGAGTAAGAATACTGCTATTCCCTAACTCTGGAATCTTAACCTTTTAACTACTCTGGGCTTTAGAGTTCTCATCTATGGTAAGTTTTTCATTCATTCTGTTATTCAATAATATTTACTGATTATCAACCATGTGCCAGGCACTGTTCTAGTAACTGTGATACAATGATTTGCAACCCAGAAAAGTGTCTGCTGTCTGAGACACACATTCTAATTGCGATAGGCAAGGAGATAGTGGAGAGAGGCGCAAAACACAAATGAATCAAAATTCCAGGTGGTGATCAAGGCTACCATAGAGCAACTGAGGGTGACTAATTCAGAGCAGCCAGGGAAGGCCTCTCGGAGGAGATAATATTCAAACTGAGTCTTGAGCAGATTAAGTGAGATAGCATCTGTCAATACTTTAAAATGATGTCTGGCATATAATAAACTTCAATAAGTGATAACTTGCTATTAACTTGTTAAAAGAATGAACTGGAAGTTTGAGAAAATATAAACAGGTTGTCTTTAGCATATAAAATACTATAATCACAACATTTATATGTGGATTTATATGTATTTCAGTTCAGTTCAGTCACTCAGCCATGTCTGACTCTTTGCAACCCCATGAATAGCAGCACGCCAGGCCTCCCTGTCCATTACCAACTCCCGGAGTTCACCCAGACTCGCGTCCATCGAGTCAGTGATGCCATCCAGCCATCTTATCCTCGGTCGTCCCCTTTTCCTCCTGCCCCCAATCCCTCCCAGCATCAAAGTCTTTTCCAATGTATTTATATACTGTTTGTGTGTGTGTGTGCTGAGTCAGCATTTGTGACTAAGAGAATCTCCATTTTTGTTTTTTTTTATAAAGTTTGTTTTTATGTGGACCATGTTTAAAGTGTTTATTGAATTTGTTACAGTATTGTTTCTGTTTTATGGTTTGGTTTTCTTGGCCCTGAGGCATGTGGGATCTTGGCTCCCTGACCAGGGATGGAACCCATATCCCCTGCATTTGAAGGTAGGGACCTGCACTGAAAAAAAGTCCAGAAAAGTCCAGAAAAGTCCAGAAAAGTCCCCAAGAATCTCTATATCTCCATTTTTTACTCTGAATAGCTGATGTGCACCCGCCGCCCCGAGGCAGTACAATTTTTACCCTGGGAGTGATTTAATTACTCACAGGGCCGACTAACAATGTATTCAGGGAGAAATCACAGAAACACATATAACGTTGGTTTTCATAAATGGATTCAATGCTCTCTGACGGAGATGGTTTAGTCTCTAAGATGTGTCCAGCTCTTGTGACCCCATGGACTGTAGCCTACGAGGCTCCTCTGTCCACGGGATTTCCCAGGCAAGAATACTGGAGTGGGTTGCCATTTCCTTCTCCAGGGAGTCTTCCCAACCCAGGGATCAAACCCAGGTCTCCCACATTTCAGGCGGACTCTTCACCAACTGAGCCACTAGGAAGCCCGCAGGGGATTCTAAGGGCCCATGAACCTATGAAGTTTTCTTTTTAAATATTCATTATGTCTGAATAATGTAAACACTAACTTGTTACAGCTGAGATGATGAAAGAGAGTGGTTGGGGTAAAGTTCTGAGAGATAGACTAGGGATGTGTCCAAACTATAAAAAAAAAAAAATCACCAACCATTCACATCTTCCTGGGGTGGTAGTAAAATTATTGGTGTGTACTGACTGGTGTGTATAAACAAGGTGGGGCTGAGAATCTGCTCTGCGTCAGGCACCACTGGTTTCATCCCTTCAAAACATATGAAGTGAGTAGCATCTTAGGCGGGGTTCTCAGAAGCTGATCCCTAGATGCGGAAGCAGGGGTCAAGGTATGATCTCCACGTGAAGTCTCCTGGGGCCAGAGGTCCCAGGGAAATTCAGGGGTATGAAATGTGTCCCCATTGGAGATAGGGATTGGGTGTGTACATGTGCAGAAACAATAAATAAAACCCAGAGAGGGACTTCCCTGGTGGCCCAGTGGTTAAAACTTTGCCGTCCAATGCAGGGAGTGCAGGTTCGATCCCTGGTCAGGGAGCTTCGATCCTACATGCCTCTAGGCCGAAAAACCAAAACATAAAGCGGGAGCAATATTGTAACAAATTCAATAAAGATTGTAAAAACAGTCCACATCAAAAAGAAAGAAAGAAAGAAAGAAAAGACCTAAGGAATCTGGGCAGAGAACTGACAGTATCCTCTGCCTTATTCATATTCCTAAATTACAGAAGAGGAAATTTGGGAGTGCGCGCACTCAAAGAGGTTGGATACTTGTTCAAAGTCACCTGTCTATTAAGTGGCAGAGCTTGGATACAAATTCAGACAAGTTTGAAATCACAAAGCATGCTCATTCTCTTCTCCCAAATGTTTCTCCCTTTCCTGACCATCCGTTAGCCAAATACTCAAAAACATAGTCCGTATTTATATAAATAGACATTCTCACCCAGCTTCCTGAGGCAGAAGGTTATTAGAAATTATCATGAAACATTATATTTGGGAATCTCTAGAGAAGCACTGTCCAATGGAAATAGAATGCAAGTCATGTATACGGTTTAAGATTTGCTGGTAGCCACAATAAAAAAGAAACAAGTGAAATGACATTAATAGTATGCTTTATTTAGTCCAGTACATTCATAATATTGCTATTTAGTATGCAATCAATATAAAAAAAATAATAAGACATTTCAAGTTCTTATTCCATACAAAGATTTTTTGTGTATTTTACACAAAGCTTATCTCAATTCAGCTGTGAAGTGTCTACTAGAAATATTTGATGTTAATTTAGATTTCATGAAATTGACAATTGAAAACAGTAGATTCTCACAGCCAAGTTGGTCCAAACATATTTAAAAGTTTTTCATGACAGAATCAATTACCACTTTTGAATGTAAATCAATTAAAATTAAATGCTAAAAATATTCAGCTCCTCAATCACACCGGGCTTCCCTGGTGGCTCAGATGGTAAAAAAAATCTGCCTGCAATGCAGGAGACCAGGATTCAGTCCCTGGGTCAGGAAGATCCCCTGGAGAAGGGAATGGCTACCCACTCTAGGATTCTTGCCTGGAGAATTCCATGGACAGAGGAGTCTGCTGGGCTACAGACCACAGAGTCACAAAGAGCTGGACATAACTGAGCAACTTTCACCTCACTTCAATCACACTAGCTACATTTCAAATGCCCAGTAGTTTCATATGGCTAGTGGTTACCATATTGAACAGGACAGAAAATTTGTCCTATGAGAAGGTACAAGGTCATGACTCTGTATACCATCAGGAACAGAAACAAATATTGTGTTTATCATGCTGCACACAGATGTAGATACAGCAGTGAAAAAAAAACCTGTGACCAGGAACAGTCAATTGGAGTTGCTCAAAGAGAACGAGTATTAGCCCTGTTAATTGTTTGGGATCAGAACCACTCAGGAAGAAGATAATGATCTTTGCTTGATCTTTGCTAAACCACCTACATGCACTACTTTATTTTCATCTCTGGGGGCCTGATTACCCAGTTTCAGTGCATTTTGTAATCTGGTGAGATGCTCTGCAACCAGCTCAACACAGACAGGTAAACATTTTGACTCCATAGCTTCATCTATACATGCCAGATGGTGCTAGAAGCATAGCCAGGTGCAAACACATGAAAGTGCTAGAAAGACTCAGCCAAATCTGGAAACGTATGTGCTGGTCTCCGCTCAAAAAGGCTTCCCTCTTAGCTCAGTTGGTACAGAACCTGCCTGCAATGCAGGAGACCCAGGTTCGATCCCTGGGTCAGGAAGATCCCCTGAAGAAGGAAATGGCAACCCACTCCAGTATTCTTGCCTGGAAAATCCCATGGACAGAGGACCCTGGCAGGCTACAGTCCATGAGGGTCACAAGAGTCAGACACAACTTAGCGATTAAACCACCACCACGCTCAAAAAATATTTCCAAAAGTCCTGTGCCAAAATGTTCATGGTACCTTCGTTCCTAATCTCTAAAACCAGAAATAATCCAAACACAAATCAGCAGTAGAACAATTTAATAAATAGTGGAATTTTCTGAAATATTCATGTAGTGAGATACCCTATAGCAATGAGAATGAAAAACCTACAGATATACTCAGTGAAACTGATGAATCTTTAAAATGTACTGAGTTTGTCTGAGGCAGACAAAAGAAAAGAAAAATTTGTAGGATTCCATTTATTCTAAGTTCAAAAGCAGGCAAAAGTAATCTATGATTTTAGAAGTCAGGATAATCATTAGTTTTGATAGAGGGGAAAAGAGATTCTGATTAAAAAGTGGCATGAAGCGGGCTACTGAGATGCTGGGAAGTTCTGTTTCTTAATTGTAAGCTGGTTACGCAGGTATGTTTGTTTAATGAAAAGAGATGATTTGTGCACTATTTGGTATATACACACACACAAATATATGTTTGGCTGTAAGTGAAGTGAAGTGAAGTCGCTCAGTCGTGTCCGACTCTTTGCGACCCCATGGACTGCAGCCTACCAGGCTCCTCCCTCCATGAGATTCTCTAGGCAAGAGTATTGGAGTGGGTTGCCATTTCCTTCTCCAGGGGATCTTCCCGACCCAGGGATCGAACCCTGGTCTCCTGCATTCCAGGCAGACACTTTAACCTCTGAGCCCATTTGGCTGTAAAATATACATAATAAGTAAATCAATCATTGAAGACAAACAGAGTTTTGTTGTCCATTCTGGAGCTCTAAAGACAAGCTGGAAATTATAAGAAAGTCAAAGTTATCATTCCACTCTGTGGTTCTACTTTCTTAAAATCACAAACATCTTTCTGATAAAAGATGCTGAAATAGCTTTCAGCAAAGGAAAATCAAGCTGATCATAGAACCAGAGGAGTCCAGGAGGACAGACGGTAATAAAAAAAGGGAACTGGTTTTCATGGATGTTCCTTTGCCTGCCATGTCCTTCCCTCACTTCTGCCCAACGAAAAACTAACCACCTTCAAGTTCCATTTATGATACTTCTTCCATGAAGGCATCCTTTGTTGTCACAAACAAAAATGATCTCTTTATAGGCCACTTGTCAGCACTATTCATCATATATTATAATGCCATGCGTGTGTACATGTTCAGTTGCTCAGTGCCCGACTCTTTGCGACTCCATGGACTGTAGCCACCAGGTTTCTATGTCCATGGGATTTCCCAGGCAAGAATACTGGAGTGGGTTGCCATTTCCTTCTCCAGGGGATCTTTCTGACCCAGGGATTGAATCTAGGTCTTCTGTATCTCTTGCATTGGCAGGTGGATTCTTTACAATCGAGGGACATGGGAAGCCCCTTTCAGTTCAGTTCAGTGGTTCAGTAGTGTCCAATTCTTTGTGACCCCATGGACTGCAGCATGCCAGGCTTCCCTGTCCATCACCAATCCTTGGAACTTACTCAAACTCATGCCCATTGAGTCGGTGATGCCATCCAACCATCTCATTCTCTGTCATCCCCTTCTCTTCCTGCCTTCAATCTTTTCCAGCATCAGGGTCTTTTCCAATGAGTCAGTTCTTTGGATCAGGTGGCCAAAGTATTGGAGCTTCAGCTTCAGCATCAGTCCCTCAGATGAATATTCAGGACTGATTTCCTTTAGGATGGACTGGTTGGATCTCCTTGCTGTCCAAGGGACTCTTAAGAGTCTTCCCCAACACCACAGTTCAAAAACATCAGTTCTTCGGTGCTCAGCCTTTTTTATAGTCGAACTCTCACATCCATACATGACTACTGGAAAAACCATAGCTTTGACTAGATGGACCTTTGTTGGCAAAGTAATGGCTCTGCTTTTTAATATGCTGACTGAGCGACTTCACTTCACTTCAGGTTAGTCATAACTTTTTTCCCCAAGGAGCAGACATCTTTTAATTTCATGGCTGCAGTGATTTTGGAGACCCTCAAAATAAAGTCTGTCACTGTTTCCATTATTTCTCCATCTCTTTGCCATGAAGTGATGGGACCAGATGCCATATCTTAGTTTTCTGAATGTTGAGTTTTAAGCCAACTTTTTCACTTTCATCAAGAAGCTCTTTAGTTTCTTCTTCACTTTCTGCCATAAGTGTGGTGTCATCTGCATATCTGAGGTTATTGATATTTCTCCCGGCAATCTTGGTTCCAGCTTATGCGTCATCCAGTCCAGCATTTCTCATGATGCACATAAGTTAAATAAGCAGGGGGACAATATATAGCCTTGATGTACATCTTTCTCAATTTAGAACCAGTCTGTTGTTCTATGTCCAGTTCTAACTGGTGCTTTTTGACCTGCATACAGATTTCTCAGGAGGCAGGTCAGGTGGTCTGGTATTCCCATCTCTTTCAGAAGAGTTTGTTGTGATCCACACAGTCAAAGGCTTTGGCATAGTCAATAAAGCAGAAGTAGGTGTTTTTCTGGAACTCTCTTGCTTTTTCGATGATCCAACAGATGTTGACAATTTGATCTCTGGTTCCTCTGAAGCTCCTTAGATGCTTTATAGTGAATAAACTCATTATGCATGAAACCAAGAAGGGCCCTGAGGGGCCTTACTGGGGATGAACCCCGACCTGTCCCCTGCCTGTCTCTTGTTTGTAGTCCTTCTTTGAGATCCAAAGAGCAAATTCAATCAGAGAAGTGAAAAAAAATGCAGAAGCAAAGGAAATGAATCGAGCAAGATGGAATAATAATAGTTAAGCCATAAAACAAAGGCAAGGACCTTTGTTTCTCCCTAATGGTGATCCATAATGTCCTGAGCCACATCCTTGAGTTGTTTTGCAGATACTAAAACCCCTACCAGGTAGACGAAGTTAACTGCATGCTGACCCCAGACTAGTTGGAACCAGAAGATTGATGACTGAGATTCCTGAAACATCACCATGTTACCTCACCCTCAGCCAATCAGAAGGAGGTGCATGAGCTGACCACACACCTTATGACTCTCTCTTGTACCTTGCCTTTAAATACCCTTTCCTGAAAGCCGCTGGGGAGTTTGAATCTTTTGAGCATGAGCTGCCCATTCTCCCTGCTGGGCCCCACACTGGGCGTCTTGCAATAAATGTTTTAATTTCCTTCATCACAACTGGTGTCAGGAAATTGGCTTTACTGAGTATCAAGTGAGCAGACCCAAGTCTGGCTCAGTGACACACACATTCCATGTAGGCTGGCCTTCCAGAAAGTCGTGTTATTTTTTATGTTTCCCACTGTAGCCTAAGCTCCATAAGAACAGGTACTTATTCACGGTAATATCCTCCACATTGTATAACTCTGGGATTTAGGCTTTGTAGATGCTTGAGTTGAATCACCTAAAGAATGCTTGCCCTTGCTCACATGGCAATACTCAGAGCAATCAAAGGAGAACTTCTATAAAACTCATAACATAAATTTTCCTCTCTCTGGGGTGACCAACCTATTCCCATTTACCCTTGGCTGTGCCAGTTTGGGCACTGAAAAGCTCATAATTGGGGAAACCCCTCAGTCCCAGACAAACCAGGAAAGTTGACTTCCCCTACCTGCATCAGTTCTTTTACACCTGGGCTGACAGCTGTTTTTATGGATGAACAATATCATGATCCTATCTAAAGCCAAGCCCTTGTTCTGGTCGGTATTTCCTCTGCCCACTCTCGGACTGGGCCCTAGAGACTCTCCTCTCTCCTTCCTGCATCAGCAGTCTTTCCTCGCTACTAAGCCATTCCCATCACATACCAACAAGCTGTAATTTTTCCTATTTAAAAAGGTGTTAAACTTTTGAACACAGCAACAACAAAAATCTCAAAACTACATGTTTGTCAAGCTACAACCCATTTCTTGCCTTTAAAACAAAATTGCTTGAATGAATTGTCTATATGACATCTCCTAGTCCTCTTTACCCCATTCTTGATTGAACCTCTTCAATCAGGAGTTTGTCCCCAACTCGCCATAGATACAGGTCTTATCATAATCTGCCAACAATCTGAAATCTTCCTTGACTGTTGAGTTATGAGAAATAAACTTCTAAGATTAAGCCACTACATTTTGTCATTTTTCTTAAATTTTACTTTTTTATTAAAGTATAGTTGATAGTGGGCTTCAGCTGGTGCTGGTGGTAAAGAACCCACCTGCCACAGCAAGAGACAAAAGAGTTGCAGGTTCTACCCTTAGGTTGGGAAGATCCCCTGGAGGAGTGCAAGGCAACCCACTCCAGTATTCTTGCCAGGAGAATCCCATGGATAGAAGAGCCTGGTAGGCAAAGAGTTGCACATGACTGAAGCAACTTAACATGCATGCACGCATAGTTGGTAGTATCATATTTTTAAACATACAAGTTCCCTGATAGCTCAGCTGGTAAAGAATCCGCCTGCAATGCAGGAGACTCTGGTTTGATTCCTGGGTCGGGAGATGTGCTGGAGAAGGGATAGGCTACCCACTCCAGCATTTTTTGGCTTTCCAGGTGGCTCAGCTGGTAAAGAATCTGCCTGCAAAGCAGGAGACCTGGGTTGGATCCTGGGGTTGGGAAGATCCCCTGGAGAAGGGAAAGGCTACCCACTCCAGTATTTTGGCCTGGAGAATTCCAGGACTCTATATAGTCCATGGGGTCACAAAGAGTTGGACAGAGTGAGCAACTTTCACTTTCACTTTCAAGTAATAGAGCTCAGAACTACCACATGTATTTGTTCAGTTTATATATCTTTTCTGTACTTCACACTTGTATATTCAGCAATTATGTAAAAGAGTAGGACATGACTTAGTGACTAAATCACCACCACTCTGCAACCAGTTGCATGCTAAAAAACATCTCATACTTCAGGAGTCAAACTAGATTTTTAATTTCCATCCCTAAGCACTTCTCTCTCTTAGAAAAAAGTCCAAAACTCCAGTACTTTGGCCACCTCATGAGAAGAGTTGACTCATTGGAAAAGACTCTGATGCTGGGAGGGATTGGGGGCAGGAGGAGAAGGGGACGACCGAGGATGAGATGGCTGGATGGCATCACGGACTCGATGGACGCGAGTCTGAGTGAACTCCAGGAGTTGGTAATGGACAGGGAGGCCTGGCGTGCTGTGATTCATGGGGTTGCAAAGAGTCGGACACAACTGAGTGACTGAACTGAACTGAACTGATTCTTCTCATCCAGGTTCCAAACCATGAAACCATCCCTATCACCTCTCCTCTCGTATCCCACATTCAGTCCACCAGGGAAGGCCATCAGCATCTCTTGCCCGATACTTACCAAGAGCTTCCTAACTGGTCTTGCCACTTCCTCCCTGGCCCTAAGCCCTGTCAACATGGCAAGCAGAATAATCCTTTAGAAATAGGTCAGTGTCAGTCACTCTTCTGCTCAAAACTTCCCCCAGAGGCTTCTCATCTCATTCAGAGTAAAACCCAGAGTCCTTAGCTTGATCTGCAAAGCCAGACCATCTTGTTCTGTTACTTGTGTGACCGCCTTTCCCACCACTGTCTTCCTCTCTTCCTCTGCCCTGCCCACTGGCTGCCTTGCTCTGTCTGAAACAACAGAGCCACCCTAGCCTCCTAGGCGTGAGCCTGCTGCTTCCCCTGCCCCAAAGGCCATTCCCCTAAATGACAGCATGATCCGCTCCCACACTTCCTCATCTCTCCTCAAATTTTACATTCCTTCTTTTGACTTTTATATCATGTGTGTTCTCAGTCACTTCAGTCATGTCCAAATCTTTGCGACCCCATGGACTGTAGCCCACCAGGTTCCTCTGTCCATGAGATTCTCCAGGCAAGAATACTGGAGTGAATTGCCATTTCCTTCTCCAGGGGATCTTTCCTACCCAGGGATCAAACCCTGGTCTCCATTTCAGGTGGATTCTTTACTATCTGAACCACCAGGAAAGTCCCTAGATAAAACTGTGTGTGTATGGGGGGTGGGCGCTGGGAGGGTGTGTAGGGATGTGCTTCCCAGGTGGCGCTACTGGTAAAGAATCCACCTGCCAATGCAGGAGATGTAAGAGATCTGGGTTCAATCCCTGGGTTCGGAAGATCCACGGAGTAGGGCATGGCAACCCATTTCAGTATTCTTGCCTGGGAAATCCCACGGACAGAGGAGCCTGGTGGGCTAGAGCCACTAAGAGTCGGAGTGATCAGGCAAGTAAGTGACTGAGAGTATATACAGGGAGAGTATAGCAATTCCTAATGTGTGTGGATTTGACAAATGCCACTTTCGGAGGTTATAAGATCAGACTTACCACTTCCAAAACCTAGTCACAGGCTATTATGTGGGCACAAGAGATGCTTAGTTAACCATGAGGATGGGAGCCAAGGGGACATGCTACTAGGGTGGCCAAGACCCACGACCAGACATAAGGCTGCAGAGCACTGCTATGATAAGAGGGGACTCAGGCAAACTGTTAGAATGAGCAGCCCAATAGAAGGAGGGAGACATAGCCCAGCATAAGGGCAGAACTGAAGAACAGGGATTCCTGCAACAAACATTTACAAAGAGAAATAGTGGTGAGTCCGTTATGCTGACAGCCTCCAATGAGCTAGTCTCCTGATACTCCACGCCCTCCTCAGTCTCTCCCCTCGAATCTGGGCTCCAGCTGCGACTTGCTTTAACCAAACAGTTCACAACCAGGGGAGATTTTTTTCTGCAGGGGATATTTAACAACGGAGACCATTTTCTTTGGCACTAGTGGTAAAGAAACCTGCCTGCCAATGCGGGAGACTTAAGAGGCACAGATTCAAGGCCTGGGTCAGGAAGATCCCCTGGAGGAGGGCACAGCAACCCACTCTAGTATTCTTGCCTGGAAAATCCCATGGACAGAGGAACCTGGCGGGCTACAGTCCATAGGGTTGCAGAGTCAGACATGACTGAAGTGACTTAGCACACATGCACAGAGGAAGTGGAAGCTCTACTGGAGTCTAGCAGGTAGAGGCCAGGGCAGTGTTAAATATCAGACAGTGCAGTTCCCCCCAACACCCCTCTCCCCACGACAAAGAATTCTCTGGCCTCAAATTCTCTGGTCAATGGTGCTGAGATTGAGACATCAACAGAAGGCAATCTAAGCCTTAAGACAATACGCCTTAAGGATCTAGAAGCTGCCATTGTTGCACCCTTGGAAGCAGAAGACTCCCTAGAGAGACCACATGAGTGACTGCATGGAAAGGGAGCAATCCTAAGGCTACATGGAGCACTGAGCACTCAGCTGACAACAAGGAGCAAGGTCCCAGGCAGGCTCTTTCAGCCAGCCCCCAACCATCTGAGATGCCAGACATGTGAACCAAGATGCTGTCATGGATGTTCCAGCACCAGCAGACGTCACACACTAGCTGTTCCTGCTAAGCACTGTCCAAATCAGAATTGAGAGCCAATAAAAATGTCAACGTAAGTCACTAGGTTTGGGAGGGTTTATTACACAGGAATAGATAGATGATAGAGCCAACAGACTAGGCACCGTTCCAAGCACATTCTGACTGTGGGGGTGGTTTAGTCACTAAGTCATGTCCTACTCCTGCGACCCCATGGACTATAGCCTACCAGGCTCCTCTGTTCATGGGATTCTCCAGGCAAGAATATTTGAGTAGGTTGCCATTTCCTTCTCCAGGGGATCTTCCTGACCCAGGAATCGAACCTGGGTCTCATTCATTGCTGGTAGATTCTTTATCAACTGAGCTACAAGGGAAGCCCACATTCTAACTACAGTCCTACAAAATGAGACATTATTATCAATATCACTTTAACGAGGACACCTAATCACACAAACATAAAGAAGTTAAGTACCAGCTCAAAGTTAACAAAACTAGGAGGTAAAAGAGTTGGGCTTTAAACCCAGGCAGCCTAACTCCAGAGGCTTAACCATCAAGTCATATAGGCTGTCTGGTCATTCATTCATTCACCCATTCAAAAAATACTCATGAAAAACATACCCTGTGTCAGGCAGGCTCCATGCGCATGGGATACAACATGTATCCCAGGTTATATTCACAGGGGATAAAATAGAGACCAGAAGAGAAAAATTCTGTTCTCATGGAACTTAATTCTAGTAAAGTCTGAGAAGCATAGGAGTATGCTTTGGGTTATAAGACATTGATTTCTGTCCTGGCTACCAGGCATCTCTTCTAGCCTCCCCATTTCCACCAAAGAATTACCCTTCCTTTGGGATAAAATCTGCTAGGACTGTTACTCAGCGTGGCCAGCCCTCCCTCACCAAGCCAAGCCAAACATTTCTATTCTAGGATCTGAATCTTCAGAAAAGTAACAAAAATACTGAAACCGGTTGGAACTCATTCATTCCAGGGATGGCTCTGAGACAAAACTGTTGAAAAGCTCTTGCTACCCAGATCTCCAAATCTGCCCTGCTTCCTACCCATTTATGAGCCTTGTCCTATACGCATCTTGTTGTTCTGTGAGGCATCTGATATCTTGCTAATAAATTCCTGTGTTGACTTAGGCGGAGGCTGGTTCTGATGCTTGTGGTTGAAGAACTCTAATTATAAGCCTGGAGTTCAAGAGGTCTCCGGGCCCAGAGGCGAGACAGGTAGGAATAAACAGTAATGATGTCCCCCAGTAATCTCCATTAACTTCATCTCTGGTTTCTCGATATGGGTAACTCAGGCTCCCTCAGTTTTATTTAAAGTGTTAAGCGAACACAGTTTCAAGCCTCCTTCTTCAAATTAGATTACTATACTAAGACCTTGGGTAAAGAATCTGCCTGCAATGCAGGAGACAAGGGAGATGTGGGTTTGAACCCTGGATCGGGAATATCCCCTGGAGGAGGGCATGGCAACCCACTCCAGTATTCTTTCCCGGAGAATCCCACGGACAGAGAAAGCTGACAGGCTACAGTACACAGGGTTGCAAAAAGTCAAATATGACAAGCAACAGAGCACGCATGCACTAAGACCTTAGAAGAAAGTCTGCAGAGGATGAGATGTTTGGATAGTATCACAACTCAGTGTCCATGAGTTTGAGCAAACTCCGGAAGACAGTGAAGGACAGGGAAGCCTAGCACACTGCAGTCCATGGGATCACAAAGAGCTGGACATGACTTAGCGACTAAGCAACAACAAAGACCTTTCTGCATAGAAATCTTGAAGAGACCACTGGAAATAGTTTGTAAACCAAAGATTGAAACACAAGACACTGGTGACTAGAACTATAATAAAGACACAAGACTATTTAGAAGTCCAAATGTCAGGATTAAGCTTGAGCCCAGGACCAGGCCAGCAGCACTTGCCTGAGGAAAGAGAAATTCCAGGCCCTGTCCCAGACTCCCTGAATCTAATCTCTGGGGTGGACACAGGAATTGTCATTTTTGTATAAATGATTCTGGGGCTCGTGAAGATCTGATAACCATTTGTTCAGTGCTGGGCTAGAGCCCCTAAGAGTAGTGTTTGTCAGACTTAAACATGCAGACATGTGATCCTGCTAAAATCAGATTCTGATTCAGGAGGTTTGGTAGGGGGAGCTTGAGATTCCTCCTGTTTAACAAGCGGGCAGATGATGCCTTATGGGTCATAGTCTGGGTGGGGCAAAGCCTGAAGCTGGGAGGCAGAAGGCACAGACCCAGAAAAGTAGCTGAGACGTAAACAGAGCCTGACAGCTCACTCCTTGGTGAACCGACAGAAGGAAATCATAGAACCTGCAAACCGACAACTAGATTCTTCTTCTTCTTTTTTTTAATGTTTCAGACTTTTCTAAAGGTTGGAAAAATTAAAGTTACAACATATGAGAGAGAATTTTAAGCAGCCATTAATAGCATTTTTCCTGGAAAACATTCAAGAAATTAAATGTTTCATAGGAGGAAACTTTTTTGGCGGGGGCTGTGCAGAAGCTAATTTTGTTCCCTTAATCTTATATCTGCCTTCCTTTTAGAGACACACCCCCCTCATCAAACCCCCTCCTCTGAAGTGTGCACCCCTTCCTGGTGTTTAAGAAATACCATTTTCCACCTCTAGGGCCTGGTCTGTCACACAAGGATCTCCACAACCCACCCAACTCCCCAGGAATTCATTAAGCCAAGGCTTAGTTATTCCATGCAGAATGGCTCTGCAAAATCATCTAAGAGGCACATGGGCCCTCCAGGCCCTTCAGAGTCTGATAAGCTGTGGGGGGGGTGTTGGTGTTGTTAGTCGCTAAGTCATGTCCGACTTTTGCGACCCCATGGACTGTAGCCCTCCAGGCTCCTTTGTCTATAGGATTTCCCAGGGAAGAATACTGGAGTGGGTTGCCATTCCTTTCTCCAGGGGATCTTCCTGACCCAGGGGTTGAACCCATGTCTCCTGCATTTGCAGGCAGGTCTTTGCTACTGAGCCACCTATGAAGCCCAGGGATACATTCTTGGTCCAATTTTGGATTTCTTTCCAATGTGAATTGAAAATGGACCTCTTTATTCTTCAAATAGACAAAGAAGAATGAACAAGCGGTCTGACAATTGGATTCTTAACCACTGCGGTGCTGCCATCCTTCTGGCTTAACCCAAGGAGCCCCTAAAGCAGCTAGGAGACTCAGTCCATTAATTCAGTCCTTAAGTAGCTACTTTGTCTGACCCTTTCTCTCTGATTCCTTGTCCAGCATTACAAGATGAAACAAAAACAAAGTTGTGACTCCAAAGTTCAATCTGATGTAATTGGGTGCTTTGTTCTTAATTAGAGTGCTAAGTACTCTTTTTGCAGGCCATTGCATTTGTGGAGATAATAGTTTCGTGTTTGCTGTTCTAATAAAAACTACTTCTCATTATGATAATAAAAGTGCCGCAAAGCTGACCTAGACAGTTTCCAAATGATGGGTGAGACAGAATCAAATTATTCTGAAGAGCTTGTGAATATTTACTTACTAGACATGATCCTTCCTTTTCTGTTCATTGATTCACTCAACGGTAATCATGGCCCAGGTATTATGTTGAGCACTGACATTTTTCATAAGGATTATGTGGTCCCAAAGGCCAAGGAGCTCAGAAACTCAGCCTCTGTATATGAACCTCACAGGATCCACTCCATTGCTGGATTTATTTATTAAATGGAAAACTATGTGCAAATCCTTGTTCTGTGTCCTCTGGAGGAAACACAGAAATGAAGGTAGAGTTCCAAATGGTAGGGAATAAACAACAGGTGGTCTGGGCTTTGTTCAAAATGTGAGTCACACCAAAAACGAGTGGGGTTGTTTTTTTTTTTTTTAAGAGTCATTTCCACTCCAGATCTGAATGTATGCTACTCAGCACAAAGTGAGTATTTAATAGCCACCATAATAGCTGTCTATTAAGGCAAAGCTCTATTGAACTGGTATTTTTTTAAGTGTGAGCAGCATTTGCAAGGTTGAGCTGGGAATGGAACCTCTTTCAAAGTCTTTTATCCCCTAAAGACAGAAGTCCATCAAATCAAAAGTTTGAAAACCTCTGGTTTACGTTAGAATCACTTCTCAAATAGCAATGTCAAGACAGATGAATGATATTAACATCACTTGAAGGTATGTGTTAAGCACCCAGACACAAATTCTTTGTGACAGGGCTATGCTGGAAATGATTAGAGAGAGAATGTGAGACCATGGGAAGAAGAAGTGCAGAGTCAGGACAAGCAGAGGAAGCAGGACCATCAAGAAAAGGGCAGAAGGGAAGGACATGTTGACACAAGCTCCCGGTAAGAAGGTACGAAAGCTCATCACCAGCACCTTCAGAACCTGAAGAAGAAAATAACAGCATTGCAAGGAACGTCACCTTATTGGAGAGGCCTGCCCTGACCTACGCACCTGAAATAAATATTCTCATCTCTACACATCATTTTCCATGCATTGGTACTGCTGTACTTTCCCCATGATGCTTTTTACTACTTGACGTTACTTTACGTGCTATGAATATATATTTGTTTATCTTATGTTTTCAGTTACAATGTAAGCCCCATGATGTCAGGAACCTGGTCTTTTTCACTATTGTATCTCTAAACCTAGAGCAGTGCCTGGCAATGGCAAGCAGTCAACAAAATACGTATTAAATGAACTAAATGAAAGAAACCAGTAAAGGGATTTGAGGAGAGGAAAAGGCTGCTGCTAAGTCACTTCAGTCGTGTCCGACTCTGTGCGACCCCATAGACGGCAGCCCACCAGGCTCCACCGTCCCTGGGATTCTCCAGGCAAGAACACTGGAGTGGGTTGCCATTTCCTTCTCCAATGCATGAAAGTGAAAAGTGAAAGTGAAGTCGCTCAGTTGTGTCCGACTCTTAATAACCCCATGGACTGCAGCCTACCAGGCTCTTCCATCCATGGGATTTTCCAGGCAAGAGTACTGGAGTGGGGTGCCATTGCCTTCTCCATGGGAATGATTACATTGCATATTTCCTGAGGCAAAATTCCCAATTGTTTCCAATCATTGTAATTAAGTTGTTGGCTAACTTTTGGGGATGGCTCTGTTTGTTCCCAGCATATAGGGGCAGTAGATATAAAACGTCCCAATGAATAAGGACGGGGAAGAAAGAAAGAAAATAAAAGTAGAATATTTTATCAAATTTCTTGAGATTATAAAGATAGAGGAGATCCTAAACTCACTCTGAATCCAATCTAAGCAGCCTAGAAGCATTGTAAAACATTTGTGAGCGATCCCATGGACTGTAGTTTACCAGACTCCTCTGTCCATGGAATTCTCCAGGCAAGAATACTGGAGTGGGTAGCCATTCCCTTCTCCAGGGGATCTTCCTGACCCAGGGATCGAACTTGGGTCTCCTGCTTTGCAGGCAGAGACTTTACTGTCTGAGCCACCAGGGAAGCCCACTTTAGAATAGAAGCATCAAATAATTCTCAAGGAGAAAAACCAAGCCCTTGATTCCGGGTAAAACGGCTCATAGACTTCAAAGACCCTCTAACCCCACCCATTCCAGCAATTTGACTTGCCCCAGAGGTGCATCAGATCCTCCAGGGAAGTCACGGTAGAGGGGGCATCGAGTGTCACTTGGAGGACGTCCCTGGTGGTCCAGTGGTTAAGAATCCACCTGCCAAAGCAGGGGACACGGGTGTAATCCCTGTTCTAGGAAGATTTCACATGCTACAGGGCAACTAAGCCCATGTTCCACAACTAATTAGCCTGTGCACCCTAGAGTCTGTGCTCTGCAACAAGAGAAGCCACCACAATGAGAAGCTCATACACCGCAACTAGAGAATAGCCCCTGCACAGCAATAAAGACCCAGTGTAGCCCCCCGCCCCCACTGCCCCCAAAAATGTCACTTGGGAGCTGTTCAAGAAAAGAGGCAAGCAGAGTTAATAAGGGGGAAATGCTTTATAAATTTAGTGACTAATCAGAAAAGAGAACTTGATTAACCATCCCTCCTACTGCCCCCTGGTCCCTGCAGACAGTGTCTCATTGTTGGGATTATGTTTACTCAAGAAAAGACAAAGCCTCAGCTGTGAGTCTGTGGTTGTGCACGCCTAGTACTTATTTTACCAAATGTCTTTGTGCCGGCGAGAGTGATGCGGTAGGGGCCAGTTTAGGCAAAGGATAAAGGAGCATCTTGTAACTCCACCAAGAAGAAAATGCATTCCCAAACACCTTCTCCATCAAAATCCTGCGTTAATTTGTCCTTGCCTCGTGTGTACTGACTGCCAGCCCTTAATCATTCTCAGACCAAAAGGATATACACACAGCAGAATGTTTCTTTCCTGAAAACAAAATTCAAACACAAGTTGGTTTAGAAATGGGGGTTACCTCTCAAGAGTGAAGGGGAAAATTGAGGGACACTTTATTATTTTATGAAAACAATAACATGATGAAATTTGTTGCTTGTTTCCTTGCTTTATTTGTTCTACTTAATATTTTTGAAACTGTAATTTTATTTTTTAAAAGTGATGCATTTGAGTACTTATTTTACTTTCTTTTTTTTTCCATTTGACATTTTGAGTATACATATTTTTTTAAAGTAAATCAGATTATAGGAGAGGATTGGGTAAATAAAGGTGATGAACATTAGATTTAAAATTATTTGAAAATATAACTACTAGCACCTTCCACACCAGTCAGAATGGTCATCACCAAAAGTCTACAAATAAGGTATTCTCTTTATATAAGGTGGTCTCGTGGTTAGGACTCAACACTTTCACTTCTGAGGCCGTGTACAATCCCCCATCCCAGAGCCTATAAATAATATATGCTAAAGTGGATATGGAGAAAAGGGAACCCTCTTACAATATTGGTAGAAATGTAAATTGATATAACCAGTATGGAGAAACAGTATGGAGGTTCCCTATAAAACTAAAAATAGAATTACCACATGATCCTGCAATCCCACTCTTGGATATCTATCCAGAGGAAACTTTAACTGGAAAAGATACATGCACCCTAATGTTCACAGCAGCACTGTTCACAGACGCCAAGACACGGAAGCAACCCAAATGTCCACTGACGAACGGATAAAGAAGATACCGTATATACAATATATACAATGGAATACTATTTGGCCATAAAACAGAGGGAAATAATGCCATTTGCAGCAGGCTACAGCCCATGGGGTTGCAAAAAGTCAGACACAACTGGGCACACACATGATTATTCTACCATTATTTATCCATTCTTCTATTGATGGACTTCTGGATTGTTTCCAGCTTTTGAAAGTGAAAGTCGCTCAGTCGTGTCCGACTGTGCGACCCCACGGACTATACAGTCCATGGAATTCTCTAGGGCAGAATACTGGAGTGGGTAGCCTTTCCCTTCTCCAGGGCATCTTCCCAATCCAAGGACTGAACCCAGGTCTCCCACGTTGCAGGCAGATTCTTTACCAGCTGAGCCACCAGGGAAGCCCATTGTCACAATAGTTGCACAATTCTTTTTCTTGGCCATGTTTCGAAGCTTGTGGCATCTTATTTTCCTGACCAGGAATTGAACCCAGATCCTTGGCAGTGAAAGTACCAAGTCCTAACCACTGGACCACCAGAGAATTCCCTTCCAGCTTTTAGTTCTTATGAATAAAACTGCTATGAATATTATTTTTCATGTCTTTTTTAAAAAGTGCTCTTATTTTTCTTGGGTGTATACTTAAGAGTGGGATTGCTGGTTCGTAGAGTTGATACATATTTAGAGTTGATAGATATTGCCAAACTGTTTTCTAAAATGGTTACGTCAGCTTACACTCCCACTAGCAATGCAGGAGAATTCCAGTTGCTCCACATCCTTGCAAACCCTTTGTCATTCAGGTAGGTGTGTAGTGGTATCTTATTGTGATTTTAATTTGCATCTCCCTGTTAGCTAAGAATGTCAACTGACTTTTCACATCCTTGTTAGCCATTTGGATATCTTTTTTGCAAAGTGCCTTTTAAAATCTTCCACTTATGTTTTTTAATTAGGTGGTTTGTCTTTTTCTGGTTGAATTATAGAAGCTCTTAACACATACTTATTAGGATTCCTTTATCAAATGCATGTAATTTGAGAATAAATTCTCAGAGCCTGTCTTCTCTTTTCACTGTCTTAATGGTGTCTTCTAACACCAAGTCCTTTTCAGGAATTAGGCAATAAATATATTTTATATGACACAAAAAAGGGATAGAGCTTATCTTATTAGGTTATCAACATGTACAGTGTAATATAATTTATGTCAATAACACCAAATTAAATCTATTTCAAATAGCCATTTTACTCACTCAAACATACACTTCAGTATTCGTCCCAATTTAATTATGTGCAAGGAAACACACTCGCCAGAGATACTTCTTGCCCTCAAGGAACTCCATGAGACCGACAGGAGAAAAGTTGCAATAATGTAATGAAAGAAATGAGAATAGATACGTGTACATTTCCATGAGATCAGGCTGGAGTGAATGAATGACCTACTAGGGAGATCAGTAGGAAGAACTTTAAATCAGTATCACCCAGGGACATTGCCCAGACCCTTTAATGAAATGGAAGGAGGCAAACTTTCCAGAAGGGGCATGGAAGGCATGGAGGGGTCAAGTGTAAATATTCTGCTCTCTGTCAAGCACTGATTTATAATATGTGGTTTTCAGACCATCTGTATCAGATTGACCTGTAGTACTTGTGAAAATTGCAGGTGACTTACTATCTTTTCTCCTAGAACTTTGTAACTCAAATCTTCAGATGTAGGGCTTTATAACCTGCATTTTAAACATACTTCTTTAGTGGTTATGGTCTTTTTTACACCCCTGTGTTTGAAAACCACTGATGGAGGGGAACCAATAGGATACAAGAAATCGTGCCTAGTACCAGTTAGGAGGAGCCTTTCCTGGAATTTCATGCTAAAGAGTTTGGATTAAACCGAGTGGACCATACAAGGACATTAAAGGGGTTTTTAAAGAGAAGAAATTTTAAAAATCAAGTTGAATGATCTTGATAAACTTACTTCTTTTTACTTCAAGAAGTAGAAAATCATCATCAAGGAGATCTGTATGATCTTTCTGATAGTATTTGAATCATGCCTTGATTAAAAGTCAAAGGAGAGTGCTCGCTTCGGCAGCACATATACTAAAATTGGAACGATACAGAGAAGATTAGCATGGCCCCTGTGCAAGGATGACACGCAAATTCATGAAGCATTCCATATTTTTTAAAAGCTTCTGCGCAACAAAGGAAAATATAAGCAAGGTGAAAAGACAGCCTTCCGAATGGGAGAAAATAATAGCAAATGAAGCAACTGACAAACAACTAATCTCAAAAATATACAAGCAACTTATGCAGCTCAATTCCAGAAAAATAAACGACCCAATCAAAAAATGGGCCAGAGAACTAAATAGACATTTCTCCAAAGAAGACATACGGATGGCTAACAAACATATGAAAAGATGCTCAACATCACTCATCATCAAAGAAATGCAAATCAAAACCACAATGAGGTACCACTTCACACCAGTCAGAATGTCTGCAATCCAAAAGTCTGCAAGCAATAAATGCTGGAGAGGGTGTGGAGAAAAGGGAACCCTCCTACACTGTTGGTGGGAATGCAAACTAGTACAGCCACTATGGAGAACAGTGTGGAGATTCCTTAAAAAACTGCAAATAGAACTGCCTTATGACCCAGCAATCCCACCGCTGGGCATACACACCGAGGAAACCAGAATTGAAAGAGACACGTGTACCCCAATGTTCATCGCAGCACTGTTTATAATAGCCAGGACATGGAAACAACCTAGATGTCCATCAGCAGATGAATGGATAGGAAAGCTGTGGTACATATACACAATGGAGTATTACTCAGCCGTTAAAAAGAATACATTTGAATCTGTTCTAATGAGGTGGATGAAACTGGAGCCGATTATACAGAGTGAAGTAAGCCAGAAAGAAAAACACCAATACAGTATACTAACACATATATATGGAATTTAGAAAGATGGCAATGATGACCCTGTATGCAATACAGCAAAAGAGACACAGATGTGTATAGCGGACTTTTGGACTCTGAGGGAGAGGGAGAGGGTGGAATGATTTGGGAGAATGGCATTGAAACATGTATACTATCATGTAAGAAACAAATCGCCAGTCTATGTTCAATGCAGGATACAGCATGCTTGGGGCTGGTGCACAGGGATAACCCAGAGAGATGTTATGGGGAGGGAGGTCGGGGTGGGGGGTGTGGTTCATGTTTGCGAACGCATGTACACCCATGGTGGATTCATGTCAATGTATGGCAAAACCAATACAGTATTGTAAAGTAAAACAAAGTAAAAATAAAAATTTAAAAATAAAAAAAATAGAAGTCAAAGGAGAAAGTCACTTTCGTATTTCTCATTCTTGATCAGGGATAATCAAACTTATTCTATAATGGGCCAGACAGTAAACACTTCATGCTTTGCAGGCTATACATTCTCTGTTATACCTACTGAACCATGCTCTAAACATGAATGTAACCAACCAGTCATAGAAAATAAATATAAATGAATGGGCGTGACTGAGTTCCCACAAAACATCCTTTACAAAATCAGGCAAGCCAGAATTGGCCCATGGGAATTAGTAGTTTGTTTTCTTCAGTTCTATAGCTTCACTTAGTTTAGTTAAAGGCTTAACTTCAAGTTTAACTCACAGCTATCTTCTCCCCTAAAATGATATGCAGCATCTGCCATTTTAGGTAAATATAAATCTGAAAGAAATTATGAAGAGAAAAATTAGTAAAAGCTAGATTGTCATGTATTTTTAGAAGAAAATGCCCAATCAGATGAAAATGTAATGAGAAATAAAGGTGAAAAGCACTGTTTAGTATACAAATTTTAAAAATTGAGACTTTACCACCAAATATAATGCAAGAAAGTTGATCCAAAAATTAAAAAAAAAGACCAGCTACAAAACAGCTTTAAAGAATATACGTAGGACATTTGGGGAAGTTTGAATATGAGCTACATATTATGCGCATGCGCAGTCATGTCTGACTCTTTGCAACCCCATGGACTGTAGCCTGCCAGGCTCCTCTGTCCATGGAATTTTCTAGGCAAGAGTGAGTTTCCATCTCCTCCTCCAGGGAATCTTCCTGACCCAGGAATTGAACCTGGGTCTCTGGCACTGCAGGCAGATTCTTCTCCACTGCGCCCCCTGGAAGCCCATGATCTACATATTAGATGATAGTAAATCAATGTTACATTTCTTAGATGAGATTATGATAGTGCATAAATGTAGAGAACGTCTACATTTGTTCTTGGAGATACGGGCCTATGTTTAGGGATTAAAGTGTTGTGAAAACTGGTTCAACAAAACAGAGAGAAAAGGACAAAATCTCATCAAACCACAGCTGAGGTTAGGGCATATAAATTTCACTGTACTATTTCTGCAACTTTTCTGGGGCTTTGACTTTCTCAAACAAAATAAAATTAGGAGAACCAAATATTGCAGAGCTGAATATACAGTAGGCTCTGTTCTCCTTTGAAAATGTGGAAGAGGCTGGTCTACGTCACAAAAGTTAATTCCATATTGGGATTCTATCCTAAGGTAGTGGAATGCCAATAGACGCATTCATTTTTAGGCCCCCGAGTTGTCATTTATAACTTTTGGCTCCGCCTTGCCACATTCCCACCCCAGCCCATCAGCCTTTGTTTTCTGTTTTTCTTCCCCCAAGTTGCCTGAAGGAGGGGCGGGGAAAAAACTTGCATTCCACAAGAGTGTATGAGATGCGTAGAACTGTGGCCGGAGCACTGCCCCAGGTCCTTTCTGGCAAGGGTGTCCCAAGGTGTGGCCCTGACTCTGTCATTGCTGAGATTTTGAGTCTCTCCTGTGTGGAGTGTGGGAAGGATCGGGGTGGGGTGATGGAGAGCTGCCGAAGGGGACAGAGTCATCTGTTTACATAGTTCTCCCCTGTCTCCGGTTTTGGGTCCTGGCCTCTTTCATCTCGCTCTTCTTGATGGCACAGCCCCAGCTCCTCTGGGGGTCATTTCCGGAGCGGAACCCTTGCTGTCACTGGGCCTTTCTGTTCCCTTCCCCTTCCCCTCGGCAGTTACAGAACCTCCTGCTTGAAAATTGCTCCAAGGGGGACAGGGAGGTTGGCAGTTACAAATAACAAAACCTTACAAAACATAGCAGGCTGCAGTATAAATTTATCCTGAAAAAAAAAATTATATATATATATATATATATATATATATACACAACATGAAAGGGAAGACAAGTTAAGTGCTGTTTAAAAAGAATAGAGCTAACAATAGCAACCGCAAAAACATAGTGCATTTGAAAAAGCAGGAACTTTACTGTTAGGTAGTGAAGTGAAAGCCGCTCAGTCGAGTCGGGCTCTTTGTGACCCCATAGACTTTACAGTCCATGAAATGCTCCAGGGCAGAATACTGGAGTGGGTAGCCTTTTCCTCCTCCAGGGGATCTTCCCAATCCAGCGACTGAACCCAGGTCTCCCACATTGCAGGCAGATCCTTTACCAACTGAGCCACCAGGGAAGCCTTCACTCTTAGGTAGACCTGCGCTTGAATCTCTGTGATGCCACTAACTGGCAAGATAATCTTGGAAGAATTACTTAACTTCTCTGCACCCCAATTTCCTTACCTCTAAAATGGAACAAATAGAACCTACTTCTTGTCAGGATAAACAGCAACAATGCAATTTTTCTTCCTGGCTGAGAAGCTTCTAGACATGGGAACATTAGTGAAGTGAAGTCGCTCAGTCGTGTCTGACTCTTTGCGACCCCATAGACTATAGCCTACCAGGCTCCTCTGTCCATGAGATTTTCCAGGCAATATTACTGGAGTGGATTGCCATTTCCTTCTCCTGGGTCTCCCACATTGTAGACAGACGCTTCACCATCTGAGCCACCAGGGAAGTCCAATGTGAACACTGGTCTAGTATAATTGCTGGTTTGGCCTTAAAGTGATTCTTTATTCCACAAGGATGAGTGAATTCACAATCCAAGCTGGGAGAAAGGGGGCAATTGGATGTGTTTCCCCAGGGTAAAATGGGAAGCCCTTCTTTGAAGTCTTTTACATTCAAATACATTCAGATATTCAAATACATTCAGGTATTATCAGGGTTTCTCAAAACTGTAATATGAAGAGAGGAATCACCTGGGGCTCATGTTAACATTCAGATTTTTATTCCTAAATCTGGAGTGGGGCTGGAGTTCTGAACTTTCATCAGGCCCCCAGGAATGCTGCTGCTGTATTTCTCCAAACCACACTATGCTGAGAAGACCCCCAGAGTCTTCTCTGGAAGACTGAGGAAGCAGAGATCTCCCAGACTGGGAACTCCTAGGCCTTCTGCTGCTGCCGTTTATGTAGCCACTCCGTCGTGTATGACTGTTTGCTTCCCTATGGACTGTAGCCTGCCAGGCTCCTCCTTCCATAGGATTCTCCAGGCAACCATTTCCTTCTCCAGGGCATCTTCCCAACCCAAGGATCGAACCTATGTCTTCTGAGTCTCCTGCATTCTGAGTCTCCTGCACTGACAGGTGGATTCTTTACACCGAGCCACCTGGTAAGTCCTCCTAGGACTTCTAGCCTTCGTCTAATTCATCTTTATTCTAATTCTTGTTTCCGGGCAGACATTCATTTTAATGCTTTTTAAAAAAGTTTTCTTTCTCTTAAATGCGATGTTCCTTTCACCATGTTCTAATGAAGTAAAGCTCTTTTGCAAAAGGAACTAAGACAACATTGATTGTTAGCTGCCCATTGAAGCCTCACTACGGAATTAAATAAACCATGAGTTTCTCCATGAGCATGAAGGAATGAGTTTTGCTGTGGAAAGATGGGAATGAGAAAGGAAGCTTGGTGAACAAGTCCCCATGTGTCACCCTGACCCCCTGGGTCCCAAGGGTGGGCAGGAGATCTACAGTCTCTTGCAATTGTGAAAGAGAAAAAAAAGGGAAAAGCAAAACATCTGAGACATGAATCCTTGAACTTGTGCTTTCAGGCTTCTTTCTTCACTTCTCTCTCCAGCCTACAAGTCAGTGCATGCACAGCCCTCCCTCCTGCGGAGCGACTGGGGGCCCAGGACTTGCCCAGCAGGTTCTGACCCATTCAAGCCCTCCCTTTGTGAGTCCTGGTAGCTCACAGGTCCCAGAGCTTTTTAAACGGCTAGACTTAACATATGTTTTAATGTCAGGGAGTTGTTAATGTAGGAAAGAGTTGGCTAAATTTCTCATCTACAATCACCGAAAGCATTTTGAGGGTTTTATTTTATTTTTTTAAATCAACCAAAGCAACAAATACTTATAGAGAGTCCATTAAAAGCTAAGAATTAGGTTAAGGACTGTGGAAAATCAAGTTTAATGAGACACTCCACTGCCTTAAGGAGTTTTCATTTTATTAAAGGAGATAGACAAACACATTTTAAAAGCCACAAGACATGAATAAATGCTGTAACGCTGAAATGAGAAAGAAGGTACAACTAATCAAGAGATTGGAATGATGGAGTTTAGTAAAGGAGAGTCTGTTTTTGCCTAGTGAGTGCCACAGGGCTTGTTATATAAATGCATAAATAGTCAGAATAAATGAACTGATGAGTATGAATGAGTCGATGCACGCAGAACAAAACCTTAATTTCTTAGAAAACTCAATCTATTTTTTTCCTGTTTTTTTTTTCCTTTTTCTGAACTATTATCTGGTAGCCTCACCCCCACACACAGCCCACGCACTGCTCTCTATCCTTTCCCGTGACAGCAGTTAGGCTTAGAGTGCAAATCACCCCTCACATGGCCTTCAGAGTCGCGGGATTAAGGGGGTGGGGTGGGGGGAGGCTGCTTGTATTTTGGTAGCTGTATGCACCAGCTAGAAACAGCTGTTGCCAGTTTTCTCACTGAAGGAAACAGGAGGAGGAAGAAACAGGAGACAGCATGGGGAAGGTGCAATCAAGCAAAGGACTAACCCTTTCTGGAAGGATAGTTACCCAGCAACCTGCCAGTGACCGGTCATGCCCCGGAATCCCATGCAGCTGAATGAGGCCAAAGGCCACTGCCCTGTTCAAGTGGGAAGGTGCCTGACTATAGATTCTGCTCAACTGTTCCTCATTTTAATATCTTCAACAGCAGAGTTATATTCTGGGTATGAAAAACTGGGAAACTAACACTGTGCAGAGTCTATAGAACTCTATTCCAACGCTTAAACATTGCTCTATTCAATTAGCATTTATGGAGTGCCTTTTCAGTGCCCACTCCCAAAACCTGTTGATTGTCTTCTATTGTGACACTGTGTGTGATCAGGAACAGTCTTTGATGAAAATTTGTGAAGGACTTTGAAATGGACAAATTAAAAAAGAAAATGATTTAGATTTGTAGATGTCCTTTTAGTGGAATATGAGGTGTTGTTTTGTAAACCCACCTTTCAGGATTTATCTCATTCTGTAGGGTCTATGCCTTTCATTGCCTTTGAGCTATTTCACAACTCTGTAAGTTGTAGCAATTGATAGTGATGGCAACAATTCCTGTTCATAGAAATGCAGTTTCGTCAAGGTGAATGTGCAATGTGTTCCACCATATGGAAGAGGCCGGTTTTGCTTCTATTGGTAAATTTATTTCAGTGCCCTTTAAGGCCTGTGTATGGATCTGTTCTTTGAAATCTCCTTTGAACTGGTTTTTGCATTTTACTGTTTCCTCATTAACTGAGTTAAAGAAAGTATTTGATACATACACATTTTATTTATATGAAAGCCATGATACTATTTTTTAAAATTATCCTTTACTGTAGGAAAAACAAGATAATAAGATATCAGACATTTATACCTTAATGGCAATGGAGAAAATAGATCAAATCAGTTCATTTCAGTTCAGTCGCTCAGTCGTGTCTGACTCCTTGTGACCCCATGAATTGCAGCACGCCAGGCCTCCCTGTCTATCACCAACTCCCGGAGTTCACTCAGACTCACGGCCATCGAGCCCGTGATGCCATCCAGCCATCTCATCCTCGGTCGTCCCCTTCTCTTCTTGCCTCCAATCCCTCCCAGCATCAGAGTCTTTTCCAATGAGTCAACTCTTCGCATGAGGTGGCCAAAGTACTAGAGTTTCAGCTTTAGCATCATTCTTTCCAAAGAAATCCCAGGGCTGATCTCCTTCAGAATGGACTGGTTGGATCTCCTTGCAGTCCAAGGGACTCTCAAGAGTCTTCTCCAACACCACAGTTCAAAAGCATCAATTCTTCGGCACTCAGCTTTCTTCACAGTCCAACTCTCACATCCATACATGACCACTGGAAAAACCATAGCCTTGACTAGACAGACCTTTGATGGCAAAGTAATGTCTCTGCTTTTGAATATGCTATCTAGGTTGGTCATAACTTTCCTTCAAAGGAGTAAGCGTCTTTTAATTTCATGGCTGCAGTCACCATCTGCAGTGATTTTGGAATGCCAAAAAATAAAGTCTGACACTGTTTCCACTGTTTCCCCATCTATTTCCGATGAAGTGATGGAAGCTTGTAATTATGAAAACATTTTGTATACAAAATAAGTGTTAAAATTGTATCCACTGGAGCTGATAACTATAAATATAACATGACCAAGCCTGGTAGTTCTAAGACAGAGGACAATTTGGCACCTTTTTTTTTCCCTCAGTGATTATCAGTGCAGTACCATTGGTGTAGAGGAGGAAAAATTTTCCTCTACCATCTTATTGTAAGTGCCTATGGCCTGCAAATTAAGCTGGCAAAAGATAAATTGACAGGAGAAAGTGTTTATTGGGCATGGACGTGTTGTCACAGAATGAATAAGTGAAAACTAAAAGAAATGATTAGGCAAGCAGAAACAGACTTACAGGGGAAGAAAACAAACATGATTACCAAAGGTGAAAGGTGGGGCTGGGAAATAAATCAGGAGTTTGAGACTGACATGTACATACTGCTATATATGAAATAATTAACAAGGACCTACTGTATATCACAGGGAACTCTACTCAGTATTCTGTAATAATCTAATGGGAAAAGAATTTGAAAAAGAATAGACATATGTAGATGTATTAATATAACTGAATCACTTTGCTATACACCTGAAACTAAGGCAATACTGTAAATCAGTTATCAGTTCAGTTCAGTCACTCAGTCATATCCAACTCTTTGTGATCCCATGGACTGCAGCATGCCAGGCTTCCCGGTCCATCACCAACTTCTGGAGCTTACCCAGACTCATGTCCTTTGAGTCAGTGATGCCATACAACCATCTCAACCTTTGTTGTACCCTTCTCCTTCCTCCTTCAATCTTTCCCAGCATCAGGGTCTTTTCAAATGAGTCAGTTCTTCGCATCAGGTGGCTAAAGTATCAGTCCTGAAGTATCAGCTTCAGCATCAGTCCTTCCAATGAATATTCAGGACTGCTTTCCTTTAGGATTGACTGGTTGGATCTCCTTGCGGTCCAAGGGTTTCTCAAAAGTCTTCTCCAACACCACAGTTCAAAAGCATCAATTCTGCGCTCAGCTTTCTTCATAGTGCAACTCTCACATCCATACATGACTACTGGAAAAACCATAGCCTTGACTAGATGGATCTTTGTTGGCAAATCGGTTATACTCCAATATAAAATAAAACTTTTAAAAAGAAAAAGAAATGGTTAGGCCTGCAAGGAAATTGTGGAGGACCTGTCAACAAAAAATAAAGGGGTGATAAGTTGTAGGAAGGTAAATATATGGGAAAAAATTACTAGAAGTTGAGGATTATTTTAGTAAGCTTTGTTTTATGCAGACTCATTTCCATTTTGACTTTTTATTTCCTGTGATAAGGGTTGTTTTCCTCCATATGGTCTTGGAGAGGGGAGAAAGCCATCTTCACAAAGGGAATTTAATGCCCTGCTTTAAGTCACAAACAGGGAGGGCAGAGACTTCCTGCTGTGTCAATTTCTTAACTGCCATCCACTCAAAATAATCCTTACACTGAAGTGACATAGTTTGAACTGGTCTATTCTGATCCCCTTCATTGACATCAATTCAACTGCTTTATTTATGCCCCCTCCCTGACATTGGTACAATATGTACCTTATTTCTCCTGATATAATCACTGAATTCCCTTTTAAAGCTTTCAGAGCCAGGTGTGGATTCCTGCATAGCTGATCTGCATTCCTTTATTTTCCCAACACATCTAGTTCCCAAGACTTCTTACCATTAGGGATCCATGAACGAGAATCTAGATTGGATCAAAACTGTTGCTTTAATCAAAATAATTGAAGTTATAACCAATTCAATCTCCAAGGGATTTGGAGAACATACAAAGGAAGAATGAAAAGACTGGCTTGAAACTCAACACTTGAAAAACTAAGATCATGACATCCAGTCCCATCACTTCATGGTAAATAGAAGGAGAAAAAGTGGAAACAATGACAGATTTTATTTTCCTGGGCTCCAAAATCACCGCAGATTGTGACTGCAGCCGTGAAATTTAAAGATGTTTGCTTCTTGGAAGAAAATTTCTGACAAACCTAGGCAGCATATTAAAAAGCAGAGACATCACTTTGCTGACAAAAGTCCATCCAGTAAAAGTTATGGTTTTTCCAGTAGTCATGTATAGATGTGAGAGTTGGACTATAAAGAAAGCTGAGCGCCAAAGAATTGATGCTTTTGAACTGTGGTGTTGGAGAAGACTCTTGAGAGTCTCTCGGACTGCAAGGAGAATCAAACTAGTCAATCCTAAAGGAAATCAGTCTTGAATATTCATTGGAAGGACTGATGCTGAAGCTCCAATACTTTGGCCACCTGATTCTGACTCATAAGAAAAGACCTTGATGCTGGGTAAGATTGAAGGCAAAAGGAAAAGGGAGCAGCAGAGGATGAAATGGTTTGATAGCATCACTGACTCAACAGACATGAATCTGAGCAAACTCCAAGGCACAGTGGAAGACAGAGGAGCCTGGCATGCTGCAGTCCATGAGGTTGCAAAATGTCAGACATGATTTTGCAACTGAACAACAACATAAGAACTGACTCTATTTCACTTTTGACGTGTATGCAGTGGTTCTAACATATATATGCTTTTCTATTGTTCTATCCTGCACCTTCATGTACTAATATGAAGTGACCTATGATATGTTAAATGAAAAAAAAAAAATGAAGTGCAGAACAGAGTATGTTACCTCATGTGTAAAAAAGGGAGGAAGGTCACAATCTGCATTAGAATTTGCTGGTGTAGAAAAGATGGGAGCAAAGTTGGGCATTGGGGAGGCAAGGGTAGAAGGGAGATTTTTAGATTGTACACTGGCTTATGCTTTTCTGCTTTTTGAATCTTGTGACTGTTTTCCTATTTTTTAACTAACCATTTTTCAAAAACCTAAACCATTTTTAAGTATAATGTAGGCTCATTAGGCTTTTCTTAAGTTCAAGTTTCAACATGTTAAAAAATAAATACTGAAATAAAATGTGAACTGTAAAATTATGAGTGCGTATATATTTGCATGTGCTCTACATGCTAGAATGTTCCAGCAAGACAGTCTGTGTGCTCCAAGCAGGTGACCCCTGGCATGCTGAGTACACAGCAGTATAGTATATACAGAATTATGCATAGCCTTTAACTTGCAAGCTAAACAGGTTTAAAGAATGAGAGAATTCATGTTAGAGAGAAAAAAAACTGCAAACATAAGACTAACACCTGACATTTTTTGCTGCTCCCCTTTCTAAATCTCCAAAAGAAAGAACTCAGTTTCCAGGGGACCTCTGGTAACATTTATACATGTTTAAGAGTCCTCAAGCGTTTTAGTTACAATTGGAGTTACAGTTAAACTATATTTTAACTATACAGTTAAACTATATTTAAACTATATTTTAAGATGTTTGGGAACTCCTCAAGACTTTGGTCTGCATTGGAAGTATACAAGTCATAATATTTACATGGGGATACATAAAAAGTCTTACAGAAAAGATACTTCCCACTTTGAAATATTACTAAAAACTTCAATTCACACGTTAGCACCAGTAAAGGAAAAACCTAGGCTCAGTTGCTCAGTCATGTTTGACTTTTTGCAACCCCATGGACTGGCTCCTCTGTCCATGGGATTCTCCAGGCAAGAATACTTGAGTGGGTTGCCATTTCCATCTTGACCCAGGGATCAAACCCGTGTCTTCTGAATAGGCAGGTGGATTCTTTACCACTGAGCCACTGGTAAGTTCATGATTCTATTAACTCTAGGGACACTCTTCAGACTCACGTTAATCCAAATAAAAGCAATACAAACAGAACATAAATATCAGAAAGTCTGGCAAATTTTTAAATTTTTCCTAAGATGACCACTCTAATGCTATGTTAAAAACAAAAAATGCCTCAAAACTTTGACTTTGCTACATTTGGAGGGAGCCGTGCTCTGTTTTGTGAGAGCCTTCAGCCTGGGCTTAGTTTGTCTGCTGCGAAATCCAACCATAGGTTTGCTCTACATTGTAGCAACCAAAAACGTGCTTGATAGATGTTAAAAAGTAAAGGCATGTGCAAGCAGCTGAGTTTGACTCCCAGCTCCAATATTTACCAATTGCACAATCTGGGGCAAGTCAGTTGGTTTCTTTAAATCTCTACTTTCTCATCTTTCAAAATGTTCAAAATAATACCCACCTCTCAGGCATCTGCTTGCTGTTCACCAAGCCTCACTCTGAGCACTTTACAAATAAGTCATTTAATCATCAAAATGACTAGGAATTATGTACTCATGTCAAACCTGAGAGGGCTGAAGGACTTTGAATAATTCCCCAAAGTCACAGAGCTGGCAAGTGGCTGAAACAGAATTTATACGCAAGCAACCTAGATCCAGAATTTAAGCTTTTCACCACCACAGAATACTGATAATGCTTCTGATGTTCAAGTATCACTTATCACACAGCTTGGATGTGCTGACAGAGACTAAGGTAATAGTGGGTTATATCAAAGAGAATTTCTTTCTCAACCCACAATCTACGTACTAGCATTTATATCAAGGACCCAAGCTTCTTCTTTATTTGTTTTCTGCTATCTTGATGAAATTGCTGTCAACCATCTAGTTCAGGATGGCTCATCGTTAGACATACATTCCATTTGGTCAGAGGGCTGAAGAGCAGAGGCAGATATGTGTCCTCTCTGTAACAGTATCCCTCTGAACTCACACATCTTACCTTAGCATACTTTCCATACTTAGCATACGGTCATCTAGATAACTTTCATAGAAAAGAGGCTGCTGCTGCTGCTGCTGCTAAGTCACTTTAGTCGTGTCTGACTATGTGTGACCCCATAGATGGCAGCCCACCAGGCTCCCTCATCCCTGGGATTCTCCAGGCAAGAACACTGGAGTGGGTTGCCGCTTCCTTCTCCAATGCATGAAAGTGAAAAGTGAAAGTGAATTCACTCAGTCGCGTCCGACTCTTAGCGACCCCATGGACTGCAGCCTACCATGCTCCTCCGTCCATGGGATTTTCCAGGCAAGAGTACTGGAGTGGGGTGCCATTGCCTTCTCCGAGAAAAGAGGCTACAAACATTTAAATCAAGCAAAATGTTTAAAACTTAGAGAATCTGGGTAAAAGGTGTTCAGGTGTTTTCTATACCATTCTTTGTATAACTTTAATATTTTATTTATTTTTTATGTAGTATAGTTGCTTTACAGTATTGTATTAGTTTCTGCTTGCAATTTTTTCCATAAGTTCAGTTAAAAAAATTTTTTTAAGTCTATTTATGACAAGGGAAAAAAACATATCTACTACTTAGTCAGAATTTAAATTCCAGACCCTATGCTAAGTACCTGTGGCAAAAACCTGCAGTTTTCCCAATATCGACTCTTCTTTTCGTCTGAAAAGTAATATAACCCTGATCTGCACAGGAGATTAGAGTGTGGAGCCAAATCCCGCCACCTGTTTTATTTAAATGAAGTCTGTGGGAACAGAACTATTTGTTTATATATACATATATAAATATTTATAATATAATATATTATCATATATATGGAAGGTATTCCCTGGTGGCTCAGACAGTAAAGAATTTGCCCACAATATGGGAGACCTGGGTTCAATACCTGGGTTGGAAAGATCCCCTGGAGAAGGAAATGGCAACCCACTCCAGTATTCTTGCCTGGAGAATCCCATGGACAAAGGAACCTGGCAGGCTACAGTCCACGGGGTCACAGAAAGTCAGACACAACTGAGCAACACACACACGTGTGTATGAAATATATATTAGTATATGTATTTATGGCTGCTTTTGTGCTACAATGACAAGTAACCTGATCCACGAGACAGAAAATATTTGCTCTCAGGCCTTTTACCGAAAGAGTTGCTGACTCTCATAGTTATCACATATGAGATTTCCACATGTAGCTAGGTCTGTTTCTGGACTTTTCACTCTATTTCATTGGTCTGTTTGATTATGTATGTGCCAGTATCACATGGTTTTAATTACAGAGGCCTTGCTGTATATTTCAATAACAGGCGTGCGAGTCCCTCCATGTAGCTCTTTCTTTTGCCATGTTTTCCTAAATATTCCAGAATGTTTATTTTTCCATATGAACTTTAATTCAAGTCAACTTGTCTAGCACCAGAAAAAAAGTGCTGGTGTTTTTATTGGGATAACATTAAAATTCCAGATTAGGTACAAAACTGATATTTTGAGACGAGGCTAAGAGACTTTCTCCATTTGTTTTAATCTTCTTTTGTGTCTTTCAGGAATGTTTTATGGCCTTCTTTGTATGCATACTCAATGTGCTTTGTAAAGTCTAATGTAAACATTTTCTATTTTGGGGGTGCCTCTGCAAATAAGCATTAAGAAATTTGAGGTTTAAGAAATTTAAATGTTACGTATTAACTTTAAATCCTGCTACTTTTCTAAATAACTTTATTGTTATCTAAGTTTTACAATTAATTATCTAGGGCAGTACTCTCCCATTGAAATATAATGTAGTCACACACATAATTTTAAATTTTCTAGTAGTTAAAAATTGTTAAAAGAAACAGGTGAAATAAATGTTAACAATATCTTGTATTTAACTCAAGGTATCAAAAGTATTATTTCAATATATAAATCAATAGAAAAGGAAAATATTTTTAAAAATTGTATATAGGATATAGATTTTCAAAATCCAATCTGTATTTTATTTATATACAGAATATTTCAATATGAATCTTAAGCTTTTATCAGAAATATTTTGTGAGTTTAGATTTCATAACTTTTGCAGTTGGAAGAGTATATTCACATATCCAAATTATTTCAAACATACTTAAAACTTTTCTTGCCACTGAAGTAGTGCCAAAAAATCATTTTCTTTTAATATTTGTGTCCTCACTGGCAAAACTTGTTCTTTCTTAGAAAAACTGATGTGAACTTTATAGCCAAAGCATCTATCAGTGAATAAATTCACTGATTCTTGTGTCAACTCGGTATTACTAACATCAAATTTTAAAAGATATTTCATAAATTGAAATTCAGCCTTGAAGTAAGGAATTAAAATCTCCCCCGGGGGACTCTCACTCAGTGGGGATAAGAATCTGGATAACTACTCCAGCACATCATTGTTCACATGGACATTTCTGTGGGCTTTGTGGATTACATGATGTATCCTATTAACAGGTTTTCCTGCTTCCTCAGCTCATCCCCTCCTGTGCTTCACTCGGGCTCCCTAGGATCATCTCCTCCAAAAACAGCCTGCGCCTGAGTCCTTATCTCATACTTTGTTTTTCCAAAAGGAATTCAAGAAAAGACAGAGATCTACCAAGTTTGGAGCATAGGCATGAGTAAAACGTGGAATGTTTGTAGAAAAACAAATTAGAACTATCTGATAAGTCCTCAAAATATTATTCTAGATTTTGATTAGAAAGTAAGATCTAGATGTATAAAAGTATGATTTAAATTTGTTATTAAATTAAGAAAGGAGAAAGGCAATGTTAAAAACTATAGTCTGTTCTGTGGCTATATAAGAGAATATTTATTTTTAGGCACATAGAGCTTATTCTTAAAAGTTCAGAAAAATATGTATATCATTTGTATATGTATGCAAATGCATACATATAAAAATGGCATGCATATATGCATATACATACATATACAAATGATACATGTAGGTTTCTAAACTTTTAAGGATAAATTGAAGAAAAGAGAGGGAAAGAGAGAGAGAGAATCTGGGTAAAGAGTATATGGGTGTTCCTCATACTCTTTATGGAGATTTTCTGTAATAAAATTATTTTCATATAAAAAGGTCCAAAAAGTCTATTATCAGCTGTCTCCTGGTGGCTCAGTGGTAAAGAATTTGCCTACCAGTGCAGGAGACACGGGTTTGATCCATGATCTGGGAAGATCCCACATGCTGAAGAGCAACTAAGCCTGTGTGTCACAACAATTGAGCCTGAGCTCTGGAGCCCAGGAGACACAACTGCAGCCCACGCGCCCTAGAGCCTGCGCACTGCAGCAAGAGAAGCCCTGCAATGCGAAACCTGCTCACTGCAGCTAGAGGAAAGCCCGAGGTGAAGACCCCGCACAGCCAAAAATGAATAAATAAATGAAATCATTAAAAAAATTTATCATAGAGTTTCTTTCAAAAACAGCAAACGAGTCATATAGCTTCAGGGTGAAAACACTGACAAGCTAATACTATCCAAGACTCCACATTTAGGTTCACTAAGAAAAAAGAGGAAATATTCACTCGGAAGTGATTATAAACAGCCACACTTTCCCCCACTTGAAAACAAAAGGTAGTGTTGGCTATTGCCTTTAAAAACGTGGCTGGCCCTTTCCTTACCCTGATGACCTGATTTACAGAGGTGCTGAGGAAATTCATTAGAAAAACGGTAAAACAGCTGAGATTTTGGATTCAAAGGTCATGTGCTGACGTAATTTCTTTTCTGAATTTCTTGGAAATTTTGGTCAGGAAATCTCTTGCTGAGTTAGTAAGTAGACACAATACAGATAAGATGGGGGAAAGGTCTGTGAATGAACACTGGCCAGCAACTCACAACTGTCATCCATTCTAACTGCTCATTCACAGTTTTCCACAGTCTTTAATCGTACCTGACAAGTCATCATCTGGTCTATGCTTAAATAAGTTCATTATACATGAAACAGCACTATTAATCTGTCTCCTTGTATTAACAATGATGTTCATGGCATTAATTTTAATAGAAATGTAAAAATTAGGAAGATTTTAATATCAGTCGGTAGAAAAACTCATAATTCATTGAAATTATGATTATGATTAAAAAGGGGAAGTTGGATTTATTTATATATACTTATTTGGAAGAAAAATGTTTCTAAATTATCATTAAGCAAAAAAAAAGATTGTAAATTAGTTTACTTAATATTGCTCTGATTTTTGTACAAAAAACTGTAAACTTGATCCCCACCTGTCCCACAAAACAATCTAGAAGAATAAATTCCAAACAACTCCAAACCATTAACAGTGCTTTCCTGCAGGGAGGGTGGTGGAAACAACTTATTCCTACTTCTTGTGTTTCTTTGTGGGGAGAGTTTCCCTTACGCTTCTGACCTCTTGATGCTTATTCCTTGTTCCACTCCTTGGAGGTGTGTGGACGATATGGTGAGATATGTTTATTCTCTCCAACTTTTATTTCCAGGAAACGAATAGGTATTAGAGAACTACCATTCCTGGGTGAAGGGGTAGATTGGTAGGTTTGAAGAAATGAACAAGTGTGACTCAGTCACACTGTCTCTTCCCCTCTGGAAGCAGACTTCGGCAGAAACCATCCTTCATTTCAGGCTGTAAGTTACGGGAGGTAGATCCTCTGAGGAGAGGAGGCTGTGGATGTGAAGTGTTCCCCATGACCCTAGGGTAAGTGCTACCCTAGGGTTTGGTATTAGCAAGCCCGCAGCTATCTCCCACCTAGACTATAGCTTCTCCAATGGATCTAACAATCACAAAGCTGATGTGCTATCTGCCTGATTCCTTATTTCTCACTGGTTCTGAATTTGGATGAGTAACAAGTGTCATTTATTAGAGGCCCTCGAACGTGAAAACACTATTTTCTTTTTATTTGTTATGCTTATATATGGTTTGAATATTTTGTAAGGATAATATGTATTACAAGTAGAGATACTGATATCTTTAGATATAGAGATATAAGCTCATAAAATCTATATCCTTCATTTTTACCTAATGCGTGCACATGCTAAGTCACTTCAGTCATGTCCAACTCTGTGACCCCATAGACTGTAGCCCAGCAGGATCCTCTGTCCATGGGGTTCTCCAGGCAAGAACACTGGAGTGGGTTGCTGTGCCCTCCTCCAGGGGATCTTCCCAACCCAGGGATCAAAGCCACGGCTCCTGGGTTGCAGGTGGGTTCCTTACCCCTGAGCCACCAGGGAAGCCCTTTTACCTAATATCAATATTCTTATTTCCTCTCTGATATGTATGGTCCTTTATACTTCAGTTGCTTAAAGCAACCACGTTGCCTTCCAAGCTTAGAGGGGGTGTTTTCCTTGATCTGCTTTTTACTCCCTTGGTATTGGACACTAATTCTCTAGTTCTGTACATACTTTCTGTTATGATACAAACTGTCTAATTTGACTTCTCTCAAGGAGGTCATTGCCTTTCTTTTCCATTAAGTCATTCCTATTCTGACTTGGGAAAAAGCTCTCCCTATTTTTCCAGACTCCCAAAATAATTTTTCTTTGGTGACAGACTAAGAGTGGTCTCCCAAGAATTTATGGAATGCTTTCTTCATTTTCCACATCATGGACTTCAAATGTATAAAATACTATGTCCTCTCAAATCTCTTTCTTTCCAGGCAGAATGTTCCGACTTTTTAAAAGCTATCCATCACATGACACGGTTCTGATTCCCTTTAATGTATTGGCAGCTCAGTGGTAAAGGACCCACCTGCCAATGCAGTGGTGGGTTTGATCCCTGGGTTGGGAAGATCTCCTGGAGAAGGAAATGGCAACCCATTCCAGTTATTCTTGCCTGGGAAATCCCATGGACAGAGGAGCCTGGCAAGCTACAGTCCATGGGGTCGCAAAAGGGTCAGGTACACCTTAGTGACTAAACCACAGCAACCATATATTGGCCAGTTTCCTCTACATGGCCCCTGGTTTGTTGATAAACCCCCCAAAAGATGTTAAGTGATGACACCCGCAGTGGAACACAGCTCTCTGGGTGTGAGCCAACCAGTGCTGAACAGAAAAGGGTCACAACCTACTTGTTCACGGGTGGCACACTCTTAGCACAGTGGGAAGAGTGGTGGTTACTCTTGCCATATGCATGATATTGATGCTCATATCATAGGATCCACTCATACTGGGCTAACTAATATGTAACACGTAATCACTTTCATCCACGCTGTTGGTAACACAGGTTCATTCCTGTGTTATATATATTTCAGTCACTTCACACTAAACTATAAACACTTCTATTTCTACTACAGTGATCATCTCTTCACAACCAAATATCCTTCCTTCTCTGTAGTCTATCGCCACTCGAACCTGGTGACTCTGATCTGAGTAATTTGAAGTTGTAAATATCGCTAATAAGAAAAATCCAATAGTCCCTTTTCAGGCCCAGTACTGCCCTCTAGAATGTTGACATTGATGGCCATCTCCTGTTCTTGGCTTCTAGACCAGTCAGTGTTCCAGAAAAACATCTATTTCTGCTTTATTGACTATGCCAAATCCTTTGACTGTGTGGACCACAATAAACTGTGGAAAATTCTGAAAGAGATGGAAATACCAGACCACCTGACCTGCCTCTTGAGAAACCTGTATGCAGGTTAGGAAGCAACAGTTAGAACTGGACATGGAACAACAGACTGGTTCCAAATAGGAAAAGGAGTACGTCAAGGCCGTATATTGTCACCCTACTTATTTAACTTCTATGCAGAGTACATCATGAGAAATGCTGAGCTGGAAGAAGCACAAGCTGGAAACAAGATTGTGGGGAGAAATATCAATCACCTCAGATATGCAGATGACACCACCCTTATGGCAGAAAGTGAAGAGGAACTAAAGAGCCTCTTGATGAAAGTGAAAGAGGAGAGTGAAATAGTTGGCTTAAAGCTCAACATTCAGAAAACGAAGATCATGGCATCTGGTCCCATCACTTAATGGGAAATAGATGAAGAAACAGTGGAAACAATGTCAGACTTTATTTTTTGGGGCTCCAAAATCACTGCAGATGGTGACTGCAGCCATGAAATTAAAAGACGCTTACTCCTTGGAAGGAAAGTTATAACCAACCTAGACAGCATATGAAAAAGCAGAGACATTACTTTGCCAACAAAGGTCCATCTAGGCAAGGCTATGGTTTTTCCTGTGGTCATGTATGGATGTGAGAGTTGGACTATAAAGAAAGCTGAGCGCTGAAAAATTGATGCTTTTGAACTGTGGTGTTGGAGAAGACTCTTGAGAGTCCCTTGGACTGCAAGGAGATAATCAGTTCATCCTAAAGGAAATCAGTTCATTGGAAGGACTGATGTTGAAGCTGAAACTCCAGTACTTTGGCCACTTGATGTGAAGAGCTGACTCATTGGAAAAGACCCTGATGCTGGGAAAGATTGAGGGCAGGAGGAGAAGGAGATGACAGAGGATGAGATGGTTGGATGGCATCACCGACTCGATGGACATGGGTTTGGGTGGACTCCGGGAGTTGGTGATGGACAGGGAGGCCTGGTGTGCTGCAGTTCATGGGGTCACAAAGAGTCAGACACGACTGACACTACTGCCTTCCAACTCCCAGAGCGCTTTCAAGGTTCCCTTCCCATTTTAAACAGCTTCTCTTCAGGCTGTCCCACCCAGATCTCTGTTATTAACCCACTTAAAACACTTCAATATCTCTTTAGAGAAATGGTTCCCAAGCCAGTTGTATGTTGGAACCACCTGTGGACCTTTTAAACACAGCTAAGCCCAGGCTCCATCCCAGAAAAATTGAATCTGAATTACTAGAGAGGCCTGGATTTAAACCACCAGAGATGACCCCTATCTTTTTGTCCTGGTTCGCCTCTCATCCCTTTCCTAGTGATGTAACCATATTAATAGATTTCTTCAACATGAGCGGTTTTCTCTTTTAGCTTATACATGCTCAGTTTAAGTGTCATCTCTTCTGTGAAGCCTTCCCTAGGTCTACATCTCCAAAGACACCTATTTTTCCCTTACTGTTCACTTCCTTCAACTTGATAGTGAGAAAAAGTTTAGGTTGACTCAAGTTGGTAAAGCTGTAAGTAAATAAGTAAGTAAGTAAGTGTTAGTCGCTCAGTCATGCCCGACTCTTTTTGACCCCATGGACTGCAGCTCACCAGGCTCCTCTGTCCATGAGATTTTCCAGGCAATGATGCTGGAGTGGGTTGCCATTTCCTTCTCCAGGGGATCTCCCCAACCCAGGGATCGAACCCAGGTCTCCTGCACTGCAGGCAGATTCTTTACTGAGTGAGCTACAAGGGAAGCCCAGTAAAGCTGTAGGCATGGCCAAATTAAGGGGCCACTCAGAGTAGGGAGGGGTAGAAGGTAGGGTATGCAGAAGGGGTGGTACTCATATCACTTTAAAAACCTTCACACCCATGTGCACAGACACATAGAAACACACACACTCTCACACACACTCACACATGTTCACACACACACAGAGTGAAGAAAGACCTCAGATTGCAACGAAGGGAAAATAAAGCATTTGGAGAAGAGACTAGGGATGTGGGAGGATTGTTTTATAATTAAAGGATGAAAAGAAAAAAGGATGTAGGAGACTGGGTACAATAGCGAGACAGAAGAGCTTGTTTTTTGACAAAGGGCTTGGGGTGACTGAAATGAGAAGTCTCGGGCAGAGGTGGGGAACTCGTGGGATTTACATAGCTGATGGAGTGAGAAGTGTGTAGTCTGGGCAGCTGTCTGCAGCTTCTCAGGACCAGTTTTTGATTCTGAACTGGGATTGATGTCAAGGTCATTGGTCTGTTGTTTGTGGCCAAATTTCATTCTAGTTTTGAATACTTCTCGTTTTTTGGATTGTTTCAAAAGTTGTTGTCTTGTAATTTCCCTCCTAAACTATCTTAGTATCTTGAGGCAGAGAATAATAATGGTTGCCCTACCCAACACCTATTTCCCATTTACTCCTTAAATAACTTCTTTCCCATGCCATATGTGCTTTAAAGAAACGTGCTTCCATCCCCGCCTCCTTATCACGATTAGTCTAAAGTTTAGAGCAATCTATGCATGGTGTTTCCCAGGCAACTGCAATTTGTTTTGGGGGGAATACCTAACCCAAAATCTGATTGGTTAGCAGAAAGGGTTTCTCTTCTGGACACATAGAAGAACGTTTGTAGCTCAATAACCACAGACAGCCATCTCTCAGGAAAGAGAAAAACAAAGGGATAAAGCCACTCCTGAAGAGAGCAAAACCAAGTGATTCAGAGACATCATCCGGCTACTGAATCAGCTAAACTTGGATCCTGCCCCACCTCTGAACTCTTTGTTATATGAGAAAATAAACGTTATAAGTGAAGCCATTTCCAGCAGTAGCCAAAAGCATCTTTCATCTTCATCTGAATGTAATTTTAAAAGATTCAGTGCCTTAAACTCACTTTAGTGAGATGCTCATCGCCTCAAAGTTTCTTCAACCTTCTTGAATTTTGGCTTTAGTTCTCTCTATCCAATATTTGTTCTAGAATAAAGATTCAACATTTTTTTTTCTTATATAACAGAATCCAGAAGTAGGGCAGGATCCAAATTGGGCTGATTCAGTGGTCCAATGATGTCATCACACACTTAGATTCTTTGCATCTCTGCTTTGTTCCATTTAAACATAACATCAATGCACAAACTGGTGCTATCACTCAGCTCACAGACTTTCTAGCAGAGTGAGGGAGAGCTAATATAACTTCTTCCCAAGGCTTGGAAGGGAGTCAAAACTGATTTTAACTCATCCAGTAGAGCAAGTGAGTTGTTAGGGCTTTTAAAAGTATCTTTTATAAAATAATATGTGCCTCTGAGATCACTCAAGAATATGATTCCCAAATGACAGAACTGTTTGATTGGAAAGAGGGAAAGAAAAAGTGAACTTGTCATCCGGTGTGTGAATATTTTATTGTCCTTGGGAAAAAAAAAAGTTACCCGTCCATTCATCACACTTGTTTGCTATTCTATATCCTTTTCCTGTTCTTCAGAGGAACACAGAATAGTTTTTTTGTAGCCACAACACAGGCACATCTGTTAGTTCCTGAAAGTTTTATGGAGCAGAAGCAGGAAAGAATCATTTCCAAATGATCTCATGGTTGACAAAAAGTTATGATTTTGTTTCTCTTCAAGAAGGTGGTTTTTCAGCAATTGAAAGTATAGGACTTTTAAAAAATGATAATACAGAAGAGATGAACTGACACTTGGCTGATGATCTATTGTCTTTGCCACCACTGTTGTTAACACAAGTCACTTTTAAGGTGACTTCCCCAAAACACCTAAAGGACACCTATAAAAATTGTGTACTAATCAAATGAATTAAAATTTAAGGAAGAGAAAGTTCAAGTGATCCTTCTAGTTAGAGACTGTAGACCAAGAGTAGAGTATTTCACAGTCAAATTTAGCATACAAACAACCAAGGGAACATATATTTTGAATTATTTGCATGTCTAAATATAAATTTATTTATTAACACGTTTAAATTATCATTTATTTATTGGCTCTGCTGGGTCTTTGTTGCCGCTTGGGCCTTTCTCTTGTTGTGGCAAGGGGCTCTACTCTCTAGTTGCCCTGCGCTGGCTTCTCATTGTGGTGACTTCTCTTGTTGTGGGGCATGGACTCAAGAGCATGCAGGCTTCAGTAGCTGCGGCACATGGGCTCTAAAGCACAGGCTCATCAATAGTCAAGACACACAGCTTAGTTGCTCCATGGCACATGGGATCTTCCCTGATCAGGGATCAAACCCATGCCTCCTGCACTGGCAGGCAGATTCTTTACCGCTGAGCCACCAGTTCAGTTCAGTTCAGTTCAGTGTCATGTCCGATCCTTTGCGCCCCATGAATCGCAGCACGCCAGGCCTCCCTGTCCATCACCAGCTCCCAGAGTTCACTCAGACTCACATCCATCGAGTCCGTGATGCCATCCAGCCACCTCATCCTCTGTCATCTCCTTATCCTCCTGCCCCCAATCACTCCCAGCATCAGAGTCTTTTCCAATGAGTCAACTCTTCGCATGAGGTGGCCAAAGTACTGGAGTTTCAGCTTCAGCATCATTCCTTCCAAAGAAATCCCAGGGCTGACCTCCTTCAGAACGGACTGCTTGGATCTCCTTGCAGTCCAAGGGACTCTCAAGAGTCTTCTCCAACACCACAGTTCAAAAGCATCAATTCTTTGGCACTCAGCCTTCTTCACAGTCCAACTCTCACATCCATACATGACCACAAGAAAAACCATAGCCTTGACTAGACGGACCTTAGTCAGCAAAGTAGCCACCAGAGAAGTCCCTAAATATAAATTTAAATATAAGTTTAAAATATCTTAGAGTCTTCTTTAAGTTGATAAAAAATACATTCAGGATCTATGTGGAAACATTGCTTCTCTCTCTTTGTAGCCAGAGGACTCTGCAATAAGATTAGGCTGTCCTCCATTTGCCTGTGTAAGTTCAGTTAAGTTAAACTTCCCCTAATCACTCTCTATCCAATTAACGTTTTATTTTCTTTAGAGCACTTATCATCACTCTGTGAAGTGTTATCTGTTTTCTAATGCCACTAGAATGTAAACTCCGCAAGAGCAGCCACCTCATCTAGTTTATTTGCTCCTGTGTTCCCAGCCAGTCACTTAGAACATCTGACACCTTTAAGGGACTCGATAAATATCTGTTGCATACATAAATGGATGAACAAATAAATCTTGGTGAAAATATGTTTTAATTAAATAGGAAAGGAAAAGACTCTGTACAGTGTATTCTAACTAATTCAACTAATTAGGAAAATTTTCCCGGAGAAGTATTAATTATGTGACATTGTTAACAGATAGACATAATATTTAGAAGCTGTTTATGGAGAAAAAGAATGCTAGATATGTACAGATTCCATCTTAATTAAAAAATATTCATGGCATGATTTGGATTCTTTTAAACTTTTCTAAACTTAAATTTAACTCTTCCTAAGTTTCAAGGTGTTTTCTTATCAAGAAGAACAAATTTCAACCTGAGAATATTTGTAATCAGAGGTTTCTGACCTGCCTGAGTCCCAGAGCAGCAATCAGCGAAAGTATTTCTTCTAATTGCCCTAACTAGAGACAGAGGAGTTTAGTGGGCTGCCGTCTATGGGGCCGCACAGAGTCAGACACGACTGAAGCGACTTAGCAGCAGCAGCAGCTAACTATTGGAGAAGGCAATGGCAACCCACTCCAGTACTCTTGCCTGGAAAATCCCATGGGAGCAGCCTGGTAGCCCGCAGTCCATGGGGTCTCTAAGAGTCGGAGACGACTGAGTGGCTTCACTTTCACTTTTCACTTTCATGCATTGGAGAAGGAAATGGCGACCCACTCCAGTGGTCTTGCCTGGAGAATCCCAGGGACGGGGGAGCCTGGTGGGCTGCCGTCTATGGGGTCGCACAGAGTTGGACACGACTGAAGCGACTTAGCAGCAGCAGAAGCTAACTATTCTTTCACGTGTAGTCAAGATCTCTGAAAATGCTGAAAACTTGACAAACAGACTGTACTAGTTCATTCAGATTGTATAACACAATGACATAAACTAACTAGCTGATAAACAAGCATCTTTTTCTCATGGTTCTGGAGGCTTGGTGAGAGCCCAGTTCCTTTGATGTCTATTCTGCTGTAAACTCACAACGTAGAAGCTTGCAGAGATCTCTCTGTGGTCTCTCGGATGGGATAAACTTACTGATACCATTCATGAGGGCTCCACTCTAGTAGCTTCCCTGGTGGCTCAAGCGGTAAAGAGTTTGCCTGCAAGGTGGTAGACCCAGGTTTGATCCCTGGGTTGGGAAGATCTCCTGGAGAAGGAAATGGCAACTCACTCCAGTATTCTTGCCTGGAAAATCCCATGAACGAAAGAGCCTGGAGGGCTACAGTCCATGGGTTCACAAAGAGTTGGTCACGACTGAGTGACTAACAGACACACCACTCTCATGGACCTAATCAATTCCCAAAGACTCCATCTCTTAACACCATCACCTTGGTGGTGAGGATTTCAATATATGCAGTTGGGGGAGACACACACATTCAGACCACAACACAGATAGATTAAAAGTGAATTGAAATTTCAGGTGTCTAATCTCAAAGCCTGTGTTTTTTTCCAACATATAATATTTTCTAGTAGGTCAGAGTTTGATGGCATGTCAGACATGAAAATGACATAGAGAGAAGGAAGGATTTCGAATCTTTTGGAAAAAAGAAACCTGGAATATACAAAATACCTGGTTTTCATGATTTTAGAATGTTTGTAGTTAATCAAAAAGTGAAGGTCATGTTAATAAGAAACTAGATGCAGTCAGGTATCAGGTAATACTACAAACAGTATCCATGATATTCCATCCAGGGAGGACAATTTCTATCATCTTCATCATCATCATCATCTAACAATTCCAACTGAAGAATCTACTGGAAGACAATGCAGGTGTTATACTAAGGATTTGAAATAGTAAATTTGATACTCAAAAGATCTCATTTCTTGAGTTAACCACAATTAACGGAAAGCTCAAATGTGTTGACAGTATGTTAATATGAAACAATTAAGATACAGATCTTTGTCAAGGAAATTTCCTTCTTCCCATTTCCATGTACTAGAAACCAAATGCTTCTAGATTAGTATGGGTTTGTTTAAAATGTATAAAGTGGCAAGAATGCTGAATTAGTAACTGTATATATTGAAATTAAATGGCACATACTTGCTCTTTTGCCTTGAACATTTACAGTAATATTTTGTTTCCTCTGTGAGAGTCTTACTGCACGTAATATAAGTGAAGATAAAAATGTCACGAAATACAGGAGAATCTATAAGGTCATTTGCAACACTTGTGAAAAGCTTTGAAACGTGGCCTTTAAAAAAATGTAAGTTTTAAAACATTTCATCTATCAACACTTATTTCAAATCTATTCTAGCACAGACCAACATCTGATATAACTACAGCTTTGTTTTTCTCAATGGAAATGCAAAAAAAGAAAAGAGAGAGAGAGAGAGCTCCAATTAAAACAAGCCACATAGCTCCAAATTTTTGGTAAGTTCTACTATAAAGTCTAAAGGTTTTGTATGGACTTCTAGCAGGACTAGGAGTATAGAAAATTTTGCATGGATGCAGAATGTCCCTGGTTACCTTTTCCCCAAAGCTAAGATTATCACTTTCCTAATGAATATTAATACTTCCTCTAAAGCAATCTGCTTTACCACCTGTTGTTGAAAACATTCTATTTTCTTTCACAGATGCTAGAAGATTGTTTACATTCTGATTTCACACAGCTTCTGGGAGTCCTTTGTTAGAAACAGATCAATTCTGTAACTAGATTTATAGAAAATGTTTGTTTATATTCTAAACAATCTGATCGGGGTGGTTGAAAGGAGAACTGATATTAGGTGGTTGAAAAAATACTTGTAGTTTCAGACCTTTTTTTTTTAAATCATTAAAAATTTTTAAACCATTATAACTAGGCTCAAACACATCTTTATTAATCAAAATAGGAACCATTACAATCAACACATTTTTGCCAACAAGAAATAAGTTGGTTTATCCTTTAGTGTAAAAATCCATGCTTTAGGATTTGACAAACTCTTGGAAAGTATTTTCTGCCTCCTGCTGATTGTGGAAGCATTTTCCCTGCAAAAAGTTGTTGAGATGCTTGAAGAAGTGGTAGTTTGTTGGCAAGAGGTTTCAGGTGAATGTGGCGGATGAGGCAAAACTTCGTAGTCCAATTCGTTCAACTTTTGAAGCATTGGTGGTGTGACATATGGTTGGGTGTTGTCTCGGAGGATAATTGGGCCCTTTCTGTTGACTAATGCCAGTTGCAAGCATTGCAGTTTTGGGTGCATCTCATCGATTTGCTGAGCATATGTCTCAGATGTAATGGTTTCACCAGGATTCAGAAAGCTGTAGTGGAGCAGACCAGCAGCAGACCACCAGTGACTATGACCTTTTTGGTACAAGTTTGACTTTGAAAGTGCTTTGGAGCCTCTTCTCTGTACAACCACTGAGCTGGTCATCACTGGTTCTTGTATAACATCATGTTTTATTGCACATCATAGTCAGATCAAGAAATGGTTCATTGTTCTTGCATAAAATAAGAGAAGATGACAGTTCCAAACAATGATTTTTTTTGATTTGTGGTCAGCTCATGAGACACCCACTTATTGAGCTTTTTCCAATTTGCTTCAAATGCCAAACAACCATAAAATGGACAACATTAAGTTTTTTGGCAACCTCTCATGTAGTTTTCAGAGAAGGCAATGGCAACCCACTCCAGCACTCTTGCCTGGAAAATCCCATGGATGGAGGAACCTGGTAGGCTGCAGTCCATGGGGTCGCGAAGAGTTGAAAACGACTGAGCTACTTCCCTTTCGCTTTTCACTTTCATGCATTGGAAAAGGAAATGGCAACCCACTCCAGCATTCTTGCCTGGAGAATCCCAGGGACGGCAGAGCCTGGTGGGCTGCTGTCTATGGGGTTGCACAGAGTTGGACACGATTGAAGCGACTTAGCAGCAGCAGCAGCAGCATGTATTTGTAAGAGGATCAGCTTCAATGATGGCTCTCAGTTGGTCATTGTCAACCTCTAATGGCCAGCTGCTGCACTCCTCATCTTCAAGGCTCTCCTCTCCTTTGCAAAACTTCTTGAACTACCATATGTTCGTTAGCTATTCTTGGGCCAAGTGTGTTGTTGATGTTGTGAGTTGTCTCCACCGCTTTACAACCCATTTTGAACTTGAATAAGAAAACCGCTCGAATTTGCTTTTTGTCTAATATCATTTCCCTAGTCTGAAATAAATATAAAATACAATAAATAAGTAATAAGTCATTACTTAAAATACCATGAACCAAGAAATGAACCACATTTATTTAAGAACAAATTCCGATATCAAACAGTAAACTTCAACAATGCAGAACTGCGATTACTTTTGCACCAACCTAGACCTTGAAGTTTCCAAACTACCACTGGCCAAAAGCCCAATATATCCTGGGATGCTTAGCGGCCTGCAAGACATAAATTGATCTTGGTTATAGTCGCAAAGTGCAGCCAGGTGCTTCTGGCCCCAAACGGGAGCATTTATTGGCCTTCTCAGTTCTGACAGCACCAGATGTACGGCCAGGTAGCAGAAGAGCCTGTAGGACTAAACTCTTTACTGTAAGTGACTTGATTCATCTGGGGAGAGAATTCAGCCCTCTCTTGGATTTCAGCTGACAATTGCTGTGGCACCATCTTTTATAAGCATGACATTCAAGAGAAAACACATATTAAATTTCAAAAGACTGTTCTTGGATCTGTAATCTCCATATTTATCTTTGAAAATCATGCTTTCCATGAATATAATAGAGCGTCACGAGAAGTTAAATAATATAAATACTGAACTATAAATTCTTATTAGGAAATGAAATGTAGCTAAATTTTTAGTTCTGGAAAAGTATTTCCTGCTTTAATGGAAAGAAAAAGTGTGCATTTAGAAAAGAGATATAGAATAGACCCCATCTCAAAATTTGTACCAATTTTTAGGAGACACAGAGAAATTAAAACCCATAGCTAAGCCTGTGCGGTGCTCAGTTGCTTCAGTAGTGTCCAACTCTTTGTGACCCCCATGGTCTGTAGCCCACCAGGCTTCTCTGCCCATGGGATTCTCCAGGCAAGAAAACGAGTGGGTTGCCATGCCCTTCTCCAGGGGATCATCCCCACTCAGGAATCAAACCTGGGCCTCCTGCATTGTAGACTGATTTTATACTGCTGAGCCTCTAGGGAAGCCTCGGTTCAGTTCAGTCGCTCAGTAGTGTCCGACTCTTTGCGACCCCATGAATCGCAGCACGCCAGGCCTCCCTGTCCATCACCAACTCCCAGAGTTCACTCAGACTCATGTCCATCGAGTCAGTGATGTCATCCAGCCATCTCATCCTCTGTCGTCCCCTTCTCCTCCTGCCCCCAATCCCTCCCAGCATCAGAGTCAACTCTTTTCCAATGAGTCAACTCTTCGCATGAGGTGGCTAAAGTACTGGAGTTTCAGCTTTAGCATCATTCCTTCCGAAGAAATCCCAGGGCTGATCTCCTTCAGAATGGACTGGTTGGATCTCCTTGCAGTCCAAGGGACTCTCAAGAGTCTTCTCCAACACCACAGTTCAAAAGCATCAATTCTTCGGCACTCTGCCTTCTTTACAGTCCAACTCTCACATCCATACATGACCACTGGAAAAACCATAGCCTTGACTAGACGGACCTTAGTCGGCAAAGTAATGTCTCTGCTTTTGCATATGCTATCTAGGTTGGTCATAACTTTTCTTCCAAGGAGTAAGTGTCTTTTAATTTCATGGCTGCAATCACCAACTGCAGTGATTTTGGAGCCCCCCAAAATAAAGTCTGACACTGTTTCCACTGTTTCCCCATCTATTTCCCATGAAGTGATGGGACCGGATGCCATGATCTTTGTTTTCTGAATGCTGAGCTTTAAGCCAACTTTTTCACTCTCCTCTTTTACTTTCATCAAGAGGCTCTTTAGTTCCTCTTCATTTTCTGCCATAAGGGTGGTGTCATCTGCATATCTGAGGTGACTGATATTTCTCCCGGCAATCTTGATTCCAGCTTGTGTTTCTTCCAGCCCAGCATATGTATTTACAAATACATGAATTCAACTAACAAAGTAAATTCCATAAAAATCAATAAAAGCCTCTTTAGTTTTCTTTTCAATTGCGTAGGTGCGATAAACAGTTGATTAGCTGAGGATATCTTAAAATCTCTAATACAGCCTTTAAAATAAATATCTGTTGTTATTTTATTTAATCAGAGAAGTAATACATGCTTATTATGGAAATTTTGTAAAATATGAAAAAATTCAAAGTACAAAATAAAATTATCCACAAAGCCATTGTTCATAATAAAAATAAAAAAGGCATTGTTCAATAATAAAAATCATTATTACATTTTTATTGTGTGTCTTTTGGACTTTTCTATGTATAAATTATGTATGCGTTTACAGAAAATTGGGTTGAAATTGTATGTATTGTCATTTGTTTTCTCCCCCTCAATATTATACAGTTTTCCTTTATTCTACTACTTTTAATCTCTTATGATTGATATATAAATCATTGCCAATGTTTTGTTATTACAAATACAGCTGCAATAAATATCTTTGTAAATAAATTTGTACATCTACTTTCCATTCATTATTTCATTAGGGAAATATTAGCACTGGAATTCTAAGATAAACATTTAGCCTTCTAGAAACATTGAAATAAATTATACTCTCACAAATAGTGATAAGAAGGCTAGTTTGCTTATGCCCCAGCTAACACTGTGTATTATCAACCATCCGTCTTCATATGTAGACGGAGCATCATCTAACACATGCAGGAGACGGACAAATACTTGTCCTTCTAAATGGTCCGGAGATTTCCCTGGAGTTTCCCTTATGTTCAATTATAATATGAGTCAGAACCAAGTCTTCAAAAGCAGGACAGAGGGACTATATTGACAAAAATTTGGGCCGCCATGTCCATAATTCCCTTGTCTGACTCATTTGTTCCTGCATATTCATGGCCCTGAGCTCTGAGGCTGCCTTTGTTTCAAGTAACTCAATAAATTACAAAAGTCAGATCAGCAGCAACAGAAGTGAGTTGCAACACAGTCCCATGGAGGGCCTTTTTATGCCTGAAAATTCAGTGGTTTATTAAAGTATATTTGTCTACTTATCCATGAGAATAAAAAGCTGTGATTTGGTCAATCTTTTATTACCCACAGCAAAATCAGTATATTTAGAAGAAGCAAAATCAAATTAGTTTCCTAAGAAAATTCCAAAGGAATTATACTATCCCAGGCCTCGACAATGTTTTCTATAAAGGACAGGATTGTAAATGTTTCAGGCCTTGCCAGCCATATGGTCTCTGGCACAATTATTCAACTCTGCCCTTATAATATGAAGACAGTAATAGACAATAAGTAAACAGATGAGCGTGGCTGTGTTCCAGCAAAACTTTATTTGCAAAGATAGGCAGCTGGCTGGATTGGACGCTTAGGCTCTACCCTCAGCAGAGCTTCAGTCTCCCAACACTGGCTCCATCTTACTGTTTGATTATAAAGAAAAAATACACTGAGGAATATTTGTATAATTATCTCTCTGAAATGAAATCATTGTTTATGAAGTGAAATCATTCTTTTCATTAAGATATGGTTTTTATTAAAAATTTGTTAAGTGAGAGGGATCATGTGAACCCTTGACACTGTAAGAAAGGACCATAGAAGAGAAAAGACAGAGAAAGGGGTGGAGGTGAAAGGGTTGCATAGGGTGCCCTTTGTCTCACCCAAGTCAAACTTAACACTGCAACTCTTCTGAAATATTGGATTGGCAAAAAAATTCATTCTGTTTTTTTCATAAGATGCTATGGAAAAACCCAAACAAACTTTTTGACAACCCAAGAATTCAGAGCTTATAAATCTTCATAGATAAGAAGAAAGACTTCAAAGCCAAAACAGAGCTCTACTTGGGTGAAAAGGCACAGCTCTATCATCTCCAGTGAAGAGTAGCCGTTGTCATCTTGATCACTGAGGTGTAAATACTGGCAGGTTTGTAGCACCTTATCACTAATGATGGTGCTTATTTGGAGATAGTTTTCAAATCTGAGCTATCATAGCTAGTAAGAGCAAATAGCAAACAAATGACTCAACAGCTTAAAAGTGCTTCAAGAGGCCTAAAATGACAGAAGAAATGTTCAAATCTAAAGTCAGAACTAATATACAATTCTTAAATAAAACAACTTAATATAGATGTATCATATCATATATGTTTTTACAGAGTCATGTTGGCTTTATGAATAAAAAGACATGTATCAAAGGGCTAACAGTTCAAACGTTCAGGGGAGTGTTTGTATTCTTTCCTTCATGACACAAACCCTTCTGACAAAGTGTCTTAGCCTATGTTCAAGATCGGTGATGATGCTTATAAATCCTTTGGCACCTTTCCTGAGAGCTGAGCACTATGCTGTCTCAGACTCTCTGACTAGTAGAATATGTGTGAAAGAACGGAAGCTCCTTTCTCAGTTTTCAGGCCCAGACCCTAGGAACCCATAGTTTTTATTTTCTGTCTCTTAAAGGCCAAGTAAGAAGTCCAGTTATCCTCTGGAGAGTAGAAGTCTAACTACCCTAGGACAAAGAGAGGTCCTAAGACTACATAAAGAGGGACAAAGGCTTAGCCATGCCATCAAGTTATCAGGAATGTAGGAAAGTCATCTTGAACTCTCAGGAACAATTCAGTTGCCAGTAAGTTGAGCAGAAGAATCACCCAGTTAAACCACTGCCAATTTCCTGACTCACAAAACTGTGAGATACAATAAAAATTTTGTTGTTTTAATCCACTGTGCTTTGGTGTGCTTTGTAATACAGGAATAGGTAACTTGATTATATACACTAATGACAAACATCAAAAGATGCTTATGTGCATTCTAGCAATGAATTGCTTAGCGTTTTTCCCTTTTATTTTTCCAGTTACTTTCAATAAAATACATATCCCTGGTTTGGCCTTTCTGGGTGTCATCATCTGAAACTTTTATTTCACTTCCTAAACAATGACCTTCACTGAGAAATTTCCAAGATTGCTGTTGACACATGATTACCAACTAAAAAATTACTTTTTAAAAATGTTAAAACCTACCACAGAACCCATATAAACTGGCAATAGATCTTAAAAATAAGCAATGGACCAAACAGTTGAATTTTGTAATTAATTTCATAACCAAACCCAACTTAATTATTAGAGACAATGATTTCCAATCCCAGTTTTAAAACATGCCAGGCATCATTAATGGATTCAAGCAATCACAAAATTCTCTGTAATATTTCAACAACTCCTTTTCCTTCATTTCTCATTGGAATAAAAATGTAAAGTATGTCAAGCAACAATAATTTGGGAAAGGGGTAAATGGTATGTTTCATGCATAAATAAACTCCTTCAGAATGTAGAATATGTAACATAAGAAAATGGAATACTTGTTTATGTGCTTTTTGTGTATTCCCATTTGGTAGTCTCGTCTGTATAATTCTACAGCAACATTCTATTCTCTTAGGTAAAGAGCCAGGAAGTTTGTTAAATTGCTGTAGCCATCTGGCTTACAGTCTCATGAGATCTATTGGTTAACTCATGGGAAAATATATATTTTTAACATGAAGAAAAAGGATAGCTTATGATGAGAATTCTTTTCTATAGAAAGTACTTTCTAACATAGGTTGGTATGGTACAGTATCTCTCAAAGGGGTATACAGGATTTGAATAACTCATGATATTAACATGTGTGAATTGAATTAAAAAGTGCCTTTGCAAATAAGTTTAGGGAAATCTAGGAAGGAAATTGTTAAACACGTTTCCTTTCCAGAAATTTCTGGGAAACTTGAATATGATAAGTGCTACAAACTTCTAAGGAATACCACTGTGTGCTGAATCAAACTGTGGCATTCTTTTTTGGAAAAGGATTTTAGGAAATGAATGTGAACTGAAACACACTTTGGGAAATACTGGCAGAGTGGGAAGATCTGGAATGTGGAACCCAAAGGCCTTGGTTATAATCTTGACCTTCTACTTACTGATTGAACAAGTCATTTACCCACTGTGTAAGAGAATAATTACACATGCATTAACTGGTGCGTCACAGAGTTCTTATGAGAAATAAATGAAAGATTTTGAGTAAAAGTGACTAATCCAGAGTTTGATATACAGCAGGCCCTAGTGATTGTATGCTGGAGGAATGACTGTCTTTGTATGATAACATCTTTGGAAATGTTATTCACTCAATTGTGTCTGACTCTTTGTGACCCAAAGGACTGTAGCCATCCAGGCTTCTCTGTCCATGGAATTCTCCAGGCAAGAATACCGGGGTGGGTGGCTCTTCCTCTCTTTAGGGGATCTTCCTGACCCAGGGATCCCACCCATATCTCCCTCATTGCAGGCAGATTCTTTACTATCTGAGCCACCAGAGAAGCCCATCTTCCGTTTTTTAAGGTACTGGTGAGAGGAGAGAGGTTCAAGAGGGAGGGGACACATACATTCGCATGGCTGATTCACGCTGTTGTACAGCAGAAAGTAATACACATTGTAAAGCAATTATCCTCTGGTTAAAAATAAATTAAAAAAAAAAAAAGTAAAAGTACTGGTGAGAGTTCTGGTGCTGATTTCTTATCAACTTCCAAATCTTTACCCTGCTTGGTAAGCCTAGGTTCGGTTCTCCAAAAATGAACGCCTGCAGCCTCACTATATCTCATGGCAATGACCACAGAACATGACACATTGTCTGCTAAACTGAAGGTCAGCTCAAGTTTGTTTTCAGACCCATTTGAAAGACAACCAAGCTCAGAGATTTTAAAGTTAATTTCCCAAGAAAATATAAAATGGAGATAAAACCTATCTAAGAGCAGAGGGCTAGTATCAGAAAATCAGAACGTGGCTTATTTAATTTCTTTGACCCTTTGTTTCTTCACTTATAAGTAAAAATAATAATTTTCCCATAGGATTATTATAAGAAATTTGAAATTATGTATGGGAAGCACATTGTATGTTATAGGATATAGTATATAGTTAATAGGAGGCTTTTCAGGTGGCACTAGTGGTTAAGAGCCTGGCTGCCAGTGAAGGGGACACAGAGATGTGGGTTTGATCCCTGGGTCAGGAAGATCCCCTGGAGGAGGAAATGGCAATCCACTGCGATATTCTGGGAGATCCCGTGAACAGAGGAGCCTGGAGGGCTACAGTCCATGGTGTTGCAAATATGTTGGACACGATTTAGTGACAAAAGAACAACAACAATGCAGTTTATAAACCATTTCACTCTGGAATCAAAAGAGATTTTTCATAGAATTATATAATATTGAAATTAAATAATCTGTTAAAGATCATGTCATCCAATTCCCTCCTTTCCAGAATTAAAAAAAAAAAAGTTCAGAGGGTTGAAGTAATTTTGCCAAGGTCATGCTGTTCTTAATGGCAATGACAGGGAGGAATAGCTTTCTCCAAACATTCAAAGAAGGAGAATGGATTTGACTTGTATGACCTCAGGGGATAAAAACAATGGTGAAAGATATAGCAGATGATGTGAAGAAAACATGTCTAAAAGTCTCATCATTCCCCCGTTGAAATGGGCTGCATTCCCCGGTTGAAATGGGTTGCTTCCGATTGCACTTTCCCCTCTATTTATGTACTGAAGCTAGCTCTAGGAAGATAAAACAGGCCAGATGTACACTGATCACTCCCTGGGGTGTACGCGTTGGAGATGAGTTGTGTGCATAATGGCCAGGCCATAGTCATGACTTAGCCACATGGTTGACACATTACCTGAGATGAGCCCAGACCTACGACAGAGCTAGCTCTAGAACTTCTATTTTACAGGAATGTAGAAGCCACCACCTCATTGGAAGCAAGGACTTGAAGCTTTAATTTCTCAGCAGTTTACATAAAATTGAGAATATGTCAAGTATCCATATCAAAGGATAGGTTTTCAAGGAGATTATAGGGAGACTATACTCCTTTAACGAGATTGGTATTGTCACTGGGTACATACTGACGTTTGACTCAACTCTACTGGATGGTTAATCATAATTTTAGGATCTGTAATTTTCTGTTATCTGGACCAACAACTTTTCATGTGGATAACTGAAAATTGGCTGCAATGATGAAATCTGACCACTGAAGACAAACTTGTTGAGCATCACTCTTGAGAAATAATGTGGATTGAGATGTTCCACCCACTAGGCAACCCAAGTAATATTTGCTCGTGAGGGAAGAAGGTGCTGTCAATCACAATACCCCAAACTGAAAACAACAACAAAGAAAATCCTCTCTTAGAAACAATCTGAGTGAAACAGGACTGACATTAGCAACAAAAGAGAAGTGAGAGGTGATTTGAGGAAGTAAAATAAAGTTCAGCAAAGGCTGGGATATTTCTGTGGAACCGATTAAAAGGGGAACTCCAAGAGATGTCTTGCATTTGCTCAGATCTGGACCTGAGTTTGCATATTTTGTGATTTCAGGGTAGGCTCTGACTAAAATAGCAAATATACTGAGTACAAGTGGTTAATGAGGCTGGCAGTTGAGTGGGCACATCCTGTTACAGTGTGCATAACAACACAGAGCTGACATTAACCAGCGCTCACCACGGCAGACGCTGTGCTGAAGCGCTTCACATGAGTTAACGTGTTTAATCCTCTCAATAGGCTTGTGATGTAGGTACTATTCTTAACCCATTTTCAGGAAACTGAAATATAGAAAGATCAACTACTTTCCATAACTGATAGGTGTCTAACTTTAGGTTTGAATTAATGCTTTCTGATGCCAGATCCATACTTGTCATCATAGTGCCCTGTAGGCTATACCATCGTTTCCACTTGTGACATCTGAAATGAAATCCAGTCTTGTTACCTCAGTGCTGCTGCCTTAGCCCCTAAAAAAACCTGTCATTTCCCACCTCCGATGGCCAGTCCCTAAGGCATGACAGGCCTCATTTATGTTAATCCTTGGAAGAAATCTACCCCCAGATAAGTTTTTCCATTAGGGTCATGATAGTCAAAGATCTACTAAGGATGATTAGCTTTGATCAGAAGTGGCATAAATTGAAACATAATTAGGAAAATTGTCTGATCATTATTTCATTTACAGTGATAGTTAAGTGTGGTCCTCAGGTGCTGCTGAGAAAACCTCTCAAAGGTCCAGACTATCTGTGGCAGGTATAAATTTCCTCAACACAAGGAAGGTTGAGCATAGGGCCAGCTGTAAGCATGTATAAAGCAAGTGGACTTTCAGGATGCTGCAAAGGGCACCAGCATCCACACTGTTTTCCCCTAGAACTGACAACTGGTCTGAAATTCTTACCACTCCTTTCACAATTGGTTAGAACATGCACATGTTCTTGAAAAGATGAATACATTTATCCATCTGCATCCACTATAGGCCAGTGAGCTATAATGTTAGAAAAGAGAACTGGGCTTCAGGGAAAAGAGACCATGGTAGGTAAATTTTGATGAATAAGACAACTGGAAAGTCACTACACCGGTGTCCAAATACAGATCGGTAGATTGAGATTGGCACAAGGTGAAGTTTTCATTGATTTATGGTGAAACATGAGCAACAAAGACAATGTAGTAACTTTTCAAATTAAAATTGTAGATTCTGAGGTTATGTTCTCCTTTTTGAATGGTACTATGGTCATTTCTTTTATGAAATGATTGTGATAGTAGATGGAGGTTCTGCTTTTTCCTAAATGTCTTTACTTAGCAAAATAAAAAGCTAGCCAACTTTTCATTAATCTTTAATGTGTACATACACATATGCTAAATACTTCACATTCGATAGTTTATTCAGTCTCCATAGTGACTATATGTGAAATATACTGTGATAATTCCTACTTTATAGATGAAGAATCTCAGGCCTGGAGGATAAATAACTTACTCAAGGTTATATAGCTACTAGTAGCAGGAGGTAATTTGTCCTCCTTATTCCTACCTTTTTGGGCATGAATACTAAAGCCTTTGTGGGCGGTATGGGTGTTGAAAAGAGAGAGAGAAATGTCAGGAACAGAAGAATAGAAGATAAATTTTGCCTACTTAATTTTACCATGCATGCGTGCTCAGTTATGTCTAGCTCTGTGCTGCCCCATAGACTGTAGCCTACCAGACCCCTTTGTCCATGGGATTTCCAAGCAAATGATACTGGATGCTTGGGGTTGGTGCACTGGGATGACCCAGAGGGATGGTACAGGGAGGGAGGAGGGAGGGGCGTTCAGGATGGGGAACACGTGTATACCTGTGGCTGATTCATGTTGATGTATGGCAAAACCAATACAATATTGTAAAGTAATTAACCTCTAATTAAAATAAATAAATTTATATTAAAAAAAAAAAAGAATACTGAAGTGGATTGTCATTTCCTTCTCCAGGGGATCTGCCCAACCCAGGGATCTAACTTGTGTTTCCTGCATCTCCTGTGCTGGCAGGCAGATTCTTTCTTTATCACTGAGCCACCTGGGAAATCCATAGGCTCCCTGGAACTGGTTGCAAAAACATTTCCCCTTAGAGTCAGCATTTATAAACTAACATCATAAAATCCTAAATGGCTAAGCAAAAAGAGTCTTAAAGTTTATCTTCTTTTTAGTAAATGAGAAAACTTAGAGGTAGTGTCTGACTTAAAATTCTAAATGCTTGCATTGCACTAGCCCTAGAAGTGTTTGCTTAAAGCAAAAGATAGAACATAGCCACTATTGCCAATGTAGAAAAAGAGAAGAAACCACAGCCAGATCAAACCAGCAAAGTATCTGAGTGTGATAAACTCTAGCTCAGTCAACTCTATCATCCATGACTAATGAAGAACAGTAAACAGGAAAAAAGATCCCAAAATACAGTTAATTTCCTTTCAGTGTTTTGTATGTAGTAAGCACTCAACAGTCAAATACTAAAAGAGTGAATGAATCCCTGATTTTATGTTACTCATTATCACATGGGAAACATGCTTCTTTTCTTGTTCAAGAAATGAACATTGAAGACCTGTGAAGATGCTTAACCATGAGATAACTTACAAGGTTACATTTTGGTCAACTAAGTCCTGCCAATTAAATATAGATGTAAAATGAAAATGTGCAAAAATGCTACAGAGTCGTATCAGACTCTGTGCGACCCCAGAGACGGCAGCCCACCAGGCTCCCCCGTCCCTGGGATCCTCCAGGCAAGGGTACTAGAGTGGGTTGCCATTTCCTTCTCCAATGCATGAAAGTGAAAAGTGAAAGTGAAGTCGCTCAGTGTCTGACCTGGAGTGGGGTGCCATTGCCTTCTGCATAGACACAGTATATGTAGTGATTAAGTCTTAAGAATGAGTATCATTCATTTGGCTTTTTCCCAGACTCAGCATTTGAAAAAAATTTTATGTTACTGAGCCTTTTTGCCACCAGGGAGCTCAACTAAGTTCAGAATTATGCTAACTTCATGGGGGGAGGTGGAATTCTTATTAACCACAATAACTTTGGCAGATAGCTCTCTTTATGTATGCTCTGGAACACACTTCCAAGAATCAGAATTAAGACTAAAGGATATGCTCAGCATTTCCAAGTATAGTGTTGGCCACAAAGTTTGTTCGGATTTTCCTATAACAGCATATGGCAAATCTGAAAGAACTTTTTGGCCAACCAAGTACTTCTGTATCTGTAATTGCATCTCCTCTTGACTAGAAAAATGAGTAAGGAGTCATTTAATTATTATTATTATTATTTTGGAGGGTGAGGAGAACAGAAAGAGAATGGTGTTCTGTGGATTCAGCCCTAATGCTGAAGAAGTCCATATAATGCTTTTGAAAGGCAGGCATGGAGGTGGGAACCTCAGAGAATCCCTCATCTACCCTGTAGACCAAGATACAACATACTACAGTGGGAACTCATGTACCATGTTGAGGAGTTTCCTATTAAGGCTTGGGTTAAACATGATCAAACTGAATTTGATTCCTGAAAATGTGTAGAGACAGGTAATTTTCAAGATTCCTTTCATCAGGGATGAAATGAGGACTTGGAATTGTGAGTGATAACCAGCATACTACACACGCTCCACTGAATATGGGGCCAAGTGATTCCTTACTTAAATCCCTGTCTCATACTTCACTCATCCTCCCAAATAAATGAGGCATTTGACATCATATTCATTTTTATTGGATTTTTTTCTTCCTGAAAATTTCTAAGCCAAGATCTAATTACATAATCTCATGATACATCTACCGTATAGGACATATCAAGGCTAACACCGTTAGACTATCTACTAATCAATAAAAACTAGATCTATTTTAAATCAGTAAAAGAATTCTCTTTGGCCTACATAGCACAGGCTTATTCCATAGTGGACATTTCATAAATGCTTATTGCATTGAAAATAACTCCTATGGAAAGAACTTTTTACCTTCAGCTTTTTTGGCTGGATGGAGTTATTTCTTGGTATTCTCTCATTTGAAATGTTTTGAACCAATGAGTAGTAATACTGAGTACCAATAGAATAACAATTGGTTTACTTAACTTTTAAGCTACAAAAATTTGCCTGCTCAGGCAGCAAATTCAGTCATTCAGCCTACTAGTATTTGCTTGCTTTAATGCCAAAATTTCAGCTTCTATTGACATATCCATAAGGAGTGTTCCTCTGAAACTATTCTAAAACTATTGATTCTATAATTTTTGCCCTTTGACTCAACATTCCAGTTTGTAAAATCAATGTTGTAGCTGCCTATTCCCTAGAAATAGGCAGAAGTTTTGTGCGTTACCAACTAGATATTACTAATTACCAACTAGAAATTACATGTAATTGCTATTACTTTCAATGTCAATGATTCAACATGCAAATGTGTTGAAATAAATTGTGTATTGCAACCAATAAAGGACTACATTTTTAAAATTTAAAAAAAAAATAGTCTCTCAGTTGTATCCGACTCTTTGAAACCCCATGGACTGTAGCCCACCAGACTCCTCTGTTCATGGAATTCTCCAGCAAGAATACTGGAGTGAGTAGCCATTCCCTTCTCCAGGGGATCAGATGTATTTTAAAGGTATATTCAAATCTAAGACAATCCCAGAAGTATATATTCTCACTCATTCTCAATGACATTTGAGTTGCTTTTCCTGAGTGAAAGGTGGAATGATAGCCGGGTACCAGGAATTACTCATGGCGCACAAGAAGTCTCACTCGTCACTGGTTCACATATGGGAGTGTGTCACACATATGAATATCACTAGTCATGTGCACCACAGTATAGAAAAACGTTGCAAATTCCTCTTCTATAGCCATAGTCTTTTACTGAGAATTGTAAGTACCTTTGGGAAACTTGGAAAAAGAAATGGCAACCCAGTCCAGTACTCTTGGAGAATTCCATTGACAAAAGAGTCAGTCAGGCTGCAGTCCGTGGGATGGCAAAGAGTCAGACACAACTGAGTGATTAACTAGTAACTAGTGACTTAGCAGCAGCAGCAGCAGCAGCAGCAGTTAGGAAACTTACATTTAAACTTGTTACAGTGTGATTATTCACTGTTATAAATAAGATAAGCGTTTCCCTGCTGAAATTATTTAATAATGCACCTAATTAACCTACATTCCTTAGTCCCCTTTTCTGCCATAGCAATTATCTCTATCTGACATGCTATATATTTCAGTTACCTGTTTCCATTTTCTTTCTAGAATATAAATCCTCCATGAAGACAGGAATTTTTTGTCTATTGTTTCCCCTACCTCTAGAATAGTGCCTGAAATATAACAGACACTCAGTAAACGTTTGTTGAATGAATGAATAGTATGGAAAGTTTTCCTCTCATGAAGACACTGCAGTAGTTTTTCTTACTATTTAGACTCTTGCTTTTATTGAAACAAATTTGGATGATGAAGTAAAAAACAGCCAACAATCTAAAACAAGTGAGTCCAAAAGTAAAAACAGCAGTGATACAAGACAAACCATTGAATATGGTGGTTCTTTTCTCTGCCTCACAAATTAGAGAAAGATACAATATTTTTCAAAGGCTTGAATAATATATAAATTCCAAGAGCTTTTGAAGATAAGAGTACTTCTCAAATCAACATCTTTTAAAGGAAAACGAATCATCAATTGTCATTAGTTATATTAGTAAACAGTTCAGTTTGGTCGCTCAGTCGTGTCCGACTATTTGCGACCCCATGAATCACAGCACGCCAGGCCTCCCTGTCCATCACCATCTCCCGGAGTTCACTCAGACTCGCGTCCATCGAGTCAGCGATGCCATCCAGCCATCTCATCCTCTGTCGTCCCCTTCTCCTCCTGCCCCCAATCCCTCCCAGCATCAGAGTCTTTTCCAATGAGTCAACTCTTCTCATGAGGTGGCCAAAGTACTGGAGTTTCAGCTTTAGCATCATTCCTTCCGAAGAAATCCCAGGGCTGATCTCCTTCAGAATGGACTGCTTGGATCTCCTTGCAGTCCAAAGGACTCTCAAGAGTCTTCTCCAATACCACAGTTCAAAAGCATCAATTCTTCGGCACTCAGCCTTCTTCACAGTCCAACTCTCACATCCATACATGACCACAGGAAAAACCATAGCCTTGACTAGACGGACCTTAGTTGGCAAAGTAATGTCTCTGCTTTTGCATATGCTATCTAGGTTGGTCATAACTTTTCTTCCAAGGAGTAAGCGTCTTTTGATTTCATGGCTGCAATCACCATCTGCAGTGATTTTGGAGTCCCCCAAAATAAAGTCTGACACTGTTTCCACTGTTGCCCCATCTATTTCCCATGAAGTGATGGGAACGGATGCCATGAACTTTGTTTTCTGAATGTTGAGCTTTAAGCCAACTTTTTCGCTCTCCTCTTTTACTTTCATCAAGAGGCTTTTTAGTTCCTCCTCTTCACTTTCTGCCATAAGGGTGGTGCCATCTGCATATCTGAGGTGATTGATATTTCTCCTGGCAATCTTGATTCCAGCTTGTGTTTCTTCCAGCCCAGCGTTTCTCATGATGTACTCTGCATACAAGTTAAATAAGCAGGGTGACAATATACAGCCTTGACATACTCCTTTTCCTATTTGGAATCAGTCTGTTGTTCCCTGTCCAGTTCTAACTGCTGCTTCCTAGCCTGCATACAGATTTCTCAAAGAGGCAGGTCAGGTGGTCTGGTATTCCCATCTCTTTCAGAATTTTCCACAGTTTATTGTGATCCACACAGTCAAAGGCTTTGGCATAGTCAATAAAGCAGAAATAGATGTGTTTCTGGAACTCTCTTGCTTTTTCCATGATCCAGCAGATGCTGGCAATTTGATCTCTGATTCCCCTGCCTTTCCTAAAACCAGCTTGAACATCAGGAAGTTCACTGTTCACATATGGCTGAAGCCTGGCTTGGAGAATTTTGAGCATTACTTTACTAGCGTATGAGATGAGTGCAATTGTGCGGTAGTTTGAGCATTCTTTGGCATTGCCTTTATTTGGAATTGGAATGAAAACTTTTCCAGTCCTGTGACCACTGCTGAGTTTTCCAAATTTGCTGGCATATTGAGTGCAGCGCTTTCACAGCATCATCTTTCAGGATTTGAAATAGCTCCATTGGAATTCCATCACCTCCACTAGCTTTGTTCATAGTGATGCTTTCTAAGGCCCACTTGACTCACATTCCAGGATGTCTGGCTCTAGATGAGTGATCACACCATCGTGATTATCCGGGTCGTGAAGATCTTTTTTATAGAGTTCTTCTGTGTATTCTTGCAATCTCTTCTTAATATCTTCTGCTTCTGTTAGGTCCATACCATTTCTGTCCTATATCGAGCCCGTCTTTGCATGAAATGTTCCCTTGGTATCTCAATTTTTCTTGAAGAGATCTCTAGTCTTTCCCATTCTGTTGTTTTCCTCTATTTCTTTGCATTGATCGCTGAAGAAGGCTTTCTTATCTCTTCTTGCTATTCTTTGGAACTCTGCATTCAGATGCTTATATCTTTCTTTTTCTCCTTGGCTTTTTGCTTCTCTTCTTTTCACAGCTATTTGTAAGGCTTCCCCAGACAGCCATTTTGCTTTTTTACATTTCTTTTCCATGGGGATAGTCTTGATCCCTGTCCCCTGTACAATGTCACGAACCTCTTTCCATAGTTCATCAGGCACTCTACCTATCAGATTTAGGCCTTAAATCTATTTCTCACTTCCACTGAATAAGGGATTTGATTTAGGTCATACCTGAATGGTCTAGCAGTTTTCCCTGCTTTCTTCAATTTCAGTCTGAATTTGGTAGTAAGGAGTTCATGATCTGAGCCACAGTCAGCTCCCAGTCTTGTTTTTGTTAACTGTATAGAGCTTCTCCATCTTTTGCTGCAGAGAATATAATCAATCTGATTTTGGTGTTGATACCCTAGGCCCAACGTAAGGGAAACCCAAGTAAGATGGTAGGTATTGCAAGAGGGCATCAGAGGGCAGACACACTGAAACCATACTCACAGAAAACTAGTCAATCTAATCACACTAGGACCACAGCCTTGTCTAACTCAATGAAACTAAGCCATGCCCACGGGGCAACCCAAGACGGGTGGGTCATGGTGGAGAGGTCTGACAGAATGTGGTCCACTGGAGAAGGGAATGGCAAACCACTTCAGTATTCTTGCCTTGAGAACCCCATGAACAGTAGGAAAAGGTAAAATGGTAGGATACTGAAAGAGGTACTCCCCAAGTCAGTAGGTGCCCAATATGCTACTGGAGGTCAGTGGAGAAATAACTCCAGGAAGAATGAAGGGATGGAGCCAAAGCAAGAACAATACCCAGCTGTGGATGTGACTGGTGATAGAAGCAAGGTCCGATGCTATAAAGAGCAATATTGCATAGGAACCTGGAATGTCAGGTCCATGAATCAAGGCAAATTGGAAGTGGTCAGACAAGACATGGCAAGGGTGAACGTCGACATTCTAGGAATCAGCGAACTAAAATGGACTGGAATGGGTGAATTTAACTCAGATGACCATTGTATCTACTACTGCAGACAGGAATCCCTCAGAAGAAATGGAATAGCCATCATGGTCAACAAAAGAGTCTGAAATGCAGTACTTGGATGCAATCTCAAAAATGACAGAATGATCTCTGTGCATCTCCAAGGCAAACCATTCAATATCACAGTAATCCAAGTCTATGCCCCAACCAGTAATGCTGAAGAAGCTGAAGTTGAATGGTTCTATGAAGACCTACAAGATCTTTTAGAACTAACACACAAAAAAGATGTCCTTTTCATTATAGGGGACTGGAATGCAAAAGTAGGAAGTCAAGAAACACCTGGAGTAACAGGTATATTTGGCCTTGGAATGTGGAATGAAGCAGGGCAAAGACTAATAGAGTTTTGCCAAGAAAATGCAGTGGTCATAGCAAACACCCTCTTCCAACAACACAAGACAAGACTCTACACATAGACATCACCAGATGGTCAACATCGAAATCAGATTGATTATATTCTCTGCAGCAAAAGATGGAGAAGCTCTATACAGTTAACAAAAACAAGACCAGGAGCTGACTGTGGCTCAGATCATGAACTCCTTATTAGTAAACAAGAGAGTAGTAATTCTACTAAGTGAGAGTAATAAAACATTCATCTGAACTATAGCATTAAGAATGAAAGGATGAAACTAAGATGAATTCATTTTTATTGATCAGCTAGAAGCTAAAATAAAGTTCCATTTTATTTCACAAAAAATCCTAAACTTAAATCATTTAATGCTGAACATGAACTGACTCATACAATTGTTTATTTTTAGTTAAACTTTTATAAGTGTGAATTTACAGGCAGTGGTAAGAAATAACACTGAGAGATCCCATGTATCTTTTGGTAACAGCTCACAAAACTATAGTAGGCTATCACTGACACTGATCCAGTCAGTTCATACAATATTTCCATCACCACAAGGAACCTTCAGGAGCACATCTACTTTCATCCTAGTTTCAACTCTCCTCAACTCCTGGGAACCACTAGTACCTTCTACATTTCTATAATTTTGTCATTTCAATAAGGTTACATAAACACACACATACTGACACATACATACACTTAATTTTTTTCAGCTGTGCCATGTAGCTTGTGGGATCACTCCCCTGATCAGAGGTTAAACCCAGGTCCCAGCAGTGAAAGCCACTGTGGAAAATTCTGAAAGAGATGGGAATACCAGACCACCTGACCTGCCTCTTGAGAAATCTGTATGCAGGTCAGGAAGCAACAGTTAGAACTGGACATGGAACAACAGACTGGTTACAAATAGGAAAAGGCTGTATATTGTCACCCTGCTTATTTAACTTGTATGCAGAGTACATCATGAGAAACGCTGGACTGGAAGAAACACAAGCTGGAATCAAGATTGCCGGGAGAAATATCAATAACCTCAGATATGCAGATGACCACCCTTATGGCAGAAAGTGAAGAGGAACTAAAAAGCCTCTTGATGAAAGTAAAAGAGGAGAGTGAAAAAGTTGGCTTAAAGCTCAACATTCGAAACATAAAGATCATGGCATCCGTTCCCATCAGTTCATGGGAAATAGATGGGGAAACAGTGGAAACAGTGTCAGACTTTATTTTGCGGGACTCCAAAATCACTGCAGATGGTGATTGCAGCCATGAAATTAAAAGACGCTTACTCCTTGGAAGAAAAGTTATGACCAACCTAGAAAGCATATTCAAAAGCAGAGACATTACTTTGCCGACTAAGGTCCGTCTAGTCAAGGCTATGGTTTTTCCAGTGGTCATGTATGGATGTGAGAGTTGGACTGTGAAGAAGGCTGAGTGCCGAAGAATTGATGCTTTTGAACTGTGGTATTGGAGAAGATGCTTGAGAGTCCCTTGGACTGCAAGGAGATCCACCAGTCCATTCTGAAGATCAGCCCTGGGATTTCTTCGGAAGGAATGATGCTAAAGCTGAAACTCCAGTACTTTGGCCACCTCATGTGAAGAGTTGACTCATTGGTAAAGACTCTGATGCTGGGAGGGATTGGGGGCAGGAGGAGAAGGGGACGACAGAGGATGAGATGGCTGGATGGCATCGCTGACTCGATGGACGCGAGTCTGAGTGAACTCCGGGAGATGGTGATGGACAGGGAGGCCTGGCGTGCTGTGATTCATGGGGTCGCAAAGAGTCAGACACGACTGAGCGACTGAACTGAACTGAGGCTACAAAGGAACTAGCAGTAAAGTTACATAAATGGAATAATTTGTTCTAAGGTTACAGTTTGCAATTTTGGGGATCAGCTTTTTTTACTCAGCATAATTCTGAAGGTTCATATAGGTCGTTGAATGCGTCAAGAATACCTTCCGTTTTTTTATTAAATAATACTCCTTGCTAGAGATGTACCATAATTTGTTTAACGTTACATATGTTAAGTGAAAGTCGCTCAGTCATGTCAGACTCTATGAGACACAGTATTCTGGTATTCTCCTGGAGTGGGTAGCCTTTCCCTTCTCCAGGGGATCTTCCCAACCCAGCGAGTGGACCCAGGTCTCCCACATTGCAGGCGGATTCTTTACCAGCTGAGCCACAAGGGAAGCCCAAGAATACTGGAATGGGTAGCCTATCCCTTCAACAGGGGATCTTCCCGATCCAGGATTCGAACCAGGGTCTCTTGCATTGCAGGCAGATTCTTTACAAACTGAGATATCAGGGAAGCCCTGATAGCTTCACATGTTAAAGCTTCACATCTTTAACATCTGGTTGTTTCCAGTTTCAGATAATATGAATAAAGGTGCTATAAATATTCATGTACAGGTTTTCACGTAAAGTCCAGTTCTCTGGGATAGTTGCTCAGGAACACAAATGCTGGGTTGTATAGCAGTTGCATGTTTCGTTTTTAAAGAAACTGCCAAACCGGTTTTCAGAGTGGCTGTACCATTTTACATTCCCACCTGCAATGTATTGAGTAATTTACTTTCTCTGCATTCTTGCCAGCATTTGATATTGTCACTATTTTTTAATTTTAGTCATTCCAGTAGGTAGGTATTTACTTACATTTTGGTTTAAATGTACACTTCCCTGATGGTTTATAAAATTATATATCTTTTCATGTGCTTGCATTTTCATATCCTTTTCATGAAATGTATGTTTGTATCTTTTGCTCATTTTTCAATCAGACTATTTTGTTTTTCACTATTGAATTTGGAAAGTTCTTTATATATTCTAGATACTAGCTCTTTATTACATATGTGGTTTACAAATATTTTCTCCCAGTCTGGAGCTTCTCTTTAACAGGGCTTTTCCCAAGCAAAAGTTTTTTAATCTTGACAAAGTCCAACTCATCAGTTTTTCATTGATTCATCATGCTTTTGGTGTCAAATCTAAGAACACATTGCATAGCCCTACATACCAAATATTTTCTCCTACATTTAAAAAAAAAAGTTTTATAGTTTTAAGCTTTCTATTTGACTCCAAGATCCATTTTGAGTTGACTGTTGCGTATTATGTGAGACTTACCTCCCTGTGTGTTCCTTTGTTGTTCCTTATTTACAGTACACATAACTTAAATATTTCCTATGTAGAACCACAACAGACAGTGTTATAGTTTTTGGCTTCCACCATCAATCTTAATTTAGAACCAAGAGGAGAAAGAAAACCTACTGTATATTTTTGCTTATCATGTTCTTCTGATGGTCTAAGCATTCTTTTTTATCATTCCCTTCCTGTTTAGAGAACTTCCTTCAGTCATTCTATTAGAGAAGGTTTGTTGATTTTCCCACAATTTTCTAAAATTACCAATTGGTTCTTTGTATCTTCTGTCTAATTTCTGAGACTTTCTATATCCTTCCATTTGTTTCAAGAGTGTTTTTAATGGCTCACTGAAGCTTTTAATTATGACTGTTTTAAAGCCTCTGTTAGATAATTTTAATATTTTTGTCATCTTACTGTTGGCATCTTTTGTCTTATTTTTGAAATACGAGTTTGAGATTCACTCAGTCAACTTTAGTTTCATTCATTATGGAACCTTTGAAAGAATAGTATCAGTTTGAGTTCTTCCCACTTCTTGGTGTGGTAAGTCATTTTTAAAAAATAAAACTTGAATATTTTTGTATTCTGGAGCTTATTTAAGCCTGTGCTCAATAATAGCCATATGTGTCTAGTGGCTATCATATTGAACTGTCAGATACAGAACATTTGAACATCTTAGAAAACTACTGGAAAAAGGTGAAACAGTGAGAAAAATGGCTGATGATACTACTAAACATTGATTAAAATACAAGGGAAAGAAGAAAAATATGAGGAAGATAAATAAATGAACCCATGAATAACTTCCCTGGTGGCTCAGAAATAAAGAATCTGCCCGCACTGCGGGAGACCTGGGTTCAGTTCCTGAGTTGGGAAGATCCCCTGCAGAAGGAAATGGCAACGCACTCCAGTATTCTTGCCCAGATATTTCCATGGACAGAGGAGCCTGGTGGGCTACAGTTCATGAGGTCACAAAGAGTCAGACATGACTGAATGATGAACACTATGAATTACAGGGAAGGAAAAATGTAGATTTATTCACAAGGAAAATCTGCAAAATAGATACCAACCTATTATACTATCATACTGTGGACTAAATTTTTAGCCACTCTAGTTGCATGGGTCTGTCCCTAAAAAAGAAAAACAATCCCTTTTTCTTTGAGCTGATGCAATTTGGAATAGTAAAGCTAATTGTTGTGACAGCTGAGATCAATGTGTATTGACCCTGACATTGCATATTATGTTACATTGAGATATATCTGACTTTAGCAAATGCTGGACATACTCCTTCAATATCATTTTATTTGACAGAGAGGTTATATTTACTTCATAGGAGTCAGTTTTTTTTTTAAAGATCATGTGACTTCCTTTTTATTTTATTTATTTTTGGCTGTGCTGCGTGTTCGTTGCTGCGAGGACTGCTCTCTAGTGTGGTACAGAGGCTTCTCATTGCGGTGGCTTCTCTTGCTGCAGAGCATGGGCTGTAGGGCGCGTGGGCGTCAGTAGTTGCTACACTTGGGCTCGTGCGGTTTCTGGGCCCTGGAGCACAGGCTCGAGGTTGTGGCCAGCGGGCTTACTTGCTCTGCGGCATGTGGGATCTTCCCGAGTTAGGGATCAAACCCGTATCTCCTGCTTTTGCCGGCAGATTCTTTACCACTGAACCAGCAGGGAAGCCCTAGAATTAAACTTTTTAAAACAATAAGCTGAGATGATATAGAAATGACTTTGGCAAGAGAGTACAATTTTAGGGCAGCAAATCCCCAATAGAGATAAAATATATATAAATAAATGTAAAATGGCTAAAGATCATAAAGATTTTAGAACTAGAGCTTCTTGTTGTATAATTTATTCCACAAGTATTTATCAACGCATGTTATTACAGTTTAACCATCAGTTTCTCAGGTGAGAAACTGAGCTGTAGAGAAACTGGCTTCATTACTTAATGGGAAAACAAAAATATAAAAAACTTAGGCCATTTCATTCTACATCTAGTTTCTTTGTGATTCACATCATGTGGCCATTAAATGTCTTTCATAGTCATGTCAGCCACACAACTTTGAAAAAAAAAAAAAAAACCTTGGACTTTCTGACTCCATGATTAACTTATATTTTTCCCTCTAATTCATTCATTCCACATTTATTTACCAAGTGCCTACAATGAGCCAGGCACTAAAGTGCATCAGTGAACAAAACAAAGATCTGTGTCTGAACACTTATATTCTAGTGATGGTAAAAAAAAAAAAAAAAAAAAAGAATTATATATACATATATACACGCACATAATAAATTAGAAGATGAATACTATGAAAAAAAAGAAAATGTAGTACCGGTTAAAGGGGAACGAGATGGGAGGTAAGTCATTCGTACAGAATCTATTATAACCATCTGATGGAATCTCGACTCTTCTCCAATATCCATTTCAAATGCCACCTCCTCTATGAAGCCCTCCTTAATACCTTAGCTAAAATTTATCTTTTCTGCTATGTTCCTTCGGAGAAGGCAATGGCACCCCACTCCAGTACTCTTGCCTGGAAAATCCCATGGACGGAGGAGCCTGGTAGGCTGCAGTCCATGGGGTCGCTAGGAGTCGAACACAACTGAGAGACTTCACTTTCACTTTTCACTTTCATGCATTGGAGAAGGAAATGGCAACCCACTCCAGTGTTCTTGCCTGGAGAATCCCAGAGACGGGGGAGTCTGGTGGGCTGCCGTCTCTGGGGTCGCACAGAGTCGGACACGACTGAAGCGACTTAGCAGCAGCAGCAGCTATGTTCCTTTAGCTTTTCCTATCTCTATTCCAGCACTTAGCATTCTGCCTTGTGTAAGATATAAAAGTATCTTTCTTTTCATCAGGCTGTAATTCCTAAATAAAGAGAATGTGCCTTATTAATCACATCATCTCTTAAAAGAATCACATGTGGTGGTAGGCGTAATAAGCATTTGTTTAATAGTGAGGCCTAAATTAAATAAATTGACAAAGACCCAGATTGTTTATAAAAGGTAATCCTGATATTAGAATTCAGAAATATAAATTCAGCATGTGGATATTGGGTGCCAATTTTCTGTCAATGCTAATTTTATTCCCTTCTGCCCAAACCTATGAGGCTAGAGAGAAGGTTTTCAGTTTTGTTGGAGAAAGCCTTTATTTTCTGCTCTTGCTGGATTTCTAATAAAACAAATACCGAATATTAACAGGCTTAAATCAAGCAAAATAGTGGCATGGTGAAAACCTTAAATTTGTCTTCAGAGCTGTCATGCATTATGCACAATCCATAAATTAACTGTTATACATTAGAATTTAGACAACTTAACCAACACTATAGCCCTTATATAATATCACACACTTCTCTGAGAAAATAAGATTTATATAAAATTGTCAATCTTCATTTCTCTTTTTGCCAATCAATTAAAAACACAGAAATAATCAAGCTATATTCTGTTTCTTTCATGAAATATACTGCTTTACATGTTCAAGAACCAATAGGGCTTGTTGGTTAAGAAATGTATTTCTTGCAACATAATAACATACCATCTTGAATGTGCTGTTATAAATAATATTTACTACATTCAAAAAAAAAATAATATTTACTACATTCATAAGTATTGAGTAAAGCATAGATAGCTATGAATTTGATTTTGATTATACATTCTGTAGGTATTCTAATCAGTAGGTATGAATAAAAGACATCCCCTAAACATTCATATAACTAAAAGTACATATAGGTTTTGCATTTTAATTATTTAAAAAAATCAGTTTTAGATTTGGTTAGTGCATAAATATAAGGTGTTTATAAAATCTCAGTAATTCAGATATATTGAATTGGTTGAATTAGTGTCACTTTTTGAATAGAGATGTGACGACATGAAATATTAATGAATGTTCTACTGGAATTGCTAATGATGGATTCTTCTGATGAAGAAGAACTTAAAACAAATCTCTTTTAAAAGGGAATGTGTTTACATTTTTGAAATTTTTATTAAAATGAGACATTGATGTTTCTCTTAGAGGTCATTATTTTTATCTGAGATGCACATATAGTGTACATTTCAATTAAAATTTACCCTGATGTGCAGGGCATTACTATAGAGGATAAGAATTAGAATTTTCATTATTAGAGAAACAGGGATTGACTACTCATTATGACTACTATAGGAAAGCTGATGGGTTGTAAGTGAGGAAGGCAACAACGGTGAGTCAAAGGGAAAATGTGCAAGTCAGAACAGAAGAAATGTTTTTAAAAAAAATACACGATGAGCATGAACACAAGAAAACATGCCTATACCCACTAGATTCAATGTCTGTTTGGTGTAAAGTTTGGATCTTAAGTCTTAACTCTGTTTTCCCGTGTGAGTACTACAAGGCTGTGTGCATGTGTATGTATCGGTCTGCAAAAAGCTCTATTTAATTAATTTTTTACGCAAAGGACAGCCAAGTTGCTAAATTAATTCTTTGTCTTTGAGGCTGTGTGTAAATGCTATCAAAATAAGTGATAAATTAAAAAATAATTGTTATGTAATATTATTTCAGTTTTAATTTTTTAAGGTTTTGATAGGCATTTTTTGTCATATTGACATAAAAAAGTTCCAAGTTTAAATGGGCCAAATTTATAGTTGACTAATCCTTTTTGGTATAAAATATCTCTTATAATAACTATTTTGCTTAAAATGTACTGTTAGACATATTTCAAAGACCAAGTGTATTTATATATGTGTGCAAAATTTTTGAGTTTAATATTTGTCAATACCAAATGACCATTTTAGCAAAAAGCTGCTTAAATATACACACATATGTCAAATTTATAAGTTTAGATTTATAAAAATGTACTAGTTTATGAAAAGGAAGTAAATGGGGACTTAGAAAAAAATATTTTATTTGGATAAAAATGACAAGAATTTTATTAAAATGTTAACCATGTTAACAGTAAAATTTTAAAAAATGTTAACAATAAATTTATTTTAGCTATAAATATTTTTTCCACTTTTGAGTAAAACTTTTTACTCAGGAGAGCTATTTCCTCTTGCGTCTTGTAGATGTTCTGACTTGCTACTAGTTTATCAGCAAACATTAGCTGGGTGTTGTCATAGTAAATGGGAAAAATGTTTTTAATCGGTCCCTATAAGTGGGCCCAGTGCTGTCAGCTGATAAGACAGAACAGAAACAAGGTGTCTGTTGAAGTATGAAAAATTAAAAGGTTAAAAAATTACACATCCTTTAAGAATGATTTCCTTGAATATTATATTTAGAGCAAAAGGCAAATTATATAATTGGATAAGGTCAACAAAAAGGAATTTATAAACATTATAACTTAAGAAGTGGGTACATAAAAATTTTCCATGTTATCTTGAAATATGCACCAAGGTGGTGTTTGATATTCCCCATGATGAAAATATGTGATAAAAAATTAGCTTTTATATAATATCGAGTTACACTTCACTAAGATTTTTCCAAGGAAAGATCTATAATAGGAAACCTCTATTTTACCTTTAAACCAAAGTACAGTCAAATTTATCTTTGTTTACCTATACACTGATCGATTGCAACTTTTCCCTCAAAACATCTGTCTTTTATTCCTTTCTGTGAATCTAAAATATAATTTAAAAAACACATTTCAAAATACCAATCCAAAGTGGCATTTATTTTCCAGGCACTTTGTTTAATTAAGTATTTTTTTATCCTTTAAAAAATTAAAAAAATTTATTTATTATTTTTGGCCGTGTTGGATCTATGTTGCTTTGCGTGGACTTTCTCCTATTGTGGTGAGCAGGGGCTACTCTTCATTGCGATGGACTCGCTTCTCATTGCAGGGGCTTCTCTAATGACAGAGCTCTGGGTCTAGCCACATGGGCTTCAGGAGTTGTGGCCCACTGGCTTAGTTGCTCTGTGGCACATGGAATCTTCCTGAACTAGGGATCAAAACCACGTCCCCTGTATTTGCAGTTGGATTTTTATCCACTGAGCCACCAGGGAAGTCCTTAGTAAGTATTTAAAACCTATAATGTGCCTGGTGTTGGGTTATTTATGAAATGGAAATAAACATGAAAACTATATTTTATTTGACAGATTTATATACACTCTGCAATTAAAGGACACAGTTATGTTAGGCTTTGCTTGAGGAACTGATCCTGTGGCCATAGAGCACAGCGAAAAAATATCCCCCACAACCTGTATTCTTCCTATTTTAAAGAAGAATAAGACTCAGGTGTAGAACAGCTAAGACACTTGGGATTTCAGACATACTTGACATTTGAGCCTGGCCTCAACCCCCTCACTCTACCACTTACTAGATTTTGGGCTAAGTTATTCACTTACTTATTCACATATTTATTCAAAGTTTTGAATAAATGTTCACTATAAGCATGTTAGGAGAACGCAATGGCAACCTGCTCCAGTACTCTTGCCTGGAGAATCCCATGGATGAAGGAGCATGGTAGGCTGTAGTTCATGGGGTCGCTAAGAGTCGGACATGACTGAGCGACTTCACTTTCACTTTCATAAGCATGTTACTTGGCTCTGGGTTTTAAGAAAACAATGTGGCTCAGTGCCTTTCCTTAAACCTCTTCAACGGCAGCAGAGGGTGACAGGCACGGCATGAAGCCTTTATAATTAAGTGATCTCTGTGGTTCTAGATGTCTGTGAAGTCTTGTGGGGGACACATGAGTCCCTTCTACCTGGGACTGGCAGATGGCAGAGGTCAGGAAAGCTTTCACAGGGACATGGCCCTTGAGTTCCATATAGTCATCCTCTGAATCAGGTGATTGGGAGAAAGAACAAGACATTCTATCTTGCGTGAGCCTTGGGGCCTAAAACAGCTTGGGAAGAAATGAAAATGGTTCAGGGTGGCTGGAGTGAGAGAGCTCTAAGTCAGGCAAGTAATACCTACTTCCCTTGTGAAAGGATCGAATACATACAGTGTTAAGCACAATGCCAGAGACATACTAGACGCTCAATAAATGTTCCTGTTCCTTCTTCAGTTTTCCCATTCATTATATCGCCTTCCAGCTTGAAATTCCGTGACTTACCATATTGCATGTGTTATTGTATGTTGGTTCATATATAGCACTATTCATGCATTGGAGGAGGAAATGGCAACCCACTCCAGTATTCTTGCTTGGAGAATCCCAGGGACGGGGGAGCCTGGTGGGCTGCCGTCCATGGGGTCGCACAGAGTCGGACATGATTGAAGTGACTTAGCAGCAGCAGCAGCACATTGTATCAATAAATAGTCTCTATCACAGATGACAGAAATATGGGTAAAATAAGAAGTGAATTTTGATAAGGGATTGATGCAAAAGCTGACTTTAGCTTCAACCCTTTCTTTCTCTGTGTTCCTCTATAGTAACTTAAAGAGTTGCTTGAGTAAATCTGAATATTGTGCAAATGCAGAGATTTAGCATCAGTTCAATACATGGGGACACGATTCACTATCTGTCCATAGGAATTGCCCACCTGCTTCCAAACCCAGAAGAGCTGTTTTTCTGTTCCCAGAAGTTTTGATGATCATAACATCAACCATACTGTCAGGAGATTTGAAGGCAACATCTCATCATTGCACAAGCTTAGAGACCATGATTTCTGTCCAGAACTTACTGTCAACTCTATTTCAATACACAATCTTTCCTCTCTGCCTCTGTTATGGCTTTGTACATGTCTCCTCCCATCCCCCAAGAGCGTAAACTCTGAAATCTTGACTTGCATCATCTAGTTACTCCCCCAATACATAGTGCTTTACCCATTGGAGATGTTCAGCGAATACTTAACTTTTCAGTATACCTAGTTAATCAGAAATTGTCACTTTATCATAACAGGGTTCCCTGAACTACGCACACTCTTGTTAAGTGAGTGATATGGCCCAAGGGCATAGGAGGGTATCTTATCACCTTAGACTGTAGCAATCGTATTGTTTATTGTGTGTTTTCAAGGAGAGTCTCCATGGTGGTCATTAAGAGCATTAGCTATAAAGCCATACTACCTGGTTTTGAAACCTGTTACTAGTCACAAGACAGACTTTGAATGTGTAACACATCTCTCTGTGAATTAGTATTCTTCTCTGTAAAGCAGTAGTAATTTGAAGTGTTATTTCACAGTGTTATGAGGAATTACTGAGTTAATATATGTACTTTTAAATAGCACTGGTACATTGCGAGTGCCCAATAAGAGTTAGTTGTTATTTTATGCTCTGCTAAGTTTTATATGAATGTAACTGGGAGCAGGGTAGTAGCTCGGCCACAAGAGCAAAATACAAAGGCTAACAAGAAGAGGGAGGGCAGGAACATATCCAGACGTGACTGTAATCCATTTCGAGGACAAATGCTTCCTGAGGCAGCAAGACATTCCTGACATGAGGTTTGAGCCTGAGGTGCTGTCTACCTGGTGGACTGCCCCCCACCCCCTCCCCAATTCAACAGGGTCAGGGATCAAAGTACCTCTCTTGGTGGTAAAGTTGCCTACTTCTTGCAGTCTTTTTTAAAAGCATGGTAAAAGTTATAGGAAAAATTCTATCACAGAAAAATAATTTATGTCACATGAGTCATTTCTCTTATTAAGAATATTCTTGAGCATCTTGGTATTTTAAGCTATGAGAGTGATCTTTCTTACATGCATATATACATATTTGACAGGTATATTAATGATGTTGAGTAGTCTTAACAGAGGATTTAAATATTACTGATACTTTAAAAGTATTTTTAAATGGATATACTGATGTGCATGTGTGCATGCACAGAGTCATGTCGACTCTTTGTGACCCCATGGACTGTACCCCACCAGACTCCTCTGTCCATGGGATTTTCCAGGCAAGAATACTGGAGTGGGGTGCTATTTCCTTTTCCAATATATATATGCATATGTTCTTTTAATGGGCTTTAGGACTACCTTTTTTTTGGAAAGCAAAGATACAGGCATAGGTATAAAGTAATTGTTAGGCAGGGAAGATAATTTTTCCTGCTAGTAAAACATAATGAGGTTAATAATGATTGAAGACACATCATCAAAGGAAAACATTGACTCGGGAGGAAAAATGATCAATCAGGCTTTGGAAGAGATGACTTATAAAAGTAATTAAGGCACTGGTATGAATAAGCCTTTTGGGATGAGCATACTTTGTTCATGCCAGTCTTTCTTCACATGTCTTTGAGAGCCACCTTAGTGCAAAAAAGATGAGAATCAAAGTAACAAGAAGCGTTATAACTTTCCAGTAGAAGACAGAAATATAACAATAATCTCCCCCACCCCCATCCATTGTCAAATTCTTTCCCATTTGAGGATCTCAGAATGCTTCATTTGGCTACAATGATTTGTTGACTTTATAGGTATACTGTAACATGAAACCTTGCAAGCTGGAACAATCTGGTTTTTAAAAATGTCTTTATCATGCGGCTAGTTTCCAACTATTTTCATTGCAGGGCAACTATAAACATTTGAAAGATTGACATACATATCAAAAAAAACCCCTGAAATGTAATTTTTTTACTTTTATTAAACTATTTTATACCTGTATTCTGTTAAGACACCTTGATGACAGTGGTTAGCATGGTCAGAATGTACCTTATCCAGTTTTTTTTCCTAGAGATTTTCCAACAGGAAGCCCAAGTGAAAGGAGTGCAAAACTAAGACTAGAATTCTCACTATAGTTTTTCCACTGATTAATATCTCATTTTCTGCCTACAAATTGGTTTAAGGACACTCAATTTTAATTTACAGAGTTGCTAAGGATGCAATCTGATAGTTAGTATCAACATCTTTTGGTAGTGTTTGTAAATGTTGGCATTCTTATTAGTAACACAATGTTTTTGCATTCTTGTCACAGACTATTGTGGAGTAAACAGAGATCAAACAATATTCCTATTTTTTATTATGTGTTTGGTGAAAAATTAAAAGAATATATTGCTTAGTGTTACCCATAATTTTTGAGATAGGGCCTATATCTTTAATGATCAACTTCCAAGTCAGAAGTCAGGTTATTTGGGTATACAGAAGTGATTTTTTTTAAACCACAGCAACTGTGGTAAACTGGCTCCCAAACTCATCACAGGAGCCTTCCCTTACTCTTGTGTGGTCATCACGTAAAGCCATATTAGGCCCAAACTTTCCATGTTAGGCTGACTGCAGTTTTGCCATTGTATGAAATAACGAAATTTCTCAGTTATTCAGCTTGAAAAACTATAATTCGAATACCATAGGAATGAGACTCCACAGTGAATCCCCACAGTTAGGAGAATGGTCTGTTTATTTCTAAATGGAAATCCCCCATTGTCACACCACATCAATGATCTGCATATAAATCTGACTTCCATAGAGCTGGAGTGTGCTTCAAAGGTCACATCTCTAGATGAAGAATCTTAGTGGGTTATGCAGTAAAAATGCCCCAAATCCAGAGCACTGTGTTGGCAGAAATAGCTTCTCTCGAAATAGCAGACGAGAAGAAAAAAAAAAAAAAGGAAGATTTCAAGCCCCAAAACTTTTGCCTAAGTACATTTCCTAACGTTTCTGCCTGTATCTCATTAAAAAGCTGGATTAAGAAATGGGGGGCGGGGCATGGTGGGGATAGAACCACAGTATCTACTTTCACAGAAGGTGCATATTGGAGTCCTGCAGACACAATTTATTTGGCCTACATTTAAAAAACTTGGGAAATGCCCTATTAGGGGTAAAAAAAAAAAAAAAAAAAAAAAACAAAAAAAAACCCCTAGATGTCTCCTTTACAAATGGAACGTTTGGCCACAGTGGGCCTGTATTCATTACAGGGTGGTGGTTCCGCGGGTGGGGATGGATGGGAAGTAGGGTGTATTTGAGAATGAACTCTGTGATTTCCCATTCCTTACCATTCTGAACGTCTTACACCAACGTTCACTTTGCCTGTCTCACGCCGCAGGCACTGAAATTCCTGCAGTTTATGAAATGGATGCAACGGGTCTTTTTTTTTTTTAATGGGCAAACCTCTTTGTTAAGGGGCGGGGTGGGGGGGGATGACTGGTTTTGCTTGCAAACAGTCCTAAATCTGTCGTTTTTCAACGATCTGAGCCTAACCTACTTTTCCCGAATGGCCCGAAGTATGAAACTAAGTATCAAAGGATGGCCCTCGCAGTCGCAGCTGTCACAAGCCAGCCATGTGACCTTGGGCAAGGCCGTTAAACTCTCTTGCCCAAAGGTGATGAAAGGTCTTGAAACGGACTGAATACCTGTTCTGAATACTTCGCAGGGTGGTTGCAGAGCACACACGAGATTCTGAAAGTACTTGTTTTTTTTTTTTTTTGAAAGTACTTGTAAGTCATTTATAAACCGCAAAACGCTCCCAGCACAAGCGGCTGTTACCGAGTGCGACACCACGGCTTTAGAAGTTAGGTTACTGAAATCCGCTCTAGTTCTGTGCTGCTCCCACCTCCCACGCTCGGGGGTGGGCGAGCGGAAGAAGGTTCTCGGGAGAATTTCTGGAAAAACGTCTTCGAAATGCAGGGAGAAAAGTCCCTTCACAGGGGTGAAGTTGTTGGCGGCATTTTTAAGCCCCCGAGTGACATACCAACCTCTCGCCGCACAGCCAGAGCCAAAACCGGTCCCCTGAACACCTCCCTGCTCGAAGCCGGGACCTCAGGAAACCGGCCTGAATCCTCCCAGCCAGGCCCCCCGACCCGGGATTCCGGACCTCGCCCTCGTCCCCAACCCCCACTATCGCCTCCCCCGTCCCCCCCTCCACGTGACAAGAGCCGGAACCGTCACTTCCGGCGGCGCAGGCAACGCGCCTGCGCGGGGCGCCTTGCCTCAGTGAGCGGTTGGCAGGGGCGCCGCGCCGCCAACGGCCGCGAGTGGCGGGCGGTGCAGGTTCGGCCGGGGCGGCGGCGGTGCGGTCCAGCGGGTGTGAGGCCTGAGTGGTCCAGCCCACTCCCCGGAGGGACCGGCCGCCCCGCCCCCTTGGCCCTCTCCCTCCCAGGCGCCCTCCTCCGGGGTTCGCGCTCCGGGCGCCTGGCGCGGCGGCGAGGGCGCCCGAGGCACTGGCGGAGGCGGCCGCGTCGCTCCCGCACTCGGGCCCGCCCCCTCGCGCCCCGCCCCGTCCCCGCCCTCCTCGCCGCCCTCTGCGGGAGCCCGGCAGCTGCAGCGGAGCCGCGGAGCGGGCGGCGGGGCCAGGGCAGTGCGCTCGGGGCGCGCGGAATGTGAGGCTCGGCGGGCCTCAGCGCGCACGGACGCTCGGACAGGCGAGGGGCGGTGACCCCTCGCGGACGCCCCGGCCGCGCACGCCGGGCCGGGCGCTCGCCCTCTCGCTCGCCCTTAGGCGCGTCCCGCGCCCTCCAGCGCGCCGGCGGGACCATGAAGAAGTTCTCTCGAATGCCCAAGTCGGAGGGCGGCGGCGGCGGCGGAGCGGCGGGTGGCGGGGCCGGCGGGGCCGGGGCCGGTAGCTCGTCCGTGGGGGTCCGGGTGTTCGCGGTCGGCCGCTACCAGGTCACCCTGGAGGAGTCGCTGGCCGAAGGTACGGGCGCCCGGGGAGGCTCGGGCAGGCAGGTGAGGGAGGGCTGGGGTGTGGCGGTAGCTTCTCCCGTTCTCTCCCGCTTCTTTCCGCGCCTTCGCGGCTCACTCTCCTGCTTTCTCGGCCAAGCCGGCGGGGGCTCGCGCCTAAGTCGGCTTTTCTCGCCGCCGGCAGCTCTGACCCGTGCACAGTTCTTTCAGCACGAGTTTGTCATTTTCACTCCCTCTTGAGGCTGGGAGATAAATAGGAAACGTCTTAGCGAGGGCTGCGGTGTCATGATTGAACCAGTGACTCATTAGAGGTTCAGATAGAGCAGGATTGGGTCTCCTGTCTCCCCGCTGTGTCTCAGTAGGCTGTCCTGCACTAGCCTCTCCACCCGCGCCGCAGGGCTCAGGACCCCGCAGCCCCGGGTGTTCCGCCTGGGTTTGCTCCTGCTCAGTCATCAGTTGAAAAACAATTTATTTCTGTCTGTGCGCGTGCTGGAGGTGATGCTTTGCCCCAGATTTCAGTCAGTGGGTTGCCATGGGGGAAGCAGGTAAACTTGAAGTCCGCTTTGTTGTTTAGAATCTTCTCTATGAGACCAGTCATATCCTTGCTGGACGTCTCTTTGATAGTACTTTAAAAGGCGGTAGGAAAGGTTAACTTTCACTTGAGAAGTTTTGTTTGGGAACTCTCATTATCTTTACCGGGTTATGTCAACAGTTGCAGGGCTGCTTACAAAAAAGTTTACTCTTTTTAAAAAAAGAAATCTTACACTTTAGTTTTGTGTATCGTGTATAATTGGCTTGTAGGAGATAACTTGTTTTGTCGCGTGTTTCACTGGCTTTTGAGTTTTTAATCGCAGAATGATATTACCAAAAAAATACTTAAATACTTATCAAGAAATAATTTGTTGGTGTGCTTAGTCCCTCACTTGTGTACGACTCTTTGTGACCCCGTGAACAGTAGCCCACCAGACTCCTCGGTCCATGGGATTCTCCAGGCAGGGATACTGGAGTGGGTTGCCATTTTCCTTCTTCAAATTTCTTGGTAAATGGCCCTTTTAAGTTCCAAGATTAAGAGAGAAGAAATCGAAGACAGTAGTTTTGGTTCTCTGAGAGCTAGTTGTTGATGTGGTTTGGAGACAGTAGACTGAGATTCCACTTGTGCTTTTTGAAATGCTGTAAACAATAGCAAATGAGTACAAGAGGAAAAATGAAAGGTTATTGTCTATAACATACTCTAAAGAGAAAGAAGATTTGAATGGTTCAGGGATGGATGCATTGTTTGGCAAGCCATTGCCCCTAGTAATGAGCCTGGCTGAATCTTAGAGAGGTGGGAGGAGGATCCTTAGCTTGTCAAATAATGAGTGTATGGTAATGGGTGTTGACAGACAGATTTACTACGCTGTGAAAGTTCCTATCGCATTATGTTACAGGAATTTCAAATGTTTTAGTTGTAGCTCAAGCTGAGGTTTTCAGAAGACATGGCTGTTAACTCGCATGCTGTACTTCTGTCTTTTGAACTGCAGTAACTAATTCAAGTGTGACTTGAGTAATATTACACTCACTTCATTTCACTAAACCCCAGGTGAGTCTTTTATTTAATAGAAGGAAATCATCAACATTTCATGAAAGTAGACTTTGGATTTGTAGCTTTTGCCACTGCTCCATGCATGTCCTGTGATTACTTCTGAGCAAGCTATTTTCAACAAAAAGTAATTTTGGAAAATGCAAATAAAAAATTTTCAAAAGGGGAGTGCTCAACCACACACAAAAAAATTTAAAAGAAAAATTTTTTCAGTCACTAATGTCACTGTTAATGTTCTGCTGCCTTTTGCCATAATTTGTCATTTCTTTTGGAAAAATCTGCAGTCAAGTGTTAGGAGGAAGCAAGCATTGAACCAACTCTTTTGAAAGATGGCACTCCTCCCACCCCCATCCCAACCCCGCCCCCAACACCCCCAGCTCCTGGACCTAGGCTTTTGGCCTTCTGTGGAGGGAAGGCTGAGTCCTTGGTCTTGTTCCCTTATGTATTTCTTTTTCCAGCACACACACAACTGAAATCTATATTCGGTTCACTCTTTGATTCTGACGATATATTGTCATTTCATATGCTTCATATTCTCTCTTCTTTCCAAATATGCCACAGTGTAGATGTTTAAGTACAAATGTGGTTTACATTCAAGAATGATCATTCCTTTAATTTACAGGTACATTTGCCCAGTTGTAAGATTATGGCAAGTGCTTTTGAAAAGGCGTTAGTGTGTAGAGCACCTGAATTGGGGAGAGGTTTACCATTGAATGGGAAAAAGGTAGAAGCAAAGATAGCAAAAAACACGCTTAGTAGGTTTTCCATTTTTGTTTTGTGTCAGTGTTGTTTAAATGGAGCCGGGACTCTGGATGCTGTGTCCTGCGTGTTTTGCCCTGCTATTGCTCAGAATGACTTCTGCAGTGTCTGAGTCTTCAGTCACCCTGGTGGGAGTGCTGGCTGTCTCCCTCCCTATGTACATACTTGATTCTCATTATTCATAGAACTTATGTTCTTTAAAGTTGTCGTCAACAGTGATTTAGCAAATATGGAATCATTGTGCCTAGGGTAAATACAGTGTTAGGGTACCACAAGTCTCTGCTCCCATTTTTGCCAATCAATATAAACCTTGTTTTATGTGTGTTTCTGTTTAAAGAACCTTGTTTAGTATGTATATTGTTCGTTCACTCATTAACATTGAATTCATGGCCAACAGTACTGTTCAGTTCAGTTGCTCAGTCGTGTCGGACTCTCTGCGACCCCATGAACTGCAGCACGCCAGGCCTCCCTGTCCATCACCAACTCCCGGAGTCCACCCAAACCCATGTCCATTGAGTTGATGATGCCATCCAACCATCTCATCCTCTGTCATCCCCTTCTCCTCCTGCTCTCAATCTTTCCCAGCATCAGGGTCTTTTCTAGTGAGACAGCTCTTCGCATCAGGTTTCCAAAGTATTGGAGTTTCAGCTTCCACATCAGTCCTTCCAATGAACACCCAGGACTGATCTCCTTTAGAATGGACTGGTTGGATCTCCTTGCAGTCTAGAGGACTCTCAAAGACTCTTTTCCAACATCACAGTTCAAAAGCATCAATTCTTCAGCACTCAGCTTTCTTTATAGTCCAACTCTCACATCCATACATGACTACTGGAAAAACCATAGCCTTGACTAGATGGACTTTTGTTAACAAAGTAATGTCTCTGCTTTTTAATATGCTGTCTAGGTTGATCATAACTTTCCTTCCAAGGAGTAAGCGTCTTTTAATCTCATGGCTGCAGTCACCATTTGCAGTGATTTTGGAGCCCAGAAAAAGTCTGACACTGTTTTCCACTGTTTCCCCATCTATTTCCCATGAAGTGATGGGATTGGATGCCGTGGTCTTAGTCTTCTGAATGTTGAGCTTTAAGCCAAATTTTTCACTCCTCTCTTTCACTTTCATCAAGAGGCCGTTAGTTTTTCTTTACTTTCTGCCATAAGGGTGGTGTCATCCACATATCTGAGGTGATTGATATTTCTCCCAGCAATCTTGATTCCAGCTTGTGCTTCCTCCAGCCCAGCGTTTCTCATGATGTACTCTGTGTATCAGTTAAATAAGCAGGGTGACAGTACTGTAGCTCGTGCCTAAATGAAGCTTAGCGAACACACAGATGTTCTCTGTGAGGGTCATCATAGCCTTCTTGCTCTAAGGAATGCTAGGTGGACAACATTTTGGCACTATGCTTGAGGGCTGTTTTAAACAACAGAATCGTCAGTAAAAAACACAAAAATGAGAAAAACATGACACTGTATAGACCTTGAAAAGGGCCCTTGCTTACAGTATGAGAGCTGAAAGAAGGCAGGGTAATACCTCGTTGATGCCAGCTGGCCTACTCAAAATTTTCGCCGATGCACAGTCTGCAAATGACTATGAAAGTGCCATTGTTTTGATTTTGAGATATTGTATTGATTTCAGGGATACAAATAAATTTTGGCAAGTAAGCAGGTTTACAAATATGAACTCAAATAATGAAGATCAGCTGTGTGTGAATATATACATACACAAAATGTTTTATATAGTATATATAATTTTAAAAACCTAGATTCTTAGGGGTATACTTATGTTGTGTGTTGGTGTAGTTTCCTTTCTGAAATGTTATATATTTCATATCATCTTTCTAGTTAAGAATATGTGTGTTGGAAAATGCTGAGAACTTGCACCTTTTTAGTTCTTGCTAAAAGTCGAAACAACTGATATGACAGGCATTTTCATGATTTTCCTCAACAGTTGTGTTTAGTTGCAGGAATGCAAGTTCAGTTTTAGGTTAGGCCGTAGAAATGAGCTAGAGCCATATGTAAATTTTAGCTTGAAACAGTATCAAATTGTCAAGCACATATAATTCAATGTCACCTTCCAAGTTTTTACTAAAACATAGGACCACTTTTGGATAACATGACTTCAGTCTAATCAGAAGAATTCAATGTTGATTGATAAGGGGAAGAGTGGGTTCTCCAGTAGGGGACTTTTCCCCTTAAATGGGGAGCAGTGTAGAGGGCAGGATACCATCCATAATTTGTTGACATAATCTAATCATGAGGTTATGGGGCTGGATAGGAACGATATTTTGAATATAATTGGGTGCACAGGACTTTCAGACATGGTCATGGTGGGAGGCGACTGTCAGAAATTGGCACTGTCAGAAATTGGAGGCCAGGAATTTACTACAGATTTCTGTAAAAGTAGCTTGGTAACTCTTTCAGAGTTAACTGCTTCAAGTAGGGTGAATTTAGCTTAGGTGCCAGTTAATTCTCATTGTTAATTTAACAGAAAGGTAGTAAAGTACTTCTGATTTTGCAATATAAATCAGTAAGAAAAATGATGGATTTAAGCATAATGTTTCATGCAGGAATTATCTGTAGCTACCCAGTAACATGTAAGTTAAAGTTCCTAAGAGAGACAGCGGAAGGGAAGGATTTAATAAAGATATCAACAACTGTTCCTATTCCCTATTTATGAAATGCCTTCTTTAAAAAAATGCCAAGCTCTGTACTAAGAGAACAAAACAGATATTTCTTTGGCCTTATGGAACTTGCAGTCTAGTGTAGATGATAAAATCAGTCAGGTTAATGTAGTTAGCAGTTTAGATAATTGTGACAAGAAAGCGTAGGGTTTTATGAGCAAATAACTGATTCAGTTTATATTGGTGGATTAGGAAGCCCCCTCCCCCGCTATTTTTGACATTTTAGCAGAAATCTGAAGTGTGAGGAGAGTTAAGTAAGGGCAGAGGTGTGAAGGTGGGGGTGGTGTGGAGTATGTCATGAAGAGAGAAATTCCTCTGTAGGAAAGTTTCAGAAACTGAAGGAAGTCCAGAGCCATCGACCGTAGTGAATGAATCACGTGAAAGAAGAACCGGGGTGGTTTTGGAGCGGTGACTAGGATCTAGGTCTTTGTATGGCATGTTGGGTATTTAGATTTTTATCTGAAAATGCGGTGGGAAGCTAGTGAAGGATTTAAATTTGGGCCGTGACATGCTCTCATCTGTGTTTTCGTGAGCTCGTGGTGTTTGCTCTGTGGTGACTGTTTGAGAGGTATACAAATTAGATGATTAGTTAAGAGGGTGGCAGTGGGGATGGAGCCTAATGTTACTAATGCTTGACTGGGAGGACCTGGTGTGGATTACGTGGAGGTGGGTGTTGTAGGAAGTGTGAAGAATGACTTGGTTATGCACCTCTTGGATGGAGGTGCTTTTATTGAGGTGGGAAGAGTAGAGAAGGAACAGAATTTGGGGGCTGGGTGTGGAGATTGGAAGAATATCCAGTAATTCCGGACATGTTTAGTTGAGAAATCTGGGAGGAAATACTTGTCAAGTGGGATGCTGAGTATATATGGCCTGGTACTCAGCAAAGGTGTTTGGGTTTAGAGACAGGTACTTGTGATTAGTGAGCATTTATTTGACTGTTATTTTAAGCCCTGGGAGAGGATGGGTGAAGGAGAGCGTGTAGAATGAGAAGGGCAAGGCTCTCATGAAGGACTCCTGTGGAACATTGGTTTCAGACATTAGAGTTTATTAGAATCATTTATTTGGAGAGCTTGGTAAACCACAGATTGCTGAGCCTGACATCCAGAGTTTGATTTTGTATGGCTGGTCAGAGCCCGTAATTTTCATTTCTACCAACTTGCTCATCAGTGCAGATACTGCTGGTCCAGGAAGCATGCCTTGAGATTTAAGAGTGGGCAGAGACTTCAAGGAGCTGCCAGAGGCAGAGGAATACAGGAGAATCTGATGCCTTGAAACTGAGGAGTGAAGGGAGGGAGGGAACAGTTGTGTTGGTGAGAAGTCATCTTACTTGGTTACATTTTTTTGGTCAGGCATTCATGATTATAATGGGCTTCCCTGGTGGCTCAGGTAAAGAATCCTCCTGCCAGTTCAGGAGACAAGGGTTCAATCCCTGCATTGGGAAGCTCCAAGATCCCCTGGAGGAGTAAATGGCAACCCACTCCAATATTCTTGCCTGGGAAATCCCATGGACAGAGGAGGCTGGCAGGCTACAGTCCATGGTGTTGCAAAAGAGTTAGACACAACTCAGCAACTAAACAACAAGTTGATGATTGTGCATGCTTAGTCATTCACCTGCCTTATGAAACTTAGCTGTGATTATTTTCTGGTAATGCTCTTTGCTCCAGCCACAGTGTGCTTCTCGCCTCCTGGTTCCGGGGTTGAATCTCCTGTTTGCCTTTCACTCTGCCTCTCTAACCTTAGCTTCCTAACTGCTGGCTCTGATCACTCCCTTCTTCCTGTGGACATTTGTAGCTGTTTGCTTTTTCTTCTCTTATCACATTTAATCTTTTGTCTTGAGATACAACTATGTAAGCACTTGCAAACCGGTGATTAATTATTGTTCCTGTCTCAACGCCCCTAGCAGATAGTGAAATTCTGGAGGCAGAAGGACACTCCATTAAATGCTTTTTGTGTCACAGAAATTGCCTCACCATAGGCATTCAGATACTTTTCAAAGGAAATGATTTTTGACTTTTTTTGGGAAACCAGAATTCTTCAGTAGAATTTAGAACCGAATTTGCAAATTAAGAAGTACCAGTGGAGGACTCTTTAGTTCTTGTCCCCTCAGAGGTCTTCTGCTTAGTCCTGGGGACCCTGAATTTTCTACTTTTGGTGAAGACACATTTGCAAATTGGCATTTCATTTAGCTTCCTTGAAACAGCAAAGAAAGAATAACGTGGATGCCCTCTTAAGTCACCTTTCTTTGTTGACGTTGTATTTTTCTTTATGTAGCAAAAGTGGCCGAGTTAAAAAACAGAAAAGCATTTTTACATGCCATTGTGAAATTGTTTTATATTCTGCAGTTGATTTTAAGTCTTTTTTTTTTTTTGGATGGAGAGTATTTTGAGGACAGAGTCTTATTTATTTATCTCTGTATCTTTAGTTCTGTGCAGTAATTTTCAGTTGATGTTGAAATAAACTGTCAGGAAACATTGTTTGCTTTTCTGTAACACATAGCCTATACCTAGTATGAAAATCAATAGGTAATGTGTGATATTGACAAGATAATTTGTGACAGTACCTAACAGTGTATGCCAAATCTCTCAATAAATATGGATTAATTTCTGGTTCAGATTTAGTTGTAAGCTTTCAGTGAAATTTGATTCTGGCATTGTAGTAACTTGCTTTTAGATTAGGTGGTACATTTATCCTGAAGTAAGTGTCACATGTTTGTAAAAATACCAAATCATTTTGATCAGATAATTATATGGCATTCAGCCACATATAATTTGTATGTTCCTGTTAGCTATATAGAATTTTGACCTTGATAGCAGCATGTGCTTTCACAATAATGTGAAAGTAATTTGCAGCAATGGGTATTACATAGAATCTTGTTAACAATGCTTCTGTGTTGGGTTATGTTATCATTGTAGGGACACTCCTAGGATGTAATTTTGATCACTGATATATTTTCTTTAGATGTGACACTTTATTCAAGGACAAGATACTAACGCTAAATTTCCAGTACTTCAACAGTATGTAGTGGAAATTGTACATTTGCCTCCAGTGTGTGTGAGCTCAGTTGCTGTCATGTTTGAGACCCCATGAACTGTAGCCTGCAAGGCTCCTCTGTCCATGGGATTCCTAGGCAAGAAAGTGGAGTGGGTTACCATTTTCTTTTCCGGGGAGCTTCCCAACTCAGGGACCAAACCCACGTCTCCTGCATTGGCAGGTGGATTTTTTACCATTGAGCCACCTGGGAAGCCCATTTATCTCCAGTAAAGGTGCTAAATTGCACTGATATGTCAAATTTCTGTGATTTTAGCTGTGGTCAACTTTGTGGGGTTAGTACTGACATTTTCATGTTGAGCAAATTGGAAAGGTTGTCTTCGGTTACTTTAAAAATAATGGGAATAAATTAATATTTGTTAGTATCTTTCCATTATGGAGTTCGCAAGAGGGAAAAATAGAAAATTGGTGTTAGAAGTATTAAGTAACATATTAGAAGGTAGAATTGATGTCTGTCCTTACACTGATTCCTGATCTTCTTTGGTATTCTTTACTGATCTTGTGTATTATCTGGGGTTCTCTTTCTCCCCTTCTCTCCTGTTTTTTTTTCTTTTGATGTCAAAACTCAAAGTAGAACATACATATTTATTAGAACACATTTGATAGCTATCAAATGATTAAAGCCTTGATCTGGAATTCTGAAATTAAGAGTCTGAATGGCAGTTTCAAAGCTGCAGGAGGTTTCATCTGCAAGGGCTTGAGGCTGCTCATTCCTTGATTTTTATCCTGCATCCATCTGGTGAGCCATTTATGTACCCACAAGCCACTATTTTTAGGGGACTTGGTTGGGACGTTGAGTGGTTAATGACTGAGCTGTTTTAAATAGTTGGGTGCTTAGTTAATTTGGAGATTCTCAGTCTGTATGTATCATGTTTACAGTTGAGATCAGTCAGCACATTTCTGCTAAGTTTCAAGACTTAGGAAAGTGGTTGTCAGGCCTTTTATAGAGGGCCTTTTTAATGGAATTTTGGGTTTGTCCTAGAATTCCAGTAACCTTGAGGGCATAGTTTGGGATGTAACCTTTGGAGAGGCACTTTGCAATGGTATTGTTTTAAAATGTGAAATATTTGTTGCTACTAGTTTTCCTGTTTTTAATTAAATTTTGAAATGGTGCCTTCTTGGAGACAACTATTAAAAAAAAAGGTGAAACTTGGAAGTTAGACCATTTGCTAATCCCAGTTAATACCACTAACTCACATTGTGACATTTTGACCTCAGTTTCCTCAAGGAGAAAAATGAAGTGGGTTAAGATAAATCTGTAACATTTTTTTCTGTTTTGAGTTTCGCTGATTCTACCTGTGTACCTGAATCTTACTGCTCCTGCCAATAAGAGAGGAGCATGGGAAAGGAGGGCTAATGATGAGCAGTTTTAGGATTGAGACCGTAATGAAAGGATTGTGCATGGTTATCATACATTTGTGTTCTTTGGCAAACTTCAGTATAGGGTAGCGATTTATTTCTTATTACATGGTATAAAGCTATTTCTTAAGCATTGGAAAGAGTCTTTTATAAGAAGTTACCTTGCGTATTAGCCTCAAGGTAGAGGACTGATGCTCAGTTGAAATAGCGTGGCATTTCAGAGCCCAGTTCAACTTCAAGGGCTGAGGCACCTTAGTTGCTGCTTTTGTCATTTTAATTTGTTATCTCCAAGTGAGTCGTTTATATGTTTTTTGAAGGGTATCTGGAAGTAAAGAAACTCGTTTTACAAATGTTTGCTTACAAAGAATATATGAGGAAGGGTTATAGTAATATTTTCTCTGAGCAAGTTTATGGCCAGAAAGTTTAACTGTGTTATGTATGAAGAACTTGTTACTTTTTGTTTCCATTGCTGTCAGCTCTAGTTTGGGTCCCTACTACTTCTTAAAGAAATACATTCTCCTGTGGGCTGTTCCTCCCCTTTTAGGCTCTTTCCTCATCAGAGCGACTCTAGTCTTCCTTCTAATTGTTCTGGAAGTGGGCTTCTGGTTTTGTCACCCTCTTATTTGCTTAAGCAAGTGAAGTGCAGACTCAGTGCTCTGGGATTCAAGGTCCTCTGCAACGTGACTCCAAACCCCTTTCCACCTTCATCTCTCACTCCTCCCCTGGGTGTATGTCACGATTGCACATGTGCTTCTGTCTCCTACGCTTCTTTCATGCTTTATCATTCCCGGTTTTCAGATGCCGGCCTCTCCAGGTCTGTTGAAATGGGATCTTGCAGGACTCATTTAATATACAGTTAATTAATTGCAGTCTTTATTTTTCCATGAAGCCTGTGTGCCACCAAATGAGTGCAGTTATGTCTTCCTTTGATGCCTTGTGTAGCAACTGTTTCTCATGTTGCACTTACTTTACATGGCTTTGTTCTATTCCAAGAAAATGGCTGATAAAAAGTTTCCTCTACTGCAAGATTTTTTAATCCTTTTTAGCTCCTTTAAAACTTGGCTTATATTCATCATTTATCTTTTGCAGTGCTATACTTGTGATACAGGTAAGAGATTGAGGTTTTGAACTGAAAACAGTCCGAAGGCCTGTACAGATTTACTGTTAAACAGTCAGATAGCAAACTAGACTTGACGTATCCTGTTGTTCAGTTGATGTTTAGGAACAGATTGGCCCTATTTTTCAAGTTATGTCCCTTTATAGAAATTAAAATAAGTAGATGCATTTATAATAATGTAGGTACAGTATTGTCTAGATAGATGAAAAAACACAACCAGATTAATTTTTGAATTTCTAGCCTGTTTTACTTCTGTTATGATTACACAAATAGTGAGTGCATCTTTGTTTTGTGGGTACTGCGTTGCTCTTGTTAGGTATGACTCTCAGAAATATTCTAGCGTAAACTCCCCTGACCCATGTCATCTTTAAGAAAGCCACGACTGTGGGACAGACAGTGAGCTGAAGAGGCCTAATGTATGTGCTCTGAGTAAGGAATCTTAAGGAAGTGTCAGTGTTGGAAATGATCAGATGGCTAAGGCTTTCCCTTCAGTGACTGATAGTACCGAGGTTTAAAGTGACAGCTGGAATCTAAGAGAAGGAGAGATTAGCAAGAGGGGCATCTCCTTAATGCTCTGCTTGAAGGAACATATGATTATTTCTTTTAAGGACCTCTCTAGTTAGTCTGTGATGTTGGAGGTGCTCATTTTCTACCAGAGAAGCTTTGCATTTTTGTTGACTGGGAAATTTGTAAGCCTTAGCATAACAGATCAGAGGGTAGCAAATGAAGTCTTTATGCAGTTTTCTTAGTAACTCATCATTACCACCCTTAGCATTCTTGTATTTCTTCTTTGGTTTTCTGGAAGAGAGGTTTCTAACACACTCCTTCCCTTGCCTAATTGCTATATTTACTTGTTTTCCTTAGATTGTGTGTGTGTGTGTGTGTGTGTGTGTGTGTGTGTGGCTGAGCCATTGTTTGAGCTGATGGGGATTTTTACATACTTAACTATTGTCTTTTGAATGAGGTGGTCAGTGGTTAGTCTGAATTTTGATATTCATTCTGGAATCATTAAGATATTAGTACTTACAATACAGTAAACTATTTTACTTAATGAATGTTGTCAGGACTATTTTTCTAGGGAGTAGGATTATGCATCACTGACCATGACCCACTTTTTCATTCTCTTTTCTGCATAACAGAATCTCTCCTTCTGAATATTAATGGTCTGTCTGTTCTTTGTGTAACAGCAACAAAAAAGATGCCACTGGCTCATGATCAGTAGGACATGGATTCTGAGTTATTTTTCCAGAAGTAGGATGAGTATGTGTTCAGCTGTGCTTAGGCTTTTAATGGTCTGTTTTGTGATCAATGAGAGAAGTTTGTAAAACAGTTAACTAGTGCTGTAGTGCAGAAATGTAGACCTAAAAAAGAGGATTTGGTTTTCCAACTAGCCTAGTTCAAATCCTGGTGAATAGTTAACCAGACTGTTAAATCTTTGTTCATTTTTTATCTTTTAATAAAATATTATTAATAACATTTTAAGGATCTCAATTCAAATTGATAGTTATATGTATGTATTTAAAATCCAGTGAACTAGCTGTTACAGCTTTGTTTTTTCAGCTCACTGAAGTGGGGACTTGAGAAGTGTTGCAAATCCATGGATTGAAAGAGAAAGCATGTGTTTGTGTATGGCATTTTGCCCATAGTATCATGGTAAAAGTGAGTTTGCAAGGTGCTGTATGGATCCATCTTATTCAGAGTTGGATGTGACTATTTTGATGGCCCATAAATTTCTAGCATGAGAAACTCCTGTTTACAGAGTTAAGGTTCAAGTGTGTCCTCACTTTAAAATAGTAGCTGTGTTGATAAAGGTTACAAGTATTTTAAAAGGTTACGGTGGGTCATTATGGATATTCTGAGGTCAATTCTATTGAGTTTTGGTTTTTTGGAAGACTAAATATAGGGATGGAGTGGTGGGTGGTGTACAAGAATCTGCATGAAGGCAAAGGCCTTCTCAGCTTCCTTCAGAGAATATCCCCAGTGGTCTATTAATTGGAGTTGGTGGTGCTGGACTGACAGTCTATCTTTTAAAATGCTAGAGCCTCATTAAATCTCCTGTAATTGCAGCAATTATCCAATTTTAGTTCCCTTATTTAACTATGAGAAAATAGATTAAGGGATGAGCCCTCAAAATCACACTGTTAGTGTTGGTTGTGGAGGGCAGAATTCAGGTCTCAGGACTTAGCACTCTTTCCACTGCATGTGGGCTCTTTAATTGGCACTTGTACACATTCAAATTTTGGCCTTTGGTTGGAGTGGGACTTTGAGCAGACTTAAGAGATCAGAGGACTTTGAATATTTTGGAGGCAGCTGGAGTATTAATGGGTACCTGAGGAGTCTGAGGTGGAAGGAGGTATTCCCAAACATGTTTGAGTTAAAGTTTTTTCACTTCGCTCTTTGCTGAGGCCATGAAACCATTTGTTGCAGTTGTTTAAGGTGTCAGAATTAACATGAAAAGGTTTAAAATTATACCTTCCCCCAAATTAGTCTTATCTCAGTTTAGAAAGATTCAGCCCTGAGTGAAATAATGTGTTTGTGAACTGTAAAGTAAGATAAAATCATATTACTTTAGCGTCTTCTTGTGAATCTCGCTTTGCAATATCTGGGACCTCCTGGTAGGGAGGAAAGAAAGTGAAAAGAAGAGAAACAGATGAATTCTTACCCCCTACTTCCTTCTGTTCCTAGTGTAAGGTTATGGGAACTTTAAAGCTTAGAGTCTAATGTGCTATAATATCAAATCCCCTTTTGCATTTCATTTAACCAGTTTGTGCTACATGTATTCAAAATAGAAAAGACATGGGATCTTTCAAATTTTTATCTTTAGATCATAGCATGTATACATTTGTCTTAAACCTGAAAATACTACACTTCTGAGTCTTGGTAGGAAATAAGATCATGTGACATCATACGAATTTTCTTAAAAATGACATTACTTCTGTGATATATGTGGCATATTTTTATACACATGCAAGTGAAAAGTTGGAATAGTCCTTGATCTATGAGTTAAAAATATTAAAAGAAAATTTCTTAATATTTTTTATTAAACTATGGGACTTCCCTGGTGGCTCAGACAGTAAAGTGTCTATGTACAATGTGGGAGACCTGGGTTCGATCCCTGGGTCGGGAAGATCCCCTGGAGAAGGCAATGGCGACCCACTCCAGTATTCTTTTTTTTTTTTACTTTTTTATTAGTTTTTTATTTTTTTAATTTTAAAATCTTTAATTCTTACATGTGTTCCCAAACATGCACCCCCCTCCCACCTCCCTCCCCACAACATCTCTCTGGGTCATCCCCATGCACCAGCCCCAAGCATGCTGTATCCTGCGTCAGACATAGACTGGCGATTCAATTCTTACATGATAGTATACATGTTAGAATGCCATTCTCCCCAATCATCCCACCCTCTCCCTCTCCCTCTGAGTCCAAAAGTCTGTTATACATGGCTGTGTCTTTTTTCCTGTCTTGTATACAGGGTCGTCATTGCCATCTTTCTAAATTCCATATATATGTGTTAGTATACTGTATTGGTGTTTTTCTTTCTGGCTTACTTCACTCTGTATAATCGGCTCCAGTTTCATCCATCTCATCAGAACTGATTCAAATGAATTCTTTTTAATGGCTGAGTAATACTCCATTGTGTATATGTACCACAGCTTTCTTATCCATTCATCTGCTGATGGACATCTAGGTTGTTTCCATGTCCTGGCTATTATAAACAGTGCTGTGATGAACATTGGGGTACATGTGTCTCTTTCAATTCTGGTTTCCTCGGTGTGTATGCACTCCAGTATTCTTGCCTGGAAAATCCCATGGACGGAGGAGCCTGGTAGGCTGCAGTCCATGGGGTCACTAAGAGTCGGACACGACTGAGCAACTTCACTTTCACTTTCATGGGACTGTCACCATCATTATCAAGAAACATTTGTTTAGTGTTCGTATATTTTTAAGTAGAGGTTTTTTTTTTGTTTGTTTAAATTGAGATAGAGTTGATCTATAACATTATATTAGTTTCAAATATACAACATGAGTCCACATTTGTATACATTGTGAAATGATCACCAGGATAAGTCTGTCTATCACCACACATAGTTACAAACTTTTTCCCCTCTGATGAGACGTTTTAAGATCTATTCTCTTGGCAACTTTCAGATATACATACAGGATTATTAACTATTGTTACATGCTGTACATTACATTCCAAGCACTTAGAGCCTTTTTAAAGCCAAAATACAACCATGCCCATCCTCCATCTACGTCTGATATGGGTCTCTCCTTTACTTATAACTTCAGACTCGCCCCCCAACTGCATTTCTACTTGTGCCTTATTACTTATTCTGTCTATTCAACATATCAGCCTGTTTCTCTCATTTTAAAAGACAAAACAAAAATAAAGGTTTCTCACGGTCTTTTGTGTGTCTTTCCTTCTATCACTGACTTCTGAAAGAACAGGCTTCAGTAATGGTTCTCAAAGTGGTGTTTGTGGGCTCCAGGGGGATAGGTCCTCAGAACCTTTTGATGGGGTCTATCAGGTCAGAATTTTCATAATACTTTTAAGACATAATTGCCTTTTACACTTTATTGGCATTTTCATTGACAGTTTGAAAGCAATGCTAGTTAAAACCACTGTAACACGAATCTACACGGTTGGCCCCAAAATGTATTAGTCGTCGTGTTCTTCACTGTCACACGCTCTCAGTTTTGTTTTGTTTTGTTTTTAAAGCTGCTTTCTCTTAATTTCTTTGATGCAGCTGTAAAAAGTCTTTTCTCAGTCTCAAAAGTACGTGTCTTTGTTTTTTTTCTTCTGGTTGTGGTAAAATATACATAAAATTTACCATTTTAACTATTTTTTAGTTTATAGTTCAGTGGCATTCACATTGTTAGGCCATCGTCACCACTATCCATTTCCAGAACTTCTTCATGTTCCCAAATCGAAACTCTGTATCCATTAAGCACTAACTCCACATTCTTCCTTTTTCCTAGTCCCAGTAACCACTATTCTACTTACTGACCCTATGAATTTGACTATTCTAAGTACCTCATATAGCTGGAATCATACATAATTGTCCTTTTTTTATTGGCGTGTTTGACTTACCATAACATTTTCGAGGTTCATCCATGTTGTAGCATGTATCAGAATTTAAGTCTGAGTAATCCATGAATGGAATGTCACATTTTGTTTAGTCACCATCAGTGGACACAGTTTGGTCATTTCCACCTTCTGACTATTGTGAGTAACGCTGCTATGAATATAAGTGTATAAATATCTAGTCAAGCCCATGCTTTCATTTCTTCTTGGTAATGGACCCAGAAACAGAATTGCTGCATTATGTATGAATGATTCTATGTTTAATTTTTTGAGGAATTGTCATCCTGTTTTCCATAGTGGCCAGCTATACCATTTTAAGTTCTCATGTCCTCACCAACACTTGCTATTTTCTGTTTTGTTTCTTTTTAAAATTTTATAATGACCATCCAAGATGGGTGTGAAGTGGTGTATCATTCTGGTTTTGATTTGCATTTTCCCAAAGATAGGTGGTGTTGAACATCTTTTCATGTGCTTATTATTGGCCATTCATAAGTTCATATCTTTTTAATATCATAAGTTTAATATCATTTAAGAAATGGGAAGTATACATGAAGCACCTGCTGCATGGTGAAGTTTATGGTGGTATAATTGAGGAAGAGCGCTTAGGTGATTCAGTTGTGTGCTGAACCTTCTGCTTTTTTCGTGGAACACTTATTTTTCTTTGAAAGTGATTGATAAACTATGGTTATTCATTTAGATCTGGATATTTGGCTCACATTTTCTCAAAAAATGAAGTGAGACTGTCACTTCAAGGAAAACAAGTGTTGTTAATGACAGAATTTGATTTTTCGAAAGAAAGTTACAATTTTGGAAAACTTGTATCTGCCTCTGTGAACTTGATAGCTTCCTACTGCCTAAAGGCTTTTCTCAGGAGATAGGTGATAATGTTTCCAAATACAATTTTTAAAAAGGATAACACAATTTCTTAAACTCGGTTAACTGTTATTTTCCTAATACATGATGTTACTAATATAAGATTGACCATTGGGTTTTAATGTAAGCATGCAAAAAATTCAGTGATGTGGTTTGAGATATCATGTTGGAGTGACCTTTAAGAAGTGAGTAATTGTTATGTTTTGCTACGATAGCAGAGAAGAATATCCATAGGTATGTGAAAGGACTATTAAAATAGTCTTTGATCTTTACTTCATTACAGCCTTATGAACAGGAGTTGTGATGAGGTGTCTGAGGGACTGGTGACAGCAGGGAAGTTTGAAAGGAATATTCGTTTGGACTCGAATAGCTGGTTCACTTTAGAGTGCGTGCGTGCACGTTCAGTTGTGTCTGACTTTTTGCGACCTCATGGACCGTAGCCCACCAGGCTCCTCTGTCCACAGAATTTTCCAGACAAGAATACAGGAGTGGGTTGCCATTTTCTAATTCAAGGTATCTTCCCAGCCTAGGGACTGAACCAGTGAACCAGCATCTCTTGCATTTCCCGCATTGGCAGGCAGATTCTTTACCAGCTGGGCCACCAGGGAAGCCTGGTTCACATTAAGTGTATTAACTTTTTAAGAGTAATTTTGAGGAGTCGTATTCTCTAATATACTGCTTCTCAGACTCTCAGTAAGTATATGAATCACTTGGGGATTTGTTAAAAAGTAGCTTCTGACTCAGAGCATCTGGGGTAGGGCCTGGGGTTCTACATTACCAGCACTCTCTTAAGTGATGCCAGTGCTGCTGTTTCCACAGGTCACATTCTCCTTTAGACAGTCTCCTAGGAGAGGGAGAGAGAAAAAAATACCCTCTGAAGTGATCAGAGCAGTTCATGATGAATATCTGTTTTATTAATGGCCTTCAGATTGATCATTAGGAGACAACAGGACTAATGCAGGGATTCTTAAGTTTTACCTGGGGTGCTGTTGAACAGATTTCTGGACATAAATCCTAGAGATTTAATCTTCGGTTTAGAGATCTTTTGGGAAAACATCAAGTTTAATAAGCACTCCATATAATTCTGTTGTGTTGGGATTTTGATTGACATTACTCAAAACTGCCTGTTAACTTGGGGTTGAGCATATTGATATTATTGAGCATTCCTTTCCAAGAGCATAGCATCTCTATTTTATTGAAGTCATATGTGTAAGAATTACTAGAAACCTTGTTAGATTTTGTTTGAAAGAAACAAAGGATAAGGGGACATAGTACTTGTTGGGTGCCTGTGGGAAAGTTGCCTAGACTGTTTGAAAGGCTGATCTTTATTACACAGGTCCTTTAAGGTCAAGGGGGACAGTGCATTAATTCATTTACAGTTTATGGGGAAAATTTTTAGAAATACTGTTGGTATATATAGAACCTCACCATGGAAGGAAATAACTGGTTTTACTTCTTTCCTCAGCTTTCTTTCTATTGCATTTCTATAAATTATTTCACTTTGAAAAGAATTTGTTCTTAGAAAAGCTGTGATCATATCCTTTCAAAGGTATGACTTTCTGACAGATTACTTCAGGTGGGAATATTTTTAGGAAAGTTCCAGTGGGTATCTGAAATCTTTTCCCTGAGAGTTTCACTTTAGTCATTGTTAACCAGAAGTGCACATTATTATGCTCTTTCAGATAAAATATGTTCGAATATAAACCTACATGTCTTAAAGATCCACAATCTGTATGAGAAAACTAGTCTTGGTATCAGTGCTTTTAAGACAAAGCTTGTTTTAATTTTTTAATAGTACTTGTTCTGAATGAAATTTGAAATATCTTTTTATAGACCATTGTAACAGATAAAAATATCAATGATAAACATTATAAAGTTATTGCATAGTTGGCATATTTTGATAGAGACTTCTAATTATATAGAGAACTTTCTTCTACATTGCCAAATTTAATGTATTCACCAGTTCTTAAGTAGACATGGCAACAGAACTATGTCCATTTTTAAAGAGAAGGTATGTGAGGCTAACAAAGGTCAGGTACCCTTAGAAGCCAGTTCAGACAGTGTAAGGAAGGGGAGATATACACACACACACACACACACACACACACACATATATGTATATATATATATATAGTGTGCCAGAATTTGGAAAAGTTATAGTTGTTGTATATTCCAGTAGAAGTAGTAAAAACAAAACAAAACAAACTCTTTTTGGATAGCACATTTCTTTGAGAAGTTATATAGATACTTTCCTCAGGAAAATGTGCCTATATATAAATTGTGCAGATTTCAGAGAGTATATATGTATTATGCAAATTACCCCTGTGGTATATTCCTTGATTTTTATAATTTAAAAATGTATTCAAGCTTTTGTGTTTTAGTAGCTTAGATAGTAGTGGCTATAGGTACTAATACATGAAAATAAAGTCCAAGAATATAGAGAATTCATTTTTCTAACCTATATACTTACTTGATTTTGGGGAGGAGATTCTGCTGCTGATGCCAATATTTGGGGGTATGTGTGTGTGTCTGTATTTAAAGGTTTTGTGTACAGTTTCTCTCAGTAAGATTGGCTTTTCTATTAAAAGTGCATAAAATGTTTGTAAGGCTGTGTTGAACCTTATCGCTGAGTATCAGAAGAATTTGACCAAATTCTTCCTTACCAATATGCTGTGGTCATTAACAGTATGCACAGATGGGTTGTAGGTGTGCCCAGATGGTTCCCCTCGGCCCTCAAAGTGGCCCTGTTGTGGTTGGAGGTCCCTGCTGGTCAACTCAGACTGAAAGCAGACTCTGTCATTCACATCATTTCCCCAGGGCGCTGGCCAGGTGGTTGGGAAGCACCGAGTTGGATAATAATACTGGATGGTTTTCTATTAGTAGGATAAATACGGATTCAGTCAATGGAATATTAAGCCCAGGGAGTGTTAGAGGCCCGTGAGAAAAATATGCGCCACTCGACCTGACAGGTCTAATTAATCAAGAAATGAATTTGAGCTGTCTTTAAAAAGGAGGAATTATGCTGGCTAGTCTTTCAGTTTGAGTCTTGTGTTTAATAACATCAAGATAAACCAACTTGGAACTTGTAGAGTGTGCTTTTCTTAGGCTTACACAGAATGTTTAAATATGTATCTGTTTTCTGAGCCAAGGTTTTGCTATCAGGCCTTGAAGTAATAGATACTGGCCCTCTCCTGATACTTTGGCTCCATGGGGTGATTTTTCTCAGCAGTTCCCTCCTCCTCTTCTGAAGTAATTACAGAAGGCGCTGTGTTTACTTGGCACGCTTTGAACTCGTTAGACAAAGTGCATGCATAAGCATCAACATGTTAGGGCCAGTGTAGTGATAAGGGATAATACCAGGAGAAGTTAACATATCCTGTTCAGTGCACTCTATCTTCTGTGACTTTAAAGAAGATATTTCTCTTGTTTGAATCATGTGGAATTACCATGCTTCCCAGCTATCTCATGCACAGTCATAACCATTTTTTGTGGTTTTTATTTGCTAACCATAGCTGTTATGTATGATTTTAATTCTGCTTTAATGAACCAGATAGTGGAATGTAGTTATGGACAGAAGTTGTGTAGTGTTAAGTTAGCTTAATTTCTATGTGTTGAAAAAAATGGGTTTTGCCTTCTCTCATCATTTCATGTTAATGTCTTAAATTGGAATGGGTTGAACTTCAGCTGTCTTCAAACCTGGAAATAAAGCTGTTTTCATTTAATAAAAATATAATTTATATTGTAAATATCGAAAAAATGGGGAAGGGTTCACTTACTAATGGGATTTAGATTGAATTGCCTTGCTTATCTACAGTAAATATCTGATACTGAAATTATAAACAAGTTTTCGGAGGGTGAGTGTTTTAAAGGCTTTGTAAACCTTCGAAGGTAAAGAATCAGCCAGCAATGCAGGAGACCTGGGTTCAGTCCCTCGGTTGGGAAGATATCCTGGAGAAGGGAATGGCTACCCACTCTAGTATTCTTGCCTGGAGAATTCCATGGACAGAGTAGCCTGGTAGGCTATAGTCCATTGGGTCGTGAAGAGTTGGACACTGTTGAGCAACTAACATACACAGTATTTCAAAAGTTTTTTAAAGAAGAGTTTTCTTTTAGTATTTTTTTTCCTAACGGCAGTTGTCCAAAATATTTTAAGGTAGAGTTAAAACATTCCGTAGAGTTCATTTTCATTTGCCTAGTGTTCGTGTTTTACCTGTCCTTTACTCCCCCTCAGTATCTGTGTGATGGATTTATTCACAAATTCCCCAAATCTCTATCTCTGTAGTATACTCCTTGCCTCTGTTGTAGACATGATCTAAAAAACCTGAACTTCTCACCAAATCAACAACTTCTCTGACTCCATTGGAAGGGAAGCCCACTCATAGTCACCTAGGTGAGAAACAAGAGAAGAGTTTGTCATTTCCTTTCTATAAATATCTTTATTTTGCCTGGACTGTTAAAGTAGCTCTGTGGGGGTGTGGGAGTGTATGTATGAATGTCCCAGTAACTTCGTGTTAATCCTCTTCCTGTATCTGTTTGAGACTTCTTTCTTCATACTGAAATTCCTTTCTAATTTGTCTCTTCTTCTGCCCTTGACTTCTCTTCACTTGTCAAACAATGCTGGATAATTATTATCTTTTATAAAAATTCTTTTCTTTTTAATCTTTTTGGACTGATTAAGGTTCTCTTTATCTTATTCTCCCACCTCCCAGTAATTGGAAGCTATATATATATATTTTTTCCCTCTTATTTTTTTAGTAGTTGTTTAATAGAAGACTACTTCCCAGGTGGCACAGTGGTAAATAATCTGCCTGTCAATGAAGGAGACGGAAGAGACGCCGATCGAATCCTGGGTCAGGAAGACCCCCTGGAGTAGGAAATGGCAACCCACTCCAAAATTCTTGCTTGGAACATTCCATAGACAGAGGAGCCTGGCGGACTGCAGCGCATGGGGCTACAAAGAGTCAGACATGACTGAGGAACTGGGCACAACAATAGAAGGCTATAGTTAATATTTCTTTAATGCATGAATATTATGAGAACTGTAGAATGTGCCAACTCCTCCATAGCATCACCGTTCTCTCATCCTGATTTATGATGTCATTGTCCAGGATTTTGCAACTATTGTCTCTTTTCATTATAAATTGGAATTATACTTAGTGTTTTATATTGTTGTTCAGTTGGTTAAGTTGTGTCTCACTTTTTGTGACACCATGGACTGCAGCACTCCAGGCTCCTCTGTCCTCAACTATCTCTTGGAGTTTGGTTGAATTCATGTTCATTGAATCGCTGATGCCATTCAGCCATCTCATTCTCTGCTACCCTCTTCTTCTTTTGCCTTCAATCTTTCCCAGCATCAGGGTCTTTTCCAGTGAGTCAGCTCTTTGCATCAGGTGGCCTTGGTATTGGAGCTTCAGTATCAGTTCTTCCAGTGAATGTTCAAGGTTGATTTCCTTTAGGATTGACTGGTTTGATCTCCTTGCAGTCCAAGGGACTCTCAAGAGTCTTTTCTAGCACTGCAGTTCAAAAGCATCAATTCTTCCACACTCAGCCTTCTTTATGGTCCAACTCTCACATCCATACATGATTACTGGAAAACCTATAGCTTTGAATATACAGACCTTTGTCAGCAAAGTAATGTTTCTGCTTTTTAATACACTCTGCAGGTTGGTCATAGCTTTCCTTCCAAGGAACAAATGTCTGAATTTCATGGCTGTAGGCACTGTTCACAGTGATCTTGGAGCCCAAGAAAATAAAATCTGTCATTGTTTCTGCTTTTCCCCCTTCTGTTTGCTGTGAAGTGTTGGGACCAATGCCATGATCTTCATTTTTTTTAATGTTGAGTTTTAAGCCAGCCTTTTCACTCCTCTCTTTCATCTGCATCAAGAGGCTCTTTAATTCCTCTTCACTTTCTGCCATTAGAGTGATATAATCTGCATATCTGAGATTATTGATGTTTCTCCCGGCAATCTTGATTCCAGCTTGTGATTCATCCTGCCCCATATTGCACGTTTTACTCTGCGTAGAAGTGAAAAAAGCAAGATGACAATATACAGCCTTGTTATACTGCTTTCCAAATTGTGAACCAGTGAGTTGTTCCACATCCAGTTCTAACTGTTGCTTCTTGACCCACATACAGGTTTCTTAGGAGACAGGTAAGGTGGTCTGGTATTTCCATCTCTTGAAGAATTTTCCACAGCTTGTTGTGATCTGCACAATCAAAGGCTACACTAAAGTGTAGTCAATGAAGCAGAAGTAGATGTTTCTCTACTTTCTCCATGATGCAGTGAACTGATTATTTGATCTCTGGTTCCTCTGCCTCTTGGTTTTTTTTTTTTTAAATTTTTATTTTTACTTTAGTTTACTTTACAATGCTGTATTGGTTTTGCCATACATTGACATGAATCCACCACGGGTGTACATGTGATCCCAAACATGAACCCCCCTCCCACCTCCCTCCCCATAACATCCCCCTGGTCATCCCCGTGCACCAGCCCCAAGCATGCTGTATCCTGCATCAGACATAGACTGGCTATTCGATTCTTACATGATAGTATACATGTTTCAATGCCATTCTCCCAAATCATTCCACCCTCTCCCTCTGAGTCCAAAAGTCCACTATACACATCTGTGTCTTTTTTGCTGTCTTGCATACAGGGTCATCATTGCCATCTTTCTAAATTCCATATATATGTGTTAGTATACTGTATTGGTGTTTTTCTTTCTGGCTTACTTCATTCTGTATAATCGGCTCCAGTTTCATCCATCTCATCAGAACTGATTCAAATGTATTCTTTTTAACGGCTGAGTAATACTCCATTGTGTATATGTACCACAGCTTTCTTATCCATTCATCTGCTGATGGACATCTAGGTTGCTTCCATGTCCTGGCTATTATAAACAGTGCTGCGATGAACATTGGGGTACATGTGTCTCTTTCAATTCTGGTTTCCTCGGTGTGTATGCCCAGCAGTGGGATTGCTGGGTCATAAGGCAGTTCTATTTGCAATTTTTTAAGGAATCTCCATACTGTTCTCCATAGTGGCTGTACTAGTTTGGATTCCCACCAACAGTGTAGGAGGGTTCCCTTTTCTCCCCACCCTCTCCAGCATTTATTGCTTGCAGACTTTTGGATTGCAGACATTCTGACTGGTGTTAAGTGGTATCTCATTGTGGTTTTGATTTGCATTTCTCTAATAATGAGTGATGTTGAGCATCTTTTCATGTGTTTGTTAGTCATCCGTATGTCTTCTTTGGAGAAATGTCTATTTAGTTCTTCGGCCCATTTTTTGATTGGGTCATTTATTTTTCTGGAATTGAGCTGCATAAGTTGCTTGTATATTTTTGAGATCAGTTGTTTGTCAGTTGCTTCATTTGCTATTATTTTCTCCCATTCAGAAGGCTGTCTTTTCACCTTGCTTATAGTTTTCTTTGTTGTGCAGGAGCTTTTAATTTTAATTAGATCCCATTTGTTTACTTTTGCGTTTATTTCCAGAATTCTGGGAGGTGGATCATAGAGGATCCTGCTGTGATGTATGTCGGAGAGTGTTTTGCCTATGTTCTCCTCTAGGAGTTTTATAGTTTCTGGTCTTACATTTAGATCTTTAATCCATTTTGAGTTTATTGTTGTGTGCGGTGTTACAAGGTGATCTAGATTCATTCTTTTAAAAGCGGCTGACCAGTTTTCCCAGCACCACTTGTTAAAGAGACTGTCTTTACTCCATTGTATATTCTTGCCTCCTTTGTCAAAGATAAGGTGTCCATATGTGTGTGGATTTATCTCTGGGCTTTCTATTTTGTTCCATTGATCTATATTTCTGTCTTTGTGCCAGTGCCATACTGTCTTGATGACTGACCAGAAAATTACCAGAGCTAATCAATGAATATAGTAAAGTTGCAGGATATAAAATCAACACACAGAAATCCCTTGCATTCCTATACACGAATAATGAGAAAGTAGAAAAAGAAATTAAGGAAACAATTCCATTCACCATTGCAACGAAAAGAATAAAATACTTAGGAATATATCTACCTAAAGAAACTAAAGACCTATATATAGAAAACTATAAAACACTGATGAAAGAAATCAAAGAAGACACTAATAGATGGAGAAATATACCATGTTCATGGATCGGAAGAATCAATATAGTGAAAATGAATATACTACCCAAAGCAGTTTACAAATTCAATGCAATCCCTATCAAGCTACCAGCGATATTTTTCACAGAACTAGAACAAATAATTTCAAGATTTGTATGGAAATGCAAAAAACCTCGAATAGCCAAAGCAATCCTCTGCCTCTTTGAAACCCATCTTTTATATCTGGAAGTTTTCGGTTCAGGTACTGCTGAAGCCTTGCTTGAAGGATGTTGAGCGTAACCTTTCTAGCATGTGAAATGAGCTCAGTTGTCTGGTAGTTTGAACATTCTTTCTCATTGTCCTTCTTTGGGATTGGAATGAAAATGACCTTTTCCAGTCTTGTGGCCACTGCTGAGTTTTCCAGATTTGCTAACATATTGAGTACAGCACTTTAGCAGTATCATCTTTTAGGATTTGAAATAGCTCGGCTGAAATTCTGTCACCTCCACTGACTGTGTTCATAGTAGTGCCTCTTAAGGCCCACTTGACTTCAAACTCCAGGATGTCCTGCTCTAGGTTAGTGACCCTACCGTTGTGGTTATCCAGGTCATTAAGACCTTTTTTGTATAGTTCTTGCCACCTCTTCTTAATCTCTTCTGCTTCTGTTAGGTCCTTACAATTTCTGTCCTTTATCGTGTGCACCCTTGCATGAAATGATGCCACGATCTCTCCAGTTTTCTTGATAAGATTTCTAGTCTTTCCCATTCTGTTGTTTTCCCCTGTTTCTTTGCATTGTTTATTTCTTACCTCTCCTAGCGATTTTCTTGAACTCTGTACTCAACGGGGTCTTTCTTTCCCTTTCTCCCTTTTGCTTAACTTCTCTTTTTCCCTCAGCTATTTGTAAAGCCTTCTCAGACAACTACTTTGCCTTCTTGCGTTTCTTTTTCTTTGGGATGATTTTAGTCACTGTCTCCTGTACTGCGTTATGAACCTTTGTCCATAGTTATTCAGGCGCTCTGACTATCAGATCTAATCCCTTGAATCTATTCGTCACCTCCTCTGTATAATCATAAGGGATTTGATTTATGTCATACCTCAATCGCTTAGTGGTTTTCCTTCTTCAGTTTTAAGCCTGAGTTTTGCAATAAGGAGTTCATGATTTGAGCCAGTCAGCTCCCAATTTTTGTTTTTGCTGACTGTAAAGAGCTTCTCTACCTTTGGCTGCAAAGAACATAATCAGTCTGATTTCAGTTTTGATAATATGGTCATGTCCATGTGTAGAGTCCTCTCGTGTTGTTGGAAAAGGGTATTTGTTGTGACCATTGTGTTTTCTTGACAAAACTCTGTTAACCTTTGCGCTGCCTCATTTTGTACTCCACGGCCAAACTTGCAGTGTTCAACAGTTATCTTCTTTTTTTTCCCCCCTTCTTTTCTTTCTTGTATGTTAGGCTTTCCATCCAGACTCAGCTGCTTTTACTCTGAAACATTCTTCCTTTTAAGTTCTTTTAATCAAGGTCATTTTGTTAGTTTGAGAAATTTTTTATTTTGTCTTCACTCTAAAAAGACTTACTTGATACAGAATTATAGGCAGATAGTTTGTTTCTTTCAGCATTTAGGTATCATTTCTCTGTCTTCTTCCTTTTATTTTTGAGAGGTTGGACGCTGATCAGTTTTGTGGGTAATCTGCATTTTCTTACTGGTGGCTTTGATATTTTCTGTTTGTTGCTGTGTTCTTTTACTGTGATGGTGTAAGTTTGGTTTTCTGTTATTGTAGAGTCCTTGAGTTTTCTGAATCTGCTGATTGGTGTTTTTCATCAGTTGTGGACAACTCTCAATGATATCCTTTCTAATAATGCCTTTTCTCAGTTCTCTTAGGTGATGGATGTATGTTGAATCTTTTCACCGTGTCCTCCAAGCCTCATGACTTCTCTTTCTCATTTCCCGTCTTTGACCCTTTGTCCTGCATTTTGGTAGTGCCATCATTCTGTGCATTCAGCTTCTTTTCCCGGTTTTGCTCCTTTATGTGTACTTCATCTGTGGTTTCCCCTTTTCAGTTACTGTATTTTTCATATTAGAAATTCAGTTTGTATTATAAAATTGCCTGGTCAGTTCTCTGGGCCTTGTCAATTTTGATAACCTCTTAGTCCCTTTTTATACTTTTATTTTCCTATTTTGTTTCTTTAAATCTGTGGAACTTTGTTATTTAATATTCCGTGTTTGGTAATTCCAGTATTTTTTAAATCTTTTCTGGTCTTATTGTGTAGTTTGATTGTTCCTTCTGACTTTTGTTCATGGTGGCTGGTTTCTTGAATGCTCAGTGATTTCCTTCCTTCTTTTAAAAATGTTTGTTTGTTCTGTGCTCACAGTCTGTAGAATCTCACTGAACAGAGTTTTTTGAGGTTTTAGTGCCTTCCTCTAGAGAATAGGAGTTTCTCTCTACCAGAATTCTGGGTGTACCCATCTGAGCTATTAATAAATTGTTGGTTTAGAATTTTTTTTTCCTGAAAAGTTTCAGGCGACTCTCCCAGTTTTTTCAGAGCTGAGGCTAAGGCCAGTGCATGCATCTCTTTAGCATCATCTGTGGGATGCATTGGTTTTGCTTTGTAGATGGATCCAGGCTTTATGTGGTGGTCCCATTGTGGCCTTCCGCCTTATTCCAGTGTTGGCCTCTGTCTAGTGAAGCTTATGGATTCATGCATTTTTCTTGTTTCTTTTTGCTTCAAGGAATTCTCTTGATCTGTCTCCATGATTATGTTCCAGCATTTTAAGGACTACTATACTAGGAAAAATGGCACCCCACTCCAGTACTCTTGCCTGGAAAATCCCATGGATGGAGGAGCCTGGTGGGCTGCAGTCCATGGGGTCACTAAGAGTCAGACACGACTGAGTGACTTCACTTTCCACTTTTCACTTTCATGCATTGGAGAAGGAAATGGCAACCCACTCCAGTATTCTTGCCTGGAGAATCCCAGGGACTGGGGAGCCTGGCAGGCTGCCGTCTATGGGGTCGCACAGAATCAGACATGACTGAAGCGACTTAGCAGCAGCAGCATACTAGGAAACATACTATACTATACTAAACATACTATAAACTGTACTATACTGGGAAACTAGGATCATAGCAAACTGTGGAAAATTCTTAAAGAGATGGGAATATCAGGCCACCTGACTTGCCTCTTAAGAAATCTGTAAGCAGGTCAGGAAGCAACAGTTAGAACTGGACATGGAAAAACAGACTGGTTCCAAATATGGAAAGGAGTATGTCAATGCTGTATATTGTCACCCTGCTTATTTAACTTCTATGCAGAGTACATCATGAGAAACGCTGGGCTGGATGAAGCACAAGCTGGAATCAGGATTGCCGGAAGTATCAGTAACCTCAGATATACAGATGACACCACCCTTATGGCAGAAAGTGAGGAATAACTAAAGAGCCTCTTGATAAAAGTGAAAGAGAGTGAAAAAGTTGGCTTAAAACTCAACACTCAGAAAATGAAGATCATGGCATCTGGTCCCATCACTTCATGGCAAATAGATGGGGAAACAGTGGAAACAGTGAGAGACTTTATTTTTCGGGACTCCAAAATCACTGCAGATGGTGATTGCAGCCATGAAATTAAAAGATGCTTGCTCCTTGGAAGAAAAGTTATGATCAACCTAGACAGCATATTAAAAAGCAGAGACATCACTTTGCCAACAAAGGTCCATCTAGTCAAGGCTGTGGTTTTTCCGGTTGTCATGTATGGATATGAGAACTGGACTATAAAGAAAGCTGAGAGCTGAAGAGTTGATGCTTTTGAACTGTGGTGTTGGAGAAGACTTTTGGGAGTCCCTTGGACTGCAAGGAGATCAACCAGTCCATCTTAAAGGAAATCAGTCCTGAATATTTGTTGCACGGACAACAAATATTTGATGCTGAAGCTGAAACTCTGGTACTTTGGCCACCTGCTGCGAAGTACTGACTCATTTGAAAAGACCCTGATGCTGGGAAGGATTGAAGGTGGCAGGAGAAGGGCATGACAGAGGATGAGACGGTTGGATGGCATCACTGACTCAATGGACATGAGTTTGAGTAAACTTCAGGAGTTGGTGAAGGACAGGGAGGCCTGGTGTGCTGCAGTTCATGGGATTGCAAAGAGTCGGACACGACTGAGCGACTGAGGTGGACTGATAACTAGGAGAGGTGATCTACCTTGACTCTGTAGTCTGCCTAACGTTGCTAGAAGCCGAAATTGTCATTTAAATTTTAATATGGTAAAATTTATTAGTTTTCATCTTTCTAGTCTTTAAAGTAACTTAACGTAAGAAATTCAGTCATACATACCTTTACTTCATTTTCTTTTAAAACTTTTAATGTTTTATTTTTTAATATATATATCTTTGTCATCAAATTTCTATTTGATGTGTTATGGGATAGTGCTCTAATTGATTTATCATTTTTCCAGTGATATATATGCAGTGTTTCTGATGCCATTTATACATTTTTAGATAGCTTTCATATATAAGTAGATTTGTTTCTGAGTTTGTTATTCAGTGGTTCTTTGTTTCTGTGCCATTACCATATAGTATCATCAGAGTTTATAATTTTGATATTTGGGAAAGTGACTAACCCCGTTCCTTTATCTTATTTCTTTGAAAAATATTGTTAGCTAGTCTTAGTTCTTTGTACTTCCATGTGAGTCTTAGAATCAGGACATCCAATTCCATGAAAAACTATTAAGGTTTTATTTAAATGATATTGACTTTATCAAATCTGCGAGAAATTAAAAGCTTTGTAACATAGAGCCTTCTTTTTCATAAATATATAGATATAGGAAGCTGCACTTATTTCAGTTTTCTTTGTCTTGTATTAATGTTCTATGATTTACCTCATACGTCTCTCACACATTTTCTAGTTGATTTATTCCTTGGTGCTTTTGTTGGTGATATTATTGATATCATAAATAATATCTTTATTTTTTCTCTTAATTGCTCCTGTATAGGAATATAACTACTAGAGAATTACTTTCTGATGGTAATCTGATGAATATAAACCTTTGCCTAAAATCCTTCTGTGATTTCCTTATCTTCTGCAGGGCAGGGTTCAGTCATCTTAGCATAATGATCTTAGCAATAATCTTTCATGATGAGGATTATTTCTGACTCTTTACCATGCCTCACCCATAACTTCATGTTTTGAGACCTGTGTTTCAGCTGTAAGGAGCTAGTTGTAATTCTTTGAATATAGCTTAAAATATAAGCTTTATTGGAATATAATTTATATATAATTTAATTTAATTTAAAATGTATGATTTAATGAAGTTTAGTATATTTTAGTATATAGATCTTTCTCAGCTTCAGTTCAGTCAGTTCAGTTGCTCAGTCGTGTCCTACTCTTTGTGACCCCATGAATTGCAGCACGCCAGGCCTCCCTGTCCATCACCATCTCCCGGAGTTCACTCAGACTCACGTTCATCGAGTCCGTGATGCCATCCAGCCATCTCATCCTCTGTTGTCCCCTTCTCCTCCTGCCCCCAATCCTTCCCAGCATCAGAGTCTTTTCCAGTGAGTCAACTCTTCGCATGAGGTGGCCAAAGTACTGAAGTTTCAGCTTTAGCATCATTCCTTCCAAAGAAATCCCAGGGCTGATCTCCTTCAGAATGGACTGGTTGGATCTCCTTGCAGTCCAAGGGACTCTCAAGAGTCTTCTTCAACACCACACTTCAAAAGCATCAATTCTTCGGCGCTCAACCTTCTTCACAGTCCAATTCTCACATCCATACATGACCACCGGAAAAACCATAGCCTTGACTAGATGGATCTTAGTCGGCAAAGTAATGTCTCTGCTTTTGAATATGTTGTCTGGGTTGGTCATAACTTTTCTTCCAAGGAGTAAGCGTCTTTTAAGTTCATGGCTGTAGTCACCAGCTGCAGTGATTTTGGAGCTATGTCCCAGTAAACCTATTGTATGTTGAAAATACAAATTGAAAGTATTTTAATTCACCTAACCTATCAAACATCATAACTTAGCCTGCCTTACGTTGAACATCCTCAAAATACTTATATTTGCCCACTTAGAGGTGGGCAGAATCATCTGACACATAACGTGTTTTGTAGTAAAGTATTGACTGTCGTGTAATTTACTGAATGCCTGTAAGTGTTTCAGTTGTTACTGTTGTGATCATTGGGCTGACTGGGAGCTGGGACTCACTGCTGTTGTCCTGCATTACAAAAGAATGTCCTACTCTATAACCCTACCTCAGGAAAATATCAAAGTTTGAAATGTGAAATATGTTTCCTACTGAATGTCTATTGGTTTTGCACCATCATAAATAAAGTCATAAGTTGAAACATAGTAAGTCAGGGACTGTCTGTATATTTAGTGTATTTGGATCACCACAACTGTTAATTCTAGACTGTTTTCATCAACCCCAGAGAAGCCCTGTACTCATTGTCAGTCACTTCCCATTTTTCCTTCCTGGTTCCAAACCCTTGCAGTGAGCATTCTGTTTCTTTTCTTTATGGATTTGCCTGTTCTGGGCATTTCATGTAAATGGGGTCATATGTAGCCTTTATGTCTGACTTCTTTCACTTAGCATATTTTCAAATTTCATTCATGTCTTAGCATGTATCCTATGTCATTCATTTTTATGGCTGAATCATTACATTCTTTGGGTAATACTACATTTTATTTGTATATCAGTTGATGGACATACGTGTTGTTTCCACTTTTTGGCTGTCATCAGTAATGCTGTTACGAACATTTGTGTACAAGTTTTTGTACACAAAACTTGTGTAAATTTTATCAGGTGAAGGATTTGTAAGTATCAACTTGTGTGAATGTATATTTTCAGTTCTTCAGGGTATATTTTTAGGAATAGAGTTACTGGATTGTATGGTAACTCCATGTTTATCTTCTTGGGGAACTGCCAGAGTTTTCCAGAGTGACTGTATTCTCTTGAAATTTATGAAGGTTTCTAGTTTTTGTGTGTTTTCACCAGTGCATTGTCTTTTTGACTAAAGCCATCCTAGAGGGTGTGGAGAGGTATCTCATTATGGTTTTGATTTGTATTTCCTTAATTACTCATGATCCTGGGCAACTTTTCCTGTGCTTATTAGTCATTTATATATCTTCTTTTGGGCTTCCCTGATGGCTCAGCTGATAAAGAATCCACCTGCAATGCAGGAGACTTGGGTTCGATCCCTGGGTTGGGAAGATCCCCTGGAGAAGGGATCTTCTACAGGGAGAACAGCTACCCACTCCTATATTATGGCCTGGAGAATTCCATGGGCTGTATAGTCCATGGGGTTGCATAGAGTCAGACATGACTAAGTAACTTTCACTTTGGAAAATTGCTATTAAAATCTTTTGCTCTTTGATTGAATTATTAGTCTTTTATTGTTCAATGGTAAGAGTTCTTCATAGATTCTAGATACTAGATTTTTATCAGGTGAAGGATTTGTAAGTATCTTCTCCCTTTCTTTGGATTATCTTTCACATTTTTGAGAGTTTCAAATTGAATATTTTATTAACAGCACAGTTGTCTTTTTCACCTTAATAGTGTTCTTTGAAGCATAAACATTTAGCATTTGATAAATTTCCAATTTTTTCCCCCTTTGGTTGACTGTACTTTGGTGTCATGTTAACACCATTGCTTAGTCCAAGGTCATGATGACATACACCTATATTTTCTTCTTTTATTATTATTATTTTTTAATGAAGTGACTTTATTTATTATTTATTTATTTTTTGACCACACTGTGCAGCATGTTCTCCAGCTAGGGATCAGACCACACCCCCTGAGTTAGAAGGTGGAGTCTTAGTCACTGGACTGCCAGGGAATTTCTTCTTCTGTGTTTTATAATTTTTGCTCTGAAGTTTAGGTCTTTCATCCATTTTGAGTTAACTTTATGTGGGGTGAGGTGGAAGTCCCACTTCATTCATTTACACGTGACGATTCAGTTGTCCTAGCACCATTTATCGAAAAGACTTTTCTCATTCTGTTGTCATTCTTACTGGATATCAATTGACCATAAATGTATGGGCTTATTTTTGAGCTCTCAGTTCTCTTCCATTGATCTATATATGTCTGTCCTTCTGCCACTAACACACTGTTTTGATTGTTGTAGCTTGGTAGATAGTTTTAAATTTTTTTATTCTTTAAAACTTTTTTTTGGCTATGCTAGGTCTTCATTGTGTGGGCTTTCTCCACTTGCCATGAGCAGCGGCTACTCTTCCTTGCAGTGTAGTATGCAGGCTCCTCATTATGGTGGCTTCTCTTGTTGCAGAGCACGACTGGAGGTGTGAGGGCTTCAGTGGTGTGTCTCACAGGCTCTAGAGGGCAGGCTCAGTAGCTGTGGCACGTGGGGTTAGTTGCCCAACCACATGTGGAATCTTCCTGTAACAGGGATTGAATCTGTGTCCCTTGCATTGGCAGGCAGATTCCCAACAACTCTACCACCAGAGAAGTCCAGTAGTTTTGCATTTGGAAAGTGTGAGTGAGTCCTTCAACTTTTTTGTTTTCAAGACTGTTTTTAAGTCCCTTGAGTTTCCATATGAATTTTAAGGTCAACTTGTCTAGTTCTAGAAAAAAAAAGGAGAGGGGACTTGATAGGGATATTGGGAGTTTGTTTTTTCTTTTTTAATAGGAATTTTGGTTGTACTTGGGGATTATTACTGTTTTAAGAGTTCATTCTTCTAGTCCATGAATGAGGGATGCCTTGACACTTACTTAGATCTTTAATTTCTTTCAGTGATGTTCTGTACTCTTCAGTATACAAATCTTTCATCTCTTAAATTTACTTTTTTTTTTTTTAAAGATTATTGCTGCTGTTGTCAGTGGAATTGTTTTCTTAATTTCTCAGATTGTTCATTGCTACTGTATAGAAATACAGTTCATTTTTACAATAATGATTGGGTATCATGTAACCTGCTTAATGTGTTTATTAGCTCTTTTTGTGTGGGTGTTTCAGGATTTTCTATGTACCAGATTATGTTATTTACAAATAGATAATTTCACTTTTAAATTTGAATGATCTTTCATTTATTTTTCTTAGTTAAATTACCCTGGCTAGAGTCAGCACCATATTGAATAGAAGTGGAAAGAACAAACGTGCTTGTCTTGTTCCTGATTGCACAGGGAACGTTTTCATCTTTCACTATTGAGTGGATTTTTCACATGGTTTTCTTTTTTTATTGAGATGATCATGTGCTTTTTGTTTATTTTACTAACATGTTTTATTATGTGATTTTTATATGTTGATCCAGCCTTCTGCACTCCTGCCCACTTGGTCACGATATATAATCCTTTACATTCCTGGATTTGGTTTGCTATTGTTTTGTTGAGGATTTTCACATTTGTATTCATCAGGGACATTGGCTTGTAATTTCTTGTGACATGTTTGGTTTAATAGAATGCATTAAAAAGTGTTTCCTTCTCTTGGAATTTGTGAAGGATTGGTGTAATTCATCTTTAAACATTTGACACAATTCACTAGTGAAGTCATTTGGACATGGGCTTTTCTCGGTTGGATGTTTTTTGATTACTAATGCAGTTATCTTTGGGAGCTTCCCAGGTGATGTGGTGGTAAAAAATCCATCTACCAATCAATGTAGGAGACCCAAGAGGCTGGGGTTTGATCCCTGGGTCAGGAAGATCCACTGGAGGAGGAAATGGCAGTCCACTCCAGTATTCTTGCCTGGAAAATCCCATGGATGGAGGGACCTGGCAGGATACAGTCCATGGGGTTACAAAAAGTCAGACATGACTTAGTGACTGAGAATGAACATGGATGGATGGCAGTATCTTTATTTGCTACAGTTATTATAATTTTTTAAATTTATTTTTTGTTGTGCTGGGTCTTCGTTTCTATGTGTGGGCTTTCTCCTGTTGTAGTGAGCAGAGCTACTCTTCATTGCAGTGTGCGGGCTTCTCATTGCAGTGACTTACCTTGTTGCAGAGCACAGACTTTAGGCACGTGGGCTTCAGTAATCGTAGTTACCGTCCAACTTTTTCATCTGTACGTGACTATTGGATAAACTATAGCTTTGACTATTTGGACTTTTGTCAGCAAAGTGATGTCTTTGCTTTTTGATCGGCTGTCTAGGTTTGTCATAACTTTTCATATGGGCCATAATTTCCTGTTTCTTTCCATGCTGATAAATTTTTGTTGAAAAATACATGTTTTAAATGACATATGTGGCAATTCTGGAAATCAGATTCCTCCACTCCCTAGGATTTACTGGTTTTTTTTTTTTTCATTTAGTGACTTTTCTTCAGAAATTGTATAAAGCCTGAATTTTTTTTTCTTTAATGAGAAAAAGACTGGTCTTTGCTCTGCTAGTAAATAGTCAGATAATGATAGAACAGATATTTCCTTAAACACCTGGAATCCATAAGTCTTCCAGCTTTTGCCAAAGGACTTTATGTATGTGTTGGCATAAATTCAGTTCTCTCATGCAATTTACAACTCTACTTTACTTTAGCCTGGTCTTCCTTCTTCTATAGAACCTCAGTGTTCTATAGAATGCTAGGGCTAGTTGAGGATAATAAGGGATGAGAGGCTAGGGCCTTCTCAGTTCTGCCCTGGGTGTGCTATTTTACTCTGTATATGTGTGTGGCCTTCTCAGTTCTCATGAATGTGTAATAGCTTTTCAAAGCCCTCTGTAGACATCTCATTTCCAATTTTTCTATGTAAATATTTTTGGTCAACTTCTTATTATCCCAGCTTGTTTCACTGCCAAAGATGGCTGCAATGTTATACAATTGCTGTTGATTGTTTTAAACAACCTCTCTAGTTATAGAACTAGAATGAGTCAGGTTAAATAAAAACAAACCCTGAGAATGGAGCTTTTCCAGAGAGCTACCTGACAGATCTGATAGTGAGGAGTCTTGGGCTTTTTGGTAGCTTTAAGCTTGTTTTATTTCTTCCATTGTCTTCAAGGCTGCAGGCTAGTAGTTTTTGCATTTACTGTAGTTGTGAGCTTTATCTTTTCAAGACTGCTGTGGAGCTGGGAGAGAATAATGAGAATAGGATAAGTTGTCACAAAGCTCACTCTTTTTACTGAGATTGTCATTTTTCTTGAATAAAAACTCCTTGAATTGTTGCAAGTCTTTGTGTAATTTCCTGAGTTGTGAAAATATAGATGTTGACAATTTTTGCCAGTGTTCTTACTGCTTTTATGGAGGTATAGCTTTTTGAAGGTTCTTAACTTTCTATTTTGGAAGTGTCCCACTTGTTTTTTGTACTTGTTTTTGGGGAACTACTACATATCTTCAATATTCAGCTCATACATTACTTCTTTCTTCTGCTTAGTTGCTTCAGTCGTGTCCAACTCTTTGTGACCCCATGGACTGTTGTCTACTTGGCTCCTCTGTCCAGGGAATTCTCTAGGCAAGAATACTGGAGTGGGTTGCCATGCCCTTCTCCAGGGGATTTTCCCGACCCAAAGATCGAACCTGTTCTCTTAGGTCTCCTGCATTGCAGGCGGATTCTTTACCGCTTAGCCGCCAGGGAAGCCCTATTACTTCTTCAGTTGCAGCTATTCTGATTTTTCTCCATATACTACAACTTTATTGGTTTCCATATGCTTTGAACATAGTGTTTTTATCCCACTTGTTACAATAGTTTGTTTATCTGTATTTCTTACAAACTTGTGGGGTATTTAGACTACTTTTTATCTCATATTCCTGAGAGTTAAACTATCCCTGGAGATGATCTGCAACTGTTAACATAATTTTATAAATGATAGAGGCCTAGAAGGGTAAGAGAGTAAATACTTAACTAAGTATGTTTCTAAAACCCACTTCTGCTATTTGTGCAGTATATAACCATTATGCACTTAACTATTAATATTATATAGGATTATGTAATATAATGTTATGCATTGCTAGATATTTGTAGGTGAAAACAAGTCTATCTTATTAGAATTTCATATATACATGTGAAATAAGATTGAGATGACAAATATTAGGCTAGTTAATTTTAAACATAATAGCTTCTTTCTGAATTTCATAAAAATAGTTTAGAAATTAGTGTATATGTATGTATAAGTAATGAGTTTGATCTTTTTGATGAAAATTACAAATAAATGAGTATTTTCATGAAGTAATCTCTTTTTTGTCCATTGATAAGTAATTTTCTTTTAACATGTTTCTGAAGTCATTAAAAGTTTTAGGACCATTTTATAAAATACACAGATTAATTTTTTGACCTTTCATGTACTGGCTTCCACATACTGTTTTTTCTTTCCATCTCAAAACATTGAAACCTGTCAAAAACTTTTATCTAATTTAGTTGACTTGGTTAGGGGCAGGTTTTAACTATTTTTGAAATTCTGTTCTGTCTCAAAAAGTGGGAAATTTCCCATATTGTAGTTATAAAAAAAAATTTATGATGAGTCTGTGAAGTCTTTTTCAAACTGTATTTGAGAACTGTGTTACATTTTTAGCAATGTTGTGGAAAAAAATCAGTGTTAGTAACTTTGGTGACAATATTCATATTTTGAGTCTGGGTATATAATGTCTATACCTGCAAAATATAATTTCTTTTGTTTAGTATAAGCTGGATCCTAAAGTGGTATTAAGTATTGCAGGGAACTATCTATATGGTAGGCTTCTGTTGTGGCTCAGCTGGTAAAGAATCCACCTGCAATGTGGGAGACCTGGGCTGATCTCTGGGTTGAAGATATACCCTGGAGAAGGGAAAGGCTACCCACTCCAGTATTCTGGCCTGGAGAATCCCATGGACTGGAGCTACTTTCATTCACATCATATGGTATTAACCCACTTTATCTTACTGTTACCTAACACCCCAAATGCAGGAGTATCACAGTGCTAAATCATTGATTTTTGTTTGTAAGCTTCTGCTTTGGAAACATTTTATATCGTTCTTAGTTAATGAGAAATGCATGATCTTTGCATTCTATAGAAATAACCTTATAGATGAGGGCTAGCTTCTAAAGCTTGATCCTACTGCTCATGTACTTGATGCCTATGTAGGACTCTCTTAACTACAAACAAAAGTTTGCAGTTGAATACATCTCAACTTAGTGAACTAAAAAAAGGAATTTTATTCTTTGAAAGACAAGAGACTGTCCTGAAAGCAGCTGTACCAGAAGTCAGTTGAGCTTGCTTTGTATATATAGGAATCCTTTGGTACCCACAGGAGATTGGTTCCAGGACCACTTGGGGTCACCAAAATCTGAGGATCCTCAAGTCCCTTAGATAAAATGGGATTGCATTTGCATGTAACCTACGTATATCTTGTAGTCTTTAAATCATCTCTAGATTACTTATAATACCTAATACATTGTAAATGCTGTGGGAATAGTTGTCAGCATGTGGCAAATTCAACTTTTGCCTTTTGGAACTTTATGGAATTTTTTTAGGGGGTGGGATGTTTCAGTCTTGGTTGGTTGAATCTGCAAATGTGGGAGCTGTGGATATGGAGGGCCTAGTGTAGTCTATTATATGTTTAAAATTATAATAGTGTTATTACAAGCATCTTTACTGCTTCCACGAACTTGTCCTATATGACATTATTTGCATATTTATTTGCATGTTGCTTGAAATACAGGTTTCTGCTTTTTCACTAATAATTTTTTATGGTAGAATTCTATGAATAAAATCATGAGAAGGAGAATATGAATAATTTTTAAGGCTCTTAATACATGATATGTAATCTTAAAGTATGGTTGTGATGGAAATATTTTACTAATTTCCACATCCACCAAGAGCATATAAAAGATTATTGATTTTAGAGCATCCTTGATGACAAGTTTAATGAGGCTTTACTTTTTAATAATTTTTTGTGTATGGGAAATTTTTTTGGGATGCAGGAATACAACTATCCTCTTGTCTATAGCTAATGATAGATTGATTAAAAACTAAGGTATAAATAAGGATAGCTCTTAAATATATCTCTTTCCCTTTGTTACTTTCTCTGGAGTTTATACTTGGAAATCGAATTGCCAATTCCACATCCCAACTGAATGTCCAACAGGCATCTCTAACTTAACATGTCCCAGACTGAGAACTTACTCTACCCCAAACCTTCCCTGTTGTCTGTTAAGAACTGTTAAGATTTTGAGATTTACCTTACTTGTAAGTTGGAACTTCCCTGGTGGCTCAGTGGTAAAGAACTCACCTCCCAATGCAGGAGATGCAGGTTCAGTCCTTGGGGTGGGAAGATCCCCTGGAGAAGGAAATGGCAACCCACTCCAGTATTCTTGCCTGGGAAATCTCATGGACAGAGCCTGGTAGGCTACAGTCTATGGGATTGCAAAATGTTGAACATGACTTACTGACTAAACAACCAGTTAAGTTAGCCTGCTATAGTTTCATAGATTCCGACAGAAGACATGAGAGAAAGGATTTTGTTACTGCAGTATCTGTATCCAGAATACCAGGGTTTGCTCCACTTTCTAGAGCCTCAGTTCCCAGAGGGCCACGTGAAAGGGCCAGGTGATGCCTGTGCATATAGTGGGATTATACTGAGTTGGCAAAGGTTCAAAACCCAAATGAACTTTTTGGCCAACTCAGTTTTACAGGAGAGGAACACCGACTTTAGGGAACCAGATGTTTTTATAATGGTTATTATATTTGCTCCAGGAGAGTTGGGGGCCAGGTATTATCATTGTTATGCTGGACAGTAAACAAACCTTCCCTTTGCTCCAAAGGAGGTACAGGGGCTCTTGTCTTTCTGAGGCTGTTCATTACGTAGACAGTCTTGAAAAGATCGTCCAGAGCAAAGACAGTCAGTGCCTCTGCCTGCAAATAGGCAGAAATGTGAGAGATGCGTGTTCAATTGTTTTCCAGCACAGTCTTCTCCATCTCAGCGGTGACTTCATCCTTCCAACTTCTCAGTCCAAAAACCTTGAAGTCATTTTTAGCTCCTATTTTTCTCACATCCAGGGTTGTCAAGAAATCCTGTCAGCTCTATCTTAAAATTGTATCTAGATTTCTTTTTTTCTCCTCATTTCTCAGTAGTCCACTGCCCTGCTCAAAACCACTGTTATCTTTCAGCAGAATTAGTGTAGTAGTTACCAGCCGGCTTCCCTACCTCCAGTGTTGCCTGTCTCATTCTGTTTCCACAGATAGCTGGAGCGGCCATGTTGAAATACGATCCAGGTAAGTCACTCCTGTTGGGTGGCTTCCCATTTTACTTAGAGCAAAAGGCAGCGTCTTTACCCTCATCCATACCCAAGAGCCTGTGTTCCCTTTTAACCCTTTGACCTTTTTTTTTTTTTTTTTTTTTTTACACTTGCCTTTGCTCAATTCTGCTGCAGAATTTCTGCTCCCTTTGTTGTTTTTGGGTGTTTGGTTTCTGAGTTGTTTTCGACTCTGTGACTCCATGAACTGCAGCACACCAGGCTTCCTTCTCTTTCACTGTCTCCTGGAGTTTGCTCAGAATCATGCCCACTGATTCAGTAATGCCATCCAACCATCTCATCCTCTGTCTCCCACTTCTCTTGCCTTCAGTCTTTCCCAGCATCAGGGTCTTTTTCCAGTGAGTTATAGCTCTTTGCATCAGGTGGCCAAAGTGTTGGAGCTTCAGCTTCAGCATCAGTCCTTCCAATGAATATTCTGGGTTGATTTCCTTTAGGATTGATTAGTTTGATCTCCTTGCTGTGCTAGGGACTCTCAAGAGTCTTCTCCAACACCATGGTTTGAAAACATCAATTTTTTTCGGTGCTCAACCTTCTGGATGGTCTAGCTCTCAGATTTGTACGTGACTGCTTGAAAACTATGGCTTTCACTCTATGGACCTTTGTCAGCAAAGTGATGTCTCTGCTTTTTAATATGCTATCTAGGTTTGTCATAGCTTTTCTTCCAAGGAGCAAGTGTCTTTGAATTTCATAACTGCAGTCACCACCCACAGTGATTTTGGAGTCCCAGAAAAGAACGTCTGTCACTTTCTCCACTTTTCCCTATCTATTTGACATGAAGTGATAGGACCAGGTGCCAAGAGCCTGTGTGATCTGGCACTCTTTTAACCCTTTGACTTCTTTTTTCTGTTACGCTGCCCTTTGTCCATTCTGCCCTAGGCTTTCTGGTCCCTTTGCTGTTTTTCAAATGTATCAGTAGGCTTCTTCCTTAGGGCTTTTGCATACCTTCTTTTATCTCCCTGGAATGAACTTGCCCTGTTATCTCTGTGGCTCATTCCCTCACTTCCCATCTTTATTCAAAGTCACGCCAGGCTTCTCTAGGCATCTAGCATCTAGATTAAGAATTTTAACCTCATCCCTCCCTCTGCCCAGCACATATTTACAGTCTACCATCCGTCTCAACTTTAATTTTTTCTCTCCTCAGAATGTGTCATCTTTTATATGCCATATATTTTACTTGTATATCTTGTTTCAACCTCTCTAGGACATAAGCTCACAGAGGGTACAGGGGTTTCTCTGAATTACTTATAGTTTTGTTTCTAGCACATAAAACAGTGCTTGGCACCTTGTGAGCAATTAATATATATTGTCCAATGAATGAATGATTTACATGGTAAAGAAGTGAAATTCTGTCTTCTAAATTTGTAGTGTATATTAAAAGTCCAGTCAATATCCAATCAAAATGATGAATCAGTGGTTAATTACTTATTATTCACAGAAGATCAGTGTAGTAATTGTAATTTGTCAGTTAAACTGTTTGCAGCAGAACCAACTGCTATTAATGTTAAGTCATTCAATTAGTAAATATTTGAGTGCCAGGCAAGGTGGTAGGCATTGATGATACTGGGATAAGTGAGGTGTATGTAGTTTCTTCCTTATAGAGCTTATGACCCAGTTGAAGGGAGAGGCACTAAGTATAATAGGTATAATTACTGTGAAAGGCAGAGGAACCAGAGATCAAATTGCCAACATCCGCTGGATCATGCAAAAAGCAAGAGAGTTCCAGAAACACATCTATTTCTGCTTCATTGACTATGCCAAAGCCTTTGACTGTGTGGATCACAATACACTGGAAAATTCTGAAAGAGATGGGAATACCAGACCACCTGACCTGCCTCTTGAGAAATCTATATGCAGGTCAGGAAGAAACAGTTAGAACTGGACATGGAACAACAGACTGGTTCCAAATAGGAAAAGGAGTACGTCAAGGCTGGATATGGTCACCCTGCTTATTTAACTTGTATGCAGAGTACATCATGAGAAACGCTGGACTGGAAGAAACACAAGCTGGAATCAAGATTGCCGGGAGAAATATCAATAACCTCAGATATGCAGATGACCACCCTTATGGCAGAAAGTGAAGAGGAACTAAAAAGCCTCTTGATGAAAATGAAAGAGGAGAGCGAAAAAGTTGGCTTAAAGCTCAACATTCAGAAATCAAAGATTATGGCATCCGGTCCCATCACTTCATGGGAAATGGATGGGGAAACAGTGGAAACAGTATCAGATTTTATTTTGGGGGGCTCCCAAATCACTGCAGATGGTGATTGCAGCCATGAAATTAAAAGACACTCCTTGGAAGAAAAGTTATGACCAACCTAGATAGCATATTCAAAAGCAGAGACATTACTTTGCCGACTAAGGTCCGTCTAGTCAAGGCTATGGTTTTTCCTGTGGTCATGTATGGATGTGAGAGTTGGACTATGAAGAAGGCTGAGCGCTGAAGAATTGATGCTTTTGAACTGTGGTGTTGGAGTAGACTCTTGAGAGTCCCTTGGACTGCAAGGAGATCAGCCCTGGGATTTCTTTGGAAGGACTGATGCTAAAGCTGAAACTTCAGTACTTTGGCCACCTCATGCGAAAAGTTGACTCATTGGAAAAGACTCTGATGCTGGGAGGGATTGGGGGCAGGAGGAGAAGGGGACGACCGAGGATGAGATGGCTGGATGGCATCACGGACTCGATGGACGTGAGTCTGAGTGAACTCCGGGAGATGGTGATGGACAGGGAGGCCTGGTGTGCTGCGATTCATGGGGTTGCAAAGAGTCGGACACGACTGAGCAACTGAACTGTGATGGGTACGTTTTTAAAAGTTCAGTGTTGCAGGGGTTGCAAACTCAGATGCCTACACAAGCCAGGCGCTTAATGTTAAAGAGCAAGGTGGGCCAGTACGTCATTGAAACTTCAAGAAGAGAGGGATCTGTGCTGAGCTGCAGAGCACATGCCCTGTATAAAGGAGTGGCAATTGACTGACATCATATAGGAGTAAAAATCCTGTCTCCTCATTTCCACATTTTTCAAGAAAAACAGAAAAATCAAGATTGTCATCTGAAATATACCAACCTTCTGAGGTACTATGCAGTCCAAAGCAATCCTGGTTTTGACCCACAAGCCTCTTTGTAAGAAATATTGCTTATTAAGTAAGATATACCAAGAGGAAAACTCTGGGTATTAGGCGGGGAGGACATTGTTTCCTCTCAGTAACCCCAGTTTTCTCGTTCCTCCTAAATTGTAATTTTATTCCCAGATCCTACATAGACTTTTCTTCTGGAGTAACAAAGGTGTGGATATAAAAACATCACAACGTGAGATTTATGAGAAAAACCCCTCTGGCTTCATCTTATCAGCGTTGTGTAATTGGACTAGGTGCTTACCTTCTTTCTCAGCGTTTAGCTTATTCCTCATCTGCAGAATGGGCATAAGTTAAATTGCTTCATAACGTTACGAGAACTAAATAAGATAGTGCACAGCAATGCATTGTAGACAGACCCTTTGCCATCTGAGCCACCAGGGAAGTCCTTTCTGTGTAGTTAGGGCTGTGTGAATGAATGCAGTGCTCTTGCTTTTTCTCTTTCCAACTCCCACCTCCTTTTTTCTCCAGCCAGTGAAATGTAACTGACTTATTCTTTCATTACCTTGTACCAGATAGCACAAACGGATATGATAACTTTAGCATGAATTTAAGTTAGTAATTCTTTTTAGAGATATTTTCACTTTTAAAAATAAAACTTCTGGAGTTCTTGCTTTAACCTAGAGTAACGAAAGTCTGATGTATCACAGGCCAGTGGTCATTGGCTCAAATCCTGCAGCCAAATAAGTGCCTGTTCCACTTAACTTGAAGATAGTTTTCAAGTGACATTGTTTTTTTTGGCAGTGGTTGAAACCAGAAGTTGCTGACGGCTTAGTATTTTTTCTGTCTTGTTGACTAGCATGCTGTCTGATGATACACACAATTCAGAAAAAGACCATGTGTAATTATATCCATTCCTCTCATCTCTCTTCATTCCCCAGGGAAACAAACTTGATAGAAGTAAACACTACTAAAGCCCAGTCTTTCATAAACATGAAGTGCTTGTGTGTATCAGGATATTGGAACCGTAGGTATCTAAGATACCATAAACATTTTCTGTGGCAAGAGACTTATGGTGCCTTTGGGGAAGTTGTGAGTCTGGCTAATCAGCAGCAGCATTGTTATTCTTGTAAAATAATAATTCTCAGTGGTGGTGGTGGGGTTGTTGGATGGCAAGGGAGAGAGGAATTACTTGGAGAAAAACATCCTGAGTCTCTTGTTCTTTTTCTTCCAAGTTTATTATGAAAGATTTCAAAATGTACAGAAAGTTTGAAGGAGTAGTACTGTGAATAACCATATGAAAATCATCTAGATTCAACTACTGATAACATTTTACCATTCCATTCTTTATACATTTTTTAAAAACATGGATAATTTTGAGTCAGGACTGTGCATTAGGAGAATTATTTTTCATTTTCTTAGGTGGAACAAAGGTATTATATAGGATAATGTATGCATTTTAAGAATGTATATGTGTTTAAATACTCATGAAATAGTAATACTAAGAATAAAATGACACGAGTTCACAACTCACTTTCAGGTAATTCACTGCTAGCCAAAAGCATGTTTTATGGTTTCTTTCAAAATAGAGTTAATTGAGGATTATGTATTTGATTATAATCTCATTTAAAATCTAGGATCACCCTACCCCCCTCATTAAAAAAATTTCAATTTTTTTAAACTTAAAAAAAAAAATGAGTCACCCAGTTCTTCCAATCCCCCACCCTTCACCTCTGGCAACTACCAGTTTATTCTGTCTGTGAGCTTAGTTTTTTTATATTTATTTAAAAAATATTTTTAGATTCTACTTGTGAGAGAGATCATATGGTATTTGACTTTCTCCATCTGACTTACTTTGCTCAGCATAATGCCCTTGAGGTTCCTCCATGTTGTTACAGATGGCAAGATTTCCTTCTTTTTCATGGATGAATACTATTCCTCTCTGTGTTTGTGTATTTGGCATAGGTTTTAAATCTATTCATCCATCACTGGCCAAGCTGTTTCCATATCTTGGCTATTGTGAATAGTGCTACAGTGGATATGGGAATACATGTAGTGTGGTGGTTTAGTCGCCAAGTTGTGTCCATCTATATCTTTTCAAATTAGTGTTTTTATTTACTGCCAATAAATACCCAGAAGTGGAATTGCTGGATTATACTGTAGTTCTATTTTTAATTGTTTGAGGGACCTCCATACCATTTTTCATCGTGACTGCCCCCAGTTTTTATTCATACCAACAGTGCACAAGGGTTCCCTTTTATCTGCATTCTTTCCAGCATTTGCTACTTCTAGTCTTTTTGATAATAGATGTCCTAACAAGTGTGAGGTGATATCTCATGGTTTTGATTTGCATTTCCCTTGTGATTAATAATGTGAAGCATCTTTTCATGTACCTGTTGACCGTCTGTGTGTCTTCATTAGAAAAATGTTTATTCAAATCTTCTGCCCATTTTAAAATCAGATTTTTTAAAAACTGAATTGTACAAATTCTTTATGTATTTTGGACATTAGCTTCTATCACATGATTTGCAAATATTTTCTCCTGTTCAGTATGTTGCCTTTTCATTTTGTTGATAGTTTCCTTTGCTGTGAGAACTTTTTAGTTTGATATAGCCCCACTTGTTTAGTTTTGCTTTTGTTGCCTTTGTTTTTGATGTCAAGTTCAAAAAATCATTGTCAAAAACTATGTCAAGGAGGTTACTGCCTGTGTTTTCTTCTAGAAGTTTTATGGTTTTAGGTCTTATGTTCAAGTCTTTAACCCATTTTGAGTTAATTATTGTATACGGTGTAAGAGAGTGGTTCAGTTTCATTCTTTTGCATGTGACTGTTCAATTTTCCCAACACCATTTATTAAAGAGACTTTTTCCCATTGTATATTCTTGTTTCTTTTGTCATAAATTGACCATGCATGTCTGGATTTATTTAATTAATCTGGGCTCTCTATGCTGTTCCATTGCTTAATTTGTCTTTATGGCAATAACATACTGTTTTAATTACCATGCCTTTGAAATATAGTTTGGAATTAAGGAGTCTGATGCTTCCAGCTTTGCTCTTCTTTCTTGAGATTGCTTTGGCTCCATGGGAAACTTTTAGGTTCCATACAACTTTTAGAATTTTTGGTCCTATTTTTGTGAAAAACGCCACTGGAATTGATAGGGATTGCGTTGAATCTGTAGATTGCTTTGAATAGTATGGAACTTTAAACTGTATTAATTCTTCCAGTCCATGAGTATGAAGTATCTTCTATCTGTTTGTGCCTTCTTCAGTTACTTTCATTAATGTCTTGTAGTTTTCAAGATACAGACATTACACTTTCTTGGCTAAAATTTTTTCTAGGTATTTTATTCTTTTTTATGCAGTTGTGAATGGGGTTGTTCCCTTAATTTCTCTTCTGGTAATTCATTACTAGTGCATAGAAATGCAGCATATTTTTGTGTATTGATTTTGTATCCTGCAACTTTACTGAATTCATTTATTCTAACAAATTTTTAAATGAAGTCTTTCTTAGGGTTTTTTTTTAATATAAAATATCATATCATCTGTGAATAGTGACAGTTTTATGTTGAATAGGTGTGGTGAGAGGTGAATAGTGACAGTTTTATGTTGAATAGGTGTGGTGAGAGTGGACATCCTTGTCTTATTCCAGATCGTAGTGGAAGAGCTTTCAACTTTTCTTTGACTTTTGAAGTGAAGTGAAAGTCCCTCAGTTGTGTCTGATTCTTTGTGACCCCATGGACTATACAGTCCATGGAATTCTCCAGGCCAGAATACTGGAGTGGGTAGCCTTTCCCTTTTCCAGGGGATCTTCCCAACCCAGGAATTGAACCAGGGTCTCCTGCCTTGCAGGCAGATTCGTTATCAACTGAGCTATGAGTCATCCAATATTATTTTGTTACTGTCTATTTCTCCTTTTAAGTCTGTTAATATTTGCTTCATATATTTAGGCTCTCCTATTTTGGGTGCAGAAATATTTACAAATGTTATATCTTCTTGTTGGATTGACCCCTTTATCATGTAGCACCCTTCATTGTCTCATATTACAGTCTTTGTTTTCAAGTTTGTTTTGTCTAATGTAAGTGTAGCTACTCCAGCTTTCTTTTGGTTTCCATTTGCATGGAATATTTTTTTAATCCCTTCACTTTGATTCTGGGTGTCCTTACATCTAATGTGAACCTTTAGTAGAGAGCATATAAGTTGGTCTTTTAAAAAATTTATTCAGCCACTCTGTGTCTTTGATTAGGGAATTTAGTTCATTTACATTTCAGTTAAGTAGGTGCTTACTGCCATTTCGCTAATTTTTTTTTCCATGTTTTTTGTTCTTTGTGCCTGTCTTCTCTTATTTTCTTCTTTGATGGTTTTATGGTTTGATGATTTTCTTTAATGGTGTGCTTATATTTCTCTTTATATTTTTCTGTCTGTATTTACTACAGGCATACCTTGTTTTATTGTGCTTTATTTTATTGCACTTCCCAGGTACTGCCTTTTTCTTTTTTTCACAAATGGAAGGTTGGTAGCAACTTTGCATTGAGCAAGTCCATCAGGACCATTTTTTCTAACATCTTTTGCTCACTTTGTGTCTCTGTGTCACATTTTGGTAATTCTTTCAATATTTTAAACTTTTTCATCATTATATTTTCCTTGGTGATTTGTGATCAGTGACATTTGCTGTTATTAGTAAGACTCCCTGAAGGCTGAGATGGTAGTTAGTATATTTTTGCAATGAAGTATTTCTTTAATTAGTGTGCACATTTTTAAAAGACATGATGCTGCTGTACTATTAATAAACTATAGTAGACATAGCTTTTTATATAATGGGAATCCAAAAAATTTGTAAGACTAGTTTTATTGAAGTATGCATTGTTACAGTGGTCTGGAACTGAATGTGCAATATCTTCAAGGTGTGCCTATATAGGCTCTTTGCTTTGTGGTTACCAAGTCTTAACATATGACAACTTATATCTGCAGTAGTCTATTTAAAATTTAAAACACTGAAGTTTAATCCCATTGTGAAGCTCAACATTATTACTCCTTCCCCTTCACATGTTATATTATTGATGCCACATTTTACATCTTTTTATCTTGTGTATCACTTAACTAATTATTGTAATCATAGTTATTTTTCTTACTTTTTTCTTTTAACTATCATAGTAGTTTATAAATGGTTAAACCTTCTTTACCTTTACTATGTATTATATTTCCAGTGAGACTTGTTCATTTATGTGTTCTTGTTACTACTTAGTACCCTTTCTTTTCAGCTGAAAGAAGTCCGTTTAGCAAATTTCTTCTATGATCGGTTTAGTGGTAATAAGCATGTTTAGTTTTTGCTTGTCTGGAAAACTCTTTATCTCTCTCACTTCCAAGTGATAACTTTGCCAGGTAGAGTATTATTGGTTAGAAGTTTTTTCTTTCAGCACTTTGCATATATCATGCCACTCCCTTTGGCTTGCAAAGTTTCTCCTGAAAAATCTGCTTATAGTCTTATTGGAGGTTCTCTTGTACAACAAGTTGTTTTTCTGTTCATGCTTTTAATGTTCTCTCCTTGTCTTTAACTTCTGACATTTTAATTATAATGTGTCTTGATGTGGGTATCTTTGGGTTCCTTTTATTTGGAACTCTGGGCTTCCTGGATCTGCATGTCTGTTTTTCCCCTTAGGTTAAGGAAAATTCAGCTATTATCTCTTCAAATAAGATTTCTTCTCCTTTCTATCTCTCTTTTCCTTCTGGGAGCCCTAGTTTGTGAATTTTAGTTCATTTGATGTTGTCCCATAGACCCCTTAAACTATCTCCACTGTTTTCCATTCTCTTTTCTTTTTGCTGCTGTGATTGGCTGAGTTCCACTGCCTTGTCTTAGAGTTGATTGAACTCTTTGTTCTACTTCATCCAGTCTGCTGTTGAGCCCCTCTAGTGTATTTTTCAGTTCAGTTATTGCATTCTTCAGGTCTGTGACTTCCATTTGGTATTTTCTTATATTTTTTAAATCTCTGATGAAGTTCTCACAGTTCATCTATTCAGTTTGGTAAGCATCTTTATGATTATTGCTCTTTATCAGATAAGTTACTTATTTCTCTTTCATTAAGGGTTTTTGTTTTCCTGAGGTTTTATCTTGTTCTTTTATTTGGAACATAGTCCTCTGTTTCTTCATTTTGCTTGTCTCTCTGTGTTGGTTTCTATACCATAGGTGAATAGCTGGTCAGTTTGGAAGGAGTGGCCCTGTGTAAGAGATGAACTTTGTGATTCAATCCTGCCTCAGCTTTTGGTTATCTTATAAACATCTGTCCTTGTCCAAGTAGCCTGTTACATTTTTAATACCTACCAGTAGTTGTGGGTGTGCTATGACTTGTCATTGTCCCAAAGGGCAGAATCTTAGTACCTGGCTGCAGGCTTCATGTAAGTCAAATCCTCAGACACCAGCTTTTAAAAGTATGCAGATATGTACAGGCTTATGAGACTAAAAGTATTAGCTCTGCTGGCCACCAGAACCAGGTGATCTGGAGGTCTCCCCTAAGTAGCAGCGTCAGAAACTGGGACTCCAGATGAGGGTATAAGCTCTTCTCTGGGTGATACCAGTGAGCTGGAGCAGGGCAGAGGGAGAATGCCAAGATGGCATCCAAAGCCTGTGTTCCTTTGTAGGCCACCAAATGTGGATCAGACCTGAAGATTGACCCTTAGGGTGAAGCTCCAGAACAAGTAAAGAGGCCGCCTTCACAGAAAGTCTTGGGTGTGCCCATTACCTACTAATGAAGAAAATGACCTTACTTTCAAATGGGCTTCCCTGATCGCTCAGTGGTAAAGAACCTGCCTGCCAGTGCAGGAGACATGAATTCAGTCCCTGGGTCAGGAAGATTCCCTGGAGAAGGGAATGGCAACTCACTCCAATATTCTTACCTAGAAGATCCCATGGACAGAGGAGTCTGACAGGCTACAGTCCATGGGGTAGCAAGTGAATTAGACACAACTTAGTGACTAAACAATAACAGCAACAACAACTTTCAAATATTTAACCGACAAAAATCATGTTTCATAGTTTCTTCTAAAACTAGTAATTAATCCAGAACTGTGTATTACATTTGATGGTGATGTGATTCTACTCCATTTTTGTACTCCACATATGGAATACTGTACAAGACAACTAACCAGAGTCAGGATCCCAGACTTTGCCTTAGTGTCACTTTGTGTTATTTTCCATATTGTTTTAGCCCCTGTTATCTGTAAAGTGGAATTTAGGCCTTTAAGATTTACTAGGTTAAAGATATTTCACAGATGATGCTGTTTAATTCATTTTCTATCACATCAGGAAGCATGTAATGTCAATATTAATGCCAATATTAGCGACCCCCAAATTTCTTTTGTGAAAAGAAATGCTTTTCCTTTTGATGCTTTGACACCATGTGAATATCCTATTTTTCATAAACCTTTCATGGATTTTGGCATACAACGATGATCCTTGCTGAATCAGTTTCATAATATGGTATTTCTCAGCTTTGATGCCTTCTCCCAATTCCATTGACAATCTCTGTCACTTGGGGAATGAGTAGGGTCCATCAATGTGTTGGGCAAGAAAATGAGTTGAGGATCTCAGTTACAGGAAACAGATAATGGTATCTAATTTTATGTCACTTTTTCGAAGTTGGATTTTCAGTTCTTTGGAAAAAAAATACTGATTAGGAGCTGAGAGACATAATTAGCAAATTATGTCTGATGAATTGACTTCTTGGTAGTGATTGGAAAATTTTTATAGTTGTAATCAGGTTATGTCAAGTAAATTAGTGTATGTTAGATTTCAGTTCAGTTCAGTCACTCAGTTGTGTATGGCTCTTTGTCACCCTATGAACCACAGCACGCCAGGCCTCCCTGTCCATCACCAACTGCCGGAGTCTACCAAACTCATGTCCATTGAGTTGGTGATGCCATCCAACCATCTCATCCTCTGTCATCCCATTCTCCTGCCTTCAGTCTTTCCCAACATCAGGGTCTTTTCAAATGAGTCAGCTCTTTGCATCAGGTGGCCAAAGTATTGGGGTTTCAGCTTAACATCAATCCTTCCAATGAACACCCAGGACCGATTTCCCTTAGGATGGACTGGTTGGATCTCCTTGCATTCCAACGGACTCTCAAGAGTCTTCTCCAACACCACAGTTCAAAAGCATCAATTCTGTGTGCAACTCTTTATAGTCCCAACTCTCACATCTGTACATGACTACTGGAAAAACCATTTGACTAGACATACCTTTGTTGACAAAGTGATGTCTCTGCTTTTGAATATGCTGTCTAGGTTGGTCATAACTTTCCTCCCAAGAAGTAAGCGTCTTTTAATTTCATGGCTGCAATCACCATGTGCAGTGATTTTGTAGCCCAGAAAAATAAAGTCAGCCACTGTTGCCACTGTTTCCCCATCTGTCTGCCATGAAGTGATGGGACCGGATGCCATGATCTTTGATTTCTGAATGTTGAGCTTTAAGCCAACTTTTTCACTCTTCTCTTTCACTTTCATCAAGAGGCCGTTAGTTCTTCTTCACTTCCTGCCAAAAGGGTGGTGTCATCTGCGTATCTGAGGTTATTGATATTTCTCCTGGCAATCTTGATTCCAGCTTGTGCTTCATCCAGCCCAGCATTTCTCATGATGTACTCTGCATATAAGTTAAATAATGTTAGATGTTAGATTTAACAAGGGACTAAAAAATACGACCTTCCCTCGCCCCACCCAGAGCACTTAGTTAATTCAAAAGTGACTTAACAGTTATGTTCTAAACACATTAATTGCTTGTCCTCTGTCCATGGCAATTCTCCAGGCCAGAATACTGGAGTGGGTAGCTGTTCCCTTCTCCAGGGGATCTTCTCAACCAAGGGATCGAACCCAGATCTCCTGCATTGCAGGCGGGTCCTTTACCAGCTGAGCCACAAGGGAAGCGTTGTTCTAGAAGGACTATCAAACTGATGAAAGTGACATAAAATATCCTATGCCAAAATGAGTTTTGAAAACTTCAGGTGGAAATCTTTGTTTAAATGCAACAGAAGTAATTGTTCTTTAGAATACCTGTATATTTCAGATATTGATGCTTTCTCAGGTACAGTGAACAGACTGTGGCATAAATAATGAGGACATTTGTTATCTAGCATGAGAGATCCCAAAGGCTTGTCTAATTCAGTAGCCTAACTATGTTAGTATTCTGGGTCATTTTTTCTCTCATTCTTTTTTCCATCATAGCCACATATGGTTGCCCTAGGTCTAAACATTACGTTCTTACACAACAAAATCCAAAAGCTGGAAGGAAGAGAAAGGCCTTCTTCGTAAAACTCTGCCCCCCGCCCCCCCATCCCGGGATGGAAAATCTTTCCTGCAACCCTCAGCAGACTTTCCTATATGTCCCATTAGCATAGTCAGTCCTGAATCAGTTGCTGACAAGAGGAAATGAGGTTCTCGTTATCACCTTAATACAATGTCAGTTCACCCCCTAGAAGTGGATGAGGGACCCACCCATCTGAGCCTGTTGGTGTTTTGTATCTGATCATATCAGTGTTTTGTCATCATGGAGACGGAGAGGTCGATGGGTAGAAGATCAGTAGTATATGCCAGATATAGTGATATAGTTGTAATATTTTCCATATCCCATATAAGAAATATTCCCATTCAGATACTATTTTAATATTTTAACCTTTAAAAGAGAGGTGTGTAACCTGAGAAGCATATTATTCTATATGTGCTAGTTTGTGATTGGTATAGGAAGCCAATGTTTTGGCTGTAATTTAGTATATTAGTTGCTTACTGTCCTTATTTTGGGTTGTGTACAGTCACTTTATTTCCTTCTGAGATTAAGCTCCTCAGTGATGTTACATAATTTTAGCGTAGTTTCAAATTCTTTATATTTAATTGGTACTTGTTCTCGTAGGTGGCTTCTCCACTGTTTTCCTGGTGCGGACTCATGGTGGACACCGTTATGCATTGAAGCGAATGTATGTCAATAACACGACAGACCTCAACATTTGTAAAAGGGAAATTACAATTATGGTAAGTGAGAGTAATTCCATTTGAAAAACTTGTATTCTTTTTCAGTTTTGCAGCATAACATTAACCAGCTTTTAGGCAAGCTGCTTATTGGCTCACGCACATCTTGAAAACTTTTGGAGAGTCCTCTTTAAAGCCACACTTAGGGCTAAATATAGCCAACTCCTGCCTCTCCTCCCTTGCTTATAGTGGTTCAACAGGGAGGCTTCTCTCCTGTTTTTTTTTTTTTTTTTTCTATTTAAAATACATTTTAATTATGGAATATTCTGAGAATAGAAAAATTGAGAGGACTAGTGAATACTACTTCACCCCCTACTCAACTTAAGAATTGAAAGCTTACAGATACAGTTGAAACCTTCTATGTATTCCTCTCCAATGTCATCTTTTTACTGTTATCCTCATCCAGAAAGAAGCCCTTATCCTGAATTTGGTGCTTATCATCCCCATGGGTATTTAATAAAAGTTTGTGCTTGTATTCACAGGCAAAAGTTAGTTTTGCTTTTCATTTTAAAAATCATGCTGTAGAATTGATTTTTTTGTGTAGGTGTGTACTCTAGTTATATGGTAAGGTATGCTTCAGTAAGGAAAAAATTTCTTCTTAAATATTAGGAAAAGTGAAAAATACTTTACTAGGCCATTAAAGAAAATTTCAGTAATTCAGTTAACTAGACTAACCAGTTCAAGAAAACTACAGAATAAAAGTTTCCTTCTTGTCTGGAATTGCTTATTGTCAGTGCTCTGGGTAGTTTCTTATTCTTGTTCCCCCTCCTTCTCTCTATTCTCCTCCTCTTCCTCCTCCTCATCCATTCTTTATCAAGTGCTAATATATATATTTAATGTTTTTGTTTTATTGTGTCAAAATTCACACAATATACATTTTATACTTAACATTTTAAAGTGAACAATTCAGTGGTATTGAATGCATTCAGTGTTGTGTACAGACTGCCCCTATTGTTCTAAAGCATTTCATCCCTCCAGAAGGAAACGCCTGCCCATGAAGCAGTAACTCCCATCCCACTCTTGTTCAGGGCCTGGCAACCACTCAGTCTATGTTATGTCTCTATGGATGTGTGTCTTGTGGATATTTTATATCCATGGAGTCATGTAGTATGTGACCTTTTGTGTCTGGCTTCTTTTCACTTAGTATATTTTTAAGATTCATCCACATTGTAGCACTTATTAGCACTTGATTCCTTGTTATGGCTGAATAATATTCCATAATATATGCTGTGCATATATATCAAAATTTGTTTGTTCATCTATAGATGGACTTTTAAAAAACCATTGTGATGGTCATTTGGGCTGTTTCTACTTTTTGGCTATTGTGAGTGTTGCTATATATATGTATATATATGTATTTGTTTGAGTATTTAGTTTCCGTTCATTTGCTATATATCTAAGAGTGGAATTGCTGGGTCATACGATAATTCCATGTGTAACTTCTTAAGGAACCATTAAACTGTTTTCTACAGCAGTTGAACCATTTTATGGTCACACTAGCAGTGTAGGAGGGTTCTAGTTTTTTACTTCCTTGTAAACGCTTGTTATTGTCAGACCTCCCCAACTGCTAAGAGGGAGATTTTCTTATTTTGGATTAACATTTCTATCAACACACACGTGGTTTGATCCTTTTTGTTTTAAGACAGGCGCTTTTATACAACATGACTTACCTGAATTCTGCTTTTATTGTCTCTATCCCTCAGCTAGACTAGAGTTGATTAGACTTTGAGACTTGAGTTTTTTTCAGGTAAGGCTGTTAGTCAAAGAGGGAAAAGATTTACTTTGAGATAACAGGAAACCTTAGACTGTTTTCTAGCTTGAGCACAGATATGTTACTATTATATTGTAATAGTTCCTTCAATAGAATTTAAGTTTGAGAGCTATAAAACATAGTCATCATCAATCTCAGTTAACAATCAGATCTTATGCTTTGAAAGAAGATAGTTTGGTGAGATGAGCAGTTTTTTTCTTTCAACTGTTTTTTGATGACTAATCCTCCATTATTTATGTTTATTTGTGAATTATTCACATGTTCAACTGCCATTAGCTAATATCTCAAATTATATTGCATAGTTAAAAGTAGATTTTTTTCTTTAATTATAGTGGATGTAATTTATTTTAAACAGTATTCTTGATAAGAGTTTTTAAATTTAAAGACAAAATGAATTTAGATCATTATTGTTTTTAACCTTATTGTATATTGATGATTGTTTTATACTAGGAGCAAAGTGTCAGATTTCCTATTTTCTTCTTATTTCCTTGTACTCGTTATGCTAGTACTATATTTAATCTATAGTTTCTTTATAGGAATCCTATTTAGCTACTTGTTTATTTTTTAGGTTATTTAGTTGAAAGTACATACATTCATAAATTCTTTTAACTAGGTGGATATAAATTGCAGTCTGTTGCAGAGAAAACAGACAAATGGGAGTATAGTTGTTAGTTTATGAACTAACAATTCATATTTTAAAATACCATATAAAATCTGGTATTTTATTCTTGAGTCCCAAAGTGCTATCTTGTGTGTTCACTTTTGAAGAGTATTGTTTTGAATGAACAGAAGTGGTGTCTTTTTTTCTCCACTGAATTTAAAAATGAATACTCGTGAACTTTCTGTCTATTAGAAAATGACAGTCATGTGTAACTAAACTTTCCATTGAAACTGCAGAAATTTTTTTAAACATGTCAGATTCCATACTTAAATTTTACTTTTTGAAATTCTTTAAATATTTTAGTTTGAACTTCAAATCATTAACAATAGATGTTTAAAATACATGTTTTCCAGCTTTTAAAATTTTGTTTATTTTTTGCAGAAAGAGCTATCTGGTCACAAAAATATCGTGGGTTATTTGGACTGTGCTGTAAATTCAATTAGTGATAATGTATGGGAAGTGCTTATCTTAATGGAATATTGTCGAGGTAAGTATTTCTCTGCATTTGTTTTATGCCAAAAGAATTTGCTCATAAAATGGGTTATTAGGTGTCTTGGTTTCTCCCTGGGCAGCTGTTATCTAATTCTGGACACTCATTGTACCTCAGCTTTAATTATTTGTCTAATTAAGGAATGCTGTTGGAAAATAATTTATAATATTGTTGCTTTGGTGATATGAGCACATGTAAATGGATAATTAGAAAATGCCTTTGGGTTTAAAATAGGAAATCTAAGCAATCACATTTCCTGGTCCCTGTACATTTCTTTTATAGTCTAACCAAGAAGAACATGCTGTGTCCATATTAGTATTATAGGATTTTTCCAGAATGCTACTATGTTATCCTTGGGCATATTGAATGTAATAAATTTAAAGGATACATTTTGGTCTACAATTTTTATAAATTTGTGTGGTCTTTTGTAAACATCAGAAGATAGAAAACTACTTTTTATTTGGATCTAATGTGTTATTTTCAAAGAAATATTTACTTGTAGAGTATACTTAAGAATTATAATCAAAGTCTTGATTTTTTTTTTTTTTTAAACTTTAACATGTGTGAAGGGGTCAACTAGTCAATTACCTGCAAACTTGCCTTCTTCCCCCCCATGCACACCTGGCCTCCTCCAGACTGTAACTGGCAGTTTGGGTTCTAGGAAGACCTGTTTTATATTTAGATTCTCTTAAAACAGTTATGATTGTTAACTATCATACCAGGAACTCTGGTCAGTTCCTGACGTTTAGAGGAGGAGGAGGAGGAGGATGGTGATGGTAAGTGAAAAGATTTAGTCTTACTTTACTCCAGTCTTGTAAGAAGGGAAGGACAGAGGAACATGAAGTGAATCAGTATTATAATATCTATTGTGATACGTTTGTAACTTATATAAACAATTAGATATTTTTGTGATTGTTCTTCCTTATTTTTATCTTCTCTACTGTAAAGCATTATGATCCCTTGAAGGAGACAATACTGATTTTCCTTACTTTCCTGAATTCTAACATTTAAGGTGCTAATTCTTAGCTTGATTAGAGTTGACTAATAGCCCTTGACTATTTTTAAAAATAATTGAGCATAATCATAATCCTGAATGAGTTTAATTAAAATTGTCATTCAGAAGACATTTTAAAAGGGGAACCAAACGAGCTTCAGTTTTTAAGGAAGTGAGTATTTGTGGGGGGCGGGGTGCCAGTGGTACAGTCTGTGGCAGATGAAATTTAATTATCTCGTAAAAAAATAAAGTCGTATCTGCTGCTGCTAAGTTGCTTCAGTCGTGTCTGACTCTGTGTGACCCCAGAGACGGAATCCCACCAGGCTCCCCTGTCCCTGGGATTCTCCAGGCAAGAACACTGGAGTCGGTTGCCATTTCCTTCTCCAATGAATGAAAGGGAAGTAGCTCAGTCATGTCTGACTGTTAGTGACCCCATGGACTGCAGCCCACCAGGCTCCTCCATTCATGGGATTTTCCAGGCAAGAGTACTGGAGTGGGGTGCCATTGCCTTCTCCGAAAGTCATATCAGCATTTAAATAAGATGGTAGGTTGCACTGTTTGGCATTTTAAATTAAATGGTAATGAGTGCAATCTCAGAAATATTAAGATTGTTGAGGATAGAAAAAATGGTGACTTTTAAAATTTTAATCATGAAATTGGGCAGAGTATAAAAGTTTTGTTTAGGGGATGATATCTGTTTGAAAAATATGTAAAGATTTGGAAGTTACCAACGTCTTACTTTAAAAGACCTTCAGTCTTCAGCAATATTTGCTTTTTGGATATGATTTTTAAATTTTTCATTAGAATAATTTTACTTTAATGTCTTGTTGTTGCTCAGTTGTGTCTGACATTTTGCGATCCCATGGACTGAAGCACACCAGGCTTCCCTGTCCTTCACCGTCTCACAAGAGTTTGCTCAAACTCATGTCTGTTGCGTTGGTGATATCATCCAACCATTTCATCCTCTGTCATCCCCTTCTTCTGCCTTCAGTCTTTCCCAGCATCAGGATCTTTTCCAGGGAGTCAGCTCTTCGCATCAGGTGGCCAAAGTATTGGAGTTTCAGCTTCAGCATCAGTCCTTCCTATGAATATTCAGGGTTGATTTCCTTTAGGATTGACTTGTTTGATTGCCTTGCTGTCCAAGGGACTCTAAAGAGTCTTCTCCAGCACCACAGTTCAAAGGCATCAATTCTTCGGGCTCAGCCTTTTTTATTGTCCAGCTCTCACATCCGTACATGACTATTGGAGAAACCATACCCTTGACTGTTCGACATTTGTGGGCAAAGTAATGTCTCTGCTTTTTAATACACTATCTATTTAGAAGACTTCAGTTTTGAATAATTAAATTTCATTTGTTTCTACATTTGACGTGTGGCTCAGATAGAGCTTTTAGCTTTTTCTGGGAACTTAGATTTTGTAATTCAAGGCTTCTAACCCAAAGATCTCTAAAGGGAAAAAATACTGACTCTTTGTTTAAAATTTATTCTACTCATTAAAACATTGAAAGTTTGCAAGAGATAGAATGAATTAAAGGTTATGATTTCTTTAACTGTGAAATGATAGTTGAATAACGTGAATGTTGTTGTTCAGTCTCTAAGTTGTGTCCGACCCTTTGCGACCCCATGAACTGCAGCATGCCTGGTTTCCCTGTCCTTCACTATCTCCTGGAGTTTGCTCACATTCATGTCCATTGAATCGGTGATGTCTAACCATCTCATTCTCTGCCGCCCTCTTCTCCTCTTGCCTTCAATCTTTCCCAGCATTAGGGTCTTTTCCAGTGAGCTGACTCTTCATATCAGGTGGCCAAAGTATTGGAGCTTCAGCATCAATCCTTCCAATGAGTATTCAGGATTGATTTCCTTTAGGATTTACTGGTTTGATTTCCTTGCAGTCTAAGGGACTCTTAAAAGTGTGTGTGTGAGTTGCTCAGTCATGTCTGACTCTGTGTCCCTATAGACTGTAGCCAGCCAGGCTCCTCTGTTCGTGGAATTCTTCCAGGCAAGAATACTGGAGTCTGTAGCCATTCTCTTCTCCAGGGGATCTTCCTAACTCAGGGATCAAACCCAGGACTTCTGCATTGCAGGGATTTTTTTCCCATTGAGCCATCAGAGAAGCTTGAATAATATGAATAAACACCAATAAACCACTTCTTTTACTGTTTAATTTTTGCATAAAATAAGCCAGGACATTTGACAAAGTATGGAGAAAATTGCTGCATAGTCAGGTGCCTCAGTCTTATATGAGATACTTTGAACAAATTATAACCAAATAGACCTGAGTTTTCTCAAAATTGAGGACTCATGGGCAAAATTAATGTTATTTTCCTCTGCTTTAAAGTTCTAAGGAAAAACTCACTGTTTCAGAAAACATATGAGAATGCTGTTTAGATAGTAATAATAGAAGGAACAAGTATGTATGCACCTTCTTCACTTGAGGCACTCAGTTGTATCCAACTCTGTGACCCCATGGACTTTAGCACACCAGGCTTCCTGTCCATCACCAACTCCCAGAGCTTGCTCAGACTCATGTCCATCGAGTCGGTGATGCTATCCAACCATCTCATCCTGTGTCATCCCCTTCTCCTCCTGCCTTCAATTTCCCAGCAGCGGGGTCTTTTCCAGTGAGTCAGTTCTTTGCACCAGGTGGCCAAAGTATTAGAGTTTCAGCTTCAGCATCAGTCCTTCCAATGAATATTCAGGACTGATTTCCTTTGGGATTTGATCTTGCAGTCCAAGGAACTCTCAAGAGTCTTCTCTAACACACAGCTTGAAAGCATCAATTCTTCGGCGCTTAGCTTTCTTTATAGTCCAACTCTCACATCTATATATGACTACTGGAAAAACCATGGCTTTGACTAGAGGGACCTTTGTTGGCAGAGTAATGGCCCTGCCTTTTAATATGCTGTTTAGGTTTGTCATAGCTTTTCTTCCAAGGAGCAAGTGTCTTTTAATTTCATGGCTGCATCACCATCTGCAGTGATTTTGGAGCCCCCCAAAATAAAGTCTGTCACTGTTTCACTTGTTTCCCCATCTATTTGCCATGAAGTGATGGGATCGGATGCCATAATCTTAGTTTTTTGAATGTTGAGTTGTAAGCCAACTTTTTCACTCCTCTTTCACTTTCATCAAGAGGCTCTTTAGTTCTCCTTCGCTTCCTGCCATAAGGGTGGTGTCGTTTACATATCTGAGGTTACTGATATTTCTCCCGGCAATCTTGATTGCAGCTTGTGCTTCATCCAGCTCAGCATTTCTCATGATGTACTCTGCATATAAGTTAAATAAGCAGGGTGACAATATACAGTCTTGACGTACTCCTTTCCCAATTTGGAACTAGGTGTTCCACACACCTTCTTACACATTACAAAATAACAGACATTCATTTATTCAAACTTATTAAAGGAAAGTTTCAAACTTAAACACAAGTTTGCCTTTTTAAATTTCTGTACTTTATTAGGTTAGAATGTTTTCTGAATGAATCATGTATTTGTATTCTGGGAATATGATAGTAAACTTTCTCTTAGTGTAAGAATTGTCACCATTATGCTGTCGGTTGTTGTAGTCCACTCAGTACTTATTTAGTAACTCTCTCAGGGCTTGTTGGTGTGGCTGTTTGACTTTGGTAAGTTACTCTGCCCTGGTAAGTTATCTCTTAACCTGGTTTAGAACATAGTCTTTTATAGATCTCTTTTTCTCTCTTGTGATTCCTCCTTCCCCTAGTCAAGATCTTTTCAAAATCAGATCAGGAAGTTTCCTTGATTCTCAAGATAAAATCTAAAATTTCTCTCTCTCTCATCAGTATCATCTTATTTTACTCTTCTTAATGCTTTCTAGACCATACTTACATTGGTTCTCTTTAACTTATTCAAAATCATCAAACTCTTTCCCAAACTAAAGGCCTTTTTACAGGTCACTTGCTGTCACTAGGGTGTTCTCCCAAATCTCTGCCGGGTTAATTTCTAATTAACCTTCAGTTTAAACATAAATAATCACTTCCTTAGATAGGCCTTCTCTGCCAGTCTTTTCTTCCCATCCTTTACCAATTTAAATTTGGGTTTTTCTCATACAGTACTTGTTGTATGTAACTTTGATAAATACTTACATGTGTGATTGTGTAGTAATTTATCTCTACCTTTAGGTATAAATTTTGTGATAATAGAGACTTTATTTTCGTTCACTAATGTTTACCCTCAAAATTAGCATGGTTGAATAACTGTTGCTTCAAATTTATGATGCCATCAGTTACAAGGTACATCTTGATTTTGGAATTGTTAAAATGTTAAAATATGGCCAATGGTATTAGCAGAACATCAGTTATTTAAAATGAGAACATCAGATGTTCTCATTTCAAAGATGTAAAATGTGAAAAAAAAAAGTACGTCATTGAATCAACAGAATATGGTGTATAATAAGCATCCTTACAGGAAAATTATGAAAAAGCCAGTTTCCCATTACCTGAGACCATAAAGTCATTTCTTAATTTCTTTGTCTGTGGTAGTCTTCATTTATTAAAAATGTAATCAAAATTACTTTTTTTGGTTAGCTGGGCAGGTAGTGAATCAGATGAATAAGAAGCTGCAGACTGGCTTTACGGAAGTAGAAGTGTTACAGATATTCTGTGATACCTGTGAAGCTGTTGCAAGGTTGCATCAGTGTAAGACTCCGATAATTCACCGGGATCTCAAGGTATGAACTTTAGACTCCTTATGGATTACTGCCTTTTAAACTTTGGAGTTAAAATGTCCTTGGTCTGTCTTCATCTAAGGCAGTTCCTGTTACCAGGACTGAGATCGGTCTCTCCATTCTCTGCTGAGTTTCCTGAGGCCGTGTAGAGACTGACCGTAGAACTGAAACTGTGCTTTCCATGACCCTGACAGTTTCTCGCATGGTTGTAGAGATGGATTTTGTGCTCCCTACTCTGCTTCTGTTGTACTGAGCAGGCTTCTTTAAAAGGTTTCATATGAGCAAGAATATGAACATCACTGACTCAGGTTGGATGTCTCTCCACACTGTCCTTCCAGCACTCCTCCTGTTTCCTATAATTCATTTTAAGCATCAAGGAATTTTCCGGAGATATTGGAGGTCACTGTAAATGGGTCTCTTTACTTACTTATCTATAATTTGCTACAGTTTTAGATAGTTTCTTATAACTTGGTGGTGATTGTCACCTTAAGGTCACTTTGTCTTTCATATTCATGAATTGGACCTTTTGTGTATGGTACCCACCTGTTTACACTAGAAAAAGTGCCCAAAGGGGCTTGACTATCCCTGGAATTATATTGCTCGAGCTATCACTACATTCTTTAGAGACATGGATATCTTCTTTGATACTTGCAAACACTAAGATTATAAAAATTCCTCTTTCTGAAATGTTCTATGCCCAGATATCCCAAGGTAAACCTTTCCCCCACTTCAAGTTCACTCAGATTCACTTTCTCAGAGTCCTGTGCTAGTACCACCTTATTTATAATTACAACATAATCTTTCCGTTTTCTACTTGTTTTACTGTTTATTATCATTTGTCAGTTTCTCAGATACTATGTAATTTGCTTATGTATTAAGACTACTGTTTTATTTTCTGTCCTCTTCCATTGGAAGGTAAGCTCTCTGTGAGCAGGGATTTCTCTCTTTTGTTATGATTTATCCAAGCATTTCGTACAGTGCCTGGCACATAGCAGAGTCTCAGTAAATATTTGCTGAATAAATGAATCCCAATTCTGACTTATTATTGGGCTTCCCAGGTGGTGCTAGTGGTAAAGAACCTGCCTGCCAGTGCAGGAGACATAAGAGAGGCGGGTTTGATCCCTGGGTTGGGAAGATCCCCTGTAGGAAGGCATGGCAACCCACTCCAGTATTCTTGCCTGGAGAATCCCCTTGGACAGAGGAGCCTGGCAGCCTACAGTCTATAGGGTTGCAAAAAGTCAGACACGACTGAAGCGATTGAGCACTCAGCACACACAGCTTTGAAAAGTGATAATAAAATGCTCTTAAGATATAAGAGAATAGAAGATGTTACTCAGAATATAGGTTGTTAACCATGAAAACCATGAAAGCATCTTTTAGGGAAACTTACACTAAAGAATACAAGCTAAGGTAAGATGACAGCGTTTGACTCCACATCTGTCTCTTAATTTGGGTAATTAGTGTAGCATCTTTCATTTCAGTTCTTCTGGATATGCAGCTCTTTTACATTTTCCCTAATAATTTGGTCAGATGTTTTTGTGCTATTTTAGCTCATTAAGTTTTTTAATGTAAAGTTGATGTTTTCAGCCAAGTCTTCCTTGGCTTTAAAACAAAGACATTGAATTGCATACTTTTATATAGACCATATTGAATAGAGTTAGTTCTTTTTACATGTGGAAATTCATTCATACCTGCTTAAGTAGCTTTTTTAAAGTAGATTTCTCGTATAAATCTTTATTTTGTACAAGTATGTTTAAAAGTAAACTAAAATGAAATATAGAATAAAAATTATAAAGAAACTAATGTGAGTATTTTGGTAGCGTGGAGAGAAATTTAATTACTCATTCAAGGCTCTGTCATAAAAATACTGTAAAAAAGTTAATAATAATAGTGTCATTTATTGAATGCTTACCTTATTTCATTTGTGTTCTAAGCTTTTTCATGTTTTAATACATTCAGCTTTTACAGTTTTTACAACAATCTCATGTAGCAGATGTTATTTCCCCCAGTTTATAGGTAAGGAGACTGAAGCACAGAGTGGTTAGGCAAATTGTCCAGGGTACATGCGATAGTAAGTAGCACAGTTGGGCTGTGAACCCACGCTCTCCTGTTTTAGAAACTGTGTGCATGACTTTAAGTTTTTATGACTCCGATCTCTTAAGTTAAGACACAAAGTTAGATCTGTGTTTTCAGTGTAATGTTTTAGATAAAAATGGAACTAGGAGTTAATCAGAGGTGGAATTGGAATGGTTTATGTTTTTTCTGTAGAAAAACTGAAGTGTCAGAAAAGGAGGAAAATGGAGGGTAGGGAATAGACTCACTTGCCACTAGCTGTTCTCTCTTGTAGAAGCAGTTATAGAGAGGACTTACAGTTACTTGAGGGCTTCCCAGGCGGCTCAGTGGTAGAGAATCCAGCAGCTAATGCAGGAGACACGGGTTTGATTCCTGAGTTGGAAAGATCCCCGGGAAAAGGAAACGGCAACCACTCCAGTAGTCTTGCTGGGGAAATCCCATGAACAGCGGAGCCTGGCAGGCTACAGTCCATAGGGTCACAAATAGTCGGATACAACTTAGTGACTCAACATGTTACAACAAAAAGGGTTACTCGACTCTTGCAAAACTCATCCTGGTATGGAAGAAGCACTCCTCTGTTCTTAGTGAGAGAAGCAGTAGATAAAGTAACATGTATTTTTGTTCTGAATCGTTGTCCTTTCTCACAGTTTGAGGTACCTTCTCTCTATATATACTTGTGTATGTGTGTGTGTAGGGGGTGTGTGTATGTGTATAAAACAAGTCATTTGGTATCTATTGTGTCAAAACATTGTCGTAAAAAGACAATTTTCACTTTGAAAATACTACTAATTATTGATTTTCTTTTCTGAAGGTAGAAAATATTTTGTTGAATGATGGTGGAAACTATGTACTTTGTGACTTCGGCAGTGCCACAAATAAATTTCTTAATCCTCAAAAAGATGGAGTTAATACAGTAGAAGAAGAAATTAAAAAGTAAGTGTTAATTTTGTTTTGTCTCATGAGAATTTTAGGTAACTTGAGTCTGTGACCAGCTCTGATAGCTTAAACTTTAGGTATTCCATTAATGGATCTCTTTAAGATATTTCTGTGTGATATAATTGATGAGTTTACATCTCATCTAGTTCAATAGGAAATACATTTTACCATGGAAGCGAAATTTTCATCTACATTTTAACAAATTAATCAAATTTAACAAATTTGTTAAATAAGCTGTAGTAATTAGTGGAATCATTAAAGGGAGTTTGAAGTTATTATTGAGTTCAATTAAACATCTTTGTGTTTATTGATACTGAGTGAGCATTTGTGCTTGTTAGGAAAAATATTTAAACTTTGACCTTGTATTTACTATTAAGAAGTTGATATTATTGCATTGAAAACTGTGTGGAAAACTTACTTTATAATACTGTTCTGGACAATTCTTTGGTAGAAATATAAGTCATATCTGCCTTATGTTTTCTTAGCTTTGTATTTTCCATGGTTGCTAGAGTATTGCAAGGACTTCTCCCCGGCTTTTCGGTTTTCTAGTTTCAGAAAATAGTACTGTTTGTAAATCTTTGATCATCTTAATAAAATGATGCAGAATGCAGAAAGGTCTGTAAGAACAGGGTTTTCTAAGTAGCTCCCTTTTTCTAAGTTACTTTTCTTCACTTCCTCAACGGATTCTCAGTTGTTTAAGGCTACCTATGAGCTTTTGTTTGAACTGTGACATGTATTTTGAAATAGGCTCAAATAGAGCAGTGTTCTTGCCTGGAGAATCCCAGGGACAGGGGAGCCTGGTGGGCTTCTGTCTGTGGAGTCGCACAGAGTTGGACACAACTGAAGCGACAGCAGCAGCAGCAGCAGCAGCAGAGCTGATCTTACTCTGGTCCATTTGTATAAACGTATGGTTTTCTAGACTTGTATTTCTACTCAGGAACAGCCTCTGATGGTTATGTTAAGATTCCATAAAAACAAACTCCTTAGTAAACTTATAAACATCCTGAAGAACACCAGAACAATGAATTATTGAATTGGCTTCTTGTGGGTATATGTATATACATATAATTTAAAAAGTTACTGGGTTGTGATATATAATGACTGTTACAGAATTCTGCTCAAGCATCTTTGGCTTGCTGAAAGTTTAATTTTTTGCTGTTAAGACCTGAAGTATAGCTAAAGTTTAGCAGAATTGTACACTAGTGATGAACGTAATAAGCTCATCGGTTCTTGTACTTAGTGGCTCACAGAAATTAACGGTCTAATTGTTTATTCAGTTAACAGGGCATACAACATATTGGACACTGTTGATGCTATACTATAGCAGTGAACAGAAAAAAGGCCTGTCCTCATGTAGTTTCTTTTCTGGTTTCTTAGATCACTCCTCTGTAGTAGTATCATTCAGAATGTATCACAGTTAGGGTGATTTGAAAAAAATAAGATGGTAGAATATTGAGTTTTAAGATACTTCATGTAAAATAAAAACATAAAAGCACTTAAAGTGAATCTTAAATTATGCCATAATATAGAAATTCTTTTGATAGTCTAATAATTTCTCCCATGAAATTGAGCAATACTTAATTCTATTCATAGTGGATTTGGAGTTTTTATTCCTGTAAATATTTATTCACCGTACCTTTTAATTCCAAACTACTTATGTTAACAGTTCTGGAAGTGTACTTAATGTAATTAATAATAGTTAATTATGACAACTAGATTACTTTTAAAAGAATAATTATAAAAACAAACCTCGAGGAGATTTACTACCATGTGTAAGGAATTATGTTAGGATTCATAAAAACAAACTGCTTAATAAACATAAATTAATTTTTTGAGAGGGTAGAAGTTTTACTTATAAATTAGTCAACTAAAATATTTTGATAAGGATATTTTTAGAGTTAAATTGTACTATTTCATTTAAGAAATTCAAGGAAAACCATGTTTCCAGTACATTGTCTTTATTTAGTTTTTTCTATTAAAAATTGTGTTTATTATTAAAGATGGAATTACACTTGTTGAATAAAAACGTGTATAATGCTTTGTATTGTTTAATCCTTGATGGGCTTTTAATGAGCTTTTAAAATAGTATTATTTCTCTATAATGTTATTGAACCTAAAAGTTTTTGTAGTATTTTATGTAGAAACAATGTAGTATGTCTTTTTTTTTATATCTCCACTCCATTTTACTTATTTACTGCCAGGTATACAACTCTGTCATACAGAGCCCCTGAAATGATCAACCTTTATGGAGGGAAGCCTGTCACCACCAAGGCTGATATCTGGGTAAGGCCACGAAAGGCTGGCATTGTCACTAACCAAATTAACAAATCTGAGTTCAGTTGATTATCTTCCCCCTGTCCTCCACAAGGTTATTTCCTGATAAGTAGAAGAGAGTGGTGGACAGTAAAGCTTACATAGCAGAAGAAAAATATTAGCACATATCTTCTTGATCCAGAGATGGAAAACTTAGGTATAAAATAGCAAGTAAACAGTTTCCACATAATGTAACTTTTTATCACAGTATTTTTTAGAATTTAGATTATATATGATTGTTAAAATTTTTTTGAGTGCAGTTTTGGAAAAGCTGGCCATAACTCTTAACTGGTTATGCTTAAAATTTTCTCAAGTATTTTAGGATCTTTTTAGTGGAAACTAATGTGAGTAAAATTAAAAAAAAATTATAAACATACCGTTGACTAACCTCTGTATATTGAGGTTCTTTAGCGTCTATATAGATTGAATTTATTGAGGTATAACATGTTTCTGTGGCTTCCCTGGTGGCTCAGATGGTAAAGAATCTGCCTGCAGTGCAGAAGACCCAGGTTCGATCCCTGGGTCAGGAAGATCCCCTGGAGAAGGAAATGGCAACCCACTCCAGTATTCTTGCCTAGAGAATTCCATGGATGGAGAAGCCTGGGGAGCTACAGTCCAGGGGGTCTCAAAGAATTGGACACGACTGAGTACCTAACACACACAACATGTTTCTTTAGAGTTGAACTTTATGTTAGAGTGTCAATACCTCTTTTGAGGTTATTTCATAAGTAAAATGTTTTGTCTGTATTTAATAAACTAGCAGGAAACTATTTAAAATGTGAATTCATTTAAATTTAACAAGCATTCAGCCATATCTGCCACCAGTGGCCATATTAGGAATTGAGGAAAAACATTCAGAAGTATTTCTAGAGTTTACAAGAAAGGTCATTTGGTTTCATTTTAAAGCATAATATTTAGAAAGCAGTCAGGTGTAACGGGTGGAACCAAATGAATATCTTCTTGGTGTTCTTCTCCTGACCAGAACTTTTATAGAGATTGGGAAGTATTCTTGCAAGGTAATGAAAAAAGAGTATCTACAATATTTTTCCCTCTGTCTACTAATACACACTTTTTCATCAGTGGTTCTTAAATCTTGTGGTAGTTGAATTTTTAACCATATATGTAATTTAATGAAACCACAGATAGGTTTGATTTAGTTAATTTGCTCCTGCTTACAGATCCCCAGCTTGTATGACTCAAATTCAGTTGGCTCTTCTCAGCATTGACATTTGATTCACTAAATGGCTATAGTAAATGGCTTGTAGTATAATGTAGAAAACAAATTCAATTGAATCTTAATTTATAAAATGAAGGTATTAATTAGAGGAGGTGATTGTGGAAGTCTTTTCCTGGCTTAATTTTGTGACTAGTGTTGAAACCCACATTATCTAAAAGTATTTCAACAGCAGAGGAAACAAGACTCATACCTTGACTACTGTTTTGAAATCATTAAGGGTTGATTTTTAAAAAGTCTTGTAAGAACATGTTTGTTACCCAATGTCTTAACAAAAAGGAGGGAGTCTTTCTTTGTTGTTTGTTTTTCCCCAGGCTTAGAATGTGCCAGGATAGCTAAATTGTCAGTGATAGGTGGCTCAGTGGTGAAGAGTACATCTGCTAATGCAGGAAACATGAGTTTGATCCCTGGGTCAGGGAAGCTCCCCTGGAGAAGGAAATGGCAACCCACTCCAGTATTCTTGCCTGGGAAATCCCATAGACAGAGGAGCCTGGAGGGCTGCAATCCATGGGGTCACAAAAGAGTTGGACAAAATTTAGCAACTAAACAGCAACAAGTTTAAAATTTATTCCATTTACAGGTTAGTTATATGGAATAGCATTTCTATAATGGGTAACTGGATATAGCTATGGGATGACAAATAGATACTCAAAGATAAAAAAGAAGCCAGAAAAATTATCAGAAAACAGAATGTATATTTATATGCTTGAGAGAGAGAGTTTTAATTTCCGTGATACCATTTTTATGCTTGCATAGCTCAGATGAAATGCCTACAACATTTTAGGTGTGAATTTGAGAATATTGAGAAAAAAAATTAGTTCATATCAGTTAAGAGCTATATTTTGATCTTATTTCAGAATAGTATTTAGAGAGTTATGATATTGAGGTTAAAGTATTCATATAGCATATGTATTTTGGAGAAATTTATTTTTTACTTTGAAATTTCTATTGTAGGTTATTTTTATCCTGAGAACTAGGATGCTGATTTTATTGACCAATAGGAAATTCAGTGAGAGATGCTTCATGTTACCGTTTAATGGGGAAAATGGAAGATGGTGATACTCAACCCTCAAAATGAGGTCATTCATTCCCTCTTGTTTCCTGAACAGTTCTCATTGTATCAAATGGAAAAAGAGGGAAATGCCTTTGGTGTGAAAAAAATTAGGACACCTCCTTGTGTTCATAGTCTGTGAAGCGGAGTATTTTAAATTAATGTTTTTGAAGTACACTGGCATTGCTATCTAAAATTGTTACCTGGGAACTCCCACAAGGTATACTCTAACAAAAGACACATTACTGAAGGTTTGATTGACAAGATAAAACTGGCTAAAAGGCAGATCTCCTTTGCCTCACTGTCATCTGGGCAGAGGAAAGGTGTAATTTAATGCAGATATTACACCATTAATAGTCATGTTTTTAGTGCTGTTAAGGAAGCCTTATGCTCAATTTGCAGTATAGAAGCTGAAAATATCTTCCTTAGAGAAAAATGCATCATAATTTTTTTAAAGCCACATTGAACTCGTTACTTCCATTCAGAATCTTTGTAGTTTTGTTAGTCACATAGTAAATAATCTAGTAATGTTTTTGAACGAATATATTGAAATTTCTAGAGTCTTTAAACTTTTTTCATTAAAGGACTATTGTAATATTTAAAATAATGTTTTATAAATTAGTACTGTTGAACTCAGGAAGGTAATTCTGTATTTTGTGATCTTTGTAGCAGTTATAAAACTAGTGTATTTGTTAATTGGCTTGCCAGGTTGCTGTGTGAAGAAAAAGCCAACAAAGGAAAGCTGATGTGCTAATCTTTAGATAGGCCAGATTTCAGTTATTGCTGATGTAACTGTATAGTAACTACTGGATAATTTTATGTAATCAATGTAGAGTTAGAATTGTCCCTTACACTCATAACGCTTTGTAGGTGACACTTCTTGTGACAGCATAATGATCTCTTGAGCAGAAAATCACACTTTATTGCCACATCTCGGATCTGAGCTGTTGGCAGTTTAGCTAAAAATTTCCTGTGGTACTTTTCCAGACACAATTTGTGTCTTAGGGTGTTTTGTATTCGTTGTCAGAAAGTAGATTTATTGGCACTGTGATGACTATGAATCCATACAAGCAAAGCAGACAGGGCCCTTTCTGAATTTTATATAGATTACTCAGGTACAAATATGACTAGTATAATGTAGAATGGAAATGGTAGGATTATGTTTAGAAGTTGAGAATTAATTTTTATACTGTAAAATGACATGTGCTCAGTGAATAATCAGTGTTGATGGGTGTCTGATAAATTTAACTGTGCTGGCTAACTCCTATTTGAAACCTGGAATTTTAAAATGTGTTTTATAGTGAATTTTAAAAATATTCTGCTGCAGGGAGCTTTGTGCTTGGTTTGTTGGTTGTTACATGCTAGCTGTGTACTAAATATATATTTTCTTTGTGAAAGAAATAAAAATGTAACTTTTCTCCCAAAGGGAAGCAGTCACTTCTAATTTTAGTTCTGTCATTCGTGATCTAGTGTTCTATGAGAGCATGAATTCAGACATCTAGCCACACACATTAACTTAAGTTGTAATTTGTGAAAAGATTGAGCCAATATAGAAACATTAAGCTTTTGTTTTTTAAATAAGATATTTAGTTTTTCATTTGTGGTTTTTCTTTTGTTTGTTTGCTCTTGTGATCAAGTTGATACTTGAGTTCTGATGATATTCATGCTTCTTTGTTTTCCAGGCCCTGGGATGTTTACTGTATAAACTTTGTTTCTTCACTCTTCCTTTTGGTGAGAGCCAGGTTGCCATCTGTGACGGCAGCTTTACCATCCCAGACAACTCTCGTTACTCCCATAACATACATTGCTTAATAAGTAAGTACTTGGACAATTTATGAAAAGAATTGTAAGGTACTATACGTAGGGCCTGCTATTTCCGTTCCTTTACCTAAAACTACTCTTTTAATTTCATGTTATTATAATTTTGTAGAACTACTATAGTCAAGAAATACATTTGAAAGGATGTTCAGGGACTTCCCTGGTGGTCCAGTGGTTGAGACTTTGCCTTCCAACGCAGAGGGTGCTGGTTTGACCTCTGGTTGGGGAGCTAGGATTCTACATAGCTCACGGCCATAAAACCAAAACATAAAAACATAAAACAGAAGCAGTATTGTAACAGATTCAATAAAGACTTTAAAATTTATCTACATCAAAAACAACTTTACAAAAAGATGCTTATAAGACTTTAATAGGAATGAAAGTAGACTGATTACTGATTAGTATATGGATGTTTTTAAGCTCCAGATAAGCTTTTATAGAACATAGAGATTATGTAATTAAGGAAACTGGAATTTGTGGAAAAACTTTACAGCATAACATTTCATTATCCAGTCTTTGTACTTTTGAAATCAAAATAACCTGATCTGTTTCTTCTTTAGATCAAACTATTTCCAATTTAAAATTGTAGTTTATTTGCCACGTTTTTTTACTGTTTATTCCTTGTTGATTATAAAATCAGAAAGCAACCTGAAGTGTAATAATTAGAAGGAGTAATCCTGTGGACCTTTCATTCCAAAAGAACACCTCAATTTTTCTTACAGTCTCTTTTGAGAGTTTTTTCTTCCTTTTCGACAGATACTGTAACTTAATTCCTTTAATATGCACATTGTATAATTTCTGCAAAAGATGATTTGTTATACATTTGGTGATTGACTAACTTTTGTAATTTATGAGGCTCATTTAACTCAAAAAAAAAAAAAAAGAGCAAACACTCCAAAAGAAAAACAATCAAAATGGAGCATTAAAGGATATATGTTGCTTCACTTGGCAAACTTATTTAAAGCATAATCTTCTTTGTTTCTTTAAAGAAATCCACATTGCTTTAATGTGGATTTGCCCATACATGTTGGAAATTAGAGGATTATGTCAGCTGAACACAAAAATTATACTGCTTCACATAGAGTGTTTTTCCTAGGTGAGGGGAACCAGAGTAATGGCGTAGGGGAAGTGGTGTTATAATTCACAGGGGAAAGGAAATAGCCCTAAGCTTGGCTGCTTCACTGCCAGCATGAACTTTCAGCTCTAATTGGAGAATATTAAATATGAGTGCTTGTACCTGGGGTTTCCTTCCCAGAGAGGTCTACCTCTCAGCTTTTGTGTGACTCTCTGCGAATGGACGACTTCCTGAAGAGCATCCTTGCTGGCTCAGAACTGCACTTTTATCTTTATTGGTGGAGAACCTCCTAGTCTTGTTTTGATATGTTTTTCTGTCCTTTTGACAGCTTTCAGCCAAATAAGCTACCTGCCTGGGCAGTCCAAGTTGCCTTTTCAGATACCAATTAATGTTTTTATCAGTGTTCTGATGACTGAGCTGTATAGGTTTTCAGTGGTTTGTCCCAGCTCTCTTTCCCCATTAGCCTTGTTATTTTTAGCTTGCCATTTTGCAGAATGTTTTTTTAAAGAGCGAGTATACCTTTTGAGTATATATGAATAAACATCAGACCGATCAGCCGCTCTGTCTTAACCAGGTGCTTTCTTCCTTCATTGCAAAATTTAGGGCATTAGGAGCATGAAAGAACTCTGATTAATTGGAATGCTCAAAAAATAGATTGAGGAATTTCCTTTGGCTGTTGAGTGTTCTAGCCAATTGAAATTTAACCTTTCTTTGAAGCCCTTGTTATACATCACCATATCAGTGGCATGGTTTTGTTGTTAAGTATTTATGTTTTTATCACAATTGGACTGAGGATTTTATTGAGGATCTTGCAGTGTCTGCTGATTGCCAAAGGTGAGAGATGGGCAAAAGAGACGAAGGTGGTCAAAAGGTATAAACTTAGAGTTATAAAGTAAGTCCTGAGGATGTAATATACAGCATGTGACTATAGTTAAAAATACTGTACTGTGTACTGTATATTTCAAGGTTGCTAAGACAGTAGATCTTAAAGAGTTCTCATCCCAAGGGAAAACAATGTCTAATTCTGTGAGGTGATAGATATTTGCTGTATCTACTGTGGTGACCCATTTCATAATACATATATACAGAAAGTCATTATGTTACTCACATAATGAACTTCTGTCTGACCTGGGCTTTCCTGGTAGCTCAGCTGGTAAAGAATCTGCCCGCAATGCAGGAGACCCTGGTTTGATTCCTGGGTCAGGAAAATCCTCTGGGTAAGGGATAGGCTACCCACTTCCCTGGTGGCTCAGTGGGTAGAGAATCCGCCTACAATGTGGGAGACCTGGGTTCAGTCCCTGGGTTGTGAAGATTCCCCTGGAGGAGGGCATGGCAACCCACTCCAGTATTCTTGCCTGGAGAATCCCATGGACAGAGCAGCCTGGTGGGCTACTGTCCATGGGGTTGCAAAGAGTCAGACACGACTGAGTGACTAAGCACAGCACAGTTCTGTCTGACATATTTTACTTAGCATATTATGTTGCTGCTGCTGCTAAGTCACTTCAGTCGTGTCCGACTCTGTGCGACCCCATAGATGGCAGCCCACCAGGCTCCTCTGTCCCTGGGATTCTCCAGGCAAGAACACTGGAGTGGGTTGAGACTTCCTTCTCCAATGCATGAAAGTGAAAAGTGAGAGTGAAGTCGCTCAGTCGTGTCCGACCCACAGCGACCCCATGGACTGCAGCCTTCCAGGCTCCTCCATCCATGGGATTCTCCAGGCAAGAGTACTGGAGTGGGGTGCCATTGCCTTCTTCAGCATATTATGCTACCCTCATGTTTATTCATGTTGCAAATGGCAAGCTTTCTTTCTCTCTTTTTTAATGACTGAATAATATTCCATTGGTACATATACATACATAACACACACACACTTCACATTTTCTATATCCATTCATCCATTGATGGACACAAGTTGCTTTCTTGTCTTGGCTCTTGTAAATAATGCTGCAGTGAACTTGGGGGTGCAGATAGTTTTTTTGAGTTAGTGTTTTTGTCTCTTTCAGATACATACTCAGAAGCAGGATTGATGGATTATATGATAGTTCTTTTTTCAACTTTTTGACATACCTCCATACTGTTTTCCATAGTGGCTGTACCAATTTACAGTCCCACCAACATTGCACAGGGGTTTCCTTTTTTCCACAATCTACCAACACCTGTGGGGCTTCCCAGGTGGCTTAGTGGTAAAGAATCTGTCAATGCAAGAAGACACAGGAGATGCAAGTTCTGTCCCTGGGTCAGGAAGATCCCTTGGAGGAGAAAATGGCAACCAATTCCAGTATTCTTGCCTGGGAAATCCCCATGGACAGAGGAGCATGGCAGGCTACAGTCTGTGGTGTCACAGAGAGTCAGACATGACTGAGAGACTAATATACACATACATGTATACTTTTTAAAAGTTGATTTTATATTTGCAGTAGAAGCAAAGTTAATGGGAATGGTCTTGTGGTGACTCACATGATCATTTTAAGTTGGGTAAACAGGGGTGTATTCTACCTTCTTTGTCTTTTCTAAAAAACTTAGTAACTTGATTCACTTTTAGATCAATTAGATGTGTGTATTCATTAACCCAGCAGTCCCCAACCTTTTTGTTACCAGGGACTGCTTCTCTAGTGGCTCAGACAGTAAAGAATCCTCCTGCCAAACAGGTGACCTGGGTTCAATCCCTGGGTCAGGAAGATCCCCTGGAGAAGGAAGTGGCAACCTACTCCAGTATTTTTGCTTAGACAATCCCATGGACAGAGGAGCCTGGTGGGCTCTAGTCCAGGGGATTGCAAAAGAGTTGGACACAACTTGGCAAGTAAACAGCAACAACAGACAAACTAAACAGCCTCCAGAAAATGGTATTCCCACATGAAAACATGAGTTAGGGGAGTTAGAGGTCCTTTTTGTTTGCTTGTAAGGTGATGTCAGTCCACCGGCAGCCTGCTTACTTAATCATTAGGAGATGTGCTATGCTTAACTTGAGAGAGAGAGAGTTACCTATACAGATAACGGTTAGAAAACATAAAAGCTCAAATTTATTTATTTCTCTTCAATGCTTCTCATCTACTGTAAAAGAAAAGAAATATATAGGGTTGCCTAAAGGATTCCCATTCCTCTCTAGATACTCAAAAAACCTTTCCCAAGATTATGCCATGCCAGGGAAGTGTATTTTCGTACCCTCGCTGTTCTCTACTCCTGAAGAATTGCTTCTCCTGAACCGCGTTTTGTTGTTACGTCACTGGTCTGCACGAAGGCGGGTGTAAGACCTGACTGCGTGTCACTCATTGTAGTTTCTTAGGGATATTGTTCACTCAGTGTGAACCATCTTTAGAAAGACTCAGAGGAGAATTTACTCTTTGCTTTCAATGTTAGAAGTGGTGCTTTTTCTTAGCACCTAGTTTGTTTTTAAGAATACCGCAATTCATATAATGGATCATGTTGCCCTATCTGTGTTGACAGCTAGAGGGCTAAATTTTTCCAGTTTTGCCCCTGCATTTGTAGGACCAAACATGTAATTTCTTTACTGACAACATTATCCCTCTTTTTTCTTTTTTTTCCCCTTTCAGCCATTACTTTTTCATTAGTCTTAATTTTCTCACATATTAAAAAAGAATTACAGTTTTGTATGCCACTTCAATTCCTCTATAGGAAAATATTTATAATTAGCTAGTATTGAAATAAGATTTTAAAGGCCAAATAAACTGAATTGTTAGGATAGAAAAGTTTTAGATTTATGAATTTTATAAGTTTCTTGTGATTTGTTTCATTTCTACAAATTACATAGATAAGCATTTATAAAAGTCTGTATAAATGTATTCCTATATCATGTACTGTTGTTGCTTCTAAAACAATGTGTGTTGCTATCAAGATAAAATATGGTTTTGGAGGATAAAATAAACCTTGTAGATTTTTTAGATCTTTTCTGGAATGAAGTTGAATATCAACTAATAAATAATAGAATTAAATGTTTTGGGTTATTTCATTCTAACAGATGATAAGATAATAAAATATCAACTTTATAAGTGGTATATGTTAGCCTTTTTAAGTGTATAAAACCAAGTGACATACAGAATATAATAAAACTGAGTTCAAAATCTCCCAAATAAATTGTGCTTAGTGTTGTTTGCCATACAACCATGTTTTTAACCAAGTTAACTTATCCTGCTGTCGGAGATGTATTACATATTGTTTGTTCAGATATTACTTACGATTGAAAGGATTTAATTTTGATTTGTAATATTACATATGATTGAAAGGAGGATTTAATTTTGATTTGTAATATTCAGGTAGTTATTTATATACTTTTATCTCCAAACATAATTTTGTTAGCAAATTTCAGAATATTGTCTAATTAATGCTGTAAATTTTACATTGCAAATAGGTTTAAAAATGATTTGAACACGATAAGAATTTAATCAATGAAGCAGAGTTAGAACATGAAGAATACTGTAACAAAATATGGTTTTTTCATGTATAGGATGGAGTAGAAATGTCGGCCTTCTTGTGACATTGTAATTTAGCAAGTAGTTCAAGAAATGTAGTGGCCATTTTGGTTAGAAAAAAGGTCAGGCCTTTCAAGCAGTGCTGTAGGACTGGTATGAAAACTGTTCAAAATAGAACCATAAACCTTTGCTTGTATTTCTAAACATGTTGTGGATAGCATATTGAAATTGAAACAGAACTATGATGAATATTGCTGTCATCAGTGTGGGAAGAAAACGTGTTTTAAGAAAACAATGGTGCCAACCCTGTACTACTTCCCTATACTACTTTGTTAAATAGATTGTAACACATACAGTTTAGTCTTCCTCTTCATAATTCAGAAGCCCTTAAAAATTAATAGATACCTAAAAATATTAGTAGGTATGTTAAAATTATTTTAGATAATAGTGAAAATAAGGACCCTTAATATAGCCCAGAAATTTTCTTGAATAATTCCCGTGTTGACTAAACTCACTTTTTGTTTTGTGTCAGAGTCTCAGAAGATTATTCATATTTGTAATTCATGCTTTCAGTACCGACCTGTCCTAGGATTCATTTATCTTTAGCTTAAGATAATGTATAAAGTAACAATTTTTGTATTTTCTATAAACATTCCCAAAGTTTACTGGAAGCATCACTAATCTTAGAATGGAAGTATATATCTTTTTAATGTGCCTCTAATTGCTTCTATGTTCAGTGAAACTTCTTAACATTTTGATTTATTCTTGTAGGGTTCATGCTTGAACCAGATCCAGAGCGGAGACCCGATATATTTCAAGTGTCATATTTTGCATTTAAATTTGCCAAAAAGGATTGTCCAGTCTCCAACATTAATGTAAGTAGTTTTTGTATTATAAGTATCATAATATATATGAATTTAAAAGTTCATCATGTGTGGGTATATATACTTTCAAAGTCACTTGTTTCATGACAAGTGATCTAACAGTATATTTGTAAGTAGTATTTTTGATGCAAAGCTGCAGATACAAAGTATATGTGCTGGGGTGCTCTGGGGAGCTACAGTAGACTTGATGGCACTCACTGCAGGACACTTTACATCATTGAGGGGATCACAGTGGCATCTCTGAAATAGCACTGACTATTATTAAGTTAACTATTGAAAAAGCAGGACTGTTAGATTTTGGGGGAGCATGGTGGGGCCGGGGGTGTCATGAAAAATGGCTGAGGTACTCAGTATTCTGTAAACCGAGAAAGTTTGGTTGCCCTTGGTGTACAGAGCATAGGCATTGTAAATGCAGAGAAGTGGTTCAGGTCCACAGGACTGGAAAAGGTCAGTTTTCATTCCAGTCCCAAAGAAAGGCAATGCCAAAGAACGTTCAGACTTCCTCACAATTGCAATCATCTCACATGCTAGCAAAGTAATGCTCAAAATTCTTCAGGCCAGGCTTCAACAGTATGTGAACCGTGAACTTGCAGATGTTCAAGCTGGATTTAAAAAAGGCAAAGGAACCAGAGATCAAATTGCCAGTATCTGTTGGATCACAGAAAAAGCATCAGACTTCCAGAAAAACATTTACCTTGGCTTTATTGACTATACCAAAGCCTTTGACTGTGTGGATCACAACAAACTGTGGAAAAATTCTCAAAGAGATGGGAAGATGGGAATACCAGATCACCTGACCTGCTTCCTGAGAAATCTATGCAGGTTAAGAAGCAACAGTTAGAACTGGACATGGAATAACAGACTGGTTCCTAATAGGAAAAGGAGTACATCGAGGCTGTATATTGTCACGCTGCTTATTTAACTTCTATGCAGGGTACATCATGTGAAATGCTGGCTGGATGAAGCACGAACTGGAATCAAGATTCCTGGCAGAAATATCAGTAGCCTCAAATATTCAGATGACACCACCCTTTTGGCAGAAAGCAAAGAGGAACTAAAGAGCCTCTTGATGAAAGTGAAAAGGAGAGTGAAAAAGCTGGCTTAAAACTCAACATTCAGAAGACTAAGATCATGGTATCAAGTCCCATCACTTCATGGCAAACAGATGGGGAAACAATGGAAACAGTGAGAGACTATTTTCATGGGCTCCAAAATCACTGCAAATGGTGACTGCAGCCATGAAATTAAAAGATACTTACTTGTTGAAAGAAAAGCTGTGACCAAGCTAGATAGCATATTAAAAAGCAGAGACATTACTTTGCCAACAAAAGTCTGTCTAGTCAAAGCTATGGTTTTTCCAGTGGTCATGTATGGATGTAAGAGTTGGACCATAAAGAAAACCAAGTGCCGAAGAATTGATGCTTTTGAACTGTGGTGCTGGAGAAGACTCTTGAGAGTCCCTTGGACTGCAGGGAGATCCAACCAGTCCATCCTAAAGGAGATCAGTTGTGGGTGTTCATTGGAAGGACTGATGTTGAAGCTGAAACTCTGATACTTTGGCCACCTCATGCGAAGAGTTGACTCATTGGAAAAGACCCTGATGCTGGGCAAGATTGAAGGCAGGAGGAGAAGGGGACGGCAGAGGATGAGATGACTGGATGGCATCACCGACTCGATGGACTGGAGTTTGAGCAAGTTCCAGGAGCTGGTGATGGACAGGGAGGCCTGGCGTGCTGCGGTCCATGGGATCACCAAGAGTCAGACACAACTGAGGGACTGAACTGAACTGGGCTCGGTACTGGTTTTGTATATTTTGGGAAGTTGCTTAACGTTTGTTACTTTTTCTGTAAAACAAGGATGATAATTATGAGGATTAGAAATAATAACTGTAAAACCCAGTGTATCGTTCAAGGAAGCTGTATTATAGCTGACACCATCAGAAGGCTTTGAATTGCATCTGTTGCCTGCACCCTGTACTTAACTATATTGGATTAATAGTACGTGACAAGTCTGCTAACTTGAATCAAGGTCTAGAATCAAACACTGAATTTAAGCTGTTTTCACCTTGAGTGGCCTGACTTTTTCTTACAGGTTTCCTTTGTGTATAACTTAATCCACTCCCCTAAGAAAAAAGAAGGAATTTGGTGCCTTTCCTTTTCAATTTTTGAAGTTCTTGTTACGTCAGTGTAATATATTCTCGGTTGAAGCTGAAAGTCATTGCGCACATTCTAGTAATGAATTTTATTTAACATTTGCCTGGATTTTTAGCTTTTCACTCTGCAAACATTTATTGAATACTTTGTGAATTTTTTTGAGTAATTATTGTAAACTGAACACTAGAGAGCAGAAGCAAATCAGTGAAGCCTCTGCTCTTGTTTCCTGGACTTGACAATGTCATGAAAATTACCTCCAGTCTGTAAAACAACACTTTATTCATGTACTTGGTGTTTGCTTCTTTTCCAGTGTGTGAAGTAGTCATTGTGTGATCCTTTATACCCCAGATTTACCCATTTGTAAAGTGGGTATAATATATATATATAATAATATTGTTCTGTTTATTTTCCAAGGGTTTCTCTGGAACACAAATAAGAAAGTGACTCTTGTGTGTAACACATAGTGATATTTGTGCATTAGATTGGGCAAATATGTGTCAACTTGTACAAAATGAAGATGTGAAGAAATAGTTTCTCACAGACAGTGCTCTTAAAGTTTACGAATATATTTGTAGTGTTTCAATAAAACTTTCTGCAGTTGAAATGAAAATTAAAATGAAAAGTTTTCTTTTTTTCTTCCAAGAATTCTCCTATTCCTTCAACTCTTCCTGAACCGATGACTGCTAGTGAAGCAGCTTCTAGGAAAAGCCAAATAAAAGCCAGGTAGGCCAAGCTATGCTGAAATTTGAAAAGGCATTTATTAAAAAAAAAAAAAAAAAAGGTGGGGGGAACCATACTCATTTTTAATCCTAGCAGATGTCATTGATTAAATAGCATCTTTACCCACAAAAAATACTGTATTCCTTACTGCATGTAGTATGATGTTGAGACAGCAAGTTCAAAATAAGCTTTTTTGTATGAGATAACAGGGTTTGACAGTAGTCGCGCTTGAACTGCTCCCTCTCCACCTTCATGAAGTGATTGTGTAACTGGTGATGTTACGTTGGGTCATCTTATAGGTGGGACTTGTCGTTATTTCATCACATGACAACTAATTTATGAAATGTTATGTTTTATTTTATTTGTAATGACCTTTTATTGATTTATGAAAAGAAGAGCTGTATATAATTTACAATGAATAGTTACAGTGGCAACATTTTTAAGACCAGTAGAGGACTATTTGTTGTTCAGTTTCTCAGTCGTGTCTGACTCTTTGAGACCCGTGAAATATTACAGTGTTTTAAATAATTTTATAGTTATTCACTACATTAGTGTTTGATCTAGATTATGTAGGTTAAGGCCTAAATTTGCGTAATGGTTGAATTAATAACTTTTTCTCCTCATGCTTTTTTTTTGAGTTTAAAAGTGAGTAGACAGGATTGTATTTTAGATTATCAGACAGGTATAGTTTTATGTTTGGGGAGATTTCTCGATCACAGCTGATTTTTGTATTGTATTTCACTTATGCAAAGTATTTTGACATGAAATACATAAAACCATTTGTCACACACTTGTTATATGCAGGATATAGACATGGAGAACACAAAGAAAAAGAAGCAGTGTATGTCTAAGGAGTTCATATTCAAGTGATGATACACCAGCGAACAGTTACAACTTGCAGTGATCAGGCAGCTGAGAGTGGAGGAAGGGAAAGACTGGGCACAGAGGACAGGAGCACAGGGGGAATCCTTTCCCTGGGGGTGAGAGTTGCTGAGCTCTTTCCTGAAGGATGAATACTCTAGTCACTTGGAGTAATGGGTAGGAAGCTGTGACAGGCAGACCTTTCAGGTGAGAACAGCCTTTGTGACGCTGCAAGACGGGAGCATAATAAGGGCACATCTGCAGGAGGTGGGAAATGAAGCTGAGGAGGCAGGTGAATGTCAGTCATGAGCAACTTTATTCTGTGTCATGCTGAGAAATTTGGATTTTGGCCTTTAGGCAGGTGAACCTTGTAGTCAGTTTGCTATTTGGAACTTGGTTGTGAGATGTGTTAGAAATAATCTGCTATTTGTAAATTGTTGAAATATCAATTGGGAATGACTTAATTTTTAAAAAAGATATAGCATCACTCTAAAACTATTATCTTCATTCATTTGAATTTAAAATACTCTTGAGTAAGAGACAGAGGAGTAAAGTTACATCTAACTTGCAGGGATCCAGTATGACTGACTGTCTTACTCATGATATAGCTGGAGTTAACAGCTGCTGTTACAGTTGAATGGTCATTATGAATTATTGTCAGGCTTGTCAGCTAGTTTTATTGTTGTCTTTTAAAATAATTATTTTGTCAATGATTAAATCTTTAAGTATAAATTTTTTAAAAAGCATGAGTCAACTGAAAAATAATGCTTTGTCTTTTCACCATGACACAAGCTATAGCTATATACTTACAAACAAATGAAATAGTTAACAGAAATTCACAGTGCTATTCATAGTATGTTAAACTATATATTATGTGTATTAAATAATAGGGTTCATTGATCCTTACTGGTCAACAATATAAATTTACTTTTTATTGATAGTATCAGTAAAAATTATAAATGGTAAAAAATTAATCTTTTTTTCCATGTGAAAGGTATATTTCCAATGAGGGGGAGAAGGGGAGTCTTTAAATAGCCAGTATCATTATTTACATGTTTTAAAACTTTTATGTATATTATCTACCTGCCCTACCTTCAATCTGTGAACTTTTTGTTTTACTTCTTAAAAGTTCCTTTCCATCCCCCCAAATTTGCATCTGCTCTTGGGAATGTTAAACATGTGAAACTTACATGATTTGTATCTTCAAGATGGCAGGGTTGAGAATCACTGTCCTGGCCGACAGAAACACTGAAGGATTTTAAGAGAAGAGAGAGTTTATATTTTAGGAAGATTGTTCAGGTTAGTGAGTGGAAAGAAAAGAAAGCAAAACAAAAAAAGCTACTACTGTAGCTCTGTGTCAGCTACAGTAGTGCAAATGAGGTTGTATAGCAGTGTTGATACCAGTAATTACTCAGTTTTTCATTTCAGTTAAATTTGTATTTTCTCTTTGCCTAATTCATCCAGGCATTTTCTTCCCATTTTTTTCACAGGCTGCTTAATGTCTTTTACTCTCTGATGAGGTCATATTTATTTTTGTACCTCCAGTTCTCACCTGAGCCTTCTCTAGCCAAGTTAGGTTAAAGGTAGAATAACCCCTCTGTCAAACTCTTGACATTACTAGTGTTAGTGCTAATTATTTTTTCTGTGTTTTATTTTCCTGAACATGTGCCATATCTTCCCAGGTAGGCTGTAAATTCTTTGAAGACTGGGTACTGTCATGTTTGCAGGGTATCAGTAACAGTGATTATATAATAGATATTGGTGCATTAGGGAAATAAATTAGGAAACGCTAGACTCAACAATTGAGCCACCAGGGAAGTCTGCATAGCTTTTCGATGTGGTTTTTAGATGTTTGCTGTTCTTGTGTGTGTTGTGAATCCTCTGTGGAGTGATTTATAATAAAATAAGAACAAGGCAGGATGAGGCTTTGCCTATACTACCCCTGAATAAAGAATGGTTAGACAAATGGAAAGACTGTGTATAATATTTCCACCAGATTGCTTGAGTTTAGAGAGTATAGCATGGGTTTTAGTGCCACATCCATAATCTGAACTCAATAAATACTTGTTTAGATTAAATGAGATAATTGGTTAGATGCACATAGGATCTTTTATTGCCTTAAATTTAGTTCAGTTTTCATTGTATCATCTGCATTCCATCTAAAACATAAATACTATTCAGAAAACTGCCCGTATGCAGTGTATTTCTATGATTTTCCAAAGTCTTTCTATTCAGTTTCACTTCCTTTCTTTCTGAGAAGATAGTTGTTGACAGGGCTCCCTCTTGTGGTGTCTACATATAGAGGAGAGAACTACAAATCTGTGCAGTAGACAGATGTATAGGTCTGTCAAGGTAGACAGGACTTTCTCTACGTGCCGCAGATGTCCGCTTGATGAATCATACATATGCAAAAATTGTAAGTGTCAGGTCATTTGAAAATGTGCTAAGGGAACTTGGTGAAGAGATTTTATCGCAGTCCTTTTGAAAAGTGAACTTAGACCTATTAAAAAGTATGAGTTTTTGTATTGAATTTATAAAAAGCAGAGTTGATAACTATGTAAGTTAAACATTTTTTGTGGCTTTTTTTGGAAGAGAAGTGTCTTCTCAGATCATATTTAGTGTCTCCTGATTTCCATTTGACCACTTCACATCTGTGACCTAAACTAGGTCCTAGTGTGAAAACATTTATATAATTTCCAATCAGTGTTTTAAGTCAAGCAATGAAAAAGATTCAAAAAGATGAAGGTGAGCCGGTAGCTCCACCTGTTAAAAGCTTTGGCTTCTTTTGTTTTATGTGCCCTAGGACATATTCTTTCTTTCTCAGGCTGAGTCCAAGCTAAGGAAGACTGTTATTTGTTGTTTATTTTTATTTTTCTGACTGGTTTAGGAAGTTGGCTCTCATTTTTGTCTAAAACCTTACTGAGAAGGCTTCTGTGTGTTTATTTTATCTCCTTAAGAGCAATCCTATACTCTTTTTTCTGCCAGCTTCAGTGGCAGACTATGAGTGGAAGCAATCCGGTTTGAGGAAGTTGGTTCATTTTATTTCATTTACTTCCTTATCTTTATTAACATTTAATACTTGATAATGAGACTTAGGAAGAAGCCAAGAGGACTAACATGATCATCAACAATAATAAATATGCATCTGCTGAAATAGATGCTTCATAGAACAAATAGTAAATTAGAAATAACCCCAGTATTTGGAATGACATGTCTTCTTCTGTTGTAGAATAACAGACACCATTGGACCAACAGAAACCTCAATTGCACCAAGGCAAAGACCAAAGGCCAATTCCACTACTGCCACTCCCAGTGTGCTGAGCATTCAGAGTTCAGCAACACCTGTTAAAGTCCCTGCTCCGGGTGAATTCGGTAATCACAGGCCAAAAGGTAATACAGCCCTGCCATCCTCGTCCCCTTTATAGCTGATTTACATAAACCTTTTATGGCTTGGTTACCTAGCAGTGTAAATTATTGGCAGACTTATTGTGAAGCAGGTATATTACATAGTACTTTAAGGAAGATAAAGCTACTAATGTGTAATAAGCTCAGTTAGTTATTTTCCTAAAGTTCTCAGCAGTGGTAAGTTACTGGCAGTATAAAAGTATGGTATAAAAAGCTCACAACTTGCTCATCCCTAGCGTTATCATGAACTAGTAGAGTTGGAAGTTGAGACTAAAGTTCAAGAGTATAGAAAATTCTGTATTGTATTGGAAAGGAAGAATTTGAAACTCTAGCCTTACAAAGCATTTGTGTAAAATTGTTTTCAACCAGTATGTTTTAAATTAGGATACTCTGAACGGGCCTCCCAGGTGGCGCAGTGGTGAAGAAACTGCTTGCCAGTGCAGGAGAGGCAGAAGATGCGGATTCACTCTCTGGGTTGGGAAGGTCTGCTGGAGTAGGAAATGGCAGCCCACTGTAGTATCCTTGCCTGGAAATTCCACGGACAGAGGAGCCTGAAAGGCTGCAGTCCATGAGGTTGCAGAGTCGAGCATGACTAAACAACTGAGCACTCCCACAGGGTGGATAAAAACCCACGTGTGGAGTCTCATGAACCTCAATTTCAGTCCTGTATCTTCTGTTTTTTAGTAATGTGTATTATGAAAGTATAGGATTGCTGTGAAGATTAAATGACTGCTCACTGTAATGCCTGCCACATAATAGGCCCTTCAGAAATGTTCACTAGTAACTATTATTAGTACTATTAAGTAAAATATATGCTCAAGAAGACAGTATATTATCTGATGTAACATATGCCTGTGGTGATCAGGTATACCCGACGGAGGAATAAAAGGGAAAATAGGGAAATACAAAGTCTTTATGTCTAATTCCCATTTTACCATTTCTTAGCCTCACTGTTGTCTCTTCTGTAAAATGGGAAAACAGTTATTCTGTTTTAAAGAGTAAATAACAAGGTGTATTGTATCTTTGAAAATTCTGTTTCATAGTAAGCATTCAATGTTAATTTCCCTTTTTATAGCTTTCTGGGTTGGGAATGCTATTAGTCCTACCTATCATTTATTTCAGCCCTTCAGCCAGAGACCACTAGGAACACAATTACATTTGAATAAATTTGTTTATTACTCAGATACCCTGGAAATCTGTTGGGAGTATCTCAGTAAGAAGGTGTCTGAAAAGACTTATGGAAGGGTTTGAGCTTGTTTTTGGTAATTTGGGGGAGGTAGGGGTATATTGCATGAAATGTTCCCTTAGTATCTCTAATTTTCTTGAAGAGATCTCTAGTCTTTCCCATTCTGTTGTTTTCCTCTATTTCTATGCATTGATCGCTGAAGAAGGCATTCTTATCTCTTCTTGCTGTTCTTTGGAACTCTGCATTCAGATGCTTATATCTTTCCTTTTCTCCTTTGCTTTTCGCCTCTCTTCTTTTCACAGCTATTTGTAAGGCCTCCCCAGACAGCCATTTTGCTTTTTTGCATTTCTTTTCCGTGGGGATGGTCTTGAGTCTCCTGTACAATGTCACGAATCTCATTCCATAGTTCATCAGGCACTCTATCTATCAGATCTAGACCCTTAAATCTATTTCTCACTTCCACTGTATAATCATAAGGGATTTGATTGAGGTCATACCTGAATGGTCTAGTGGTTTTCCCTACTTCCTTCAATTTCAGTCTGAATTTGGCAATAAGGAGTTCATGATCTGAGCCACAGTCAGCTCCCAGTCTTGTTTTTGTTGACTGTATAGAGCTTCTCCATCTTTCGCTGCAAAGAATACAATCAATCTGATTTTCGTGTTGACCATCTGGTGATGTCCATGTGCAGAGTCTTCTCTTGTGTTGTTGGAAGAGGGTGTTTGCTATGACCACTGCATTTTCTTGGCAAAACTCTATTAGTCTTTGCCCTGCTTCATTCCGCATTCCAAGGCCAAATTTGCCTGTTACTCCAGGTGTTTCTTGACTTCCTACTTTTGCATTCCAGTCCCCTATAATGAAAAGGACATCTTTTTTGGGTGTTACTTCTAAAAGATCTTGTAGGTCTTCATAAAACTGTTCAACTTCAGTTTCTTCAGCGTTACTGGTTGGACATAGACTTAGATAACTGTGATATTGAATGGTTTGCCTTGGAGACAAACAGAGATCATTCTGTCGTTTTTGAGACTGCATCCAACTACTGCATTTCAGACTCTTTTGTTGACCATGATGGCTACTCCATTTCTTCTGAGGGATTTCTGCCCACAGTAGTAGATATAGTGGTCATCTGAGTTAAATTCACCCATTCCAGTCCATTTTAGTTCGCTGATTCCTAGAATGTCGATGTTCACCCTTGCCATCTCTTGTTTGACCACTTCCAATTTGCCTTGATTCATGGACCTGACATTCCAGGTTCCTATGCAATATTGCTGTTTACAGCATTGGATCTTGCTTCTATCACCAGTCACATCCACAACTGGGTATTGTTTTTGCTTTGGCTCCATCCTTTCATTCTTTCTGGAGTTATTTCTCCACTGATCTCCAGTAGCATATTGGGCACCTAATGACTTGGGGAGTTCCTCTTTTGGTATCCTATCATTTTGCCTTTTCCTACTGTTCATGGGGTTCTCAAGGCAAGAATACTGAAGTGGCTTGCCATTCCCTTCTCCAGTGGACCACATTCTGTCAGACCTCTCAAGGGAACATTTCATGCAAAGATGGGCTCGATAAAGGACAGAAATGGTCTGGACCTAACAGAAGCAGAAGGTATTAAGAAGAGGTGGCAAGAATACACGGAAGAACTGTACAAAAATATCTTCACGACCCAGATAATCATGATGATGTGATCACTAATCTAGAGCCAGACATCCTGGAATGTGAAGTCAAGTGGGCCTTAGAAAGCATCACTATGAACAAAGCTAGTGGAGGTGATGGAATTCCAGTTGAGCTGTTTCAAATCCTGAAAGATGATGCTATGAAAGTGCTGCACTCAATATGTCAGCAAATTTGGAAAACTCAGCAGTGGCCACAGGCCTGGAAAAGGTCCGTTTTCATTCCAATTCCAAAGAAAGGCAATGCCAAAGAATGCTCAAACTACCGTACAATTGCACTCATCTCACTTGCTAGTAAAGTAATGCTCAAAATTCTCCAAGCCAGGCTTCAGCAATATGTGAACCGTGAACTCCCTTATGTTCAAGCTGGTTTTAGAAAAGGCAGAGGAACCAGAGATCAAATTGCCAACATCTGCTGGATCATGGAAAAAGCAAGAGAGTTCCAGAAACACATCTATTTCTGCTTTATTGACTATGCCAAAGCCTTTGACTGTGTGGATCACAATAAACTGTGGAAAATTCTGAAAGAGATGGGAATACCAGACCACTTGACCTGCCTCTTGAGAAATCTGTATGCAGGTCAGGAAGCAACAGTTAGAACTGGACATGGAACAACAGACTGGTTCCAAATAGGAAAAGGAGTACGTCAAGGCTGGATATTGTCACCCTGCTTGTTTAACTTATATGCAGAGTACATCATGAGAAGCTGGGTTGGGAGAAACACAAGCTGGAATCAAGATTGCTGGGAGAAATATCAATAACCTCAGATATGCAGATGATACCACCCTTATGGCAGAAAGTGAAGAGGAGCTAAAAAGCCTCTTGATGAAAGTGAAAGAGGAGAGTGAAAAAGTTGGCTTAAAGCTCAACATTTAGAAAACGAAGATCATGGCATGCGGTCCCATCACTTCATGGGAAATAGATGGGGAAACAGTGGAAACAGTGTTAGAATTTGGTTGTTTTGGGCTCCAAAATCACTGCAGATGGTGACTGCAGCCATGAAATTAAGACGCTTACTTCTTAGTAGAAAAGTTATGACCAATATAGTTAGTATATTCAAAAGCAGAGACATTACTTTGCCGACTAAGGTCCGTCTAGTCAAGGCTATGGTTTTTCCTCCGGTCATGTATGGATGTGAGAGTTGGACTGTGGAGAAGGCTGAGCACCGAAGAATTGATGCTTTTGAAGTGTGGTGTTGGAGAAGACTTTTGAGAGTCCCTTGGACTGCAAGGAGATCCAACCAGTCCATTCTGAAGGGATCAACCCTGGGATTTCTTTGGAAGGAATGATGCTAAAGCTGAATCTCCAGTACTTTGGCCACCTCATGTGAAGAGTTGACTCATTGGAAAAGACTCTGGTGCTGGGAGGGATTGGGGGCAGGAGGAGAAGGGGACGACCGAGGATGAGATGGCTGGACGGCATCACGGACTCGATGGATGTGAGTCTGAGTGAACTCTGGGAGATGGTGATGGACAGGGAGGCCTGGCGTGCTGCGATTCATGGGGTCGCAAAGAGTCGGACACGACTGAGCGACTGAACTGAACTGAACTGAACTGAGGGGTATATTATCATTATGTAGAAGGAGAGATGGAAAAGCCTCATTTGGAAATGAAGCAGCATTCAGTCATATTGGCCAGGATTGAGAGAAGTTTGGTCATTTTTGTGGTTTGGACAGTGTTCCTGATTTAGCCAGTGTTGAGACATGATTATGGAGTGGACTTGTCATGATCCATCACGGTCACAGGATGGCCTTGTCTGATGCTGGTGTTCTGTAAAACTGTTCACATTTATCAGGAGAATCCTCCATGCAGGGGTGTCAGGCCTGCCTCCCCATGTCAGGGGCAGTACTTCTCCTTCTTACATGCTTCCAGATTAAGTTGGGGAAGAAAACCTCTCCCCCCATATGCATACATCTCTGAAGATTTCTTTTCCCATTAAATCTTACATAAAAGTAACACATGAATAAAATTTTAAAAAATATTCATACAAAGAAGTAATATTCAGAACACTGTAGATATCTCCATTCTTTTTCTTCCTGTAGTAGACTAGCAACAGTTTGGTGTACCTCCTCCCAGTCCTTTTTATGTTTTTGCATGTATAAACACAGATATAAATAATTCATGTTGGGTTAAATACAAATGCATTCATACTCGATACAGTTCTCTACAGCTTGATTTTTCTTAAACTCAATATGCTTTGGGGGGGGCCTCCCAGGTGGCTCAGTGGTAAAGAATCTGCCTGCCAATACAGGAGACATGGGTTTGATTCCAGGATTGGGAAGATCCCCTGGAGGAGGAAATGGCAACCCACTGCAGTATTCTTGCTTGGGAAATCCCATGGACAGAGGATCCTGGCCAGCCACAGTCCATGGGCTCACAGAAGAGTAGGACATGACTTAGAGATTCAGTAACAACAACAATAAACTTTGGAGAGCTATGCATAAATCTGTATGCATAGTGCATAGAGCTTCCTTGTATTTTTATAAACACTTTCAAGAATAATTTAAAAGGAACATGCATATTGTTATAATTTTAAGAGTTGTTGCTCAGTCATGTCCAACTCCTTGGGACCCCGTGGACTGCAGCACCCCAGGCTTCCCTGTCCTTCACCGTCTCCCAGAGCTTGCCCAAACCCATGTCCATTGAGTCGGTGATGCCAACCAACTATCTTGTCCTCTGTCGTCCCGTTCTCCTGCCTTCAGTCTTTCCCAGCATCAGGGTCTTTTCTAATGAGTCGGCTCTTTGCATCAAGTGGCAAACGTGCATACAGATTCCTTGTGTTTTATAGACATTTTCAAGAATAATTAAAAGAAACATGCATTTTCTTATAATTTGAAGAGTTCAGTTCATTTCAGTTCAGTCACTCAGTTGTGTCTGACTCTTTGAGACCCCATGAACCGCAGCACACCAGGCCTCCCTGTCCATCAGCAACTCCTGGAGTCCACCCAAACCCATGTCCATTGAGTTGGTGATGCCATCCAACCATCTAATCCTCTGTCATCCCCTTCTCCTCCTGCCTTCAATCTTTCCCAGTATCAGGGTCTTTTCCAGTGAGTCAGCTCTTTGCATCAGGTGACCAAAGTATTGGAGTTTCAGCTTCAACATCAGTTCTTCCAATGAACACCCGGGACTGATCTCCTTTAGGATGGACTGGTTGGATCTCCTTGCAGTCCAAGGGACTCTCAAGAGTCTTCTCCAACCACATAGTTCAAAAGCATCAATTCTTCGGTGCTCAGCTTTCTTCACAGTCCAACTCTCACATCCATACATGACCACTGGAAAAACCATAGCTTGACTAGACGGAACTTTGTTGACAAAGTAATGTCTCTGCTTTTTAATATGCTATCTAGGTTGGTCATAACTTTGCTTTGGAAGAGTTAGAAATGGTCATAAAACTGTCTTCATAGAGATGCTGTATTTAAGGCCTGTGGAGGTTTGAAGACATTAACATTGATGAGAAAGAGTCCTCTTTCTCCTTGCATGCTCCCTCCTTTTCCCCCTTAGGATTAAATAGTCACATTTGAATTTACAGTAACTTATTGGAAGAGAATATAGAAATTATTGTCATTTTCTCTTTTTAAGTTGTGTATTTCATCCTCTTTTGTTATTTCTAAAGTTTATTTGTAGGGTTTTCCTGTGGTACAGTTTATAAAGCTTATAAATAAATGCCTGTTTAGGAGCCAGTGTTAGTAGATTTTTCTACAGTAGCATTTAATTTTGAATATCTGTTATATAAAAAGTTCTTTGGGGTGCTAAAATAAATAATACGTCTTCACCCCATCTCTCAGGGATACTAGTTAGGAAATAGCCATGTAAACAGTTAATGTGTGCAATGCTGAGATAAATGTTATAAAACCAAGTGGAAGCTTTAGATGAAAGAACAAGGAGGAGAGATTTGAGATAAATTTTAAAGGATAGCAACAGTTGCAGTGCGTGGAAACTGTCATTTTGGTTAGAGAATCCTATCAGCAAACATGCAGACTCAGGATGCAGACTCAGACTCATCATACAATTGAGAAATGTGGAACATTTCAAACTGGCCTGGCTGGTGTGTCCATGGAGAGAGAGAGCGGAAAATGACGTGTTTCTAAGATAGTGACTTGTTCATGAGTTGTAACTGTCAAAATTAACTTTCATGAATACTTTTGCTGTAGTAAATAATCCATATAGACTACATTCATATGGAAGTTTCTATAAAATAAGGATATAATGCCTTCGTTAATGACTACTGAAATGAGTGTTTTGAAGTCTAACCATTTTATTGAAATCATGAGTATTTTTAATTTTTACTCCATGAAATGGAGTCTATTTGCCTTGCAGTGTTGTATTAGTTTCTGCTGTGCACCAGAGCTCTACCTATACATGTATCACCCCTTTTTTGGACTCCTTCTCATTTAGTCACCACAGAACATTGGGCTGAGTTCCCTGTGCTCTACAGTAGGTTCTCCTTAGTTATCTGTGTTATATGTAACAGTGTATATATTTCAGTTCCAATTTTCCTATCCGTCCTATCCCCTTGAAATCATGATTATGTTCATATACGTCTTTGAAAACCTCTTTTAGGGCCACTGAAACCTGGAAATGGCCCCGAGATTTTACTGGGTCAGGGGCCCACTCAGCAGCCTCCACAGCAGCATCGAGTCCTTCAGCAGCTACAGCAGGGAGACTGGAGACTGCAGCAGCTTCATCTGCAGCAGCGTCATCCTCACCAGCAGCAGCAGCTCCTTCAGGATGCTTATATGCAGCAGGTGATTCTGTTACTTGAGATATAGAAGTGTCTGTATCTTTTATATATAGCTTCTACAGCTGTGAAATTCATGCCAATTGTAGATAACAGTGAATTCCCTTTTGAGTCATGGGTACGTTGAACAGTGGACTGAAGTAAGCAGGTTGCTCAGTTTGCTGCTTATTAAAGAAAATGCATTTTATTTGCATTCTGTGAGATACTTAAGAATGCTCTGTGGAAATAGGCTGCATTGTGGCTTTATGAAGCACCCAGTCATTGGCACCAGAAATAAGTACTGCAGTTTATGATGAGTAGTATCTTTTGAGTTACATTTTGAGTTCATATATATACAGACTAATAAGGTTGTTGAAAAGGTGATATTAGGCTTTCAGAGGTAGCATTGTCTTGGGTTCTTGTTCTTATTTTTATGTTTTTCTTTTTTTGCCTGTTTTGGGTTAAGTGTGTGTTATGTATGTGTGTAGGTGTATGGGGGTCAGCATTTAGAAGGGACATAGAAAAAAATGGCCTTAACTTCTGTTTTGTTCTTTGCCTCATCAGAATCTGCAGATTTCTAGTGTTACTAAACTATTTTAAATTTAATGGCTGTTGTTATCATCCTTCTATCATTTCCTGAACTATTTTTGAGCCAGTTATATGCATGACACTTCTTATGGGTGCACTCGTGGTCTGCTCTTGATTGATAGACCCAGAGTGAAGAGGCGTTAAATAGGGGTGCCATTGGATGGCCAGAAGATATCATTTGAAGGGGAGACAGAGGAGAGTGGGAATTTACTGTTATAATTCCTGCAGACAAATCACTTCAGGGTCTTCATCAACTGGTAAATGGGTTTGGGTTTCTTCCATACATCTTAAACTGTGCTGAAAATTACTTTTAGTTGAATCTATTATGTTGCATTGATTATTTTGAAACCAGTTCCAATAAGCAGATGTAAGTTCCAGTCACTTACTGATTATAGGTATTTCACATTAGTGTTTGACTGTTGAGTACCCAAGTCATTGTTATGGTAGGATCAATACTTCAAAATAAAAGGCTATGGGACAAAAATGGCATGAGTAATATTATTGAATTTGTTTTTCAAATTGTAGTATCAGCATGCAGTGCAGCAGCAACAGATGCTTCAGCAGCAGTTGTTAATGCATTCGGTGTATCAGCCACAACCTCCTGCATCACAGTATCCTGCAATGGTAAGTGTTACATAACTTTTAGAGGTTGCTTTTAGAGTATACACTCCAGTGTTGGAATTCACAGTGTGAATAGCATTTTCTAGAATTTAGTAATTCAGAATTAAGTTAATTAATGGACATATATTTTATCAAAGCCAGTTATGTGTGCTCAAGCAGTTTTCCATTGGGTTGAACCTGGATTTGGCAGATCATAATTGACTGACAGTATTTTTCTCTTATCTCATAGTATAAGGATATGACTGCTTACCCAAGATATCTTGTCATATGTTTCTTTCATTTGACAAATATCTATTGAATAAAAAAAAGTAAGAAAAGAAGGAAGCCCAAAGGAAAATTACATTTGCTTCAGACAATAGTTTGACCTTTTTTTTTATAGCAACCACCATACTAAGTGACTTTAAACTACTGTATTTTTTTTTTCTTAAACTATTTAAAGGAGAATTTTTGAATCCTGCTAGGTGAGCCTAACTTTCCAGTTTCTTAAAAATTGAGGTATAATTGACATAAGATTATGTTAGTTTCAGGTAGATTATAATAATTTGTTGTGTGTCTGTATTACAAAATGATCACTACAATAAGTCCAGTTAAACAACTTTTTAAATAGATTTATTTTCCCTTGTTGTAATGTTCTGCAGAAGCTGCTCCTTCAGATGAAAGTTGATTTTCCAGTTTCTGATTTGTTGCCAGTGTGAAAAGGAAGGAGTGAAGTAAATGGGTGCACTACTGATAGTGCTTCGTGCCCTTGAGCGTTGTTTTGTGTGATGGCCTGTTTTGTTTCAGATGCAGCAGTATCAGCAGGCTTTCTTGCAGCAGCAGATGCTCGCTCAGCATCAGCAGTCTCAACCACAGGCATCACCAGAGTATCTCACCTCCCCTCAAGAGTTCTCCCCAGCCTTAGTGTCCTACTCTTCATCACTTCCAGCTCAGGTTGGACCCATGATGGACTCCTCTTATAGTGCCAATAGGCAAGTATTTTTCCACTGAACACAAAGGAAATCATTGTGGGAGGGGGTGTTACAATGTAGTTGGAGTCATTTCATCAATTCAAGTGGCTCCTGAATTTGGAGCCTATCTTTTTGGCGAGTCCTCTCTTACGTTTCTCTTACTAGTCTTCTCCTCTGGTCCCTGTGCATCTCTGTCCTTCCTTCCATTTTCATCAGTTAGTCCTGCTAACTGCTCTTTGCAGATAAGGCTTAGCAACATCCAGCAGCATTTAAGGCTAAGAAAAGGAAAAGGAAAATTATTGTCAAAAGCAAAGCTATTGTGGTGTCTCAGCACAACCAGGGCATAAAATCACTTTATTCAGTAGTGATTTTGGAGTGATACTGTTTGTTATGGCAACTGATTTTCACTTTAAGGTTTATTCACTATGATAATAGTTAATCTTTATTGAAGGCTTATTTATTTATTTTCTCTTTGCTTTACATGTATTAAATCATTTAATCTTCTCAGTAACCCTATGAAGTAGATACTGCTTCTTCTGTTTCACAGATGAGGAAGTTGAAACCTATAGAGGTCAAGGAACTTGCCCAAGGGTGAACAGCTAGTGACCTTTATGGAGGTGATTCAAATCCCATGTGGTCCCTCTCCCAATGCATGTCCTTATCTACCACCTCCATCATAATAAAATGATCTGCTTTATCAAGTATTTATAAAGTATGAACCAGGACCCCTTAAAATTTTCAGTTATAATTTTTTTTCCTTTTTTATTTTTTACTCTAGGTCAATTGCTGGTAAAGAGGCAGTTGCAAATATGACAAATCAGAAGAATATCAGTAACCCACCTGATATGTCAGGGTGGAATCCTTTTGGAGAGGACAATTTCTCCAAGTTAACAGAAGAGGAACTGTTGGACAGAGAATTTGACCTTCTCAGATCAAGTAAGGGACACTTGAAGGCTTATTTTGCTTCACAGTAAAATAACAGCTCTGTAATTATTCAGCAAGGCCAAAGACTGTTTGGGATGCTAAAGAGAAAATTCTTTTTGCGCATTTGAGGGCAAAATTCAGGCCATCTTCTTTTACATATACTATCATACTATCTTGTGTGCATTAGAAATCAGTTGCTTGATAGTAGCTATTAAACCTAAGATTACTGATAGTATGTTGATTCCTAACACTTAAATACTGCATATCTTTGAATGTTAATTCAGAAACCTCCAAAAAATGGAAAGTTAATGTTCAAATAAAAAGGGAGACGTTAGTATCTTGCCTTACTAATCATTTTGCAGCTCTGTTTTCTTGCACACTCATTAGAAGATTTTGTGGGTCTGAGATGCCCTTTGAAAGTGCCTGAAAGAAAACATAGGCTACTACATTATGTTAATGTTTTGTAATGCCCTTTGAATGAGTGGTGACATAAAAGGGCTGCTTTGTTATCCTGGTATGGCAAAAGTGAAATAAATTCTTTTCCATCTTATATCAGATATCTCAATGTTTTTACTTGCAATCATTGCCTTTTATTAAACTACCTAATACATTTGTCAAACCTCACCATACATATTTTAGAAATTATTTTTTGGAAAAGGAATGTGTGGAGTGTTTTGAGGAGCTTGCAAAATAGTAGTGAAAACTCACTCCTGAAATTTTAATTATCAGTTTTCTGAGTCTTGGGTGTGTGTACGCATGAGTGCCTGTGCCAAGTGTTTTTCCCCATGTTGCATGTGAAAAGGTCATTAGTTACAGTTCCTAGTTTCTGTTTTGTTTTAGGTAACTGGCCTTATGAGAACATTTATTTGGTGAAGTACTTTGTTTCAAATTGATATATATTTTATGTTAAAGTTTATAAATACCCTGAATTCATGTAAGAATAGTTGTTTGGAATTTAAATTTGTATTTTACTTATTGGTTATATGATTATAAAAAAATTAAATTGATTAAATACAGATATAAAAATGAGTTCTGAGCCTTTAATAAAGGTTTGTTAATTTTGGTAAAACCAATCTTACATTTTTTCATTAAAAAAATTATTTTTAAACCACAACATTTTTTGTATGGCATTTTTCCTACAATTTATGTTGAGTTGGCTAAAAAGCAAGGTTTTTGAAAAAGAAAAGTATCTCTTTCCTTTAAGGAGATGGTAGGGAGATATAGGGGTAACCAATCATTGTAATTTATAGGATTATTTTTAAAGCAAAATATAAAATTAAAATATTCATTTTAATGTATTCTAAGCAGGATAGTAATTAAGGTTTGCTAAATCAGTATTTTCTACTCTCTGGGTGAAAACTCCTCTCCACACTGTTTTAAAAAATAAATAAGTTTATGGAATGGGTAAAGTATTCATATTATTCTGTACCTTATAAAAATGTTATTCTAAGCTCCCTAGAATTTATGATGACACCAAGTGTTAGTTACTTTGGATAGGCAGGAATGGCATACAGATATTCATGTATACTTCATAAAAATTGGATTTAGCTTGTAAAACTCTTAACCAGCTATTTGCTTTCAAACTTTAAGATCTGCTCACATGTGTAATTTGTGTATGTATTTGTATACACAAATGTATGCCAAAGAGAGTCAGAGTTCATTCCAGTATTAGTTATGAAAAGATACTAGGTTCCAAATGAAAGTGCAGGAGGAACTTTATCTAAAGGTCAGACTTGGAAACAACTCAGCCATTTGGAAAACCGCCTAGATGGTCCCTGAGCTATTGAACTCATTGTCACAAGGATGATTTACTTAAATTAGCACATAGCAGCAGAAAGCATGAATTCTGATACCTGCCATGCCATTTAACTAGGTTTAACTCTGTAAAGTCACTTAATTGCTGTTCACTTGCTCATTTATAAACTGGTTATAATGATGCTTATCTCATAGGGTTGTCAAGAAGGTTCAGTAATGTCTTTCAAGAGTCTTGGCACTCCATAAATGCCACTCCACTTTTTTTACCTTCTGTGTAAGTCTTTGGGGTCTTATTTCTGAGGTCATTTTTCTATAAAAAGCATTTTAAAATTATATCTAAACTGTCAGGTTTCTCAGCTGGCAATTAAAAAACAAATGGAAGGGGTTTTGTGGGCAAACCTGTCAGCAGCAGAGGTGATTTATGACAGCATGGAAAGAGATTGAATACTCCAGGCAAGAATATTGGAGTGGGTTGCCATTCCCTTCTCTAGGGGATCTTCCCAGCCCAGGGATCTAACCCAGGTCTTCTGCACTGCAGACAGATTCTTTACCAACTGAGCCACCAGGGAAGCTTCTAATAATTGATAGTCACAGTAATGGGGTTCAAAAAAAGTGAAATGTCTTTAATAAAGTTTATGAAGAAATCTGTAATGTATAGAATATAGTTTAGAAAGATTTCCTCCCAGATTTGACTTAATTGTAAAACTGAGTCATCGTTAGCACTCCTTTCACTCACAAGCAATAAGGTATCTCATATTTGATCTACTTGATAAGATTTAAATTACACAGATGGATCTCTTCTAGAACCTTGAGTTTCAATACACTAATGTTGTAGTGAAAATTGATTGCTGGTCATTACTGGTTGGTTCCTCTGTCTCTATCAACATTTTCCAAATTGGAGAAATAAATTACCAATGAATTTGAAATACCACATTTATCTTTTTTTATCAGCACAGATATTTATCAACAATTTTTCAAAGTCTTTTTTAAGATTTTTTATATTTGGCTTATGAAAGCTTTCCATTGAGAAACTGAATACTTTTATGTTTGGACCTTAAAAATACTGGCATTGCCCATATAATGATTGTTCAGAATAAAACATTGCCATTTGAAGTTTTATTTTTAAAATAGTATGTGGTTATTTATTTTTAAAAAAAGAAAAAAGATATACTATCTAGGAAATACTCTACATGTGTGTATTTTGTAGGCAATAATTCTAAAATTTTGAGATATTAAAATTCTAAGATATTAGTAATTTGTAATTTAAAAACCCATTTTTTAATCATTTTTAAGAAAACAGTGGAATCCAGCTGGCCAAGGGAGTTAACAGATAAAATACGACTCAAATTCTTCTTGCTTTTGCTTTCAGTATAACAATATTTATGGTTTGGAATTTTTAACCTGTTCCTATTTAAGACCAAAATATTACATTGAAATTAAGCATTATTAATAAAGCTAGTCTTAATATTTTAAAAAAATTTAAACTTGTATTTTTCATGGTCTTTTGTATCAAAACATTCAGATTCATGTGTTAACTTTAGAAATCTAATTGTCGTAATCTTTAATACATTAAGCACTCATTAGAATACGAGTGTTTGCTTTGGGAAAATTTAACTTGCCTTTGAATAGTCATGTAGCTCTACACATTAAAAGTAATACTTGATGATATATTTTCTTGCTTATGGATTTATTATTTCTGTTTAAAATTGCATCAAAATAATTAAAAGGAAGAGTTGAAGAAACTAAAGTCTGTGGCTCCTTTGCATATTCTACTGAATGTGCATTGTTTTTCTCTGAAGTCACAGTATGAAATAGATATTAACGTCAGTATATAAACTTAGTTTGTGGTAAAACATTAACTCTCATCATTTTAACCTGATTCAGACCTATTGCTGTTCTCGTAGGGCAGAATAACAGAACTTTTCAGGCATATTAGAATGGTGTCAAAGTATCAGATGATGACTCTACTTTTAAAAGTTATTCTTTAATCTTTTGGCTGTTAAAGCCATTATCCATCCATATAAGCTGTTGAATTAACTTTTTAGAGTATATTCATTTTTCTGATGATATTATGGAATATAATTTGATTTTAAAATTTTAAAATTGTCTGTTTTTGCTATCTGTATCTATTAAAATTCTTGAAAAAATACTGTCTTCATTCAGCACAAATACTTTGGGAAGGCAGGAAGAGGTAAGTTATAAATCAAGCTTAAGTTTTACTCTAATGAAAAGAAAACAATTCAGAAAAAGAAAATGAAAGTTCTTTGAAAATGGAGCTTAAATATATTTTAGGGGTTACTGTATTTGAAAAGTAACTCTACATACCATTTCATTAGTTTTTATTTATATATAGTTGATAACTTAAAAAATTAATATGTATATTTTTTATTTTGTGCCCTGGGATTCAGATTATCATGTGAACTTTAGAAATCTAAATGATTAAAAAAAAAATCCTTCTTGGAAAAATTTATCCTATTTTGTGGAACAATGAGAACATGATTCACTTGATAGTTTATTCTGCTTCCTGTTTTGAAATAATTGGATACATGAATTTTGTACAGAACAGTATCTTCACATTTTTAATTGTGGGGACCCCATATATAAAAAATATTACTCATTCATGGTAGGCTTTATATTTTTTCATAGTACAAACAGCATTTGTTACTGATTTCCTGAATTAAGGATACAATGAATATTTTGGAAAAGAACATCTAAATTGAATTTTCATTGCTTTCCATTTCTATATTGGATTTGAAAGTAACCTCTTGAGTTTTGAAAGTTTTATTTGTACATAAATCAGTTGTCAGGTTTGTTGCCTTAAAATATTAGTGTTTCATTCAAAATTTTAAGTAAAAATTTAAACAACCTGAAGTTTCATGTGGATATTAATAGACTTAGTTTTAGCCATAAAACTGATAATTGTATCATAAAGGTGTTTCAAGGATCAGTTGTCCATAGCAGTGATTAAGTATTGTCAAGATACCATAGACTCTAGGGCCTTGTCTTCTGAAACCTGCACTCTGGACCAGCAGTGTCCTGGCATCTGGGAGCCTGTTGAATTGAGAATCTCAAGATCCGTTGCAGAACCATCCAGTCTGATCTGCATTTTAACAACTCCCCAGGTGTTTAGAATGCACATTAAATTTGAGAAGCACTGTCCTAAGAGATTGCTGCTTTAACTTGGGGCTTTTTACCTCACTCTGCAGTTACAGGTCTTTTTAGAGAAGTCTAATTCTGTCTGGATTTTTCCTCCCCATCCTGCCATCCCTTAGAACTCACATGAAATCAGCATAGTTTTATGTTTGTGTGCATGTGTGTGCGTGTGCGTGCATGTGCGTGTGCGTGTGCACGCATGTGTGCAGACGATTAGTTCTGGCTGACTCTGCAACTCCATGGACTGTAGCCCACCAGGCTCCTCTGTCCATGGGATTTTCCAGGCAAGAATACCAGAGTGGATTGCTATTTGCTTCTCCAGGGGATCTTCCCAACCCAGGGATCGAATCCATGTCTCCTGCATCTCCTGCATTGGCAGGCAGATTCTTTACTGCTGAGCCACCTGGCCTGGGAAGAAGCCAGTTTACCCACAGAATTCCTCAAACATGAAAAGAATAGTCCCGGGAATGCTTAAAATATCTGTAAGGGTAGAATGGATCTGATTATCAAGAATCAGAGGATAAAGAGACATTTTACAGAAATCCAGAAGTTGTCAACTAATAAAGTGCCTGCGTTGTACAGTTTAAGGGCAGGGAAAAATAATCACTACTAGTGAATCAGGATACACTAAATCTTCGCACATAGCAGACCTGCTCCTACCTTTGAGCCTCTGCTCTGGCACTTTGTCTGCCTGGTGTGTTCTTCCCCAGGAATCCACTTCCACCTCCTGGGAATCTTTTCTAACGAGGCACCTGTTAGCATCACTCCATTTACTCGATTTATTACTGCAACCTGTGCCTGCTCCCTCATTTCCTTTTATCTTGCTGTACATATTTCTCTCTAGCTTTGTTTTTAAGTCTGTATTCCTCATGTTTCTTTCTTATTAGTCATTCTTCCATGCCAGCATGTAACCTCCATGAGGGCAGGAGTCTTCTTTTTGTTTGTTATTGTATGCCCATGCTCTAGAACAGTGCCTGGCACATACTAGATGCTCAACTATTTATTGAATGGAAAAAATGAATTCTGTTAAGGCTTTTAATTTAGTAGAGAAATGTCTATATATTTGTATGTATGAGGATGGTTTTAACCAAGTAATATGAGAAATCAACAGTAACACAAAATAAATTAACATACAATGAATTACATTTTATTGCTATTGAAAAATATGATTTACCTCTTTTATGAATAAATGACTGTTTGTATTTTTTCTGTGTGTATTTTTAGAGAAAGTTTGCCAAATATATCTCTGTTTAATAATTGGGGTTTAACTTCAGACCTAATATGTTACAAGTTAAAGATAACTGTTGTTTAAATAAGTCAATCTAAGTTATTTGTTAGGTTAATTATATTTAGTGAAATCTAGCAATGTGATTATATTGTTAAACTTGCCTTTGTAGAAACAGATACGTATTTAAACTCAGGACTACCCCCTAATACTTAAACAAATGAACTTTGAATCTCATATTTTTCAAGAAGGCTGTTGCTTTGTTTAATTTTCACTTTTATTTGTACTGTGTGCCACTTTTTTTTAAAATTTAAAGATCATTTTGTTTTTATTTTATTTTTTGTTTTGTTCATCTTATTTTTGCAGACAGGCTCGAGGAAAGAGCAGCCTCAGATAAGAATACGGAGCCACTTTCTGCTCCATATAACCATCCTCCAGAGGATCCTTTTGGTTCTGTTCCTTTCCTTTCCCACTCAGGCAAGTTACATATGGAACATCACTATCATTAAAAAAAACACACAGCAACAGTAGTAACAAAGGCAAAAACCCTTATTATAAAATCGAGGTCGAAATCAGATGTTAGTTACAGAAGATAGAACAGAAAATTATTTTAGCCTCTAGCTATCCTGGTTTTCTTAATGTTCTTTCCATTGGGTTATTTAATTTGTGCCTTTTGCTGACAGCTAAAAATGCTGATTTGCGTAGTAGAATATTAACTGTTTCTTTCTACCTTTATCATTGGATACTGTTTTCATGCATGAAAATGTCTCCCCTTTTATATACTTGAAATACTTTTAAAGACATTTTTATACTTAGCTTTTGCTTAAAAATCCTGTTTTCCTAGTTTATACATGCTCTCTTGTAGCTGCGTTTTAAAAGTATTAGTGATTTTCTGTTTGTCACAACTTGTAACAAATTACCTATTCTTTTCTTCTTATTCCTTCTTTGATTTCAATTCAGAAATTAAATATTGTCATTATTCACCATTTAAGAATACTTGTAATAATATTTTCAAAGTAATTGCCTAGTTAACAACACTGTTGAAAATACAAGGATGGAATAGGATCCCACTTTAGCATAAATGGATTTGTGTGTATGCTTATATTATAGTGGAAAAACTGAGTTTAATCTTAGAGAAAGGAAGTGCAGTAGAAGAAATCACGCTTTACCAGAAGGTAAAGATTTTGTTTAATATATTCAAGGTAATTGTTGACCATGTTCTTTGGTTCTGTTTTGTTTATTTCTCACTCAGGCAAGTTACATATGTGACTTCATCACTACCATTTAGAAGAATTCATATAAGAGAGAGCAATAACAAAAGAAAAACGTGAATATAAAACCAAAATAAGATATAGGTGTTCAGGATTTCTGATGATGCACTGAGGCAGTGTTACGGCCTTTCAGATTTGGTTATTCAGAACACAACACAGTAACTAAGAGTGTTTCCTGGAGGGTTTCTTTATCTTAAATTGGGGATGGTAGTAGATACTTGATGAGATTGTTGAAAGGATTAAGTGAGAGCATGTTTATAGAAAATACAAAGATCCTCAGTGTTGGTTGCTGTTGTGGCTGTTGTTATTGGTAGTGTTATTAAATAGTATTTTTACTACTTACTACTGAATTCCAAAATCTTAGTGTTCAGTAAGTTTTGTAGCTGCTATCCAGTGAGTAGTAGTACAGAGTTCCAGTAATAATAAGCTAATTAACTACTGACTGAAATCTTTTCATAAAGTGTAGACCCAGTTGACGAAGCTGTTCCTCCACCAAGGACAGTTTTAACAGTGCCGTTTCTATTTTTATTAAAGCGTTCACTACCAGTATTCAGTACAGTATACACATATACATATCTGTTAAAAGCGTGGTGTTCATTCCTGGCCTTGAAATGCACCCAGCCTTCCTTCTCCCTGAGATATCGTTGTTAGTTTGTATACTAACATGGGATGTGTGACTCTGTGAGTTACAGCCTGGACTATCTAATTTTAATAAACACCCTCAACTTCTGAAACATATAGATTTTGAACAGTTCTGTCAGTGAAATTCTAGATTTCTTGTGTTGCATTTCATTTTTAATTAGGTTTGATTAACTTCCCTTACTCTCCCTAACCTTAACCTACCTCTTGGATCTTGTTATCTAATATAAAGTTAAATTGAATTTAAGGATGGGAAAGGTCACTTGGTATATAGCAAATACTTACTGAAACATAAATTATCACAGATCGTCATTCCAAATGCTGGATCATTATATAAGCCATGATGAGGTGTATCGTTTATACCTTTAGAGTCTAGTGATTCTTTTTTTTTTTTTAATTTTTTCCTTGAAATTGTTGTTGTTCAGTCACTCATTCATGTCTGACTTTGCGACCCCATGGACTGCAGCACGCCAGGCTTTCCTATCCATCACTAGCTCCTGGAGCTTGCTCAAACTCATGTCCATCTGGTCGGTGATGCCATCCAACCATCTCATCCTCCGTCATCCCCTTTTCCTCCTACCTTCAATCTTTTCCCAGCATCAAGGTCCTTTCTAATGAGTCAGGTCTTCACATCAGGTGGCCAAAGTATTGGAGCTTTAGCATCAGTCCTTCCTATGGATAGTCAGGATTGACTTCCTTTAGGATGGACTGGTTGGATCTCCCTGCAGTCCAAGGGACTCTCAGGAGTCTGCTCCAACAGCACAGTTCAAAAGCATCAATTCTTCAGCGCTCAGCCTTCTTTGTGGTCCAACTCTCACATCCATACATGAATACTGGGAAAACCATAGCTTTGACTAGACAGACCTTTATTGGCAAAATAATGTCTCTGCTTTTTAATATGCTGTCTGTGTTTGTCATAGCTTTTCTTCCAAGGAGCAAGCGTCTTTTAATTTCATGGCTGATGCTCTTAATTTCTCCCTATATGAATATGAGTTATGAAGTTATTCTATAATGAATAACTATGAGCAACTTTTAAGAAATCAAGCACAGTCTTTTATTGTGAGCACTTCCTTGGAATGCTCCCTACTTTCAGGTTCTAATTAGAACTTGGAGATTCTACTGATTCTTGAAGATAAGAATTTTCCTCTTCTAGAGTGTCAGCAGTGGTTACTATTGTTGAATCCTACTGTATACACACAATGGAAACTGAGGCTCTGAAGTGGGGGCAAGTGACTTGCCCAAGGTCAGATAGTTTATAATCCAGCTCTGATGCTAAACTCTGTTCTGTAAAAATAGCAAAATGAAACTGTTGCATGACTTTCTTTTTTTAACCTGTGTTCAGTATATATTCTGTTCTGTGTGAATTGTTCCACTTGTAGATGAGTTTTTGATGTATTGTGGAAAGAAGGGAACTCCATGTCCTAATTCTCCACCATCTTGATTTCCCAAGTGTCGAGTGTCTTGTTCTAAATAAAAACCTACAGTAAGAGGAGTAACATAATAGAAATGTCAGTTCTATGGCATTTTTAATCTGGCTGGCAAACATTACCCACCTCTAGTATGATTCTCTTCTTATACTCAGGCCTTGTTGCTTGGCTCGTGTTCTGAGAAATTGTACAGATTTTGATAAAACCTTCTAATCCAGTAATCCTTGGGTCTGGTGGGGTAAATTGCTGAGAAATGATGGCAGGCAGTATGCTTCCAATTCCAAGTCTTACAGCCCCTCCCTTATACCCTAAATGATGAGACAACAGAAGGCATGTAATTACAATAGCAGTTTCAAGCCATTCATCCTCTATAATCCGATAGCAAGGAAAAGAACATCAAAATTTTCTTGAAACTGGAAGCTTCTTATATGATTAAAAATGTACCACCTGCTTTATAAGTAAAAGAACTGTCCTCTTGAAGATGGAAACCTGATTAAAAGAGTGGTAACATGAATGGTAAGATGCAAATATTCCCCTCTCCTCACACTGTTTTGGATGTATTCTAAATATTTTAAGTTTTAAAAATTATTCATATGGTTTATATATAAAACTAAAGACAGTTTATATAAAGGTTCATTTATGAGATTTAGAAATGCATTTGCAATATTTATTTAAAATAGTGTGGCATTGGGACTTTCCTAGCAGTCCAGTGGGTTAAAACTTCACACTTCCAATGCAGGGGGTGTGGGTTTGATCCCTGGTTGAGGACCTAAGATCCCACATGTCATGTGGCTCAGTCAAGAAATTAAAAAAAAAAAAAAAAAAAATATATGTATATGTATATGTATAGTGTGGCATTAACTAGGATTTCATTCTTTATACAAAGTATTTGTTTTAAAAATACTAATAAACTGTATGAAAGTCTATGAAAATTGAGAAATTTTAGCTTTTGAGTTTGGAATCCTCTTTTGGACACTGAAAGACTATGATGTCTTTGAAATTTTAATATCTAGAAACATCTTTTTATGAAAATTCAAGCTTGGAATAGAAGAATTCATGTTCTTATATTCATTTGGTAGGTTCATGTTCTTAAATTCATTTGGTTAGGTAAGCTTGTTCTTCAGAATCTCCCAATAGTTTTTACCTTGTTCAGTCATTTTCCAGATCACTAGAATCAGATTAGTATGTGTTTTTCACAACTGTTGGCTTAGATGATAAAGAATCTGCCTGCAGTGCAGGAGACCTGGGTTCAATCCCTGGGTTAGGAAGATCCCCTGGAGAAGGGAATGGCAACCCACTCCACTATTCTTGCCTGGAAAATTCCATGGACAGAAGAGCCTGGTGGGCTATGGTCCATGGGGTTGCAAAGATTCTGATTCAGCTGAGCAACTAACACACTTTCACAACTGTTTAAATGAATGATAAGTTCCTTGAAGTCAGGAATTAATCATATCTTTGCATGCTGTATAATACCTTGTTGAATGAATTCATTATCAAAGTGTACTTTGGTAATCTAATATAAACTTTCTATCAGATACCCTAATATTTAATGAGTTTTCACTAGATAAGATGGATTTTATAAATGTTCTACCTCTATCAGGTAAGTTCCATTATTGCCTTTATTTCCTCATTCTGTATGTGAGGAAATTGAGACTTTTTTGGATGTCTGTCTTCCATGGATTTTGTAAAGTTCTTTGTGTTTTCATTTGTTGATAAAGCCTTATAGTATTTCTAGAACTTAACCCTTTGGTAAGTAAAAGTGGCTCAGTTGTGTCCAACTCCTTGTGAACCTGTGGACAATATAGTCCATGGAATTCTCCAGGCCAGGGTACTGGAGTGGGTAACCGTTCTCTTCTCCAGGGGATCTTCCCAACCCAGGGATCAAACCTAGGTCTCCCACATTGCAGGCAGATTCTTTGGCATCTGAGCCACCAGGGAAGCCCAAGAATACTGGAGTGGGTAGCCTGTCCCTTCTCCAGGGGATCTTCCTGACCCAGGAATGAAACCAGGTAGATTCTTTACCAGCTGAGCTACCAGGGAAACCCTATATGATTAAGATATTTTTCATAGTGTTCAACAAACACTGTTTGCTGAAATAGAAGCGATACCATTCTCATTCTATTAGTTTTTTGTTTCTTTTAAAAAAAATTTTCAGGCATAGGTTTGTAAAGGGGGATACAAAAGAAACATAAGGCAAGCCTGTGGTTATATTCTATAAGGAAGGGGTCGGTTCTAAGCTGTACTGAATGTTTGCTGGTGATGATATTCTCCTGGTAGTTTATAGAATTTACAGAAGAGAGTTTTAAACTAGTGTCATCAGCAGAGAAGTAACTGGGCCTTAAACTTGGGCAAGTCATTCAGCTTTTCTCTAATTTCAAATTACTTTTGTGTTAAAAGAGATTGGACTTGTCTTTAAAAATCTCTTCTTGTGTTTTTGCTTTCAACATATAGTTGAAACTATGAAACAGGATTAAGATCAACAAAAGAAAGAAACAAGAAGAGAAACGAGAAAGCCAGGGAATGAGCGTTGGTTGGTAGCTTGGCATATCTTCAAAATGGTAGGAAATCATGACAGTGAGCTGACATAGAAAGCAAGGGGAACATTTTTGAAGATGTGGTTCATAAGACTGAAGGGGAAAGATTGTAGCAGAGCTAGCCGACAGAGCATTTCACCCTAATGTTACTATGGGAGCTTAAATGGTGGGGGGAGTTAAGAATTAATGTGTGAAAGCCCCTCGGCACTTCATTCGCACTCAGGACAGTATTAGTTACTGTCTTCTCTGGTTGGTTTCTCAGGACCGTTAGCAGTGTGTGGTGGGTACTCCATACTCATGAAATGATGGTGTAAGACAGCGCAGTAAGACAGCCCTCTGCTGAGCGCCTGCGACGTGCTGCCACTGTGGCAAGCTCTGCACCTGTGCTCTCGCTCTAATCTCTGCTGCGGTTCTCTGCGGCGGACACTACTGCTGTCCCTACTTTACAGATGAGGAAACTGGAACACTAAGTCATACCTGACTCCAGATGAGAGCACGAATCATCAAAAGACACTTTGATGAAGGGAGGGAAGTATGCTATATATTTTGATATGGGCAGTTACCAAATGGCTAATTTGGTATTTAACTTATTTAGTAAATACTCGTTTTATGCATAGTACTAAATAATTGAAGCACCGTCTTGTTAGCTTTGAATTACTGTTTTGACATTTTATACAGAAGTACATATTAAGCCATAAAGCAGTGAGAATTTTTGTGTGTCAGTAGGTTCTGTTGATACTTTGGTGACTTCCATGCCCCCCCCCCCCCCCCCCATACATGGAATTTCCCCGAGGAGACAAGTTCATATGCCACATGAGAATTTAGACTTCATAAAGTCATTGCTGTTCTTCATCCTTTACCTGTATCTGCATTGTCTGTCTTAGTCACTCACCCTCTTCTCAGGATTTGGCTCCAGTTAGATTTTGGATGGTTCCAGTAATCAAACCCAACCTCAAAAGATGAGGATTACTCACAAAGCTGAAATTTTTACAGTTTGTAGTTCCAAGGCACAAAGTGGAGAAAAAAGTACCCTGACTGGAAGCCAGAATCTACTATATTTAGTTTAAGGAAAGAAGACTGTGCTACTCAGAGCCCAAAATAAAAATTAGTCAATATATGACATTTTATACAGTGCATTACCGGTATCAGTTAATGAAGAAGAATGTAATTTTACTGGTATCAGTTAATGGAGAAGAATGTAATTGAGATGTGATACTGAACACATTGTAGAAATTTGTTTATGCTTTAAATACATGTTCCTGGTGGTTATTGAAAATACTGTAACTCCCCTTTTGCCTACCTGAAAACCAGCCATTTTTATATTAATACAAATCTCAGTAAAGGATTATTAGGATTTGGGATTATTGAATTATAAAGCAACATATTTAGGCTATCCTTTTGGGAAATTAACTTAAGCAGTGGAATAATCCTGATTTAAATTTTATAGCAAATGTGTAATATTTGCTCTAACAACTTGGAAAAAGCAATCTGGCTCCAAGAGCAAGCAGTAGGAATATCTGAATTTTTTTAATTACAGGAATATGTTTAGGCAAAGAAACAGGTTGAAAAAGTTGATGGCACTCAGCTGTGAAGTTACATTTTAAAGTATAGTTGGTAACCAATTTTATAACTTGGTAATTCATTTTGAGTCTTTTGTGCCTGTGGAACAGGACTAAAAGTCTTAGAATATATTGAAATGATTAAAAAAAATTTATTGGAGTGTATTTGAGTTACAATGTTGTGTTACTTTCTGCTGCACAGCAAAGTGAATCAGTTATATGTATACACATCTACTGTTTTTTAGATTCTTTTCCCATAAAGACCATTACAGAGTATTGAGTAGAGTTCCTACTCAATACTGTATGCTATACAGTAAGATTTTATTAGTTATTTTATATATAGTAGTGTGAGTTTGTTGATCCCAATCTCTCATTTATCCCTCCCTCCTTTAATTTCCATTTCTTTCTCAGTTTATCGTTTTGCACCAAGGAGAGCACAATTAAGTAGATGGCTGTTGTTACAGAGAGTAAAACCTTACCTGGAATGTTTGAAACTTGCAGCTTTGGAATTTACCTTTTCCCTAGCAAGGGGTGGTGCAGAGCAGTGACTACTTGTGTTTAACTTTGGGCTTCATGGTGCTTAGTATTTGTGTTGCTCTTAGGATGCTGGCAGAGAGGCCTGTTGCTGCTCTTGTCTCCACACTAGGTTATGAAGGAATGGAAGGATGAAGAAGCAGAGAAACATTTCAGCAGGGTCAGGGTGGGTTATGATCATATGGGAGAAAAAAGGAATTTGGAAAATATTTTTGATTGCTTGTTTTAGTTTTGTGAAGAGGTGACGATGAAAGAAATAAAACCAGTCTGTCTATACCAACCAGAAATTTCCCCATTTGCCCATACTTTTCAGAAATGTAATCTGAAACCATAAAGCCAGGATAGATCATTTCATGTGTCTTTTCATGTTATTTTTGAAAGCTTTCCTTTGAATTTCCTATATTGTGCTCTTAACTATAGCTGTTTAAAAACCAGAGAGAATGTTTCCAGGATCCAAAATGCACCCTTGTGGTCTGTGAATATACATTTGTTTGCCTGGTGATTTGTTTGGACCCGAGTCACTCTTGAATTATCCATAGAACTGCACCCTCTTGTATCCTCTCCCTACTCTTCCTTCTCATTTAAGTCTGTCTTCAACCATTGGGTCCAGAAAAGTAGGTAGGAAGTTGGAGTATGATGTGTGAGATTGTTGAGTTTGGCCTTGTCCTGGAGATGACAGTTAAACACTTTATCAAGTACTTTTGTGTCAGGCACTGTTTTAAGTCCTTTCTTTATAATAGTCCTATGAGCCTGTTATTACTGTATTATTTTCTTGTAATATGATAAAATGTGTTCCCTCATACAGACCAGAGGATTTAGCTCTGGTCTTAGTAGTTAACAGTTAAGCTGTTAACTAGGTTAATTTTATTAGCTGTGTATTAATCATGCATAAGGAAGGAATAACAGTAAGTCATTAAACTGAAATTATTAGTAAAAACACGCTTCCCCCCCCCCAAAAAAAAAGTGCATGATCATAGTTCTATTTAAAATCCAAAATAACTAGAAACAACCTAGAGGCGCATTCTGTAGGCTTCTAGTTAAATGTTTCACATACAATGTTTTGTTACATCTCTATCAGAATTACTAATGGATTATATCGAAACCTGTAAAGATGCTTTAAAAATGGTAAGTGGAAATCCCCACAAATTTATATCCATGCTGACAGTTTAAAAAGTAGATCTGTATAGCGCTTTACAACAAAGAAATACACAGTCTGTATTAATACAACTTTGAGAAGCTGACAAAAGGCAGAGTAGGAAGTAGAAGGTGACGAATGTGTTTTGGAAAGCAATGTTGACAAGTTGGGTAAAGGAAACAATTTAGGAGACTAGAGTTAATGTAAGAGTACCAAAAGAAGGTCAGTTGGAGGACCTCTGTCCTGTGTTAAATGTTCCAGAAGACTTCTAGGAACAGAACTCTGTGCCCTAGAAATGGAAAAATTTCTAGGGGAATTAATAGAGCAGCATTTTCCCTGAGTGCTTTGTGCAGAATTGTATATAAAGGTTAATAGGTGTTAACGTGTAAATAAAAGTGTTCGTAGTGAAGGAAATGGGGGAAACTAGGTTTCATTAAGTCACATTCTTTTGTGTACAACGTGTCTGTACCTTTGGTTTGATGAGCATTTTCCAGATGAGTGGTGGTGTTGGGGGGGTTACATTATAAATGTACACTCAGTTGCTTGAGACCACAGAACTGTTAGGTTCTTCTTATGGGAATAGCATTCTGCGGGAGACCCTTTAGGGAAGATATTGGACGGTTTCTGGAGGTGTCCGCGAGCAGGAATGAGGGGTGCGTGTTGTGGCTCTCTGTGGTGGGCAAGTCGCCTCAGGAGTAATACGTTAGCATGTCTCTTAGAGGGACTATCCCACTAAAGATAGTGAGGGATGGTTGCAAGTCTTTGCCATTACATTTTTGCTTTGAGATAAAAATTCATGGAAATAAATGCTCTAGCTAATCTAAAAGCAAGCTTTCTTTTTCATATCAGAAGTCTGGTATATGGAGAAGTCAAGTGAGAATTTGACTTGATTTTAATCTGTTAGGATTTAAGATAAGCTTATTATGAATATGTAAAGACACAGCGTATAGCTCTTGGCTGGTTTCAGGGAACTGGCAGATGAATAATGCATGAAGATTATATTTGTGTTTAAGTATAAACTGATGGAAATCTCTGAATCTTCTCTCCCCTTCACTGCTCAGCCCCACCAGGTTTCCTCCCCACTCCCCACTTCAAGGTTGTCAACAACCTGCATGAGCTGACTAGAGCTGGTGGCCATTTCCCTCCTCAGTTTATTGGGCCTCTTTGCATCACCCAGCCCTGTTGTCATCAGTTCCCTCCCCTGGGAACACTCTCTTGTCTCAGCTTAGGTGACATGGCACTCACCTGGCCGTGGTCCTCCTCTCTGGCACTTTCCTGTTTGCATTGCAGGTTCCTCTGTTGACTTCTGAATGTTTTATACCTAGTGATGGAGCCCTTTTCCTCTTGTACTCTCTTCCTCAGCGATTTCCTTCAGACTTGTGCCTCTCTCTGTATAGTGATGACTCCCAAGTCTATTTTCTCCAGCCAGAAACTAACCGTGGTGCTCAAGCCACAGATACTTTGCTCACACTCAAATGTCTTAAATAGATACTTAAACTTTGTGTCCAGACCAAATTCTTGATAATCTCCTCTACTTCCCAGTGTATTTTTGACTCTTTTCTTCTGTATTAAAGGCATTGTCATCCATCCAGAGTTTTTCTCTCCAGTCTCTAATTCTGCCACTTCTGTATTGCGTGCCACCATAACTTCTAACTTGGTGTTAGTTGCTCAGCTGCATTTTACTCTTTGTGACATCATGGACTGTAGCCTGCCGGGCTCCTCTGTCCATGGAATTCCCCAGGCAAGAATACTGGAGTGTGCTGCCATCCAGGGGATCTTCCTGACCAAGGGATCGAACCTGGGTTTCCTGCATTGCAGGCAGATTCTTTACCATCTGAGCCACTAGGGAAACCCAACTTCTAACTTAATGACAATTTCCTCTCCCTGATTGGTACTTTTGCAGCCACCCTCTTCAGTCTTTTTTCTATATGGTAGTCAGTTAATCTTTTTGAGATCTAAATCTGATCTTTGCACTTTAAATAATTCATGACAGTTCCCTACTACACACTGAATTTAGAACAAAACTCAGATTTCTTATCATGGCCTTAGAGGGACCCTCACGATCTGGTCCTTTCCCCTTTCTTTCCCTCCTCATCTTGAGCAGTATCGCCCTTGTTCACTGTACTCTGAGCACACTGGTCTATTTTCAGTCCTTCATATATGCCAGCCACCCTGTTTCTTGACTTGGTCTTCACACATGCCGTAGCTGTTACTCGGAGCACCTCTCTGCCTGCCCTTTGTGTGGCCGGCTTCTCACATAACTGTCTTAACTGTCATCTCCTTAGGGAGGCCTTGGGCAACTGTCCAGACTAGCTTCAAGCACCCTTGCCCCCTGCCCCACGACTTAACATCTCTGCTCTGTTATTTCAGAGTTTCTTTATACTCTGAAACTCTCGAAGGCAGGGACCGTGTTCATTTCATGCACCAGTGTTACGCTCAGTATATATCATATAGTAAAGAGCTTCCCTGGTGGCTCAGTGGTCAAGAATCCCCCTACCAGTGCAGGAGACACGGGTTTGATCCCTGGGTCAGGAAAATCCCCTGGAGAAGGAAATGGCTGCCCGCTTCAGTATTCATGCCTGGGAAATTCCATGGACAGAGAGGAGCCTGGCAGCCTACACTCCATGGGGTTGCAGAGAGTGGGGCATGACTTAGCGACTAAGTAACCAACTACCCTATAGAATGTTTTGTTGAATCAAAAAAAATGTGACTGGATTCAAAGCTAAGAACTCTGAACATGAGGGTTTCTTTTTCTGTGTAGCTTTCTTGATTGTATCCTGAATGTATTAGATATGTATGTCTGTAGCTGTGAGCTTATAGTACTTGTTTTGCTTAACATATATTGATTGCTTCAGCACAGCATTAGGGAATGATCTATGAGGTAAATGATAAATAGGCCTGTGTCTAAGTAGGTGCTACAATTAAGGCTTGTATGAGGTTCATCAGGACCACCAAATATGGGTGTTTTTCGAGGGGTGCCTCAAAAGGGCTCTGACATGAGCTAGATACAGCTAGGCACCCTGGGCAATCAGTCAGGTGGGAGTGGAGTGCTAGAAGGGCATTCATGCCGAGGGCAAGTATTACATGTGAGAGGCTAAAATAGCATAGTGCTCCTTGATCCCCAGATCTATTAGTTTCCTTGGTTTTTGAGAGCAAACCTTAACAGTTTAGATAGCAATAGCTCCAAAACCCTTGTCCACAGCTATTCAGTTCCTGAATTTGAGCAGGGAGAGTTTTGGTGTGGCTATAATGAGGAATACCCATGGGAGACATCAGGGTTCGAGGCTCATGGTGTCGGAGGACAGAAGCTAGGTGGAGAAGGGCCTCTGTGTTGGGCTGCGGATGGAGACTTTAGAGAGACACTGAAGGATTTTCAGCAGTAGCCACGTGGTGAGTACTTCGGCAAGGTCATTCTGGTGACAGTGTAGAGGCACTGCCTTGAGGGGTATGGGACTGGAGGCAGGCAGGGGAGTTGAGAGCCTGAGGAGTTGCTAAGTGAAGCTAAGGAGAGGGTGGGATACACAGCTGGTGGAGGGAGAAGAGGGACCAGATCCTTGAGATTTTAAAAACACTGGTGGAAGGGGAAGATGGTTTCCAGATTTCTGCTAGTTTGCAGAATTCGGTAGATGGAAATATTCATTACTTTAGAGGGAACTGGTGAGGAGCACATTTTAAGAGAAAAGATGATCTCTTTTGAAATTACTGAGTTTAAAGTAATGGTAGAAAAAAATATATATATAAGAGTATTAGGTGACTAGGCTAGGTGAGTATGTATGGTAACTATTAGAGATCTAGTCATTACGGTATAAATGTTGATTAACATACAAGTAGTTAGGACCCAGGGCAGGACATACAGAGGGAGAAAGGCAGTCAAGGTTAGGACCCTGCGGAGCATCTGTGTTTAAGGAGACGTTTGTGAAAGGGAAGTCGCTAACAAATTTGAACAAGAGGGAATAGTCAGAGAGGTAGGAAGACAACAGTGCTGACTTTCAAAGAGAAGGAAATAACTTGGAGGTGTCCTGTGCCATGGGGACCACCATTTAATCACGGGAAAGTAATAGCCCATCCATCATAAGGTATTTAGTTTTCATGACTAAAGACTGTACTCCCAAGCCTAGCTAACTGTTTTGAAAATATCTGATGTTAGAGGGGAAGGGATGAATGGATATGTAATTGGATCAATTCAGATTGTTTCCTACTTTTCTGGAAAATCAATCCAGTACACCAGTGTGTTGGGAGGGCCATATACTTCCGTATAAGCTGACATACTCTATGTTTACTCTGTATGTAGCATGCAGTGAAATTGGAGAACACTGTGCTTGATGCATTTCTGTCACCTACCATACAGTAACCATACTGACAGTTAAGATTTTCATTAAGGTAGAGTGCTTTTAATACAGGGTCTACTAGTACAGGTGTGACAGTTAAAGGAAGATGTGTCCTCTTGGGAAGGCAGGTGTCCTTGATACATCGCAGTTCAGTAACTGGTCCTCAGCTTGGATCAGGCTATGGGGATGCGCTCATGTTCACCCAGCCCATAAGATACTTGTTCACAATAAACTCCCAGAATGCCAATTTTAAATAGTACAGTGAAACATATCTAAGCAGATAAGCTATTCATGCTTGTTGATCTCCATAGGAAAACTTAATAAGAGTCGAAACAGAAGCATAAGGTTGGGGTGAATGGGGTATCTTGGCAGGGCAATTGGCTGGATAATCTTGTTTTGAAGCTGGGAGAAGAAAATTTGCTTGTGTACCATATTCAGAGTCCTGTTCTGGGTACTATAAGTAAGACAGCTGTCAGTGACCACCTGTGGTGAGTAGGTGGTGTGTAGGGTAGAAACACAAGTTTGTCGGTCTGCGCTTCAAGGACCTAACCATCAACTAGGGGCCAAGTGCATCACCTCCCCTGCCCCCCCCACGGCTCAAGAGCCTAATGACAAAGACGTGCCAATAAGTCTTCCTATAAGGGAACTGATATGAGCAATCTGTAAGGCTTTGTATTAGTACATGACGTTTACTGCAAATGGTTTTTGAGATGCATTGAGATGATACAATTTTTGTTTGAATTGGCAGATTCTCCTGATAAGAAAATTGAACATCCCTCCATGAATCAAGAAAACGGCATTGCAAACCCTATCAAGAATACAAAAGGAAGTCCAGTCTCTAAAGACCACCGGACTGGAAAGAAAACCTCAGAGAATTCATTAGTACGTGCTCAAGTGCAAAAGGGGAACGACGAATCTGAGAGTGATTTTGAGTCCGATCCCCCTTCTCCGAAGAGCAGCGAGGAGGAAGAGCAAGAGGATGAGGAAGTTCTCCAAGGAGAACAAGGAGATTTTAATGACGATGACACTGAACCGGAAAACATGGGGCACAGGCCTCTGCTCATGGATTCTGAAGATGAGGAAGAGGAGGAGAAGCACAGCTCCGATTCGGACTATGAGCAGGCCAAAACAAAGTACAGCGACGCGAGCCCAGGCTACAGGGACGCAGCCGGCGGCGGAGCGGTCCAGGGTCCCAGCGCAGCACTCATGATGTCCGCCCGGGTGCCCTCGGACGTGGGAGCAGGGACTCCCAGACCCGAGTTTGATGTCTTTGGCGCTGTCCCCTTCTTCGCAGCGCGGGCTCAGCAGCCCCAACAGGGGGAGCAGAAGGACCTCTCTCCGCAGAGCCGGCTTCCCGCCGCGGGACTCGAGCCGGAGGAATTCGATGTCTTCACCAAGGCGCCCTTCAGCAAGAAGGTGATGGCGCGCGATGTGCACGCCGCGCCGGCTGGCCCCCCTAGCGTGGATGTCTTTGGCTCCACGCCGTTCCAGCCCTTCCCTCCGTCCGCCAGTAAAAGCGACAGCGGCGAGGACCTTTTTGGGCTGGTGCCGTTCGAGGAGATAACTGGGAGTCCGCAGCAGAAGGTCAAGCAGCGCAGCCTACAGAAACTGTCCTCCCGGCAGAGGCGCACCAAGCAGGACACGGCCAAGAGCAACGGGAAGCGGCACCACGGCACCCCGACTGGCGCCAAAAAGCCGACCAAGCCCGCCTTCCGCACCCCCGAGCGGGCCCGCAGGCATAGGAGGGTGGGCCGCCGGGACTCACAGAGCAGCAACGAGTTCCTGACCATCTCAGACTCCAAGGAGAACATCAGCGTGGCCCTCACTGATGGGAAGGACCGCGGGCACGTCCTGCAAGCCGACGAGGGTCTATTGGACCCCTTCGGGGCCAAGCCCTTCCACCCTCCGGACCTGCCTTGGCACTCCCCACACCAGGGCCTGAGCGCCGACCACAACCCGGTCCTGCCCGGGAGGCCCCGGCCGAATTCATTGCACGGCTCCTTCCACGGGGCAGAGGCGTTGAAAATGGATGATTTTGGTGCTGTGCCCTTCACAGAACTCGTGGTGCAGAGCATCACCTCCCATCAGCCCCAACAGCCCCAGCCCGTCGAATTAGACCCCTTCGGTGCTGCTCCGTTTCCTTCTAAACAGTAGAGGACTTAAGACGGACTCTTGGTATTAACTCCTGTTTCAAAGAAAAAAAAAGTATGAATAGTTTTATGAATTTGAAAGAAAATTTATTTGTATAGCTCTTTATATCATTCATTCTTACAGGTCAATCAGAATAGGCGATTTTTAAATAAACCAAATAGAAAAAGGAAGTATCTGCACAGGGTAGTGATTCCACGTGTCTTCACGCAGGTGCAAAGGAAGTGAAGGTGGCAGGTTCTAACGTGGGGTTTCAGCTCCCCACCTGACCGCACAGAAATCTAGGGAACGCGTGTGGCCCCTGAAAAGCAACCGGGAGTTGTGGCGTTATTTTTATAAAAACAGAATGTCACTTGTGCGCACATCCCAGGCTCATTCCAGAATCTAGCATTTAAAACTAAGGTTACTTGTATATACACAAATTGCATTTGTGTATTTTTTTTAAAAAATATCTCTTCTAATTTCCAAGAGGTTAAAAAAAAAAATCCATTTCTCATAAAGAATGGGAAAGTTATCTGGAGAGTGCAGAGATTTTTGTCCTTACACCTTTCTCTAACAAAGAGGAGCCAGAAGTCTCTGACTGTTGTGCCTAAAACTGTTTCATTAAAAAACAAGTGCCATTAATATGGACTATTACATAGAAGCCTAGAACAAAAACTAGAGATAGCTAGCTGATGGGTGGAAAAATGGAGAGTAAAAAGGAATGATTATAGAAGAGAGGAAAAAACATTCAGTAGTACTTCAGGAACACTTCATGTTCTGATTTTGAATGGCTTCTAGCTAAAAACTTATCATGTCTCTAGTAAAACAGATTATTGGAAAAACTGGGAGTGAGGACAAAGGTCATAGAGAAATAGTCTAGGGAAAAATATGTAGCTGAAACCCTGAGTTTCTGAGACGTTTACAATGTAAAATCATGTCGCATTTAATAATGTGCTTTATTAAATAACCACCTTCACCAACTATTCCCCAAGTCGTCTGGTGAGCAGCAGTTTTGGAGTTAGGTCTGAAGGGTGGAGTAGTTTAATAAAGAGAACAGAAGAGTGAATCCCACAAAGCCTTACGGGCAGGCCTTGCACATCCTGCCGCAAGTACCTCTGCACTAATACCTGAGATCTGAGAGTGGCTGTAAGGTGTCAAGGTGATGAGGGGCTAGCATCTCAACTCTGCTAGTTAGCCGATTATGACTTTAGTGAAAAGAACCGAGCTACCAAATTGCCTTTTGATTTTTACATCACAAATCCTAATTAGAAACTTGAGATTTTATAGAAACTGTTTAAGGTAGAAATCATTGATGTGAATACAGTCTGTTTCTCCTATGTCTCCATTTTAAGTTACAGTTAACTGTCCCTGCTTTGCAAGTGAACATCTGGAAGTTTCTAGAACCATTAAAGCTATTTACAGAAAAGGGTAGAAACTCCTATCAGTTGGCACTCTCCTTGATTGCTGTATTTTAACTTAACGCTTTGAGCCCAATTAAAATCTATTTTATCAGTATCTTATTAGAATCTCAATTATAGTGCCCAAACTGGGATGAGCTATTTGCCTGTTTTCATAGTTCTAAACTTGGAAAGAAACAAAGTATCTGTAACTAACCCCTCTATGTTTTCTTGCTTCTTTCTTCTATGTTTTAAATCAGATACAGATTCGTGGACAAACAGGGAAGCAATATGTGAATGATGTGTAGCAGAGACAGATCAATCATGATAGTCATTACTGGGTAAATGTTAGAGCCCAACTGCACCAGTTTTACTTGTCCTTGTGCCAAAGGGAAATGTTATGTTTGCACCTTTTTTTTTCTCTTTCTGATTCTCAGGTTGATTAATACTGCTAATGCAAATACTCAAGTAGATGTTCTTTAAAACTTTACAAAGTAGATTCAAGTGATACTTTCTTTTAAAAGTGAAGAGTTGATGATTACACATAGTCAATTCATGAACTACAGTAGGTTTGTATCAAACAATCTGTTAATGAAAATCTGTTGGTTGATGTATATACAAGATGCTTCTTTGACTATTTTAGTCCTTATTAGCCTTTGTCTCTGCTAGACCTCATGAGTTTCATAATTTATAAGGGGTACAGATGAATTAGTGTGGTCCCCTTGGGATGTAATATGAGATATCTAGAGTCTGTCAGATACCAAGGGCTTGCTTACACTCATTTTCAATACACTGAATAGTTTTAAATGATTTAGACACTGACAGACACTTTGGCTTATAATGCTGGATAAATTCTAAAGAAACACTTTGACGTTGTTTAAAATATTGACAGTCATATGCTTGTTATATCACAATGACTTTCCTCTTGAGATTACAGCCGAGAGGAAACATTTAGTACTTATAGGGGACCCAAAGGGATAGAAATGGGGAGATTCCTTTGTGTTCAAGTGGAGGAATTTTCTCAAGTATAGGATTAGGGTCGCTTTCCATTTCCCATCATGTTTTCCCACTACTGTTAGACTGTAGGTCACTCTACACAGTTGATGCCCAGCTAATTCCCTTATGAGAATAAAGCTCCCACGACGTGTGAAAGAGCTTAATGCATACTTGGCATACAGCACTCGGTTTGGCTCTATTATGGGATGGTCCAGTTCTTGTATAAGGAAGGAATGCTGAAAAGAAATCATGTCTCTATTAATCAGTTGTCCTCTGTGCTTCTTTAGCATGTAAAGTCGTCATAACTCTAAACCTGTAATACTTGAACATCACAAAGGGAAGTGACATATTACAAAGCTAGCAAAAGTCTGAGGCCAAAGTTATTTCTGTCCTAACTGCTTTAATCATGCTTCTTGGTTTTGAATTATCTTTTAAAAAGCGGACCATTTGCTTAATTATTTTAATGTTACCACTTCAGCAAAATGTTAAGCGTTGAAAAGACCAGCTTCTATGGCACTGAGGAATGTAAGACATTCTGCTAGGACACAAAAGTTGCTTGGTATATATGTTTTAGGTGGAGGAGGAAAGGTGATGGGCTGGGTGAAACTGACTAGAATATTTATTCAGAAGTATCCATCAGGAAAGTGTGATTCTTCCACTGATGTGACCTCCGCCCTGTGTGTGTGTATGTGTGTGTACTCGGGCCCAGTTATGCCATTATTTGGAATAGTAGACAAAAGCAGCTTTGGGTCCTCCCATTTGTCGTGTGGCAGGGACAGACCACTGTCCTCATCTTGCTGGTGGGAAACCCTCCTCTACTGTGGTGTGCAGCAGGCAGAGCCCTTTCGTTCGTGTGTGTGTGTGTGTGTGTGTGTGTGTGCGCGCGCGCACGCGCGTGCGTGCGTGTGTACTCGGGCCCAGTTATGCCATTATTTGGAATTGTAGACAGAAGCAGCTTTGGATCCTCCCGTTTGTCGTGTGACAGGGACAGACCGCTGTCCTCATCTTGCTGGTGGGAAACCCTCCTGTATTCTGGTGTGAGCCCTTTCCTACTCTCTGCTTGGCTTATTTTAGGTTGTGGTACTTCATATCAGCATTGAGAGAAGGTACACGTGTATTCGTATCACTGGTTCTGAGGAGTTTGGGTACATTTGTTTTAATATATGTAGACTGTGCAGTAAATATTTTCTTTGTTTTTTTACAGCAAAATTACTTATCATTTATCATTTTAGGTCCAGTGTTGAGCTGACTGTGATCTACTGTGAGAATGAACTGACAGATCTACTGTGAGAATAACATAATGATAGTTTATATAAAAACTTTTATACACAGTGGGGTTTATACATTAGGGTAAATATATAAACCCACGCTTGCATGCACATGTCACATCTCTCTAGTGTGGAGTTAATGTGAATTTTTACATTTTGAATGGAATTGCAACCACAATCATTGCTAAAAGAACATTCACTCCTAGTGAGGGTTTACAAAAGCCACTAAAAGAATAAGGTAGACAGATGAAAATGCAAAGGGCCATCATTTGGGGTTATTTTTATTTAAAAATTTATTGTGCTACTTTTGAAAGAGAATTGTTTTTATGACTATGCTCTTTTTGTGATTGAAAAGTCATCTAATAGTAAGCAGTATAGTAATAATAATAGGCTACTTTTTAATTGCTGGCAAACAGCTTTAAGTGCACTTTCTTTGATTACACTTCCACTTTTTGTTAAACTTGAATTTTCTGAAGCCTTTTATGTACCACTAAGCAAATAATTTTAACTTTTAATAAACCTGATTTTCATCTTTATTGTATTTCTAATTGTTAAGATCATACTTTCTAAAGTTAACTTCAATCCTCAGATACAGCTGGGAAACTGTTATGAAATAGAATCAGTTGCTTTTTTTTCCTCCTTCCTATATCTAATTAAGCACTAACTGATTTTAGTACTATATTGCCTTTACATGGCTTATTCTTATTGACTGAATCCTATCCCTCATTCACTTTGTTTTGTTTGAAATTTAAAGTTATTTTCTTACTGTATTTATCATACCTACTGTTTTAATAATCTGCTTTCTTTAAATGCAATAAATCCCAAATGGATTGCATATTCTTTATAATCAATGACTTTGAGTTTTTCATTTGTCGTCTTATTAAAAATTTTGGATGCCAACTTCTAGTCAGTTCTTTCATTCACATGCATCTATTATGCATGAGCTAACGGAGGAGAAAAATGATTAAGATTAGATCTCTGGTCTAAGGAGCACCCAGTTTTGGATTTAAGTAAGAAAATACATTTTGTGTTTGTACAGTATTTGACCTAGCATCTGTACAACCAAAACGATCATACAGTTTGTTCAGGGATTACAATAACTGATACTTACAGTGATGAAGATAAGGTAAAGACATAAGACTCTGAAGTAGCTTTTGAATATTTAGCATCGTTTTTGCTTTATATAAAATTTATTTTTTAAACTCTTGAAAAACTGATAACATTTTTCACTGTTAATAAGCATTTAGTTAAATAAAATAACTTGATTACAGATGCGAGGCTTTGGCATGTTAAACAGAAAACCTGTTTATTGCATTGATGAACTAAGTTTGGTGTTGAGATCACAATATTATGTATTAGTCCACAAACTGGAGTTTCAGATTGGTGGCTTGTGGAAAGATTCAACTTATTTGTTAGAGATGCACTTCCACCCCCCTCCCCCCCGAGAAACTGTAACATTTATCTTAAGGTTATATGGGAAAATAAGGGCCCTGTTTCTTTTTAATAAATTAATGGTACAAAGGAGCAAAATATCACATATAAGTTATATAAAATGCATAGTGTAGACTGTACCACTGTGCAAATTTGGTTATAGTTTTAACTTTAGAGAAGAATCTGTGCTTCAGTTAGAGCTGTTTACTTTGAGCAAGCTAATCTCGTTTTAAGAAAGTCCAACTCCAACATCGTATGTAAGATGCAGTTAATATTTTCCTACTAAAAGCATGAGCTTTTGAAGTTTTCTTTGTTGCACATTTAAAAAGACAGTTCACTTTTGCTTCAGATTGTTGACACTACTGAATTTACATGTGTGCTCTGCAATGTTTTTGATCCTGGGTTTGCAGAGTATAAGTAGACTTTAGTGGCTATCATGCCTGCCCTCTAAGGATGGAATTTCACTGTTCATAAGAGACCCCTGCCCACAGTGTTACTGCTTCTCCTTCCTGAAAATGTTTTCTCAAAGGTAGTTTCAAGTTTGGGATCATTCTCTCTCCTACTCAGCAAGTATGGTAAAGAATTTCAGGGGATGTTGGTACCCAATTGCATCTGTACCTCTTTTCAGTATAAACAGTTACTGTGATAATGCACATAAATAAAAGACACTTCTGCCCCTCCCCAAAGAGCTGAGCTGACTCTTCATTGCACATATTCTGGCAGGGGTGAAACTGCTCAGAATGATCATTACAAGTGAATACAGATCTACTCGGCTCACCAGGAATCTAGACGTGTAGGCTATGCCCCTTGATACTTAATGCAGGGCAAGCAAAGGATATCTCTACGTCGGTACCTGCCGAGTGGAGAGCTGTACAGCTTTATGCCAGTCAGTGCCAATCTTCAAATCGGTTACTCTGTCCAGGTGGGATGCCAAAGATGTGACACACACTCCCTGAAGCTTCACTCCTGATTCTAAAACATGATCGTGAAGCTGTTATGCATTATAAAGAAAGACAAACAGCGCTTACATATTTAGTAAACCCAGTTTATTTACATAATTCACATTTTGCCATGCAGCTCACTGAATTGCTCTCAGTGTAACAAGAAGACAAGCACTATCTTGCTATTTGAAAGCGGTTTTATGTAGAAAGATAATTCCCTTAAATGAGTTAACTACAACCTTACAAATCACTACAGACAATTTAAAACAGTCATGAATAATTTTAAAATGTACTTGTAAAGTCTATAGGTAAACAGCTTTTATAGTTTACACACTGGTAAAATTAAAAGCAGTCTTTTTTTAGTACTTTAATACCATAGCTGACTAGTGTACTTTTAAAATCTTATTTTAATAAATCTACAAAAACAAAAATATACATCATTACAAGGCTCAGATTCATATGCAATTTTTAAATATTTATTCTTTAATGTGTTAACAATGTCTTAAAATTTTTGCCAGTAGTGATGTGCACACAGTAGGTGGTCAATAAATGCTGATATACAGAAGTGCTTATAGTTGACAGCAATCCACATTCGTTCATTCCCTACTTTATAATAAGTACATCATAGTAAAGATACAAAAGAACTTTCTTACAATATTTAATATTTTCATAAAAAGATGAAATGTTTACAATGGTATAATTTAGTTCTCCTTTCAGTCAGACCTATATGCTTTTTAAGTTCAAGAAGTCTTAAAATTGGTCATTTTTATCAATTAATTCAGAAGTCAAGGATTAAATAACTCATACACTATAACAAAAAAGGACTTTTTCTAAAAATTGGAAAAAATGAAACTTTAATGTTTTTATTTTGAGATTTTATAATTAAAAATGGTGCCAGACCTAAAATAGACTTCTCCTTCATTTTTAAATTAATTATAACCACTCAGTATATTCTGTTTAGCAAAAACGACAAAATATCTATTTAAAAGCAATAGTATCATGTAAGTCAATATGGATACTTTAGAGAAAATATATCCTATTACCATTTCACCAAAATCTTCTTTCACTAAGCATACGGATCAAATTTCTGGCCATTTTCTTTTGGTCAGTTCTTTTAAAATAGCCATTTTCATAGTGGTGTTCCATCAGAATAATGGGTATAATGTGGTGTGCCCTTAGTCTACTGGGGGAGAATTCGCCTTGCTGAAATACTAGCATGGGGAATTCATATTCCAGCAACACTACGCTGAAAAGAAATACAAAATTTTACAGATGCATAAACTAGGGCACATTAAAGTAACATTCTAAATATCAAATGTTTAAGTGGCATTTTGGGAATAAACTTTACTATCAGTCAACACCTCCTGATACTTAGAAAGTTCAAAGTTTTGAATATACACCAGTAGTTAAAGCAGCTCATGTCAACCCATTCAGAAACTTGGATAATATTTTATATTCCAAAAAAACAACATTTTTATGAATGACTGCTTTAAGGGATTTAACTTATGCATATGAGAAGACCAGAAAACAAGGGTGCTAGGCTGTGGTATAGGGCAGCGAGATCTGTTTTTTAATATATACAATGAAGTACCAGACCCAAATGTTAGCTAGTGTCTATCAATACTGTGAGTTCTCAGTGCAATACTAACACATGCATACAGACAGAAAGACCAGAACACAGGTGAATTAATCATGTCATCAAACGGGGAATCTGCATGACTTTTTCTAAGGCTTAAGGTTCATTTCAGTGTCAAGAACTGGGCCATGTGGATTCTGTGGCCTTGAAAGTAGCACCATATACCTGGGAATCCCCATCAATCAAGAAATTAAGACCGCAAACTCAGAGAGGTGAAAAGTCTGCTGTTATAGGTATTCTGGAGACCCAAATCTGCCATCTATGGGCAGGAGCTCAACTCTTCTATATGGGATTAAATCATAATACTGGAAACTGAAAAGCTTAAATGGCCAATAACTTGGTAATTAGACCACAGAATTTGTCACCTGTCATGTAATTGGTTCTTCGTATGATTTTTATTTGATGAGAAATGACAATGCAAGTTCTTTTCCCTTTCTCCACACCTCTCTCAACTTGAAGAAGAGGTTTAAAGTTTTGTTCTAGCAAACTAAAAAATTCAGCGCTCCAAAGAAGAGAACCTACAGGAAATAAGATCTGAAGTGCTGGTTTCTCACAAACCAGCCATAGAAAGGCTAGTGATTACTCAGAATCACGATCAGCTTGCTTTGAGCACAGGCCATCACAAACACTGCCTTGATTAGGCACTTAAACTTGATCATCTACTCTGTCTTCTATGAAAGGAACCATACAAGAGAACTCCACTTTATAACAGAGGTGAGCCCTTCCTAAGGAAGTTAAGCTGGTGCTCAGGAAAAGGAGTACTGGCTTCACATTCAGGTTATTCAGATGATTCTTAGGGAATACCAACTAAAATTTTCACTTTCTGTACAAGCAGCAAGTCAGTAGTCTTAAGGACCCACAAAGCAGTTACTATTACTGATCCCCAAGTATATTTTTCCATATTTATAAAATATTACTCATGATATTACCCAATCAGAGGGAAAAGGAAAAATGAATGGGAATCTTAGAAATGGTGGGGTCTAGAGCTCCCCAATATATATTGCTTAACAACTGAATACACCCAGGCGGCCATACCTGAATTCACAAATGTGAAACATAGTCAGGACAGGGTTTGCTGTGTCTATACTGCATGACATACACTGTCGACTGATGCCACCAATATAACATCACTACTGCAAGGATGTGCCATATTTGGTGGCTTGATCCGAGGTAGTTTAGTTGTCCTGCAAGGGAAGGGGAGAGAAATGAGTACTGATTAGTCTAGAGTCCCTTGGACAGCAAGGAGATCAAATCAGTCAGCCCTAAAGAAAATCAGTCGTGAATATGCATTGGAAGGACTGATGCTGAAGCTGAAACTCCAATACTTTGGCTGCCTGATGCGAAGAACTGACTCTGGAAAAGACCCTGTTGCTGGGAAAGATTGAAGGCATGAGGAGAAGGGGATGACAGAGGATGAGAGATGGTTGGATGGCATTACTGACTCAACGGACATGAGTTTGAGCAAGCTCCAGGAGTTGGTGATGGACAAGGAAGCCTGGCATGCTGCAGTCCCTGGAGCTGCAAAGAGTCAGACACAGCTGAATGACAGAACTGACCTGATTTTGACTTTAAATAAAAATATACTTCCATCTCTGGCCTCGGAAATATGACTGAGCAGCTAAAAGATTTTGGCAGTCTCAGAAACTGAGATTAATACAGACCCAAATGTTTTCTAAAAAAAAGATTAATTCATATTGAGTCTGACTTTAAGGTTGTATTCGTGAAGAGTTCTGGTGAATTTCAGAAATACTATTCCAAATGTCTTTTCAAAATCTAGATGTGGTTAATTTCAGGAATTTGACCTTTTGTCTCCCATGTCTCAACATATATATCTGGTGAGGAAAAGACATCACATGAGAGAAGCAATGGAAATGAGTGCTACAAATCATGGAGTTAATTAGGCATGAAGCAGAGACACAGCTGTGTTTGGGTATAAGTCTGTTTGAAGCATTTTTAATTTTAAGCAGGTGTGTAAGGAGATAGCTCGGACCTGCATCTTGTACTATCAGACAAATGGAACAAATGGAACAAATGGAAAAATGTAATTAGTGATGCTGAAGCTCTAATACTTTGGCCACCTGATGCGAAGTCAACTGCTTAGAAAAGTCCCTGATGCTGGCAAAGATTGAAAGCAGGAGGAGAAGAGGACAACAGAGGGTGAGATGGTTGAGTGGCATCACTGAATCAGTGGACATGAGTTTGAGCAAGCTCCGGGAGATGGTGAAGGACAGGGAAACCTGGCGTGCTGCAGTCCATGGGATCTCAAAGAGTGGGACATGACTGAGCAACTGATCAACAACAACAAAAAATAGGTTAATTAACTAAGGCTGGTTAGTTCATATACAGGCTTCCTTGGTGGCTCAGACAATAAAGAATCTGTCTGCAGTGCAGGAGACCTGGGTTTGACCCCTGGGTTGGGAAGATCCTCTGGAAAAGGGAATGACAACTTGGAGAATTAATTTCTCTCTGGTTACAGTATAAATTCCAAGGAGATTAAATAACTAACAGGTAAGAAGCATGGAGAAGGCGATGGCACCCCACTCCAGTACTCTTGCCTGGAAAATCCCATGGACAGAGAAGCCTGGTAGGCTGCAGTCCATGGGGTCGCTAAGAGTTGGATACAACTGAGCGACTTCACTTTCACTTTTCACTTTCATGCATTGGAGAATGAAATGGCAACCCGCTCCAGTGTTCTTGCCTGGAGAATCCCAGGGACAGGGGAGCCTGGTGGGCTTCCATCTATGGGGTCACACAGAGTCGGACACGACTGAAGTGACTTAGCAGCAGCAGCAAGAAGCATACTGAAAAATAACAAAATACAGAACTATAGAAATTGAAATGTAATTCCTGGTGCATCTATGGTCACATAATGTAAATATTCTCTAACCTTCTGTCTTCTCTACCAAGGACAATAATCAGTACAGTATGTGGATTTTAAAGTGTTTAAGTCAACAAAATCCTTTCTGTTCCCTTATTTTTTTTTTTTTTTTGGTGCCATGGAACCGTTTGACAGCCTAGTGAAGTTCATACTCATTTTTAAAGCATAAAATACTGAGGATCACAGATTCACTGAATTCTGTCCATGGAGAACTTTGGGATCATTGAACCCAACAAATGCCACTGTGATGTTTACATTAAACAAAACAACAACAACAAAAAACTGACATAAGCTGAAAGTAAGTTCTTAGGTTTGAAAAGGTTTTTGATCTCACAGTATTCACCCACCATCTCCCCACCACTACAATGTGCTTCTCTTTAGAGCCAGGTCATCAGGGAGGACTGGCCAGACAAGGTTTTTAAGCCATGCATTCATGAACACCTGACACTATCTATCACTTTTATCTGTAGAGACTTCATTTTTCATGGACTCTGTTTTCTCCCCTGCACAAATGTACCACACACTCAGCTACATGGGGCACGTTTTATGTCAAGCTCATCTGGAGAAAAGTTAAGTTACATAACATTTGACCTTTTATAGGTGTCCTGTATTAGACAACTGAGAACTTTTGATCTGAATATTTTTGGCTCTAAAAACATGATTGCTATAATCACAAGTGTAGAGAACTTTCATTAGTTAATTTTCTACCTGTATGTATGAAAAAGAAGAAATTCATAATAAAATAATTATTAATAAAATGATATGAAAATGTATTTCACCAGAACTGTTTTCTGAGGAGAATTCTGACCCTGCCTAGAACATGGGTGGGTCTTCAATTCAGGGACATGTCCGAGTTATGTTCCCAAATCCAAACGTTTATACACAAGTTCTTCTCTGTATTCCACCCTTATTTAAAACCCAGAAGTGAAAGGTCACGTGCACAGAGGAATGCCTGAGGTTCTGCGGTCTATTCATTCGCTAGTTCATGGTTTCTCATCCTTTTTCCTTCCCCAACACATGTGGCAAATGGCACACTATCTTCAATTCACCGTGGAAGAGGTTCTTAATCCAAGAGAGAAGGAGGACAATTTTCAATTTGAACTTAAACAGCTCCCCACTTCCAGCCCTCACACTGAAAAGCCACTGCTCTCTGCCTCCTGTTATTCTTGACTGGCGCCAAAGCTCACCTGCGCTTGCACCACTCTGTCCCTTCCTAAGTCACTTATTTCATTTATGTACTGGGGCGGGGTCACTGGAACTACAGCTGCTAAGATTTACTGAGCGCTCACTACTTGTTGAAGAACTGAGCTAAATGTTTCATGTGCACGTTCTCATCTAATACCCAGAAGAGAAAAGAATTATCTTCAGGTTTCAGAGAAGGAAACTGGCCTGAGAAATCTTGTGTGACTTCAGTGCATACAGTTAATGAGGGGCTGATCAGGGACTTGAACCTAAGTCATCAGGCTCTAGAGCTGAAGCTCCGAAACAAGCAAATACATGCTTTGGCCAACATTATTCTCTTTACCCAGTGTCCTCTTAGTTCTTTTCTATCAGAAGGTTTTTTTACCTAAACTGAAGCAGGGAAATCTGTCCTTAAGTTCCTGGCTTGTGTAAATCTTGGGGACATGAAGATCCTTAATTTCCTCTCACCACTGGGTGCCAGGAAGCTGAAAGTCAGACTGATGGGCCTTATATATTTTATAGAAACTTACCACAGATACTTGTGAAGTAATCCTAAACCTGGCTTATTTTCATTATCCTATTATTTTCCTTTGTTTCTAGTTTGTTTTATGAATCTTGCACATATAAATTAATTTTTAAGCATAAGCAACTTTTGTGGAACAGAACGCTCCACAAAAAAGCAGTGGTTGAGAACTCACTATTGAAATGGTGAGATGAAATGGTGAAGTGAAATGGTGGTAACCCTGTCTATGGACTCAACTTCTATTGTGACAATGAAAGAAAAAGTTTGTGAAAGCCATCAGAGTTCAAGTTTTAGATACCATTTGAGAAAAGCCATTCTATAATCAGTAATATTGGAAAAAAAATCTGTTTTGATGCTCTGACATATATACCTCCACCATTTATTTAGACTAAAGTCATAAATCCATTATAAAAACATATACCTACCTGGAAAATACCTTTCTGGAACTTTGGAAATGTAGAACAGGAAAGCAAGAAGAGCAATCACATACATCACAACTACACGGGGTGCAAAGTCCTGAAAAGCAAAACATAGTTTTTCACAGATCTCCCGACTGTGACTGAACTTCCAACTTACCGATATTATAAATCTAATTAATATAATTAAACACACAGAATTAGAATTCATAAGTGGGATTTAAGTCTATTAAATCTTACAGACAGTCTCCAGTCATAGAGACCTAGCTCTAAATACTTTAGGAAGCATTTCACAGGAGTGGAACACAGAGACTGCCCTAAGGGTCAGGGCACTACAGCAGCTAAAGCTTCAACAGGGTGAAACTGCAAAGGGCAGCCGACTCCCATTTACAACACGGGTGCCTGGGTGGAATACATGTGGGAACGGAGTAACCAGCTGAATAAGCAAAGAAGCTAAACAGGGATCTGTGGCTGGAAAAGACCCAAGAGGCTCAGCCCAACACTGATATCTGTTCCACCATCCTGGATAAATGATTCTCTTGAATACTACTGTGCAAAGTTCTCTTGGAAAGCTTTTCCTTGCCCTAAGAAAATCAGCCAGCTCTAATTTATACACCTTGTTCCTAATTCTGATTATAAACCTAATTTACTAAGAAGCCATTTAAGAAATAAAACAAATGACTTTTCTTCCTTCGACACATATTTGAGAATCATCATGGAGCCCCTCTCCCCTGAATCCTATGTTCTCAATCAACCTCAGATTCTACAAACATTCTAGAACAGAGCTCCACTGTACCTCCAGGATTAGCTGTTTGGAACTTTGCATCTTTGGTCAAGCGCCTCTCTCTCCATCTTTTTAAAACTAGACCTTACTGGAGAATTTCTCTGGAAGCCTCCCTTTGTTTCTGCACTGGGATGACCTCTGTTTATGTTATATTTCCATCTTAGAGAACCAGTCTTCCTAAGCCATCTTTCTATTTTAAGACTGCTGAACACAGGAAAGTGTCCCCCTGCCCTCCCCCACACTTATTTTTTTCCTGAATTTCTTAATAATCTACTGGCTTAATAGGTCTGGTGCTCTTTCTTTAATAACAAGATAAGCTTATGATAAGCTTGAAAGTGAAAGTGAAGTCGCTCAGTCGTGTCCGACTCTTTGTGACCCCATGGACTGTAGCCTACCATGTTCCTCCGTCCATGGGATTATCCAGACAAGAGTACTGGAGTGGGTTGCCATTTCCTTCTCCATATGATAAGCTTAAAAAGATGCATTTCCCTCATCCCAAAACATTCACTTCTGAATGTCAACAACTATTCACTTCTGGTTAGGACTGAATCTATTAAGAGAGTGGCACTTCCCCATTCTATTTTCTGGGCATCAAAACTGTCACAAAACTGATGTTTTCGCAGATACCAGGATCACTGAAGTTACTCATTACCACTATCACATCTTTATCCCAATTTTTTAGTCTTATAACCTACCATTAGCCTCTCCTCTTCTAAAAAAATATAATTCTTTTGAATAAAACCTGCATTTAAATCTCCATTATTCCAAAGGTACCTTTGCAACAAGTGCATGAAATTTCTTCTAGATTTCTCAGCATAATTATGTTAAAATTCTCGTTTACTCTCTAGCACATACCTAGAGCATTTATATACAAATCTCTTAAGAATTTAGGTCTTATTTCTAACTCCCTTCTCAAGAATGCTGAGGAATTCTCACTGAGGTTCTTCCTAATGTACTCCAGCTCTCCTCATAACAACTAATGGTCTTTTATTTCTCAATATATTTTCCTTGCGGGGTAGAATATAGTCCCATGGCTCTAGCTGCCAAGAGATTTTCAAATCTCTACTACTAGTCTCAATCTCTGAGCTAAATCCACACCTGATCTCCACTTTAACATTCCACAGGTACTGCAGACTCAAGAGGCCCAGGAATAAGTCCTTCCCAACTCCTTCCCTTCCACTAACAAGCAAATCAGCTGCTTCTCCTGGCACTGACCTTGCCCCAGCTGACAAAGCTGGAAACTTAGGAGTCTTCCTCTACAGGGAGGACTTGGATATTTACATTCCAAGGGGAACAGAAAGAGAGTTAAGAACGTATCATCTTACAGAAAAACATCTCAGAAGAAAATAGTAGTTAGAAACTATGCCTCAGAGTATGTTTTATCTATTTATTAATGTATAGATATGAGAACTTACTGCATCATTATGCAATTATAAATGTGCCCTCAAATGACAAAGACCCACTCACTTGGCCGGAGTACACTACTTTACCCAAAGGAATGAAATGAAAAGGACAAAAAGAACGGGAACATACTGACCACACTCAGCCTACCTGAACGATAGGAGCACCGATTCCTCCATTGAGCCACACCCAGTGGAGAGTAGGGATGACTCCATACCCGGAAACAGAACAGAAGATGATGGAACGGAGCCTCTGCCACTGCTGTGTGAGGTAATTGGGATGGATCTGAGCAAAGAACACGGCCAGGATCATAGCAAGCACGGTGATCAAGTACACTTGACGCCAATACTAGAAAGAAAGGACATTGCATTTTAATTGTCATTGACAATAAGGGAAGGAAATGAGCAATTTTTGATTTTGGCTTCTACGGGATGCATTCCAAACTGTATTTATTTTCGTATTTTCACTTCCAAACACGATTACCTTCCTTCCGTAAAACAACGCACGTCGCATACAATTGTTAGGTCTCTTAGGATGACAAACCAGACCCCAAAGTGAGGTGGTAAAGAACACATTTATTCACACAGAAGCATTCCCTGAGTACCTATTATATGCCAGGGGCAAGTGAAGTCCTGTGGCAGCAAAGACAAAGCTCAGTGGGAGAGCTCACAGGCTATGAGGGGGCAGACGTATAAAGAGATGATTATAATCAAAGGATAGGGACTGCAGCTGAGTTATGAACAGAATGTTGTAGGACCACGGAAGAGGGAGCAATTGCTACCGGAAGAGTTAAAGAAAGCTTCACAGAGGAAATGACAACTAACCTGGGTCCCAAGGAATATTTAAGATTTTGTGAGAGGAGGGAGTTCTCAAGGAAAAGGAAGTACAAGGGAGCAAGGAAGTTTTGTGAAGGGAACTGAAAGGCAGACACTTTTCCAAGCTGGTGCTGAGGGAATAGCAGAGCTCTTGAAGAAAAAGGTGATGTGGTTGTTTTTCAAACTAACTTATTAGAATAACTCTGACATCAGTGTAAAGAAAGAAAAAAAAAAAGAGGTGACAGGAAGCTAGCTAGAAGGGTATTAAATATTTGATTCAAAGAGAAAATAGCTTGGACTGTTGCTGAACAAGAAGACAGATGTGAGCACCAGATTCAGGAGACATTTTTGAAATAAACTAAAATTTTACTGGTTGACTGTCTATGGGATAGGGCAGCAGAGGATGGTCAACTGATTGCTGTAGAAAAGGCCAGGCAGATGGCTTCTATTAGTGGAGCAAATGAACAAAGTGATCCAGCAGGAGGGTGTGTGTGTATTGGGGGTAGAAAATGGTGCAACATGAAATATCATTCATTTCAAAATATATCAAGTGTGAAGGACTTATAGGATATTCAGGTATCTAAACGAGAGGTTGAAAAGCTAGTCCTGAAGCTCAAAAGCTGTTAGTTGTCCTAATAACTCAGTTAGGACAGAATTCTTAACCTGGGCTCCAAGGACTTCTCTGGAACCATTACAACTTCCTGAAACTCACATGTCAAAATGACTGACCAGTCTGCACCCAAACGCATATTATCTGGGATGGAGGGTCCACAGTTTTCAATCTCATTCTCAAAGCAGCCTGTGTTCCTTAAAAGGTAAAGCACCATTAGAGCAACTGTATATTTGGTTAAATGATGAGATATTAGAAGTAAGAAAACAATTTTTCCTTTAAATGATTATGGATTGTATTAGCTCTAACAGATTTTTGTTTTTTCCCTCTTTAATCTACCCTGGAGTTCTGGTTCTTCTGAAAAAAGATTTACAGTTTTCCCACTAGTCTCTTTGATTATCAGATATGCTTGGGAAGAGTTAAACACAAAACCGGTTTCAGAGAAATACAGAATAAGCAAAAAAATTTCTAGTATTACATACTCAAAAGCCTATTTTTAAAGATGTCAACATTTTCATGTAAAACGAGTAAGTTGTGAAAGGTGAGCAGATATGGGCAGTTTACTACTAAAATCAAATCACTTTTCAACAGGGTAAATGGCATATATATTTAATTATATGCTTCCATTCCAATGTAATCAGGCCTGAAGAACAAATGGCTTATGAATAAGTGGCTATCATTAATAATGTTCTTACATTCAAACCAAATTCTGATTTTTCACTTTGCTGGTTTTACACTCTAGCAGCGTTGCCATTTTTCTCTATTATTGTGGAGAGACAAAGATCCTACTTAAGAATTTCCAACAATCAGAGGTCTCCGGTGCTGCAGCCCACCCTCCCAGGGAGTGAAGGCTGGGGATATGGTCTGGACCCTCATTCCATGGGGAGGGCTCAGACAGGACAGACTCTCATCCTGTGACTAGCAGGTCCGCTGTTCCTGGCAGAGTAGCTCAGTTTTGGCTCTGAAAGGGAAGGAACTAAAAGGATAAAAGGAAAAGAGAAAATGGTGTGGTGGGGGGCAAGAGAAAAAGAGAGGTGGGTCAATGAGGACTTTCTGAATGGGAGGTCTTGAGATGCAAGGTTCAGTTTGCCTTCTTGACTGAGACATGAGATGAGGAGGGAGTTGGTCAATATATTCAGATCAGCTGCTGTATAATTTGATCACAGTGTTTCAAATGCTGCTTACCCAAGGCAAAAACTGACTTTTGTTAACTTGAGGCTCAGAAAGCAGCAGTGGTCAAGAATTCAGAGTAGTAGTAGCAGTGTTAGTTGCTCAGTCGTGTCCGACTCTTTGCAACCCCATGGACTGTGGTCCGTCAGGCTCCTCTGTCCATGGGATTCTCCAGGCAAGGATACTGGAGTGGATTGCCATTCCCTTCTCCAGGGGATCTTCCCAACCCAGAGACTGAACCCGGGTCTTCTGCGTTGCAGGCAGATTCTTTACCATTTGAGCTACAAGATATGTTAGAATTCAGAGTAGACACGTTTGTTAAAAACACTCACCACCCATCTGGTCTGTCTCTAGGTTTGACTCTAAATATAAGACTAAGGAAAGGAAAATATATTTCTTATATAAGAATATGGGTCAACACATTCAGAGATATACTTTTCTTTTTCTTTCTTTTTTCCCACTGAGAGAGGAATAAAGGATAAGAAGGGAAAATGGAAAGTAGCACCTAGCTTCTTAATTTTGACCAGCACTAACTTGATCTTCAACTCCAGCAACACAAAAATAAAAGACGTGTAATGTGCATCTGAGGACTCAGGTAGCTATATGGTTTTAGTGGGGAAATAGTAAAATTTAATGCTTAAGTTTCAGAAGATAGCATATATATATTTTCCACGGAAAATCAGTAAAAGGAGTAGGAGCTAATAACAGATGTTAGAGATCATGGGGCCCTTTTGAAAAATGAGTTTATGCCTCCACTAGACTTTACTGTTTCTTCGATAAGTTAATTATGTGTCTACTCAGAAGTTCCAGGGAATCATGGAAAGATAAAAGACCTATACCTGAAAGGGAGTATGTAAAATGTTTTTAAGTTACTCACATTATTACAATAAAATGCATAAAATACACCAGAGACATAGCAGCCCAGTATTCCAATAGAAATTCCTGCATAATCTAATGCCATCCATCTTCGACAGGTTTTTTCTGATCGATGGCAGGAAAAGAGATGATAGCCCACGGAGCAAAGCATACAGACCTAGGGAAAATAAAACAACTCTTGTCAAAGTGAAACAAACAAAATGATAAAAGCAACTCATGCATGACATTCAGGGAGGTGGTCAGGTGAAGTCCAGGTTTTTCAGCCAAACAGACCTAGACACAGAGGACTCTGGCTTTGTCCCTGGCTGTATGTCATTTTCTTAAGCCTCAGTTTCCTCATGGGTAAAACAGAGACAAAAATCATAAAGAAATCTATAATGACAGCTATTTTATAAGATAAACAACTTAAATGAGTAGCACAATAGAAGGAAATCTATCTATTGCATCTTATTTTGATCCATGAATAAGTTTCCTTTTAAAAACTACTTACTACAGAAGTAAGGCATGTCCTTAGAAAGATGGAAAAAAAAAAAAAAAGGAATTTGATGATGTAAAAAAAATAAGCCCCACCCAGTCAATCTCTTCTCCAGTGACAGCCACTGATAATATCTTTTATGTGTCTGTTGAGACATTTTCAATGAACATACCAAACATCTATGATACAGAAGTCTATATATACACATATAAGAACACATTTTATATTAATCAGATAAAATCATATAGTTTGCTCTGCTATTTGTTTTTTTCACTTAATTTAAGATCTTTTATGCCTGTATGAGACTTCATTGTATAGAGTTTACTTTTAAGTCAAAGTTAAACATGGCTTTGGTGCATTCAAGGAAAAATAATTGTGACTTATGCTGATTCTATGCTGCCAAATTGAGAGTAAAGCTTATCTGATTCAATCAGCTGCTCTGAAGACTGATAAGGTTTCTGTAGCTGAACTCCCTCTAGTCATTAAATACCAGCTGTGTGTCATGCACTCGGGATACAAAGATGAAGGCTGTGGGGACTGATTTGCATATTGTTTATTTGTATATTGTTTATTGTTGTTATCTACTATCAAAGAGATTTTTTTTGGACAAGTGAGCACATGGTGATGTTGGAAGTCCTGTAGGAACAGTGCAGAGCACAGTTAGGAAACAGGGGAGGGCGGGAACTGGGTCTGTGGGCGCATGTGTGCCCTGGAGGGCGGGAACCATAGGAGGAAAAAAGTTCCATAGTTTATAAGAGGGCTGCCACCTGAGCCGCACCTTCAGTTGCTCTGGCATTCATCAAGGACAGAAACAAAGGTGTGCGCAGGGTTACTGGTGGGTCCACAGCAAGAGCAGCATATTAAACACAACACCCTGAGCAATGAATGCCATGTGGTGTTCTTCATGATATGATTAGGACAAGTCCTATACATCGAGGAGTCTTAACTTCAGTATTATGGACTCTGTGATACTACTGAAGATTTTATTTTAAACGCACCTTTATAGAAAGGTTGACATGAGAGGTTACAACACTAGCCTTAGGAAACAATAACTAGAGCCTACACTAAGGCAAGGACAGTGGGGATGGGGAAAATGGGCCAGATACACGGTCATCTAGCCATTCTATCGGAGAAGGCAATGGCACCCCACTCCAGTACTCTTGCCTGGGAAATCCCTTGGACAGAGGAGCCTGGTAGGCTACAGTCCATGGGGTCTCGAAGAGTCGGACACAACTGAGTGACTTCCCTTTCCCTTTTTACTTTCATGCGCTGGAGAAGGAAATGGCAAGCCACTCCAGTGTTCTTGCCTGGAGAATCCCAGGGACGGGAGCCTGGTGGGCTGCCGTCTATGCGGTCACACAGAGTCGGACACGACTGACGTGACTCAGCAGCAGCAGCCATTCTATGGGGTTCCCAGGTGGCGCTGGTGGTAAAGAACCTGCTTGCCAATGCAGGAGATGTAAGAGATGTGGCTTCGATCCCCGGGTCGGGAAGATCCCCTGGAGGAGGCAATGGCACCCCACTCCAGTATTCCTGCCTGGAAAATCCCATGGACAGAGGAGCCTGGCGGGCTACAGTCCATGGGTTCCAAACAGCTGGACACAACTTAGCAACCAAAAACAAACAACAATACACAAATCAGTCCCCACAGCCTCAATATCAACGCTCAAAACAAGGTTCCTAGCCAGAGTCTCATTTCTTCTTCTGCTGTCTAAAATCCTTAAAGCTCTGTGGCTTTGGCTACTAAACTGCAAGTCAGAGTGCACTGAGCAAATTATCCTTGAGATAAAAGGATACATCCAGAGAACATGAAGGGGTACCTTCTCACTGACTGGAAAAGATCTCATTGCCACAGTGCCGAGTGACATCAAACAGTAAGCAGAGTCAATGACACTCAGAAGGGGGGAGACAGAAAGGTAGGCAGGCAAGTGTGAGGCACGTGTGCACCCACAAACATCTGCAGCGATTTCACCCCAAATGTCCACCATGGAAGTGGAATTTCAAATGACTTTTTATAATACTTTCTTCAAATACCACTTGTTTGCTTGAATTTCTACATGAGCGTATCTTATAGTAATAAAAGAAACAACAAGAAAGCTACTTTCATTGTGAAAAGGAAAGTAAAACTGGAAAGAGAAAAACTACAGTTTCAAGTGGAAAGGATTAATAAAATAAATGGTATTCATAGAGGACATCTGAATGTTTGAAAAGCTAACTTAGACTAAGTATGTTCTGTTTCGAAAGGGACATGTTGTTAGAGTTGCTTAAAAAAAAAAACTGGCTGAAAAATTATGACATGTTGAGTATGTCTGTTTTCTGGGAATTTTCCTTCTGTGGAATATCTCACTCCACCTAGGTAGACAAACAACAACACCTACAAGTCCAGAAAGTGCTAAGCTGTCTCTTGCTTCTGGGCTGGTCCACACATTTTTTATGCTTCAATGCCCTGCCTCACTCTCCCTTCTGTGACTCGATCTTGATGACAGGCTGGTTTTGTTCTGCACCAGAGTCCCAATACCTGGCTTAGTCCAAAAAATATTTTTGGAACTGAGTATTAAGGAACTGAATCTAGGGAAAGGCATTCTCAAATTTTATTTTTCTCTAAGAAAGATCTCTGGGAAAGTGCAAAGCCCCTGAAATTACACTCTACTATTCAGAATGCACTCTATTAATCTTGTTGGTAGGAAAGCATGAGCATTTAAAAAGTGCAGGATAGAGAAAAAAATATTATATATCTTTAAAAAATTAAATGTATATCAGTATTAATACATACACTGATGATTTACCATGTTGCTTGCTGACTCGAAGAATCTGGGAAACTGGGTGAGCAAGTTATAATATCATAAAAATCACAAAAATGGTATTAAGTAGGGCAGGTGTGCTCAGGTGACTTCAGCAAGCTGTGCTGTGTGTAACAGAAAGATCACTGCACTAGCAGTTAGCAGAACAGGACTTTACTGTCCTACTGAACATCCTCGAGCAAGTGACTCTAACACTTTAGGCATTTCTTCATTGGCAGGTGTTTTAATTATTTCATCTTCTCAGTTTTACAATGCAGTGCTTTCTTAAACCACTATGAAAATAAACATACATTCCCTGAACTAACATCAGGTGTGGCTGGGAGGATAAAGGGCAGGCCGAGGGTCAGAGGAAAGCTTGTGGGATCCTCATAGGGGACAGTATCCATATGACTAGCAGTAGAGCATAAAACAGTTTTTCTGATTATTGATTATAAGAGCATCTCAGTCTATAGTATCCAGGTGTGTGAGTCACTCAGTCGTGTCTGACTCTGAGACCCCATGGACTGTAGCCCACCAGGCTCCTCTGTGCATGGAATTCTCCAGGCAAGAATACTGAAGTGGGTTGCCATTCCTTTCTCCAGGGGATCTTTCTGACCCAGGGGTCAAAGTCGGGTCCCCTGTATAGCAGCCGGATTCTTTACCATCTGAGACAGGTAAATATGGGCAAATGGATTCATTTCCATTTTAAAAATGGAGATAGGTTTTTAAGAGATGTTTAGGCTCCGATCGGGACAAAATTAAACCTGAGAATGCGTATACTGTAAAAAAATACTTAAAGAAAAAATAATTTTCTAATAATGACACAAAAATACAGAGTATTCTTTCCCTCAAAGAAATTAAAAATTTTATTCTAGAAACTAGAATTAGAAGAAAAAGGAGAGGGGGATGTTTCCATTGTGTTTCTTAATCATTTAAGTCCAGAGTTTTGAGTCAGATGATGAAGGCCTGAAGCTGATTAATACACAATGAAAGCAACAGCTGTGTGGTTGACTTATGGATTCCCCTTTCAGAGCAGCAGCAGGTTAACTGCTGCATGTGCTGGCCTATGTCTGGGGGAGGAAGGACGATACTTTTTTCTTTCCATTTTTATGGTTATCTGTACTTTGCATTTTTTTTTTTAAATTTAAAAAATATCAACTGGATTTTGGTCCATATTAGCTTTCTTCTTTAGAAACTGTTTGAAAAATTATTAAACATAACTTTTAAAGGCCCTTTAACAGATTCCTGAAGAAAAGTGAAAGTGCTGAGGGACTAACACATGTTAGGTCAATAGGGGAAATGACACAGAGAAGAAACTGAAAGTATTTGAAATCAGGAAAGTGCACAAGGCCCAAAGGAAATAAACATTAAAGTGAGAGAAAAGATTAATACCAGCAAAACGAGGCAACAGAATTAAGACAATAAGGAAACAAGTACAAAAGTCATAGACATATAAAAGGTGAAAAATGTTCCCAAACAAGTTTTAAGCACTGAGTAGGGTTCTACTTCCGGAGAAGGCAATGGCATCCCACTCCAGTACTCTTGCCTGGAAAATCCCATGGACAGAGGAGCCTGGAAGGCTGCAGTCCATGGGGTCGCTAAGAGTCAGACATGACTGAGTGACTTCACTTTCACTTTTCACTTTCATGCACTGGAGAAGGAAATGGCAACCCACTCCAGTATTCTTGCCTGGAGAATCCCAGGGACAGGGGAGCCTGGTGGGCTGCTGTCTATGGGGTCACACAGAGTCAGACACGACTGAAGCGACTTAGCAGCAGGGTTCTACTTCAGTTGGCAAATAGAACACAATGAGAGATTTCTATCTCTGGATTAATTTTATAGCACAGATGTGTAGAGAGAGGAAGAAAAAAGAAAGAAATTTTCTCAATCTTTAAAACTTCATGGATTTCAAATACACTTTCAGAAAAACATACTTTGGGTGCTTCTATTAGGAAATCGAATAAGCTAGCTTACATGCTGCTTTGGGTCTCTTTGCAGCAAGTGGTGGGTGTGGAGTACAGCCACCTGCCCAAGCCTGTGGGACCAAAGTTCTCTTTATCAACAATAGTGCTTGTGAAATGAGACTTACCTGGAAGCAGAAGAGACAAATAGAACAAATTACAAAATCTTCTCTGGATGCACTTGCTGAAGGTAACACAGATGTCATGTCATATATTCCCAGCGTGAAGAAGAGGAAGAAACCTAGCAAATGACTCCAGATGTTTACTGTCTCATTAGATAAAATGAACAAACTGGAAAAAAAAAAACAAAACCAAACATGCAGCTCAGATTCAGATCTGCTGGCTCACTGGAGGCATTTATAAGGGTAGGGACAATTTGGTTGGTGGCAGACGCTATCTAATACTTGCTACTTTAAGCCCTTAACTCCACCTTAGCCTTTTTAAATTTGACATACCATTTAGTTTAAGTTTTTCCACAACTCATCAATCCTGGGATCTTACAGTTTTTTTTTTTCCCCTTCTCATCTCTTATTATATTTACCATTTCAGTTATTTATGTATAAATTCCATCTCATTCTCCAGCATATCAATTCCCTGACAACTGGCATCATTCATCTTTATGACACCACTGTTCTCAGCACAGGGTCCTGCTCAGATTAGATGCTACGTGTCAACAGAAATAAACATGCAGATTAAAACTGGGTGCTAGCTAACACAGTCTGACATTTAGGATAGGCATCTGAAAATCTGCTAAGCTTAGGCACACTCAAAATACCTTTTTAGTATACACTGGGTTTCCCTAGTGGCTCAGATGGTAAAGAACCTGCCTGCAATGTGAGAGACCCAGGTTCGATCCCTGGGTTGGGAAGATGCCCTGGAGAAGGGAATGGCTACCCACTCCAGTATTCTTGCCTGGAAAATTCCATGGACAGAGGAACCTGGCAGGCTACAGTCCATGCAGTCACAAAGAGCTGGACATGACTGAGCAACTAACACTTTGATTTCAGTATATATAACATGCAAGTGCAAAGTTAAATGGACTTGAGATAAGCAGGATAAATACAAATGGATCCACTGGAGATGTCCTTTAAGACAGGCATGCTGCAACAACTTTGCTGAGGCTGTTTTGAAACCAAACTAGTTTCCAGGTGGCATGAGTTTATTCTTTGTTGGAATAACAGGAGGTTACTTTTAATATCTTTACCAGCTGAGCTACCAGGGAAGCCATAAAGCAAAGATATAAGCACCTGAATGCAGAGTTCCAAAGAATAGCAAGGAGAGATGAGAAAGCCTTCCTAGCGATCAATGCAAAGAAATAGAGGAAAACAATAGAATGGCAAAGACTAGAGATCTCTTCAAGAAAATTAGAGATACCAAGGGAACAGTTCATGCAAAGATGGGCTCGATAAAGGACAGAAATGGTATGGACCTAACAGAAGCAGAAGATATTAAGAAGAGGTGGCAAGAATACACAGAAGAACTGTACAAAAAAGATCTTCATGACCCAGATAATCACGATGGTGTGATCACTCACCTAGAGCCAGACATCCTGGAATGTGAAGTTAAGTGGGCCTTAGAAAGCAACATTATGAACAAAGCTAGTGTAGGTGATGGAATTCCAGTTGAGCTATTTCAAATCCTGAGAGATGATGCTGTGAAAGTGCTGCACTCAGTATCCCAGCAAATTTGGAAAACTCAGCAGTGGCCACAGGACTAGAAAAGGTCCGTTTTTATTCCAATCCCAAAGAAAGGCAATGCCAAAGAATGCTCAAACTACCGCACAACTGCATGCATCTCACATGCTAGTAAAGTAATGCTCAAAATTCTCCAAGCCAGGCTTCAGCAATACGTGAACCATGAACTCCCTCATGTTCAAGCTGGATTTAGAAAAGGCAGAGGAACTAGAGATCAAATTACCAACATCCGCTGGATCAGGGAAAAAGCAAGAGAGTTCCAGAAAAACATTTCTGCTTTATTGACTATGCCAAAGCCTTTGAATGTGTGGATCATAATAAACTGTGGAAAATTCTTCAAGGGATGGGAATACCTACCACTTGACCTGCCTCTTGAGAAACCTATATGCAGGTCAGGAAGCAACAGTTAGAACTGGACATGGAACAACAGACTGGTTCCAAATAGGAAAAGGAGTACGTCAAGACTGTATATTGTCACCTTGCTTATTTAACTTATATCCAGAGAAACGCTGGGCTGGATGAAGCACAAGTTGGAATCAAGATTGCTGGGAGAAATATCAATAACCTCTGATATGCAGATGACACCACTCTTATGGCAGAAAGTGAAGAGGAACTCAAAAGCCTCTTGATGAAAGTGAAAGAGGAGAGTGAAAAAGTTGGCCTAAAGCTTAACATTCAGAAAACGAAGATCATGGCATCTGGTCCCATCACTTCATGGGAAATAGATGGGGAAACAGTGGAAACAGTGTCAGACTTCATTTTTTTGGGCTCCAAAATCACTGCAGATGGGGATTGCAGCCATGACATTAAGACACTTACTCCTTGGAAGGAAAGTTATGACCAACCTAGATAGGATATTCAAAAGCAGAGACATCACTTTGCCAACAAAGGTCCATCTAGTCAAGGCTATGGTTTCTCCAGTGGTCATGTATGGATGTGCAAGTTGGACTGTGAAGAAAGCTGAGCGCCGAAGAATTGATGCTTTTGAACTATGGTGTTGGAGAAGACTTTTGAGAGTCCCTTGGACTGCAAGGAGATCCAACCAGTCCATTCTAAAGGAGATCAGTCCTGGGTGTTCTTTGGAAGGACTGGTGCTAAAGCTGAAACTCCAATACTCTGGATACCTCATGCGAAGAGTTGACTCATTGGAAAAGACTCTGATGCTGGGAGGGATTGGGGGCAGGAGGAGAAGGGGACAACAGAGGATGAAATGGCTGGATGGCATCACCAACTCGATGGACATGAGTTTGAGTAAATTCCAGGAGCTGGTGATGGACAGGGAAGCCTGGTATGCTGCGATTTATGCAATTGCAGAGTCAAACATGACTGAGCGACTGAACAGAACTGAACTTTTAATATCAGTACTACTTGCCCTCTTTCAATATGCCCTAACTGGTTTTGAGTTTAAATAGGGCTTCCCAGGTGGCTCAGTGGTAAAGAACCCACCTGCCAATGCAAGAGACTTGGGTTCCATCCCTGGGTCAGGATGATCCCCTGGAGGAAGAAATGGCAACCCACTCCAGTATCCTTGCCTGGGAAATCCCAAGGACAGAGGAGGCTGGAAGGCTACATTCCATGAGGTTGCAAAGAGTCAGACATGAGGGAGCACACAAGCAAATGTATAACTTTAACACAGAATTTGCAGCAGTCACCATGGTTCCCATATTCCCATGCCATAAACACAGTGGAGTCTCACACAATCAAATGATCATCAAGGATAGAGCGGATCTCGTATCATTAATGTCAGGCTTTATCCTGTACAAGCTCCAATTATAAACACTGTTTATACTGGGGAGGGGGAGAAGAGATGCAGGAATGTGAGGAAACATATCTAAGCCCAGGACTGTTTGACAGCCAGTACACATCCGTTACCTCAGAACTTTTCATGTGGTGAAACCCAGTGTAACCTGGTTAAGCGAGCAGAGAGGCACAATCATGGCACGTTCCTTCCAACTAACAGAGTACTGGCAGAACAGCTGTGACACATGAAACCTCTCCTTACACCTAAGATATAGATATCAGTATCTATATAGATATAGACATACAGCTGGCCCTCTAGGCAGCTAAAAGAAGAGAGGGCAAAAGCGGAACCTGGAAACACCAAGCTGGTAGGAAGGGCACTTAGAAGAATATCCCTAGGAGGGGATCTACTTTTAATCAATGAGAAGTTAGACATATACTCCGACCAGCTGCAAAATCAACAATATATTTCTTCATCAGCATCTATCCGGCTTCAAATTAAAAGATCATGGTGTTAACAAGTCACCATTTACTGAGTGTTTATTATGTGCCAGGCTGCGTGTAGTATTTACATACACAAGGACTCATTTAGTCCTCACTACCTTCTGAAGCAGATACTGTAATTACCCTCATTCTTACAAATGAGGAGAATAAGGCAGAGAGAGGTTAACTTTTGTTTAAGGTCCCACAGCTGTGAAGTGGCAGATCTGCATACTCACGTCTTTTTCACTCAATGGCCTGAGATCTAGAGCACTGTATTTTCACTCCTTGATCTATGAAATTTGGACCCTAACATCAGAATGCAGAGGTGGGTTTAAAGCTATTATTTAAGATAATTCATTACCCGCTCTATCCATGTGGAACTTCACATCCACAGCAGGAGCTAGCTCTGATTTCTTGTGTAATAACTTATGCAAAGAAGGTGATGGGGAGGAAATGGCACTCACGAATCAAACTGTCACATGCCGTGGGCCATTCACTGACGCCAAGCAGAGATGGACAGTGATGTCACCTTGTGACTCTGAGTTAGAGAAGTACTTCAAAGGCAGGCAGGGTGAAGGAACAGTGGACAGACGGTGCCAAAAAGAAGATCAAGAATCAAACACGTGGTTGCTGCTTGAGCAACTCAATAGCTCACATTCCAGCAGTGGGGTTTGTCACTACACTGACCTAGAGCTAACCAACATCAGCATCTCAATTCTCTTAAAGTGGGGTCCTGTAATTAAGTACATATAGTGAGTTTTGGGGCTTCCCAGGTGGCTCAGTGGTAAAGAATCTGCCTGCCAATGCAGGAGATGGAGGTTTGATCCCTGGGTCAGGAAGGCTCTCCTGGAGAAGGAAATGGCAACCCACTCCAGTATTCTTGCCTGGAGAATTTCCATGGACAGAGGAGCCTGGTGGGCTACAGTCCATAAGGTCGCAAAAGAGTTGTATATGACTTAAAGACTGAGCATGCAGGCAAGTGAGTTTTAACAGAAATCTAGTCTAAGAACTAGAACACTGATTTTTCAGTTTTGTTTTCTTTTTAAACCCAGGCTTTCAAGGGACTCAATTTTAAGAATGTAGATGATGAAGACATTCCTTTTTTAAAGATGTTTCTACAGTGCTCTAATGGAGGGCAGCACCCCGTTACAGGCCCCCTTTGCTATAGTGCTTTTCCCACACAGCGTTTTTCACAATGGTCATTACGTAATAGTGTAATTAGCTCTTTAATGTGTGTCATCCAGGCTAGAGTTCAGTAGATTCACGAGAACAAGGGCCATATCTGCGTTCCTCTGTAGGACCTGGTAGGGAGACTGTCAGGGGCTCCATACTACCTACTAAATGCATGAATCAGGAATTTTTAAAAATTTATATGCCACTGTGAACTTGTTTCCGATTATACCGGCATTTATCTGGCCCCAAATATCTGAATTTCCATACGGCTGCCTTAAAAATAAACAAAGCTTAGGTATACATAGGAGCAAGTATGTCCTCGCCATTGCCGGTGGGGTCGAGTCCAGCATGTACCCCCAATGAACACCGAATGGAATAAAGGATGTGAGCCCTTTGTAAACAGCAAAGCCCCGCTGGAGTTAGCGACTTCATCATCATTGTTACCGTCATTAGTCCATGGATCAAGTACCCTGGCGGGGGAGAAAGAAAGATCACGAAGAGAGGAGAGGGGGCAGAAAAGGATGAAAAGGATGGAGCAGCTAGGGAACAAGGGGCGCGGAGAACAGCGGGGAAAGCAGCAGGCGGACCAGACAAAAAGGGTGTAGAGGAGGAGGAGCCGCCGGCGCTCCCCCCTGGCGCACCCAGCGGAGGCGGCCAGTCTGTACCTTTTGATACACAGCCTGGAAGGCAGGTAGGCCCGGTAGCCGTCGGTGATGTACGGGTTGTCCTTGAGGGACACGGGGATCTGCTCGTAGGTGTAGAGGCGGATGCCGCGGGGCACCAGGACCGGCCAGTACTGGTAGCTGCCCAGCTCGATATAATGTGCGCTTTTCAGCAGCTTCTGATGCATCCTTCCCGGCCGCCGCTGCTCCCTAAGCGGGGAGCCCACCCAGGCCCCGCTTCCCCGGGGAGGGGGCTTCGCCGCCGCCGCAGCCCCCACCCCGGAGCCAGCGGACGCCGCACGAAGTCCTACGGCCCCGCCGCTGCCCAGGCCCGGCTCCGCGAACTGAGCGTACACAGCCGTCAGCACCCCGGCGGACCGGGCGGCGTCGCAGTCCTCTCTGACGTCAGCACGCCGCTGCGGGCTCCACCCCTCGGCCCTGGCTACGATCGGCGTGGTTGGCGACAGGAGGGGGCGTGGTTATGGAGGGGAGGGGGCGGGGCCGGGGTCCACGCGGGCGCGCCTGTGTGCCTGCGAGGCGGGTCTCCGCAGGAGGTCCGCTACCTGAGCGCCTAGGGGCGGCGGGCCGCGAATACTTATGGATGACAAGAGTGCGAAACTTTATAGCAAGTACAGCGGGTTTTTTCTTATTCTGTGTTTAATTAGAAGCAATACGTGTTTCATTCTGAAAATCAAATAGAAAAGACTAACTGGAAGAAAAATAAGAACTAGAAGTAACTCTTACCGGTTACTTTATCCTTGGAATCTCACACACTTGGTGTCAGAAGGGACCTTCGAGGTTTTCTCGGCTAAGGTCAGTCTTTTGAAGTAGTTGGAAATAGAGAAATCTGATATACATAGAATTTTACCAAAATCGAGCGTACACTGAGCCGTAAAGAAAGCCCTAACACATTCAAAGCGCCAAACCCACTGAGTATTTTCTCTGACCATGATAGACTTAAATTAGAAATTAACAAGAAAACGGAAAATCCCCAAATGTCTGGAATTGAAACAAACGCTTCTAAATATTTAGTGGGTTGATGAAGAAATTGCAATGGAAATGAGAAAATCTAGTGAAATGAGTGATAAAAGGTGGAATATATCAAAACTTGGGGTGTAGCTTATACAGTGCTTAGAGCAAATGTTATATCTTCGTCACAGACTTCGAATTATAATGTAGACGTTTAGTCATAATGGCAACTGGGGAGAACGTCAGTTTTGCGTCCATGTTTGTAGAATCCTTAGCCTGTGTTTTGCTATGGTAACAGTCACTCATGATGCCAATTATTTGTGTGTTGTTATTGTGCAAGTAGTATTAGTTGATGTTTGAGATTCAGTATGATTTACTTCGGAGAAGGCAATGACACCGTACTCCAGTACTCTTGCCTGGAGAATCCTATGGACGGAGGAGCCAGGCTTTGAAGCCTTTCTAAACTACCTGAGTTTGAATTCAGCCATTTACTAGCTATGTGTCCTTGTACAAGTATTTAACCTTTTTGTGTCTCAGTTTTCTTACTAGTAAAATAGGGATAATAACAGAACTTTGTGTTGTGAGGGTTAAATCAGTGAATCCATAAAACAGTCTTAGAAAACTGCCAAACATATTGTTAGCCCCAACAATCTTTATCTATTATTAGGGTTCAAGGGAAGATCTTCTAGATAAAACTAGAAGAATTTAGATAAATCCTAAATGGACTTAAACATTGTGTAAAAGGAAATGTTGAGAATCTTCTTTAAGCCATGAAGCTAAAACTAATATTTAAAAACTTACTCTGTGGCCAGCACCTTAGCTCTGCTGAAGTTTTCTGTGTATTGTTGCTATTCAGTTGCTAAGTTGCATCTGACTCTTTGCAACCCCGTGAACTGTAGCCCACAAGCCTTCCCTATCCTTCACCATGTCATGGAACTTGCTCAAACTCATGTCCATTGAATCAGTAATGCCATCCAACCATCTCTCCTCTCGCCCCCCCTTCTGGGAGGCTCTTCTGAATGTATTCATGCTGGTGTCACGTGAGATTACCATGTGGCCACAGCTGACCCAAAGGTGGATCAGTGGCCCATGAGATGTCGTAACGCAAATGTCCATGCAAGTGGCATGGTAATTAGCTTTCTTCAATCAGTTTCTTTCTTGGGAATTTGGCCTGGAGATGTGGGAAGAGTGTTTCCAGCCCAGTATTTGACACAGAAGTAGGAAGATGCCCAGAGATCATCAGAGGCAGAGGACTGTACATGGTAATAGAGGGACCACTGGAGAGAAAAACTAAGAATGGAAGCTGCTTTGATTGTCATGAGACCTGCTGCAAAATGACTTCTGGACTGACTTCAATACTTTATAACTCATGTCAGTTCTCTCTAAAGAAATATTTATGTGTTTTGATTTTTAAATTAAGCCTTCTTTAGCACTACTTAACCCCCCACTTTTGAAATGAATGGACAAATATGAAAAGGTAGGTATACAACAATCTGTGTCTGAATCCTAGAGAGAAAAAGAAGTCTATGAATTAAAAAAAAAAAAAGAGAAAGTGTTCTTTCACTTGGGGCTGGGAGCAGCATTGGGAGCACCTCTAACAGTGACAGCAGGGAGGGGAGAGGGCATAGTTCCCCTCACGTAGCAGGGGATGTTTAGTACTTTGAGGACTCCGGCTCTTTAGTTATGATGCTTGATAGAAGGCTTCAGTGGCATGCCAGATGGAGGAATAACGCCTGGTGGGGACATCCATAGCTGCATCTAGCAGAAATCTCTGTGCCCTTGAAGGGGCAGGATGGGAAATTGTATCACATGGGCATTTGAAGTTTGGGGAAACTCAGATTGTGCCTTATTTTATAGGATGACTTTCTGTGATCTGGAATGGGGAGACATGGGGGCTCCATGAAACATTGTGGATGAGTGAGATGTTTTTCCTTTCCTTTCCTTCCCTCCTTCCTTCTTGTATATTCTTACAAACCTAGACAGTGTATTAAAAAGCAGAGACATTACTTTTTTGTAAGTGAATGGATTCACTTAAAAATGAAACATGGAATTTACTTAACAGAAAATAATTTTATTATCAGGCAGCATATAAATTTTTTTATTCTACTGGAACCTGTGAATATCACCTTATTTGAAAGAATGACCTTTGCACATGCAATTAAATTTTAAGATTTCAAGAGATCAACCTGGATTGGACTGGGTTCAAAATCTGTGATGCCATCATCACCATCTCTTCCAAATCTCTGTCAATAGGTTCTTTTTAGTGCTATTTTACTGACTTATCTGTAGCACTTAATTGCTCACTACTTTCCTTTTCTTTCCTTCAGTTTCAGTAACAATGCTCTCCCGGTTTTCTTATTTTTCTTAACATACTATCTTAGTCCCTTTTGTAGTCACTTTGTCTGTTGCATAAATATCCTTTTTTTTTTTTCTTTTTTTGCCACACTCTCATATGGTATCTTAGTTCCCTGACCAGGGATCAAACCCATGTCCCCTGCACTAGCAGTGTGGAGTCTTAACCAGTGGACCTTCAAGGAAATTCCTATATCCATGTTCTTAAGGGTTCTGCTCTTAATCTTTTTTCTTGTCCCTTTACATACTATAGTTAGACTGCAACTATCTTGATTTAATTTCCACATATATGCTATTAATACCACATATATGCTATTAGAATGCCAGGTCCCAATTTTCATCCTAAGTTATATACTGAAATATCCAGTTCTTATTACATATTTCTACTTGGATGTGTCTCATGACACACACTGTACCCAGGTCGGGAAGATCCCCTGGAGAAGGGCATGGCAACCAACTCCAGTATTCTTGCTTGGAGAATTCCATGGACAGAAGAGCCCAGTGGGCTACAGTCTATGGGTTGCACAGAGTCAGACATGACTCAGTAACTAACACTTTCACTTTTCAACACTTTCATGATTATTAATTAGGGATGTCTGTTCTGGGCTGGGAAGCAGCATTCTAATCCCACTCATCTTCAGTCATGCCTCAGAGTGTTCCCTTATCACACTCGGTTACCATATACTGTTGGATTATGTCTCTGTTTAGTGTCTCAGATCCACCCTTTTTCTGCATTCCTGTTGTCACCACCGTGAAGTGAAGTGACAGTCGCTCAGTTGTGTCTGACTCTGCGACCCCATGGGCTGTACAGTCCGTAGAATTCTCCAGGCCAGAATCCTGGAGTGGGTAGCCTTTCCTTTCTCCAGGGGATCTTCCTGACCGAGGAATCAAACCAGGGTCTCCTGCATTGCAGGGGGATTCTTTACCAACTCAGCTATCAGGGAAGCCCTGTGCGTTCTTTTAAAATTTAATCTTATTTATTATTTTTTTTGGCTGTGCTGGGTCTTCGTTGCAGCGTGTGGGCACTTCTCCAGTTGCAGCACACAGGCTTCCCTTGTGGACCACGGGCTCTAGAGCACGTGGGCTCAGTAGTTGTGCTGCACAGGCTCTCTAGTGGTGGCACGTGTGCTTCTTTAGTTGTGGCGGGTGGGCTGGGTTGTCCCTGCAGCATGTGGGATCTTAGTTCCCCGAGCAGGAATCAAACCCACATCCCCTGCTTTAGAAGATGGATTCTTAACTACTGGATCACCAGGGAAGTCCTGTCACTGCTGTAGTTTAAATCTTTATCACGTATCACTGGCTACCTCTGGTCCCCACCGTCAGCTCACAATTCAGTCTCCACCTCCATGACCTTTAAAAGCTATGCTATAAACAGACAGACAGACAGACCTATAATCTCTAGCTATGCCCTACAAGATATACTTCAAGCCTCTTAAAATATCTTGAGACCTGGACCATGCTTTAGGATTGACATGAGCCTTGTCTCTCCCAGCAACTTGACCCACCAGACACAGGACATCCCGAATTTCAGAGTTTCCTAAAGGTATCACTTTGCTTCCAATCTCCTTGCCTTGACACTTGCTGTTCCCTCTGGCTGGAATGCCTTCACCAATTTCTCCCCTTTCTTTGCCAGAATACCTCCTAATAATTTTTCAAGCCTCTGCTGCAGCAGCATCACCTTCTCTGGAAATCTTTTCATTTACCCTATTCCACGGATAGGTTCAGTGCTTTTCTCTGTGTCTCCTTGACATATATGCAGAATAGAGAATTTACCACACAACAGTGGAATTACCTTCTTTCTTGTAGGTATTTAGTGTCCTTTGAGGAATCTTTATTCTTTCTGTAGTTCTGGTGCCTTGCTGCTGCTGCTGCTAAGTCACGTCAGTCGTGTCCAACTCTGTGTGACCCCATAGATGGCAGCCCACCAGGCTCCCCCGTCCCTGGGATCCTCCAGGCAAGAATACTGGAGTGGGTTGCCATTTCCTTCTCCAATGCATGAAAGTGAAAAGTGAAAAGTGAAAGTGAAGTCGCTCAGTCATGTCCAACTTTTAGCAACCCTATGGACTATAGCCTACCAGGCTCTTCCGTCCATGGGATTCTCCAGGCAAGAGTACTGGAGAGGGGTGCCATTGCCTTCTCCGTCCAGTGCCTTAGGTGTTCAGTATCTTTTTTTTCAATAAACTTTTTTCGGAGATCGTTGAAGACTCCCATGCAGTTGTAAGAAATAATAGTATTATTTCCCTCAGTGATAACACTGGTTTATAATATCACAGTCGTCCAGGTATGGAATGTTTTCATCACCACAGGGGTTTCTCCTCTTGTCTTTTAATGCCACACCTACTTCACTCTTATTCTCACCCTCTCCTTAACCTCTGGCAACCATGAATCTATTCTCCAGTTCTGTAACTGTGTCATTTTAAGTATATTATAGAAATGGAATCTTACATTGTGTAACCTTCTAGAGTTGCCTTTTTCAACTCTGTATAATTCCCTGGCAGTTCATTCAGATTGTTTTACACAGCAATAATTTGTTTCTTTTTACTGTTGAATAGTGCTCCATAGTACGGATGTACCACCATTTGTTTAACCAGCCACCAGCTAAAGGACATCTGAGTTTTTTTCCAGTTTGGGGCTATTACAAATATAGCTGTAGGAACAATAGTATACAGATTTTCAGGTAAACATATTTTTTGTTTACTGGGTGTAAATACTCCCAAATGCAGCGTTTGACATGGTCATACGGCAATTGCACGCTTATATGGAACCCCAAACTGTTTTACAAAAAATTTTAATGGATAAAGGAATGATGTAATAGCATTGTTCAAAATCTTTAAAGTGAAGATTAGGATCAAATAAATCTGTTTTTAACTAATTGCACAATCAATCATATTAGCCACAAGAGCGATATTCTAAATACACTGAAACATACTGCAGAGCAGAAATCAATAAAGCTTAAATGTGATAAGCTTCTTCATTACTCTCAGAGTCAGGGTTTTTATCCTAAACTGTTTATAGCAATAGTGAGGTTAAATTTCTCACCAATGATGTGTACACACTGCACTATAATGTTTAATCTCTAAATGGCTGTTCTTTGAAAATTACATTTAAAAGCCCCCACAAATGATCAACACAGTTTGTTAATCACTAATGTACATTAAATGTGTAATCGTCAGTTTAGTTCAGTTCAGTCACTCAGTCGTGTCTGACTCTTTGCGACCCCAGGAATCGCAGCACGCCAGGCCTCCCTGTCCATCACCATCTCCTGGAGTTCACTCAGACTCCTGTCCATTGAGTCAGTGATGCCATCCAGCCATCTCATCCTCTGTCGTCCCCTTCTCCTCCTGCCCCCAATCCCTCCCAGCATCAGAGTCTTTTCCAAGGAGTCAACTCTTCGCATGAGGTGGCCAAAGTACTGGAGTTTCAGCTTTAGCATCATTCCTTCCAAAGAAATCCCAGGGTTGATCTCCTTGAGAATGGACTGGTTGGATCTCCTTGCAGTCCCAGGGACTCTCAAGAGTCTTCTCCAACACCACCATAAAGCCCTTTAAATTTTTTTCTATTTTTATTGTGTTCCACTGGACACCATAAAGGTGCTACATCCTTGGTAGCATTCTCATTTCATAGCAAGTCTGTCTTTTCATTTGAAATTCATACCCTGCACTTAGAATAATGTATTTTGGGTGTCATGGAAGGTGCTTGTGATCTAGACCCAGGTGGACATGAAGCTGAATATGAACAGTGTCACTTGCTGACAAGCTTCAGGGTCTCTCCTGGCTTTCATTTTCCTCATCTGTTAGGTGAGGATAATTCTAAGCAATTTACCTGACTTGACAGGGCTCTCAAGAGAAACATGAAATAACATGTACAAAGTGTACTATGTAAATAGCATCAATACTATTCAGTTCCTTTTTCTTGTGGCATTTAAAAAAATTTGGATTTATCTTAAAAATTTTTTTTGTTGAAGTATAGTTGATTTATATTGTGATAATATTGTGGTAATTTTTGCTATACAGCAAAGTGCTTTGCACACATAGATTCTTTTTCATATCTTTTCCATAATTTTTTTTTACAGCATATTGAATATAGTTCCCTATGCTATAGAGTAGGACCTTTTTTATCTATACTATATATAATAGTTTGCATCTGCTAATCCTTAACTCTTTTATGGCACTTTTAATTTCCTGAGAAATTAATTCCTAAGGTTTATTTATACACTTTGTTCATATTGTCCAGGAGATATGAAAGTTAAAAAAAATCAAATCCAAGGAAATATTGAAGGGTAGCTGGTATAATCTGCTAAAGGGCCTTCTTAATATTAAAGGTGGCTATTAGTATGAAGAAAAACAGTTATGTACCATTGAAAAACTTGGCTTCTTGGGACACAAACCCTATTTTCGTATTTCTTGACTTCTTTTTCTTGTTAATGAATATATATCCTCTATAATTCAGTTCAACTAAGTGAAGGAGTTGTGTTTCTTAATTTGGACTAATGTATTTTTGTTTTGAATAACTACATGCTATCAGAAACAAGATCACCACTGACAGAGCCAAAATTTTAAACAAACACTCACTTGGCAAATGGCCAGGAGCACAGATCAAGAGCTGTTTGGAGTGATCACCATGTATAACAAGCAAGAGTAGTAGCTTTCTGATCATTTTGTATCTGATTAGAATTGATACATTCGATAGTGGTAGCCATTCCACCTGACTACTTGCTCTGCAGAATTTAGGAAAATAAGTGTAACTGATGAAAAATGCAAGTTGACCTCATTTTGTATTTTTCAATGGCAGCTTTACATTACTCTGAGGGGCCTCTGTATGTCATAAAGAAGAATGAGAAGAGACATTGACCAGGAACAGAAAGGAGCTACTCTACGATAAAAAGTGATTGAGTGTTTCAACTCTATTGAGGCTAATAAGGAAATAGATTTAAATAGTGGCATTAAACCAAAAACATCAAGGGTTGACTCTGTCCTCTGGCAACTAGTTAGCACATGGGTGAGATAGGACTGCATCACTTGTCTCCATGAGCCCAACACAAAGGTCTAAATGATTTTAGTCTTCTTCAGGAAGACCCCATTCAAATATATGTTCAAATCACCTTGGTGATAGGATCCATTAGCCCTTGACCTGGAGTAGTTTACCAGGTCAGCTAGTTTCTACCTAGATTGGAGCCCTGTGAAAATGAAGCACAGGAAGTTTAGTTTTGTTGAAAGTGAGGAAGATTACGGGAAGTTGGCATCAAGTGCTTATAAGGAAAAACAAATGAGGAGCTAAAAAAAAGAGGTGGGAGACAGGGGAAAGGAAGCAGGAGCCCCCTGGGGATAGGATCAGCAGACTGGAAACTTTTCACGAGCAGGAAATATGTCTAGTTCCCATTGTACACCATGCTGAATACAACGGACTCAATACTGGAGTGCCTGGGACATAGCATGTGCTAAGCTGCATTTGTCGTGTCTGACTTGTTCCCATGGACTGTGGCCCGCCGGGCTCCTCTGTCCATGGGATTTTCCAGGCCAGAATACTGGAGTGGGCTGCCATTTCCTCTCCAGGGGATCTTCCCAACCCAGGGATCAAACCCAAGTCTTTTAAGTGTCTCATATTTGCAAGTGGGTACTTTACCTAGTGGTAGCTGAGAAGCCTGGAGCATAGTAGGTGCACAGCAAATGTTTATTGAATAGATATTCTAAAATTGTGCTTAGTCGCTGAATTGTGTCTGAATCATTGTGACCCCATGGACATAACTTGCCAGGCTCCTCTATCCATGGGATTTCCCAGGCAAGAATACTGGAGTGGGTTGCCATTTACTCCTCCCGGAGATCTTCTCATTCAGGGACTGAACCCACAGCTCCTGCATCTCCTCCACTGGCAGGCAGATTCTTTACCACTGAGCCACCTGGGAAGCCTGTTCTAAAATTGGGAGGTGTGTCTATTCTGAAAAGAGAACTGGAGCTTCTTAAGTTAAATTTGTAAACCTAACCAAAGTTTGCTTGAGCCTGGCCTTCCTGGAGATTGTTGAGCCAGTGTGGATGGGCGAGGTTATGGAATTCTTTCTGTAATATCTTTAGAAACAAGACAAGATTCTTGTCTGTCTGGAAGGGTTTCTATGAAAAAACAAGAATGATCAGAATAATTTGACGAACCTCTGACTCCTTTCATCTTTGAGCTTTTAAAATTTTTGTTTTTTAATTTCAAGAAGTGCAAAAATGCATTTACGACTAACATGTCCATCTCGCAAATGACAGCCATCATTTGTTGAGAGTCCATTGTATGCCAGGCAGCACGCTGAGTATGAAACCTGAACATTGGGGAACTGGCAGACTTTTGAGAATTCCTGTGGATCCTGCCATGTAGTGACACAGTACTCCTGCAGGTGTCAGTCTTTCCCTGCAGAATGTTACCCACTGAGTCGACTTGAGCCTTGTTATAGGTCTGAGAAAACAGTGGTTTTTAAAGTTGGTACTCTAAGGTTAAAAAAAAAAAAGATTTATTTATTACCTATATCTGAGCTTATTTCCTAAGTATGAATCAGCCTGACAGTAAGGTAAAATTAAAAGTTAAGAAAGTTAGTTGCTCAGTCGTGTCTGACTCTTTGCGACCCTGTGGACTGTAACCCACCAGGTTCCTCTGTCCATGGAATTTTCTAGGCCAGAATACTGGAGTGGATTGCCATTTCCTCCTCCAGGGAACCTTCCTGACCCAGGGATGGAACCCAGGTCTCCTGCATTGCAGGCAGATTCTTTCTCATTTGAGCCACCAGGGAAGCCCTTGGAATTATTAACGATATTAAAAAAGAAAAAAAGAAACCTTGATTAAGTTCACATACTTTTTGAATAGCTTTGCAGTTTGTCCTTATCTTTAGCTTAAAGAAGATAGTTTGTTGTACTATTTTCTTTAGGAAAACTGAAAGAAAGACTTTTTTTGAAAGGCAAGCTCCAGCTCAGATCGGTGAAAAGCTTCTGGCCTCTGCTTATGCCTCATGTTGAACTGTTCTCTCCACCTCGTTTATGACTTTTTCTCCTTTTCTTGGAAGGGCTAGTGTGACTGAGCTTGGGAAAATGACTGGTCAAATCAGACTGGCTCCTGGGTAGAGGCACAGTGCGTCAGCCTTACTCACCTCCACCTGGGCCTCCGCTTGTCCTTCCAGCGTGTGCTGCGGCAGGTGCTCAGCGTGCGTGCATGCTTGGTCACTCGACTGTGTCCAACTCTTTGCGACCCCATGGGCTGTAGCCCACCAGGCTCCTCTGTCCATGGGATTTCCCAGGCAAGAATACCAGAGCTGGTTGCCATGCCCTTCTCTAGGGGATCTTCCCGACCCAGGGATCAAACTCACGTCTCCTGCATTGGCAGGAGGATTCTTTACCAGTCGTGCTTAGATTTATGTGCGTGTGCTAAGACACTTCAGTCATATCCGACTCTGCAACACCATGGACCTACCAGGCTCCTCGGTCCATGGGTTTCTCCAGGCAAGAATACCAGGAGTGGGTTTCCATGCCCTGCTCCAGGGGATCTGCTCAACCCAGGGGTTGAACCCTTGTCTCTGGCATCTACCTGTATTGGCAGGGAGGTTCTTTACCTCTAGTGCCACCTGTGAGGCCCCACGCTCAGTGTATAGCCCTTCAGAGACATGCCAGGACAGGATAGAAGAGTAAAGCAGAATTAGCAGCATGCCCAGAAATAGCAATTTTAAAATGACTATCCCATGGTATTTACAAAAACACTCTTCTAGGCTTCCATCACTTTCTTGTTGCTTCTGGGCAAATGCGCAAAATATTTTTACCCCTGCAGCTCTGGTGAGTCAGTGTGTCATACACAGAGACAGCATCAGATTTTCTTGCACACTTTGGAAACATTTAGAGTTTCATATCTCAGAGCTGTGGAAATTTTACCTCTTCCATCAGACTGGCTCTGATGGCAGTACTTCTGAAAGAGTGTGGTCTGTGATCATGTGCATCTGAATCTAGGGGATGTTAGTTAAGGGGAGGGGAAAAAAAAAACCCAAAGTCTTTGACTTACCTCTCTCCAGAACCATAGATGGAGAAGGCAATGGCACCCCACTCCAGTACCCTTGCCTGGAGAATCCCATGGACGGAGGAGCCTGGTGGGCTACAGTCCATGGGGTCGCGAAGAGTAGGACACGACTGAGCCACTTCACTTTCACTTTTCACTTTCATGCATTGGAGAAGGAAATGGCAACCCACTCCAGTGTTCTTGCCTGGAGAATCCCAGGGACAGGGGAGCCTGGTGTGCTGCCGTCTATGGGGTCGCACAGAATTGGACACGACTGACACGACTTAGCAGTAGCAGCAGAACCATAGAACCAGATTCTCTGGAGGATGTACAAAAAATTATATTGATTTTTTCCCGCACTGAAGTTTGAGGAATACTCAAAGTCAGTGCAGGGCTTCCAGATGGTTCTAGTGGTATAGAACCCGTCTGTCAATGCAGGAGATGCAAGAGATGCAGGTTCAGTTCCTGGGTCAGGAAGATCCCCCAGAGAAGGGAATGGGTCTCCACTCCAGTATTCTTGCCTGGAAAATTCCATGGGCAATGGAGCCTCGTGAGCTACAGTCCGCGGGGCCGAAAAGAGTCAGACGTGACTGAATGACTGAGCACACACACAGAAGTGGTGCTCCCGGAGCCGTCAGTTCCTTGAGCCCAGATTACAAGTCTGATTTGGTCCTAGGCGTCCACTGCTATCCCTGTTCATGTGGGTATCTTCAGAGCTTTCCCCCATTCCTTGTTCTCAGCTGAAATTTATCCCCAGAGGCGTTATTCACTAAAGATGATCTGAGACTCTCCCAGAATTCAGTGGTTGAATAAAGCCGCCCCTGCTAGTGTCAGGGAAACTTAAATTCCAGCATGCTTATGCTAGGTGAAGCCTGGCACAGTCAGGACCTTTTCTTAACCTTTTCCCTTTTCTGCCCCATTTGTCAGGTGGTATTCTTGGCTACTCTTCTCTTCTGTTCGTTACTGAGTAAGAAATGATCTCTTTAAGATCTGCTCCTGTGTCCTTCCTCAGGGACAAATTCAAGTCTACCAGGAGAGTGGTTGATCGGTCACAGAGTCCAGCACTTATTATTGCCTTGCTCTCTAATTTGTTTCCTGTCAGCTTCTTGGAAGTAATTTTTATTTTTTTTTTGTATTCCTGGCATCGAGCCTAGTGACTCGGACATTGTAGGTGCTTCCTATATACTGATTCACAAAACGATGTTTCAAAAATCCTACTCTCACTTCTATCTCTGTAAATGAGTGTAAACCAAATATTAATAATAAACACCTCCTTGAGGATAAGGCCCAGGGATGCTTCATCTTTAACATGAAGAAGTGAATCTATGAATGGAAATGCATGCCTTTCATGTCTGTTTGCATGTATCAATTTGAGATACTATGATAGCAAACACTAGGGGAGGGGCCATGTTGCACTCATGCCCAGTTCTTGACATGATATCTAGCACGTAAAAGCACTTGCTAAATGTTAGCTGAAATAAAATTCAAGAAGCTCCCTAGGAATCCCTTTCCATGAACTCAAGTGGTACAGAGAAGTTACCCTCAGGTTTACATATGCACCTGGAATGTTCCCCCAGAGCTAAAGGGCTTTCCTGGGTGCTGCACAGGGTAGAAATGGATTCAGGACTAGAACCCAGGGTTTCTCAGGTCTTTGGAGGAGCCATTCTGCAGAAGAACAGAGAGATGGATTGCTCTCCTGAGTCACTGGCTGGGGAGCCTCCCAGTGAGGATTTGAAGATAGTTCTCACTTTCCAGAGATGACCATTCAATACATACATGTCATCTTTCACAGCTCAGATGGTAAAAAATCCACCTGCAGTGTAGGTGACCAGGGTTTGATCCCTGAGTTGGGAAGATCCCCTGGCAAAGGGAATGGCAACCGACTCCAGTATTTTTGCCTGGAAAATTCCCTGGACAGAGGATCCTGGTGGGTTACGGACCACAGAGGCGCAAAAAGTTGGATACAACTGAGCGACTAACACTTTTACTTTGTTTACGGACCACAGAGTCGCAAAGAGTTGGACGCAACTGAGCAACTAACACTTTTACTTTGTTTCATCTTCTACCAAGCAGTTTTGCTTGCCCATCCTCTAGTGAAGAATCTATGAGGTCTTGTAAAGATGAAAGTTCATTATATGATATCTTTAATATGTGCATTACAGGTGGAAGAAAAGCCCATCTTTTTAAGTAGGTTGTAATGTAGCATATAAGTGGGTAGAGGGCAGTGCTGGAATACGATATGTATGAAAGAGGCTGAATTACAAAAGAAGTGACTCAGGCAAATGTAAGGGTTCTTTGGAGTCAACTGATTTAATTTTCTTGCTCTAACAGCATTCACTGCTATTAATGACCAGTATTAATGACCATCTATTTCATGGCTGCTGAGTGACAGCATTGATCTTTTGAACCCAAAGCTTTCCTGGTGGCTCAGATGGTAAAGAAACCACTTGCCAATACAGGAGGTATGGGTTCCACCCCTGGGTTGGGAAGATCCCCTAGAGAAGGGAATGACAACCTATTCTAGTATTCATAGTATTTTTGCCTGGAGAATCCCATGGACAGAGGATCCTGGAGAGGTACTGTCCAACAAAGAGTTGGACGTGACTGAGTGACTAAGCACGTGCTACTGATTTCTAGTTCAGTATTTTTTTTTTTTTACACCATAATATGATTTCTTTGAATAGGTTTTGTTTGTTTGTTGAAAATAATTACATATTTTTCCAGATTACAAGCATAGTAAAATTATCCTTATAAAATCCAAACTTAGAGACATGGATATTTAAGAAGGTAAAAGTTTCCATTTTCCCAGCTTCCTTCCATGTACAAGTAATGATAACAGTTCAGTATTTATTCTTATATGGGCTTCCCAGGTGACTCAGTGGTAAAGAATCTGCCTACCAAGCAGGAGATGTGGGTTCAGTCCCTAGGTTGGGAAGATCCCTGGACAAGGGAATGACAGCCCACTCCAGTATTCTTGTCTGGGAAATCCCATGGACAGAGGAGCCTGGTGGGCTACAGTCCATGGGGTCTTGAAGAGTCAGATGTACCTTAGCAACTAAATAATAACAATATATTCTTATACTTTTTCTTATGTATAAACATATATATATTTAATAGAAATAGAAACATATTATGGATACTTTTTTCCATTGAAAGGTTTGTGCAGACTAGACCAAGACTTGCTCGACGCATATTGGATTAATATGTTTATGCACAACTTTTTTTGTGGTTACTTTTAAATGCTGGTCCTGCATCCTCTAACAATCGTCTTTCTCCTGGTCTTTTCTAGATTAGCATTATTGTGATTTTAGCCCTTTTAATTTGTAACACATGGTGTGATTCAAACCACTGAGTCTTAGCATCTGTCAATGATAAGATCATTCTTTTTAGTGATATAAGGATGGTTGCCAATAATGTGGCAGAATTTGGCTTTTCATTGTTGTGTTATTAATGACTACAAAAAAGAGCTTGTGGGTAAAAGTGTTTTGTTTTTTTTTTTTTCTACTTAAGCTTTCAGTTAGTAACCTGAAGTCTCTCTTAGATTTCCTCACAAAGTTAAAATTAAGGTGGCTTTGGATTTTCCAAAGCAAAACTAGCTTTCTCTGTCCCCTAAATTTTATTCTAAATCATTTATGTAGGACTGGCTGACACTACCCTCCCACACCTGGGCATCTTGTAGGCTGCAGTCATCATGATGGAACAGGGCAGACTGGCATGAGCAATGGCTGGGACCAATGTGGATGGAGCCACACTGGGACGACTGAGTGCTTAGAAGAGCAGTGATAGCCCCTGCTGTTACCAACTCAAGGGTCTCCTTTCCTCTGAACTCTCTTTTACTCTGTTTAGAACTATTGATTTTTCATTTCATTCCTTTTAACTCTGATTTATTTTTATATAATTTATCTCTCTAGCTTCATATAGATATACATTCTGTGAATAGAGTAGTATGTATTATATATACACGCATACTTTATTACTACAGTATTCGGTTCAGTTCAGTTCATTTCAGCTTAGTTGCTCAGCTGCGTTCGACTCTTTGCGACCCCATGAACCACAGCACACCAGGCCTCCCTGTCCATCACCAGCTCCCAGAGTCCACCCAAACCCATGTCCATTGAGTTGGTGATGCCATCCAACCATCTCATCCTCTGTCGTCCCCTTCTCCTCCTGCCGTCAGTCTTTCCCAGCATCAGGGTCTTTTCTAATGAGTTAGCTCTTCGCATCAGGGAGCCAAAGTATTGGAGTTTCAGCTTCAACATCAGTCTTTCCAATATTTATTCATAATTTATAAATTAGGAAATATACATTTTTGGGACTGGGTATATGTGCTCAAATTTTTTTTCCTGATGGTTGTGTTCTGTGCATGCTCAAGTCGAGTGTGACTCTTTGTGACACCATGGACTGTGCCTGGCAGGCTACTCTGTCCATGGAATTTTCCAGGCAAAAATACTGGAGTGTGTTGCCATTCTCTTCTCCAGAGAATCTTCCAGACTCAGGGCTCGGACCTGCATCTTCTGCACTGCAGGCAGATTCTTTACCACTGAGCTGCCAGGGAAGCCCTTTCCTGATGGTGGTGTATGACAAAAAGTATTTGAGACCAGTGTACAATATTATGATTTTCTCATGGACTTGGATCATTTAGTTTCTTATTGATATCCCTAATTGCTTAGCACAATGTCTGGCATATAATAGGTGGTTAATAAGTATTGTTGGCTGGCTGGCTTGCTGGATTGATGAATACATTAATAAATCATGTAAGTGTTTCTCTTTTTGAGTAGATGGTTATCTTAAGTTACCATTTAGTAAATACTTTGGGTACTAAGAACACATTGGGGGTGATTAAACAACTAGATGCTGGTAATTGATCTAGATGTTATGATTGGATGAATAAAAAACTGATTCAGCTTGCCACATTTTTCAACAATCTACCAGATTGATGGATTACCACAAAATAAGTGGTGAATATGATTGAGAAATTTTATGTAACTCTGTTCCCCAGGATTCATTACTCTTAAATATTATCAGAATCCTGTCTAGGGTTTATCGAATGACATGATCTCCACAACCATCTGTGTTTAGATTTCTTTATAATTTTTTGCCCTTTGGTGAGAAAGTCATATGGTTAGAACAATACAGTGACATGATCAGGGATGAAGAAGTAAGGGGAGAAGAAAAGTCCTTAAAAGGTTTGTGTGGGGGACTTTTCTAGTAGTTCAGTGGTTAAGACTCAGTGATTCTAGGGCAGGCAGCAGAGGTTTGATCCCTGGTCAGGGAACTAACCCCACATGCGGTGTGGTGTGGTGTGGCCAGAAATAAACAAACAAATTTTTTTAAAAAATGAAAGGTTTGAATGCAACAGCTAACTATTTATGATAATACAAATAAATAGTTTAATTAAAAAAGGTTTGTGTGGCTTATATTCAACTGAAATATTGACCCCCCCACAACATTAGTCTTCTTACCCCCAACTCTTTAAGGTAACTGTGAGGGGACTCAGGGTCAATGCCAAGCAGCAGTGTCCCCGGCTCAATCTTCGTACCACCTCTCCTGTGGCTGATTCTTTCCTATGTTGCTGTCATCCTTGATATTCACTTTTATAGCTATGTAAACAGAGCCTAGTACATAGTGGGAACTCAAAGACTTTAAAGACTTTTGTGTGTGAAGCATATCTTCTCTGTGTAGTTTGTGCTCATGTACATACAGATGTACCATGTCTTTGGTGGTGGAGGTGTTAGCCATGTGGCAGCCAGGGCAGAGCTGGGAGGGGACCAGCATCTCTGCATCCCTCAGCCACGTGGCTTGGTCAGGTGGTTCTGTTCAGTACTGCCTGTCTGCCTGTTGGCAGGGGAATGACAGTTGTCTTCTTCAGCCTTGTCTTCTTTGTGTCTTCTTCCTCTGTGCAAACAGATAAATAGAGAAGAAGGATCTGACTCTTCTAGGTACCTTGAATTAATGGAATCAAACAGTATTTGTCTGCACCTAATATCAGTTCAGTTCAGTTCAGTTGCTCAGTCGTCTCCGACTCTTTGTGACCCCATGAATCACAGCATGCCAGGCCTCCCTGTCCATCACCAACTCCTGGAGTTCACTCAGACTCACGTCTATCGAGTCAGTATTGCCATCTCATCCTCTGTCATCCCCTTCTCCTCCTGCCCCCAATCCCTCCCAGCATCAGAGTCTTTTCCAATGGGTCAACTCTTCTCATGAGGTGGCCAAAGTACTGGAGTTTCAGCTTTAGCATCATTCCTTCCAAAGAAATCCCAGGGCTGATCTCCTTCAGAATGGACTGGTTGGATCTCCTTGCAGTCCAAAGGACTCTCAAGAGTCTTCTCCAACACCACAGTTCAAAAGCATCATTTCTTCGGTGCTCAGCTTTCTTCACAGTCTAACTCTCACATCCATACATGACCACTGGAAAAGCACCTAATATATTCCCTGCCTAATGTATTGTCTAGTGTTGAAGAAGACTCTTGAGAGTCCCTTGGACTGCAAGGAGATCCAACCAGTCAATCCTAAAGGAAATCAGTCCTGAATACTCATTGGAAGGACTGATGCTGAAGCTGAAACTCTGATACTTTGGCCCCTGATGCGAAGAATTGACTCATTGGAAAAGACCCTGATGCTGGGAAAGATTAAAGGCAGGAAGAGAAGGGGACGATAGAGAATGAGATGGTTGGATGGCATCACCAACTCAATGAGCATGAGTTTGAGCAAGCTCAGGGAGTTGGTGATGGACAGGGAAGCCTGGCATTCTGCAGTCCATGGGGTCACAAAGAGTCAGACATGACTGAGCGACTGAACTGAATTGAATGTATTCCCTGGTGTATTCAGATGTTAAAGACTCTGCCTGCAGTGTGGGAGACCCAGGTTCAATCCCTGAGTCAGGAAGATCCCCTGGAGTTGGGTGTGGCATCCCACTCCAACATTCTTTCCTGGAGAATCCCATGGGCAGGGAATCCTGGCGGGCCACAGTCCACGGGGTCACAAAGAATGCTAGACTGAGCGACTAGCACTTTCAGTGTATATTGGAAGGCATTTTTAAGGACTTCCCTGGTGGCTCAATTGGTAAAGTATCTGCCTGCAATGCAGGAGATCCACATTTGATCCCTGGATATCCAAGTTCCATCCCTGGGTCAGGAAGATCTCCTGGAAGAGGAAATGGCAACCTACTCCAGTATGCTTGCCTGGAAAATTCCAGGAACAGAGGTTCCTGGTGGGCTAAAGTTCATAAGGTCCCAAAGAGTTGGACATGATTGAACAACTAACACTTTTCACTTTTTTTAAGGTTAAGGTGAAGTTGCTCAGTCGTGTCCGACTCTTTGTGACCCCGTGGACTGTAACCTACTAGGCTTCTTCATCCATGGGATTCTCCAGGCAAGAATACTGGAGTGGATTGCCATTTCCTTCTCCAGGGGATCTTCCTGACCCAGGGATCAAACCCGGGTCTCCCGCATTGGAGGCAGACGCTTTAACCTCTGAGCCACCAGGGATATATATATATGTCCTATACACAGATTGTACCTTCTTTTTTTTTTTTTCCCATGGGCTATATAGTACATTCTTATTAGTCATCCACTTTATACACAGTAGTGTGTATATGTCAGAAAGTATGTTAGTAGATGCCAGGGGCTGGGGGATGGGCAGTGGGGAGGGGGAATGGGGAGTTGGTGCGTAATGGGTGGGGACAGAGTTTCAGTTTAGGAAAATGAAAAATTCGGGAGATGCATGTCGTTGAGAGTTGTTCTATCATGTGAATGTACTTAGTGCCACTGAACCACACAGTTAAATATGGTTAAAATAGTATGTTTTATATTATGTGACTTTTACCACAACAGAAAATTTGAAAAACTAGACAAAAAGACAAGCTGGATACTGTAATAAATCCTGTGTTTTTTCCATTAGAATTTTCACGTCAAATTCAGCTTGGTGCATTGGTGACATTCTCAGTAGTGCATGATTTTTTTTAAAGATGTGGGTCAAATAGAAAGAAATATGAATTTCTGTAAATGTGGGTATATTTTTGAGTCCACCAATGAATTATTTGAGTGTGTAGTTTTTGTTAATAGGACCATTTTCTGTGTCTTGCTCTCCTCTCTTTTTCTTTTGGCTTTGCTCAAAATCGCATATTAGATGTGAATGCCCTCTCTTAGTGCTGTTACCATGATATTCCCGATCAGTTTTGCAGGAGAAGAAAAGCACATTGAGGCAGAGAAGTTTCTGCTATCAAGCGAGGGAAAGTTCTTCATACTTTCTTCTTTTTATTGTAACTCAGGTTAGTTAATTTTTCAAAAAAGGTTTTAAGAGCCAGTTATATGTGTCAGTGATTTTCCTTTATTAGTGGATGGTTTTAGCACATGTTCAGACACAGCTGTCTTTTATGCTGGAAGAAGATTCTAAATTTTCTTCAGAGCCATAGTAGAGACATAGTTTACTAGTTAAGATCTGGAATATACAGTTTTTAGCCGTTACTTTTTTCTCTATTGACTGTGAGTGGTACAAACTGTAAGCCACAAACTCAGACAGACAAAAGATAAAATTTCATTTTTCTAAAGCTTGCTTAACTACTGTTATAACCTGTAACTGAGTTGAACCCTCTATGAAGATAGGGTTTTTGCAGACGTAATCGACTTAAGATGATGTCATGCTGGGTTAGTTGTTGTTGCTTTTTGGTTGCTAAGTTGTGTTCGACTCTTTGTGACCCCCATAGACTGCAGTACCACAGGCTCCTCTGTCCTTCACTATCCTGGAGTTTGCTCAAATTCATATCCACTGAGTTGGTGCTTCTATCTAACCATTTTATCCTCTGCCACCCCTTTCTCTTTTTGCCTTCGATCTTTCCTAGCATCAGGGTATTTTCTAATGAGTGGGCTCTTCCCATTAGATGGCGAAAGTATTGGAGTTTCAGCTTCAGCATCAGTCCTTTCAATGAATATTCAGGACTGATTTCCTTTAGGATTGACTGGTTGGATCTCCTTGCAGTCAAAAGACTGGGGAAGCTCTAATAAGCAGGGTAGAAGATGTGAACACAGAGAAGGAACGTGCATGTGGGGGAGGGGAAGAGGCTGGAGAGACGCATCTGCAAGTGAAAGAAGGGCAAGGCTTGCTGGCCAGATCAGACGCTGGAAGAGGCGGAAAGAGATTCTTCCCTTAACTTCAGAACTTTAGCTTCCAGGACTGTGAGAAAATGTTTCTGTTGTTTTTAGCTACTCAGTTATTGAGGATTATTTTTCTAGCCTACTCCAATTCTTGTTCATTCTTACAGCTTTTTCTGAGATCTTTTGTCCACATCCTGCTTCTTTTTAACCCCTCTAACAGGCTCAATTAGTGACTCTCAGCTGGAGGTAATTTTCTCCCCAGGGGTTATTTAAAAATGTCCGGACACAGTTTTGGTTGTCACAAATGGGGAGTCAGAGGGTTGATACTATGATCTGGTGGGTAGAGGCCAGGATGCTGCTAAATGCACAGAACAGTCCCTAGTCCTTGCCAAATCCTCTTTCATGTAAGTAAACTATTTACATTAAAATATAAAATATATAAATGCATAGCATTTATTGGATCTTCTGAATTTGTTAGATAGCCAAACCACCGAATTAGGAGGAAGAAATATCTACTTTGGACCCCGACCTTTTTTGATTGACTAGAGGTGTTCAAATGATTTGTGTGTGTACTAAGTGGCTTCAGTTGTGTCCAACCCTTTGCAACCCTGTGGACTGTAACCTTTCAGGCTCCTCTGTCCATGGGAGTCTCCGGGCAGGAATACTAGAGTGTGTTGCCGTGCCCTCCTCCAAGGAATCTTCCTGACCCAGGGATCAAACCTGCATCTCTTTGTCTCCTGACTTAATCAAGTGCATATTTTAGCTAATTCATGCCATTCTCAGAGGAATGTTGGGCTGAGACTGTATGAACATGGATTTCAGTCTGGTTTTTCTTACCAGCTGCTTAAGCGGGCAACTTCACGCCTGTGGGCCTCAATTTCTCATGAGATTTAAACTTGGTTATCTCTGAAATTCTTTCCATTGAATTTTCCCCTACAATTTAGGAATAGATTGTGAACATAATTGATTTTTTATTGATAGATTTTAAACGTACAAATAGAAATCATCTTGTTTTCATGCTATTTTTATAAATATGGGGATTTCTAGTTGTTCAACAAAATTTATTCTCTTCTTTCGCATGCCCAGAAATTAGAGTAAAAGGATAAGTTTCTATAATGAAGCGACCTACAAATAATACAGTGACTCTAAAAAAACAAGATCAGACCACATTTCCCATATTCCTTTGCATTTGTATGTGATTAAGTCCTCACTAACAGAAGGTAAAGAAGGGTGAGGTGTCTAAACTCTGACCCCAGTCCTGAAGTCAGTGGTGGGTGCGCCTCTTTCATGCCTTCCCTTTTCCTCCGACTGGAATCCCAGGTCATCCAGCTTCAACCATGCCAGGTAACAGTAATGCCCTGGAGGATGATGAGATTGCAGAGTGAAAGGGGTCTGGAAACTCAAATGATGGAATGGAACAGAACTGTCCCATCAAAATGCATTGCTGTCCTCAGAGCTGTTTAATGGAAGACAACGGTTATTAACTGTTAGGCATTTTTACTGGGCTTCCCAGGTAGTTCAGTGGTAAGGAATCTGCCTGTCAGTGGAGGAGCCGTAGGAGACCTGGGTTCGATCTCTGAGTTGGGGAGATCCCCTGGAGAAGGAAATGGCAATCTACTCTAGTATTCTTACCTGGGAAGTCCTATGGAGAGAGCAGCCTGGTGGCCTAGAGTCCATGCAGTTGCAAACAGTTGGATGTGACTGAGCAACTGAGTATGCAGGTGTTTTTAGTATAGCAGCATAGCTTTTAGCCATAATAAATAGAGGAATTCTCCACATAATGACTAAAACAGCAAATTTCAAAAATGCTGTTATACCCACTATGAGGTGCTAGCATTGACTCTTAATATTTCATCATCAGAATGTAAGTGAAACATTTTAGAGCAAAGAGAGAATATGGACACGATTAGGTCTATCTTTTTCATAATCTCTTTATTTTTGTCATCTGGCTCCATACCATTTCCTCTTGTGAGTACTGTACTAAATAATAATCCTCATAGTCTACTTTCAGTTGATGTTTTCTTGTGTTAAACATGACCTCTGTGGCCAGAGGATTACCATTTTCTCTATCTGCAGTTGCACAAGTTTTAGGCTTAGGGTATCGTCTTTCCTACCATACAGTTCTTCTTATAGCTCTCTCATTTTCTGGCCTTAATGCATGGCTGATGTAGGGCATGTGGCTATTGCCCATGTGTCTAGCACAGTTGTTTACGATAGCTGTTTGGAAAGAATGCCAGGGAAAGTTTTCTTCTGTATGATGTAGGAAGGTAGAAGCAGGGGTAAAAGGGACTGGTGGTTTAGATCACCTTGGCTTTTATTGGGAAGGCAACAACTTCTTGCCAGTATTCTAAAAAAATCACTACCATCTCACAAATGTTCTCTCTGGCTATTTTCATTGTGACTCCTCTGTAAACTATAATATTAGTAATTATTAAGTATTAGTTCAAGTGTTATCCTAATTCTAACTCTGAACCATTGTCATGTTAAATTAGAAGTTCATGTTTAACTATGTATATTAATAGAAACTATTTTGTTGGTATATATATTCATTGAATTATAAGATCATGTATAAGAGAAAGACTATAAATTGAATATTTAATTTTATATATGTTCAAATGGGCTATCCAGGTGGTGCAGTAGTAAAGAATCTGCCTGCTAATGCAGGAGATGTGGGTTCCATCCCTGGGTGAAGAAGATCCCCTGGAGTAAGAAATAGCAACCCACTCCAGTATTTTCCAGTAACCCACTGGAAAATTCCATAGACAGTGAAGCCTCGTGGGCTACAGTTCATGGGGTCGCACAGAGTTGGATGCGACTGAGCGTGCATGCATGCATATGTTCAAATATGGAAAAATAGATTAGTCTTTCTCCTATTGATTTTTTTCCTGTCTTAAAGGCAAAGTTGATTAGCTTAACTGTGGCCTGAATGAAAATGGCAGTGATCATCTTATCAATCTTTCTTCCTAGCTTTCTTTAAATGGACTTATGTACTTGGCATAGGATGACTGCTATTTGAAATGAACATCCTTCTGAGGCTTGTAAGGTGATTTGGGTTATAATGTTGGCTTAGTGACTTTAAAAAAAAAAAACGAACTTTCAGATATAACTTCCCCTAACATCACTTCTTGGCAAATAGCGGAGAAACAATGGAAACAGTGACAGACTTTATTTTTTGGGGCTCCAAAATCACTGCAGATGGTGACTGCAGCCCTGAAATTAAAAGACACTTGCTTCTTGGAAGACAAGCTATGACTAACCTTCATAGCACTTTAAAAAGCAGAGACATTACTGACAAAGGTCCATCTGGTCAAAGCTATAGTTTTTCCAGTAGTCATGTATGGATGTGAGAGTTGGACCATAAAGAAAGCTGAGTGCCGAAGAACTGATGCTTTTGAAGTGTGGTGTTGGAGAAGACTCTTGAGAGTCCCTTGGACAGCAAGGAGATCAAACTGGTCAATCCTAAAGGAAATCAGTCCTGAATATCATTGAGGGGACTGATGCTGGAGCTGAAGCTCCAATGCTTTGGCCACCTGATGTGAAGAACTGACTCATTGGAAAAGGCTCTGATGCTGAGAAAGACTGAAGGCAGGAGGAGAATGGGACAACAGAAAATGAGATGGTTGGATGGCATCACCGACTCAATGGGCATGAGTTTACGCAAGCTCTGGGAGCTGGGATGGACAGGGAGGCCCGGTGTACTGCAGTCTATGGGGTTGCAAAGAGTCAGATACAACTGAGCAACTGAACTGAACTGAACTGAATAATTTTAAATTGATTCTTTGGAAAGAAAACTTTGTGCACGTTTTAACTTGCTGTTAGTTCATGCGGGCCTACATAATGATTTTTGTTTTTCAAGTAACACAGTGAGACTAATCCATACTTGCTTGCTGTGACTTCATTTCGATTTAACTGGGAGACCCACCTTTCTTCTTCTGTTCTGAGTAGGCAGCTGTGGATAGTTTCACAGGAAGCAAATCCCCAATAGGGAACTTTTTGGAGTTGTTGCCTTTGCGCTGTGTGCTCTCTGTGTTTTGATACACTGAGCAAGGAATGTTGATGAGACATGAGGCAGAACAGCTTGTTCCTCCACAGCTATTTTGACTTTGCAATGCTGGCAGTGGTAAAAAGAAAAAAAAAAGTTGAGTGTGTTAACTAAGCAAACACATGGGGCTTGGAAGAAGGCTAGGGAACAGCTAGGCTATTCTTGGTATCGAGAACCCTATTGCTTAGGAACTTTGAATTCCAGTTCATGAATGCATCGTACGTGGAGTTCTGCATTTCTCTAGATGCCCTTTATCTCTGGGGGTGTTAATAAGAACAAATGGTCTGGTTAACGAAGCAAAATTCAAGTTGTGTTCAATAGTCAAATTTCAGTACCAAGAAGATGATGAAGCGATACCTCAAAGGATTCAGAATGTGAATATGGAAACCAAATTTGTTAAATACTCATGCTACTGTTGTTATTAATAAATACAGATTATCCTGAAGAAATAGGAAATATCAAAGATAGGGATTGGTTTGATTAGGGGCACTGCTAGGGATTTTAGAAGGGCAATGTGGATTATAAGTTTGGTTTTGTGAGTTATTGTCTCTGTTTATCATAGAAGCTACAGTGTGCCGGCTTTGAGCCAGGGCTTTAAGAGGCATGGCAAGCTTCCTTCTGCCTCTCTTAAGCACCTGCAATCTGCCATGAGAAGAACAGGTCATAGGTAGCAACAGCCCTTTGGCTTGGTCCAAGAATCAGAGTGGCTCAGACAGTAAAGCGTCTGTCTACAATGCAGGAGACCTGGGTTCAATCCCTGTGTTGGGAAGATCCCCTGAAGAAGGCAATGGCAATCTACTCCAGTACTATTGCCTGGAAAATCCCATGAACAGAGGAGCCTGGTAGGCTACAGTCCATGAGGTTGCAAAGAGTTGGACACGACTGAGCGACTTCACTAAGAATCAGAGATGCAAGGAACCAGCCTGAATGTTGGCCAAGCTGAGCTTCCAGTTCCCAGTTTCAGTTCAGTCGCTCAGTCATGTCCGACTCTTTGTGACCCCATGAATCGCAGCACACCAGGCCTCCTTGTCCATCACTAACTCCCGGAGTTCACTCAAACTCATGTCCATTGAGTCGGTGATGCCATCCAGCCATCTCATCTTCTGTTGTCCCCTTTTCCTCCTGCCCCCAATCTCTCCCAGCATCAGGGTCTTTTCCAATGAGTCAATTCTTCACATGAGGTGGCCAAAGTATTGGAGTTTCAGCTTCAGCATCAGTCCTTCCAATGAACACCCCGGATTGATCTCCTTTAGAATGTTCTGATTGGATCTCCTTGCAGTCCAAGGGACTCTCAAGAGTCTTCTCCAACACCATGGTTCAAAAGCATCAATTCTTCGGCATTCAGCTTTCTTCACAGTGCAGCTCTCACATCCATACCTGACCACTGGAAATTGAACTTAATTCACTCCCAGCCTGCAGACTTGTGGAAGAAATATTTTTTTTTCTGTTTTAAACTTTAGTGATTATTTGTTATGCAGCATTATTGCAGTAGAGCCTAAGCACTTTTATTAAAGGTATCTAATTTTATCCTGTTGGTATGTGAGAACCAGAGATTAGCTGACATAGGTTTTATGTACAGTCTCAGATAGAAACTGCTGTCATAATCTGTGGTTGCTGCAGTAAAGTCAGGTTTTCTGGCTACAACTCTGAGTTTCTGACTCCTCTCATCACTTGAGACTTGAATAGAATCCCACTGTCCTGGGTGTGGCATTTCCCATCTTAAGTGGCCACCTAAAGAGTTGGGTGACACAGTCCAGAAGTGTGATGTGCTAATTCCCATGGAACAAACTTTGATCCATGGGAAACTGAAGATGGGAAGGAGAAAGTAAACATCCCTGCCCTCTTCTTCCTCTTTCCCATGGACAATTCCAACCACACAGCCACATAGCTCATCTGAAGGCGCCCTGTATGGCTTTCACTGCCTTGGTTTCTATTTTTTACATCCCAAAGAAAGCACCAGCACTTAATCTTGATCCAGTATCTGTCTTCTAGATATCCAAGCTAAAGTGTAGACCTTGATCACCAAGGCAAGATTAAAATGATAAAAATGGTGATGATGGTGATCTCAGCCATTACATATTGATGACCACTTCCTGTGTATCAAGCAATATGATGACTGCTTTGAATTCATTTCACTTAATATTCATGACAGCTCATGAACTGGGTAACATTGTTACTTCATTTTATAGAGGAGGAAATCAAAGCTTAAAGAGGTTTGGTTATTTGGCCAGGATCACATAGCAAGTAAGTGGAGCCAGCATCAAGTCCAGATATTTCGTATGTCATATAAGTTAAACCACTAAGTAGCACAAATAAACTGATGGGTAGGTAATAGGTACCAATTGCAACATCTGTGTGCTCCAGAGCACCCAACACAGTGTTGCATATAGTGTACATTTAATACGTATTGGGTTGGTCAAAAAGTTCGTTTGGGTTGTTCTGTTAAGATGTTATGGAAAATCCCATTTGGGTTTTTTTTTCCCTGAAAAATTTGATCAAACTTTTTGGCCAACCCAGTAATTTATTGATTTTATAAATAATTTATTAAATTTTCACTTATTAATAATGTGGTAAATCTAAAATTATTCTACTAGTATTCATGGATTGTCAATTTTTAAAATTAAACTGAGTCATGGTTAGTAATAAAACATGTTCTGAATCAGAAAACCTTTTAGAATTTTATAGGGCATTAAAAAAAATTGAGGTATAGTTGCTTTACAACGTTGTGTTAGCTTCTGCTGTACAACAAATTGCATCAGCTATGTGTTTACATAGATCCCCTCCTTCTTGGACCTTCCTCCCGCACCCCATCCCACCCTTCTAGGTCACCCCAGAGCAACCGAGCTGAGCTCCTTGTGCTCTACAGCAGGTTCCCACTGTTGTCGTTCAGTCGCTCAGTCATGTCTGACTCTTTGCAACCCCGTGGTCTGTAGCCTGCCAGGCTCCTCTGTCCATGGGATTTTCCCGGCAAGAATACTGGAGTGGAATTCTCCAAGAATACTGAAGTGGGTTGCCATCTTCTTCAGGGGATCTTCCCAGCCCAGGGATTGAACCTGTGTCTCCTGCATTGTACGCAGATTCTTTACTGTCTGAGCCACCAGGGAAGCCCAGGGAAGGTTCCCACTAGCGATTTCTTATACACATGGCAGTGCATGTACATCAATACCAATCTCCCAGTTCATGGCAGCCCTCTCCCCTAACCGTGTCTGTTGGCCTATTCTCCACGTTGCATGTCTATTCCTGCCCTGCAAATAGATTAGTTTGTACCATTTTTCTAGATTTCACATATATGTATTAATTGATGGTATGTTGTTTGAAAGTAGTAGTTTTTGAACCTGATGAATTAGGAATAAAAGGATATTTATTACAGAAGGAGTATTCTTTTTTTTAATATATTATGATTTTTCTTTTTTTTTTTTTAGTTTTTTATTTTTTAAATTTTAAAATCTTTAATTCTTTTTTTTAAGTGCTCTTTGTTGCTTCATGGAGACAGCTCATTGTATTGGAAAAATAGTGAGCTTAAAAATAAGTGAACCTGAATTCTGCCCTTGAGTTTTTCACTAACAATTTTACTTATGATCTGGGGAAAATCAGTTTGGGCTTGAGCTTCAGACACATCATATGTAAAATGCAAAATTGGTTGAAGGATATTTCCACCCATGTTAACATTTGTGATTTTCCTGAAGTTTCTGGGGAACCTGTATCCAGGTGGCATTTGAAGACAGAGTTGTAGGCACCCTTTCCATGACATGTTCTGCCCTCTCCCTCTTCCAAGACCTTTTTTTCTGTTTCTCAGTATTGCACTTGTTCTTTAGGATTCAGTTCAGATACCTTTGTGTGCATATGGTGTGTGTGTGTGTGTGTGTGTGTGTGTGTGTGTGAGTGTGTGTGTGTGAGAAAGAAAAACTTCCCTGGCTTTCTTAGACAGTTTCCTACTTTTTACTCCTACTTCACATGCCTATACTATAATTTTTACTTTGTCATATGTGATCATTTGTATCTTTGTCTCAGTTCAGTTGAGTTCAGTTCAGTCGCTCAGTCATGTCTGACTCTTTGCGACCCTATGAATCGCAGCACGCCAGGCCTCCCTGTCCATCACAACTCCTGGAGTTCACCCAAACTCACGTCCATTAAGTTGGTGATGCCATCCAGCCATCTCATCCTCTGTCATCCTCTTCTCCTCCTGCCCCCAATCCCTCACAGCATCAGGGTCTTTTCCAATGAGTCAACTCTTCGCACGAGGTGGCCAAAGTATTGGAGTTTCAGCTTCAGCATCAGCCCTTCCAATGAACACCCAGGACTGATCTCCTTTAGAATGGACTGGTTGGATCTCCTTGCAGTCCAAGGGACTCTCAAAAGTCTTCTCCAACACCACAGTTCAAAAGCATCAATTCTTTGGTGCTCAGCTTTTTTCACAGTCCAGCTCTCACATCCATACATGACCACTGGAAAAACCATAGCCTTGACTAGATGGACCTTAGTTGGAAAAGTAATGTCTCTGCTTTTGAATATGCTGTCTAGGTTGTTCATAACTTTCCTTCCAAGGACTAAGCGTCTTTTCCTTCCAAGGAGTAAGCGTCTTTTAATTTCATGGCTGCAGTCACCATCTGCAGTGATTTGGGAGCCCCCAAAAATAAAGTCTGACACTGTTTCCACTCTTCCCCCACCTATTTCCCATGAAGTGATGGGACCAGATGCCATGATCTTCGTTTTCTGAATGTTGAGCTTTAAGCCAACTTTTTCACTCTCCTCTTTCACTTTCATCAAGAGGCTTTTTAGTTCCTCTTCACTTTCTGCCATAAGGATGGTGTTATTTGCATATCTGAGGTTATTGATATTTCTCCTGGCAATCTTGATTCCAGCTTGTGTTTCTGCCAGTCCAGCGTTTCTCATGATGTACTCTTCATAGAAGTTAAATAAGCAGGGTGACAATAGACAGCTCGATGGACTCCTTTTCCTATTTGGAACCAGTCTGTTCCATGTCCATTTCTAACTGTTGCTTCCTGACCTGCATGTAGGTTTCTCAAGAGGCAAGTCAGGTGGTCTGGTATTCCCATCTCTTTCACAATTTTCCACAGTTTATTGTGATCCACACAGTCAAAGGCTTTGGCATAGTCAATAAAGCAGAAATAGATGTTTTTCTGGAACTCTCTTGCTTTTTCCATGATCCAGCAGATGTTGGCAATTTGGTCTGTGGTTCCTCTGCCTCTTCTAAAACCAGCTTGAACATCAGGAAGTTCACAGTTCACGTATTGCTGAAGCCTGTCTTGGAGAATTTTGAGCATTACTTTACTAGCATGTGAGATGAGTGCAACTGTGCAATCGTTTGAGCATTCTTTGGCATTGCCTTTCTTTGGTATTGGAATGAAAACTGACCTTTTCCAGTCCTGTGGCCACTGCTGAGTTTTCCAAATTTGCTGGCATATTGAGTGCAGCACTTTCCCAGTGTCATCTTTGTCTATCTTTCACTAAATTGTGGACATTTTCAAAACCACAGGCTCAGATGGTTTAGTATCTGCCTGCAATGAAGGAGACCCAGGTTCAATCCCTCAGTTGGTTAGATCCAATGGAGAAGGGAATGGCAACCTACTCCAGCATCTTTACCTGGGGAATTTCATAGACAGAGGAGCCTGGTGAGCTACAGTCCATGGGGTCACAAAGAGTTGGACACAATTGAGCGACTAATACTTTCACTTTTCAAAACCACAGCCAAGCGTTTATTATACTCTAAGAAGGGAATCAATTGCAGTGGTATTACAGAAGCTCCATATCCATCTCCCAGCAACAAATACCTTCTGTACTCATAGACTTTAATTAGATATAAGCTCTTTGAGAGCAATTTTTGTGATCCCTAAATCCCACTTTTGTAAGGATATACTAGCTCAAATGTACAACGAAACATGTACAAGGCTGTTTATTATAGCTTCTTTGCAACGATAAGAAACTGGAATTATTTGCAATAATAAGAAGCTGGAATTATTCATAGTCCTTAGTAGAGGAACAGCTGAACTCCTGTTCTCTCCTTCTCCTCCTCCTCTGAATTCTCCTCTACTAGTACTCCTTTCTTCCCTACCACAGCCACCACCATCACACAGTATTGATGCCACTACCAGCAACAATTAATTATAAAGAGCTTATTGTATTGAAGAAGAGAGTGGGGAGACAGTATTGTGGATGGCAGTAAAGGGACTTTTAACATAATGTTTCTTTAAAAGAACAAGACGTTCTTTTTATGGTTTCAGCAGTTTTATTTGTTCTATGAAATCTTTACCAAGTCTACAATTATGAAAATATTGTCCTAAGCTTTCTTCTAGAAGCTTTGCAGTTTTAGTATCTATGTGAGGATCTGTGTTACATCTCATGTCAATTTTTGTGCATGGAGTGAGGTAGGAGGTGAGGTTTACCTTTTTATTTCTCACATGGATATCTAATCATTCCAGTATAATTTGCAAAAAAGAATTTCTTTCCTCAGTGAATTTATGTGCCACTTTTGTTGATAATCAATTGACCATATATGTTGTAGGTATATTTCTGAACTGTCCTGTTTGCTCATGTTCACTTTAAGTCAGTAACACACTGTCTTGATACTTTCTGATCATTGTATGTGCTATCTCTATTTATTTTGTTTTTCTTTGATTCTGTTTAATAATGTTTTCAGGGTTTCAGTGTTCGGGATTTCTACATTTTTGTGTGATTTATTCCTAAGCATTGTGTATTTTTGATGCTATCATAAATGCCATTTTAAACATTCAGTTTCTGATTACTTGTTGCTGGTGTATAGGAATTCAATTGGTTCTTATACGCTGAGCTGAAATCCTAAAACTTTCATAAACTCACTTATTAGTAGCTTTTACTCTATGTTTCATCAAACTTTTACACAGATGATCATGTTTTCTGTGAGTAGAGACAGTTTTATATGCTATTTATTCTGGTTTTATGCCTTTTATTTCTTTTTCTTACTTTATTTCACTAGCTAGAATCTCATTACTGAGTTGAATAGGAGAAATGAGAGGGAATATTCCTGTCTTGTTCCAGACTTTCATCTTTAAGTATGATGTTAGCTCTTAAGTTTTCCATAGGTGCATCATATAAGGTTGAGAAAATTCCCTTCAATTCCTATTTTCCTGCTTGATTTTATCACAAATGGATGATGAGTTTTGTCAAATGCTTTATGTGCCTGTTCTGCAAAGATCTTATTTCATTTGTTTATAGACTGAATAGCATGGATAGATTTCTCATGTTAAAGCAATGTTACATTCCTGGGATAAATATAAGTTTGTCATGGTATATAATCTTTTTAAAAATATTATTGGATTCAGTTTCTAAAGTTTTCTTATATTTTTGACATCTTTTTTCATGAGAAATATTGGTCTGCAATTTTCTTATAATGTTTTTTATTTTGATATCAGGGTAATGCTGATCTCATAGTATAAACTAGGAAGTATTCTTTCTTTTTCAATTTTCTGGATGAGATTATTTAGGATTGTCATTCTTCTGTGTTAAATACTTGGTAAAATTCCCCAACGAAACCACCTGGAACTGAAGTTTCTTTAGACAGAGGTTTCTAACTACAGATCTAATTTTTTAAATGGATATAGGGCTGCCCATGTTATCTGCCTCTTCTTACGTGAGCTTTTGTCATTCACATCTTACAAAAGTTTTTGTTTATTTCATCTAACTTGAGAAATTTATTGACATAAAGTTGTTTAGACTTTCCCCTGAGTATTATTTTAACATGCACAGCATCACTGATAATGTTACTTCTTGATATTTAGTGTTTCTTTTTCTATTTAAGTCATTTTATTTTAACTCTTTTTTTTGTTGTTGTTGGTTCTTAAGTAGGAACTCAGATTATTGATTAGATTATTGATTTCTAATATACATATTAATTACTTTAAGTTTTCCCCAAGTTCTGCTTTAATAAAATTATATAGTTTGAACTTTTTTTTTTTGGTCTGGCTTCTTTCATAGAGTATATTTTGAAATTCATCCAGGATCAAATTTCCTCTATACTTACCCTAATCTTCAATATAATTTCCCTTTCTGTTATTGGGAGTGGAATATTTAAATCTCAATCTATAAGTGTGTATTTGTCTAATTACCCTTGTAGTTTCATCAGTTTTGCTTATGTATTTTGGCCTCTGTTATTAGGTCTATAAATATTAGGATTATTATGTCCTTTTGCTGATTGGACCCGCTTATCATTGCAAAATACCAGTTTATTTCTGATAATTTTCTTCCCTCTAAATCCTATATTGTCTGATATCAGTGTGTTCACACAGCTTTTATTTTTATTAGTAATTTTATCTTGTTACATTCTTTTACTTTTAGCTTATTCAAGTCTTCATATTTGATAAATTGTTTCTTGTTGACAATGTTTGAATTTGGTCTTGCATTTTCTTTTTTTAATTCAGTTTGACAAACTTTGTCCAGACCATTTATTTTCATTAAGTTTATTGATATGGTTAGATTTAACCCTATTAACTTGATATTTGTCTTCTGTTTGTCCCACCTGTTCTTTGATTTTCTTTTTCTGCCTTCTTTTGAATTAATTGAACATTTTTTTCATAATCCTATTTTATCTCCTTTTGTTTGGACTTAAGGCTATAACTCTTTGTTTTTCAATTTTAGTTTTGCTTTAGGGTTTGTAGTACACATCTTTAACTTATAAAAGTCTGCCTTTAAGTGTTACTAGACCATTTCACATATAGTATAAGAATTTGAAAATAGTATATTTCTTATATTCCCCAATCTTTATGCTACTGTTATCATATATTTTGTTCTCATGTATTCTGTAAACTGCACACTACATTGCTATTATCTTTAACAATTATCTTTTAAGAAGATTTTTTTTATTTTTTTAAGAAGATTTAAATAAGAAAAATATCTAATATCTTCAATTGAGTAGTTACTTTTCTTGTACTTTTCATTCCCTTATGTATTAATAGAGCCATACTTCCATATTGTATCAGCTTTCTTCTTCCTGAAGGACTTTCTTTAACATTTCTTATGGTGTGAGTTTGTTGGTGATGAATTTTTTCATCACCAAACTTTCAGTTTGTTGGTAATGAATTCTTTCCTGTGTCTGAAAAAGTCTATTTCACCTTTGTTTTTGGAAGATATGCTCACTGGATACAGAATTTGGATTGACAGTTTTCTTTTATACTTTGAAGATGTTGCTTCATTGTCTTCTTGCTTGTACTGTTTCCCACAGAAAATCTGTCATCAGCTTTATTTTTGTATCACTCTTTTAATGTGTGTGTGTGTGTATGTGTGTGCATTTAGTCTTTTTAAAATTTTCTCTATAAAACTGATTTTGATCAGTTGATCAAAATGAGATTGATCATTTTGATGATCAATGAGATGATCATGAGATTCTGATGTGCCTTGGTGTAGTTTTTCATGTTACTTATGCCTGAGTTTGTTTATTTTTCTTGAGCTGCTTGGAGGTATAAGATTATAGTTTTTATCAAATTTGGAAAATTTTTGCCGTGATTTCTTCAGACTATCTTTCTGTCCCATGCCCTTCTCTTCTCTTTTGTGAACACAAATTTTACGTGTACTAGACTGCATTAAGGTGTCTCATAGCTCACTATTGCTCTATTTGTGTCTTTTACAATTCTCTTTTCTCTCTATTTCTATTTTGGATAGTATCTATACCTTCAGGTTCACTAATCTTATTATTCCCTGTTATGTTTAATCTGCAATTAGTCCAATTCAAAGTATTTTTTACCCTACATATTGTATTTTTCATCTCTAAAAGTTTGATTTGGTTCTTTTCTATATTTTCCATGTCTCTGCTTAATTTTTTTTACTTATAGAATGCATTTTTAAATAATTCTATGATCTATGTTATTTTTTATTAGGATTCAGCTATTTCCTCATTATGGGTTATAATTTCCTACTTTTTTATATGCCTGGAATTTTAAAAATTTGTATGAGTTTTATCCTGTTGCATGATGGGTATTTTAAAATATACCTGGGTGTTGTTCTGGGATGTCATTAAATTACTTGGAAACTGTTTGATCCTTTGGGTCTTGATTTGTTAGGTGTGAGCTTGAACAGTGTCCATTCAAGGATTGTTTTCCATTGCTTAGGTAAGACCTTCTATATACTCTAATCAAAGCCCCATGAATCTTGAAGTTTTCTAGTCTGGTTGGTAGGAATAGGCATTTTTATTTACAGTCCTGTGTAGGTACCAGGCATTTTCCCCTCAGGGTGGTTTTTTTCCTGGAGCTTGGGCAGCTTCCTTATGTGTCTGTGCTGGTAAGTACTTTGATAAATACATAAGAATGACTCATGGTGGATCTCTCAGGTCTTCTCTTTGTGCAGCTCTCTCCTCTCTGGTGTTCTGCAGCAAACTCTTGCTGCCTTGGGAGTATTGAACCCTCAGCAGTGTCTTCCTACTCAGTGAGTCTCTTAGTCTCTGCCGGTGGTCTCTCTTCCTAAAAACTCTGAGTCTTAAGACAGCCCAATCCTAGGGTATGCCTCTTTTCCCCCTGTAGGAGTCCCTGTTCTTTATTACCTGATGTTGAGTGTCTTTCAAACCATTGTTTCATATATTTCATATGTATGCCGATTTATTTTTTAAATATAAAACCAAGTTTGATTTTCTTGGATACACCCTACTTGACCATGGTTTTTTTTTTTTTTTTTTTGATGCAGGTTTCAGGTTTTCTTTCTTTCTTTCTTTCTTTTTTTTTAAAGTTTATGAAGGATCTAGTCCTTTGGTTTTCTTTACTTGTAATATCTTTGTCAGGTTTTTGGTTCAGAATTATGCTGAGTTCCCAACTCTTCATATAAAGAGTTGGGAATGTTAACCTTTGTTTTCTGAGTTTTTGTATTTGTATTTTTTTCTTCCTTGAATATTTAGTAGAATTCACCTGTCAGGGAAACTTTGCTTAGAATTTTTTTTGTGGAAAGATTTTGAGTACATATTTAATGTCATTAATAGACATAGGCCTGTTTAGGTATTCAGTTTCTTCCAGTGTAAATTTTGAAGTTCATGTTTTTGAAGACATGTGTCCTTTTTGCTAAAGATATAAATTTTGTTGACATAAGTGTTTTCATAATATTCCAGTATCATTCTTTTAAAATCTAGAGCATCTATCCTGATAGTCCTTCTTTAGTTCTTAGTAGTGATAATATATATTTTCCTTCTCACTTGATAAGACTTGCTAAGCCTATATCAATTGAATTAATCTTTTCAAAGAACCAAGTTTGACTGACTATTTTTTTTAATAGTTTTTATTATTTTAAGCTAGTTTCTCCTTTTCCCCTCTATGAAGCATTCTGCTGCCTACTACTTCTCCACAGATGAAAGCATTATTGGTCTCCTTTCTCTTAGAATGGGGTCATGCTTGCTTTTAATTAATTTAGCTTTATGTTTTCAGTTCTCATGATAGGTTAAAAAAAAGCTATGATTTTGTATATTGTCTGGCTTTTCCCTTAGTTTTAAGTTTGAACAGTCATCTCCATGATTTCTAAATTTCAATCTTCTTGATTAATTAGAAAAAAATTTTTTTAAAGCAAGCATTGTATTCAAGTCAGAAGAATGGGTTTTCAGACAGAGTTCTACATGTTACTGTCTGTAGCCTTGGATAAACTATTCTCTGGACATGCCCACTTCACAAAGTCAACCTTTAGCTCCTCATGAACTAAGACCAGGTCTATATTTGATTACCATTGCATCCTCAGTGCTGAGCAAACTAACCGGCATGTGTGTGTGTTTGTGTTAGTCGCTCAGTTGTGTCCAACTCTGCGACCCCATGAACTGTAGCCTGCCAGGCTCCTCTGTCCATGACAACTTTCCAGGCAAGAATACTGGAGTGGGTAGCTATTCCCTTCTCCAGGGGATCTTCCCAACCCAGGGATTGAGCCTGAGTCTCCTGCATTGCAGGCAGATTCGTTACTGTCTGAGCCACCAGGGAAGCCCATGTACGAGGCACTAAATGGATAGTTAGTGAACTAATGAAAGAGATTTCAAAGAGAAAATTGAATCTGATTTTATAAATCTTAATTAGCTCTAATTTTTAAAACCAGTTGAACTTTTTTCACTAGTTTAAAGTTTGGGATATGGCTCTTAAACAGGAGTTGGCAGAACTCTGTAGATTTGCAGATGTATTCGTGTTTGATAACCATTGAGTTATAAGGTGGGTAAATGATTGATGTTTGTGTGTTTATTAGAAAATATGAATAGAAATCTCATATGCTCATAGGTAGGCCTCAGTTGAGAAGAAAAGCTGAGGCTGCCAGGTATTCTGCATTGAATAGATGGTAGTGATGCCTGGTTTGATACAAGATGCTGTCTTAACAGCGTTAAGAGTCACATCAAAGGATAGAGCAACAGGTTGAGTCCTTGGATTTGTACCAGAGCCCCATGAAAAGGATGGAAACAGTGTGTACTTACTATCTGAAAGTGTAGTGATAATAAGAGGTGGGGAAAAGAGCTCATGATATGTATGTGTGTGGGTGTGAACACAACATATGTTTGGAGAACACTCTTTACCAGTCCTTTAAGATAATGGAGAAATATCTGTCCAGAGTTTAGTTAAGCTACTCCATTGTATTGCTGCTTTGGTGTTCATTTCGTTTGACCAAACAACCTATGGTCGACTTCTACTGATACTTAGTTTCCTCATGCAAACACATGCCTGAATAACAGCCTAGAAAGTCACAAGCAAATTAAGTCTCTGACATGACTTTCCCAACAGCCCTTATAATCAAGTTTCTCATTCCTCCCAAGGTCTTCACTTGGAACTCATTGGTGAACATTTTTCTATTTGCTTTATTTCTCATATTCCACCCAGTAATCCTAGAAGGTGGATACTCTGATTTCCAATTTGCAGATGAAGAAACTGAGGCACCAGAGGTTAAGAAACTTGCTCAAGATTACACAGCTAATAAATGACAGAGCTGATGTTTTAATCCAGGAAAGACTGGCTCCAGAACCTGGTACCCAAATACTGTTCTAGTCTACTAACAAATGCTGACTCAACTAACATCTGTGAGAAGAGCTGTAGAGACAATAAAAGGATCAGGTGGGCTTTGAACTCAATATGGAGGGTCTTAGAAGCCTTGCATGATGAAGTGATGAGGAGGGCTAGAAAGACACTGCCAAGGAAAGGTGTGTTTGTGTGTGTGTGTGCATGTGTGAAGAGTGGGCTGGCTGGCAGAGAAGCTGAAGAAGCATTCCAGGCCAAGGGAGAAGCTCATTTATAGGGCTTGTTGAGAAGCATCTCTGTAAGCATCGTCAAAGTCAGTGGCAACTTGTGATTTTTTTTTTTTTTAATGAAAATTCACTTTGTGTATAACTTTCAGATTCTATTTTCTTGCATGATGCAAGATGATACTGGCTTTGTATGTGCCTTGAAGCCAGCTGTTGAGCAAATACCTCTTCTGCTTCCTGCTTTTTAGGCAGCGAATCATAAAGAAGAAGAGATTTGGAAATCCTGGAAAGTGAAGTTCACACCTCAGCTTCATTTGGTTCAGTTCAGTTCATTCGCTCAGTCAGGTCTGACTCTTTGTGATCCCATGAATTTCAGCACATCAAGTTTCCCTGTCCATCACCAACTCCTGGGGCTTACTCAAACTCATGTCCATTGAGTTGGTGATGCCATCCAACCATCTCATCCTCTGTCATCCCCTTCTCCTCCTGCCTTCAATCTTTTCCAGCAACAGAGTCTTTTACAATGAGTCAATTCTTCATATCAGGTGGCCAAAGTATTGGAGTTTCAGCTTCAGCATCAGTCCTTCCAATGAATATTCAGAACTGATTTCCTTTAGGATGGACTGGTTTGATCTCCTTGCAGTCCAAGAGACTCTCAAGAGTCTTCTCCAAACCAATACCACAGTTTTAAAGCATCAATTCTTTGGCGCTCAGCTATCTTTATAGTCCAACTCTCACATCCATATGTGACTACTGGAAAAACCATAACTTTGACTAGATGGACATTTGTTGGCAAAGTAATGTCTCTGCATTTTAATATGCTGTTTAGGTTGGTCATAACTTTTTTCCATGGAGCAAGCATCTTTTAATAGTCAGCTACCTAGTTATGGTCGTTTCTTATTTGGGATTGTGGTCTCTCTCTCTTTTTTTTTTTTAATCATTAATAGAAAGTGTACTGAAAATGCATGTCTGAAGGCTTTCATTGCTTGCAGCTGTTAGGTAACCATCACCTCCTACCCCTCTCCCCACTAGTTAGACAATCAGATTAGTTCTGGACCCTAGCCTTTAGCCAATGGATCCTTAAAGAGGAAACTATAGTTTAAGCAGAGACAAAGGGAGTTTGGATGGATGGCTGTGGATTCAATTACCATGAAGACAGGGTAGAGGAATTTAAGAAAGGGAAGGAAGAGGAAACTGAAGCCCTGAGACTCCTTCTCTGCCCAACTTTATTCTGCTCTAATATGTAGGAAAAAGAGATTAACTAGGAAGCAACTAGAAATTAGATTTTTTTTTTTTATAATTTTTAGTTTTTTATTTTTTAAATTTTAAAATCTTTAATTCTTACATGCATTCCCAAACATGAACCCCCCTCCCACCTCCCTCCCCAGAACATCTTTCTGGGTCATCCCCATGCACCAGCCCCAAGCATGCTGCATCCTGCGTCAGACATAGACTGGCGATTCAATTCACATGATAGAAATTAGATTTTTAACAAGCTTTTAGTGATCTCTCATCAAGTAACACATGTGGTGTTTAGTGTTCCTAATGAGTTGCACTAAAATTATTTTTATATTTTTGGACATCTGTGGAGTGGTAAGTGCATTCCTAAATATTAGAAATAATTACAAGGAAATATGTTTCTATAAATCCATTTGGTAATAGGTTCTGAAGAGCTCTGTTTTAATCAGGGTTTTAGTTTATACGTGACTTTGATTTATCTCTCCCTTTATCCTTCTTGATCAAGAGCTGATGGTGTCTGAACTTGAGTAGACATACCAGATTGCTTTGAACTTTGTTTTCTTGATTGATGAAAAATGAAGCCAATACCTCTGTCACTCAGGATGTTTGTAAGGATGACATCGATAATATGCAGAAAAGTGACTTGTGTGAGGTTTAGTACAGGGTGGATAGCAAAATCATTTTAAATTCCAACTTCCCTTCCTCTTTCCTTTCTCCCTTTCTTCCTTCCTTCTGGCCTGCCTGCCTTTTTTCTTGCCTTCCTCCCTTCATCTCCTCCCGGCAGTGGAGCAGAAAGGTACAGAGGCCATATCTCAGATTTGACACTCAGAGACTGCTGAGCTTGACTTAATCATTCTACTCCTTAGTTTTCTCATTGGTAAAATGAAAGAATTTGTTAAATAGACCCCTTACGAGTCCTACAAGTTATCAAATTCTATAATCCATCATTTTGTTTCTTGAGTTATGCCTGAAAGTGTTTGAGTGTAATTGTAGTCACAAAGTTGTTCCAGTTTTTGCCTGTCTAGGAAGAGGTTGTCATCCTAGCTTTCCACTCCTGCAAAGCTGGGAGAAATTTCCACAAAAACAGTTTGACTAAATTTATAGGCTCCCAGCTGAGTTCACAGAATCCAGGCAGCTGAATGGATGAGTTTCCATTAGCACAGTGATGTTTGATTATGCAGCTGCAGCACTGGGGAGAAGAGACTGAACTGGTATTTATGAGGTGAAACTGTGACTTGAACTTTAAAACAAGTTTTTCTGGAGGGTTTAGATCATGCTCTTTCATTTCCTTGGGAAAATGAAGAGCCATGTATGGTCAGCCACATAATGCCCTTCCTCCCCCAAGATATCTGTTTTTTTTAAATGCTTGAAACCTGTGAATATGTCAAATTTACATGTCAAGAGGGATTTTGTGTGTGAATAAGTTAAGAATTTTGAGATGGGAAGATTATCTTGGATTATCTGTTGACCCTAATGTAACCATAAATGTCACTGTATGAAGGAACCAGAAAAATCAGAGGAAGGAAATAATAATGTAATGATACAAGCAGGGAGAGAGGCGGGTTTGAAGATGCTACACTCTCTTTAAAGATGGAGGGTGGGTCCACAAGCCAAGGAACATAGGCAGCCTCTAGAAGCTGGACAGGTAAGGAAATGGATTCTCTCCTAGAACCTCCAGAAAGAATACAGCCCTGCCAACACCTTGATTTTAGCCTGTAAGACCAATTGGAATGAAGTCTACAGAATGAACTTCTGAATGAATGAAGTCTTCTATAGAATTACAAGTTTCAAGCCACTATATTTGTAATTTGGTAAAAGAGTAATAGGAAACTAATCTACCATGACTACCAAAACAAAAACTCTACATTTTAAGTCATTTATTCTTCCTCCCAAATAAATCTGGATGAATAACTCTAAGGATGGGAGAATAATTTTACTCACTGCAGCTGGTGGCACCTACAGTAAAGAATCTGCCTGCAAAGCAGGAAACCTGGGTTCAGTCAGTAGCTGGAGAAAAGCCTTGATGGGAGGAGGTGACCTGTACCTTCCAACACTTTGATGTATGAAAGCTTTGAAATTTCCATCTGTGGGGTTCTAGATAAAGCAGAAAGCTTCACTTGAGGGAGTTACTGATTCAGTGAGATCGAAATTGGTTGGAATGAATCTGTCTCCTGTTGGGAATCTTCATGAGTTATTCAATTTCAGCTCTATGTCCTCTTCCTGTTTCAGGAATATGATCAAGCTTGCTCTATGAAGACTGTTGGGTATTGAATAAGGTGATATTGAGACATTTACTGTTCTACTGAATTATTCCTTATCTCCTTCCCCCAACCTGACTTTTCTATAAAGTTTAATATGATTTCTCACCCTTGGTAAAGGTAGGTGGCTGTTAGCAAAAGGGTGCCTCTTAGATGGAACAGTAGGGAGGGGTCAGGAACAAAAAGTAACCATTGGGTATTTCTCAACGAGGTTTTTCCTCTCTCGGTTTCGGTCCAGGGAGATCAGGTTCTAGGGAGTCAACTCTGAGGTAGAGATTTGTGTACAGCAAATTTTGTAAGAGTCTTATAGGAACAATACTTGTTTGAGAAGTAGGATTGGGCAGAAAGAGAGTTGAACTGTGATACAGTTTCAACAGAGCCCTCAGCTAATGCCACAGGAAACTCTGAAGCTTGACAAACCCTATAGAGAGGTCCTAAATTGAGGTGAGGGGTGTTGTGTTAGTCGCTCAGTTGTGTCTGACTCTTTGTGACCCCATGAACTGTAGCCTGCCAGGCTCCTCATCTACGGAATTCTCCAGGCAAGAATACTGGAGTGGGTGGCCCTGCCTTCCTCCAGGGGATCGTCCCAGCCCAGGGACTGAACCTGAGTTTCCCACACTGCAGGCAGATTCTTTATCATCTGAACCACTAGGAATGAGGGGACTGGGCCTTGGTACTCCCATATTGACCAGTTGCTGGGTATGTGGCTGTCCCAGGGAAGTTTGCTTGATTTGGGGTGATGCAGCTCCCTTTTTCTGAGGGCAGTACCCACAGCCAGCACATCCAGGGAGCAAGGGAAATGGGTGCTTCAGTCCTGAAGCAAGGAGCTGGGTAGTGCACCAGAGCTGTCCTTTATCAGTGAGTGAATGTGGAGATAGCTAAAGCAGAGGACTGAGATCAGCACCAAATCGAGCACTCAGTTGGATTCTGGAAAAGTGGTTTATAAGTTTCTATGTGCATGCATGCTCAGTCGCTTCAGTCATATCTGACTCTTTCTGATTCTTTGCGACGCTATGGACTGTAGCCTGCCAGGTTTCTCTGCCCATGGAGATTCTCTAGGCAAGAATACTGGTGTGGGTTGCCAAGCCCTCCTCCAGGAGATCTTCCTGACCCAGGGATTGAACCCTTGTCTCTTATGTCTCCTGCATTGGCAGGCAGGTTCTTTACCACTAGTGCAACCTGGGAAGCCCATAGTTTCTATGCCATTGGCTTAATGAAAGTTGCTTACTTACTTAGTTTCACTTTCCAGTAATAACCATTTTCATTGCTTCTGCATCTCCTTGAGCGTGAAAAATAGAGAACTGAGATAGCTGAAAGCCAAAGATAAACCTGACATTAAATCTCAGACTTCAAACTTGTTGGAAAAAAAAGTATCCATGTGCCTTGTCACATTTACCTTCTTTGAACATTTTCATCTCTGCCTTCCTTTGTCTATCCTGAAGGAAATAGCATTAAGCAAAAATAATTGTACAAATTTGGATAGCAGAAAGAAAATCGGTGCAATTAAAGGACCTGGATTCAGTGTGACATGTTTTTGGAACTCCTACTAAGTCCAGACCATATACATCTTCATGAAATATTTATTTTAGGTATTAGAAAATCCATGGATAAGACCTCCTTTTAAGTACAAGCAGGCAGCTGGGTTGGACTGATGGCACAATAAGGAAGTCAGGGGTTTCTCTGGAAATTAATTTTATGCAAGTTATTCATAGTTTGTTGCTGTCAAGTTGATGAAAAATCCATTTTCTTCTATAACTTAAGTAACATTGTGAGAGCTGTTGAAGGTAGAACTAGCTTAATTACACAGAGTTTCCAGCATTTCTAAATGTTTTTTAGCCCTTGTCACTTTGGTTGTTAGCTTTTTGTCTTTTTCTCATCTCACTTCTATATTTTACAAATATCAAGCCCATCTCCTATATCTTTATTATTAATTCATTCAACTTCTGTTACAAAGAGATCAAACATTTATTCCTTTGTGAACATTTACTTCCCGACGAGCTTAGAAATAGTTGACTGACAGCAAGAGCTACCCCTGTGGAGCCTGTGTAAACATGAGTTTATGGGCTGCTATGCAGGCACCTTTGGTGATTTACTTTCTGGTTATTGGAATTTATTTATTTTTTGATGGACTGATAAATTATGAGGCTGTGGACCTTGCCAGGTTTCCAGGTATCAACTCAAAATGCCTTGCTGGAAAAACTGGCTGGCATTGCAACACAGAGAATGACCAATGATGCATCATATATTTTTAATAGATATAATGTTTTAATAAACATTCTCCTCCTAAAGCAATGGGTTTTAAAATAGGCTTTTGCCTTGAGCCATGTAGCCACCCAGCTGTGAGTTTTATAAGGCAACAATCTCCACATCATTAGATGTTATGACTAATCTTCCAGCAACTGAAATAATAGCTATTTACATGCGCATAAAAAGTTAAAATGACATTTAAGGTGCACCTACACTTAGAAAAGTGAGGTTGTAAAAGTTATACCACAAGTTCCTCATTCATTTTTCCCATATTGACTTATCCTGTAAAGAGCCCTTACAAACCAAAAGGCAGCTTACAAAACTTATTCCATACTGATCCTTGGGACCTCTTCAACCTTGACAGCAAGGTGGGCTTGCCTTCTACCTTCAACCCACAGCCCTTTAGAGTTCAGGCCTCCTAAAGGTATCTGCTAATTTCATTGGCTCATGGGTGTATGGTCTGTTCCAACCTTTGCCTTCAATGTTTGCAAGTTACTATTTTGTTCTTTTACTGGTTTCTATATGGAATCTGCTCACATTTAACATGTGGTGAGGTTTTTGTGGGCTTCTTTGGTGGTTTAGGTGGTAAAGAATCTGCCTGCAGTGCAGGAGACCTGGGTTCAGTCCCTGGGTCGGGAAGATTCCCTGGAGTAGGGAATGGCTACCCACTTCAGTATTCTTGCCTGGAGAATTCCATGGATAGAGGAGCCTGACAGGCTATAGTCCATGGGGTTGCAAAGAGTTGGACACAACTGGGCGACTAACACTCTTGTGGGTTTTACTAAGAATTTGGAAGACAAAGTCACTTTGTGCACCTTACAGCCTTCTCCCATTTCTCTGGCTCTACCTGCTTCCCTTCTAGCCTGGTGTCCCCCCATCACTGAAACAAACACATTTCTTTCCTTGTCTTTTTCAGAGCACAGCTTGCCCCCCTGGGAACTCATCTCCTATTCCATGTACTTTTCAAGGTGTTTTTTTTTTTCCCCCTCAGACGAAAAGTCTGGTGCCAGTTTAAGTGAAGTTATTTTTCCCTTCTCACTGAAGACTTATATTTTCTATTCCTGCTAAGAATTTTGCTCACAGGCATTACCAGTTATAATGAAGGGAAAGTTCTCCTGAGCTTTCCCCTGGTGGTCCTTCTTCTGGGCAAGTGAAGAAAGGAAGGCAGATGGGAAGGAAGAATAGCACTAGCAGGAAGTTTTGGATGGACAGCTGTTAGAAGGGGAAATGCTGGTCTTTTGGTTTCCTCTCTCTAGCGCTGCATGAGAATGTTCAATCAAGAGAAGTGATTTGTCTTTGGTCAGTCTTACTGGCTCAATCCTGGAAACACGCAATCCAGTCTCATCTTTTTTTTTTTTTTTTCTCTCATTGTTTTAAAACTTGTAAATCTCTGTCATCCAAATAAATGACAACCAACTGGCTTCATTCTATCTATCTCCCTTGCTACTTTGGCCCATCACATAGAAACTTTTGGAAGTTTGTCCAAGGCTTTTGTCCAAGTTTGTCCACAAGGCTTTTTGGAAATACAGAGCAGAGTGATTTTTCCTATACCTACCGTTTTCTTCTCATATCTTGCTGTAGTGTGAATATTTGTATTCCTGACAAATTCAAATGTTCATATCCTCATGTCCAGCATGATGATATTAGGAGGTAAAGTCTTTGGGAAGTAATTAGGTCATGAGAGCAGAGTCCTCGTAAATTACATTAATGCCCTTATAAAGGAAGGCCAAGAGAGCTTCCTTACCTCTTTCCCATATGACCTGAAAGAAGCCCCTCACTTGACCATGCTGATACCCTGATCTTGGACTTCCAGCCTCCAGAATTGTGAGAAATAAATTTCTGTTGTTTATAAGCTGCCTAGTCTGTGGTATTTTGTTTTGGCAGCCAAAATGGACCAAGACACATCTAAGTGATTTATGTTATTAGAATAATAAACTGAACATATTTGGCTCTGCTGTTTTCTCTAAATGAAATATATTCACAAATATAGTGTGAATATCTACTTGGATTATGATATCAAGGGTAGTTTATTTCCTAAACTTAATCTAGTTTTAGTTATATAATGTTAAAGACTGTACTTGTTATAAAGGAACTGAATTTTATTTAACAACCGAGTTTTAAAAATGATAACTTAGGCTTCAGTGGATCTCCCCATGATAATTTGTTTTCAGTGTTTTTAAATGATGCTACTCAGTAGTGAAAAGCTAAAAGCATTTTCTGAGATCAGGAACAAGACAAGTATTTCTATTCTCACCACTTATATTCAACATAGTTTTGGCAACCCTAGCCACAGCAATCAGAGAAGAAACAGTAAAACTGTTACTATTTGCAGATGACATGATACTATACATAGAAAATCCTAAATATGCTATCAGAAAACCACTAGAGCTCATCAGAGCTCATCAGTGAATTTGGTTAAGTTTCAGGATACAAAATTAATACACAGAAATCTCCTGCATTCCTATACACTAAGAGATATTTGTCATCACAACAAAAAGAATAAAACACCTAACTAAGGAGGCAAAAGACTTGTACTCAGAAAACTGTAAGACACCAATGAAAGAAATCAAAGGTGACACAAAGAGATGGAGAGATATACCATGTTCTTGGATTGGAAGGATCAACATCACAAAAATGACTATACTACTATAGTCTACAGATTCAGTGCAATCCCTATCAACTTACCAAGGGCATTTTTCACAGAATAAGAACAAAAAATTTACACTTTGCATGGAAACACAAAAGACCCTGAATAGTGAAAACAATCTTAAAAAAGAAGAATGGAGCTGGAGGAATCAGGCTCCTTGACTTCACACTATACCACAAAGTACAGTAATTAAAACAGTATGGTACTGGCACAAAACCAGAAATATAGATCAATGCAATGAGATAGCAAGTCCAGAAATAAACCCATACATCTCTGGACACCTAACTATAACAGAAGAGGCAAGTATATCCAATAGAGAAAAGATAATTTCTTCAATAAGTGGTGCTGTGGAAACTGGACAGGTATGTGAAAAAAAATGAAATTAGAACACTTTGTAACCCCATACACAAAAATAAGAGTAATGAAAATAAAAACAAAAATAAGCAAATGGGACCTAATTAAACTTTAAAACTTTTGCACAGCAAAGGAAACCATAAACAAAACAAAAGACAGCATTGAGAATGGGAGAAAATATTTGCAAATGAAGCAACTGGCAAGGGATTAATCTCCAAAATATACAAATAGCTCCTGCAGCTCAATATCAAACAAACAAGCAACCCAATCAAAAAACAGGCAGAATACCTAATTAGACTTTTCTCCAAGGGAGACCTACAGATGGTCAACAAACACATGAAGAGATGCTCAACATGACTAAGTATTAAAATGCAAATCAAAACTACAGTGAGGTGTCATCTCACACTGGTCAGAATGGCCATCATCACAAATTCTACATATAATGAATGCTGGAGAGGGTGTGGAGAAAAGGGAGCCCTCTGTTGTTGTGGCTGTAAATTGGTGAAGCCGCTGTGAAGAACAGTATGGATGTTCCTTAAAAAACTAAAAATAGAGCTACTGTATGACCCAGCAATCCTGCTTCTAGGTATGTATCAAGGGAAAACCATGCTTTCCTAGTGGCTCAAACAGTAAAGAATCTGCCTGCAATGCAGGAGACCGGGTTTGATTCCTGGCTTGGGAATATCCCCTGGAGAAGGGCATGGCAACCCACTCCAGTATTCTTGCCTGGGAAATCCCATGGAAAGAGGAATCTGGCAGGCTACAGGCCACAGGGTTGCACCAAGTCGGACATGACTTAGCACACACAGCACAGGCACCCGGAAGTTCATTGCACCACAGTAGCCAAAACATGGAAGCAACCCACATGTCCATTGACAGATGAATGGATAAAGGTGTGATATATATCTATAATATAGATAATACAATGGAATACTACTCAGCCATACAAAGGAATGAAATAATGAAACAGTGCCATTTGCAGAGACATGGCTGGACCTAGAGTCTGTCATACAGAGTGAAGAAAGTCAGAAAGAGAAAAAATAGTATCATATAATACTGCATATATGTGGAATTTAGATAAATAGTATAGATGAACTTATTTGGAAGGCAGAAATAAGATTCACAGTAGCAGAGAACAAACTTACGGTTACCAAAGGAGGAAGGAGGGGTGGGGTAAACTGGGAGATCAGGACTGACATATATACACTGCTATGCATAAAACAGATCACTAATGAGAACATATTGTATAGCTCAGTGAACTCTGCTGACTGCTCTGTGATGACCGAAGTGGGGAGGAAATCGAATGATGCACTTTTCTCTACAGCAAGAAACTAACGCAACATTGTAAAGCAACTATACTCCAATAAAAAGTAATAATAACAATAAAAGATGCTGCTCTATTTCCCATCCCTAGATAATGTGGAATAAGTATCAGTGACTATCTCAAGAGTCTTGAAAGTGTTTATTTACCTTAAACTATAATTTTGGGTGTTTGCAGGGCCGCTTTGTTTTTAGGGTGCTTGTATATGGAATGAATCTGACTGGATTGTTTTCCATCTTCTTTTCTACATTCTAATTTGAAGCTTAATACAGCATTCCTTTAAGTGGTCCACTCCTACCCTCCATGATATGTGTAAATTTCTCAAGGGACTGAGACTGAGTCTCCTTTATGCCCTTTCCCTCTTGTAGCCTTGCCCATAATAGGTGGTCAGTTCTCTCTGTAGAGTGAGGTCTTCCTCTCTTAATGTGGTAAGAGAATGTTAACCTCTGAAACTTTTTCATGTGGTTGTTGGTTAGTATAATATGGATTGGTCTCCAAATCTCCATGCTCATATAACCAAAACCATCTTCAGTCAGGCATCCAAGAATTTTTGCTTAATTATACATTTGCTTAATTATAATTGGTCTTCACAGGTGGCTCAGTGGTTAAAAAAAAAAATCTGCCTACCAAGCAGGAGACATGGGCTCAATATCTGGGTCAGGAAGAAGCCCTGGAGAAGGAAATAGCAACCCATTCCAGTATTCTTGCCTGGGAAATCCCATGGTAAGCTGCAGTCTGTGGGATCGCAGAGAGTCAGACATGACTTAGTGACTAAACTGCAAAAACAACTTAATTAAAACAGTGAATATCATTGCACACATCCCTTCCTTCCTCAGTCAGTTAAAACTGCTGAGACATTTTTTAAAGGATGGGAAAAAAATCAGAGACTGTTTCTTAATAGCTATAGTTTTTTTTTAAAATTAATATTCATGAAGCAGCATGAAAAAGTTGCCTGAAGAGAAAACAAGAAAGCAGGCACTGGGTACCGAGAAAATGGAGTTGCTTTGTTGTCAGGTGATAACTCTCCTGTGACAATCTGGTTGCTTCAAAAATGAGGAGAGGTATTTCTTGTGATTTGATTGCCTCTCTCATCTTATCTGTAGGAATCCCAGGTTTCACAATAGAATCAACCTGGCATATGCTTTCTTTTTCACTGTTTTGATACTGAAAAAGGAATACTGCATTGCCTATCACAATATTTGCACAGCCTGCCCTGAGTCTTGAAAGACTTTGTGGGTTATGACATTCCCCTAAATGTGCTGAGCTTTCTTTAACCTTTCATAAAACATTGTGATCTTTATGGACTGTATCATATTGTGCAGTAATGTGCTTTATTGTCCACAGAATAAGCTTTTCTTAAAGATAATTGGAAAGCTGGAAATGGCTGCTATCGGCTGATTTTTTAAAAATACATTATTTCTGAAATGGGGCTGGTGTAATAATGACCCTATCTGTTCAAGATTTAAGATTTGTCTTGGCAGAGAAAATTGATCCATTTCACCTTTGTCTAATGGAAATTTTTATCTAGGATTATCTGTTTATGTAAATGAATGTTCTTCTGAAAAGGGAACTTGAGGGGCTGTAAATCTTGGTGACACTTCAGTTTCATAGGGGAGAAATTGGAAAGGATTCTAGTATTTATCTGCCTGAAATTGGTTATAAAAACAAAATTATCTTCATGTACCTGCAGCATCTGATGTTTCCTGGAATTTCATTATATTTTTGAATAATTCAGTGCAATAGTAAGAATGGTGTTTCTATATTACCTCATTCAGAAGTTGTTTTGACTTTTTCTATTTTCCAGTTGGTTTCTGATGCTGACATTAATAAGGAACTGAAGCTTTTTGCTTCCCTACTCTTTTAGGGATGAGATTTTTTCCTGCATAATCTTAACAGTCTTCAGCTATTGTAGGCTTGTTATCTGCGGTTGTGTGAAATGTGTTAGCAGAACAGCCATCATTTCTCTTTTTAAAAAACTATGGCTTAGATGAATTCTGATCTGTTGACTGAATTCTGAGGTATCAGAATTGTTCTAAACAAAATAAATTGGTTCTAAACAAAATTGCTCTAAATAAAATATTTTGGTTCTTTAAAGTGATTTTTGGACCACGCTTACTCTATCTATTATACTTGGAAGTTGTAAGGTGATAACTTTGAAAAACCATCATGTCATAGCAAATTCTTTTTCGTCACACTGAGGGAAGATCAGAGAGAGAGAGATCAACTCATTTAAATGTCAGCTCGTCAGAAAGTGAAAGTCACTCAGTCATGTCTGACTCTTTGAGACCCCATGGATTATACAGTCCATCTAATTCTCCAGGCAGAATACTGGAGTGGGTAGCCTTTCCCTCCTCCAGGGGATCTTCCCAACCCAGGTATCAAACCCATGTCTCCCGCATTGCAGGTGGATTCTTTACCAGCTGAGCCACAAGGGAAGCCCAAGAATACTGGAGTGGGTAGCCTAGTCCTTCTCCAGGGGATCTTCCCAACCGAGAAATCGAACTGGGGTCTCCTGCATTGCAGGCAGATTCTTTACCAACTGAGCAATCAGGGAATCCCAGCTTATCAGAACACAGGCTCAATAGTTGTGATTCACAGGCTTAGTTGCTCCATGACAAGTGGGATCCTCCCGGACCAGGGATTGAACTCATGTCTCCTGCACTGGCAGGAGGATTCTTTACCACTGAGTCACCAGGGAATCCCTGCATTAACTTTTCTAAAGAAATATTTCTCTATAGAGACTATTATTATCGGTAGTTATCAGGATTATGCTATTTTTATGTTTCTCTTGTACTTGCTAGGAAGTCTTTCCTCTTTAGAAAATATTAGAGTATTTCACCAGGATTTTTGGGGGTGTAATGGCTTTACTGATATATAATTCACATACTATATAGTTTACCCAGTTCAACTGTACAATTCAATGATTATTTTCAGAGTTTTGCAACTATCACTGCAATCAAATTTAGAACATTTTCTTAGCTATTTCGCCAGAATTTGAAAAAGAAGAAGAATATATTGGCAACATGTGGCATTCTGAAGATGACATGAATGTAATTATTTAGCTGTGTGACCTAGGGCTGAAAATTAGTATGATATTTTATTTTTTCAGTATGAGTTCATTTATAACACAGAATAGAAAGGCTCAGTTGGTAAAGAATCCGCCTGTAGTGCAGGAGACCCAGGTTCATCCCCTGGGTGGGGAAGATCCCCTGAAGAAGGAAATGGCAACCCACCCCAGTATTCTTGCCTGGAAAATCCCATGGACAGAGAGCATGGCAGGCTACAGTCCATGGGGTTGCAAAGCGTCAGACACGACTGAAGCGACTAAACCACCACCAGAAAGGCAGCAACCAGGAGTGGTGGTTGCTGCTGGGAATATTATAACAAATCATATTTTGACATCCATATTAATCATTGCAGCTGCCTTTCAGTTTTAAGTGCACGTGAGCAACAAAGGGTACAAGAACTACCTCTCTTTTTTAGGAAATTGAAGGAAAATGTAGCAGTACGGGATAAAAAGCAGAGCACCAGCTGGGAATCACAGGTCTGGGTGGCTAAAGAATTGTATAGCTGTGGAAAGGGCATTGCAGTTTTCTAAATCCCAGTTTCCTCAGTTTTAAGACAAAATGCAGCTATTCTGTGAGAAGTCAGGACAGGAATTACTGGGTGTGGAAGTGTCAGGAGACACTTGAGTTGTTGTGGAGCTTCTGGGGTGCTGCCAGTGGTCTCTTACTTGAGTGGGGCGTGGTTTACACAGTTTTGTTTCCTTTGGGAAAATTCCTCAGGCTGCATGATGCCCCAATAATCTGGGTACTTTCCTGGTTATATTTGTAGCTCAGCTAAAAACTTCCCTCAAATGCCTCCTATTTCATGAGATCACTGGGAGGAGTGTATTTGAAAACATTAAAAAAATGGTAATGTGCATTCCCATTTTAGATAGAAGTCTTTGCAAAAATGTGCAGCTTTTTTTTTTGGTATGGATGACATGTATTGCTTTCCATATACTTCTAACCTGATATTTTATTTATTTATTTTTACCATTATGAAAGCCCAGTAAGTTTACTTTCTAATCAACTTTATCGTAATTAGAGGATTGGTTAAGAAGAAAGGCCTGCAGGTGCTATCCTTTGCACACTCTTTAAATACTTCCTTTGAGTTGGAAGATGTCCTGAACCCTCAGTCATTCATTCTGGATTCACTCATCAACTTTTAAGGACACAAAACAAACTAATTGCACCTGTACTGACTTGCAAGTACTCACTGTATTCCCTACACACGTGGCGCTAGTGGTAAAGAACCTGCCTGCCAATGCAGGAAACATGAGGCTCCTTCCCAGCTCATCAGACTGAAGAGTAGCTTAGCCACCCGGCAGGAGGTGAGGGAGATCAGAGATGTTACACGAATGAATGTGCCTCCACTGGGAAGAAAGTGTCAGCAGTGAAGATCAGGATTTCCCTCAACACAGGCACTGGGGGTGTGGTGCAAGGCATCTAGGAAATGCATGTTTGATGGATAAATGAGTTTGCATTTATCTCTAATAAAACAAAATTTTGTTGCATGAGGGCCATCATTTCAAGTGGTATAGAACACTTTAGATTCTGGTTTTCTCATCTATGGTAAAAATCATCCCATTTTCATGTGATTGTTAGATCAACATAATCAATACACCATCAGTGTGCTTATTTGAGGTGCCAAAGGCTGAATAGTTTACAATGTAGGGTGGCAGGGTGGGGGTGTGGCTTAGTCCAGTCACTAGGGGTCAACCTGCCTTTTGGACTTCCCAGGTGGTGTAGCGGTAAAGAATCTGCCTGCCAATGCAGGAAATACAAGAGACTTAGGTTCAGTTGCTGGTTTGGGAAGATCCCCTGGAAGGAAACGGCAATCCACTCCAGTATTCTTGCCTGGAAGATTCCATGGACAAAGGAGACTTGCAGGCTACAGTCCATGGGTTCACAAAGAGTCAGAAATGATGAAATGACAGAACACACACAACCTTGCCTTTCAAGGTACCATCCCTTCATCAATTGTCACCACTACTCAACCAGTGGATGGTGGTCTTAGCTGTACTAACTCTCTGTGTACATCTCCACTGGTCAGATGCTTTGCCAACATCCAATTATACTATGAGATAGACAACAGTTTGGTGTAATAGAGAATATAGAGGTGAACTCACATTACTTATCTTTAGTTACTTGCCTTTAGTTTCTCTTCTTTTCTCAGTTATTTGTAAGGCCTCCTCAGACAACCATTTTGCCTTTTTGCATTTTTTTTTCTTGGGGATGGTCTTGATCACCGCCTCCTATACAATGTCATGAACCTCCATCCATAGTTCTTCAGGCACTCTGTCTAACAGATCTATTTCCCTTGAATCTATTTGTCACTTCCGCTGTATAATTGTAAGGGATTTGATTTGGGCCATACCTGAATGGTCCAGCTTTTTTCCCTACTTTCTTCAATTTAAGTCTGAATTTGACAATAAGGAGTTCATGATCTGAGCCACAGTCAGCTCCTAGTCTTCTTTTTGCTGATGGTATAGAGCTTCTCCATCTTTGGCTGCAAAGAATATAATCAGTCTGATTTCGGTGTTGACCATCTAATGATGTCCATGTGTAGAGTCTTCTCTTGTGTTGTTGGAAGAGGGTGTTTGCTATGACCAGTGCATTCTCTTGGCAAGATCCTATTAGCCCTTGCCCTGTTTCATTTTGCACTCCAAGGCCAGATTTGCCTGTTACTCCAGGTATCACTTGACTTCTTACTTTTGCATTCCAGTCCCCTGACAAATTTCTGAGAAATGAAGAGAAGCTAAAGGCAAAGGAGAAAAGGAAAGATATACCCATTTGAATGCAGAATTCCAAAGAATAGCAAGGAGAGATAAGAAAGCCTTCCTCAGTGATCAATATAAAGAAATAAAGAAAAAAATGGAATGGGAAAGACCAGAGATCTCTTCAAGAAAATTAGAGATACCAAGGGAACATTTCATGCAAAGATGGCACAACACAGGACAGAAGTGGTATGTACTTAAAAGAAGCAGATGGTATTAAGACAAGGTGACAAGAATACACAGAAGAACCATACAAAAAAGATCTGCATTACCCAGGTAACCATGATGGTGTGATCACTCACCTAGAGCCAGACATCCTGGAATGTGAAGTCAAGTGGGTCGTAGGAAGCATCACTATGAACAAAGCTAGTAGAGGTGATGGAATGCCAATTGAGCTATTTCAAATCCTAAAAGATGATGCTATGAAAGTGCTGCACTCAATATGACAGCAAATTTGGAAAACTCAGCAGTGGCTAACAGGACTGGAAAAAGTCAGTGTTCATTCCAACCCCAAAGAAGAGCAATGTCAAAGAATGTTCAAACTACTGCACAACTGCACTCATCTCACAGGTGAGTGAAGTAATGTTCAAAATTCTCCAAGCCAGGCTTCAGCAGTACATGAACCATGAACTTGCAGATTTTCAAGCTGGATTCAGAAAAGGCAGAGGAACCAAAGATCAAGTTGCCAACATCTGCTGGATCATGGAAAAAGCAAGAGAGTTCCAGAAAAACATCTATTTCTGCTTTATTGACTATGCCAAAGCCTTTGACTGTGTGGATCACAAAAAAGTGTGGAAAATTCTGAAAGAGATGGGAATACCAGACCACCTGACTTGCCTCTTGAGAAACCTGTATGCAGGTCAGGAAGCAACAGTTAGAACTGGACATGGAACAACAGACGGGTTCCAAATAGGAAAAGGAGTATGTCAAGGCTGTATATTGTCACCCTGCTTATTTAACTTATATGCTGCATTGGAGAAGGAAATGGCAACCCACTCCAGTGTTCTTGCCTGGAGAATCCCAGGGACGGGGGAGCTTGGTGGGTTGCCGTCTATGGGGTCGCATAGAGTTGGACACGACTGAAGCGACTTAGCAGCAGCAGCAGCAGGGTACATCATGTGAAATGCCAGGCTGGGTGAAGCACAAGCTGGAATCAAGATTGCTGGGAGAAGTATCAATAACCTCAGATATGCAGATGACACCACCATTAAGGCAGAAAGCAAAGAACTAAAGAACCTCTTGATGAAAGTGAAAGAGGAGAGTGAAAAAGTTGGCCTAAAGCTCAACATTCAGAAAACTAAGATCATAGCATCTAGTCCTATCACTTCATGGGAAATAGATGGGGAAATGGAAACAGTGAGAGACATTATTTTTTGGGGCTCCAAAATCACTGCAGATGGTGATTGCAGCCATGAAATTAAAAGACGCTTGCTTCTTGGTAGAAAAGCTATGACCAACCTAGATAGCAAATTAAAAAGCAGAGACATTACTTTGCCAATAAAGGTCTGTCTAGTCAAGGCTATGGTTTTTCCAGTGGTCATGTGAGAGTTGGACTATAAAGAAAGCTTTTTGCCGAAGAATTGATGTTTTTTAACTGTGGTGTTGGAAAAGACTCTTGAGAGTCCCTTGGACTGCAGGGAGATCAAACCAGTCAATCCTAAAGGAAATAAGCCTTGAATATTCCTTTGAAGGACTGATGTTGAAGCTGAAGCGCCAATACTTTGGCCACTGATGCAAAGAACTGACTCATTGGATAGGACCCTGATGCTGGGAAAGATTGAGGGCAGGAGGAGAAGGGGACAACAGAGGATGCGATGGTTTGATAGCATCACTGACTTGATGAACATGGGTTTGAGCAAGCTCAGGGAATTGGTGATGGACAGGGAAGCCTAGCATGCTGCAGTCCATGGGTCTCAAAGAGTTGGACACAACTGAGTGACTGAACTACCCATTACTTATTTAAATTAAAAAATCAAACATAGGTAACAAACCATCCACTTCTCATGAAAACAAAAGTTTATTTTAATCTCAAAAGTAGTCTAAAAAGACCTCATAAAATTTCAACCTACTTTTTCACTGTCAACAGACACTTGTTGGTAAATGTATTATATCTACATATACGTTTCTATGGGCTTCTCAGGTGGCGCTAGTGGTGAAGAACCTGCCTGCCAATGCAGGAGACACAAGAGATGCAAGTTGGATCCCTGGATTTGGGAACCTCTGAAGGAGGGCAATGGCAACCAACTTTCAGTATTCTTGATTGGAGAATCCCATGGACAGAGGAGCCTGAAGGTCTGTGGTCCACTGGGGTTGCAAAGAGCTGGATACTACTTAAGTGACTTAGCACTCATGCACTCATCAGCTGTTAAGGACACAGTTAGAAAGCAAACTTTAATTGCAGCCGTACTGACTTGCAAATACTCACTGTATTTCTTACACAGAGCACCCAATGTTTTCAAATGCTCCTTACTTATTCCATGCATCCCCCAAGCTTTGGCTTTTCACTCATTCCTCCCTCTGTAGAGGATGGCTTGGGACTGTGCTTAGAGGATGCACAGAGAACCCTGTCTGCAGGTGTTTGTATGGGAGGAAGGTGCAGTTAGGGCATTAGGGCAGGTGGTACAAATTATTGGCTTGATTTGATCATGTTGAGTATTGATCCACATCTGGCTTCATGTTTCTGATTTCAGCCTCTTCCTCTGGGTACAGCGTCTCCCACACCCCTTAAAACACAAACCTTCCCCCCCCCCACCCACCACCAGAACAGTCTCAGCAGCCCTGACTATTGACCATCTAATCTTAGTATGTAAGTCAATTGCAAACACTGAATACTGGTAAAGCTACATTTCCTTGATTGTTGTGTCTCTGTATAGATCCAAAATTCAATACATAAATTTCTATATGGTGGAAAGATCTGGGCCTAGGACCTGAAAATGGTGGGCTCCAGGCTCTTCTATGCTGTAATTCAGACCACATTGCAAAGTGGGTTGTAGCATGTTTTCTCATGAGGATCATGGCGATAATAAGTGCTCTCTGCCTAGTCAGGCATATTGTCAGAATTTAATGAGAGAATACATTCTAAAATGTTTTGACAATGATAAACTGCCGAGTTCAGATATTAATAAATATAATTTTCATGCTGGATGCAACCTTTTAAAACATGTAATTCAAGTCCAGCCTTCTAACCACAAAGATGAGAAAAGTCTAACACTATTAAGTTTTTCATAGCAAAAGAACTAGGTATTATAACTACGTATACTTCTCTGTGGGCTTCCCAGGTGGGGTCTCTGGGTTGGGAAGATCCTCTGGAGAAGGAAATGGCAACCCACTCCAGTATTCTTACCTGAAGAATCCCATGGACAGAAAAGCCTGGTACGCTGTAGTCCATGGGGTTGCATGTGGTCGGGCATGACTGAGCTCACACATACATACAACTCTAATACAGAGAAAGCAAAGACCCAGGCAAATTTCTCTATAGATGGGAATTCACAGCAGGAATGCTAGAGGCTAGCTTGGGTGAGAGAGACACACTCTGCATGAACTCTTAATTTTAGTCAGCCGTGCTGAGAACAGAAGTCACTACCAACTGGTTAGATATAAAATAAACTAATATTATGTGCTTGGCAGAGTAGAAAAGTCATGTGCTGCAGTAATAAAACTCAACATATTTGTCACCCCAAATAAAAAGGGCATAGTCTAAAGCTTGAGGTTTGCCAGGTTGGAGGGAGCAGAGAAGTTTCCTATTTGTTAATGTTCCCTTGAGGCAACTTTTAAATGACATGAGACATAGCCCTGCTGGGTTTTGGCATGTGAAGTTTATCCAGTGTCCCCTTGGCTGAGTTTTCCTCAGAATGTCCTTCTGAGTGTAAAGAAGAGTTCAGGGGTACAAGTAAAAGGACAGAAGCCACGAACTGTCTTGAGTTTTCTCTTCTTTTTCACTTCTCAAGGCCTAGGAAAGAACCTCACTGTTTGAGGTCTGTCTGGGGAACTCTGCTCACTGCTGTCTCCCAGAATCCCTACATCGTGGTGGAAAGTGACTTCCTGTTTTGCCTGTTCATCAGATGTAACCTCTGGATTCGGAATCTCAGTCTAGCCTCCCCCTCTTAAATTAAAATGAATGGCAAAATATTTAATTTATATCAAAATGATAATTTATAGAATACATTTGTACTCATCATCCAGTTTAAGAAATAAAATATTACAGACCCCTGAGTATCCTTCCTCCATTGCATTCTCCTCTGAATCCCAAAGGTGGCTACAGTTCTGAAACTGAGGTTATTATTTCGATACAGTTCATCATACTTTTACAACAAGTGTATTTATCCATATGATATTTGTTTATTTCTGAGTCTTTTGGTGCCGGGCCTTCCTTGCTTTGTGCGGGCTTTCTCTAGTTGCTGCGAGCTGAGGCTTCTCTTCATTCCCACGTGCAAGTTTCTCTTTGCAGTGGTTTCTCTTGTTGCAGAGCCTAGACTCTTAAATGCACGGGCTTCAGTGGTTGCAGCACGCAGTTCCAGTAGATGTGGCACTGGGCTTAGTTGCCCTGAGGCATGTGGGATCTTCCCAGACCAAGGATTGAACCCATGTCTCCTGCATCGGCAGGCAGATTCTTTGCCACTGAGCCACGAGGGAAGCCCCCACTCTTGCATCCTTTAAAATTTAGTCATTGTGCCTAATGTTCTAAAATCTAAAAATTCAGTTTTTCCCTTTTAATAACTATTTTTTTCCCAGATTCTGCTACCCCTCTTTTCAAATGTTCCTTTCCCTCAGTCATTTCATTTGTGTGGTTTCCTCATTCTTATTTGTTTTTCAAGCATATGTCTGTCCTTTCTTTTAATTCCTTTTACTCTATTATATTTTTATCTCTTTTGTCAACATACATTTCTGGCATGCTTTCTTTGATTATTTATTATTATTTTTTTCCATAAAATAACTTTCCATAAAAGAAATTTGAGCATGACTCTTTACTGCTGCTTTCTTATTGTGTGTTCTTACAATTTCAAGACATTATTATGTACTTGATATCTGTCCTAACTTTACTGCTCTGACATTCTTTCTGTTTTTTCTTACTGTGATCTCTCCATACTTCCTGAGTTCTTCTTCTGCTCATCTGCCACACTTTTATCTTGTCCTCCTTAATTTTTTGCCCTTATTATCTGTATCCTGCTCAGTTAGATTCTACTCCAAGCAGTTTTTCTTGATGTGGGATTTTTGTCCTGAAAAGTGAGATTCAGTATACTAATTTTGATAGTTTGTTGAGCCAAGACTGTTTTAGCACCGCCAGAACTTCCTGCTGTCTGCTTGCACTCACCCTTGAGTTGGATTCTGTAGCACATGCTTCCAGTTTCAGTGGCTGTTCTCATCTTTCCCCGCTGCGTTTACTGTTGGGAAGGCCTGAGAGTCTGGTCATCTGAAGCTCTGAGAATCCCTATTGCTTTCCCTCTGCTTCTCCTTAGACTGTTTTTGATTCCACAGGGATCCTGTAGCTGATATTACAGTGATGGTGGTTCATCCACACCTATTCATCTTTTGGAGTTCCTGAGGATACTGTATCGCGTAGTTTTGTTGTAGATGTTGTCTATAGGCCTTTGATTTTGCCATTCTATTTTCTGTGTCTGTTTTCATGGGAGGGGGGAGTGGATTTAAAAAAAAAAACAACAACTGTCTTGCTTCATCTTCTTTCTTCCCAGTGTCTTTCTCATTCTTTATGTATAATTATTTAACATCTTTCCATCATTCTGAGAACATGATTGCTTTCTTTTAGAAAGTAATTGCTTATTTTGAAAAATTCAAATGTACAGTAAATTTGAAGCTGAACACACCAAAAATAAAGTAACTGTCTGAGGTGATGGATGTGTGTTAGCTTGATTGTGGTAATCATTTCATAATGTATGGTGGTTTAGTTGCTAAGTCATGTCGGAGTCTTCTGAGCCTGTGGACTGTAGCCCTCTGTAACCAGTCTCCTCTGTCCATGAGATTTCCCAGGCAAGAATACTGGAGTGAGTTGCCATTTCCTTCTCCAGGGGATCTTCCTGACCTAGGGATCGAACCCGCATCTCCTGCATTACAGGCAGATTCTTTACTGTTGAGCCACCAAGGAAGTCTATTAAATCATCATATCGTGTACCTCAAATATATGCAATTTTTGTTTGTCAATTATACCTCAGTGAAGCTGAAAAAGGTAAGTATAATACAACAAACTCCTGTAGGACTTTTCCCCAGCTTTACCAATTGTTGCCACTTGCCCCTTGTATTTTATTACTCTGTCTACACACACACACACACACACACACACACACACACACACGTATACATATGCACAAGTGCACACATGTGTTTTTATTACTGCTTGTATTGTCTCTGCTGATCAATTTGAAAATACATTACAGTTATCATTCCTCTGTATTTCTTAAAATGTCAACCTCTTCTTCTGAGAAATAAGAAAATTCTCTTAGAAAAATACAGTACAATGATCAAATTCAGTACATTTAATGTTGAAACAATGTTGTTATCTAGCATACACACGTTTTGCCAGGTAGTTAAATAATAGCCTTAATTTTTCAAATTCAGAACCTAGTTCAAAATCTCTCATGGCATTCAGATATCAGGTCCCTTCAGCTCGGTTTAATCTAGCATAGATTCAGGATTCAGTCTTTATCACAACATGGGCATTTATTTTGAAGATGGAAGTCCAATTGTTTTGAAGGATATTCCTCAAGTTAAGATTTGTCTGACTGTTTTCACGTCTAAGTTATGCATTTTTATCGAAAGTATGATATCTGTTGTTTTGTCCCCCACTGTATCACATTGGGATGCACAATGTCAGTTTGTTTCATTATTGCTGATATTAATTTAATTGGTCAGTTAGTGATGTTCATTAATTTCTCCATTGTGTAGTTATGGTGTTCCCTTTTTTAGTTAATAATTTATCTGTGGGGAGATAAGGTAAGACATTGTAGATATTTTGTTCCCCTTTAAGCTTTCACTTCAGCATCTATTTGTGGTTTTAATGTGTATCAGTCATTTCCATGATGTCTGTAAAATAATATTTTATAGCTAAATCAGTCTTTTAATAGTTATTAACTGGCATTTTAATACACAGAAGAATTTTCCTTCTATCATCTTATCTCATTAGCAGTATGATCTTACAAATTTTTAAAGTTAAATTCGTTATAATCAACTGCTATCACTATTCATTTTAATGCTCAAATTGTCCCAGATTTGGCCGATGGGTGCCCCTTTAAGCTAATTCCTAAGTTCTTTTCTTTTTCATGTTTATATTGTTTTTGAGAACTTCTTTACTTTGTGGAACAAAAAAGGCATTCTTGGAATACTATATTCCAAGGATCTCTGGTTCTTGTTAGTAAAGGAAGATATTGGTAAACCAAGATCTAGGTACTTGCTATACTTATGGCTATTGCAGTGTCACTTATTTTTAAACATGTGTGTGTGTATGTGCAGAATAAGCTAGGAAATCTATTTATCTCTTTTTCTGTCTCTCTTTATGATCCTCTTTCTTCCTTTCTTTCCTCCTCATGTGGATACTTCTAATTCCAGTCCAAGCCACTTCAAGGTTATTCATTACTTTCCCCCATCCCTTATTTGTGGGGGCTTCCCCGATGGCTCAGTGGGTAAAGAATCCACCTGCAGTGCAGGAGACACAGGAGACATGGGTTCAATCCCTGGGTTGGGAAGATCCCCTGGAGGAGAAAATGGCAACCCACTCTAGTATTCTTGCCTGGAGAATCCCATGGACAGAGGAGCCTGACTGGTTACAGTCCATAGGATCGCAAAGAGTCAGTCACGACTGAGTGACTTAGCACACGCATTCCTTATTTGTGGCTCTTCTTTCTGACCGTGAGGACCGTGGCTCCAGCTCAGATGGCAAAGAATCCTCCTGCAATGCCGGAGACCTAGGTTTAATCTCTGGGTCAGGAAGATCCCCTGGAGGAGGAAATGGCTATCCACTTGAGTATTCTTGCCTGGGAAATCCATGGACAGAGGAGCCTGGAGGGCTAGAGTCCATAGGGCTGCAAAAGTTGAGTACGACTGGGTGACTGACACACACTCTGTTTACACTTTTGTTAAATTATATCACACACTTAAAGTAGTTTCAGAATACTTCTTTACCATCACTGTCAGCAACTTTACTAAATGGAATTCAGATTTTCTTTGTAGTTCGTCTTTACACTGAGTATATAATCAAATTGCCTTCTTTTTCCCTTCTTGTTCATGGCTAAATAGTATCTATCACATTTTCTTTTATCCATAGATGGACACTTAAGCTGTTTCTTCTATGTCTTGGCTATTATAAATAATGCTGCAGTGAACATGGGGGTGGATATATCTTTTTTGAGTTAGTGTTTCTGTTTCTTTTGCTAAATACACAGAAGTGAGATTATTGGCTCATATGGTAATTCTATATTTAATGTTTTAGTAGTTTCCATACCATTTCCCAAAATGGCTATACAAATTTAACTTTACCACCAATAGTTTACCAGGATTTCTTTTTCTCCATATCCTCACTGTTCTTGTTTTCTTTTTTTGTTTTCCAGAATATCCATCCTAACAGATGGGAGGTAACATCTCATTAGGGTTTTGATTTGTGTTTCCCTGATGATTAGTGATATTGAGTACCTTTCCATATGCCTATTTGCCATCTGTATGTCTTTGGAGCCATGTCTATTCATGTCCTTTGTCCATTTCCAATCAGGTTATTTATTTACTATTGTGTTGTATATATTTTGAATATTAACCCTTTGTTAGATATTTGCAGATATATTTTTTCCCTTTGTGTTGTTTGTTTCCTTTGCTGTGCAAAAGGTTTTTAGTTTGATGTGATCTCACTGTTTAATTTTAGTTTTTGTTGCCTGTCCTTTTGCTATTATACCAAAAAAATCATTGCTGAGAGACCAATGTCAAGTAGCTTTTTCCTATGTTTTCTCCTAGGAGGTTTATGGTTCCAGGTTTCATGTTTAAGTCTTTCATTTATGTCTTTCAGTATCTCTTGAGATGATTATATAATATTTATCCTTCATCCTGTTACTGTCATGTGTCACAATTTATTGATTTGTATATGTTGAACCATCCATGCGTCCAAGGGATGAATTCCACTTGGTCATGGAGTATATTCCTTTTAGTGTCTTGTTGAATTTAGTGTGCTAGTATTTTGTTGAGAGTTTTCTATCTGTTTCCATTGGAGTTACTAGCCTATAATTTTTTCTTGTGGTGTTCTTGTGGCTTTGGTAACAGGGTAATACTGGCTTCATAAAAAGAGTTTTGTAGTATACCCCCCTCCCTAATTTTGAGGAAGAATTTGAGAAAAAAAAGCATTAATTCTTTCTTTAGTGTTTGATAGAAATCACCAGTGAATCCATCTGGTCCAATGTGTTTGTTTGTTAAGAGATTCTTGATTACTGATTCAGTCCCCTTACTTGTTATTGATCTTTCTATTTCTTCATGATTTTCTGTTCATTCTATTTTTTCAGTCTTGGTAGGCTGCATGTTTTTATAAATTCACCCAAGTCTTCTAGTTATTCAATTTATCAACATGTATTTATTCAAATTTTTGTTATATCCTTTGCATAGCATCATTTTCTTTGGAATGTAATTACTTTACAATGCTGTGTTGGTTTCTCCTGTAAAATGAAGTGAATCAGCGATATGTGTACATATATCCCCTCCCTCTTGGCCCTCCTTCCCCGCACCATCCCAACTCTCTGCGTCACCACAGAACACTCCTTTGCTATCCTGCAGGTTCCCACTAGCTATCTATTTCACATGTAATAGTGTATATATGTCAACCCTGATCTCCCAATTCACCCCACCCCTCCTCCCCCGATGTCTACAGGTCTGTTCTCTACATCTGTGTCTCTATTCCTGCCCTTCAAAGAGGTTCATCACCATTTTTCTAGATTCCACATACATGTTTCAATACATGATATTTACTTTCCCCTTTCTGACTTATTTCACTCTATTTCACTCTGGGTCCATCCATGTCTCTACAAATGACCCTACTTTTTTCCTTTTTATGGCTGTTATTCCACTTATCATAAATATTATGTGTTCTTTGTCCATTTATCTTTTGACTGACATTTAGTTTGCTTCCATGCCCTGACTATTTATTGTAAGTAGTAAATACTGCTGTAATGATTGTTGGGGTGCATGGTCTTTTTGAATTGTAGTGTTCTTGGAATATATGCCCAGTAGTGGGATTGCTAGGTCATAAGGTAGTTCTCTTTTTAGGTTTTAAGGAACTTTCATACCATTCTCCATAGTGGCTTCAGTAATTTACATTTCCATCAATAGTGCGAGAGGGTTCCCTTTTCTCCATACCTCTCCAGCATTTATTGTTTGCAGATTTTTTGATGATGGCAATTCTGATCTGTGTGAGGTGATACTTTATTATAGTTTTAATTTGCATTTCTCTAATAATGAGTGATGTTGAACATCTTTTCATGAGTCTGTTGGCCATCTGTATGTCTTCTTTGCACAAATGTCTGTTTAGGTCTTCTGCCCATTTTTTGAATTGGGTTGCTTGGTTTTCTTGATATTGAGCTGCCGTGAGCTGTTTGTATATTTTGGAGGTTAATCCCTTGTCAGTTGCTTCATTTGCAAATATTTTCTCCCATTCTGAGGGTTATCTTTTTGTTTTGTGTATTGTTTCCTTGCTGTACATAAGCTTTTAAGTTTAATTAAGTTCTATTTATTTCTTTTTCTTTTCATTACTCTAGAAGGTGAGTCAAAAGGATCTTGCTGTGATTTATGTCAGAGTGTTCTTCCTATGTTTTCCTATAAGAGTTTTATAGTGTCTGGTCTTACACTTAGGCCTTTAATGCAAGTAGTTGTCCACTTTTCCCAGTATTGCTTATTGAAGAGGCCATCTTCTCCATTGTATATTCTTGCCTCCTTTGTCCTAGATTATGTGACCATAGGTGTGTGGGTTTATCTCTGGGCTTCCTATCTTGTTCCAATGGTCTACATTTCTGTTTTTATGCCAGTGCCATACTGTCTTGATGGCTGTAGCTTTGTAGTGTAGCTTGAAGTCAGGGAGCCTGATTCCTCCAGCTGTGTTTTTCTTTCTCGAGATTGCTTTTGCTATTCAAGGTCTTTTGCATTTCCATAAAAATTGCAAAACTTTTGTTCTAATTCTATGAAAAGTGCCATTGGTTATTTGATAGGGGTTGCACTAAATCTGTAGATTGCTTTGGATAGTATAGTCATTTTCACAATATTAATTCTTCTAACCCAAGAACATGGTGTATCTTTCCATCTGTTTCTGTCATTTTTAAATTTCTTTCATTGGTGTCTTATAGTTTTCTGAGTACAGGTCTTTTGCCTACATAGGTAGGTTTATTCCAACACTAATATGGTTCAAAAAACCCAGACTTTACAAAAAGAAATATTTAGAAAATTGTTATTCCCTCTTCATCTCCTTTATCTTGCTTACCCCCCTCCTTTGTCCCAGCATACACTTGTAATTTTTGATTTTCCTTCCTTTTGTTTCTTTTTGAAAAACAAAGTGTACATAAATGTATAGTTCTCCATCTTTTTCACAGAAGTCAGCACATTTTATATAACTTATACATTTTTATATTCTATACCATCTCTCCCCCACTTAACATGATAGAAAACAGATCTCTTTCTATAAGTTTACAGAGACCCATCTTATTCCTTTTTACACTCTGTGAATTTATCATATCTAATAGTTTCCTATATATGAGCAATTAGGATATTTCCACATTGCACAATTACAAGTAAGGTCATAACTTTATATATATGTATTTTTGTAGTGCTAGAAGTATGTATTCTGGGCAAGCTTCTGGAAGTATGATTACCATGTTAAAGTTTAGGTGCATATGTAGCTTTTTTTGATATTGTTACACTTACCTTCTAATAAAGCAACATTCTGCATTCTTGGCAGTAATGTGTTAGAATGTCCATTTTCCCTTACTCTAATCAATAGAATATTTTGTCAAACTTTTGAATTTTTTCTCTTTTGAGAAATATTCAGTGTAGTTTTAACTTTTCTTTTTTTATATGTGAGATTGGACATATTTTCATATGTTTATGAGCCACCTTTCAATAATTTTCAAATGATTGCTTACCTATTTGTTTTGTCTATTTCTTTCTATCAGGTTTCTGGGTCTTTCCCTTGATTTTGAGTTCTCTATTTATTAGGGACATTAGCTCTTTTCCTATTTTATGTGTTATAAATATTTTCCTCTGATTTCTATTTGGTTTTTGATATTGCTTGTGATATTTTATTAAACTCATGTGGAAATAAATTTTATCAGTATTTTCTTTTAGTGAATCTTGATTTTAAGCCATAGTTAGAAAGCTTTTTCCCATTTACTTTCTAGAAGGCAATGGCACCCCACTCCAATACTCTTGCCTGGAAAATCCCATGGACAGAGGAGCCTGGTAGGCTGCAGTCCATGAAGTCGCGAAGAGTCAGACACTACTGAGCGACTTCACTTTCACTTTTCACTTTCATGCATTGGAGAAGGAAATGGCAACCCACTCCAGTGTTCTTGCCTGGAGAATCCCAGGGACGGGGGAGCCTAGTAGGAGGCCGTCTATGGGGTCGCACAGAGTCGGACATGATTGAAACAACTTAGCAGCAGCAGCAGCAGCAGTGTGTGTATAGCTTAAATTTTTCAATATTAGATCTCTGATTTATTATAATTTACTTTTGTATATGATGTTGGATATTCATAATTTATCTTTTTACACACAGATATTCTGTTTAACCAAAGCAGTTTATTAAAAACTGTATCTGTGCTCATGATTTGAGATGTTACCTGTATTATATAGTCAATATCCATGTGTATTTGAGTCTGTTTCTGCAATTTCGTTTTGTTTTTTTTTTATGCATCATGAGTTTATTCATCTGGATCAAAAAAGATACAAGTTTTCTGAGCCTTCCGCAATCTCTACATAGAAATTTTACACAAGTGGCTGACAATAAAACAGTAATGCCTCCTTTGATCAATTACCTGAAAGTATCTAATCTTTTGCAAATTCTTTGCTATGGGAAATATGTATTAATCAGTTCAATTCGGTTCAGTCACTCAGTCGTGTCCAACTCTTTGTGAACCTAAAGACCACAATACGCCAGGCCTTCCCGTCCATCACCAAATCCCAGAGTTTACCATATTCATGTCCATTGAGTAAGTGATGCCATTTAACCATCTCATCCTCTGTCATCCCCTTCTCTTCCTGCCTTTAATCTTTCCCAGTATCAGGGTCTTTTCAAATGAGTCAGCTCTTCACATCAGGTGGCCAAAGTATTGGAGTTTCAGCTTCAACATCAGTCCTCCCAAAGAACACTCAGGACTGATCTCTTTTAGGATGGACTGGTTGGATCTCCTTGCAGTCCAAGGGACTCTCAAGAGTCTTCTCCAACACCACAGTTCAAAAACATCAATTCTTTGATGCTGAGCTTTCTTTATAGTTGAACTATCACATCCATGCATGACTACTGGAAAAAACATAGCCTTGACTAGATGGACCTTTGTTGGCAAAGTAATGTCTCTGCTTTTTAATATGCTGTCTAGGTTGGTCATAACTTTCCTTCCAAGGAGTAAGCGTCTTTTATTAAAAATTTTTATTTTTACTTTATTTTACTTTACAGTACTGTATTGGTTTTGCCATACATTGACATGAATCCACCATGGGTGTACATGCGTTCCCAAACATGAAACCCCCTCCCACCTGTTTCTGCAATTTCTATTCTGTTCGTCTTGTCTAAATATTCATGTATTAGCATCTTCTCTTATATTTATAGTATGTGTAATATCTCATGTCTTCTCCTCAGATAGCTTTTTTCCCAATATGTTTGTGATTATTTTTACATGCTTGTTTTTAAAATGTGAAGTTTCATATAAACTTGTTTAGTTCCATAAAAAGTCTTGTTGGTATTTTTCTTAGTATTAAGTTTATCAATTTAAGGCCATCTTGAATTCTAATTATTGTTAAATGACCATCACCTAGCATGTTGCCAGGACGATAACAGATATTTAACAAATACCTGTTGGATGGACAAATAAAGGAATAAACGAACACTTCTATCATTTACAGGTTTTATAGCTTGACTCAAATAGTCATGTCCTTGAATATGTTATATTTTAATTAAAAGTTAAAAAGTACTTTCTTGGGATAAAAGGCTCAGTCACAATGTTGACAAGTATATTTTTCTATCCTAAAAAGGTCTTTATGTATAATTATTAAAAAACAATCACTAACTAGCTCCTAAAGCAACTTTGAATATATTAAAAACAGCACCCTTTGTTCAAAAACTTTACTGTCATTTGATGGAAAATTATCATAATATCCTGACTTCTTTTAAAGGATACATTGCTTTGTTATTTAAATAAATACACAGATATATGATCTCTTTCATGTGACTAGTTCCCCTTCATGTTGTCCTGTGTTCAACACTCATAGTCGTACAGGGCTCTCCTATGTAATAGTGTTTAAACAGATTTAATAATGACATGAGCAATAATAAAAGTCTCATTTTCACCTGAAGATAACAAACTTAAACACTAGAAGTAGATACACTGTTCTGAGATTTTCTCTGTAAGAGTTTCCATTAGCTTGTCTATGCTCCTTCTTAAGATATAATTCCTTTATCTTTGTAAGAAAAGGTTGATTTACACCCCTTTTCTATGTGTACACACACATACAACTCCTTCCATTTGAAGAAATCCCAGTAGACTTTTTCGTCTCTTTGTACTTCTTTCTCTGCTGAAATGCAGCTGCCTTAGTTATGGAAGACAGCAGCCAACTGGCACAAAACAAAAAGTACAACATTTGGCAGAAAGGAAGTTTTGTTAATGACAACAACAATGTGAGTCAGTTTTCTTGTGAAAAACTGCATGACTAAATATTTGATGGAGAAATAGCAAACTTTTCTTCTAGTTATCTCTTAGCATAAAAAGTTAGTCCTTAGTATATATAATTTTTCAATATCAATGATAGTTGTTTTTAAACAAGAGCAGGGGAAACCACCCACCAACCAAAACTAAAGCTGTAAACATTGTTTGCCAAACATTTTTTGTGTTTATGAATGTAAACTACTGTTTTTTGCTGTGCCAGGTGAACAATTAAGGATTTCCCTAGATTTATGGGAAGTCTTCCTCACTTGCAATGTTTCTGGGTAGAGTTAAAAGTATCAGGTTTGAGAGCCAATGATTGGTGTAGCTTCTTGAGCATGTTTCTCTCTTGCATCATAAACTCCATGGAAATATAAGAAATCACAATACAGGTGTGCTCACCGATGCATTGTTTGGATATGCTCTCATGAGCATTCATAAAGCATCTAACTCAGCAAGGGACAGTCTTCCATAGTTGCCAGGGGCAGTGTTGTCAGACAGACCTGGCTCCTGGCTTGGCTCTGCTGAATTATTTTGATAAGTTAATAAGCTAACTTCTTTCAATGTTCATATTCTCATGAATAAAATTGGGATGTGGGCAAGATAAAAGCAATAAACCCATGTTGTGAGGATTAGAATAGGGGATGCTTAGCATTCCACTAGCCATTCTGTTCATTAAGTAATGCAGAACAGGAAGCCCTTCTCAGTCAGTTGTTTGTAAATGTGACCTGGGCAAAGTAGAGACAGTTACTGGAGGAATACCTTTGTTCCAAGTCTACATGTCATCTCAAATTCTACAGAACTATCAAGAGTCTAAAAATCTAGTATTCAGTTTTTTTAATTGTGTGGAGACAGTCACCTTGGAGAAGGAAATGGCAACCCACTCCAGTATTCTTGCCTGGAGAATCCCAGGGAGAGAGGAGCCTAGTAGGCTGCCATCTATGGGGTCGCACAGAGTCAGACACGACTGAAGCGACTTAGCAGTAGCAGGAGACAGTCACCAGAGGTTTGCAAGATATTTTAGGACAGTCATTCTGGTACCTCCCTTAAAAAAACAGAAGCCATTGATCTTGCTGTAAACATATCTTGTAGGATGTTTGTGGGACAGGAATAAAAGCACTGGGCGAATTCAGAGGTGTTAAGACTCAATAAAATTATAGCAAAAGTATTCACTGTTGATAAAGCCATTTTCCTCAGAGATAGCACTATCCAATAGAAAGTTCTGTGATAGTAGAAGGATTCTGTTTCTGAGTGGTCCAGTATGGCAGCCATGAATCACATGTGGCTATTGAGTACTTTATGTGTCCAGTCATATGGAGGAATTGAATTGTTAGTGTATTTAATGTTAGTTACTTTAAATAACCAAACTTGGCTGATGGCTATTGTATTGGCACAGCTTTATAGTGTCCAGGTCATAATTGGAAGTGTACATTATTCTGAAAGGAAAGCATCCTTTCAATCAACACTTTTGAAAGTTCAATGATGTGCACTGCACCCAAGATGACTTCCTATGAGGTAGCATTTGCGTATATCCACAGCAGAATTCCTGGGACATGGTTTGCCAGCACTGAGTAAGTATAGCCCTGTGAATTTGTTTTTTGGATGCACTGTAGTTCAGTAGGACTGAGCGCTCACCTGGCTGGGATAGCTTGGCTGCAAAACCTTCATTCTCCCCACCCCCACCTCCAAGTGCTGTTATAAACACTGGAAAAAAAAAATTGTGGACCATCTGTAGCTGCAGATGGGGATTTGTGGACGATGTACAAGTTGCAGTCATGGAATCAGCAGAGATGCCCAAAATATGTCATCCAAATTGACCAGTCAAAATGGTGAGGAGGACATTATCTTGTTTGGATACTCTGTCTCACAAACACTCTATGGTGAATAGGCCCCTCATGGGGTCACAGGCTCATTCCCTTTCCTCAATTCTCTGATAACACTACTGCTTTGACCTGCAGCAGTCTGGACTCACTCAGGGACAGTTTTACTGCACCACCATCTGAAGCACCACAAAAGGCATTGCTATTGGCATTTTCTACCATTTGATTTTTTTTCTGCACAAAATAGGTTGTGAGTAAGTGATCTTTTGACTTGTTTGAAACAGTAAGTACTGTGGGCAATGGATTATGTTGATTTTATTATGCTGGAGGAGTAATTTTTTAAAAATTTATCATCCTTGAGTTTTTCTTTCATGGGGTCTCTAACATACTCATTTTGCCATATCAAGCTTAAAAATCACATTGAAGTTAATACATTGAATTGTTTGAGTTTGCTGAGAAGGCCACAGTTAAATAGGCAGTTGTCAGTGTCAGACCACAAGGGCCATTTAAGGTAACTTGGTTTATTTGTGAAGCCAACAGTCCCTTTCTCTCAGCTCTAGAATTTTATGTGTCTCTAAGGTTTGATACATTCATATATTGCATTTGAAATGCACTGTAATCATATTGAACATGAGCCAGTTTAAACCTATGGATTTGGTAGAATGATCCAATAGAGAATGCCAATGTGGAGGAAAATAAACTAGAGCATAACTGGCCTGGGTCTTTATTGAGGATGTCGGCTTGAAGAGACTCTGATGGGGCATTGTAACTTGGAGAAAGATGTGGAATGTTTTGTAGGGCTTCAGCGGGAGGGGACTAGCAGAAGTTCAGCCAGTTTCTGGAATGCTTGGTTCAGGACAGTTCTCAGAGGAGATAGAATTTATTCTGTGGATGAGCAGTGATTACTGAGCAATTTGGATTTTATTGAGAGGGCTGGAGTGGCACAGTTAGGGGCTCAGCCCGTATACTAGAGGGTGGGGAGGAGTGACTGCCAGAGATGAGGAATGCAAGGACTGCCATGAAAAATCTGCAGCCCTTCAGCATCTCTCACAACAAATTATGCAATTCAGTAGTATAATAGTGCTGTCTTTCAAGAAAGGAAGGTTAGGCTAATGAATACTGTAGTTCCATGGTTTTTGGTGGGAATACATATTCTGAAGTAGGATGTGCAGCAGCTGAGACCATGCTAGGCAGGAACTCTTACCCCCGACTCCTGTCTCCAAGCAGAAGCTTGCTCAGGATCTGTGGATCCCTACTGGCTCCTCTCTGCCCTGGAGAAGGAGAAGAGCCTGGCTTGAAAGGTGGCTTGGGAGGAGAAGCAAAGAGCATGGCCCAGACCCTCCCAGGTCTGCACAGAGGGTGCAGTCCACTCAGCTCACACCACTTGGCAGTGCAGCTCTATGCTGTGCTTGTCCAACTGCCTGTACCCAGGGGTATGAGTCTGATTCAGGGGCACACCAGACAGCTTTACGGCTGAAAATCTCACTTGTGTTCTCTAGCACAATTTTACCAGTAAATGTTTTACGGTAAATGTTTTGATCTCCATCTGTCTGAATTATACATGTATTTTCCCTTTAGTTACAAACTCAGAAGGGGGAACAGGATGGTTTTATTACTGACCTCTCAAAGATAGGTCAACAGACCTAGGAATTCTTGGGATACATTTTATTTTATTAAAAAATATTTATTTATTTAAATTGGAGGCTAATTACTTTACAGTATTGTAGTGGTTTTTGCCATGCATCGACATGAATCAGTCATGGGCACACATGTGTTCCCATCCAGAACCCCCCTCCCACCTCCCTTCCCATCTCATCCCCCAGGGTCATCCCAGTGCACCAGCCCTGAGCACCCTGTCCCATGCATCAAACCTGGACCAGAGATCCTTTTCACATATGATAATATACACTTTTCAACGCTACCCTCTCAAATCATCCTACCCTCTCCTTCTCCCACAGAGTCCAAAAGACTGTTCTTTACATCTGTGTCTCTTTTGCTGTCTTGCTTATAGTGTCATCATTGCCATCTTTCTAAATTCCACATATATGCATTAGTATACTGTATTGGTGTTTTGCTTTCTGACTTACTTCACTCTGCATAATAGGCTCCAGTTTCATCCACCTTATTAGGACTAATTCAAATGCATTCTTTTTAATGGCTGAGTAATACTCCATTGTGTATGTGTACCACAGCTTTTTTATCCCTTCATCTGCCAATGGACATCTAGGTTGTTTCCATGTCCTGGCTATTGTAAACAGTGCTGTGATGAACATTGGGGTGTTCTCTTTCAATTCTGGTTTCCTTGGTGTGTATGTCCAGTAGTGGGATTGCTGGGTCATAAGGCAGTTCTGTTTCCAGTTTTTTAAGGAATCTCCACACTCTTCTCCATAGTGGCTGTACTAGTTTGCATTCTCACCAACAGTGTAAGAGGGTTCTTTTTTCTCCGCACCCTCTCCAACATTTATTGTTTGTAGACTTTTTGATAGCAGCCATTCTGACTGGCGTGAGATGGTGCCTCATTGTGGTTTTGATTTGCATTTCTCTGATAATGAGTGATGTTGACATCTTTTCATGTGTTTGTTAGCCATTTGTATTCTTCTTTGGATAAATGTCTGTTTAGTTCTTTGGTCCATTTTTTGATTGGGTCATTTATTTTTCTGGAATTGAGCTACAGGAGCTGCTTGTATATTTTTGAGATTAATTATTTGGCAGTTGCTTTGTAATTAACAAATAATCAATATCCATACTGTATAATATTTGTAAAGTGAAAGTGAAGTCACTCTGTCATGTCAGACTCTTTGCAACCCCATGGACTATAGCCTACTAACCTCCTCCGTCCATGGGATTTTCCAGGCAAGAATACTGGAGTGGGTTGCCATTTCCTTCTCCAGGGGATCTTCCTGACCCAAGGATCATGAGAAATGCTGGGCTGGAGGAAGCACAAGCTGGAATCAAGATTGCCGGGAGAAATATTAATAACTTCAGATATGCAGATGATACCACCCTTATGGTAGAAAGTGAAGAAGAACTAAAGAGCCTCTTGATGAAGGTGAAAGAGGAGAGTGAAAAAGTTGGCTTAAAGCTCAACATTCAGAAAACTAAGATCATGACATCTGGTTCCATCACTTCATGGCAAATAGATGAGGAAACAGTGGCTGACTTTATTTTTTGGGGCTCCAAAATCATTGCAGATGGTGACTGCAGCCATGAAATTAAAAGACACTCCTTGGAAGGAAAGTTATGACCAACCTAGATAGCATATTGAAAAGTAGAGACATTACTTTATCAACAAAGGTCCAACTAGTCAAGGCTCTGGTTTTTCCAGTAGTCATGTATGGATATGAGAGTTGGACTATAAAGAAAGCTGAATGCAGAAGAATTGATACTTTTGAACTGTGGTGTTGGAGAAGACTCTTGAGAGTCCCTTGAGATACAACCAGTCCATTCTAAAGAATATCAGTCCTGGGTGTTCATTGGAAGGACTGATGCTGAAGCTGAAACTCCAGTACTTTGGCCACCTCATGCGAAGAGCTGACTCATTGGAAAAGACTCTGATGCTGGGAGGGATTGGAGGCAGGAGGGGAAGGGGACGACAGAGGATGAGATGGCTGGATGGCATCACTGACTCAATGGACATGAATTTGGGTGAACTGGAGTTGGTGATGGACAGGGAGGCCTGGCATGCTGCAATTCATGGGGTTGCAAAGAATCAGACACGACTGAGTGACTGAACTGAGCTGAAGTTGCTTCATTTGCTATTATTTTCTCTCATTCTGAAGGCTTTTCTTTCACCTTGCTTATAGTTTCCTTTATTGTGCAAAAGCTTTTAAGTTTAATTAGGTCCCATTTGTTTATTTTTGCTTTTATTTCCATTACTCTGGGAGGTAGGTCATAGAGGATCCTGCTGTGATTTATGTCAGAGTATTTTGCCTATGTTTTCCTCTAAGAGTTTTATAGTTTCTGGTCTTACATATAGATCTTTAATCCATATGGAGTTTATTTTTGTGTATGGTGTTAGAAAGTGTTCTAGTTTCATTCTTTTACAAGTGGTTGACCAGTTTTCCCAGCACCACTTGTTAAAGAGATTGTTGTTTCTCCATTGTATATGTTTGCCTCCTTTGTCAAAGATAAGATGCCCATAGGTGCATCGATTTATCTCTGGGCTTTCTATTTTGTCCCATTGATATATATTTCTGATTTTGTGCCAGTACCATACTGTCTTGATGACTGTAGCTTTGTAGTATAGTCTGAAGTCAGGCAGGTTGATTCCTCTAGTTCCATTCTTCGTTCTCAAGATTGCTTTGGCTATTCGAGGTTTTATGTATTTCCACAGAAATTATAAAATTATTTGTTCTAGTTCTCTGAAAAATACTGTTGGTAGCTTGATAGGGATTGCATTGAATCTCTAGATTGCCTTGAGTAGTATACTCATTTTCACTATATTGATTCTTCTGATCCATGAACATGGTATATTTCTCCATCTATTTGTGTCATCTTTGATTTCTTTTGTCAGTGTTTTATAGTTTTCTATATATAGGTCTTTTGTTTCTTTAGGTAGATTTATTCCTAAGTATTTTAGTCTTTTGTTGCAATGGTGAATGAAATTGTTTCCTTAAATGCAAGGGATTTCTGTGTATTAATTTTATATTCTTCAGATAAATTTTAAATAATACTGTTGTGCTGTGCTTAGTTGCTCAGTCATGTCTGACTCTTTGTGACCCCAGGCTCCTCTGTCCATGGGGATTCTCCAGGCAAGAGTACTGGAGTGTGCTGCCAAGCTCTTCTCCAGGGGATCTTCCCAACCACATTGCAGGCAGATTCTTTACTCTCTCAGCCACCAGGGAGGCCCAAATAGTACTGTTAGTACATGGAAAAAATATATGGTTGTTATCTGGGCTACTTTCTGAATTAATTTCAATTGAATAATAACAATATTAATAATGATAATCAGTGTTATTCATTAAACACTTAACATGTGCCAAACAATGGCCTACTCACTTTTTGTATGTTACTTCAATTCTTACAACAAATGTATTATGTATACATGATGATTGATTCCAATTGTCGTTTTTTTTTTCAGGTAAAGAAGCTGAGGTTTAGAGAGGTTGGGTAGCTTACTCAGGGTCTTGCTGCTATGGGTGGTCATTAATGCCACACTGTTTCTCATATGTCTGAATGCTGCTTCTGTCTCCTTATGTTGGTTCAACTCACACCCTCAATGTTTCCTGGTGACTTATACACAAGGCCACTCTAGGGTATGGACTTGAAACTGCCTTCACCTTCCTTCTGACTTCCTAACACTTTCTTTGGCTTTTATTTTTCTCTGGTTCCATATCCTGAGTTGGATAGATGCCTCTGATCCCATTCTATTTTGGTGACCCTCTGAATTCTCCTTATCATGTTTTAATACCTTGGCTTTCCCATGCAGTATTTTACTTTGCTCATGTCCTTGGCGCTGTGGTCCCAGTTACCTTGGTTGTAAATATCAGGTGCAATTTTAGTTCTTTAGAACTTAGTCTCTTTCTCTCTTCCCACCAGAAGAGACAGACATTGAAGGAGGAGACTTAGATAGTAAATCTTATATATTCAGTGTTCAAAACAGCTATGTGATCTATGATCCTGTGATCCTCTGAAACAGCCTTTCAGTTTTTGCTTTACTACTCAGGGATGCCTTTTTGCCTTTTGGAGAGAAGTGCCTAGATGATCACAAGTTGCTGTCAACACACCCGAAGAAGTCATCTAGGTGAGGCTGAGATATCTGAGCACAGAGTCAGGTTCTGGGAGAACACAGAGGACACCAAACACCCACGTCAAGGTGTAAGCAGGTTAGACACTGTGTTGGTGGATCCCCTAGAGAAACCTGCTTCACGTGGTATTGATAAATATGAGACAAAGCTTTGGAAAATGTGAAATCAAAGTCAGCAGGGGCACATGAAGCGGAGAAGATTTGGGGAGATGGGGAGGCCCAAAGACTCTTGAGATCTGAGGTCCACTTTGTCTTGAAGTCACGGCCCTCTCCCTACCCAGTCTTGACAACTTAGGTACTAGGACTAGGATTCACTGTGAATTTTAATCCATTTTGTTCATCTGGGCAAGCAATGAAAATCTATCAAGTCTTCATCAGGTGCACAGCACTTGCAGGGAGTAGACCATACACTAGTGAACAGACTTTATATAGCAGTGAGGGAATTAGGGAGATTAGAGGTTGTTGTGGGAAGGGCTGGAATTGTAGGGCCCTGCTGGGACACCAAGGAGGAAGGGACATCCAAACAACTGTCCTTGAGAGGTCAAGGAGAGCTTCCTGTCTTGAGGTAGTGTTGTCCAGTCTTGGATTTGCAGGATAAGTAGGAGTCAGCTAAGTTTGGGGAGAGGAGTAAGAGTATTGGAGGCAACATACATGAGAACCCAAAGGGTAAGAGAGAGCATAGGATGCTGTCCAAGGATGTTCATAGAGTGTGGTGTGGTGGATGTTGGGAAGTGACCCTGAGAGAAGGACAGCAAAAAGCTCATGTCCGGGGTTCTGGAAGCCACTGAAGGATTTTGAGCAGGAGAGAGATCTGGTCCAGAGTTTATTTTAGAGAGATTGCTGTGGCTGCTCTGAGAGCAAAGTGGAGAAATGTAAGTTCAGACACTGGCAAAACCAGGGTACAGGCTGTGGAAAAGTCAAGGTGAGGTGTGATAAAGTGCTTTGAATTGGCATAGTATTAATAGCTGTGAGGCTATAGCAGTGGATGGACTACAGGAAGATTTAGAAGGTAAGATCTGTAGGAGTCCATTGTTTGTTGGTGCAGGAGTTGAAGGTAAGGGCTAAGAAGGCATTAAGGATGATTTCTAGGGTGGTGCCTGGGTGTTTCCAGTGACAGAGAGCGTGGGAGGAGAATCGGGCTGCAGGGGCCTTTGATGACTGTAGGTACCGCCTGGGCCGTGCTGAGTGTGAGGTGCCTGTGAGATTAGCAAATGGACCTGTGCAATAAGCAGGTGGTGAAGTCTGAAAGGTTGGCCTGGCTGGAGAAAGGGTTGTACCATCCTGAGTATGCAGCTATCAGCTGAGGTCACAGGAGTGGATAAGATGGACAGCTAGTATGTTTCTGGAGGGATAAGATAATTTTTAGTGCCTTTAGTAATGAAAAGTGATAGTCACTGTTTGAAGAAAACTTCAAAGTTTTCTGTGCTTTACTATGAACAGAAGATCTCTAAACTCATTGATTTATGCAGCTTCAAAAAGATCAGTCTATCCGTCGATTTCTTTCATTGCCTGTGGATTACTGAGGTCTTGTTTATCATTTGAATACTTTGAACATGCCTATTCCAATAAAAGGGCTTCCCTGGTGGTTCAGATGGTAAAGAATCTTCATGCAATGCAGGAGACCCAGGTTTGAGCCCTGAGTCGGTAAGATCCCCTGAAGGGAACGACTGCCCACTCTAGTAAGCTGGCCTGGAGAATCCCACAGATAGAGGAGCTGATGGGCTACAGTCCATGAAATCGCAAAGAGTCAGACATGACTGAGCGACTGAGCATGCACATGTGAATTACAGGAAGAAGGGCCCCTTTCAATCGTGAGATAAACTAAAAGCTGCTGTGAATAAACTTTATGTTTTATCATAAGACAATGATGATTAAGTATTTATTGGCTCCACCATGGGTGCTGACGTAAGAGCACTTAGCAGGAAGTATGCTTCTTGCTCTTTAGCAATCAGTCTTCAAAAGTATATCTGTTGTCGAAACTCACAATGCAGATTTATCAGCAAGAAGACAGAAAAGCATGTGGGAGGGCCATATTTCTCCCTGTCTACCCTCTCGGACATCCCAGAGGCTGGCCTTACCCCAGCAGTCAAATGTGTTTCTGAACAACAGACAACATGCAGTGGTGTATGCTGGTAAAAGTTAAACAACCGACTTTCTGGGAAAAGAAAAAGAGATAAAAACAAATATCATATATTAATGAATGTATTTGGAATCTAGAAAAATGCTACAGATAAACGTAGTTCCAGGGTGGGAACAGGGATGCAAATGTAGAGGCCAGATTTATTGGCAAAGGGGAGGGTGGGATGAATTGGCAGATTAAGATTGGCATGTATACACTACCTGGCTTCCCAGGTGGTCTGAGTGGTAAAGAACCTGCCTGCCAGTGCAGGAGACATAAGAGATGTGGGTTTGATCCCTGGGTCAGGAAGATCTCCTGGAAGAGGAAATACACCCCAGTATTGTTGCCTAGAGAATCACATGGACAGAGGAGCCTGGTGGGCTGCAGTCCATAGGGTCACAAAGAGTTGGACTCGACTGAAGCAACTTAGCACGCACACACATATACACTGTCATGTGTAAAATAGATGGCTAGTGGGAACCTGTGGTATCGCACAGGGAGCTCAGTTCAGTGCTCGGTGATGACCTAGAGGGGTGGGATTAAAATAAAAAATAACCCAGCAACAACAAAACACACACAAATCCTGGTTTATAGCATTGCTGATTTCTTTGCTATCAATATTCCTATGTTGGTTGATTTCAGGATTTCAGCCTGACCTCTCTCACCACAGAGCTGGGAAGAGACATGTAAAATTAGCACCTGCCAGCTGGTGGGGGCCGGCTACGCACCCTTTTCACATTTCTGGAGACATTTTAGTCAACTTCAGCCTGGCATAGGATATTTTGTAAGAGGTGTTATATTTTGTTATAATTTTGACAAAAAGCATATTTTATCTTGTTTGCTCCCAAATATGTTGGGAGTAGTTCCCAGCCAGGTGGAAGGTCTTAGATTGGCCAAAAAGTTTTTTTGTAAGATGTTACAGAAAAAAATGCAAACAAACTTTCTGGCCAACTCAATACTTCCAAGGGAACGTATGTGAAATCAAGGAGAAAAGGAGTTGTGGAAGGAAGCAGGTTGAAAGAGGAGAGATTAATTATCAAGATCAAGAGGTAGAAGACCATATGGAAAGGAATATGAAAAAGAATATATATATATATGTATGTATAACTGAGTCACTTTGCTGTATAGTAATAAGTAACACAATATTGTAATCAAACTATACTTTGATTAAAAAAAGAAAAAGGGGCAGGAGCATGCTACAGTTTTCCCCTTGGTTTTGTTCACAGTGCCTTGCATTGCACCAGAAGGGGAGTGGGTGGGTGCTGGGTCTTGCCCCTCTTACTGGTGGGTTAACTTCTGTGAGGCTGGAGGAACACTGGTGTGGCTGTTAGAGCCGCATTCTCAGTATGTTGTTACATGTAGTGTCAAGAATGCAAGGTGTTTGCCCAAACTGCTACTTAACTAAAAAGTATCAAGGCCTCAACTATCAGTGTCAGTGTTTCTGTGGATGTTTTATTATTTTTTTAAATTGAGGTATAAATGACAACTGTTGGTATTCTTTAAGTCTTCAGGTTTTGACTTTCAAAATCTTGAGTTAACTAGAATTCTCAATCAAACTTTCCCTTCCTGGATATTGAAGTTTGGAATTATTTATGTGTATGCTCAGTTGTGTCTGGCTCTCTGCAACCCCATGGACTGTAGCCCACTAGGCTCCTCTGTCCATGAAATTCTCCAGGCAAGAATACTGGAGTGGGTTGCCATTCTCTTCTCCAGGGATCTTCTTGGCCCAAGGATCAAACTCAGGTCTCCCACATGGCAGGTGGATTCTTTACTATCTGAGTTACAGGGAGCCTTTGGAATCATGTGATTAACTACAAAACATGCCAAGCCAATCCACATGCCCCCTAAAAGAAAACAAAGCAAAATCGATTTCAATTTAAAGGATATTCAGGAATTAACTTTTAATTCTTATAATTAAGTTAAAAATCCCCCCAAAGCTTTGATTTAAAGTCTACCAAATAAACAGTCAGAGGAACTGAGTGGCTTCCTAGAACTAGCTTTGATTTAAGATAATATTGAGAACTTTACATTCATATTCTTCAAGCAGCAATCCACATAAGGCTCTACTAAGACCATCTGGCTACAGATGATAAAAACATTTTTTAAACAAACAAATTCCAAAGGAAACTTTTTTTGTCAGTGCAATCTCAAATATACAGAAAGATAAGAAAGAAAATGGTTGTTTGCTTTGTTTAGTGAAAGATTCTTCGTGCCTGGATAGTCTATGTATTATTGTTTCTTAAAATATTATATTCTCTTTTACAACCTAAGTTTCCTAGGTAAGCGCTCTTCCCTGTGAAAGGTTTGTGCATTGAATCATAAGAGTCTGTTTAAACACATGTGAATTTCTGTGTGTTTAAATATAATACTCAGATAGATGCAAAACATAAGTATGCTCAGGGGCCCTAGTTAAGAATTGATTAAACAACATACTGGAGAGGAGTGTGTGAGGTTTTCCCTCTGCCTCCTCTCTGCTCTCCTCCTCTGTCTCTCTCTCTCCCTACTATTCTTTCTCCCCACACCTCTCACCCTTACCACTGGTCCTGCCCTGCCCACTAAAGCCTCTGCACCTTCCTGCTTGTAATTTGTCGCTAATCAGCTGTCACTGTCATAGCCATGATGAGAGGTTCTTCTCTGGCTGAGGGTAATGGCCTTAAAAGTCACAGAGTCAATGTCAATGGGATCGCTCCAATTCAATCACTGAGCTGAATGAGGGATGGCACCTGCTGACATTAGCACTCATTTTGAGCTCAAGCATCTGGGCCCCAGTAAATAACCATCAGTGGGTGGGTCTGGGGGACAGGTCATTAGCCCCACGAAAAATAAATATCGCTTCCCTTGATGGCTGCGAGTAATTTAGCTCAGACGAGGAAATTTCACCCTAGATTAAGTATGATGAGCCAATATCAGTCAGAGGAGGCCAAACAGTGAGAGCTTGATGAGATAGAGGGAAATTTATATTCAGCTGGCTGCATGTGAGATGAGCTCAAAGAAACGACTTACCCTTCCAGCCCATCTTCCTGTGCCTGCTGGGTGGTGGGTTTAGCTTATTGCCTGCCTTTCTTGTTTGATTTGTTGGGGGGTGTTTGAAGTAGAGATTTGAGGCTGCAGGAAGAAGCCAGGATTCAAATTTTTCCCCACTTTGCGTTTGTGAATTTTGTCCTCTAGCACGTAATGTCACAGCTTAGCCCTTGTGCCAGCACTTGGCTGGTGGAAGGGCTTTGCCGTGCCCGCCGGCTCTTACACACAGACCTCCCCTCCTGAGAGAGCAGACTCCGCTTTAATTGTTTTGGACGCCCTGGAGGCTCCTTTCCAACCCGAGTAAATAAGCCAGAGAGGGAGGTAAAGTGGGACTAGGTCCCTCCTTTTTTGATTCTTGGGAAGGAAGAACTCCCACCCTCAATTCACAAGAACATCTTTTTTATTTGTCCCACTGATGTGATCCATCAAATCCAGAAGGATTATTAATAGAAGGTCCTTATTAGAAGCAGTTTAGCTTACTTTAGAATCATATTTTATATCTGTAGGGATCTGCCCTCGGCCCACCCTCTCCCTCATGGAACTAGATGTATCTGAAAGCTGGGTGGATCAGGTTCCCAAGCAGTCTCTTACATTAGAAACTGGAGAGGATGTTATTTCTTTCACTGACCCCTTTGATAACAGAGGGCTTCCCATGTGGCTCAGATAGTAAAGAATCTGCCTGCACTGCAGGAGACCTGGGTTTGATCCCTGAGTTGGGAAGATCCCCTGGAGAAGGGAATAGCTACCCACTTCAGTATTCTTGCCTGGTAAATCCCATGAACAGAGGAGCCTGGCGGGCTATATATAGTCCATGGGTTATAGTCAGAAATGACTGAGCGGCTAACACTTTCACTTTCTTTTGATAACAGACCTCAGAAGGGCTTTCAATAGCCATATATATCAGTTATTAAACCAATTTCTAAGTCATGCATACTTCATAATTAACCAAAAATCCCATAGCATTTTTTTAAAAGCAAGGTTTTGTTCCATGACTTGGATATGTGAATTTTGTTTTTATAGTTCTGGAAACAGTTTCATTGCAGACAAATGGGTCATGGAGGCAACAGTCATGGAAACGTGGAGGATGGTGAAGCATGGGTGCATGGATAAGTGGAAGGGAGATACTGGATAGATTCAGGGGGTGTAGGATCTGAGATTTCTGTGAAAGCTCTCACTCTTATAAGAGCTCAATAAATACTTCTTGACTGAATTCATAAACACCTGCTGAGATAACTAATCGCCTCTCATAGAGGAGCTCCTGGTGCCTCTCGTATTCTGAGGAATGATCACAATTGTAAATATAAAGATATTTGGGTATTTATTTGTTCTTGACCTACAATGAGTGCTCAATGATGAATGAAGGTTAAACATTTGTCTCCCTTTGCAGGAGGCAAAGATTCAGTCCCTATGTGGAGAATATTCTCCTGGAGGAGGAAATGGCGACCCACTCCAGTTTTCCTGCCTAGAGAATCCCATGGACAGAGCAGCCTGGTGGGCTGCAATCCATGGGGTCACAAAAGTTGGACACAACTGAGCAACTGAGCACAGATACATGCCCCTTACAGACTGTAAAGTCCATCAGAGCAAAGCCTATGGACTGTCTTGAGCCACTGTATTCCTGAGCAGAGCTCAAGGTATTCCATGCAGTAGGTGCTCAATAAATATTTGACAGGTGAATAAATTTTTTTGAGCACTTCTTATGTCAGGAACTACATGAGGGACTAAAATGTATGGTATATATAAGACGGAGTTTGTTATTTCATTGCAGAAAAAAGATCTATATATATAAGAAGTTGAAAAAAGAAGCATGTGCCATATGCAGATGTCTTCTATGAGATAATCTGATGTTGCTTCTGTTTTTACCAAAATGTGGAATGAATTAAAGAAGGAAATACCATGGTACAATGAAGGCTTTTGAAGAATTCCTATAGGAAGGAAAATGTACTCCTTGATCTATAGAAATTCAAGTACAGTGATTTTATGTTGGTTCTTGCTAGGCAAATGCCCCCAGGATATATTCTTGTTGAACATGCAAGACTTAAAGCTCTCCTACCCCTTTAGCTGGTAGACATTTTTCAAAGTGAGTTGTGAGATTCCCAACTTTGTGATATATGTTGAGAAGGTATTTTATCAATTGTACAGATGAGAGAAGCAGAGGGATAAAGAGACTTACTCAATATCTCAGATAAAGCCGAAATAGATCCCAAGTCTTTATCACTAAACAAGTAAGGGGATAAGAGGGGCAGCCTGAGTATTAAAGTCTTTAATTTATCCACATAGTACAATATTATCGTCATCCTCAGTAAAAGACCCTCATGGACAGAAATACAAAATGAAATTTATAAATAATTCTTTTATTATGGGTTTTATTATAGATACTTTTGTATACTTCTAACAGAAAAACAACTACTTATGGTCCAATACTTCTGGGAACTACAGGGGATAAACTTTTCTGAGTCAGGTTATTTTAATATACTAGGTATGCTCATGGCAAGCTAAGCAAAGAGATAATTTAAACAATTACTCCCATGATCCCTATTTCAGTGATCTGAAATCAAAGAAAATTTCTTTTGTGGAGACTCTTTGGTATAAACAGATTAAGTTAATCAGGTCACTTTCATTTTTACTTTTGAGGGAAATTAGATAACTGATTCTATACTTTCATCATTTTGCAGACTAAACAATTTTTAGAGTTGGTGTTTTTAAAATGTTAGTGTTAGTGTTAGTCGCTCAGTCATGCCCGACTCTTTGCGACCCCATGGACTGCAGCCCACCAGGCTCCTCTGTCCATGAGATTTTCCAGGCAAGGATACTGGAGTGGGGTGCCATTTCCTTCTCCAGGGGGTCTTCCCAACCCAGGGATCGAACCTGGGTCTCCTGCACTGCAGGCATGGTTCAATTAAATTAAAAAAATATACTAATTTTAGGAATTAGATTATTTCCTTGTTATTGGACAGAATATTTCCATGATGAAAATTCTCACCAGCAATATTTGTGTTATAAATGTTTATCTTATCTTGTGCTAATATTTCAGAAGATGTATTTGCATTGATTCGTATATTTTATATATCAAAGTAGGAATTGTTTTAGAATCAGATGCTGCTGTTTTTGTGACTAGCAGATAGTTTTCTCTGGTTGTTCTCTCTCATTCTAAGAAACTACATTAAAAATATTGCTGTCTTTCTGTGTATTACTGTGCCCTGAAGTGAAATCTATAAAGGTCCAGGGATTTAATTTCTTTAATATTTATATCTGGCTTTTAATACTCTGTATAACCACAACATGGTTTCGCCTCACTTGGTAGCTGAAAGGTGATTTTTCCCACTTGGTTTTCTTATTTTGAGGTTTTGTTGCTAAAGGTGAAAGGTGGTAGAGCCAAAGGTTTAAGGCTGTTGACAGGTGTACATGCAAAATTTGTGACGCAGATTTGGTTGCTTTGGTATCTAGGCCAGTGTTGTAGCTAAAACAGTCTTATGCTGGTCACTTGTTTGAATGAATTGAAGTATCCAGTGTGCATGGGAGTGTGTGTGTGTGTGTGTGTATGTGTGTGTGTGTGTGTGTGTGGTGGACAGAGAGAAGAGGAATGGAAAATTAATGGCCTTTTCTTCAAGTTTTGAGCATTTCCACCAACCTTCCTCATTGTTGCCATATTCCTCCCACTTTCACCTGGGAGAGCAAGATTTGGGAGTGGGTGAAAAAAATAAGGAAAAGAAGAAAAGAAAGAAAAAGGCAGACTAGTGAAAGAAGAAAAAGTGTAATTAAGCATAAATATATGATAAAAAAAAAAAAAAGCCCAATGACAAACCAACTGGTGCAAAGGCTTCTATAGAGAATAGGATTATCCTGTGCTAGAAATCAAGGAGCTGAAGGGTAAGCACTTTATGGACATCATTCTATCTAATCTTACAATGATGATTTATTATTTACATATTATAAATGAGAAAAGTAAGGCTCAATGAAGTTATAGAAATTTCCTAAGCTCACACTGTAATAAAAGTTCATGTCACACTTGGAACCCGAGTCTCTCTGATTTAAAACCCCTGCTTTTAACCACTGCATTTCGGAAGTGCTTGTTCAGTTGAACTGAATGTATAGAGATGCAGATTTTGTTTTAGGCTATGTGGTGTGTGTGGCCAGCAATGCAGAGCATGGGTGGAATAGGCGTGTCAGAATGACTTTGGAGAATAACTGTTTTAGGCCTCATCACTGGAAGGAGAGACAGGTGTTTTTTGGTTTTGGTTTCTCAGAAAAAGTAGAATGTATTGTGTTTTGAGAATTTGGCAGAAAAGTTCGTGCAAATGGTGACTGTCATGATTTCAAACCGTATGAAGGCACACCATCATGATGGAGGTAAAGACCTTTTCCTTTAGTTTTAGGTAATAAGGGACTTCCATTCTCCTTCTTTTTAAGGAAATGCACACTCTTTTTCTAAAGCCCCTCATTGAAGGCTGAGAATTCAATAGAGCTGTGTTCTGGAGAGCCTACTAACATGTGACCACCACTAAATTATTTAGAAGTTTTGGATTATCCATGCTTCTTGGGCTGTGCTTTGCTGGAGCAGCCGTGAAGAGATACTCCACGCCAAGGTAAGAGAAACCCAAGTAAGATGGTAAGTGTTGCAAGAGGGCATCAGAGGGCAGACACACTGAAACCATACTCACAGAAAACTAGTCAATCTAATCACACTAGGACCACAGCCTTGTCTAACTCAATGAAACCAAGCCATGCCAGCGGGGCAACCCAATACAGGCAGGTCATGGTGGAGAGGCCTGACAGAATGTGGTCCACTGGAGAAGGGAATGGCAAGCCACTTCAGTATTCTTGCCTTGAGAACCCCATGAACAGTGTGAAAAGGCAAAATGATAGGATACCAAAAGAGGAACTCCCCAGGTCATTAGGTGCCCAATATGCTACTGGAGATCAGTGGAGAAATAACTCCAGAAAGAATGAAGGGATGGAGCCAAAGCAAAAACAATACCTAGTTGTGGATGTGACTGGTGATAGAAGCAAGGTCTGATGCTGTAAACAGCAATATTGCATAGGAACCTGGAATGTCAAGTCCATAAATCAAGGCAAATTAGAAGTGGTCAAACAAGAGATGGCAAGGGTGAACATCGACATTCTAGGAATCAGCGAACTAAAATGGACTGGAATGGGTGAATTTAACTCAGATGACCATTACATCTACTACTGAGGGCAGGAATCCCTCAGAAGAAATGGAGTAGCCATCATGGTCAACAAAAGAGTCCAAAATGCAGTACTTGGATGCAATCTCAAAAACGACAGAATGATCTCTGTTTGTCTCCAAGGCAAACCATTCAATATCACAGTTATCCAAGTCTATGCCCCAACCAGTAACGCTGAAGAAACTGAAGTTGAACGGTTTTATGAAGACCTACAAGATCTTTTAGAACTAACACCCAAAAAAGATGTCCTTTTCATTATAGGGGACTGGAATGCAAAAGTAGGAAGTCAAGAAACACCTCGAGTAACAGGCAAATTTGGCATTGGAATGCGGAATGAAGCAGGGCAAAGACTAATAGAGTTTTGCCAAAAAAATGCACTGATCATAGCAAACACCCTCTTCCAACAACACAAGAGAAGACTCTACACATGGACATCACCAGATGGTCAACACCGAAATCAGATTGATTATATTCTTTGCAGCCAAAGATGGAGAGGCTCTATACAGTCAACAAAAACAAGACTGGGAGCTGACTGTGACTCAGATCATGAACTCCTTATTGTCTGATTCAGACTTAAATTGAAGAAAGTAAGGAAAACCGCTAGACCATTCAGGTATGACCTCAATCAAATCCCTTATGATTATACAGTGGAAGTGAGAAATAGATTTAAGGGCCAAGATCTGATAGATAGAGTGCCTGATGAACTATGGAATGAGGTTCGTGACATTGTACAGGAGACAGGGATCAAGACCATCCCCATGGAAAAGAAATGCAAGAAAGCAAAATGGCTGTCTGGGGATGCCTTACAAATGGCTGTGAAAAGAAGAGAGGCGAAAAGCAAAGGAGAAAAGGAAAGATATAAGCACCTGAATGCAGAGTTTCAAAGAATAGCAAGAAGAGACAAGAAAGCCTTCTTCAGCGATCAATGCAAAGAAATCGAGGAAAACAACAGAATGGGAAAGACTAGAGATCTCTTCAAGAAAATGAGAGATACCAAGGGAACATTTCATGCAGAGATGGGCTCGATAAAGGACAGAAATGGTCTGGACCTGACAGAAGTGGAAGATATTAAGAAGAGGTGGCAAGAATATATGGAAGAATTGTACAAAAAAGATCTTCACGACCTAGATAATCATGATGATGTGATTGCTAATCTAGAGCCAGACATCCTGGAATGTGAAGTCAAGTGGGCCTTAGAAAGCATCACTATGAACAAAGCTAGTGGAGGTGATGGAATTCCAATTGAGCTGTTTCAAATCCTGAAAGATGATGCTGTGAAAGTGCTGCACTCAATATGCCAGCAAATTTGGAACACTCAGCAGTGGCCACAGGACTGGAAAAGTCCGCTTTTATTCCAATTCCAAAGAAAGGCAATGCCAAAGAATGCTCAAACTACCGCACAATTGCACTCATCTCACATGCTAGTAAAGTAATGCTCAAAATTCTCCAAGCCGGACTTCAGCAATATGTGAACCATGAACTCCCTGATGTGCAAGCTGGTTTTAGAAAAGGCAGGGAACCAGAGATCAAATTGCCAGCATCTGCTGGATCATGGAAAAAGCAAGAGAGTTCCAGAAAAACATCTATTTCTGCTTTATTGACTATGCCAAAGCCTTTGACTGTGTGGATCACAATAAACTGTGGAAAATTCTTCAAGAGATGGGAATACCAGACAACCTGATCTGCCTCTTGAGAAATCTGTATGCAGGTCAGGAAGCAACAGTTAGAACTGGACATGGAACAACAGACTGGTTCCAAATAGGAAAGGGAGTACGTCAAGGCTGTATATTGTCACCATGCTTATTTAACTTCTATGTAGAGTACATCATGAGAAACGCTGGACTGGCAGAAACACAAGCTGGAATCAAGAATGCCGGGAGAAATATCAATAACCTCAGATATGCGGATGACACCACCCTTATGGCAGAAAGTGAAGAGGAGCTAAAAAGCCTCTTGATGAAAGTGAAAGAGGAGAGTGAAAAAGTTGGCTTAAAGCTCAACATTCAGAAAATGAAGATGATGGCATGCGGTCCCATCACTTCATGGGAAATACATGGGGAAACAGTAGAGACAGTGTCAGACTTTATTTTTTGGGGCTCCAAAATTACTGCAGATGGCGACTGCAGCCATGAAATTAAAAGACGCTTACTCCTTGGAAGAAAAGTGATGACCAACCTAAACAGCATATTCAAAAGCAGAGATATTACTTTGCCGACTAAGGTGCGTCTAGTCAAGGCTATGGTTTTTCCTGTGGTCATGTATGGATGTGAGAGTTGGACTGTGAAGAAAGCTGAGCACCAAAGAATTGATGCTTTTGAACCATGGTGTTGGAGAAGATTCTTGAGGGTCCCTTGGATTGCAAGGAGATCCAACCAGTCCATTCTGAAGGAGATCAACCCTGGGATTTCTTTGGAATGAATGATGCTAAAGCTGAAGCTCCAGTACTTTGGTCACCTCATGGGAAGAGTTGACTCATTGGAAAAGACTCTGATGCTGGGAGAGATTGGGGGCAGGACGAGAAGGGGACGACCCAGGATGAGATGGCTGGATGGCATCACAGACTCAACGGACATGAGTCTGAGTGAACTCCGGGAGATGGTGATGGACAGAGAGGCCTGGCATGCTGCGATTCATGGGGTCGCAAAGAGTCGGACATGACTGAGCGACTGAACTGAATGCTTCTTGGGCTTCTTTTCACTCCTGTGCCGGCATTTTCTGTGTTGCTTTTGTTTCTGATTAGTCACCGCTGAATAAGGATTAACATTTGGCTTTGCTAGTTAGCAGGAATTAATAGCAGATGATAAAGGTCACATTCCATGGTTAAAATGAAATTTAGAAGTAAATTGTGTATTAAAATATTCCATGTTTTTTTTCTCTTCTCTGTAAGCATAGTTGAGAATACTTTGTAAGTTTGAAAATAAGTGCTAGATGTTTGTCAGTCAACACTTGTAAGCACACGTATGTGTGCACACACACACCCAATAACAACAGCCCTTTGTCCTTCAGACTCACTTTACAAGACAGAGCTCATTAAATTTCCAGAGCTTGTCTGTCTTTCCTTGATCAAGTAGGCAAGATTGCTATGATGAAGTGATGAGGTGGTAGACAGGACCTAGGTCAGAGCTAAGTAAACCTGTAGATAATAGGACTAAATTGGGAATTTTAATATTGTAGGTTTCAATAATAAATGTTTCCTAAACAGTTATATTTTAAAAATTTTTAAAAATTAAACCCTATACTAAATCCATTGGGGTAATTTTTCTATTAAAAGCAGGTCCCCCCTCCCACAAACCAGTATGTAAATATCATAATTTTAAAGGATATAATCTCTAAATCTATTTGTTTTAGAAGTACCATTTCCATTTATTTAGATTTTATTTCAGTGGAGCGTCCTGTAAAGATGATGATATTGATGATAATGATGGTGGTGGTGGTTGTAGTCGTGACGGTAAAGAAGAAGATAAAGATGAACAGTATTAATACAAGGTTCATCAGCAGGATAGTATTAGTAATAATAAGTTACTGAAGCAATTTTGCTATAGGTTTTTGAAATGAGATTTTGGGGTTGTAGAATTCAAAAGGCTTTATCAAAAGGAAAAGATTAAAACATTTAAAATTTTCTATTTTTTGCATCCCTTTTTTGATTGGAAGTCTTATTTACATTGTCCCTCCTGTTCTGTAATAACTGGCATTTATTATGACTCGATATCTGTCTGCAGTGTTTGTGCACGAGAAGCTAATGAACAGTTGGCAAAGTCATCATGATGAAGGGGTTGATGATGAATTGATTGCCATCACACAGGTATTGTGTGCATTCTACTAGTTGACATTTTGAACTTCTTCCCTAATGCAGGTTGCTTTCTCTCATCTAAGAAACAGATCAAAGGCAGGCATTCCCAATTAAGCCTGGTCAGGTCCTATACCTCCTAATTACAGGCTAACTTACTGTGTTTAACTGTAACAGACATTTTGTTAGCAAAGTGCTTTGAACACCCAAGTATGCCCAATAAGGCAAATAGGAAAATATTACAGTTACTAGTGAAAGTGTTCAATGTGTTGAATTTTACTGCTGAATAGTCTATAGTGATATTTTAGGGTCATGTACTTTTTTCTTTTGCTTTTCTTTTTAGAAGATGTTGTAATTTGCAATGGCACCCCACTCCAGTACTCTTGCCTGGAAAATCCCATGGACGGAGGAGCCTGGTAGGCTGCAGTCCATGGGGTCGCTAAGAGTCGGGCTCGACTGAGCGACTTCACTTTCACTTTTTACTTTCATGGATTGGAGAAGGAAATGGCAACCCACTCCAGTATTCTTGCCTGGAGAATCCCAGGGACAGAGGAGCCTGGTGGGCTGCTGTCTATGGGGTCACACAGAGTTGGACACGACTGAAGTGACAGCAGCAGCAGCAGCAGCAGCAGCAAGACAATGAATTAAAATTGATACGAAGGGGAAAAAAAGACTTGTCAATTAAAGGACTTAGAAGAATTTGCAAGAATATCATAGGAGGAAATTCAAGTTTGTAGTGTTTAAAATATTGTGGGAGGAGACTGATAATATGAAAAAAAGTCACATAAATTTAGCCAAATGTTATAATCAGAGATTGTTGTAAAGAGTGGATTGGAGACCAAGTCTGTGTAAATAAGAAAAAAAGTTTTAATTTACTTTTTCAAACTCTCCCTTCTGTGGCAGTTTTTTTTCCTTTAAAATTTTACATTGATGATAAGCCAAATGATTCAGATTTATATCATTGTAATAGTCATATAATGGCAAAATGTGAGATTACAGAATGTGGAGCTCATAAATGAACTATATTCTGGTTGTTTTATTTCAAGACATTTTCAGAGACACAGATGAAGCAGTTGCTAAACTAGAGAATGACTATTGCTTAGCCATCTATTGTGCAATGTAGTTTTTCTCTTCAAAAATATCTCATTAACAATTTTTTTTTCCCTGAGTTCTCTTTACACTTCTTATTAGGATCAGGGATACCAGATTATTATGTACTCCAGACATCTCTGGCAAGTTAATATTCCTTGCATCCCAACTGTAGAAATGGGGTTAAATTCTTCCTTTTGTTTTTTGGTTTGAAATTTGTTCAGCAAACTCTTGGCAGTAAACCTGAGAGGGGTTCATTGTAGACTCACTGTTACATCTATAATACCCTTGTTCTGCATAGCTTTTGAACCCAAATCCTTTGGTTCAAATAAGTTGAATTTAACTAATGTCCATTGAGCACTTACTCCTTCTCTTTCTGTTCTTTAGTTTACAAGGCAGTATACAGAGCCCTTTATAGTTTACCAAGATATGGAGTCTGTATAACTTTTTACAGTTTCCAAGGAATTTTGATCCATATTTTCTCCCATGAAATTGGCTTTGTATACAGGTGGCTCTAGTGGTAAAGAACCCGCTTGCCAGTACAGGAGATGTAAGAGACACAGATTCGATCCCTGGGTCAGGAAGAGTCCCTAGAGAAGGGCATGGCAACCGACTCCAGTATTCTGGAGGATTCTCTATCCCCATTGACAGAGGAGCCTCATGGGCTACAGTCCACAGAGTCACAAAGAGTCGGACACGACTGAAGTGACTTAGCATGCAGCATGCATACATAGATGAATGACATGATTCCTACTCTGGAGATGCTTCCAATCAAATTGAAATGGAAACAGGAACATAAAGGACTTACTACTCCATTATGGAGTTTCAAAATAACTCTGAGTAGACATTTGAAAAAGATAATAAAGTGTAAAGTGAAGTCGCTAAGTCACGTCCAACTCTGCAACCCCGTGGACTGTAGCCCACCAGGCTCCTCCATCCATAGGATTCTCCAGGCAAAAATACTGGAGTGGGTTGCCATTTCCTTCTCCAGGGGATCTTCCCAACCCAGGGATCGAACCCAGGTCTCCTGCATTACAGGCAGACTCTTTAACCTCTGAGCCACCAGGGAAGTGACTTAGCATACAGCATGCTTACATAGATGAATGACATGATTCCTACTCTGGAGATGCTTCCAATCAAATTGAAATGGAAACAGGAACGTAAAGGACTTACTACTCCATTATGGAGCTTCAAAATAACTTTGAGTAGACATTTGAAAAAGATAATAAAGTATAAGGACATATCAAATTTGACACTTGCCTAAATAGAAATACATGGCCTCTCTGTTAAATATTTGGAAACTTTAGACTGCTTTTTATTTTAGAATTCTTACATCAGATACTTTGTATCAATAATGGAGACAATAATACCAACCTCTCATAAAACATGTAATACTTTTTGAAGAGCTTTTAAATCTCAGATTTCATTTTATCCTCATTAATTTGATAATCTGCTGAGATTCTTTTCTGTCCATTGATTTGATTACAATTGCTACACAGCAAAAAGAGAGATGGAATTCCAGTATATTAGATCCTGAAGGAAGTATAAAGATAATCTAATCTAATGCTTTTATTTTAAAAATGAAGCTCAGGTCAAGGTTAACTGACTCATCTTAGGTCACACTGCTAGTTAGAACCAAATCTTCTGACGTTAAATCAATCACGTTTTCTACCAAATCACACAGCTCATGTCCACTATGGGTTTTTTGAGCCTTGTGCTCCAGAAGACTGATGGGCTCAGGGGTGAATTATCCCCAGTTTGACTCTCTGGTCCACCCAAATGCACTGTTCACTGCTTGCTGCCTCTATCCTGTGCCGTCTATTTCCCTCTACCTCTTCTTGTTCTTTCTCTCTTCTATTTATCCAAATACGCAGTCATTCATCTACACTAGACAGTCTATTGGATCTGTTTCGTCTGTGGTTGCCAGTGTATATGCTGGCTGAAATGACTGGATCCTGATACCATGGCATCAGACGGGACCAAAATGCCTGTCCCTGGATATTTGAATACTAAAATGAGTCCATTTCTAGAGTGAGAAGGTAGCTCTTTCTACTAAATGAGAAAGCAGGCTTATGAAATAGAGATAGAATTTGTAACACTTCACTGAGTTCCCCAACAAGGTTTGTTGCTTAAAGAGCATATTAACGGCGTCTACCTAAGAGTGTAGACAGGGAAATATTTCTGATCCTGGTTACTCTAATGCGGTGTTCTCTGTCAAGGATACTAGTAGAGTCTCACTGTAACCTTTAAAAGGTAAATGTAGACCAAACTCTATCTCAGGGGTGGGAAGAGGGCACTCTGGGCTCAGATCTCAGAAAGGCCCCAATTTAGTTTTCAAGATTAGCTGTATAGAGTCTCAGAGATGTGCTGACATTTTAAAAGGCTGTTCATCACAAACCATAGCCTTTTGTCTCTTGACCTGACCTCAATACCTATAAAGCCCTATGTACTTAAAAAAAAAATCATTTATTTATTTTAATTGGAGGCTAATGACTTTACAATATTGTGGTGATTTTTGCCATACAACGGCATGAATCATCCATAGGTGTACATGTGTTCCCCACCCTGTCCTGAACCCCTCTCCCACCTCCCTCCCCAACCCATGAAACCATCTGATTCTCTTGTGAACAGCCTAGTCTACACTGTATGCTTTTTTGCTAAATGTGCTAATTTGTCGAATGTGTGCATTGTATATGTATGTGACAATCCTAACTGTTTTGGCTTTTTAAAAACATTTTTCAAAACTCTTAGATCCTCAATAAGACGTGGCAGAGATTGTTTTAAACTTTCAGAATCCATTTATTTTGTATTTAACTTCTCTTACATCATGTTACAAATTTTATTTTATTTTTAAAAACTTTTACTGGAGTATAATTGGACTTCCCTGGTGGCTCAGACAGAAAAGAATCCACCCACAATGCAAGAGACCTGGGTTTGATCCCTGGGTTGGAAGAAGGGAATGGCTATCCACTTCAGTATTCTTGCCTGGAGAATTCCATGGACAGAGGAGCCTGGCGAGTTACAATCTATGGGGTCTAAAAGAATTGGACACTGAGCAACTAACACACATTTGTAGTTGCTGTGCAATGTTCACGTTAGTTTCTGCTGTGCAGCAAAGTGAATCAGCTAAATGTATACATATATCCATATATCCCCTCTTTTTTGGAGATTTATGGTGTAAGTTGATCTAAACTGTTTTTTGTGTTTAGATTGAATTCTCATATGTTCTGCCAAACATATTCTCAATAACAGAGGTTACAGTGCTACTAGCTATGTTGAAATGTATCTTATTTATAATAAAGGTGTCTTCCTTTTGCCTTTGGTGAGATTCAGTCCTGATTTTTCAGGGTATGGGAATGAATCAGTGGTCACCTAGTTATTTAAACCTCTTGTGATTTTATAGATTTAAGTGATATGTCCTCTGTGCTTCTTAGTTACAGAATGGAATATGCCAGTGCCTCTGGCCCTTGAGGTATCCATTCCTGAAACTTTAAAAATGTCATTCAGTTTACTTTGACATTTTTTGATCCACAGCCACAGACATTGCCCTAGAAATTAGCACACCATGACTGCAGAGGAGAGTGTCTTTTGTTAATTATTCTTTTTCATTGTGTGAAAGTAAATCAACCTGGTTTGGGAAATTATCAAGAAAATTTAAAAAGTTTAAAAACAGCAAAAATCTAAGAGGTCTGATGTTTGAATTTCAAAGTTGACATAATTACAAAAGTAAGACATAGGTATTACAAAAATATGCAAGGTAAAATATTCACATTGTTTTCCATTCCCCAGTATGACTTTTCATCATTGATAACTTGGTAAATATCTTGCCACATTTTTTTCTATGTCATATAAACACTTGACAGGATTTGTCTTTCAGTTATACTTATTTGAAAATGGTCAAAATGGAATGTTGTGTAAGGCAAGATTTCATTACTTTCAGTTCAGTTCAGTCGCTCAATTGTGTCTGACTCTTTGTGACTCCATGGACTGCAGCATGCAAGGCCTCCCTCTCCGTCACCAATTCCCTTTACCCAAACTCATGTCCATTGAGTCAGTGATGCTATCCAACCATCTCATCCTCTGTCATCCCCTTCTCCTGCCTTTAATCTTTCCCAGCATCAGGATCTTTTCAAATGCGTCAGCTCTTTGCATCAGTGTCGGACTTTCAGCTTCAACCTCAGTCCTTCCAATGAACACTCAGAACTAATCGTCTTTGGGACGGACTGGTTGGATCTCCTTGCAGTCCAAGGGATTCTCAAGAGTCTTCTCCAATACCACAGTTCAAAAGCATCAATTCTCTGGTGCTCAGCTTTCTTCATGGTCCAACTCTCACATCCATACATGACTACTGGAAAAACCAGAGCCTTGACTAGACAAACCTTTGTTGGTAATGTCTCTGCTTTTTAATATGCTGTCTAGGTTGGTCATAACTTTTCTTCCAAGGAATAAGAATCTTTTATTTTCATGGCTGTAGTCACCATCTGCAGTGATTTTCCCCATCTATTTGCCATGAAGTGATGGGACCAGATGCCATGATCTTAGTTTTCTAAATGTTGAGCTTTAAGCCAACTTTTTCACTCTCCTCTTTCACTTTCATCAAGAGGCTCTTTAGTTCTTCACTTTCTGCCATTTCACTTTCTGCCATAAGGGTGGTGTCATCTGCATATCTGAGGTTATTGATATTTCTCCTGGCAATTTTGATTCCAGCTTGTGCTTCTTCCAGCCCAGCGTTTCTCATGATGTACTCTGCATAGAGTTAAATAAGCAGGGTGACAATATACAGCCTTGACATACTCCTTTTCCTATTTGGAACCAGTCTGTTGTTCCATGTCCAGTTCTAACTGTTGCTTCCTGACCTGCATACAGATTTCTTAAGAGGCAGATCAGGTTGTCTGGTATTCCCATCTCTTTCAGAATTTTCCACAGTTTATTGTGATCCACAGAGTCAAGGGCTTTTGCATAGTCAATAAAGCAGAAATAGATGCTTTTCTGGAACTCCCTTGCTTTTTCGATGATCCTGTGGATGTTGGCAATTTAATCTCTGGTTCCTCTGCCTTTTCTAAAACCAGCTTGAACATCTGGAAGTTCATGGTTCACGTATTGCTGAAGCCTGACTTGGAGAATTTTGAGCATCACATTACTAGCCTGTGAGATGAGTGCAATTGTGCAGTAGTTTGAGCATTCTTTGGCATTGCCTTTCTTTGGGATTGAAATGAAAACTACAGCTTTTCCAGTCCTGTTAGCTGCCAGGGGCCAGCGTGAGGAACTCCGCCCATGGCAAAGGTCATGAGGAAGGAGGCTTGGCATACACAAAGGCATGATCAAGCCTCAGGAAACCCCCTGTTCCCGAGCATCTACCCCCCAAACCAGAGTCTATCTACTTTACTGTTTCATGCTCTCGCCTCTGGGGGGCTGTTCCCCACCAGTTCTCTCGGAGAAGGAGTAAACGTGCAGCTCCAAGTCAATAAAAATTCCTGGGCATGACAAGAGTGTTTCAGCTTATGGACTCCTCTGAAGGTTATCTAGCCCACCTGTATAGGTTTGTCTGGCACATGTGATTGTTTACAGCCTCCCAACCTGAGAGGCACGAGATGTTTTAGACTTACTAAAGGAAAATTCCTTTGGGAAGTTGGAAATTGTCAGTATAGTGGGTTGGTTAGGAATTATATTGGTGAAGGGTTTTTTCATTTGTTGTGCCAATAATTGCTGCTAATTCCCTGCCCTGGGTGTGACAAGGGTGTCTCAGGTCAAACCTCTCTGCTGACAGACTAACTTGTGTGACAGGATTATCCATACTCCTGCCACTACCACATGATTGTTTACTACCTCTCAACCATAAACAGCACAGAGAGTTTGGAGTATTTTGAAAGTCTTAATTAGCATAGGGCTTTTCTCATTGTTGAGTCAATGATTGCTGCCAGGCACCTGGGAATATATTAATCAATGTATTTGGAATATAGAAAAGGAAATATAGTAGTTTTTAAGGTTAGCAATACTAGACTTTTTGAGTTAATGAATTTTCTCTTTTGTAATAGATCACTGTACTTTGTTATAAATCACTGTGTCCTTGCTATGTAAAAATGTAACTTTATCACTATCTTAAGACTAAATAGATCTTAAGGGGAACATTGGTGAAAGGATTTTCATTTGTTGGGCTGATGTTTGCTGCTAAATCTCCATATTTCCTGCCCTTATAATGAATATAACTAACATATAGGAGAAATAAGTATTAACCTTTAAGATTAATCATGTTAACCTTGGGTTAAATAAATTCCTTTTTTGATTGTAACTCACTATACCCTCACCCTATAGGAATGCAACTTTATTTGGAGGGTGGTACCTGGTTTAAGAAAAAATACCCTTGGAAAAAATAAGTTTTTTGGTTATCAGAAAGAAAGGGTCATAAGATGTCAGCAGGCCTCATGGCCAGAAGATGATGTAAAACCCCTAAGATCTTTTTTTTTATGTAAAGCACCTGATTTTGATAAAGGTCAGGACTGCTGACCCCCACATGACTCTATATTCATCCCTATGTGTAACAAAAGGTATATAAGCAAACTTAAAAATAAAGAAATCGGGATCAGTTTCCGGAAAGACTGATTCCCCCATATTGTTCTTTCTTGCTCCCCGTTTTTCTGGCTGAATTCCCATCTGGAGCGTGGGTGCTCGCCATGTCTGCTTACTTGCCCCGGTTTTCAAGCCCACGTGAGAAGGAGCCCAAGGAGGGGCACCTTCCGATATTCTAGTGGCACTGGTGGCCCAACGTAGATGGTGCAAATTCCTTGTCTTGGAATTTTATTGGTATCCCACGTAAACCAAATTATTCAGCCTCTTTTTCTCTCCTACTATTTCTGGCTGAATTCCCATCTGGTGCATGGGTACCCACCAAGCCTACTAATTTTGCCTGGGCTTCTAAGATCAGACCGGGGTGGGGGGGCCTCAGTGCCTCCTCTCCTTTGGGAGAATGGGAAGACGCCTGCAGCCTACGTAGGTGGTGATTGGTATTCCACGTGAACCAAGTTATTCAGCCTCTTTTTCTCTGCTAATTTTCTAATCCCTCTCTATCTGTAATTAAATAAGTTATTTCCAAGGACGCCGACTCCGTCCCCACCTTCAAATCACCCTGGATCCACTGGGGCTGGACCCCGGCAGTTAGCCACTGCTGAGTTTTCCAAATTTGCTGGCATATTGAGTGCAGCACTTTCACAGCATCATCTTTCAGGATTTGAAATAGCTCAACTGGAATGCCATCACCTCCACTAGCTTTGTTCATAGTGATGCTTCCCAAGCATCACTTGACTTCACATTCCAGGATGTCTGGCTCTAGGTGAGTGATCATGTCATCGTGATTATCTGGGTCATGAAGATCTTTTTTGTACAATTCTTCTGTGTATTCTTGCCACCTCTTCTTAATATCTTCTGCTTCTGTGAGGTCCATACCATTTCTGTCCTTTATTGAGCCCATCTTTGCATGAAATGTTCCCTTGGTATCTCTAATTTTCTTGAAGAGATCTCTAGTCTTTCCCATTTTTTGTTTTCCTCTGTTTCTTTGCACTGCTTTTAATGATTGTATTCTATAATTGCTTCCTTCTAAATAGTCATTGAAATCACTGGTTACAATACCAATGATGGAAGCAGAAGTAATGTAATAGAAATAGCCCCAAATCTTGCAAAAACACTCAGATTCTGGCACTTAACTAGCCTCATTATTTGCATGATTTAGAGTAAATCATTTAATTTTCTTTTGTTCATTTCTGAGATTTTTTGCAATTCTATTATTTTCTTACCAAATAAAGAACATTTAAACATGGATTTTCTTTTAGAAAGAAATTATTTTATAAATAACAATGCAAAATTCAGAAAATTTTTACCTTAAAGGAATCACATGGGAAAAATAAATGAATAGTTTCTAATAGGAAGAAGAGTTTAGTATTTACTATATTTTTTGCATAGAGTAGATAGCATTATATTATGATCCAGTGTAACACTCAGAACCATTAAATTATAAGCTTAGCTTTTAATATACTTAATCTTTCAAAAGAAAAGGAAAAAAAGAAAAAGGTTTCAAGAGGTAAATCCAAAGAATACAGAAGAAATGGCATTATGATATAATTCATTCTGCCTGTATTGTTTATATTGTGCCTCTCTTTGCAAAGCCATTACTTTCTAAGGGACTGTAGATTATAAATTCGACTTATATTTAGAATTTATCTGTGATACGAATATAAAGTTTCAGTTTGTTTTATATTGCTAGTGTTAGAAAATGAAATCAAGAGGCAGAAAATTTCTAGGAATCTGAGGTCAAGTGGATATGTCCAAAGAATTCCAGGTAGTGAAAAAGATAGATATGTTTTATCTAGCAAGCAGACATCCCCATCAGTATTTTACTGAAATGTGAAGATGGGAACTGTATTATTTACTCTCAGATTTCTTCAGGGACAGTGTTAACAATCTTCTTTGGAGGCAAGTATCAGACTTGATATCTTTCAGGATTGCAATAGAACATTGCCAGTGTATTTTTTGGGGTATTAAAAGCAGGGTGATAGCAACATGAGGGATTACATGATGTGTGGCAAGACATTCTATCTTTATGGGTAGAAGAATAGCCTTGGAGAGTTGGCTTTTATTCTCCCTTCTGTCATGCTCCAGTTGTATAACTATGATGGTGCGCTGTCCTTGATTTTTCCTTAACCAGTTTAAAGCAAAAGACATGTAGGCATTTAGATACCTGCTGGGGACATTCAGTGATACACTGCAATACAGTTTTTTAAAAAATTATTTATTATTGCTTTTTGCTGAAGTACAATTGCTTTACAATGTTGTGTTAGTTTCTGTTGTACCATGAAGTGAATCAGCTATATGTATACACAGATCCCTTCCTTCTTGGACCTTTCTCCCACCCACCCACCATCCCTCCCATCTAGGTCACACAAAGTTAACATTAGATACCATAGGTTTAAAGGCATGGTCCCCTGTAAGACTGCCCTCCCTTCAGATGCCAGCTGTACATTTAGTGGTCCCAGGCCACCTGCAAGTCTGAACAACTGGCTACAAATCTAAGGCATTCTCATAACTCTCCTTCAGATTCAATAATTTGCTAGAACAACTTCAAGAACTCAGGAAAGAGCTATACTTATGATTAAGATTATTATCAAGGATGTACATTAGGAACCGCCAAATGTAGAGACATATAGGGCTGGCTCTGGGAGGGTCCTGAATGCAGAGTTTCCATGCTATCTCCCCATGGGTTCAGGGCACATCAAACTCCTGCCACATCAACACATTTACCAACCAGGAACGTGCCTCAGGCTTTGGTGCTGATAGTTTTCATTGAGGTTTCATTATGTAAGCATGGCTGATTGAATGATTGCCCACATACCTGAATTGAATCTCCAAACCCCAGAGGTTGGGAGGTCAGGCAGATATCACAGATTGAAGTCTCAGTCCTCTGATAAGATAATTAGCCTTCATCCTCCAACTATCAAGAGCCCTAACATTTAATTAGCATAAACTCAAAATGAGTCAAGGGCTTCCCAGGTAAGCACTAGTGGTAAAGAATCAGCCTGCCAATGCAGGAAACAAGAGACACTGAGTTAGATCCCTGGGTCAGGAAGATCCCCTGGAGGAGGGAATGGCAACCCACTCCAGTATTCTTGCCTGGAAAATTCCAAGCACAGAGGAAGCCTGGCAGGTTACAGTCCATGGAACCGCAGAGAGTCACACAACAAGTATGAGTCAACGATTGCATGAATAACAAAGACACTCCTTTTTCTCAGGAAATTCCAAGGATTTAGAGTCACCCTCCTAGGAATAAGGACAAAGGCTAGTTAGGTACTTGGTTATACATGTGGTAAGCTCCAGAGCCCCTAGCTTTAGAAATTTTGTAGTTTTTTCATATATATATATAATATATATATATATACATACTATAAATTAGTCATAAAGTCAGACCTGACTGTTTTTAAACCCGCTCTTTTCTAATCTGTTCTTTTCCTTTCCTGGTCCGATAGGGTATGAAATAATGTTCTCATGCTGGTTTTTTTTCTTTTCTGGCAAAACTGTATGAAACGATATGGATTCTTATTTCTAGGTAATATCTAAAGGGATTGAAACTGAGAATACCTTCTGATTTAAATAGATATTAAAAATATATCTCTTCTTACTTCAAATGCATAGCTGTTGCGATTGCTACTATAAATCATAGCAAATGGTCAGTGGTCAGAGTTGATCTGATTTGGCTTTACCTATGCGCAGGTTCCTAGGATGAGAGAGGTATGGGAATAATAGATCCATCACTTTCGTTTTTAAAGTACATCAGAGGAACACTCCGATAAAATCCAGTGGTAATTTGTAGTTTGAGCTCAGCTCCACCAATGCCCTATGGTATGGTTTAACATTTAAAAAACCTTCCTGACAAATCTGATCGACTACTAAATTAGGTCTGATTGGCTTCCATGATCTGATTCATTTCACTAAATTCCTGATCTTTTTTTCACTCAGGATTAGAGTTATCATTGTTCCTCTTTTCAGAGACTCTTGAAAGAGGGAACAACATAGGAATACCTAAAAGTCCTAATTTCTCATGGAATTTTTTTACCTTAATGGAAATAAATTAAAAATTTTAAATATGCAAAAATCATTTTCTATTTTTGAAAATAATTTCCTGACCACGTTTCCTCTTGGTAGTGGCTGGATGGCAATAATGTATGCCTTTATCATTTATGGAGTTCTTAGAAGTCTGAAATATGCCACGTGCTGAGTGTTATACTAGATGAAAATACATTAATCTTGATGTTAGTCAGGGTGTGTTAAATGCAGTGATTATGAAAAGCTTTTTTAGATTATGCAATAAACATTAGGTACCTATTATCCATCTAGGGCTTGTTAGGGACGTGGGAAAGAGATACCACATATTGAAATAATTTATTTGTTGCCAGTAAGCAGCCTCATATCTATTGTTTAGAACCATAGTCTATCTTGGCCAAGAAATTCTGATGAATCTCAAGGAGAAAAAGAGCGTAGAGAAAATATACAGTTATTTCAAGTTTTGAGAACTGATTCTTAATATTCACTTTCTGTTGTGGGTAAGAAATTAATATTTAGGTTGGAAAATGAGACTAAATATAGCAATTTGGGGGGAAGTACAGAACTGCATTTATTTTGTGTTGGATGACTGTATTACTCAGCACTGGGAGCGTATTTTTTGGTATGAAAATAAATGTTTCCTTTGTGGGAGGGTGCTGTTTTATGTGGTGTGGAAATTACTCCCCTACAAACTGTATTTTATCTCGGGAAGTGATTGGTGTCAGAAGCATTGCTTGTATCAAGATATATGTACAGACTGGAGGTTGCTCGGTAATATATAGTGCCCTGATGGTTTATGTTGATGGTGTACCGGCACAATTTACATCAGCCATTCTTTCTTACCTTGAACTGTAAGGTGCAATCACTGCTGGATTTATATTTGTAAGACTTTTAACCATTTAAGGAGTTATTTTTTAACCAATTCACACATATGTATGATATTCTAGTTCTGAGTAGAAAATAAATATAAAATGGCATTGCTTGTGAGAACAGTGAATGGGTAAGGACCTTTTTGACAAGCAGCATTGTTGATGCAAAATGTAACAAAACAATTATTATTTTTAACAGCTTCTGCATGTAGGGTGCCCTTTTGAAATAGGTTGGTATAATAATTTAGCACTGAGCCTCTGGAGTCAGGTTTAGATCTCAAATCCTCTGCTTGGCATGTGACCTTGATTAAGTTGTTTAATCTCTTTCTACCTTGGTTTTCTATTTTTTTTTTTTAATGGAAAAAAGAATAGGGTTTTTGTTATTGTTCAGTCACTAAGTCGTGTTTGACTCTTTGTGACCCCGTGGACTGCAGCATGCCAGGCTTCCCTGTCCATCACCAACTCCTAGACCTTGCTCAGATTCATGTCCATTGAGTCGGTGATGCCATCCAACCATCTCATCCTCTGTTGTCCCCTTCTCCTCCCTCCGTCAATCATTCCCAGCATGAGGGTCTTTTCAGATGAGTCAGTTCTTTGCATCAGGTGGCCAAAGTATTGGAGTTTCAGCTTCAGCATCGATTCTTCCAATACATATTCAGGACTGATTTCCTTTAAGATTGACTGGTTCCAAGGGATTCTCAAGAGTCTTCTCCAACACCACAGTTCAAAAGCATCAATTCTTTGGCACCCAGCCTTCTTTACTGTCCAACTGTCACATCCATACATGACTACTGGAAAAAGTATAGCTTTGACTATGTGGACCTTTGTTGGCAAAGGGATATCTCAACTTTTTTAATATACTCTCTAGGCTTATCATAGACATACTGACTTTCTGACATATTGACTGCAGAACTTTTAAGGATTACATGAGATAATATACAGAAATACATTGAATAGTAAACTATTACTTCAATGATGATGCTTTACAAAATCTCTAGTTCTTACAACAACTCTGACAAGTTAATTTCTCCTCCAAATTACTCCAGATTATAGATGCAGAACTGAGACTCAGAGAAGTTAAATGATTTGCCATGAGCACAGATTGGGAATTGAAACATTAAGTGTATGATTTCCATTCTCTAATTAATTTCAATAAATTTTATTGCCTCAGGATTCAAGCTATTATTCTTCCTTTTTTAAGCAGAACATTTAAAAAGGGAACACTACAGAAATATCTAAGTCCTAATTTGTCATGGAATATTTTTTAATTCTAATGGAACCAAATATTATATAGTATGCAGAAAGAACCCATTATCCAGGCTACAGATAAGTGTTTCAGGGGAGGAAGGATTAATATTATTACTGAGTCATAAGTATACAATTTATGCAGAGGGGTAAGGAGATCAGCCCTGGGTGTTCTTTGGAAGGAATGATGCTGAGGCTGAAACTCCAGTACTTTGGCCACCTCATGGGAAGAGTTGACTCATTGGAAAAGACTCTGATGCTGGGAGGGATTGGGGGCAGGAGGAAAAGGGGACGACAAAGGATGAGATGGCTGGATGGCATCACCGACTCGATGGATGTGAGTTTGAGTGGGCTCCGGGAGATGGTGATGGACAGGGAAGCCTGGCGTGTTGCAATTCATGGGGTCACAAAGAGTCGGACACGACTGAGCGACTGAACTGAACTGAACTGAAGTTGGAATTTATAAGTTAGAGAAATTTGGAGAAATTATTTTGAGCATGGATGCTGCACACAAACACACACTCTCTACAGCCAACTTTAATTACATGCACATTGATGTCCAATGTTTGACCTTGGTAAATCTTACTTTAAGTTCTTATAAATGTAAATACCGAATTTGGTTAATAAAATAATTTATTGATGGATAAACAACAAGTTTCTTTAGTATAACACAGGGAAATATATTCAACATATTCATTATCCTGGGATAAACCATAATGGAAAAGAATATCAGTTCAGTTCAGTAGCTCAGTCGTATCTGACTCTTTGCGACCCAGTGGACTGTGGCACACCGGGCCTCCCTGTCCATCACCAACTCCTGGAGTTTACCCAAACTCACGTCCATTGAATCAGTGATGCCATCCAACTATTTCATCCTCTATCATCCCCTTCTCCTCCTGCCTTCAATCTTTCCCAGCATCAGGGTCTTTTCCAGTGAGTCAGTTCTTGGCATTAGGTGACCAAAATATTGGAGCTTCTGCTTCAACATCAGTCCTTCCAATGAACACTCAGGCTGATCTTCTTTAGGATGGACTGGTTGGATCTCCTTGCAGTCCAAGGGACTCCCAAAAGTCTTCTCTAACACCACAGTTCAAAAGCATCAATTTTTAGGACTCAGCTTTCTTTATAGTCCAACTCTCACTTCTGTACATGACTACTGGAAAACCATAGCCTTGACTAGACAGACCTTTGTTGGCAAAGTAATGTCTCTGCTCTTTAATATAAAGAAGTACACACACGCACACACACACACACACACACGGGCTTCTGTGGTGGCTCATCTGGGAAAGAATCCACCTGCATTGCAGGAGACCTGGGTTCAGTCAGTGGGTTGGGAAGATCCACTGGGGGAGGGAAAGGCTTCCCACTCCAATATTCTGGGCTGGAGAATTCGATGGACTATCCATGGGGTCACAAAGAGTCCAACACGACTGAGCAGCTTTCATTTCACTTCAAAACTGCATAAAATGCAGTAAAATATCAGATGCATAAGTAAAATATAACAAACAGGCATTATTAACACATCAATTAATATATTAGAAAACATTCTATACTCTATAGTCCATGGGATTGCAAAGAGTCAGACACAACTAAGCAAATTTCGCTTCAAACTTCATACACACACACACACACACACATACACACACACGCACACATATGGGCCTTTTTCCAGTGGCTCAAGTAGTAAAGAATCTGCCTACAATGCAGGAGATACAGGAGATGTGGGTTCTGTCCCTCAGTCAGGAAGATCCCCTGAAGGAGGAAATGGCAACCCACTCCAGTATTCTTGCCTGGGAAATCCCATGGACAGAGGAGCCTGGTGGGTCATAGTCCATAGGGTCGCAAAGAGCTGGACATGACTAAGCGTGCACACAGACATATGTATATATGTTTAACTGAATCACTTTGCTGTAGAGCAGAAATTAACACAATATTGTAAATCAACTACACTTCAATTTAAAAAAATTAAATCAAAAATTTATGGAGAGTATGAAAAAAGTTTCTCTCTTTGGGATTTCTTTGGAAGGAATGATGCTAAAGCTGAAACTCCAGTACTTTGGCCACTTTATGCAAAGAGTTGACTCATTGGAAAAGACTCTGATGCTGGGAGGGATTGGGGGCAGGAGAAGGGGACAACAGAGGATGAGATGGCTGGATGGCATCACTGACTCGATGGACTTGAATCTGAGTGAACTCCGGGAGTTGGTGACGGACAGGGAGGCCTGGCATGCTGCGATTCATGGGGTCGCAAAGAGTCGGACACGACTGAGCGACTGAACTGAACTGAACTGAACTGAAAAATATTATTATAAAAATTTACCCTGTAGTAATATTGTAGAATACTTGGAAGACAGAGGAAGAAATCAGTTATATGCCAGTGACCATAACAGATATTAAATACAATTGTCTTTTACATATTTTTCTCATCTTTCTTAGGCAGATCGACTTTAATGCAGTTAAAATTGTAATGGACACAATTTTGTCTTCCTATTTTTTTATGATGTATGAAAAACATTTTCTAAGCTGCTACATTGTCTTTTTTTAAATTGAGCTATAGTTAGTTTACAATATTATACTAGTTTCAAGTATACAATGTTAGTGATTCAAAATTTTTGTAGATTATATTCCATTTAAAGTTACTACAAAATATTGGCATATTCCCTGTACTGTACAATATATCCCTGTAGTTTGTTTATTTTGTACTTAGTAGTTTGTACCTTGTAATCCTCCACCTGTATCTTGCCCCTTTCCTTTGCCCTCTCCCCATTGATAACCACTAGTTTGTTCTCTATATTTGTGAACCTGGATTTTTGTTGTTGTTGCTACATTCAATAGTTTATTTTTTGGATTGTACATATAAGTGATAACATAAGGTGTTTGTCTTTCTCTGTCTGACTTATTTTTCTCTTTTACAAGCTATTCCTCATACTCTGAAGATCCTTGATGGGAAAAGACAATGACATGTAAACATCATTCCTTATAGATTTGTAACCCTCCTGCCATCTGATTGAGTGCAATGTGGGTTGTAGGGGGTTAGTTATTTTCTGAATGTTTTTCTAAAATTATTATTTTTTTACCTACTGTACCTCTGTAGTGGTAATAGGGGCAAAAACTCAATGAGATGAAGAGAATTGGGTATACGGCAGACACTTGTGTTTATGTCTAAGACAGCCAGGTCAACTTTTGACCTTATGTATATTGCTTAGTTTGGCCACAGTCTCTCACTCACCCCAACATCTGAACTAGTGTCCTGAGATGATCCATGATCATCTGTATTTCCAGACACCCTTTTAGGAAGATCCCCTGGAGGAGGAAATGGCAACCCACTCCAGTATTCTTCCCTGGAGAATTCCATGGACAGAGGAGCCTGGCGGGCTACAGTCCATGGGGTCACAAAGAGTCGAACACGACTGACTGACTAACACTTTCACTTTCCTATCCTTTTGCTCTAAGTCTTAAGTCATTCTCCTGTTAATTCCTTTTTCCTCACTCCCATTGCTGTTTGAATTCTTACACATTTGGAACCACATGGTTTTTCTCTTTTTGTGGACGAACATTTATTTATATTATTAAATATCTTTCAAAACATGTTTGTGTCTCTGTGCTATTTTATTCTATGATTCTACCCAAGTAAAAATTTCCTTTATCTTTGTTTAGATTATTTCCTATTTTTGGCTATTATCAATGATTTTTTATACAAATTCTTTTTAGAAACCTGTCATTTCCTTGGGCAAGATTTCTAGAAATAGAGTTTCTGGGCTACAAGTTCTCGAAATATTTTAAAGACTAGAAACATAGCAGTATACTTCTTTTCAGAAAGGTTACCAATTTACTCTCCCATCAGTACTGTGATAGAATCTGTCTCACTAGAACCTTGATTATTCTTATCTACAACAGTTTTGTCAATTTAATAGATAAAAATGTTATCATGATATAATTAGTGATTTTGTACACTAGTGAGGTAGAATATTTTTACTTGTGTGTGTGATTTGAATCTCTAATTTTTGTAGTTTGTGATGTTTGCATAGACATTTCACATTTTAATGTAGTAAAATCTATTTTTGCATCACAATTTTTGTTGGTTTTATACTGATGAAATACTTTTATAAGTTAAATGTTCACTTTACTTTATTCCTGCTTTGTGCATGCTTGGTCACTCAGTCCTGTCCGACTCCTTGCGACCCTTTGGACTGTAGCCTGCCAGGCTCCTCTGTCCACGGGATTTTTCAAGCAAGAATACCGGAGTGGGTTGCCGTTTCCTCCTCCAGGGGATCTTCCTGACCCAGAGATTGAACCCATGTCTCCTATATCTGCTGCATTTCAAGCAGATTCTTTTTACCTGCTGAGCCACTGGGGATGTTCCTGCTTTACAGAATTTTAAAAATCATTTAACTGTTTAATCTGAAATATATTTTGGTGTACCTTGTATAATGAATATCAAATTCAATTTTTTCAAATATGTAATAATTTTTTCTCTGATTATTTAATGTTTTCTTTACATATGTATAAAGAGATGGGAATACCAGAGCACCTGACCTGCCTCTTGGAAGAAACCTATATGCAGGTCAGGAAGCAACAGTTAGAACTGGACATGGAGCAACAGACTGGTTCCAAATAGGAAAAGGAGTACGTCAAGGCTGTATATTGTCACCCTGCTTATTTAACTTCTATGCAGAATACATCATGAGAAATGCTGGGCTGGAAGAAGCACAAGCTGGAATCAAGATTGCCAGGAGAAATATCAATCACCTCAGATATGCAGATGACCACCCTTATGGCAGAAAGTGAAGAAGAACTAAAAAGCCTCTTGATGAAAGTGAAAGAGGAGAGTGAAAAAGTTGGCTTAAATCTCAACATTCAGAAAACGAAGATCATGGCATGCGGTCCCATCACTTCATGGGAAATACATGGGGAAACAGTGGAAACAGTGTCAGACTTTATTTTTTTGGGCTCCCAAATCACTGCAGATGGTGACTGCAGCCATAAATTAAAAGACACTTACTCCTTGGAAGAAAAGTTATGACCATCCTAGATAGCATATTGAAAAGCAGAGACATTACTTTGCCAACAAAGGTCTGTCTAGTCAAGGCTATGGTTTTTCCAGTAGTCATGTATGGATGTGAGAGTTGGACTGTGAAGAAAGCTGAGCACCGAAGAATTGATGCTTTTGAACTGTGGTGTTGGAGAAGACTCTTGAGAGTCCCTTGGACTGCAAGGAGATCCAACCAGTCCATCCTAAAGGAGATCAACCCTGGGATTTCTTTGGAAGGAATGATGCTGAAGCTGAAACTCCAGTACTTTGGCCATCTCATGCGAAGGGTTGACTCATTGGAAAAGACTTTGATGCTGGGAGGGATTGAAGGCAGGAGGAGAAGGGGACAACAGAGGATGAGATGGCTGGATGGCATCACTGACTCGATGGATGTGAGTCTGAGTGGACTCTGGGGGTTGGTGATGGACAGGGAGGCCTGGCGTGCTGCGATTCGTGGGGTCGCAAAGAGTCGGATACGACTGAGTGAATGAACTGAACTGATGTTATAATCTGTTTTTTGGCCGGTTAATTATTAACAGTTCCATTGATCTGTCTGTTGATTTGTGCACAGGTTCTCAATTTGTTTGGGCTTTCCTGATAGCTTAGTTGGTAAAGAATCCTCCTGCAATGCAGGAAACCCCAGTTCGATTCCTGGGTTGGGAAGATCCCCTAGAGAAGAAATAGGCTATCCACTTCAGTTTTCTTGGGCTTCCCTTGTGGCTCAGCTGGTAAAGAATCCACCTACAATGTGGGAAGCCTGGGTTCGATCCCTGGGTTGGGAAGATCCCCTGGAGAAGGGAAAGGCTACCCATGCCAATATTCTGGCCTGGAGAATTTCATGGATGGTGTACTCCCTGCAGAGTCGGACATGACTGAGTGACTTTCACTTTCACTTTCAATTTGTTTGAAATAAGTTTTAAATTACATCTTGACATTTGATGGAGGGAATGCCCCTTCACTGTTTTTATTTTTCAAAAAACCTTTGTGTTTGTATAGTCTGCTCATCCAGAGGAGCTTTAGAGTAATTTTATCATGTTTTTCCCACTGAAAAGAACTCATGCATTTAAACTATTTTGTGTCTCTTCATTTCGTTAGATCTTATTTTACATTTTAAATAGTTGTCTAGTTTTAGTCATAAAAGTTTCACACGTTTTTTGTCGTAGTTATTTGTCATCATTTTGTATTCTTGATTGCTACTCTGAATACTATGATATTTTCCAGCTGGATTTACTGGCGTACATCTTTTAAATAGTTTTTCCAGTTGCTTTTAGTAGTTTACACCATCAATTTTGGCACCAGAGGGAGCTGTGGTGTAGTGGAAAGAGACCTTGTCAGTGATAAGGCCTGAGTCTTGGCTCTGTAAATTATTTCCCCTGTAGCCTTGACCAAATCATCTATGAAATGGGAAAATCCCTCCCACCTCTCACAGGGTGTTGGGAAAACTCACTGAGAAACGTTAAGGTCCATAAGCCCCTTGGCAGATGATCTGAAGGGATTGAGATTGGGAACCCTTAGAGGGCAAATAGGCATTCAAATTATACACTGTGGGCACCTGATGTGTGTTAAGTGCTACCTAGATGTGAGGCATCTAATGAGAAATATCCCATCTCAAGATGAGGAAAAGAAAAATATCATTAACAGCATTTATAGGACTTGATATTAAAGTTAGCTTCTGATTTTTATGCATTTAAACATCACATGAGTTGAGGGGATAGATTATTAAAATGGCAGCATGGTGTTGTGAAACTAATAGTGATGCGGACGCCAGGAAATGTGGGTCCTATTCCCCACTGTGCCACTTTGTTGGGTGATCTGAGTGGTTCAGTCTTTCAGGACCTCAGTTTTCTAATATGTAAAGCAGAGGATCAGGTATGAAATCAAGACAGTACAGATGGATTGAAGATTCTTTCTGCAAATGGAATGAAGGTACTAAGTGGAATGCCTGGTTTATTCTGCATGTACTTCATGGTTCTCTAGAGTGAGTTCCAGTGACTTAGGCAGATATATGATAGCTGATTTGAGTGGGTTTCATGCACTGTCTAAAATTATCATCACTGATAGATTAAAATCCATGAATCTTCCAGGAAAGAAGGAAAGCTTTTTTTTTTTTTAATGTAAATAACAACTGTAAAAATGCTGCAGGATTTTTTAAAAATTCAAAAACATTTAAAAAACTCTTCAAACTGTTCACGTTCTTTTTTTTAGACTATTAAAGTGTTGACAGACTCTTAACTAGAGCCTTGGGAGGAACAACGCTGTAATCCAATGAATAACATCCACGAATACAGGCTCATGTTGGATATGATCACTCATTACCATTGTGAGAGAAGGATGATTAAACTAATAGTTACTGGGAGACATTTCTGGTGACAGGAGGCAATGATGAAAATAAATGGACTTCAATATACATTTAGAATCGGGAATAATGGGACGTGGCAGGAAGCCAATAAATGAACATGGCCCTCCGCTCTGATCAATGAATTACTTTCCTCTCTCTCTCCCTCCTCTTGAGAGCAGCACAGGAACCTTAATGAAAAATCAATAGCCCTCTGTAATTCAAAACTGGAATCAATCGTTTGACCTGACTTTTTTTTTCCCTCCTAGGAGAATCAGCTCAAGACAGAGTTCAGTTGTAAGGAGCAGTTCTTCAAAAAGCCTACAGAAGAGACCTGATGGCAGTCCCACAGCAATTTATGCTTGTTATGGGCAAGGCTTTTCTTGCAATGTGAAGAGGATTGGGACTTTAGATTTACTTTCCCCATCAGTTCTTCCCTTTAATCCCTATCTTAAAAATTATATGCAGACATCATTAGTTTTGTTTTCTTAATGTTTCTATGGAAGTTAACTGCTTTCAGTGCTGCCTACATTTAAAACACAGGTTTATAGCTCAGAGTGCTGTCTTTAGACCCACCTGGGATCCAAAAGGAACCAATTTTTCCAGGATGAATACCTTCTCCAACATCTTGTGAACTGTTATGTCTGTGCTCAAAACAAGGCAGAGCCCACATGTCCTCATCCTAAAAGCAGTCAGTACAGGCTGAAAGGAAATTAGGATATAGGTTTTAAATTGTGTTTTCTGCTTTTTGAAAAACTTTTCATTTTATATTGGAGTATAGTTGATTAATGGGGCTTTCTTGGTGGCTCAGACAGTAAAGAATCTACCTACAATGCAAGAGGCCTGGGTGCGATCCCCAGGTTGGGAAGATCCCCTGGAGGAGGGCATGGCAACCCATTCCAGTATTCTTGCCTGGAAAAATCCCATGGACAGAGGAGCCTGGTGGGCTACAGTCCATGGGGTTACAAAGAGTTGGGCACAACTGAGCAACTAATACACACACATACACAGAGTTGATTAAGAAAGTTGTGTTACTTCCAGGTGTACAGCAGAGTGATCTGTTATATATATACATATATCTATTCTCTTGCAAATTTTTCCATTTAGGTTGTTAAATAATACTGAGCAGAGTTACCTGTGCTATATAGTAGGTCTTTGTTGGTTGTGCATTTTAAATATAATCGTGTGTACATGTCAGTCGCAAACTCTCAATCTAGCCCTCTCCCCCACCCTTTCCTTGTGGTAACCATAAGTTCTTTCTCTAAGTCTGTGAGTCTCTTTCTGTTCTGTAAATAAGTTCATTTGCATCATCTTTTTAATATTTTGCATGTAAGTGGTATCATACTATTTTCTGTTTCTATCTGACTTCACTCGGTATAACAGTCTCTAGGTCCATCCATGTAGCTGCAAACAGCATTATTTCATTCTTTTTAACGGCTGAGCAATATTCCATCGTATATATGTACCACCTCTTCTCTGTCCATTCATCTGTTGGTGTATACTTAGGTTGCTTCTGTGTCTTGGCTTTTGTAAACAGTGCTGCAATGAATGAACACTGGGTGCATGTATCCTTTTGTACCATGTTTTTCTCCTGGTATATGTCCAGGAGTGAGACTGCAGGATTATATGGTAGCTCTATTTTTAATTTTTTAAGGAACCTCCATACTGTTCTCCAAAATTCTGTACCTATTTGCATTCCAACTAAATAGTGTTTTCTGCTTTTCTTTTCAAATATATCATAATACAGAACAGAGGTTCTTGGGGTCTCTGTTAGACCATATTCAGTGATATGCCAGTAACTCTTTAACACCTGGCTCTCTTGTTAAGGATAGCCCTTCCTTGTAGAGTTTGCTAATTTCCTTGGTGTAAATATTCACATATGGCTGATTTCACGCTATCAACATGTCTGTCATTGAACATGGAGTTGGGATGAGATACACACAAAGGACTCAGCTTAATATCTGGTGTGAGCTGGTCCCAGGACAGTGCTGTGACTACTTGGTATCTTTGCACAAATTAGACCACAGCACCCACTCTGGGCAGGTACAACATGGCTTAGTCAGTTGTATGGGGATTGGAGTTAGGTCCCCAGTGTCTTAATCTGCACAACCAGCTGTGAGCTCTGGAAGTTCCCATCTTGGGGCTCCATAAACCTTGAGAGGCCTATGGATAGCTTCTTATCATGTAGTTACATGTGTGTGTGTGTGTATGTATGTTCTTTATCTAAGGGGCAGACTCGTGGCTTTTATCAGATTTTTAAGAGTTCCTAATTCAAAAAGTTAAATCCTTCAAAATTCTAACTACATTGGTAGAAATCTGAGGATTTTGGAACTACTTTTAAATGCAATTTCAAAGGATATGGAACCACAAGATCTAGTAAAAGTCCTGACTTTGCATCTTTCGAGGAAGAAAGATGGAGAAGGAGATGGCAACCCACTACAATAATCTTGCCTGGAAAATCCCTAGGACAGAGGAGCCTGGTGGGCTACAGTCCATAGGGTTGCAAAGAGTCAGACATGACTGAAGTGACGTAGCTTGCAGGCATGCAGGAAGAAAGACCAAATAATTTTGCAACTAGAACAAAAATAGAATTTTGATAGGTCTACCTATTTTTAAATACCTCATAGATTTATGGAGTATTCACACTGTGTATAATGATGCAGTCAGAAGGCAATAGGATTTGATTTTCTTGCATTCATCCCATACCAATGTCAATAACAGTCATTTAGAAAATAGGGAAATAGTCATCCGTTTCTGTCCTTTGTTAGTGGCACAGAGCACTTGAAGAATCACTGAATTCTTTTCTGTCTTTACCCCGGGGCTGGGCTTACACCCAATTTTTGGTCATATTGATGAGGCTCATCCTGCACCATTTCTAGCATTTGGAGAATGTTTCTCATGGCAGCATCTAATCTCTGAGGCTGCTGTTTGAGGGCAAGTAATGATGAAGGGAAAACACTGATCTCCATTCCCATGGTTGAAGCTACATAAACCTGAGTGTTACATGTATAGAGGTTTTAAAAGTGCATTCCTGCTTCATATTTTAATTTAATTTAGCCAATAGTGAGGCTGACAGGGCAGTTCTCTCTCCTGTTATTTTGTAGGGATTCAGACAGCTGAAGGACATGCCCAAGGAAGCTGAGAATATGAAGAAGAATCAGGTGCAAAACCCAACTCTTCTCAAATTTGTCTAATGCTCTTCTCACTACTGTGCTAAAGAGTTGATGCTTTTGAACTGTTGGAGAAGACTCTTGAGAGTTCCTTGGACTGCAAGGGGATACAACCAGTCAATCCTAAAGAAAATTGGTCCTGAATATGCATTGGAAGGACTGATGCTGAAGCTGAAACTCCAATACTTTGGCCACCTAATGTGAAGAACTGACTCATTGGAAAAGACCCTGATGCTGGGAAAGTTTGCAGGCAGGAGAAGGAGATGACAGAGGATGACATGGTTGGATGGCATCACCGACTCTATGGACATGAGCTTGAGTAAGCTCTGGGAGTTGGTGATGGACAGGGAAGCTAGTGTGCTGCAGTCCATAGGGTCGCAAAGAATCGAACACGACTGAGCAACTGAACTTCTCACTACTCCTATTGTTACACTGTCATCATTTCCTGCTTGTTTCAAGGGTTGAGGGTTCAAACAGTCACATGGTCCAGTGAGCCAATGGTATGCCAAAGGTAAATCTCAGGTCTGCTTGTCGGAGTGTAGTTATTTTGATATTCCAGGTGACATTTCTTAAGGCAACACGTTTTATGAACAAGGGCTTCAGAGAAACACAAACCTGGGGTCAAATTCTGGCTCTGCTCTTTCACTGGTTCTGTAACCACTGTCAGTCTCAGTTTCGTCTTCTGTGAAATAGGGGCAGCAGCAGTTCCCTCAAGATTGCTGGGAAGATTAACTACATAAAGCACGTAGTCCATGCCCAAAAGGCACACAGTAAGCATTCATTAAACTAACTATATTAATTATTAATAATATGCTTAACATTCTAATTCATTTACTAGAAAACAATGACTGTCTAGAAGTTCAAGGTCATAAATTATTTGACAAGCTCTATTTGCAAATGAAATCTCCAAGCAAGAATACCGAAGTGGGTAGCCAATCCCTTGTCCAGAGAATCTTCCCGATCCAAGGATTGAACCCACGTCTCCTGCATTGCAGGCAGATTCTTTACCATCTGAACCACCAGGGAAGCCCCAAGATATATGCAAAATGTTCCAAATTTCCAAATAGGGCCACGTGCACGCATGCTAAATCACTTCAGTTGTGTCTGACTCTGCAACCCTATGGACCATAGCATGCCTGGCTCCTCTGTCCATGGGATTCTCCAGGGAAGAATACTGGATTAGGTTGCCATGCCCTCCTCTAGGGCACCTTCCTGACATGGTCTATCATATCTTTGTTTCTATTCTTTAAATACCAGGGGAGGCACCCAAAGAGCGCTAATGTACCAAAGAAAAAAAATAAAATAGAACAAACCCTCATCTCGTTCAAACCTTCCAGCTCTAAGTCCAAAATACAGACTGGCATCTCTGCTTATTTTTGTGGACTAGTCCTCTAAGCGTTTGCTCGGTAAGATATCATTACATATTTCTGTTCCCAGTTAATATGGTCCACAGTTTTGCTGAGTTATAAGTACTTTCTTTTATCACAAACATCCTGCTGTTACTGTCAGTGATAATCTATTCTTTTCTCCTTCATTTTTTCCCCGTGAATGTGTGGAAGATTTCTCCTCTGCCGGACAGATCCCTTCTGCTTCTGTGCCCCTGCTTCTGCCATGTCGTCTGTTTGCTGAAAGTCTGGGCTGCTGGCAAGAAGGCAGGCTCCATTCATTGGCGTGAAGCAAAGCACACCGCACTGTTGCCAAGTGACCATGCATCACTACGCTTGTATTTTAGGTTTCTGGGTGTCTTATCCTTTGACATCTTCTTAAGTCCAGGTGGGGAGGAGCAGTGTTTGCAGTGTTTGGGAGGCTGGGGCAGATGGACACATTCCTGGAAGGGGGTGCCCTGAGAGCTGGCGCAGGAGGATGGAATCTGTAGTCATTTCTCCTCCACCAAGGTCATAGCAGGGTTCAGTTGGCATCAGCCACCCCTCCTTTCCCTCCTTCCTTCCAGAAAACCTGTTCCAGTTGTCAAAGAGGCTTCCTGTAATTCCTCAAGAGAATATTTCAGATTTTCCCATTGCATTATAAAGGCAAATTACTTCCCCCCTTTTTTGACTCAATTAAAAAAAAAGATTTCTTCTTCTCCCTCCCTTCCTTTGCCGCTTGATTCCCTTCCCTCTCTTTCTTTTCCTTCCTACCTTCCCCTTCCCTCCTTTCTTACTGTCTCCCCCTCCTCTGTAAAGTTATCTTTATTTGTAAATTTTAAGATCAAGAACTCTGGAGCTAGACAGCCTGATTTTGAATTCCAGCTCTGACACTTATCAGCTGTCTGTGGTACCTCTCTGTGACTCAGTTTACTCATCTGTAAAATCTGGATACTAATAGAACTTAATTTATAGGGTATGCTGATGATGGAGTTGATATATGCATGACCCATCACATAGTGAGTCATAAGTGTTGGCTATTATTCATTTATTTATTTATTATTTTACAACCCAGATTTGTAGCACATTAACTAGAGACATTGTAGGATGGGCTATGATGTGTTTTAAACTTAGAAAAGACAGATATAAATACAATGCAGTTTTAAAATTTCCGTGAGCATTCAACCTTAAAGAAAAAAAAAAGAAAAAAAAAAAAGAAAACATATTTAACAAAAAAAGCATTTTCTAGAACATACTTTGGTGTTGCCATTTTTAGGAGTGAGAAACACAATTACCCAACCTTGGGTACTGTTAGCTTTGGTTGCGTGTACCATATTAAAATATGTAGGTAACTAAATACAAACGTAGGTTTTCATTGCAATCTGCTGAATGTATTTTAGGGGTTTTAGTCCCAGCTGTTCCATGTATATTTAGTTAAATAATGTAGCTCTATAAGAACAAGTGTTATGCTATTTTTAAAGGCACATTGTTTTTTAATTAGCTGCACGTATATGTTTTGTCTTATTCTGAGTAGAAAGTACTCAGACTCAAGGCCTTCTGTGCATGGCTGCCTCCGTAACATGTGAGTACCGCTGGATGCCAGAGATTAGGTTTTCTCTCATGCTTTCTCCCAAAACAAAGCTGTTGATAAGACATTGAACTCAGGTCATTTTTCTAATGCTTCCATGGAATTCTCCAGGCAAGAATACCGGAGTAGGTAGCTGTTTCCTTCTCCAGGGGATCTTCCCCACCCAGGGATCAAATGCTGGTCTCCTGCATTGCAGGCAGATTCTTTACCATCTGAGCCAACAGAGAAGCTTTTCTAATGCTCCAGTCATGTCTAACTCTTTGTGACTCCATGGACTGTACCCCACCAGGCTCCTCTGTCCATAGGATTCTCCAGGCAAGAATACTGATGTGGGTCGCCATGCCCTCCTCCAGGGGATCTTCCCAACCCAGGGATTGAACCCATGTTTCCTGCAGCTCCTGTATCTCAGGCAGGTTCTTCACTGCTGAGCCACAGGGGAAGCCTTATACATAGGTCTTTCTGGGGAAATAACCAGCAGCTCTTTTGCATTTCAGACAAGTAGGAGCTTTATAAACATTGTTTGGTGATATTTCTCTGTTCTTGATCTCTTAACCCATCATTGTCCTGCCTATAAAATTAAAGTAATATACCTCTCCTTCCTGCCTCACTAAAATTTGTTAAGGCATATCAAACCATCTGTCATATGTTGGAAACAATTTTCAGGACTGTTTTTTAGAAGATACTTTTAAATACTATTTGTCATCATACCTAGATTTCTAGGTAAGGTCCATTTTTGTTAATTTGTTGGGAGAAATGCATGTTGAGATTCAAAATCAAGTTATCAAGTGGAATATAAACAGAAAACATTGAAGTGTATTTTTAATACTTTGGCATTTTCACATGAGTTCTTGCCAATCAGTTTCTTTTTTTATGACTATAAGCTGGTACCTTCCCTCCCCTACCCCCAGCAGCTCACCCCCCACCCTGTTAAGAACAAATGCCCTTTAATCAGATTCTACTTGCTGACAGCTTTCTTTTTTTATGAATTTCAAGTATAGTATATTATATGGAGTTCCCAGTTGCCAAACTGTGCCCAGATAAAATCATATTGGTTCTGTCAATTGATAGATGTAAATTACAAAAAAGAAACTCTGGTTTGGGAAGCTGAAAGTTGGCTATCATTAAGATTTCATTTGCATCCAAGTGTGATTTCTGTTTTATATAGAAGAATTAGGGTTATGATTTCTGTTAAAAAATGTTTTATGGGTACCAAAACATACACTGCATGCTTTCAAAGAGTAAAATTTCCAGTGCCATTTGGTGACTGGGAATGGAAAGGGAGATGACTAGATGGCCCTGGATATGGATATCAAGTGGAACAATTAAACCACCTGGAGAACTATACACATGGAAATGGGACAAGGGGTCTTTCATTGCCAGTTTGCTGATTAAAATCTGGGCTGAGTCAGAAGTGATCTCAAGCCATTAGCATCCTACCCTTGGCCAAGGGCCTACTGAGAATAAAATAAGTATGAAATGGGCTTGTTCAGCTCCCCAGGGCCACAACCCCTTCAGATATTTCTTAATGTTAGACTCATTAGCAATGTCTTTGGAGATAGGAGCTTAAGCAAATCAAGTTCTGACCATCTCCTTTAATTCTGAACAGACTGAGTTTGAGGGGTGGTGAACCTTGTCTCTTGATTCTATTGATGGTCACTTAGTGGAGAGTCCCAATGTCTAGTCTTGTCAATCCATCAACTCTGGTGAGCACCATAAAACAAACAGGAGGGGCTTAGCAAGGCTGTTGACCTCTTGTGAACTCGAATGACAATGCATGCAATTGAAGAGTGAGGTCTGGGGAAAAAGGAGTAATAAAGGTCTCTTTAATATGCTGGATTTGGGTAACAATTGCAGTGAGTGTTACGGAGATAAGGAGAAGGGAATCAGACAGTGTTGGAGTCTCAGAAGACTGAGCTGTTAAGTGGTTGCATGTAGGGGGTTACTTGTGTGTGATATTTACGCATACATGTATGTATACTATATAACTGCTTTAGAGGCTTCCCAATGCATACGTGTATGTATACTATATAAAATAAAATGCTACTCTTCTATAGTTACAAATGTGACTATACTAAGGGTGATTCCACCAGCTCTGATCAAAGGTTTCATTCTTTTATGTTCTTACCTTCTTTCAGGCTGCAGGAGGTACAATATCAGTTAAAACAGGAGCTTCCTTGATGGCTCAGATGGTAAAGAATCCACCTGCAATGCTGGAGACCAGGGTTCAATCCCTGGGTTGTGAAGATTCCCTGGAGAAGAGAATGGCAACCCACTCCAGTATTCTTGCCTGGAGGATTCCATGGACAGAGAAGCCCAATGGGCTACAGTCCATGGGGTCACAAAGAATCAGATGTGACTGAGTGACTAACACTTTCACTTTTCACTTTCTATCAGTCTCTAGGAGGTACAATATTAGTTAAAACAGTCCCCGTCTGAGTTGAGATTTTGGTATTTGGAGGGCTGGCTGTTAAATTGGACGGGTTAGCAGAGGACTTTTCTTTAAGACTCAGCTGTCCCACACAAAACACTCTGTAGTAGGAGGAAGCTTCTAAACCTCTTTGGACTTCCTTTGCTTATAGGCAAATCAGATTAGATAGATGACCTCTGATCTCCTTTTCTAAAAGTCTTGCTTCCCAAATAATAGTCATGGTGGTAGTGTTGGTGGGACTCTACCTTTATTTTTTACTGAGTTGGTGTAATTTCTGATAGCCTTTGTCTATCCCCTCCCAGGGAGTCCTCTCACTTTTTGTTCCTCTGAGTTCTTGGAAAAAAGGAAAAAGTGAGGAAAGTGGTCAGAAGAGGTGAGAGCGAAGCAGAGCCCTGGTCAGGGTTCTGAGCTGGTGTGTTGCTTCCCCAGCCAGGGCTCTGCCTCAGGTGCCTGCCTGGCAGCCAGACAGGACATTTGCCCACCCCACCCCCAACCTGGGTGAATGCTGGGCCTCACAGGGAACAGCCCAGGGTTGTAGCTGCGCTTTATTTGTTAAATAAAAGGAGATAATTAAAGGAGCTATAAAAATTCCCTCCAGAGCCTGTATCTGATCTGCACACTGGCTTGGTTTATTAATTGATACAGATTTCTGGTTCAGTTCACCGTGTGCCTCTCGTGGAGCAAGGAGATCCGTGTGGTCAGGGTCTGTGACCGCCATGGTCTGGGGGCTCAGGGCTGCCCATCGTGTGAGGCATGGCTCCTCTTTCTGAGAAAGTCAGTCACTGCGGCCAAAGACACGGGGTCCAGATATTCAGGTCATGCGAGCGAGAGCGAGGGAGAAAGCCATTGTCCCTGACCCCGCCTAATGTCCCTCTCCTGTCCCCATTTTCTTCTTCTTCGTGCTCCTGTTTTCCTGGTACATTTTATTCCCCCATTTTCTTCTCCCCCATTCCCTTAAGTAGAGGTGACACAGATCAATACCTTTGATGGAAAGTAATAATCAGGCCTATTAAGTGACAAAGGTTTACTCTGTAACAGCTGTGCTGGCGGGAGAGGAGAGCTTGTCTGACTAATGAATCATGAAACAATCAGGCAGTAGCCATTTGTGTTTAGATCTGTAAATATGGTGTGGTTCAAGTGCCAGACCATTGCCGGCACTCCAGCTGGGGCACAGATGGTCCGCATTCATAGCAGCACGAGTGTGAAGAAAGGGTTTTTTCCCTTTCTCTGTCCCACACTGCACCTCTCTGAACCTCCCTTCAGCTCTGTGCAAAAGGAACGTAAAGAAAGGAGACACATTTCTGGGCAGCACACACCTCCCGTGTGGATTTCACTGTAGGTTACCAAGTTCTGGTGGTTCCTAAAGGCTCCACCTGGGAGGAAAGAAATGCTCACAGAAAATATCACTGTTCTGTATTCCCCCAAGACTCTCTGGTGGTTTGGACAGTGAAGAATCTGCCTGCAATATAGAAGATCCGAGTTTGATCTCTAGGTCGGGAAGATCTCATGGAGAAGGGAATGACAACCCACTCCAGTATTCTTGCCTGGAGAATTCCATGGACAGAGGAGCCTGGCAGGCTACAGTCCAGGGGGTCACAAAGAGTCGAACACGATTGACTGACTCGACTGAGCGACTAACACTTTTTATTTTTTCTAAGAAGACATGATCCGTATGTGACTCTAAATGTCTGTTGGAATTGTCACTGCAAAATATATTCCTTTATGCTTTTCTTACCCATTACTGTACTTGACCTCCTGTTTTTTTCTTAGCTGTAAACTGAACAAATTGAGAGAAAAACTGATGTTCCAAGATGAGAAAGTCACTATACAAAGCTAAAGTTGCTCTTTAAAAATATGCTAATAATGTCTGTTGGGATTCTTTCTCTAGGATCTTCATCTTCAAGACATCAGAATTTCAAAAGCTAGTCATCCTGAGCTTAATCAAATATGGATTTTAGGGGTGTTGATGACAGTTGTTTGCCTTAACCAAGAAGGCTTTATTTTTCACTAGATATGGAAACTGAGCCTCTGTTGGAAAGAAATTAACATTTGAAGTCATTCTTGGTTTAATTATTTTTTTATCAATTTATTTTATGGCTACTTTTTAACTTGTTTTATTTTCTCATTTCTTTTGGTGTTCAAAATCTTTGTTACTGAGCAGTTTCTGGTAAGTTCCTATTAGAACTTGCATTGTGGCATCCTTTCAACTGTGGGAAACACATTCCTACCATTTTTTCTCACCTTTAAAACATGTAATAGATATAATGGGGCTTCCATGGTAGCTCAGATGGTAAAAAAACTGCCTGCAGTAGGGGAGACTTGGGTTCGATCCCTGGGTTGGGAAGATCTCCTGGAGAAGGGAATGGCTACCCACTCCAGTATTCTTGCCTGAAAAATCCCATGGACAAAGGAGCCTGGTGGACTATAGTAGGTGGGCTTACAAATGTTTAGGAATAGTCAAGAAAGTCAGATATTTGAAAATATATTCTGGAATTTACATTTTCCCCTTAAATTTGGCTTCTGTTTGAGGAGGCTCATTTTCTTTTCCTTTTCTCTGTTTAGAGAAATTAACAAAGATCTTTTTCAGGATGAGCTACAACTAGTGAAATAAATGCTATCCATTTTTTAGCTGAAGTGCTAAACTCTGAGTTTACTTATGGAACTACAGATATTCATGAAATGTTAATGAGAGTATTGGGTTGTGATAAAATAGGTGGAGTGTTATCTCCAACTAGCTGTTCGAGGCTGGCTGACTTTGCTCCCTAAAGAGAGGGCTGGTGTAAAGGTGACTTAGCTTTGATTTAAGGTTGCTGGTATGTGTGCTAAGTCGCTTCAGTCCTGTCCAACTCTTTTCGACCTTATGGACAGTAGTCCACCAGAATCCTTTGTCTGTGAGATTCTCCAGGCAAGAATACTGGAATGGATTGCCTTGCCCTCCATCATGGGATCTTCCCAACCCAGGGATTGAACCTGCGTCTCTTATGTCTCCTGCATTGGCAGATGAGTTCTTTATCACTAGTGCCTCCTGAAAAGCCCAGGGTTGTTGGTAAATTCACTAATTATTGAACCAGGAAGAAGCAGTGCAAAGGAAACCATGAGATTAGATGGAAGTGTGTCTGAATATGGCTCCCCATGGTCTTCCCAGATATGTCCAGAGTTTGGTGGTCAAGGTCATCTGTTGGAGGTGGGAACACAGAAGGTGGCATCCTCACTGCCATCTCTAATGCTTAGAATGCCACCATTCAAGGATCAATGTCATTGTCATCTAAGGACTCTCTTATCATGCTTCAGTTACATGCTTTCACATACTAATTGTGTCTCTGTCCATCTGGCCTATAGCAGGTCTGGCCATAGCTTAACACAAACCCACCCTGAAAAATAATGCTGGTGACACCGTGACCCCTTTCCCCAAGACACTTTAAGTACACCACCATTCTAATGCTTGGTAAATTTGGAATAGCACATATATTAATGTAGAGAAATATCTTCCAGATGTTTTCAGTTGACTAATTGATCTGGCTCAGTCAGAAATACTGAAAAATTGGAAGCCACCAGTCTCTGAAACTCTGATGGGAGACATGGACCATCTATTTAGAAAAATGCTTGCTCTGATATTTGCATATGTAACATTTCACCACCCAGTTTTAGTGGTTTCAGACATCTCCCAGAACCCACCATGGTCTCCAGGTCAAGAGCCTCTGCTTCTCTTCTTTGCTTAGCAACTTGATGAGTCAAGTCTCATCCTGGATTCTTTAGCTCCATCTCAAAATCATGCCACCATCTTGTTCTCTACAGTCCCTGACTCCCAATTTTATTCCTCTCTCACTAATTAAAAAAATTATTTATTTGTGGCTGTGCTGGGTCTTTGTTGCTGTGCAAGCTTCCTCTAGATGCAGCGAGCAGGGGCTACTTTCGAGTTGTGGTGCATGGACTTCTCACTGGGATGGCTTCTCGTGTTGCGGAGCTTGGGCTCTAGGGCACGTGGGCTCAGTAGTTGTGGCACATGAGCTTAGTTGCCCTGCAGCAGTGTGGGATCTTCCCAGATCAAGGATCGAACCCAGGTGGATTCTTCACCATTGGAACATCAGGGAGGTCAAAAACTTTATTTTCTAACTTCAGTTTTTGCTTTAATTTACTATCATTTGTGACCACCTCACTCTTTTCTTTCTGCTGATCTTGTAATAGAATTGTTTCTCCAGATTTGTTTTGCCTTTAGATTTTAACCTATGTTTCCACTAATGTCATAATCTGTATTACACCTAGCACATGCTAGGTACTTAAAAATATTAATAGTAACAATATTTTTTCATTATTATTGAGGGCCTGCTAGGCATTGTACTAGATGTACCCTTATTGTTAGTTATCATAGCAACCCTGAAATACAGATTGTATCCCATTGTATTGATTAGAAATCTGAGGATTCTGGAGATTAAGAATTTAGTATTTTTTCCTTTAAACTGACATTCTATTTTTTTGTTGAGTAAAATAGGAAAAATTTAAAATAGGAAATGTTCTCTCACTCCTGAAAGTACAAAAGTAAGCAATTTAATTGCCAAAAGATAATTGTATGATAAATACACAATATGTAAATATTTTTCAGAATCTACATACTATCCAAAATCACCTACTGTACACCTATCTTGTGACAGTAACATTGCCCATAAGCCATACTCTTTTCTGAAATTAATGCTAATTTTCTTTCTGTTCTTCCTTCTCTTCTATCTGGCCTGTTTTCTTCCCTTCTTAATTATACTTCTCTTCCTACTCTTGGGTGTCCAAGTGACTCATCAGTAAAGAATCTACGTGCAGTACAGGAGATGTGGGTTCAATCCCTGAGTCATGAAGATCCCTTGGAGAAGGAAATATCAACCCACTCCAGTATTCTTGCCTGGGAAATTCCAATGGACAGAGGAAACCTGGTGGGCTACAGTCCATGGGGTCACAACAGAGTCAGACACAACTTAGCCCGAAACAATCACTCACTCACTCACTCACTCACTCACTCTGACTCCTGCCTCTTAACAGATTCTCTGAAAGGTCTTTAAATCTATCTTCTTCAAGTGGAATATCAAATCTAGCCTTTCATCTAAGAATCACCAGACTCTCTTAGGTCAAGAAACTCAAGCATGTATTCCCTGTTCATGGTGTCTCTTCAGTGCAAACATTAGCATTGAAAAGTTATTACCCATTTCTTTCTTCAGCTCCAGGCAGGAGGGTGGGGGATTGTCTACTTCACAGACAGTGTCCGGTTATGGAAACTTCTGCTACCCGAGGCTTTAGGATCAATGACTTGAGAGCCAGAGCGTCAGACAGATCCCAACTGCTTCCTCTTCCAGACTAAACATTCACAGATTCTGTCCTCAGACCTCCTTTCCACTCAGTGTATCTTTTTTCTTGAGGTAGTCTCAAGCAGTCCCATGACTTTAAATACATTTTAAAGTGTTTGTCTCTCAAATTTATATTTCTTCCTGTCTCTCTTCTTGTACCATTTCTCTCATGCAGAAGAATGATTCCTCAAGTGGATATAAGATCACATCATTTGCTGCATAAAGGCCTTAATGAATTCTTTTATTACTTAAAAAAGAATCCAGGCTTACTGACACATAGGGCATACTGGTCCCTGTGTGTTCCCATCCTTCCTACCTCCCTCATGTCATCTCCCTCACTGTCTGCCTTGTCTATGAAACTGCAACCATCCTAACCACCCACCGACAAACCCTTCTCTATTTTTTCCAAAGATGCTTATCACCCTATGACCTATTTAAAAATTTCTTGTTTAGTGTCTGTTTATCCCAACTAGAATGTGATTCAGTGATGACAGTGGTATTCACCTGTGGTATTCAGTGCTCAGAAAAATGTCTGGCATAGAGTAGATGTTTAAAAAAATTCTGTTAAGTGAATGAATGCTATTATTTGTAGCTGGAGGATGGTGAGATGGTATTCCACTTCCTTTTTAGAAATACCATTTCTTTTCTCTATTTTCATAAGTTTAGTCAAGGTCCAGATTAGAAGATATACACTTCTCACTTCCCACATACAGCAAGATCTATAATAATTTTTCATCTCCACCTCTGCCCCTCAGTTGTGCTATTGATTAATAAAGTGATAGTATATTTGAATTGGGTCAGTCAAGGTGAGGACTAATGTGCCTCTTCAGATCTTCCTTCTCTTAAGAATTATTTTATTTATTTTATTGTGATTTTACTATAAAAGAATACATAATCATTGCTCCCCTGATGGCTCAGATGGTAAAGAATCTGCCTGCAGTGCAGGAGACCTGAATTTGATCCATGGGTTGGGAAGATCCCTTAGAGAAGAAAATGGAAACCCAAGCCAGTATTCTTGCCTGGAGAATCCCATGGACAGAGGAGCCTGGCAGGGTCACAAAGAGTCAGACCGTAGTCGGACATGACTGAAGTGACTGATCACTCACATAATTATCCTTGGAAAATCAAACACTTCAAAATTATATAACATAGCTCTCCTTCTCTGACAATATATCTGAAAAATAAGACCACTGTTAGAAAGTTGTTCTATAGCCTTCTTAGATCTTATTTCTTCTTTATTGTTTATTATTTTTATTAAACATTCATATTAAGCAGAGAAAGGCTTGCTTTGGGATATGCCAAAAGTTGATAAAAGACCTGATCCTTGGTGTTGGGAAATCTAAACCTTAAATATGGAGAGAGGGCAAATATAAAAAGACAATACATCTGAAGAAATATGCTAACTAATTCTGTGAAAATGAGAAGCATAAGTGCTAGAGGACAAAGAACCATAGGGTAAAAGTGGCCAAATGAGATGAATCCAGGTAGAGTACCTGTTGGTCTCAAATGATGTCAAAATGGAAATAAACAATTCTGTATCTTTCTATAGTGCTTTTCTTCTCATGGTTTAAAAAATACCCCAAAGAGAAAAAATGTAAAGGATATTCTTCTCATATATACATAAGTTAAAATATAGGTTATCCCTCCTTAAAGAATTGGCCACTATTGTTTTAAGATATAAAGTGACTGGAATAACCATGCATTTCTGGTTATAATGAAATGAATACACTGAAATAAGTCTATGTGTAAAAGGTGAATGAAATTCTGTCTGTTCCTATGTAACTAGCAAAGAAAAGAGAAATCCTTTTGGGTGGTATGGGTAATGATTTACTTGCATGTAGACTATAATTTAAAATTGACTCCTGAATTTGTCAAGCCTTTTGACCTGTATTCAAAACACTTTGAGAGGGCTCACGCCAGCAAGTTACAATACTGTATTTATCAGCAGCCACCTGCAGGGCTTTAGTCTCCAGCTGCTGTTTTTTTTTCCCCAATCCATTGAAACTCTTTTTTTAAAATGGCTGTAGACCAAATAGCATTGACTGAGAAAAGAAAGCCAAAGGGTAGCGCTTCCTTAAAACCATTATTTGATTGGGACAAAAGGGCAAGGTTTCCTGAATCAACCTTAAGAAATACAGATATTGAACATGTTAACAATACCAGTGTTCTTCCAAAAAAACCACATTACACCCCACCTCACTGGGTCTATTGATTGGAATGTCGTGCAAATGAAAGGAACGAAAGAAATCCAAAGTGCTTCTTCTAACAAGGTGCCATCAATAATGTCCACATGGGCGGTCCTTCCTTGATTTAAGAGCTTGTCACCTTCGTGTACCCACTTAAAACTCTCTGGAGAGGGAAAAACAGCCTCCTGCCCCAAACAGAATGTTAGATTAAGAAAGATTCGTCCCATTCTGCTGCCCTATTGCTCATCCTGCCTGTTTTCTTGGGCGCTCTCTCTCCTGCAGCATTCTGTCTCTTGATCATGTGTAGTATTGACTTGCTGATGTACGTTTGTACTCCTAAACTTAGACCCTGTGCATGTGTATTTCCATATAATAGAAGCGATTTTTACATGGGAAAAGATTTGCACTTTGAAGGCATCTTCTTAAGGAAGAACCATCCAGAGAACACAGCTGGCTTTGGAAAATTGAGTTTCTACTGAAAGTTTCCTGCTATTATCTTGACAATCTTATCATTATCAAAGCATTTGAATATTAGGTATGACAATGAACACTCGCTGCAGGGAAGAGAGGAGCAAGGCCATAAGTGGGAGGGGGCCGCTAACAATTGTGCCCCCTGTGGCAGCCATCATAATTTAATATCCTCACACTGGGAGGCTCCATTTCGCTTGGCCCGCATTGAGCTACTCGATGTGTTGTTTCTCTTTGGCCAAACCATCAGGGTTGTCCCTTGAACAGCCTGTAAGACTTCAAATAAAAGATCATGCTGATCATAGCCTAAGGGTAGGATTTGTGTTTTGCATGAGAGTGAGTAATTTAACTATTACACGGAGGGAGGCTTCTGGGTTTGAACAGAATTTATTTCAAGATTGCACTAAACTTGTTGGTAGATCAATAGTTTTTCTTCTTATTGACTAGGTGTCTCTTGCTGAAAAATAGGGAAGACACATCCATTAAATGATAATGACGAGATATATTGGAGTTGCCACATGCTGATACCCCATTCTGTTTGTCTTGTACTTTGTGAGTGGATACTTTTTTTTTTTTTTTGCAGTGGATTTAACTTTTTCCCACATTTCTGCTCAATATCAGGTAGGATTTGAAGCTGTCATGTTAAAGATTCTAAGTAGAAGAGACTGATTATCGTTCATGTAATTTCTACTCTTGTTTTTGTTCTGGTATCAGTGCCAGGGATAACCTTCGTGAAGTCTTTAACACATTATCATTTGAAAATAGACTCATGAGCTCAGCTGTATCTTGCCATAGTGTGGTACAGAATATACTATAAGGAGGATTTGTCTTAGTCTGTATCACATGAAAGGGTTTGTTATATTTTTATACTGTAACACTGTCCTATAACAAATATTTGGAGGATAGTTGTTATGGTGAGCTCCAGGGTGTTTCTGAGAGAGAAAAGGAAAAAAAAAAAGATTAATATGCTTTCTTCTTTGTGGAACTGATTTAGACTGTGAAATGGGGCTTATCCAAGGTTATGGATATAGCAGAGTGTAGTGTTAAATTAGGACGACCTGACCACCATGTGGGTTTTGATTATCATGGGTTGTCTCCAAGACCTACTTTTGAAAAGAACAAGAAATATTAGTAGAGCTGTTAAGCATTTGGTCCTTTGTTTTTATTCATTAAGATCCAAACAGTGGGAAGCTCTCACAGAAAAATGCCTGGCTTAAAATACCACATCACCATGGGAAAGTGGATACTTTAGTTACTTTTTTTGTTCAACTGCTGAATTTATTTTAGAAACTTAAAGGCTTTGTTGTTGTTGTTGTTGTTCAGTCACTAAGTTATGTCTGTCTCTCAGAGACCCCAGGAACTGTAGCATGCCAGGCTCCTCTGTCCTCCACTATCTCCTGGAGTTTGCTCAAATTCATGTCCATTGAGTCAGTGATAGTATCTAATCATCTCATCCTCTGATGCCCCCTTCTCCTGCCTTCAATCCTTCCCAGCATCAGGGTCTTTTTCAATGAGTTGACTGTTTGCATCAGGTGGCCAAAGTATTGGAGCTTCAGCTTCAACATCAGTCCTTCCAATGAATATTTAGGGTTGATTTCCTTTAGGATTGGTTTGAAGGCTTTATCTATTGATAAAGGGGTAGTTTTCTGTTGCCCATACTCTAGAGTAAATTTTAACCAGTGTGAGCTCATTAAAAAATGCCAGGTTGTGGTTTGAAATGTCTCTTTAAGATTCCCATGACCTCAAATGCCTCATCTCTTGTTTTGGAGTCCTGTGACTTCACACATGAAGGTCAGAGGGCATTGTGGTATCTGTGCACTTGGGTTGTTTGCCTTTGTACCTAAGATGGTGAAGAGTTATCATGACCAAGTTTCATTTCCAAGTCGATTTGATAGAGCATTTGAACATGAATTATTTTTATTGGTGTATTTATGCTGAGTCCCCATGGAGAACAAAGACTCTTTAGGAAATGGGTCCTGACCAATGATCTGTAATCATGATGACAAAGAAGAGTTTAGGTTAAGGAGCAGACCATCAAAGGTAACACCCTACTCTTTCCTTGTATATGTATATGCATATTTGTATAAAGTGCTGGACAAGCAAACAACAGCTGAAGGAGAGCTTAAGGGAAATTCTTCCTGTTTAATAAAGGGTATAAATGCTGAGATATACATGTGTCTAGATGTGTGTCTTTCTCTATGAGCACCAAAAGATATCATTATCAGTTTTAAAAATGAGATGTGAAATGGACACATAGATTATCTCATGTGATATTTGCATTTTTAGTTTTTAAAGGCACAGTGTTCATCGCAGCACTGTTTATAATAGCCAGGACATGGAAACAACCTAGATGTCCATCAGCAGATGAATGGATAAGAAAGCTGTGGTACATATACACAATGGAGTATTACTCAGCCATTAAAAAGAATTCATTTGAATCAGTTCTGATGAGATGGATGAAACTGGAGCAGATTATACAGAGTGAAGTAAGCCAGAAAGAAAAACACCAATACAGTATACTAACACATATATATGGAATTTAGGAAGATCGCAATGACGACCCTGTATGCAAGACAGGAAAAAAGACACAGATGTGCATAACAGACTTTTGGACTCAGAGGGAGAGGGAGAGGGTGGGATGATTTGGGAGAATGGCATTCTAACATGTATACTATCATGTAAGAATTGAATTGCCAGTCTATGTCTGACGCAGGATACAGCATGCTTGGGGCTGGTGCATGGGGATGACCCAGAGAGATGTTATGGGGAGGGAGGTGGGAGGGGGGTTCATGTTTGGGAACGCATGTAAGAATTAAAGATTTTAAAATTTAAAAAATAAAAAACTAAAAAAAAAAAGGCACAGTGTTTCATTCAAAGAGACATTAATAACTGAAATAATTCAGGCTCAAGATAATTTAAAAATACTAGTAGAGAGTTTGACTGGGGAAAGTATAAGAGAATATTTCCATAAGTTATCTTTGCTAAGTCCTTGGTGGTAAGGATATTAAAATTGTCATCTAATGATTGATGCTGAATGTGTATAGCAGGGCCGCTATTTTCTCCTGAAATCATGTTTATCTCAAAGCCTCATTTGGCATCTTCGTATTTCATAGTGGCTCAGATATTGTAGCTAAAGGAGGCAGAATGGTATGGTCTTCAGGACCATGGACTTTGATGCTGACTGCTCTGGGCTCATTCCCAGCCCCACCAATTATTGGTTGTGACAGAAAGTAACTTGTACTCCCCCGTGCCTCTGTTACCTTATTTTTAAAATAAGGCTGTTGTAAAGATTAAGTCAGTTAATATATGCAGGGTTTTGCAGTGCAGGGCTTATGGTGAGTTGTTTTCTCTCTGTGCCTCAGTTTCTGGTTTTAGGGGTAGTAATTGTACTTCTCCCATAGGGCTGTTGTTAGGATTTAATGAATTAATATTGTGTATGCAAGATACTGGTCCCATCACTTCATGGGAAGTAGGTGGGGAGACAGTGGAAACAGTGTCAGACTTTATTTTTGGGCTCCAAAATCACTGCAGATGATGATTGCAGCCATGAAATTAAAAGATTCCTACTCCTTGGAAGGAAAGTTGTGACCAACCTAGATAGCATGTTCAAAAGCAGAGACATTACTTTGCTAACAAAGGTCCGGCTAGTCAAGGCTATGTTTTTTTCAGTGGTCATGTATGGATAACCACAGAGTTGGACTGTGAAGAAAGTTGAGCGCCGAAGAATTGATGCTTTTAAACTGTGGTGTTGGAGAAGATTCTTGAGAGTCCCTTGGACTGCAAGGAGATCCAACCAATCCATTCTAAAGGAGATCAGTCCTGGGTGTTCTTTGGAAGTAATGATGCTAAAGCTGAAACTCCAGTACTTTGGCCACCTCATGCGAAGAGTTGACTCATTGGAAAAGACACTGATGCTGGGAGGGATTGGGGGCAGGAGGAGAAGGGGACAACAGAGGATGAGATGGCTGGATGGCATCACTGACTCGATGGACATGAGTTTGAGTGAACTCCGAGAGTTGGTGATGGACAGGGAGGCCTGCATGCTGCAATTCATGGGGTCGCAAAGAGTTGGACATGAGTGAGCGACTGAACTGAACTGAACTGAACTGAACTGAACTGATGCAAAATGCTTAGAACAGAGCCTGGAAATATGTTAATTTTAGCAATTATCATTATTCTACAGAATAAAGGTTAGATTTTCTGAACTCCAATTCAGTTCTTTTAGAAACAATACACGCTGTGCTGTGCTTTGCTCTGCTAAGTCACTTCTCTTTGCATCCCATGAACTGTAATCCGCCAGCCTCCTCTGTCCATTGAATTCTCCAGGCAAGAGTACTGGAGTGGGTTTCTATTCCCTTCTCCAGGGGATCTTCCTAATCCAGGGATCAAACCTGGGTCTCCTGCATTGCAGGCAGATTCTCCATTGTTTGAGCCACCAGGTCCTTCTGGGCTAGGTGTTGGTTACCTTATAAAGAACACATTTTTAAAGTCTATATGACCCTGCTTCAGTGTTTTTCCTGCTGTGGGTTATGATCTATTAATAGGTTGTAAAATGAATTTAATGGATTATAACCAGAATTTCTTAAAAGATGAAGCTGAATTGACAAGAACAGAGCATATTGCATATAATATTGTTTCCTGAAACTTTAAAAAATATCTCGCTTTCAATCTGTCTTTAAAACACATAGATTTGTGACAATGTAAAGTGTAGTATTTTAGATCATGATTCAAAAAGTTTGAACAGGGACTTCCCTGGTGATCAGGTGGCTAAGATTTCACGCTCCCAATGGTGTGGGCCTGGGGTTCAATCCCTGGTCAGGGAACTAGATCCCACATGCTGCAACTAAGAGTTCATATGCTGCATCTAAAACCTAGTGCAGCCAAATAAATACATATTTTTAAAAATAAAAGTTTGAACAGCCCCACATGTAGTCGTAGTCTGTATCTCTCTGCACTGTACCCATCCCCCGACCTCCTCTGCTCCAAACTGTCCCCTTCACTTTCCTTTCAGCTTGCCATCTGTGCTCTCCTTGCAGGATCTTTGCTTGTGTGATCAGCTCTGCTTTAAAAGTAGTTCCCTCCAATACCTTTCCTTTATGCATTTGATCAACTATCCCCTTCTCAGGGAGTCCTTGCCTCGACCATTCTTTATGAAACAGCTCACCATTCTCCTCAGCTCACATCCCTGTCCTCTTGGTTCAACCTTTCTTTTTAGAGACAAGGGATCAAATAGGCTTTGACATGTTACCACTGCCTGACATAGTTTGTTGTTTTGCGGTCATCTTTTGTCTTTCCCCATCAGAATGAGCACAGCATGAGTCCAGTTCTTGGTTTTGTTCCCCCACTGTATCACCAGCACCTAGGACAGTGCCTGGCATGTAGTGAACACTGAAAGTGGTTAGTTGTTGACTAAAAGAAAGAACAAACATAATGGAACTTAGGGTCATGTTGGTTGTTACTTTATCTTGGAAGGACTATTAAAGTTTCTTACATAGCTGCCAAAGATTTGGACTTTTCCTCCACTTACGAGTTTTATCAGTTGCCTTTTCCTTCACTTTCTCTTCCCCTATGATTATGATTGCTGTGCTGTGACAACTTGGAGATCCCAGCTCTTCCGGGAATATACAGAACTGTGTCAGACATCTGTGCCTTTGCTCACAATACTCCCTTTGCCAACAGTGCTCTTCCCCTGTCTCTTATTCACCTGGATAACTGTGCTGGCCCTTCAGGATCCAGTGTGGAATTCATCCTCCTCCATGATCTCCTGAGCTGGGGAAGATGCTTCTTCTCTGTGCTCTGATATCACTTTTTCAGTTTCATTTATCTATTTTTGTGACTCCTCCCTTTCTAGCTACATAAGAGCTCTTCATATTTTTGTATTCCTAGAGTTTTCCATACTGCCTGGTAGTCAATAAGAACTCAGTAAATATTGATTTAACTGAAAGGAAACATATTTGAATTTTTAACTTGTTTGAACTACATTTTTTTCTGAACTATATTCCTTGAAACTGACAACAGACCTTTGGGGAGATCTATGTTGGAGAAGACTCTTGAGAGTCCCTTGAACTGCAAGGAGATACAACCAGTCCATTCTAAAGGAGATCAGCCCTGGGTGTTCTTTGGAAGGACTGACGCTGAAGCTGAAACTCCAGTACTTTGGCCACCTCATGCGAAGAGTTGACTCATTGGAAAAGACTCTGATGCTGGGAGGGACTGAGGGCAGGAGAAGGGAACGACAGAGGATGAGATGGCTGGATGGCATCACCGACTCGATGGACGTGAGTTTGAGTGAACTCCAGGAGTTGGTGATGGACAGGGAGGCCTGGTGTGTTGCAATTCATGGGGTCGCAAAGGGTCGGACACGACTGAGCGACTGAACTGAACTGATACGGTCTTTGATCCATTAACAAAGGCAGATATTTATGGCTATTTTGTTGTTTTTCAGTTCTCAAAAACAAAGATTTCTTAAAAATTGCTTTGAATAAGAGAAGAGGTTATTTGGGGTAGAAGATGGAAAGGCGCAGATGCAAACTGCCCCCTCCATCATGTTTTTTCCACTGCACATCTCAACTGTCTGGAGATGTTTTTTTCAATGGGTGTGTTCTTCCAGCTTTTGCTTTTTCTTCACCTGTTTACTTCCTGAAAACTGACACCTGGAGATGAGAAAGAGATTTGAGTAAAATGTGATGTTGTCCTTTTAGATCCTAGGAATACCCTGGTGAAAGATTCAGCTAAAAGGAAAATTTTGGATTATATGTGATTTTCATTTATATTTGATATTTTGGTTCCTTTTTGCTATGGATAATTGAGAGTTGACTGAATATGCTAACTACCCAACTAAATATAACCTCCTGAGGAAAATTTATTCTTTGTACTCCTTTGCTTTTTTATTGTGATGAAAAGAAGAAGAAGAAGAAAAAAAAAAAAACCCAGAGACTCAACGGGCTGTAACTTTAATAGGTCATTCCAGCCAGTGCTTACCTTCACAAAATTCTGATAATACACGGAAGACAATACAGTGATCAAAAGCAGTGATGAGATTTTTTAGCAGCATTAACCGTCATGACCTAGCAAAATGAAAGAAAATGGTTTAACAGAACTGTCAGCTTCAATATAGCTAATAAAGGCATGGATAAATGTTTATTACATACCGGAGACAGATCATTTCTGTACAGAAATTGAGGATGACCTTTACTGATAACTCTTATCTGCCTGATATCCTGAGAGAGAGGGAGAGGGAGAGGGGAGAGAAGCATATTTGCTGATATTTATGAAAGGAGAAATTATCATGTGCAAATAAAACATTTTAGTAATGATTATCTCAAGTCACCCTCTTGCCCTCTCTTCCACCCCCACAGACATACCTCATGGACGTAAAATATAGATCCTTTCTAGCAGACCAAATGTGCCTGAAAGTGGCATGGGTAATTTCAGGGAAATTCTACCTAAACTCACCATGTCTTAAAAAAGCAAAGAATAGGCACAGGTGGATATGAATACTTGTATTAATTATGTTGACTTAATTTCTTCTCAGAGATTACAAAAATATTGCAATTATTTAACACGCTTTTAATAACATGGTCTGGAGAAGGAAATGGCAACCCACTCCAGTATTCTTGCCTGGAGGACTCCATGGACTGAGGAGTCTGGTGGGCTACAGTCCATGGGGTCGCAAAGAGTCGGCCTGAGTGACTAACACATACAGCACAATAAGATGGTCTCAGTTGTAACTAGGAAATTTCAGAGAAATCACTGTTACAGGTGGAACAGGAAACCTCTTCTTCCTTGGCTCTATGACTTAATTGGGCTTTAAATCTTGTGGCTCAGACAGTAAAGAATCTGCCTGCAATGCAGGAGACCCCAGTTCGATTCCTAGGTTGGGAAGATGCCCTGGAAAAGGGAATGGCTACCCAATCTAGTATCTACCTCATTCGTGGCTCAGAGGTTAAAGCGTCTGCCTGCAATGCAGAAGACCTGGGTTTGATCCCTGGGTCCAGAAGATCCCCTGGAGAAGGAAATGGCAACCCACTCCAGTATTCTTGCCTGGAGAATCCCATGGACGGAGGAGCCTGGTGAGCTACAGTCCACGGGGTTGCAAAGAGTTGGACATGACTGAGTGACTTCACTTCACTTCACCCAATCCAGTATTCTTGCCTGGAAAATCCCATGGATAGAGGAGCCTGGTGGGCCCCAGTCCATGGGGTCACAGAGTCAGACATGACTGGTAACTAACACTTCCATGACTTAATTAAATGTCTTTTTTTTCCCCTTTCACTCAGAGGTTAACTTATTTTTTCTTTCAGTTTTCTTTTAAACAGACTACAGGCAACTTTTTTGCACACCTGACAAAAGAAGTGCTGCCAAAAGGGCTGGTTGTGTTTAGGAGCCATCATTGGCTCTTTGCACTTACAGAAGTGGTCTTTACATTCTCTTTTTCTCTGTCTTTCACAGATGCGACTGTCATGCATTCCTCTGGCTCACTTGGACTTCTCTGAGTCACCGACTCTGCCGTTATTAAGGTAGGATGAGTTTTCCACAATGTCATATGGGGCTTGATTGACATTTAATATTGAATACAGTAAGTCCCTTACATATGAACCAGTTGCATTCCAGAAGCAGGTTCATATGTCCAATTGGCCTGTAAGTCTAACATAGCTTAGGTACCCAACTAAAACAACTGGCTATATAGTGGTGTACTGTAATAGGTTTATAATACTTTTCGTACAAATAATACAAAAAAAACGAACAAGCACAAAAATAAACAAAATGTTTTTAATCTTCTAATGCAGTACCTTGAACAGTATAGTAATACAGTACCATGGCTGGCATATAAGGGCTGGCATCAAGTGTAAAGACAGTAAGAGTTACTGACTGGAGGAGCGAGTGGGTAGGAGATAGTAGAACTGAAGGATCTTTGTGTGTTAACCAGTCAGTCGTATCCAACTCTTTGCGACCCCGTGGATTGTAGCCTGCCAGGCTCCTCTGTCCATGGAAATCTCCAGGCAACAATACTGGAGTGGGTTTCCATTTCCTTCTCCAGGGGATCTTCCCATCCCAGGGATTGAATCCGGATCTCCTGCGCTGCAGGCAGATTCTTTGACACTGAACCATTAACAGTAGGAAATAGAGGGCAAGCTGCAATCTCACTCAAGCCTGTTGTTGATGGCATAGGTTTTAGTTTTTCTTTTTTCTTTTTTAATTTTTATTTTTACTTTATTTTACTTTACAATACTGTATTGGTTTTGCCATACATTGACATGAATCCACCACAGGTTTACATGCGTTCCCAAACATGAACCCCCCTCCCACCTCCCTCCCCATAACAATTAATGGCATAGGTTTTAGTTTCTTGCTGGATTCAATTCTATCTACCCTCTTGAAAAAGTGATTCAGTCCTGGGTAGTAATTCTTTCTCTTCATAGATGACTTGGTAGCACTGAATTACATTCTGAATGACTGCTGCAACCATCATGTACTGTTCTGCACTGGGGTCCTGTTGGCACCAGTGGTGAAGAGCCTGCCTGCCATTGCAGGTAGATATGAGACGCAGGTTTGATCCCTGGGTTGGGAAGATCCCCTGGAGGAGGGCATGGCAACCCATTCTGGTATTCTTGCCTGGAGGATCCCATGGACAGAAGAACCTGGCGGGCTATAGTCTATAGGGGCACAAAGAGCTGGGCGCTATTGAATCGACAGCACACACGCATGCACATCTCAGAAACTAACAGTGCCTCCTCAAATAACTGAAATCCGCTTGCCATTTCCTGCATCAGGTAGCTCTTTGGTTCTTCAGTTTCTTCTTCCTCTTGTCTCTCTTCATCCTTTCTCTGGGCCTCCAATTCCATCAGGTCTTCATTAGTAAGCTCCTCATGTTGCACAGCAATAACACAGTAAAGTACACAAAAGCAGAACCACTTGTAGAGGATGCGTGTATGTGACAGTGCACGCCAGAGACATGAACTGCTTATGTGACTGAACATACAAACACATGCTTGCATCTTTGAAGTTTTACAGCTGGAAGGTTCATATGTAGGGGACTTACTGTGTAGACTACAGTGAGGATGAACAGGACAAAATCTTATAGATGAGGTAAGTTCTACTGTAGTTCACAGTTTGTGCTTTGTTGTAAACATGTTATTTTGTGCCTCTGACCCAGTTTCCAAAATCAAGTTTTCGTCTAAGCATTATTTCTCTGTTGACATACAGGAGCCAGTGGTCTCTCTCTCTCTCTCTCACTCTCTCTCTCTCTCTCTCTCACACACACACACACACACACACACACACACACACACACCCAGAACAAGAGTGAGAGCAAGTGCCAGCATCAGACATGAAAATCTGTTATTCCTTCCTTGATCTTTGTAGTTGAATTAATTTTATTGAAACATATATACTATCATGTAAGAATCAAATTACCAGTCTATGTCTGATGCAGGATACAGCATGCTTGGGGCTGGTGCACGGGGATGACCCAGAGGGATGTTGTGGGGAGGGAGATGGGAGGGGGCTTCATGTTTGGGAACGCATGTACAACCGTGGTGGATTCATGTCAATGTATGGCAAAACCAATACAGTATTATAAAGTAAAATAAAGTAAAAATAAAAATTAAAAAAAAATAAAAGAAAAAAAATAAAATAAATTTGTAAATATATGATAGAAGAAAGGAACTGGAAAAAAGCCCTTAACTGTTTATGTCTACAGTCTTAAACTATCATTTGGTGGAACTATGAAACTAAAAAGAACAGAAAAGTTCTAATTTGATGAAGTTGTACCTTGATGAGGAATGATTAGGTGTTAACTATAAAAGTATTTTACTGGAATAACATCTCTTTTATAGTTTTCTATGTTGTTCAGATTTACTGTTTAAAGCAAGTTTCAGCAAGAATGAGGTTGATGTTTTAATGCTTATGTGAAAACTAAAAGCCTTGGAAATCTACTTGGATTAATTAATTTCTTAAAGATTTTTTTTAGTGAATGGTTATGGATACTTCCTCAATACAGGTTAGTCAACTATACACATGTCTGACAAGGTACTCACTGATTCTGGTGCCATGTCTGTGATAGATATTAACCAAAAAGTATATCTGCTACATGTCCTGGGCAACACAATCTTTATGAAATCTTTTATGAAGAACAATTGTCTGTATTATTCTTTATGTGAAGTACATTCATTTTGGTTTTAGTATTAAAGAAATGCTGGCCTTATACAGTATGCTGAGAAATATGTATTCCTCTTCAGTTTTCTGGAAGAGTTTGTATAGAACTGGTATTATTTCCTCTTTAAATATTTGTTAAAATTCCTCAGTGAAGCTGTCTGAATGAGGGATATTTTAGTGTCAAGGATTTTAACTAAAAATTTAATTGTTGGCTGATATTGTAATACTAGGGATTATCTGTTTTTCCTTGAAGGAATTTTAGTAGGTTGTGCCTTTCAAAGAATTTATCCATTTAAGATGTCAAATCCACTAGAATAAAGTCATTATCGTATTCCCTGTTATCCTTTTTTGGTTTGTTTTCCTCCTATTATCCTTTTAATATGCACAGAATCTATAACAAAATTGCCTCTGTCATTCCTGATATTAGCAATTTGTGGTATCTTTTTTTGTTTCCCATTAGTCTTGTTAGAAGTTTATTAATTTTATTGGTTTTCTTAAAGAAGCACTTGAAAAGTAATGATTTTTTCTATTGCTTTTCTATGTTCAACTGATATCTCCTCTGATTTTTATTATTTTATTTGTTTTAAATTTTAAATTACTTTGATTTTAACTTGCTCTTCCGCTTCTGAGGAACTTGAGATCATTGATTTGAGATCTTCTGTTTTAATTGACATTTAGTACTATATATTTCCCTCTAAGTATTGCCTTAGAAACATCCCACAGATTTTGATACTGTATTTTTCATTCTCATTCAATTCAAAATACTTTCTAATTTCTCTTGTGGTTTCCTCTTTGACCCATGAAGTTTGTTATTTGTGAGTTTTTCAAATACTTTAAACATTTCTAATTTAAACTGTTTGTGGTTAGATAGTATATCTTATATGACTTGAAATCTTCTAAATTTATTAGACTTTTTTATGACCCAGAATACAGTTCTGTCTTGGTAAATGATCCATGTGCACTTGAAAAAAATGCATATTCTGCTGTTGTTGGGTGGAGCACTCTATTAATGCCAAGTATACCAATCTTGTTAATAGTGTTGTCTTCTATATCCTTAATTTTGTCCTATCAATTACTGAGAGAGGATAGTTGAAATCTCCTGTAATTGTACATTTACCTATTTTTCCTAGCAGTTCTATTAGTTTTTGTGTGTGAAACTGTTATTAGGTTAATAAATGTTTAGGATTGGTTTGTCCTTTGAGTACACTGACTTTCTCATCGTCGTAGAATGATCCTTTATATCTCTGGTGATATTGTTTGCTCTGAAATTTGCTTTGATATCAATACAACCACTTCAGCATGCCTCTGATTGGTGTTATCCTGGTATATGTTTTCTCATCTTTTAAATCTAGTATATCTTGATATATAAAAGGTATTTCTTATGGGAAGTATGTAGTTAGATCTTTTTCTATCCAATCTGCTAATGTTTGCTTTTGTAACATTTAGGTTCTAGGTTATTTACATTAGGGCTGATTCTGCTATGTTGATTTTTTTTCTCTGTTATTTTTTCCCTTTGTTCTTCTCCTCTGCTTTTGCATTAATAAAAATTATTTAATGGTCCAATTTTATTGCCTTTGTTTTACTGATATTTATAACTCTTTTTGTATTATTTTAGTAGTTGCATTTGTGTTTATCCCAACCTATTTTCAAGTGGTATGATATACTTCATGTTTAGTGCAAGTAATGTTTAGTTCTGGTACTAGTACTTTTGGACAGATTCTTTTCTTGGCTATGTCTTCAACCTCATTAATTTCTTCTTTGCCAATGTCTACTCTGTTAATCCTAACAATTGTATTTTCATTTCAGACATTGTTTTCATCTTTAGAAATACAGTTTGTTCCCTTAAAGAATATATCTTTTGTATCTCTACTTAACATGTCATTTTTTTCTCTAGCTTCTTGACCATACTGAATATGGTTACAATAACTTTAATATCTTGTATAAGCTATCATCTGTGTCATATTTGTTTTGGATTCAGTTTATTGACTTTTCTCATTATGATCATTTCTTTGCATGACTTTTCACTTCTATTTTGAGGCCAGAGTTATGAATTATAACTTGTTGGATCCTGGATGTTTTATAATCTATAAATATTTCCAAATATTTGTGCATTCATGTTATGGTACTTGGAAACAGCTTGATTTTTTCAGTTCTTGCTCTTAGGCTTTGTTAAATATGATCATAATAGAGTTTGTTGCTGTTCAGTTGCTTGGTAGTGTCCGACTCTGATTAATACAATTCATTCAGTTGCTAATTTGCCCCACTACTGAGGGAAAACACTTCTGAATATTCTACCAAATGCCCATGAAATATGAAGCTTTACACTGTGTCAGATGAGAGCAAACATTAATTCTGGCTCTGTGTGTATCCCAGGGATTGTTCTTTCTAATGTTTCTCAGTGTTTTCTCTCTAGTGTTTAGAGATTTCTTATAAATCCTGAGCACTTTGGATGCCTCCTTCAGATCTCTAAATTTCTCTGTCTTCACAATTCTGTTCTCTCTGGTACTCTTCCCTACAATATCTGGCAATCTTGACCTTTGCAGACTTACAACTTGGACATTTTCACCAAGAGCTATGTTGGAGCCATCATAGGGCTAATCTTGTTAGATTGTGTGGTAAGTCGCTTCAGTTGTGTCCAACTCTATGCAACCCCATGGACTGTAGCCCACCAGGCTCCTCTGTCCATGGGATTCTCCAGGTGAGAATACTGGAATGGGTTGCCATGCCCTTCTGCAAGGGATCTTCCTGACCCAGGGATGAAAGCTGTGTCTCTTATGTCTCCTGCATTGGCAGACGGGTTCTTTGCCACAAGTGCCATCTGGGAAGTCCTCTTGTTAGCTTAGCTGATCTCTTATTGCTTGATTTCCAGTGTCTTGAGAACAACTGTTTTACTTATATGCCTCGCTTTATAGTTTTCATGCATGAAGAAAAATCTTTTCTCTGAAACTCCTTTCTGACCTGAAGTATAAATTCTGTTGAGCTATTTTCATGTTCTTATTAGCTGTTCCCATAGAGAAGGGAATGGAAACCCACTCCAGTATTCTTGCCTGGAGAATTCCATGGACAGAGGAGCCTGGAGGGCTACAGTTTATGGAATCACAAAGAGTTGGACATAACTGAGCTACTAACACTTTTACTTCATAGCTACTTTACAAAATGTCATCATTTTTTGCCCATTTAAAAAATAAGGTTATTCTTTTTTTTTAATTGAGCCCTACTAATTCTTTTTATATTATGGAAAACTTTTAATGCCAACAGTTCTAATATTAATGAAGTCTAGTTTATCAAGTTTTTCCTTAATAATGCTTTGTGTCCTACCTGAGAAAAGCTGACTGAAAAGGTCATGAAGATTTTCCTCTATATTTTCTGTTAGAAGTTTTATAACTCTGTTTTAAGTTTAAAATACATTTTTAGGTTAAAAGTTGTATGACATAATAGATAAGATTAACTTTTCTACCTTTTGATATTAGGTTGTTTCAGCAGTGTTTGTTGAAAGGACTGTTCCTTTCTGTCAAATTACTTAGACACTGGGGTTAAAAATTAATTTAGTTATGGTTCTTTTTCTAGGCTAACTAGTCAGTTTATTGTACATTATGTCAATATCACTGTATTGATTCTTGATTGCTTTACCAGTTAATCTTGAAATGAGATGGTATATGTCTTTCACCTTTATTCTTTTCCAAAACTGTGTTTGTATTTTGTTTCTCTGTATTTTTATAATTTTTAGAATACATTTGTAAATTTCCACGAAGTACATCTGATGGAATCTTTTCTGGGATTCCATCAAATGTATAGATCAATTTGGGGAAGATTTGCTTCTTAAAATATTGAATCTTTAATTCATAATCTTAGTATATTTTCCACTTTAAAATTTTTCTTTACATTTTCATTAATTTCTCTCAACAGTGTTTTTTGCTGTTGTCACTGTACAAAACTAGTTCATATATTTTGTTAAATATATCAATGATTAAGCTATTATCATTGATTAATAGCTTAATGCTATCATAAATAAAAAATTTTAAATAATATTTTCTAATTGTTTGCTGAAAGTATTTAGGTATATACATGATTTTTGTATGCAGCCCTTCTATTTTGCAATTGTTAAAATCACTTTTTAGTTCTACTGATTTTTTTTTTCAGATTTTATAGTGTTGTCTATGTTCACAGCCACAGGTAGAGATAATTTTACTTCTTCCTTTCCCTTCTGCATCCTTTTTGTATTATTTTACTTTGTTTTCTTACATCTTTGCAGTGAGTAGGGTAGGGAAAGTATCAAACAGGAGTAGTGAGAGAGAATATCCTCACCTTGCTTCCTATTTTAGGGAGAAAGTGCTCAGTCTTTCTCTACTACAGTGTTACTTACAATTTTTAAAATGGGTTTCCTTTGTTAGGTTGAGGAAATTTCTTCTATTTCCAATATGTTGGTGCTTTTTATCATGATCGTGCTAGATGGATTTTCTCATCTATTTATTGCTGTTGCTAAGTCGCTTAAGATGACTGTATTATTTTTCTCTTTGATGCCCTGTGTGTGTGTGTTAGTTGCTTAGTCATGTCTGATTCTTTGCAACCCCATCAACTGTAGCCCACTAGGCTCCTCTGTCCATGGAATTCTCCAGGCAAGAATCCTGAAGTGGGTTGCCATTTCCTTCTCCAAGGGATTTTCCCAAACCAGGAATCAAACTTGGATTTCCTGCATTGTACAAAAGGCAAATTGTTTACCAGGGAAGCCCATTTAAGCATCTGCCTGCTAATGCAGGAGACATGGGTTTCATACCTGGTCTGGGAAAGTTCCATATGCCTCAGAGCAACTAAGCCAGAGTTACTGAGCCCTCTTGCCTAAAGTCTGTGCTCCTATTACCCTAGTTTTGTTAAGCAAATTGATTAATTTTCAGATGTTAAACCAACTATGCATTCTTTGGATAAACCCTACTTGGTCATTATAAATTAACTTTTTCAATGTTGCTGGATTTCATTTGTTAATTTTATATTAAGGTTTTTTTTTTTTTCTTTGTATCTACGTTCATGAGAGTTACTACTCTGAGGTGTCCTGTTTCTGTAATATCTCTGTCTGGCTTGGTATTAAGGTAGTGCTGGCTATTTAGAATGAGTTTGGAAGTGTCCCCTTCTTTATTTTCTAAAATATTTTCTGTGACATTGGAATTATTTCTTCCTTAATTGTTTGCCAGATTTCAACTAGTAAAACTTCTGGGCTTGTAGTTTTCTCTGTGAGGAAATTTTTATTTACAATTTTAAGTTCCGTCCTAGATGTAAGGCCGTTCTGTGTCAGTAATGTAGTTTCTCTCTCTTTCAAGTAATTTGTTCTTTCTCCATAAATGGTTGAATTCACTTGTTTGTTCCCTCTCCTTGTTTAATCTAGTTGGAGGTTTTTCAGTTTTTTTTGAGAACCAGCTTTTGTTTTCTATTTTTTGTCTATTGTTTTTCACTTATATGTTGATTGATTTAACATAGCAGTATTATTTCCTTTTTCCCCCCTAAATTTTTATAGTTGATATTCTGTTTGAGTTTTTTCTCTTTAAGGTGGAGCTGCAGATAGTTTATTTTAGGTTCTTTGTTTTCAACATAAGTATTTAAGTCAAACCAACAAATTTCCTTTAATCACAGTTTTAGTTGCAGTTCACAAATTTTGATGTGTCTTATAGTTAGTTTTATCAGGTCAAATAGTTTTTAATTTTACCTTTTGCTCTGTTATTTGATCCATGGGGTTTTCAGAAAAGTATTTTTAAGTTTCCAAATGTTTGGGCATTTCCTGGTATTTTTAATTGACTTCTAATTTAATATCATGACTTTTATTTTTAATAATGAGCTATATGAGCTGTTTATATATTTTAGAGATTAATCCCTTGTTAGTCGCATCATTTGCAAATATTTTCTCACATTCTATAGGTTATCTTTTCATTTTGTTTATGATTTATTTTGCAGTGCAAAAGCCTTATTAGGTCCCATTTGTTAATTTTTGTTTTTATTTACATTACTCTAGGAGATGGATCCAAAAAGATATTGCTGTGATTTATGTCAAAATGTGTACTGCCAATGTTTTCCTCTAGGAATTTTATAGTATCCTCAGTCTTACATTTCGGTTTTTAATCAATTTTGAGTTTATTTTTGTATGTTGTGTCCGGGAATGTTATAATTTCATTTTTTACATGTAGCTGTCCAGCTTTCCCAGTACTACATATTAAAAAGACTGTCTTTTTCCCATTGTATATTCTTGCCTCTTTTGTCATACATTAATAGACCATAACTCTGTGGGTTTATTTCTGGCCTTTCTAGCCTTTTCACTGGTTTATATCTCTATTTTTGTGCCAGTACCATAGTGTTTTAATTACTGTAGCTTTGTATTATAGGCTAAAGTCAAGAAACCCGTTTCCTCCAGCTTTATTTTTCTCTCTCAAGATTGCTTTGGCTATTTGGGGTGTTTTGTGTTTCCAAATAAGTAGGAAAGGGTGTGGAGAAAACAGAACATCCTTCTACATTGTTGGTGGGAACATAAATTGGTACAGTCACTATGAAAAACAGTATGGAGTTTCCTTAAAAGACTAAAATTAGAGCTACCACATGATCTAAAATCCCATTCCTGGGCATATATCTGGGGAAAAATATAATTCAAAAAGATCCATGCACCCCAGTGTCCCCTGCAGCACTATTTACAGTGGCCAAGACATGGAAGTAACCTAAATACTCATTGAAAGATGAATGGATAAAGAAGTAGAATATATATACCATGGAATATTATCTAGCCATAAAAAGAATGAAGTAATGCCATTTGCAGCAACATTCAGGGACCTAGAGAACATCACTTACTAAGTGAAGTAAGCCAGAGAGATAAAGACAAAATCATATGATATTGCTTTTATGTCGAATCTAAAAAGAGTGATAAAATGAACTTATATACAAAACAGAGATTGACCCACAGACACAAAACAGACTTATGGTTAGCAAAAGGAAAGAGAGGGGGTAGGGATAAACTGTGAATTTGGGATTACACATTACTATATATAAAATAACCAACATGGACCAAGGTGAAAGTGAAATCGCTCAGTCGTGTCCAACTGTTTGCAACCCCATGGAGAGTAGCCTAACAGGCTCCTCTGTTCATGGGATTTTCCAGGCAAGAATGCTGGAGTGGGTTGCCATTTCCTTCTCTAGGAGATCTTCCCAACCCAGGGATTGAACCCGGGTCTCCCACGTTGTAAGCAGATGCTTTACCATCTAGGCCACCAGGGAAGTCCTGGACCAAGGTACTATATAGTAAAAGGGACTATACTCAATATTTTATAATAACCCATAAGGGAAAAAATATCTGAAAAAGAATAGATATATGTATATGTACAACTGAATTACTTTGTTGTACACCTGAAACTAAGAGTTTTGTAAGTCAACTATACTTCAATTTAAAAAATGCCATTATGATCAGACTACAAACTCTGTATGACTTCAGTCCTTTTAATTATTCAGGTACACTTTGATGGAATGAGTATTCTGTAATACTCATTTGTGTCTATGTTTTCCACCAATTTACTGAAGTGTTGAAATCTTCAATTGTTATTGTGGATTTGTTTCTTTTAAGTTCTTTTAGCTTTTGTTTTAAATATTTCGAAGAACTGTTGTTTAGAATATTCACATTTAGTGTTGCTCTTTCTTCTTGGCTAATTGACACTTCTGTCATTTTGAAATGTCTATTCTGTCATATCCTTTTCCTAGAATGTACTTTTCCTGATATTGATATAGCTGCTTCAGTTTTCTCTTAATTAATGTGTGCATGTTTTTTTGTTTTTCTGTCCTTGTACTTTTAATCCATGTCTTTGTAAGTTAACTTATTGATGAATAGTGTATGGTTTAGTCATGATTTTTTGTTTAGTTTGAGAAAAAATTTTGGAAATTTTAGGCAGTTTGTGTGTAGTATAGTTATTACATCATTGGAGGTTAGTTTTTCCATTATCTTATTTGTTTTCTTTTTGTTCTATATATTCTCTTTTCCTCTTTGCTATTTTCCTGTTTCCATTTGAATTAGTTTGACTATTTTGTAATGTTTGTTCTTATATACATTTTTGTATTATTAGCAATCTTTATTTTATTTCACTTAAGGTGTACATTGTTAACCTTATTATAAGGTTAACATACCTTATGCATACCTTGTGCATACCATTTTATGCACATTATAATAATCTTAGAGCTATATACTTCCATTTTCCTCTTCCTGTTTATATTATTGTGCCATTTTCTTCCAGATTGCAAATCTAAAAATACTATTATTATTAAAATATTTACTTATTTCTTAAAGAAACTTTAAAAATGGATAAAATATTTTTTTAGACTTAACGTGTGTTTTCCATATTGGCATGCATAAATGTCTTTGCGTATGTTGAATTTTCTATGTGGTTTTATTTCCTCTAGCTGAAGAATTACTATAACATTTCTTTAATGGAAGCCTGATCCAATAAAATTCTCTGAGGTTTGGCTTTTCCCAAAATATATTTATTTTTCCTTGTTTTTTGTGTTTTATTTATTTATTTTTACTGAGGTATGGCTGATGTACAATATTATATGTTACAATTGTACTATATAGAAATTCATAATTTTTAAAGGTTTTACTACATTTATAGCTATTATAAAATATTGGCTGTATTCCCTCTATTGTACAGTGTGTCCTTGGAGCTGAATTTTTTACTCTTTTTTTAATGATGTTTTCAGATATAGAATTCTAGCTTTACCATTTTTTTTCTTTTAGCACTTTAAAAATGTCATTGCATGGCCTTTTGGATTGCATTGTTTTTTATATTTTTAAAGTTATTCTTATCTTTGTTCCCCTGTTTTATGTACCATGTCTTTTTTGGGGGGGCTGCATTTACAATTTTCTCTTTAATATTAGTTTTCAGCATTTTAATTATGATATGCCTTGATATTGTTTAATTTGTTTACTATGCTTATATTTAATTGACTCTCTCAAAGTGAAAGGTTTATAATTTTCATCAAATTTTTAAAAATTCTGACATTATTTCTTCAAATATTTTATCCATCCTATCCTGATGGTTGCTAGATTAGATCCAAAGGAATATCAGTGATATATTGTGATATATTATTTACTTTGAGAAATGATAAATAGCAAAACAACTCCAATTTTAATATGCTTTATAATTTTGCAAATTGCTTTTATCTACATTTAATGTATCATTCAAACAATTATGAAAATTAGTCTACTTACTCTAGTACCTCATTGTGTTGTTGAAGGTGATGGAAACAAAGAAAATATAAAGAACATATATATAATATGTTGTAATAAGTGATTGCAGTGGAGGCTGGCATCCTTCACTATGGAAAAGCAAAAAAAAAAAATCTAACTACCCTGCGTTGGGATGGCTAGGAGATGAAAGTGGTGACATTTCAGCTGGGTATTAAAGAATGACTGTAAGTGTACTAGCTGGAGAAAAATGGAAGAGAAATATGTTCTATTGAGGAAAGAATACTTGAAAAGGCTCGGAGATTTAAACAAAGCTTCTTCTTTGAATCGTGATGAGCCATTTGTTATGCCAGAAGCTGGAGCACAGAAGTTTGTGAGCAAAGAGGTATTAAACAAATAGGTTGATTCTTGAGTGCTTTATTAGCAAACTTGGGTTTTTAACTAAAGGTAGTATATTGTGCTCTCTTTTTATGGTGATTTATTTTATAATGATCTCAAGGGTGTGGTGATTTAACCAAAGCAAAAAGTAAGAATGAACTTCTTTTAAATAACTTTGCTACTGAAGTAGTCACAGGAGTTCTTTTTTGCTCCCAGTTTTCCAAATCTGTCTCAGTATTATACAAACAAAGAACTATATAGTAGGCTTATATTTGCATAACTTTTACTGTCCCCTGTTAGAAACTGTGACAGATAAGCTAGAAAACTACCTTCCTTTCACTCACATGAGACAGAACCCTTTCCTGATCTTTTGAGTTTGGGATGTTTGCAATGTTGGTGACTTCTTTTAGTCCAGTGATTTAACTAAGTAGGCTAGGAAGGAAATATCTGAAACTGACATGAACCTTTGCCAGAAGATTAGCTAGGGAAATATTAGATTTCCAAAATTTAGTCTCTATCCCTTTAAAACAGATAATTTACAGGAGAATAAAAAAACTTGAAAATTAATGGCAATTTTGAAATAGAATATTTTGTCAAAATCAAATTCATTTCATTAAATGCTTGAGAAGAATGCAACGAGTAAATGAGGTATGAATAACTGTAAGATGGGACAATTACCACCTCAGAAACAATATATTTGTAAAGTTAATTCTTCTCGAACATGAACAATCCCCTTACACTTGACCCCTTTCTATTGCCTCTTCCATGCTTGAACTCTCCTTGAACTTTGAAGATCCATCTTGAGAGTATGATACGGCCATCTCTTTTGCATCTGGTTATTTTAGCTCCAATTTGCAGCCCTAAAATGGCAATTATGGTGATATATTGCTCAAGTCACCCGACATGGATTAGTATCGGGATCAGCACATTTATGCACAGGAGTAGTGAATGGAGACTGCAGCTATGATTTTAAATGACTTGATTAATTCTGAAACAACATTTCAGAGTCCATTAGGTCCAGCAGGTGTTGGGGTGCAGACTGCTTTTTCCTAAGCAGCATATTCGATTAAAGTGCCAAAGTATTTTGGATTCAAACATTGTATTTCCCAGAACAGTTTCCTTTCACTCTGTTAAATCCCCTTAACAATCAGCACTCCTGAAAGAGATCCTCTCCCCATTCTGCCTTACCCAAGTTCTCTTGTGTCAGTTAGTGACCTGCCAGCTCTGTTTGAGCAACTTGAACAATGTGTTCTGTTCTTGTTCAAGAGGGCATTTACATGACAGAACTGCTGCTAAAAGCTCCTGCTGACTCAGGTCAAAATAAGGCCAATTGTGCTGTTTATCCTAAGGGCCATTTCATCAGCAACTCATGTCAAGGTTAGCAATGTGTCTGGTTAATGCCTTGATTCAATGCTTTCTTTTACTACTAAAAATACATGTATATGACTTTACACATCTCCCTTCTGCCCTCCACCCCATCTGGACATCACTGCTTTAATAAAAAACATGTAGGGCTGGGTTTTTCGTTTAAGTTCTTTGGGATTTCAAATTCCTAGATTCTTTGTTGATTTTTATGGATTCTAAGGTATCTTTCTTAGAAAAATTCTGACAATAGGCTTTTCATGCTTCATTACTTCCAATTCTTTTCTTTACAACATAGAGAACATTTCAATGGGTCCATGATACAACAGTTGTAGAATAATCTCGAAATGTGGCACAATGATTTGTTCTGTCGTCTGTTCTCCTAGCACAATGTGCTTGTCTCTGCTAAAGCACATATCAACATGAATTCTAACTATTTGTGTATTACTACATCTGTCCTCCTTAGGAGTTACAACTTGTTCTTTTATTTTTGTGCTAATTGCATATCTATCCATCCTTTAACCCACCCATCCATCTATCCATTCATTCATCTATCCTAACACATTCAGAGCCTTCCATTACTACTAATTGTTAGTGGTGTTCTTTGCTAAACCATGTGCTAGATACTCAATAAATATTTTTAATTATTTTGAATGAGTATGTTCTCAGAAGCCAAACAAAGATCAAATCATAGTGTTTTAGTCACCTGCAATTAATACTGCCCTTGTAAGTAAGGATATAATAAATACACAAAAATTGTGTAGCAATATGAGGCAGGACAATTGGATACGAGTATCAGCTTTTTTACTACTGGTTGAGTAACTTCAAGAAGTCACATAATCTCTCTGTGAATTTTTTATTTTTAAAATATAGATAAAACTGTTTGTCCTACTCAACTTATAGTGCTGCTGAAAGGGCTGAATAGAATATAAGTGAAGATATTTTAAAGCTATCCAAAAATACTATTTAATATGATGATTAAATATATGATTATGTTTTAGATATGGTATGCCTGGGAATAATATCTCCCATAGCAAGAGAAATAGTATTCATTATGAGGCTAGCATAGATAAACTGATAAAACTATTCTACTGTCCAAACCCACAAATTATAAATTTACATATACACATTTAATATACTGGCCAATACAAATTTCCTTCATAAGAAATGGACACCAAGTTTAGCTATAACAGTTCACATTTTTCTTTTACTCTAAAAGGAACAATATAAAAACTGAATACACATTATTTTAACTTTGAAAACTTAGAGGGTGAGTTATCTATTAATTTTCAAATTGGCTTTAAAATCATTATAATTTCAAAGGATAGCTTATAATTATAGTTGTGTAATTTGTATATAAATTAAAAAATGCATGAGCTTTAAACACATGAGCTTAAAAATGGAAACTTTTCCTCTTCTGCTATCTCTTTCTTCTTGCAAATATTGAAACAACTGTAAGATAGGACATAGGAGCCAGACAAATAGAAATACTTATTACTTATAACAGCCGAATTAGTGAATATTATTTTAGATTTATGGCTGGAGAGGGCTTGCTAATATATCATTTGATTATAACCTTTCTTCTCTCCTCAGAACTATAGGCTCCTCCTTGCAGAGGTAGGTCTTGAACTGCTAAACTCTCATGAGGGAGAAGAGGTTCAAAAGCTTGCACCCTGTAGTCAAGCAGGATCTGAAAGAGGGAGCCAGAAGATGCTGAGTCGAATGGACTTCATAACTTCTCTCCAATTTATCAATTAGATCAGTCATTCTTCCATTAGAGGAGTGAGTTGAGGGAAAGCCTGAGTATCTCTTCCATGGTTTGCCCGGGGAATAGAGTGAAAATTTCTTTTTTTAGATGGAGACAAGAGAAATAGTAGCAAGTATCCTCCATAAATCATTATTGTCTGTTACCCTCTGAGCAAACTCCACCCTCATAGCAGAACTCAGGCTATGCCAAGGGGGACTGTCAACATCTCCCGGACTCTGAGAAAAATAAAGGCCTTGCCCTTTTGTCGTCGTTGTTCAGTCACTAAGTGTGTCTGACTCTTTTGAGACCTCATGGTGTAGCCCACAAGGCTCCTCTGTCTATGGAATTTCCCAAGCAAGAATACTGGAGTGGGTTGCCCTTTCCTTCTCCAGGGGATCTTCCTGACCCAGGGATTGAACCCAAGTCTCCTGCATTTGGCAGGAGGATCCTTTACCACTGAACCATCTGGGAAGACCCTTGCTCTTTTGTATCTCTTCCCAAACCCTAAGTCCCTGCCATACCTTCACTTAAAAAAAATCTAGCCAAGAGTTTAGTCCTCTTGTTTAAAAACAAAAGAAAAAATTTTCCCTAACGTAAACTAGTCTATCTTTCACTTCAGAAAGTTGGACTTGTTAGTTGCTAAGGCTTCTTTTTGTTGAAAATATTTAGAGACTCAATGATACAACATTCATTCAGGGAAATCATGAAATTGCTCAAAAACTGATTTTACACTTTTCAGTCAGGCTTTCTTCTTTCATTCTGAAGAACTAAGGTTGTTGATTTTAAATGGTAGATGATCAGATACTTCAAATCTTTTAATAGAAGTCAATAGCAAATCAGTCAATTAATGTTGAAATGAATGAAAACTATCAAAAGATAATTTCGGTGCATTATATTTTATAAATGTCATTATTTCACTGTTTTACTTTTTCAGGCAACACTTTTTTGGGCATGGGAAAAGAAGTCTAATTGAATTTCACATACCTTTGTTGACCATCTATTGTGTGCAAGGCATAGTGCCAAATGTTATGGAAAATACAAAAACAAAATATAAAAAATTATAAAATATGATTCCTATCTATCTATAAAAGCAATTTCACCTACAAGCATTTGTATCCTAGTAGAAATATACTGAAAAAAATCCCAATAATGCAGGCCAAGGACATTATAATATGGTCTGAAGTAAAATAGAACAAACCCAGAGCTGCCTGGATTAAAAATAATGAAAAAGAGACTGTAATACTAAAGACATGTATTTTAGTGAGAGGTATATTAGAACAGACTGGACCACAGAATCCAAAAGAGTATTGTAATCATACAGTTGGACAACAGCACAAAATTCTAAGTGCCTGGGATGGAGCTTTGAATAGCTCAGTGAGTCTTTCATTTGAATAGATGATTTGGGCAGAAGCTTCTCAGGCCTTGGAAGAGTGTGGAGGAAAGAGGAGGATATAATATGAATATCTTACCCCTGAGCTTTAAGATGAGAACAGTGGACTTCTCTCATCTAAAATGAGTTGAGATGATCCAACTATTCCAAACAGCCAAGAAACTGTAATTTAAACCCAGACAGCTTAATGGCATGAGGAGTTTCCATAGAAGAATCACTTTACAGAAGAGTACTCTCATGTCTTGACATCTCTTCAAGCTTCTTTAAGCAAAATTACTTAATGTTCATAAATTAAGGTTCACATCATCTTACTGATTATGAGAGACAAATGCCCTAATGAAAAGAACAAATAGGACTCAAGTTTGCCTTAAAGATGACACTAAGTTCAGTTCAGTTCAGTCGCTCAGTCGTGTCCGACTCTTTGTGACCCCATGAACAGCAGCACGCTAGGCCTCCCTGTCCATCACCAACTCCCGGGGTCCACCCAAACTCCTGTCCATTGAGTCGGTGATGCCATTCAGCCATCTCATCCTCTGTCATCCCCTTCTCCTCCCCCCTTCAATCTTTCCCAGCATCAGGGTCTTTTCAAATGAGTCAGCTTTTTGCATCAGGTGGCCAAAGTATTGGAGTTTCAGCTTCAACATCAGTCCTTCCAATGAATATTCAGGACCGATTTCCTTTAGGATGGACTGGTTGGATCTCCTTACAGTCCAAGGGACTCTCAAGAGTCTTCTCCAACATCACAGTTCAAAAGCATCAATTCTTTGGCGCTCAGCTTTCTTCACAGTCCAACTCTCACATCCATACATGACCACTGGAAAAACCACAGCCTTGACTAGATGGACCTTTGTTGGCAAAGTAATATCTCTGCTTTTTAATATGCTGTCTAGGTTGGTCATGAGACTAAAGGAGTAAATAATTGCTCGTTAAAGTTTTTATTTTTTTGCTTACTTTACAAGCTTTCTTAGTTTCCACCTCATCATAGTAGTATAGAATTTTCAAAGTTTGAAGTATTTTAAAAAGTCATCTAAGAATAACTTCTTACCCATTTCAATGTCTCTTAAAATAGCTCTCATAGATGGTTATAGCAAGTACATACTTCCTGAGCAAGCACTGAAATTACCACACTCTCTCCCTCTCTACTCTTTTGGGACCTTTTCCACATTTCCCTTCCCATACAAAATTGTTGCAAGATGACTTGGAGGCATAAATAAGCACTGAGCTTGCATGAGCAGACAGTTCTAATAGTTTGAGAGGGATTCAAAAGGGAATGCTGTTTGGTTGCAAAGAGGGCTGCTGTGCAGACCACTGCTGTGTGCAAGGTGCTCACCACTCAATTTTTAATCAGCATGAAAACTTGATAGTCTGTTTTCTTAGCATTTAGTAGTGATTTAACACAAAACAACTGGTCTTATTATATTCTACATGGTCAAGTACATATAACCTCTGACCTTAAGTCTACTTATTACAGGTCAAAGCACTAAAAAATATTTCCAAATGATTGAGGACAAAAATCTTTCTGTGGAGAGGTGTTTTATTTGGAGCCTAATTTCTCTAAGTTTTGTGACTGTTTATTCATTGCACAGAATAATTTCTTATTTTTCCAGTCTTTTTCTCTTCTGTTAAATTGAGATTCAATTGGCATCATATTAGTTTCAGATGCGCCATATAATGTTTTGATATATGTGTATACTGCAAAATAATCACCACAATAAGTCTAGTTAACTTTTTGTCACTATTGCTGGTAACAAAAGTTTGAGAACTCTTAGGATCTACTCTCTTAGCAACTTTCAAATATGCAATACAATATTATGAACTATAGTTACTGTGCTGTCATTATATCCCCATGACTTATTTATTTTATAATTGGATGTTTATACCTTTTGACTACCTATACACATTCTGCTTATTCCCTAACCCCCACCTCTGGCAACTACCATTGTGTTCTGTGTGTATTTGTGTGTGTGTGGATGTGTGTGTAAGATTTTACATATAAGTGAGATCATATGAAATTTGTCTTTCTGTGTCTGACTTATTTCATTTAGCATAATGTCTTCAAGGTTCATCTGTGTTGTCATATATGGCAAGGCTTCATTTTTTAATGACTGAATAATACACACACACACACACACACACACACACACACACTACCTTTTCTTCTTCATTTTTCCATTGGTGGACACCTCAGTTGTTTCCATATCTTTCTATTGTAAATAATGTTGCAGTGAACATGGGGGTGCATATAACTTTTCAAGTTAATATTTTGTTTTCTTTGGAAAAATACCCAGATGTAGAATTGCTGTATCATATAGTAGTTCTATTTTTTTTCAATTTTTAAAGGAACCTCCATATTCTCTTCCATAGTGGCTGTACCAATTTACATTCCCATCAATAGTGCATGAAGATTCCCTTTTTCGCACTTTTCCTGAACTGGTATTGCCTAAGAGTTGAAGTGCAGATACCAATTATCCAGAAACAGACATTTAGTTGATTTTGAAGAAACCCAAACTTTGAATATGATTATTTTGACATTGAAAAACTACATTTTCCTCTGAGTTTCAAATCATAGCAAGCTATTCAGGAAAAAAATATTTAAGGATATCCTGAAAGCCTAGTTTTAAGTTAAGGAGAGGACTATATAAAAAGGTGAGTGGGCATTCTAAACACTTAGGGAAACTATTGTATGTATTGGGATGATGGAGTGATGGCAAAGGTGTATAGTGCAATGTGAATTCATGGGAGGGGCGTGAGTAAGAAGGTGACAGGACTGTGTCTCAGATGACTGTCTCTTATTAGAACTTCTGTTGCTGACACTTCCCATAGACAGCAGTGACTTGTTAATATATTTTGCCTGAGAAAATGGATAACCCAAACTTCACACCCTTCCAGAGTCTAGCAAGTGGACAGACTTCATCATGCCTCAGTGCACCACAGAGGGACCCTCTTTTCAAGATGCCACACTGCCCTTCTCTGGGACCTCCCCCACTTCCAAACCTTTGAGACAACAGCCTAACACTAGTTGTGTCTGTAATGAATGAGGAGGAGTGGCAATAGCCCACTCTCTGTCACAGACCTGAAAATTCCATTGAAATATTTTCTCTGAAGCAGAATCTGACCTCAGGCACACAGCATCCTTTGTTCATATTTCTCACTCTGCTCCCCTCTAAAATGGTGGATTTTAATACCAGAAGCTCAAAAAAGATGTGCAAAACAGCACAGGGATATACAAATCTTTATTTTATTAACACTGTAAATTCCATTTTCTCAGAATGGCCAATTTTTCCCCTTCCTAGCAGCAAAAAGACAGTTAAAGGGACTTTTGGTGACATTCCCTTTGTTTAATGAAGCTTGGAGTTATGGGCAAGTGCCTTGAACTGCCGTTATTATCTGCATGACTGAATAAAGGCTGAGGGTCCAGATCTGTGCAAAGAGTTTTATTGCAAATAGGCACATTGATCATTCATAATCAGACCTACCAGGTCAGCAGTGCTGAAGCGCCAGCAAGCCCTGAAAAAGCTGACCAGGGGAGCCCTGGTGCTCACAGGTTAATGTAATATTCAAGCAGAATGAGGTCTTTCCTTCTTTATATGCTTGTCTCTTAGCGTTCTTCTGACAGAGTGGAAATGAGAGCCCACACGATCTGAAATGTATCCCGTATAACCAGTCACCATGTCATCCCCGGTTCATCTTAGGGCTCCACAAGTTTCCAGAGCCTGTATTCTTTTTGAGGTGCATTCCTTCAATGTAAAGATTTGTGCTTTAGATCTTCCAAAGCTGCTTTGAAATATTATGGAGCTGCTTCTTGTAAATACATGGGCTTCTGATTCCCAATATTTACTCACATTAGCAGCCACATTCAGGAGGGAGCATTTCCAAAAAGATCACTTTTTGAAGATTTAGAGTGAATTTCAAACCACGTGTTTGTTTCTTCATTTCTTTGTCTAGTCAGCTTTCAAAATATACTTTCGAACATATGAATATCCTACTTAAAAATTCAGGTTTATGGAAGTTACTGCTCTTGTGAAAATATGATGAACATATTACTCTCATGATGAGTCCAAGGTATTGATCTCACAATGATCTTTGTGTCCTGGATTGCTGACACAGCAACACATGGATGATTGAAAAGGTGAGTGCCTTCTCCTAGGTTACAAATTTGGGAGAACTAGAAACACAGGCAGAATATCTTCTGCCTCCCAATTCTGCTAAAAAAAGTAACAAAGCTAAGGAGGTATTTATCATGAAAAGGGACAACAGTATTGGCGGAGATTTAAAATTTGAGCTGATTAAGATTAATAGCATATGTAAAAGTACCAGAAACTTAATTTGACATTCTGTGTTCATACAGAAAAATGATATCACTAGTCCACTGAGCATGGAGCATACTTTGTGAATATTTTTCTATTGGTGATGAATTTGTAGTGATAAGTCCATTCATGATCACTCAGTTATCTTGTGACTGAAGACAGTCACAGGTAAGATGACCAGCAAGGGTGAGAGGTTTACTGAATGATGAACTCATGAGTTTGCTAGTATAATTTCCTAATTGGCTATACTAATTGAACACAGAATGCAGTAAAGGGTTAAGAATATAAGTGTGACCAATTTGATAATCACTTTTCCAGATATTTGATTCGGGCAACTATTAGACTTCAATATGGGACATGATTCTTCAATGGTATGTTAAAAAATGGTGAATTTAAAAATCTAAAACAGCCAAACATATATACTTACAGATGAAAGTGTTTTTTGAATTTTTTTTCCCTGTTATCAAACTCAAGATCATCTGAAAATGGTAGTCCAACAAGCTTTATCACTGATTTTTGCTTAGTCAAATACGTAGTTGATATTTAGGTCACAGTAATTTGATTTAAATGATTAACCGGGGCAGTTGAATCATAGAGTTTTAGAAATATAAGGACTTTATGGCTTAATCCTTTGCTTTGTAACTAAGCTTGAGGCTCAGGAAAGTAAATGACTTCTCCTGAGGTACTAGGCTAGAGATCATCAGAGGCTTACACCTCGGTGTTCCTTACTGGCACTGTGTAATAATTTGTATTCTTTAGTTTTTCACACATGCGTATTCATTTCTGGTCCCCCCACCCCCCCCCCCCAAAAAAAAAAACCTTGGAGAATACAACCATTCTGATTACCATGGTAATTGTATATGAGACCCTATTCTGTTTTCTATGACTGGTCATTTATTTGGATTGTATGTTTTTACAATGCATTTTTTCAATTTATTCGGTACATACTGTGTCCTTTTAAAAATTTCATATTTGGAAATATTTTTGAACTTATACAAAAGTTGCAAGAAAAGCACAAGCTCAACTTCCACAAATATTAACATTTTATCATATCGCTCTCATTTCCATAATACTTATTACTACTTATTTCTGGATCATTTGGAATTGTTGCTGATATAGTCTCTTAGTATATCAGTGTGTATTTCCTTAAAACAAGGCCATTTCCCCACATGACCACAGTATAAATATACCATCAAAAATCAGGAAATTAGCATTAGTGTAATTCCACCATCTAATCCACTGATCAGATTCAAATTTCACCTTTTGTTTTGATTATATTCTTTAGAGGTCCAAGATTCAACTGAGAATCTTGTGTTGCAGTTAGTTTTCATGTTTCTTAAGTCTTCTTCAGTCTGAAACAGTTCCTTAGTCTTCTCTGGTGTTCTATGACCTTGACGTGTGTGAAAAGTATGGGTCACTTGCTTTGTAGAATCTCCCTCATTTAGGTTAGTGTGATATGTCTTTCATGATTAAATTTAAGTTATGAATAATAAGCAGAAATACGACAGGAATGATGTTATATTATTCTCAGTTTATAATACCAAGGGGTACACTCAGCTAAGACTTCCTGTTACTGGTGGTGCACACTTTACTTGACTAAAGTATTTTCTGCCAAGCTTTTCCTTTGTAAAAGCATTTTGTACTTATTAAAAAATAAATAATTAATGAGTATTTGTGGAGAGATGTTTGAGACCATAGGAGTATCCTGTTCCTTACCAAATTAACATTAGCATCTATTGATGATGTTTATCTGAAATAATTATTTTTTCATAGTTGCCAAATAATTACTTTGTAATTCCAGGTTTCCTTCTACATTGTTAGTGGACATTTGACTCAAAGCAAGATCTTTCGATCTTCCCCATTTATTTAATCACCATGTAGTTACATCAGTATGAACTCAAGGATATACATTTTATTCACAGGGTTATAATTTTTATGTTCATTATTTGTTATTCTGTTCCATATTTGGTCCATGGGAGTTCCTTCAGGCAGATCCAATGTCTTCTTGACATGCATTCTTTATTTTTTTGTGTGTGAAAAATCATTGCTTTCTGGCAAGGCAAGATATTCCAGGATTATCGTAGTCTTTTTCTGCTCCAAGTCCTAAAATCAGCCAATTCCTTAAGGAATTCTGTTTCTTTTTAGTGAAGAGTGGCATTTAGAAACCAAAATCTGTGCTAAGTATGTTCATTGCTATAGGCCATTTTTGCTTTTAGGTCCTCTCAGGAAATATACATAGGAAATATATTTATATTTATGTTTTTTATGCATATATACATATACATAGATCTGTATGTTTATATACATACACACACATATATAAATATCTATCTCTATTTCTGTATCTTTGTATCTCTCATCTCTATTTGTCTTAAAAAAGAAATTTGAATTTACACTGGTACCCTCAATTCCAATCTAAAATAACAGGATTATTCTAAGCTTTTCCCTTTTCATATATATAAATTTCTTTTTGTACATTAAGAAAATCTGACTTTCATCAACCACAATATATGTGTTTGTTTGCTTAAATACCAGTCTCAGAGACACATAAGTTATCTCCTTGGCCCTGACATCATGGACCCCATCCAAATGAGATTTTTTTCTCAGCCCTGGCCCCAGAGAATATACTAATCAAGTCTTTGAACATCTTGCCCCACCTCCGTCCCCCATCAGCCTTTGCAAAATTCTGGTGGAGTCCATAGCCAAATCCTCTCTTGTCCTGGCTTTGTCTCAATGCAGTGTATATACCAGGTGACTTCTCATCCAGCAAACTCATGCTGGCAATATACTTTTATAGCTAATCCAAGTCCACTTTCAAATAAAACTATACCACCTCACAGGTACTATGACTACCTTATAATAAAATAATCTTAATTTCTCCCTTTCATCCTTTATACCATTCATTCACTTCACTTACACACATATATCTATTTACATAGATGTACATAATAGAATACATTGCTACCATTTTGTTTTGAATGAACTGTTGTCTGTTAGCTAAATTAAGAATAAGAAATTAACATTTTGTTTTACCTTCACTTATTCCTTGTCTGATGCTCTTTCTTTATGTAGTTCCATGTTTCTGATTTATATTATTTTTCTTTTCCCTAAAGAATTTCTATTAATAACAGTTTTTTTTTTTTTCAAAGTAACTCTACTGGCAACAGATTTCCTCAATTTTTGTTTGTCTGAGAAAGTCTTTTTTTTCCTCCATTTTTAAAAGATAATTTTGCAGGGTACAGAATTGTAGTTTGTTGCTTTTTTTTCTCTCAATACTTTTAACCATTTCACCTCTCTTTTTGCTTGTATTTCAGCTCTCTTCTTACTTCTTGCTTTTGATTCTTCAAAGATATTTCCCCCCCTCTGCTTTCTTTCATTTTTCTCTTACTTGAAAACAACATGTCTATGTGTAAGGTTTTTTGTTTGTTTGTGGGGTGTTCTGGATCTGTGGTTTGGCATCTGATATTAATTTGGGGAAATAGTCATTATTGCTTCAAATTTTTTTCTATTCCTTTCCCTCTTTTCCTTCTTATATTCCCATTATGTGTAGGTTATGCATTTTGCAGTTCTCTATTCTTGGATAGTCTGCCCATTTTTTTTCACTGTACTTTTCAATTTTGGAGTTTTTAATGAAATATTCTCGATAAGAGATTCTTTCCTTAGACATGTTTAGTTTGCTAAAAGAACCCATCAAATACTTTCTTCATTTTCTTAGTATGTTTTTGATCTCTAGCATTTCTTTTGGCTCCTTTTTCAAATTTCTGTCTCTCTGCTTACATTGCCCATCTCTTCTTGTGTGCTGCTTACTTGATCCATTAGAACCCGTAGAGTATTAATCATAGTTGTTTTAAAAATCTCAGTCTGATTATTCCAACGCCACTGCCATATACAAGATTGGTTCTGATGCTTACCTCAGAAGAAACCCCAAACCTCAGTGAGACAGAAAGGCTAGAGTGGGCTGGGGTTGAGTATTTCATTTCCCCAAGATTAATTAGGCTCTGTTAAAGCCCCAGGTGATTACACTCTGGTTTACTTGTTTCTCCTGAGACAAGTCTTGTTAAGAGCAGAGAGCTCTGACTTCAAAATGGTTCCCATTTCCTCTCTCCTTGCTGGAAGCTCAAGAGGGATTTTTCTTCAGTATTTTCTTTGAGAACTTGGTAGGACTCCTAGAGGTAAAATGCACAAAAGTGTGCACCACTCCCAATGACTGAGTCCTCTGGAGTTTTTAACTCGCAAACTGAGCCTCCAGTAATTTGTCAGTGATACTTTAGCTTTTCCTAATCTAGCCTTGGCGCCTATGTACGTTTCAGCTCATGGGGTTCTGTCCCTGTAAGTTGTGATTGTCTATATCTGCTTGTTGGTCTTTACAATGTGGGTGACAGTTGTTTACCCTGTGACCTCACTTCTTTTATAGATCAAAGCAGAGTTGTTGATTGGTTGTTTAGCATGTTACTTTTTGTTAAGTGGTGACTTCCAAGCTTCTGGGAAACTGGATTGAAAACTAGAATATTTAGGCCTTTTAAAATTTCTCTTAGCAATGTCTTAGAATTTTCAGGGGCTTGGTCTTTCACATATTTTGTTAAATTTATCCCAAGGTATTTCGTATTTCTTAATGGATACTTTAAAAAAATTTTGTCTTGTAATAGTTCATTGCTACTGTATGTAAATAATGATTTTTACATGATGAATTTGTATCTTACAACCTTGTGACAAAAATCCAGAAATACCAAAATTAAAACCCACCAAATCAAATAGTATTTAGTAAGTGTTTATTATGCATATCATAGTTCTAGAAATGGGAGTAAAAATTGACACATAGCTCAAAGGCATGAAGTTATAGGATGGCTTATAGAGAGAAAATGAGGAAGTTGTTTTCCCTATATGATTGGTTATTACAATGTGGGATTCCATACAACAAGGGACCAGTTAAAATTATTGTCTTATTCCATTTTTAGGAAGATGGCTTAAGTTTCTTTGGACTATCAGAGACATTTACAAGAAACAACCCTAAATTAAATTTTACCTGCATTCATGAAATAAGCAAGATTTAGTTTTCCTTACATGGCTTAAATAGTTTTGTCTGCTCATGGCATTCTCAGGTTTGATATTCATTTTATTTTTAATTTTAATACCAGTAAATAGCTTTTTGTACATTCCTTAAGATTTTCTCCATGTTGACGATCATGTTTCTATGTTGATGATGAAACGGGAAAAATTTTATTTTCTTTTTTCCAGTTCATATTTCTTTTATGCCTTTCCTTATTGAAATAATTAGCACCTCTAAAACAATGTTGAATAGAATTTATAAGAGCAAATATTTTTGCCTTGATCCTGATTCTTGGGAGAGATAACTTTGGCATTGGCTGTGGGTTTTTGTAGATGCCCCTTATACCTTCTTTTTGTAGTTGGATAAGAGTTTTTAATCATGAATAGGTGTTCACTTTTACCAAATGCTTTTTATTCATCCTATTTTAAACCTGGTAATATATTAACTTATATTAATAGATTTTAAAACGCTAAACCAATCCTTCTTCTTGGGATATATCCCACTTTTAGTCATGATATATTATTCATTTTATATATTTCAGATTTCAGATTTGATTTGCTAAATTTTTAAAAGTATTCCTACATCTGTTTTCATGAAGAATATTTGTATGTTTTAAAATAATGTGTTTTAATGAATTGGAAAATGTACTCCCCCTACCCACCCTTCTATTTTCTGGAAGAATTTGTATGTATTTGTTTTCCTTAAGTGTTAGGTAAAATTCTACCAAGAAGGTGTAAATGTATATGCGCCTGTTGCTTTTGTTGTAGAAAGCGTATTCAGATTTTCATAGATCAAGGTGTTTCAGGTTACGTCAATGGTGTTTCAGGTTGAGTGAATTTTGATAGTGTCTTTCAAACTATGTGTCCATTTTATCTAAGTTGAATTTTTAAAGATAAAGTTAACCTTAAATTTCCCTCATAATCCTTTTAATATTGATAAAGTATTTAGCGATGACCCATTTTTATTTTTAATAGTGTTAATTTGAATGTCATTGCTTTTTCCTGATAAATCTGGATAGCATTATTCAATTTATTGATCTTTTCAAAGATCAGCTTCATTGATATTTCTCTAATTTTGTTTTATATATAAGTCACTTCTATTCTTAATTATTCCCTAAATTCATCACTTTGGGTTAAATTCCTTTTTTCCCTGCTGTTTAGTGCAATGACATCTTTGGTTTGATATAAATTTTGATCTAAACCTTTTGTCTTCTCTAATGCTTCAGCATGTTATCCTGTAAATTTCTCTCTGAGCACTGTTTTCACTGGATTTCTCAAATACTGATTTGTTGCATTCAGTGTTATCCACTACAAAATATTTTCTAATGTCCATAATAATTTCTTCCTTGAAGATTATTTAGAAGGAAGATATTTAACTTCAAAATACTTGGGACGTCTAGATGTCTTATTTTTGCTGATTTTTAAATTTAAACTTCGGCCAAAGAAAAAAGATTTCCATCTTTTAAACTGTACTGAGATTAGTTTTATAGCTGGGTATATGCTCCATCCTGGTTATTTTTCCATGTGCTTTGAGAAGACTATGTATTCTGAAGTTGTAGCATTATAGTTTTCTTTAAATGTCATGTAGGTTAAGATAATTGATAGTGTTGTTCAGATCTACATTATTATAGATGGTTTTGCTGGTTATTCTGTTTTCTGGGAAATGTGTGTTAAAGTCCCCAGCCAAAATTGTAGATTAGTCTTTTTCATTTTTTCTTCCAGGTTTTCTTCATATATTTTGAAACCCTTTTGTTGAGTCAAGTATATTTATAATTATTTTATCTTTTTATACACTGACTTTTATAATGGTGAAATATCCTTTTCTATCTCTAAAACTACCACTTGTCTTTGTTTATTTCTTATTATATCAATATTCAGTTGTTTTTGTTGTTTACAAATAAACATTTGACAGCTCTCACTTTCAGTATCTGTGTTTTCTTTTTAAGGTTTTGTATGCAGAAGACACACAAAGAATGACACACAAAGAATGCAAAAGTTCATTTATATCCAGGTGGCAGTCTAACTATTGATTCAAGTCTTTTATAGTTCATGTAATTATTGATACAATTGCACTGAGATCTGATTTTTACTGTCTACTTAAAATGTTTCTTATTGAAGTTTTGTTTCTTTCATTTTTTTGCCTTTTAAAATCAATGAAATGAATTTCAAAATGCTATTTCATATCTCTGTTATTTATATCTGCATTTTTTAGTGGTTGCTAAAATGTTAAAAATATAGCTTATACCTAGTCAGTATGCTTAGAAATAATTTTAAATTACCTCTTATAAAATACAGGAGCCTTATAACAGTACGTATTTCCATTTTCTCCCTCTTCTTAAGACTTGTCATGCATATGTCTATTTAGTCCATAAAGCAATAAATAACATGTAGTACTTTTTTACCGTATATACTCATATAGCTTACAGAAAGTAAAGAAAAAATAATAGTTTTATATTTACCCATACTTTTACTATTTGTAAGAGTCTTCATTCTTCCCTGTATATCTGAGTTGTCATCTAGTGTCATTTAGTTTCAGATTGAAGAACTCCCCTTAGCATTTCCTAAACTACATGTGTGTTTCCATACTGCAGTGGTTATCACATTCACCTAAGATGTGAAAGGTACCCAGTTCGCAACAGGGCAGAAACAGTGGGGATCTCCTGTTTCCCTCAGCTAAAACACTTTCTTGGGAACCAGAGATCAAATTGCCAGCATCCATTGGATCATAGAATAAGCAAGAGAATTCCAGAAAAACATCTACTTCTGCTTTGTTGACCACGCTAAAGCTTTGACTGTGTGGATCACAACAAACTGTGAAAAATTCTTCAAGAGATGGGAATACCAGACCATTTTACCTGCCTCCTCTGAAACCTGTGTGCAGGTCAAGAAGCAACAGTTAGAACTGGACAGGGAACAACAGAGTGGTTCCAAACTGGGAAAGGAGTATGTCAAGGCTGTATATTGTCACCCTACTTATTTTATTACTATGCAGAACACATCTTCAAAATGCTGGGTTGGATGAATCACAAGCTAGAATCAAGACTGCCAGGAGAAATATCAACAACCTCAGATATGCACATGATACCACTTTAATGACAGAAAGCAGAGAGGAACTAAAGAGCCTCTTGATGAAGGTGAAAGAGGAGAGTGAAAAAGCTGGCGTATAACTCAACATTCAAAAGACTAAGGTCATGGCATCCAGTCCCATCACTTCATGGCAAATAGATGGGGGAACAATGGAAACAATGACAGATTTTATTTTCTTGAGCTCCAAAATCACTGTGGATGGTAACTGCAGCCATGAAATTAAAAGCCACTTGCTTTTTGGAAGAAAAGCTATGGCAAACCTAGACAGTGAATAAAAAAGCAGAGGCATCACTTTGCCAACAAAGGTCCATATTGTCAAAGCTATGATTTTTCCAGTAGTCATGTACGGATGTGAGAGTTGGACCATAGAGAAGACTGAGTGCCAAAGAATTGATGTTTTCAAACTGTGGTGCTGGAGAAGACCCTTGAGAGCCCCTTGGACATCAAGGAGATCAAACCAGTTAATCCAAAAGGGAATCAACCTTGAATATTCATTGGATGGACTAATGCTGAGGCTTCAATACTTGGACCACCTGATGCAGAGAGCTGACTCATTCACAAAGACCCTGATGCTGAGAAAGATTGACGGCAGGAGGAGAAGGGGGTGACAAAGAATGAGATGGTTGGATGGCATCACTGACTCAATGGACTTGGTTTGAGCAAACTCCAGGAGATAGTGAAGGATAAGAAGCCTGGCACGCTGCACTCCATGGGGTCACAAAGAGTCAGACAGAACTTAGCCACTGAACATCAACAGCAATACTACATATCTATTCCTGACAGCTTCTCTAATTTTTAATCTTAAAAATGTTCTTAATTTGCTTTCATTTTTGAAGTATAGCTTTGCTGTAAATAATGTTTTACCCTTTAGTGCTTTGAACATGCTGTCCCAGTGTCTTCTGATTTTCATGGTTTCTCATGAGAAGTCAATCATCAACTTTTGTGGTATGTCCACTTTCTCCATACCTCCTGAAGTGTTTTGCTCTGACTTTTTTTTTACAGACTGTCTCTTTATCTTTTGCTCATAGCAGTTTGTCTCTGTGTCTAGGTATATGTTTCTTTTTATTTATCTTGATTGATATTTGTTGACCTTTCTGAATCTGTAAATTAATATTTTCTACAAAATTTGTAAATTTCTAGTTAATTTTTTTTTTCAATTTTTTTTTCTGCCTCTTTGTCTCTCTCCTTTCTTTCTGGAATTCCAAATATGCACATGTTAGACTATTTCAGAGGTCTTGTTCTTTTTTCCTCTGTTCTTTGGCTTGGAGAATTTTTATTGATCTGTTTTAAGTTCACTGGTTCTCTTTTTAAGTCATGTAAATGTCTCCTATGGAACTCATCTAGCTAATTTTATGGATTCCTTTTTAAGATGCTTTGCCATCTTTGAGCTTTGTACTCTGACACTTAAAGCTTTCTGTGGCCAAATTACGCATAGTTGGGAAATGTACTTAGCTGGGAAAAGCATTAGACATGGATTCTGTATAGTTTTACCTTTCAAGAGGTTATTTTTCTTTGGTCTCTTTCTGTATTTTTCACCATATTGTCAGCCAGGTATTTGGACAGCGTTTGATCTATTTCTTTGATTCTCTTAGAGTCTGATTTTCCCTTTACATTTTCAGCTGCTTTGCCTGCACTGAACTCTGGTGTCTGGCACTTTTACTCTGTGTGTCTATAGTTTTTCCCTACGTCATATTCTGTAGCTGTTGGGGTAGACAATACTTTTGGGCCAATAAGTCATAAAATAAAACTCGTTTTCCTTTAAGTTGCAGTTTTTAAAAGGCTCAACTCTCTTTCTTCTCTGTCTGCTTTTGAATTCTGTATGGCATATTTAAATGTTCTCTATCCAGTTTTAAAATATTATATGTAGAGTGTTTTCTGACCCTATCACTCCATAACCACTTACCTTCTACAGCATTGTCATAAATGATGGTGTTCTATGGTGCTATATCTCTGTAAATTCAAGAATGTCTTTTTTCCATCTTCAAAATATTCAGTATTTCTGTTTTGGCATCTTTTATTGTTTTCCAGAAATTTTTTATTTATTCGTATTTCCCCTGCCATTTCATAAACTTTGTAATGCACTAGAGATAGATATAAATACAATGTATTCATCCAATCCTCTCAAAATTGATTACTTAAATATCATGTGTCCTTTTAAATTTCATATTTATAACTCAGTTAATTCTATGCAATCAGTAAAATTTAAATTATAATTCTTTCCCAAAAGAAGTTAGAATAAAAAGCTAGAAATTGAAATAGAAGATTATTTGAATTTAGTTACTCAGAATAGAGTTTAGAGTTCAAATTAATTGCCAATGTCCCCACTTTGTTTTCTTAGGTTCATACAGTCTAATATCTTTAATCATCTTGTTTTTTCTATTTTTTATCAAATATATTTCTAAGCAGCATGTTATTCTCACTTTTATACTTGGTTGCATTTTCAAGCCTCATTTACTCATCTACATGTAAAGTTCTTGTGGGCAGGGCCTTTAATTTGCTTGTCCTGAGAACTAACTTCAAGGCCCTGGGGATAATGACTAAAAAGTCCATGTTTATCTTTCTCCACTTTATTCTTAATTACAACAGATGAAAAGAGGCCAATTCACTAAGGTTTCTAAACCTACGTACTTCATCTGATGTAAATTTTATAAAGAGACTGTTTAAAAAGGTATAGATATTTTATTTCTTCTCCACCTGCTGGTTAGATATATAATGTGTGCATGCGTGCTAAGTCTCTTCAGTTACGTCCTACTCTTTGCAACCCTCTAGACTATAGCCTACCAGGCTCCTCTGTCCATGGGATTCACCAGGCAAGACTACTGGAGTGGGTTGCCATGCCCTCCTACAGGGATTGAACTTGTGTCTCTTATGTCTCCTGCATTGACAGGTGGGTTCTTTACCACCAATATTCATATTTTGTCATTGTTGTTTTTGAAGAAATTTAAGCACTATTGCTTGAAATATTTCCTGGCTTAAACATGTTTTCTTATAAAATCTTTTCAAATTTAAGATACACGTCTTACTTTTTAATCTCTATTTGTTAGAATTTTAAGATATATTTCAAATAAGAGTTAATAAAATATAGTAATGTAAGATTTTAAAATAAGTGTTTGTTTACTGTCTGCAGCTGTAGTATGCCTATTGTTTTAAAGTGCAATAGCTCAAATAAGAATTTATTGCCACTAGTATGTATTAAAAATGACACAATGAGGAGCCTTCAAAAATTTGAGGTTAGTTGCATATAGCTTTGTCTGTGAGTTATAATCATTACATAAATAGATAAAAGAGATATATAAGCAATTACTACTCTGTACAGTTTATTATTTATGAAAACACTAAAGAATATGCCTATATACTTATAATCAAGTTACTGATTGAATGCTTTGTAAATCATAATATACTATCTGAAGGTACTCTAAATAATAAGTATTTGAAAGAATTATATAGAAACAATATACCTCATCTTTGTTCAGTAAATGATTTGATATACTTTATTCCACATGATTGATTATCATTATGTTTTAGGGAGAGATGTGGGGCTATATTAATAATTTTAAAAAAACCCTTGAGATTATGTTTTTTTTTAATTGTTCTGAACTTGTGATTTTAAAATTTTTATAAATATGTTGTAACTTTAACTTTTAAAAAAATTTTATTTATTTAGTCTTTTGGGGCTATACTGGGTGGGTCTTTGTTGCTGTCCACAGGCTTTCTCTAGTTGCAACAAGTGGGGGCTCCTCTCTAGCTCAGTGTGCAGGCTTCTTGTTCCAGTGGCTTCTGTGTTGTGGGGCACAGACTCTAGGACGCTGCTGTGCCCGTGCTGTGCACAGGCCACAGTAGTAGCAGTGTGTGGGCTCATAATTGAGGCTCTCGGGCTGTAGAGTGGGGTCTCAGTAGTTAAGGAACGTGGGCTTAGCTGCTCTGTGGCATGTGAGATCTTCCCGGACCAGGGATCGGACCAGTGTCTCCTGAATTGCAAGGTGGACTCTTAACCATTAGACCACCAGCGAAGCCCTGAACTTGTGATTTGATTTGACAATTCAAGTTAATAATGAGTGTCTTATAGTGGAGAAATTCAGTATTGTTTTTGCCATTTCACATCTTTTGTATTTACATAATTTGTTTTCATTCACAAAATTGCAATAATAAAAGAAGTAAACATTTAATTTTGTCCTTCTCTTCAGATAATGTAGAAATTATTATTGCCAGTCACCAAATATTTCTCTCTTCTTTCTCCACGCATGGAAAGATAATGTCCCTTTGATAATAGGCATACCAATAACTTGCTCTAGGCTAGCGATATGTGTCATTTCCTTGTGAAAATCTCAAGAACCTATGCATGGTTTGCCATGTTACTTATTCCCTGTGGCAGAAATCTAAAATGTGTCTGTCAAACTTAAATCTCTGTCATTCTGGGTCCTTGAGAGTCTGTGATGAACAGAGCTATTGCTGAACCTCCTTGAACATGAAATAGACTTTCATGTGATAAACCATATACATTTTGTTTGTTACTGCAGTGTATTCTAGCCTTTTCTGACAGATACAAAAATTACCCAAGGGAGATACTGTCATAAGTCTGAAATATATGACATTGGTATAGCTTTCCTGTGAGAAAGCTATTTTGGGGATGGCAGTCTGTGTTATGTGGTGGCAAAAGATTTAGTAAAGTCGTTTATGAAGGTGTGAAAACAAGAAAATATACCTAATGAACTTGTAGTTCTAGGGAAAGTTGTTAAAAAACAAAGCTTTAGCAGTTTGTGTTCTTAATGATGATTGCATTTATTTCTTTCTTTTGTTTTGCTCCTCCTTCTCCATCTTTTCTTCTCTTTCTCCTTTTCAAAATGTTACCTTTAAACTATAAAATACTTAAAGTTCCCCAAATAATGAAATAGATGTTTACATTTTGCTATAACTGCCACAGATTGCTGTTTTAAAGCCATAAAATATTCCAGATAGTTAAGATCCCTCCTTCATTCATTCCTTTCTCTCCTCTTCAGACATGACATCACTGGCATGATGTTGGTATAAATCATTGCCACCAAGTTTTATATTTTTACTACATATGCATGTATTCCCAAACAGTGTATACAGTTTGCTTGGCTATTTTGAAAAGTTATATACATGATACTGTTTAGTTTTAGTAGTGTTAAAATGCAGTTCTATTGTTTTAATTATGGAGGGTTTATAACTAGTTCAGGTGTAGGTAAGGTTTTGCAGGGGCTTCCCTGGTGGCTCAGATGGTAAAGGATCCACCTGCAATGCGGGAGACCTGGGTTCCATCCCTGGGTTGGGAAGATCCCCTGGAGGAGGGTATAGCAACCCACTCCAGTATTCTTGCCTGGAGAATGCCCATGGACAGAGGAGGCTGGTAGACTACAGTCCGTGGAGTCGCAAAGAGTCGGACATGACTGAGCAACTAAGCACGGCACAAGGTTTTTCAGATATTGTTCATTTGATACAATTCCTTTACTAAAGTTCCTCTTGAGCTGAAGACTTGTGAACTAAAGAGATGAGGTTATCTGCCATCCATACACCTCACGTACAGTGGTGACATAGGTAATAGATGACTGTAATAGACACTCCTGTTCAAAAAAATATGGCGGGTATTATGCACATAGAAGTCTAGGTCCATTGTGAAAGTGTGTGAGCACATTTTCCCATTCCTTGATTAGGGCCCAGTCCTGCTTCCTCTGAGCTTTCTTCTGTAGCTGTTGGTTTAACCTTCTAAGTCGCTCTTTTAACCCTCTAAGTCGCTCTTCTTTTCACATAATCTAAATGGCCAATGATTGTAACTTGAATATCCATCTTAGCTTGCTTTATGCGGAAAAAAGTTTGGAATTTCATAATCTTTGATTTTTTTTTTTTTTTTACTGTTTCTGTTCATTTTAATTGAATTTGGTGGTGTTTATTCTAGGACAATCCTTGTAAATTTTTGTGATTCTTACTGGGTATTCATTTTACTTTTCCCCCTAAGGATTAGCTTTGGGATATATTATTCATTCTGTTTTTATTTTGTAATTCATTAATTTATGCTTAAATTGTCATTACTCTCTTTGCTTTTCTGGGGATTATTTGTAGTTCTTTTTACTTTTCAACATAACTATTTGAGGCTATGTATTTTCCAGCTCAGTGGTTTAGCTGTATTCCGTATATTGTGTGTTCATACATATTCAGCAGTTTAGGTGTGAATTTCCTCTTTACATCATGATTTGTATAAACTGTTAACTTTCTTCCTGAAATTTCCAGGACTTCTTTCCTGAAGTTCTAGAAGTGGGACTTCTGGTTTTATATTTGTCAATTGTCAACTCCCCAGAAGTCCACCAGAAAACCTGATGATAAAGCAAAGTAAAGTTTATATGACCGATTGCAATAAAGAAGAACACCACTTTGTGATAACCTTTGTACTGAATAAAGAAGGGGAAAATCAGTGGAAGATTTGTATAGGGCTTTTAATTCTGGTTTTAAGTGGTTTAAGGTAGGAAATTTGTTGGAGTTGGGCAAACTTCACAACATAATGGTTCAATATTGGGGACACAATGTGGTGAGAGTCATGAAGAGAGTCTTGATAAATAAATTATTGTTTGATGGGTAAGCTGTTCGCTTGCATAAATATTCTGCTAAAATGATGCAAAAGATATTTGCCCAGATCAGATAACTATTTGCCAGGATAAATTGATTTGTAGAAATTTCCTTAACTGTAGAGTTGTTTTTCGGAGAAGGCAATGGCACCCCACTCCAGTACTCTTGCCTGGAAAATCCCATGGATGGAGGAGCCTGGTAAGCTGCAGTCCATGGGGTCGCTAAGAGTCGGACACGACTAAACGACTTCACTTTCACTTTTCACTTTCATGCATTGGAGAAGGAAATGGCAACCCACTCCAGTGTTCTTGCCTGGAGAATCCCAGGGATGGGGGAGCCTGGTGGGCTGCCGTCTATGGGGTCGCACAGGGTCGGACACGACTGAAGCAACTTAGCAGCAGCAGAGTTGTTTTTTATCTTTATTTCCCTGGTCAACAATTTTTCAGAACAGATAGTAGAGTCATGTCATGTGAACACTGTTCTCAGACTTGATAATTAAGACATATAGAAATAAATCGTCTCAGGTTTTATTGTTGACATCTAATTTTATAAACATTGTTTTCAGAAAATATCACCTATGTTATATCCATATTATTGGCATGTAACCTACCATTGTCTTTTTTTTTTTTCTTTTCTACCTGAAATTTCTTAGAAATTCCATTATTCTCTTACTTCAGGCTTTATTGTATTTAGATAATTCTATAATCTTGTCTCTAAAGTGTATCTTCTGATTTTATTTGATCATTTGTGGACAATCATTTAGTAAGTGATTACTAGGGTCATTTTACTACCAACTGAAGTATGAACTTGCATCTCCAGTTAGACATTTCTATTCTAATTGGACTTTTCCCCTAAATTAATTTTTTTGAGTTTATAATACTACCACATCACCTAGGTCTGGACTGGTGGCTCAGTTGGTAAAGAATCTGCCTGCCATGCAGGAGACCACCTGCAATACAGGAGACCCAGGTTGGATCCTGGGGTTGGGAAGATCCCCTGGAGAAGGAAATGGGAACCCATTCCAGTATTCCTGCCTGGATAATCCTATGGACACAGGAGCCTGGTGGGTTACAGTCCATGGGGTCACAAGAGTCAGATGTGGCTTTAGAGAGTAAACCATCACCACATCAGTCCAGTTCAGTTGCTCAGTTGTGTCCCACTCTTTGCAACCCTGTGGACTGCGGTACACCAGGCTTCCCTGTCCATCACCAATTCCTGGAACTTACTCAAACTCATGTCCGTTGAGTCAGTGATTCCATCCAACCATCTCATCCTCTGTCGTCCCCTTCTTATCCTGCCTTCAATCATTCCCAGCATCAGGGTCTTTTCAAATGAGTCCGTTGTTCACATCAGGTGGCCAAAATATTGGAGTTTCAGCTTTAGCATCAGTCCTTCCAATGAATATTCAGGACTGTTTTCCTCTAGGACGGACTGGTTGGATCTCCTGGTTGACTCTCAAGAGTCTTCTCCAACAGCACAGTTTTAAAGCATCAATTTGGCACTCAGCTTTCTTTATAGTCCAACTCTCACATCCATATATTACCACTGGAAAAACCAAAGCTTTGACTAGGTGGACCTTTGTTGGCAAAGTAATGTCTCTGCTTTTTAATATGCTATTTAGGTTGGTCATAATTTTTCTTCCAAGAAGCAAGTGTCTTTTAATTTCATGGCTGCAGTCACCATCTGTAGTGATTTTTGGAGACCCCCCCCCCGAAAAAGTCTGTCCCTGTTTCCATTGTTTCCTCATCTTTGCCATGAAGTGATGGGACAGATGCCATGATCTTCGTTTTCTGAATGTTGAGCTTTAAGCCAACTTTTTCACTGTCCTCTTTCACTTTCATCAAGAGGCTCTTTGGTTCCTCTTCACTTTCTGCCATAAGGGGTGGTGTCATCTGCATATCTGAGATTGTTGATATTTCTCCCGGCAGTCTTTATTCCAGCTTGTGCTTTATCCAGTCCAGCATTTCTCATGATGTACCCTGCATATAAGTTAAATAAGCAGGGTGACAATATACAGCCTTGACAGACTCCTTTCCCGATTTGGAACCAGTCTGTTGTTCCATGCCCAGTTCTAACTGTTGCTTCTTGACCTGCATACAGATTTCTCAGGAAGCAGGTCAGGTGGTCTGGTAGTATTCCCATCTCTTTCAGAATTTTCCACAGTTTATTGTGATCCACACAGTCAAAGGCTTTGGCAGAGTCAATAAAACAGAAGTAGATGTTTTTCTGGATCTCTTGCATTTTTTATGATCAAACAGATGTTGGCAATTTGATCCCTGTTTTCTCTGCCTTTTCTAAATCCAGCTTGAACATCTGGAAGTTCATGGTCCATGTACTGTTGAAGCCTGGCTTAGAGAATTTTGAGCATTATTTTGCTAGTGTATGAGATGAGTACAATTGTGTGGTAGTTTGACTATTCCTTGGCATTGCTTTTCTTTGGGATTGGAATGAAAACTGACCTTTTCCAGTCTTGTGGCCACTGCTGAGTTTTCCAAATTTGCTGGCATCTTGAGTGCAGCACTTTCACAGTATCATCTTTCAGGATTTGAAATAGCTCAACTGGAATGCCATCACCTCCACTAGCTTTGTTCATAGTGATGCTTCCTAAGGCCCACTTGACTTTACACTTCAGGATGTCTGGCTCTAGATGAGTGATCACACCATCGTGATTATCTGGGTCACGAGGATCTTTTTTGTACAGTTCTTCTGTGTATTCTTGCTACTTCTTCTTAATATCTTCTGCTTCTGTTAAGTCCATACCATTTCTGTCCTTTATTGAGCCCATCTTTGCATGAAATGTTCCCTTGGTTATTCTAATTTTCTTGAAGAGATCTCTAGTCTTTCCCATTCTGTTGTTTTCCTCTTTTTCTTTGCATTGATCACCGAGGAAGGCTTTTTAACCTCTTTTTGTTATTCTTTGGAACTCTGCATTCAAATGGGTATATCTTTCCTTTTTTTCCTTTGCCTTTTGCTTCTCAGATTAAAAAAGCCACATCACTTAGATTTAAAAACTTTAATTATCTTTGATTCATTTTTAATCTCCTTTACCACTGAATATATTAATTATTCCTTTCAAATATGAGTTAACCCACTCCAATCCTAGTGCCACAGTCCTTGATCAGCATTTATTATCTTGCACCTGGACTTCTGTAATAGCTTTCTAACTGAGCCTCTTGACTTTGTAGACTCTTCGGTGTGCCTAATTTCATGATTTACGCTGAAGACCATATTCATCTGTGTCTTCATTGCCTGTAATATAAAGATTCAAGGTAATTTGGCCTTGGTGTCCTTTATAATATCAATCTTCTATACACAGTCACTGTTTCAGGTCTATTCACCAGCTCCCGAATAAGCTAAGGGTTTCCAGTCTTCTTTGCCTGGTTCTTAGTAAGATGCAATAAAAACTGGCTGCTAATGGTAGCTTGAAAACCATCTTCTCATACTCTTCTTTGGATTTATACTTTGGGTTACACTTTAAAAAGCTGTTTTGTTGCTCAAATTGTTACAGTTTGGCCTTTGGAATTTCATGTTCCTCTTTGACATATTCCCATCAGCTTGTGTGTTTGTGTGTCTGTATTTCCTTTTCGGAACTAAAGGATGCTCCATCTCCTTTTGTATATTTCCTTCCCCAGTCCTAGAATTATCTGTTTCTCTAAGGAGCTGTGACTTCTTTTATTATGAAATGGTATTAGAAGCCAAGATCTGGGTGCAAGGTGTGCTTGTTGCTACTTAATATCATTTCTTTTAGGCTTTCTTAGCTAAAGGAGTAAAGAAATGTACACCTATAAATATTTATATATGTAACCATCTGCATATGTTAAGCTAAACATGAGATCATAGTTTTGTTTCCAATAGTAATCTATTACTACATGGGTGATTCTAGGCTCCACCACTAGCATATCTGTAAATTCCCGTTCCAACAGTGAAAAACTGTCTGCCATTCATTTAACTAGTCATTAAATTCTAGTATATATGTATAGCAGCTTTAAAACTGTTAACTCCATACTTGTGTGAAACAAGTTTATCAACTAGAGAAAAGTGATTATGTGCAGTTTGTTTGTCTTTAGTTTTACAGATGCCATTAATTTCCAAAGCTATTTAGGTTAGTTTCTTTTCCCCCATCCCCTTTAGTGAGGCTGTTTCATACATTTGCCATATAGTTAGATTCTCTTGTCATTCCTTCTTGGAATCCCCTGACCTCCAAAATTATTTTTAAAAATTTTGCATTCTTTAGGGTTCATCCTTGTGCTGCCCTATGGATTTTGATATATGGTCATACATCCACCATTATAGTATCATACACAACAGTTTCATTGCCCTAAAAAGTCCCCTGTACTTTATCTCTTCAGCCTATACTCCCTGAAACTCCCTATAACCACTGACTTCTTTATTGTATGTCTAGTTTTTCCTTTTCCAGAATGTCATATAATTATTATTGGAATCATATAGTATATGGCCTTTTCAGACTGACTCCTTTTACTTAGCTATGCACATTTAAAATTTATTCATATCTTTTTGTTACTTGATAGCTCATTTCTTTTTACTGCAAAGTAATAGTCACTTGTAAGGATGTGCCACAGTTTATTCACCTATTGGAGGATGTCTTGGACATTTCTAATTTTGGCAATTATAGCTAAAGCTATAAACATTCATCTGGAGGTTTTTGTGTGGGCATAAAATTTGAAATCAGTTGAGTAAATATCTAGGAGTGATTGTTGGATTGTGTAGTAAGACTGTTTAGCTTTGTAAGAAGCTGCCAAATGTCTTATAAAGTGGCTGTATCTACTTAACAGTTTTTAGAGAAGAAATCCTTTCAACAGTTTACCCACATTATTATTATAGTGTGGTGATTAGTTGCACAGGCTTTGGAACAAGAGTGCTTGGGTTCAAGTCTTGATTCTACCATTTATTAATTATGTAACTTTCAGAATATTGGATAATCTCTCTGTGCCTCAATTTCCTTCCCTATAAATTGAGATTAAATTAGATAACATAAGTTGTTAATTGTTGTTTTTGTCTCTTTTTCTCTCCGTGCTTTGCTTTTAATTTGTTTGAAGGGACTTCTCTGCTCCATCTCATATTCCATCTCCAGCAACCAGATCTTTATTTGTAAAGTTTAGCTTCTCCTTATGGGGATAGGGGAAGAATAGTGGCAGGAAGAAAATGTGGAGAAGGAAATGGCAACCCACTCCAGTGTTCTTGCCTGGAGAATCCCAGGGACAGCGGAGCCTGGTGGGCTACCGTCTATGGGGTCGCACAGAGTCAGACACGACTGATGCGACTTAGCAGCAGCAGCAGCAGTGGCAGGAAAGGCTTTAATAGCTTTTTCTTTCAGATTCATTAAGGGAATTAGAGGCATTATTCAAGAGAGGAATATACCCTAGAGGAGGTTGTGGAGAGAGGTCCTAAACCCAGAATGATTTTAGACCTGGGCCATTACTGAGTGTCCTATGGAAAGTTTCTCTGTAAATTAGAAAAAGACTCACTTTCTAGGTAGATACAACCCAGAGACAAGACACAGTGCTTAGCCAGCGGCCGGGGCTGGATTCCAGCTCTCCCACATACCACCTAATCAGGTTCTATTATGCAGTTCACATACTACATAGCTTAGGTGTTGGCTCCCCCTGAGGGATGAGAGAAACGATCGTGGGTTCCTTGTTGGATAAGCACGTGGATCAAGTCCCTTGGAACACAGCATCTCAGAAGTGCTTAGACATCCATGCCAGGGAGTGACTGTGGGATAACAGGGAAGAGTGAATCACCAAACACTGGGCTTTGGGAAGGAATGATGCTACCATCAATAACTTTCAGCCTTATGTTGAAAGTTAAGGCTGATAATAACTTTCAACATAAGGCTGAGAGTTATTGTTGTCCTAGCAAACAAGCTAAACATGTGAGAATCATTGTAGACAGAACTACAAAGTGAGTGGATATTGGAAAATCAATGTCTGAACAAGTATTGAATCACCATATGAAAAAAAGATGAAACCGGTTAGAGTCTGAGAGACTTTTCCTTTGATACATGTAAGGTTTTTATGACTCTAACCTCAGAAACATGAAAGGTACCCCCCCTCCCAGTTGATTAATTGGACTTTAGAGGGGAAAAGCATAGATTTGGAAAACAAAGAGAAGTGGCGAGTTTCTTTCACCCAAGCATTATATCTTGCTGTAGGTAAAAATGGACATACATTTTTTAAACAAGCTATAAGGATCAAACTGTGTAGCAGTTGCCTGAACAGGTAAGTTGAATTCTCCTTGAACTCTCATTTGATTTTCTCCAAAGAGTATGTTTCTGAGTTACTGGAATCCTTCCTTAAGCTTTTTGCTCAGTGGGAAGTGTAATGCAAATATTTTCAAATGAGTCACCTCCCTTTATAACTGATTTCTTAATATTTTGACTTTCTGGTTGGGAGCCTGCCAAAATGAGGCGTGTCTCATGGATGGTGAGAGGATGGAGAAGATACAAGTAGGGCACGTGGGATATCTTTTCTATGCGACAGCCAGACCCCCAACTCTACTGAAAGTGTCCAGAATTCCATTATTCCCATCATCTATTTTTAGTTATATTATGTAAATTAAAATTTTTTCATTAGTTCTTACTTCTTTTTCATTTATTTTTTGACCTTGCCATGTGTATATGGGGTACAAGGGATCAAATCTTTGGCCCCTGAATTGGAAGCACAGAGTCTTAACCTGTGGATCACCAGAGAAGTCCCACTTGTGTAAACTTTTTTAATGGCAAAAGTTTCAGTTCATTTTAGTCCAAGATAACTTAAAAAAAATTATTTGGGGGCATTTATTTCCCACTACACTGCCAAATATCTGTTGTTATATTCACAGTGTATTGCTGTTTTTGACAGTGGAGCTTCAAGAGTCTAGCTTGTTGTTGGTGCCATACAGCTTTTTACATAAATTTTTAAATTTACCCCTTAGGGAAGACATATGCTTAAACCATCCAGGAGCTCTGATGTTCCAGGGACATATAAGCTTGTGAAAGCTGTATAATTCTCTCCATTTGTTTGATTTACCTCTTTGGGGCAAGAGTATAACCTTCATGTATTCCACAATCTACACATACTATTTAATGACACATGAGACCAGTAAATTAATTTAAAACTAAGTTTGGTTGTTGTCTCTCATTGCTATGAAAAATCGTGTTCTCTTACAAGGGGGTTTTGATATTAGATCTGACTTCTTACTACAACATACAGACTCTGCCTTCTAAGTGAAAATGCAGCTAAATGCATACCATCCTTCACTTCCATATTGTACTTTGAATTTATCTTGTTATTTATAAAACATCTAATGTGGTATATGAGATGTAGAGACATTTTTAGGTAATCCTGTAATCTAGATGCAAGGAGCTAATATTCATTGAGCAGAAACTGATTCCCAAATAGAGGATATTACAGAGAAAACTCTTTGTTCAAAATTTCAAATTGACCGATTATACTGGAGATTTAATATAATATTGGATACTTATTCATTTGAAAACCTATCTGTTCTTACCAGATAACACTGTTTTAATGGCTGTTTGAAAAGTTTCACTTACTATCTTTTATCCCCTTGTAACTTCGCCCATGTGAAATTAGTTACCCACATAAAACAGGTCTCTTTTCATCAACACAAATAATTCATACAAATAGATATCAGTGAACCTTTAGATAACTGGGAATTAGCTAGGCTAGGAAGATGTAGAAGAGTGTATATACAACTAAAATAACATTTATTAGGGCTTGAATATGAAAAGGAAAACTTGTGTATTTAAGAAGTACAAATTCCACATTTCTTCAAAGGCTCATTTGAAATATCTTAGGAGTCAATACAGCAGTCAGTTCAATACAGTAAAGAAAAAAATAATTTGAATAGTTAGAGGAGATACTTTTAGTTCTAATACCACTCATGATTCATTTAGTCAATAATTTTGTAATGAACATGTAGCATATGTCAGACATTGTGCCAAATGCTATGAACCCCATAGTGAACAAGACACAGCACCTGCTCCTAAGAAATCACATTATAGTAGAGGATAAAGAAAGAAACCTACAAAAATCTCCAGACTTATCATCTCTTAGAAGAAAATGAAGTTGCTTTAATGTTAGTGCCTGAATTTGGCATGAGACTTGTTGCTTAAAACCTAATTAGCTTGGGGAAACTTTGTTCTCCTTCTAAGCCTCCTGAGTTACCTGAGAATTCCCAAGGGTGTCTCATATGTTTCTCAGAATCCCATTGTGTTCTTCTTTGGCTTTCCCTGCAAAGGTACTTCCGGCTGGTGCCTATGCAATCACTGTTAGAGGAACCTCTATATAAATGCACTCATTCCTTTTTCAATTTCTCATATTCTCAGTCCTGCAAAATCCTTTAGCCACTACCATGTTGCCATTATGCTGGTATGACAAACTGTTCTTTAACAGAATGTAAAACATGCCCCGAGCCCTACCTGTGCATTGTACTTCGTTGCCTAAACCCCAGACACTGCTTATACCCCAAGGCTCAATAAGTTCATGTTTGGGAACGCATGTAAGAATTAAAGATTTTAAAATTTAAAAAATAAAAAACTAAAAAAAAAAAAAATTAAAAAAAAAAAGTTTTCTCAGATCCAGTCCCTGGGAACAGGCTGAAAAAGAAATCCACATTCTGTTCTTCATTTCCTGCTTTCCTGTTTCTGCTAAAAAAATTTATTCTCACAGGTCTTGTTTCCCCAGTACAAGTAATTCATATGAATAGACCCTGCAGATCTCTAGCTAACAATTTAGTGTATACAGAAGGATTCTATTTTGTAAATAAGTAGTTAATTATAAAATGCTGCTGCTGCTGCTAAGTCGTTTCAGTCGTGTCCGACTCTGTGCAACCCCATAGATGGCAGCCCACCAGGCTCCCCCATCCCTGGGATCCTCCAGGCAAGAATACTGGAGTGGGTTGCCATTTCCTTCTCCAATGCATGAAAGTGAAATGTGAAAGTTCAGTCGCTCAGTCGGGTCCGATTCCTAGCGACCCCATAGACTGCAGCCTACCAGGCTCCTCCGTCCATAGGATTCTCCAGGCAAGAGTACTGGAGTGGGTTGCCATTGCCTTCTCCGAATTATAAAATAGACTATGGTAAATTTTAACAGCTCATTTACAGATTTTGGAGGGCACACATAGGAAAGGGGCTGAACTCAGGCTCAGGAAAGTAAGGGTGCGGGGCCAGAAGTCTCCCTGAAAGACTTAATGACAAAGCTGAGAATCTAAGGATGAGTCTGAATTGGGCTAAGAGGATGCATGAGGGTATATGTGCAGTTAAAATAGTGTTTATGAAGGCCCAGAGGAGAGAGAGAAGAACACATTTATTTTAAAAGTCCCAGTTCTTCCCTTTCCAGAGGACCAGCTGGAAATCTTTCTAAGCTTTCTCCTCTTACTTTCTATTCATCTATTTGTACCTTCTTTTTGTGGTGGCTCAGACAGTAAAGAATCTTCCTGCAGTGTGGAAGACCTGGGTTCAATCTCTGGGTTGGGAAGATTCCCTGGAGGAGGGCATGGCAACCCACTCCAGCATTCTTACCTAGAAAATCCCCATGGACAGAGGAACCTAGCAGGCTGTATAGTCCATGGGGTTGCACAGAGTTGGACATGACTGAAGTGACTAAGCAGTACCCTCTTTTGGTATTTATCACTGCCAGGAGAAGGCGATGGCACCCCACTCCAGTACTCTTGCCTGGAAAATCCTATGGACGGAGCAGCCTGATGGGCTGCAGTCCATGGGGTGGCGAAGAGTCAGACAAGACTGAGCGACTGCACTTTCACTTTTCACTTTCACGCACTGCAGAAGGAAATGGCAACCCACTCCAGTGTTGTTGCCTGGAGAATCCAAGGGACGGGGGAGCCTGGTGGGCTGCCATCTATGGGGTCGCACAGAGTCGGACACGACTGAAGCGACTTAGCAGCAGCAGTAGCAGCAGCAGTCTTCTATTTTAATTATTTGTGAGCATATCTATCACCCATTGCTAGCAGATAAACTCATTCTTGTAGTGTTAGTTGATCAATTGTGTCTGACTCTTTGTGACCCCATGGACTGTAGCCCACCAGGCTCCTCTGCCCATAAATTTCTCCAGGCAAGAATATTGGAGTGGGTAGCCATTTCGTTCTCCAGAGTATCTTCCCAACCCAGGGATGGAACCTGGGTCTCCTGCATTGCAGGCAGATTCTTTACCATCTGAGCCACCAGGGAAGCCTGCTAAATTATTTTTCACATCCTTCATATTAACAACCACAATGATTTGCATATACCAGGTGCTTCATTAAAAGCAACATGCTTGAAGTATTAATATCTAAGGGTGCTTGGGATAAACATACACATTTTATGAATTAACAGCAGCATGAAATGAATGATATGATAGAAGGTACACTGGTTTTAGGTAAAAAGGAAAAGTTAGACAAGATCCTTCTTATCTGTTGGAATAATTTCTTAGTGGTTACTATCACCAGAGCATTTATGAAACAAGGATCAAAAGAATAATCAATTAGTTCTTTATATTCCACTTATACTAAGTATCTACTTGAGCCAGGTACTCTTTTTATTAAAAAGATAATGAAATAGATGATTCATACAAAGTAGTATATAACATATAGATAAAGCTTAAAGACTAGTAATAAAACAAAACTCACATGCCTACCATATAGCTTAAGAAATGGAACATGTCTAAATAGAAAAAATTAACATAATGGGCTGGAGGAGACTAGAGGAATGTGCCAGTAGGCTGTAGCTCTTATTAGGAAGAAAATTAAATTGGTCCTATGTTAAATCTATCTGTCATAACAGCACATACAGAAAATATAACATAAACAGAATAAGAACACTGAATCCATCCGATGGAAAGCAAAGTGGAGAAAAGAAAATCAAGAGAGTACAGAAAATAGAAAATGTTTTAAGTTATAGCAGTATTATATTCTAAAATAAAAATTACAATAACTACAAATGGATTATCTTGATCAACTAAAGATGGATGCTCTAAGATTTGGTTTAAAATATTTAACATATTTTCTATAAGAGTGTTGATTTTAAACAATATCAAGGGAATGCTGAAAATAACAGCATGGGAAAGGATGTGTAGTTAGTATGAACGAAGAAAAACATTGGGTAACAAATTTAAGTTCGACCAAATAGAATTTAAGGCTAAAATATAGTTGGCTTAGAAATGTATACTTAAGAAAGGAATAATGGCCTATCTGAAAAGCCCAGAGGGTATGTAGATATAAAAAGAGGAAAAACATATTGTATTAACAGTATCTTTGAAGTCTACCCTGTGACCTTCATTGATTACATCCCCTACTTACTTCCCCCCAGAGGTAACCACTACTCCAGATTTGGGGTTTATTATTTATATGTTTTATATTACTTCACAACAGAGTATCAGACTCAGTGCCTTAAAACAACACATATTTATCATCTTACAGTTTGTTTGGTGCAGAGGTACAGGCACAGCTTAGCTGTATCCTCTGCTCAGTCTCCCAAGACTGGAATTAAAGTGTCAGTCAGACTGTATTCTCATCAGAGGCTCCCCTGGGAAAAGGTGTACCTTTAGCTCCTTCAGATTGTTGGAAGAATTCACCTGCTAATGGTGATAGGACTGAGGCTCTTATTTTCTTGCTGACTGTGGGACTGGAGTCTCTCTCAGCTCCTGAATGTTGCCTACCATGCAAACTTTGTCATAGGCCCTCCAGCAGCATGTCAGCCTACCTCAGGGCCAGTAGGAGAATATCTTATTTTAGTTGGTTAATATGGAGTCTTACATAATGTAGTGTGATCATGGGAGTGACGATTTATCACCTCTGCCCATACTCATAGATTTTGTTCATACTACAAGGGGACGGTTATACAATGGTGTGACTCAATGGTGTGACTCATTAGGAGTTCCCTTCGGGTATGTCTGGAGTTTGCATTGATTGTTTTTTTTAATCATATGTATACTGGGCTTCCCTGAAGGTGGTGCTGGTGATAACCCGCCTGCCAATGCAAGAGACTCAGGAGACCTGGGTTCGATCCCTGGGTTGAGAAGCTCCCTGGAGAAGGAAATGGTTACCCACACTAGTATTCTTGCCTGGAGAATCCCATGGACAGAGGAGCCTGGTGGGCTACAGTGCATGGGGTTACAAAGAGTGAGACACTACTGAAGTGACTTAGCATGCATATGTATACTAAAATAGATATTGTTTAGTTTGTATATGCTTTTGAATTTTATATAAATGGAATCATTCTATATATAATATTCTCCAATTTGCTTTTCCATACATAATTATTTTTAATTCACCTGTGTTGATATGTCTGTCACCCAGTCATCTCCATTAGTATGCATGTTGTAGTCTATGGTTAAACTGTCACAAAATTGATTTATTATTCTACTAATGAAGAAAATTAGGCCATGTCCAGCTTTTGCTATTGTGAACAGTATTGCTATGAGCCTTCATGTTCATGTTCTTGCTGCAAATGTGTAAGAATGTCTCAAGGCTTATAATCCATTCTTTTTACAGAGACCAGAGTAAGTTGTCTTTTAAAAACATAAATCAATTTAAAGTCCTCCTGTGACACCTTATTGTACTTTGAATAAAATCCAAACTCCTTACCATGGTTTGCAAAGCTGTGCATGCTTTGGCCTTTGTCCATATCTGTGACCTCTTCTTGGACTAGTCTTTCCCTAGCTCATTGTGTTCTACAATGGCCTTTTTCTTTTCCTCAAACTTGCAAATTTTTTCATTCATTCTTGCCTTTGGCCTTTTGTACCCTCTTATTAAAATGCTCTTTGTTGTAGCCTTTGAATGTTGACTCCATCTCATCATGCTTGATTCAGGTCAATAGCATCATAGTGGTCTTTCCTAGCAACCAAATCCAAAGTAGTTACCACTCACTCTCAGCCCCATAACTCTATTTTAATTCATTTCCTAAAATCTATCACTATGATAGTTTTCTTTGATTTATTAATTGCCTGCTAATCTGTTTATCTCCCTATTTTGAATGTTGTGGATTGCTCTCTTAGAACAGGAAACTTTTTCTACTGTATATCCCCAATACTTAGCCAAGTCTCTGGCACATGTAAAGCACTCAAATATGTTATAGTAAATGAGCGAGGAAAAAAAAAAACACCAAAAACTACACTATCAGAATTTCCCAAAGCCAGTAATGTAGAAATGAAGTTAAAAAGGAGTATAAAACCATTTTTCTACAGACTTAAGGTGGGCTCAGAGGATCCATCTGTCCTGTGTTCTCCTTTCTTGTTAAGGAATGTTGCCAAAAGCCAAAATACAGAGTTTTCTTTCAGACAGAATTTTGAGCTAGGAAGAAATGATATTACAGTGCTGGATGAGTCTAGGGAAGGGTTGGTAAATGCTGCCTTTGCAGGCCAATCATTGAGCATTTAACTGTTGACAGCCTTACTGGATCACTAATTAGAACTGTAAAATTTCAGATGAGTGACAGTAACTTATACGCTAATTCTGGTTTTTTTTTTTTTTTTCAGCTGCAATTGCTGGGCAGTTAATGCTATAATTGATGGACACTGTCAGTTGCTGAAATGGATGGAAATTATTATTCAAGTTACCATTGTTAAATGTCATAATCACGTTTTCAGCTACATCTAAAAAGGAGTGTATTTTTATTGCCTCTATACTAAAACTGTAATATAATTTGGGGGAACAAATATACCTTGAGTATAGAATATTATAAACCTAGATATAGGAAGGTCAGTTAACTTTTAAATTTCCATCTGTACTGTATTCAAGTTCTACTGTACCCTCAACTAATAGCCTTTTAAGAAAAACGCAAAGAAAAATCGCTAAAATGATAAATAAAAAGAGTATTTATTTGTCCCGTAAAGGACTTTAATTTTATCTTGGAGCTCTTAAAATTATTGAACATATCTGATCAATTAAAATAATGTGTACTTCACCGTGCTTCAAAAGAAATGAAACTTTTGGGGGCACATGTTTTATAAGGAAGCATAGCCAGTTAATTGATTTTATATTGGTAAAACAGAACGTGAACTCTTGAAGTGAAGGACAGGGAAGCCTGGCATACTGCAGTCCATGGAGTCACCAAAAAATGGGCATGACTGAGTGCCTGAGCAGCAATAGCTGATTTGCAATGTTGTGTTAGTTTTAGGTGTGTGGCAAAGTGAAGCAAGTTTTGCATATACATGTATTCACTCTTTTTTTAGATTCTTTCCCCATATAGGCCATTGCTGAGTATTGAGTAGAGTTCCCTGCTAGGTTCTTATTAGTTATCTATTTTATATGCAGTAATGTGTATATGCCAATACCAATCTCCCAATTTCTCTCTTCTCACTCATCCACTGGTAACCATAAGTCTGTGGTTTGTGACTCTACTTATGTTTTGTAAATAAGTTCATTTGTGCTTTTTTTTTTAACATTCCACAAATAAGTGATACCATATGATATTTTTCTTTCTGTGTCTTACTTGCTTCACTCAGTGTGACAATCTCTAGGTGCATCCATGTTGCAGCAAATGGCATTATTTGGTTCTTTTTTATGGCTGAGTAATAGTCCATCTTATATATGTACCACATCTTCTTTATCCATTCTTCTGTTCATGGACATTTAGGTTGCTTCCATGTCTTGACTGCTGTAAATAATGTAACTATGAACATTGGGGTACATGTATATTTTCAAATTAAAGTTTCCTCTGGATATGTGCCCAGGAGTGCGATTGCTAGATCATACGGCAATTCTATTTTTAGTTTTAAGTTTCCGTACTGTTTTCCATAATGGCTGCATCAATTTATATTCCTACCAGCACTGTAGGTGGGTTCCCTTTTCTCCATATCCTCTCCAGGAAATATTATTTGTAGATTTTTTGATGATGGCCATTCTAACTGGTGTGAGCTAATAACTTATTATAGTTTTGATTTGCATTTCTCTAATAATTAGCAAAGTTGACCATCTTATCATGTATCTATTGGCCATCTGTATGTCTTCTTTAGAGATATGTATATTTAGTTGTCTGCCCATTTTTTAATTGAGTTTTTTGTTGTTATTGAGTTGTATGAGCTGTTGTATATGTTTTGGCACTTCACCTTGGTTGATCACATCATTTGCAAATATTTTTTCCCAGTCCATAGGTTGTCTATTTGTTAATGGTTTCCTTTGCTGTGCAAAAGCTTGTAAGTTTGATTAGGTCCCATTTGCTTAGGTTTGCTTTTATCCCTGTTGCCTTGGGAGACTGATCTAAGAAAACATTGCTACCATTTATGGCAAAGAATGTTTTGCCTATATTCTGTTCTAAGAGTTTTATGGTGTCATGTCTTACATTTTTAAGTCTCTAAGGCCTTTTTAGTTTATTTTTGTAAGGAGTATGTAAAGTGTTTGAACATCATTGATTTACAAGCTGACCTCATCTCTTGATGACTGCCTTGGACTTTGTTGTGATTCATAAAAGATAATGTAAAGGGGCTTAGTGAAAATATAAAGGTGGATAGAAATAAGGAATGGTGAAGCTGAAGCAGAATTCACGTCTGTCTCTTCATCTGTCCACAGCTCATCTTGACAAACATTGTTCATCGTTATCCTGGAATTGTATGCTGGCGCCAGTGCCTGGAGAGGCTTAGTTAATAGAAGGCTGACTGACAGAGGCTTTGCCCCCAGGCATTGCTGTGGAACGAAAGCCTCCATGAGTGCAAAGCTGCCCAGCTATATCCAGATTCTGTATTTAAAGGTGGATGCTTAGAAGACAGCTGGAGAGGCTGTGCTTGACTGGGAGTCTGGCAAGCTGCTTAGTATCCTGAAGAGGAAATGAAAAGATCCTGTAGCATGTCTGTCAGGGGTCTGCAGGAAACAGGAGAGATGGCCCTATTTGTTATATTCATTGGAGATATTATTATTTGTTTTATGCTGTGTGGAAGGAGGGCCAGAGCTATAATCTATTGATCATTTAGTTTTATGAAGTTCTCAAATGGGTGATCTGGTATTTTTCTGACAGAGAGGCTATGGTTCCTGAACACCAGTAATAAGATTGTCATGTCATTTTCTTCTCGTTGGTCTTTTTATTGCTTTTTATCTCTTTGCTGATATTACCTCTCTCCAACCTCACCTCCCCCCTTGCAACTGTCACTTTTTTTTCTTTCTTTCTTTTTCTCTTTTACCCCTCAGAGCCATGTTTAGGACCAGCTTGATTCATTTCATAGAATCTGCCCTGTGTTTCTGAGAGATTGCTCATCATTGCTTTTCATGTTTCATCCTGTGAAACTGTCTGCCCACTGCAGTCACTGTTGTAAAGTATTTAGAGTAAACACTGGAATGTAACTTGGGAAGAAATAGGTCAGGGAAGCAGAGACCAAATGTTCATTTTGCAGCCACCGTGTGAGCAGATGGAGAACAGATGAGGTGGCTCTCTTTGTGGGCCTCAGTTTTCTGTAAACTCTTTCAGGCTCTCCTGGGATGCATGCTCCTTCAAGAACCCTGAGTCTAAGCAGATGAACATTGAGGATACAGTCTTCCTAATATCAGATACCAAGCTTATCGTGTTCCTTTCTGCTCTATTATCAAACAGAGAAGAAAATTCATGAGATACATGCTTTTTCCCTCTTGTCACCTAGGAATGCACTAACAAACACAAAATCTCCTTGGGAAACAGTGCTAAATATTAATAGCTTGGCTCTCAATTGATGACAAATGAGGGGCATTGCCCCTGGGTGGTCACCAGTGGCCACAACACGGATGAAACACCATCCTGCCATCATGCCAGGCAGTGAACCAAATGAGGCGACTCCAAGTCATTCATAGGCTGACTGTGCCTTTGCTCCCAAGGAACTCAGAGTTAAAAAAGAGAAGCTGTTCAAAACGGAACAAAAACAGAGTATACCTTTAACGAATAGATTGGCATGCATACAATGAGGGCACAAAGGCCAGCAAAGCAGGCAGCCGGTAACCAGGCTGGTGAAGAGTTAAGCTCTGAATGGCTGTGGAAGGGTGGTATGATGGCTGGGGAACAACTGCCTAATGTCTTTTAACCGGACTGTTTGGCAAAAGCTTCATTATGAATGCAATTGTGTGCTTATGCAGACACACTGCACAGAGGATCGCTCACAGTAAAGGTAGGATTGTATTGCCCGCTGCCATGCCAATTACTGGATATTAATGGCAGGATGGCATGCATATGCCGGAGCTGGGAAGCAGAAGGTTAATAGACGAACAGCACCAGAAGAGCCCATTTATCAGTTTCTATTTATCTCTCCTTGGGAGGTGGCAGGTTTACAGTAAATACCTTCTGTCCTCCTAATTTTCTAATGATGGGGATAATGATGGAGAATGGTGAAGTCATTAACTGGGACAGGCTCTGTGCATCACTCTGTCAACCACATCTCCCCAAGACCTGCAATGAGAAGTGATGGGCCCCAGCTGTTCACCAGAATCCCCTCCTCCCATCCCTTCCACCCTAAACTGCAAGCTTGGGAAACTGCTCCCCCAGTGAAGAAGGTGGAGGACCTGGGTGGGTGGAGAAGCATCTGAAAAGGGGAATGAAGCTCTTCAGACAGAAGCATGGCTTTGACAGCTACTCTCTCTTTGCATCGAACTTAGAGGAAGCACTGTTGACACACACTGGAATGCTTCTCCAGCAATGTCAAAGCTACTATGAATCATGTCTGTGTGTGTGTTTAGCCATGTCCCACTCCTTGCAACCCCATGGACTGCAGCCCCCAGGTGGCTCTATCCATGGAATTTTCCAGGAAAGAATACTGGAGAGGGTTGCCATTTCTTCCTCCAAGGGATGTTCCCACGTTCTCCTGTGTCTCCTGCAGGTGGATTCCTTTACCCTTGGCATCACCTGGGAAAGCCGTATGAATTATAGATAGAATTGGATAATGAATCAATAATAGATGTGAGTCTGCAGGGGGAGAGCAGAGAAGTGGATTTCATCAAATGTTCTTTTCAAAAACTGGGAGAAATTTAAAATGTATGTAATCTGTCTCCTCATCTCACCTCTAAATGGACTGGAGGTGCTGGAGGAAAATCCCTTTTGCAGAGTTAAAGTTTCCTTCTTTAAAATTCTGGAGGCAGACTATAATAGCTCAGATTAATTCATTTAAATGTGGCTTTTTTTTTTTCCTAGTAGTCGTCATGAGGGTTCTATTTTGTCTTATTGTCCATACACAGGATCTTTCAGCTTTGCTAAATGTAACTTGGATTTGCCACCATGGTTTATAGACCCCTTGGGAAACTATGAACTTAACATTGTATAGTTTTATTTGGGAAGCCCATCAGCTACTTCTGGAATTTGCCCTCTATTAGTTGAGAAAAGCTATTACTTTACCTGTGTATGTTAGCATTATTTTTCTAGTAAATAATGAAGAACTAGTTAAGCTGACAATAGCAAGGCATGAAGTTGTATCCTAATGACATGTAGTTATCTCAGGATCAGGGATATATTTGGGCTTCAGGAATAGTTTGAGAAAACGATTATGAATATTGTTGGTACTCTCTTCTTGCAGGTCTTGCTGCTCTCTACTCACTTAATTATTTTCTTTTTCTATGGATCTACTCTATTTTTCTAAGAACACAGGGTGGAAAACAGAATGGCATACAGTGCTCCAATTTGTATATATCAGGTGCAGACTTTAAAGACAGACCAAGTGAACCGATCTTTATCTCTCTCTTCCCGCATTCCCTTCTAGGGGTAAATCTCCTCCTGTTATTTTCCCATTTATCCAGGGCATTAGCATCAGTCATATGCACACTAGTGCTCTGAAGATGGAGGGATGGAGAGTCATTAAAGATAGGAAAGTTGTGAACTATGAAGACAAACTATTAGGTGCCCCCTATAGCTGACCCTTCGGAGAAGGCAATGGCACCCCACTCCAGTACTCTTGCCTGGAAAATCCCATGGATGGAGGAGCCTGGTAGGCTGCAGTCCATGGGGTCGCTAAGAGTCGGACACGACTGAGTGACTTCACCTTCACTTTTTACTTTCATGCATTGGAGAAGGAAATGGCAACCCACTCCAGTATTCTTGCCTGGAGGATCCCAGGGACGGGGGAGCCTGGTGGGCTGCCATCTATGGAGTCGCACAGAGTCTGACACGACTGAAGCGACTTAGCAGCAGCATAGCTGACTCTTCTAGAATAGCCTGGTGGTAGGAAACAGGGGAAGAGTACAGCCCTTTGTCTCTTGGGAAATTGACTCCAATAGCACTGAACAGTGATAAGCACTGTTAGCATCAATCCTGGATTAAGTGCCTGTTCTATTACTTATTCACTATGTGATGCTTTCACCTCTCTGTGATAACAGCTCTGTAACAAGGATGCTAGTATCACTGTACCTACTAAGTGCAAAGTCAGGAGGGTTAAATACAGTGATGTCTCTGAAGTGCTCAGTCAGTAACCCCCCCACACAGAAAGTTCCCTAAATATATGGCTATTATAAGTGTCCGTAGGGCTTCCCAGGTGGCTCAGTGGTAAAATAAAATCCGCCTGACACTGCAGGAGATGCAGATTCAGTCCCTGGGTAGGGAAGATCCCCTAGAGAAGGAAATGGCAACCCACTTCAATATTCTTGCCTGGAAAATTCCATGGACAGAGAGAGGAGCCTGATGGGCTATAGTCCATGGGCATCTCAAGGAATCAGACCTGACACAGCAACTGAGCACACATACACACACATAGTTGTCAGTATGAGTATCCCCAAGTTGGGTAGGTTTCTCTTCTCCAGAGGTGTGCCAGTCATTTATAGCAGGCATGTGGTGGGCTGTACTTTCAGAAATGACCATAGTGACTTTTCCAATCGTATGTGTTCTTTCAGATCATGGTCACTCCCAACAAGATGTGGAGTTACTTCTCTTCCTCTTGAAATTGGTGGGGGCATTGTGATGCCTTGTGGACAGAATGAAGCAGAAATGATGCTAGATTGTGAAATACAGTATGGCTTCCTTCACAGCTAGCATCATGGGTATGTGACCTACACAGTTGCTGGGTTTAATGCTCTGTTGTGGTGTCTTGAAATTCTTAGGGATTTTTTAACAAGGGGCCCTGCATTTTCCATTTGTACTGGGCCTTCAAAACTATGTTGCTGGTCCTCCTTCCCCATGGCTCTGTCTCTTGGGACACATACCTGGGTATCCCTGAACCAAAGTGTAAGTAAGATGACCACCTGCATTGAAGATATCATCCTGGAGAGGTCTTGTGGGGAGAGATGATTAAGGAACTCCATTCCTCCAGCCTGAAGCAGACAAGGTGGCAAACGAGTGAACGAACAGTACTCAGGTGATTCTGGACACAGCCTTTAAGTCACTCAGCTGACACTAAGTGGAGCACAGACAAGCTGTCCCAGTCTAAGCCTGCTCGGATTGCAGATTTGTGAGCAAAATAAGCGTTGTTTTCTTAGGCTGCTAGGCTTTGGAGTGGCTTGTTATATAGCCACAGATTGTTGTTGTTTAGTCACTAAGTCGTGTCTGACTCTTTTGCCACCCCATGGACTGTAGTCCACCAGGCTCCTCTGTCCATGGGATTTCACAGGCAAGAATACTGGAGTGGGTTGCCATTTCCTTCTCCGCAGGTAATAAGAACCAAATCTTTTCAAAGCCTAACACTGAGAGTGTCTTAAGTTACAACAGTGGTATGGATGTAAATGTTCAGTTTTATAGTTTAGAACACATTATTGCATACTAATTTTAACATGAAACATTATTTTCATTTTCATCTTAAAAAGTTTTCAGGATATTTTGTCTCACAATATTATCATTACGGGCACTAGTTTACATTCTACAAATACAGAAGTATAATCTAGCAAGGGCATATAGAATATGAAACACTGAGATAAAAAAATGCTTAGAATCCAGAGAAATAAGTGTAACACAAATAATATTAAGTTTAGTTATCATTTTTTATCTGATTCCAGTCTGTTTGAGTGTTGACAGTGTCCTGGGTCTTTCACTGGGTGCTGGAGATCCACAGATGAATGAGGCAAATGTGCCCCTGTCATCATCATGGAAGGTATGATAGGTGTGGGTGAGGAACAGATAGTAAACAAAAATACACATTAGAACTTGTAGTCCCAAATACAAATCCCATCTGATGCCAAGAACTGACTTATTTGAAAAGACCCTGATGCTGGGAAAGATTGAAGGCAGGAGGAGAAGGGGATAACAGAGGATGAGATGGTTGGATGGCATCACTGACTCAATGGGCGAGAGTTTGAGTAAACTCCAGGAGTTGGTGATGGACAGGGAGGCTTGGTGTGCTGTGGTCCATGGGGTTGCAAAGAGTCAGACACGACTGAGTGACTGAACTGAACTGAATCCCAAATAATACCATGTGCTATGCAAAGAAAAGGGCTTCCTGATAACTTAGTTGGTAAAGAATTGCCCTGCAATGCAGGAGACCCTGATTCGATTCCTGGGTCGGGAAGATCCTCTGGAGAAAGGATAGGCTACCCACTCCAGTATTCTGGCCTAGAGAATTCCATGGACTGTATAGTCCACAGGGTTGCGAAGAGTTGGACACAACTGTGCGATCTTCACTTTCACCTTTTCAGTTTCGTGAAAAGAAAAATCAATTTGGACTCACTGAGAAGAAGGGCCTTTTAAAGAAGACACACGTAAGCTGAGACATGAAGGATGAAGAAGAGCTGGGAGAGAAACATCCAGGCAGAGACTAGTAGGTTCAAGATCCTGGGATTGCACAAGACTTTGCATTTTGGCTCAGTGCCAGGGACTGACTGTATGAAGGGAGTCATTTTGTAATTGGAGGTAAGTTTGGATGTGATGGCAAAGGAAATGGCACCCCACTCCAGTACTTTTGCCTGGAAAATCCCATGGGTGGAGGAGCGTGGTAGCCTATAGTCCATGTGGTTGCAAAGAGTCGGACAGAACCGAGTGACTTCACTTTCACTTTTTTTCACTTTTGGATGTGAAGGCCTAGAAAAACAATTTGTCTTTTCAAGGAAACAATGCAGAGAACTTTTGTTTTATGCTTACCATTCTCTCCTTTTCCTGTTCTTCTCTCTCAGAATTTTACAACTGTGATTTATGAGATTTCTAATAGCAGGCTACATTTTTTAAAATTCTGTAAGTTTTAAAGAGTAATCCTAAATACTAGAGGTGAAAAAAACTCACTGCTGCTTTGGGTAAATAAAAGAAAAGCGTATCATGGACTAACTGAGGCTGTTCTCTTGTTGCTTTTATTCAGTTGTTAAGTGTCCAACTCTTGGCAACCCCATGGACTGCAACACGCCAAACTCTTCTGTTCTCCACTGTCTCCTGGAATTTGCTCAAATTCATGTCTATCAAGACATCTCTTCCTCTGCCACCCCCTTTTCCTCCTGCCCTCAATCTTTTCCAGCATCAGCTGGCTTTTTGAATCAGGTGGCCAAAGTACTGGAGCTTCAGCTTCAGCACCAGCCCTTCCAATAAATATTCAGGGTTGATTTTCTTAGGATTGACTGGCTTGATCTCCTTGTAGTCCAAGGGACTCTCAAGAGTCTTCTTCAGTTCAGTTCAACTCAGTCGCTCAGTTGTGTCTGACTCTTTGCAGCCCTGTGGATTGCAGCACGCCAGGCCTCCCTGTCCATCACCAACTCCTGGAGTTTACTCAAACTCATGTCCATTGAGTCGGTGATGCCATCCAATGATCTCATCCTGTTGTCTCCTTCTCCTTTCACCTTCAATCTTTCCCAGCATCAGGGTCTTTTCAAATGAATCAGTTTTTCCCATCAGGTGGCCAAAATATTGGAGTTTCAGCTTCAGCATCAGTCCTCCCAATGAATATTCAGTACTGATTTCCTTTAGGAGAGACTGGTTTGATCTCTTTGCAGTCCAAGGGACTCTCGAGAGTTTTCTCCAACACCACAGTTCCAAAACACCAATTCTTTAGTGCTCAACTTTCTTTCACATCTGTACACGACTACTGAAAAAACCATAGCTTTGACTAGATGGACCTTTGTTGGCAAAGTAATATTTCTGCTTTTCAATATGCTCTCTAGGTTGGTATAACTTTTCTTCCAAGGAGTAAGCATCTTTTAATTTCATGGCTGCAGTCACCATCTGCAGTGATTTTTGAGCCCCCCAAAATAGTCTGTCACTGTTTCCACTGTTTCCCCATGTATTTGCCATGAAGTGATGGGACCAAATACCATGATCTTAGTTTTCTGAATGTTGAGTTTTAAGCCAACTTTTTCGCGCTCCTCTTTCACTTTCATCAAGAGGCTCTTTAGTTCTTTTTCGTTTTCTGCCGCAAGGGTGGTGTCATCTGCATATCTGAGGTTATTGATATTTCTCCCAGTAATCTTGATTCCAGCTTGTACTTCATCCAGTCCAGCATGTCTCAAAATGAACTTGACAGATAAGTTAAATAAGCAGGGTGACAATATACAGCCTCGATGTACTCCTTTCCTGGTTTGAAACCAGTCTATTGCTCTGTGTCCAGTTCTAACTGTTGTTTCTTGACCTCATACAGATTTCTCAGGAGGCAGGTCAGGTAATCTGGTGTTCCAATCTCTTGAAGAATTTCCCACAGTTTGTTGTGATCCACATAGTCAGAGGCTTTGGCATAGTCAATAAAGCAGAAGTAGATGTTTTTCTGGAACTCTCTTGTTTTTTCGATAATCCACTGGATGTTGACAGTTTGATCTCTGGTTCCCTTGCCTTTTATAAATCCAGCTTGAACATCTGGAAGTTCATGGTTCATGTACCACTGACACACACACAGTTCAAAAGCACCCATTCTTCAGCACTCAACCTTCTTTATAGTCCAACTGTCACATGACACCTGGAAAAGCCTTAGCTTTGATTATATGCACCTTTGTTAGCAAAGTGATGTCTCTGCTTTTTAATATGCTGTTTAGGTTTATCAAAGCTTTTCTGGCAAAGAGCAAGCATCTTTTAATTTCATGCCTGCAGTCACTATCTACAGTGATTTCAGAGTCCAAGAAAAGAAAATCTGTCTTTGTTTCCATTTTCTCCCTTCTATTTGCCATAAAGTGAAGTAAAGTCGTTCAGTCGTGTCCAACTTTTTGCAACCCCATAGACTGTAGCCTACCAGCCTCCTCTGTCCCTGGGATTTTCCAGGCAATAGTACTGGAGTGGATTGCCATTTCCTTCTCCAGGGGATCATCCTGACCCAGGGATCGAACCCAGGTCTCCCACATTGTAGACAGACGCTTTACCATCTGATCCACCAGGGAAGTCCTTTGCCATGAAGTTTTTCTTAATGTTGAGTTGCAAGCTGTCTCCTCTTTCACCCTTATCAAGAGGCTCTTTAGCTTCCTCTTCACTTTATGCTATTCAGTTCAGTTCATTTCATTTCAGTCGCTCAGTCATGTCTGACTCTTTGTGACCCCATGAATCACAGCACGCCAGGCCTCCCTGTCCATCACCATCTCCCAGAGTTCACTCAGACTCACGTCCATTGAGTCAGTGATGCCATCCAGCCATCTCATCCTCTGTTGTCCTCTTCTCCTCCTCCCCCCGATCCCTCCCAGCATCAGAGTCTTTTCCAATGAGTCAACTCTTCGAATGAGGTGGCCAAAGTACTGGAGTTTCAGCTTTAGCATCATTCCTTCCAAAGAAATCCCAGGGCTGATCTCCTTCAGAATGGACTGGTTGGATCTCCTTGCAGTCCAAAGGACTCTCAAGAGTCTTCTCCAACACCACAGTTCAAAACCATCAATTCTTCAGTGCTCAGCTTTCTTCACAGTCCAACTCTCACATCCATACATGACCACTGGAAAAACCATAGCCTTGATGAGATGCACTTTGTTGGCAAAGTAATGTCTCTGCTTTTGAATATACTATCTAGGTTGGTCATAAACTTCCTTCCAAGGAGTAAGTGTCTTTTAATTTCATGGCTGCAATCACCATCTGCAGTGATTTTGGAGCCCCCCAAAATAAAGTCTGACACTGTTTCCACTGTTTCCCCATCTATTTCCCATGAAGTGATGGGATCAGGTGCCATGATCTTCGTTTTCTGAATGTTGAGCTTTAAGCCAACTTTTTCACTCTCCTCTTTCACTTTCATCAAGAGGCTTTTTAGTTCCTCTTCACTTTCTGCCATAAGGGTGGTGTCATCTGCATATCTGAGGTGATTGATATTTCTCCCGGCAATCTTGATTCCAGCTTGTGTTTCTTCCAGTCCAGCGTTTCTCATGATGTACTCCACATAAAATGTAAATAAACAGGGTGACAATATACAGCTCTGACATACTTCTTTCCTGTTTGGAAACAGTCTGTTGTTCCATGTCCAGTTCTAACTGTTGCTTCCCGACCTGCATACAGATTTCTCAAGAGGCAGGTCAGGTGATCTGGTATTCCCATCTCTTTTAGAATTTTCCACAGTTTATTGTGATCCACATTAGAGCAGTATTATCTGCATATCTGAGGTTGTTAATATTTCTCCTGGCAATCTTGATTCCAGTTTGTTCTGTAAAGTAATAGTTAAATAGTACAACATTCAATGAAATCCAAGCTAAGAAGCATTCTTCTGGAGTTGATTGATTTATTCAGTCAATAAATATCTATAATGTTCTTAGTATGTGGCTGGTGTAATACTTGGCACTGGAAATAGTCTCTGCATCTTGATATCTAAATATCTAGATATTTATAATCTAGAATCAAGATTGTAGATAAAATGTGAGCAAGTAGACAAGCAGTAATTATAGTCATCATGTAGTATAGTCTATAAAGGAGGAGATGCTGAGGCATCTGATATGAATTTGAGAAAAAACAAGGATTACTTTAATGTAAACATTTAGCATCATTATTAGATGGGGTAACATAGATCTTACACTTTTAGTGAAAATTTACTGTCCACTCATGGATTATTTACTTTGTGGCTTATGCATGATCAGTGATTAATCTTAGACTGCCTCTCTTCTGGTTCTGGTATGTGTATTTAGAAATACTTAGCAAATGGAACCTGGAATGTTAGGTCCATGAATCAAGGCAAATTGGAAGTGGTCAAACAGGAGATGGCAAGAGTGAACGTTGATATTCTAGGAATCAGCAAACTAAAATGGACTGGGATGGGAGAATTTAACTCAGATGACCATTATATCTACTACTGTGGGCGGGAATCCCTTAGAAGAAATGGAGTAGCCATCATGGTCAACAAAAGAGTCCATAATCCAGTACTTGGATGCAATCTCAAAAATGACAGAATGATTAATGCTTGTTTCCAAGGCAAACTATTCAATATCACCGTAATCCAAGTCTATGCCCCAACCAGTAACGCTGAAGAAGCTGAAGTTGAACGGTTCTATGAAGACCTACAAGACCTTTTAGAACTAACACCCCCAAAAGATGTCCTTTTCATTATAGGGGACTGGAATGCAAAAGTAGGAAGTCAAGAAACACCTCGAGTAACAGGCAAATTTGGCCTTGGAATACGGAATGAAGCAGGGCAAAGGCTAATAGAGTTTTGCCAAGAGAACTCACTGGTCATAGCAAACACCCTCTTCCAACAACACAAGAGAAGACTCTACACATGGACATCACCAGATGGTCAACACCAAAATCAGATTGATTATATTCTTTGCAGCCAAAGATGGATAAGCTCTATACAATCAGCAAAAACAAGACCGGGAGCTGTCTTGGCTCAGATCATGAACTCCTTATTGCCAAATTCAGACTTAAATTGAAGAAAGTAGGGAAAACCGCTAGACCATTCAGTGGAAGTGAGAAATAGATTTAAGGGACTAGATCTGATAGATAGAGTACATAATGAACTATGGACAGAGGTTCGTGACCTTGTACGGGAGACAGGGATCAGGACCATCCCCATGGAAAAGAAATGCAAAAAAGCAAAATGGCTGTCTGGGGAGGCCTTACAAATAGCTGTGAAAAGAAGAGAAGTGAAAAGCAAAGGAGAAAAGGAAAGATATAAGCATCTGAATGCAGAGTTCCAAAGAATAGCAAGGAGAGATAAGAAAGCCTTCTTCAGCGATCAATGCAAAAAAATAGAGGAAAACAACAGAATGAGAAAGACTAGAGATCTCTTCAATAAAATTAGAGATACCAAGGGAACATTTCATGCAAAGATGGGATCAATAAAGCACAGAAATGGTATGGACCTAACAGAAGCAGAAGATATAAGAAGAGGCTGCAAGAATACACAGAAGAACTGTACAAAAAAGATCTTCATGACCCAGATGATCATGATGGTGTGATCACTCACCTAGAGCCAGACATCCTGAAATGTGAAGTCAAGTGGGCCTTAGGAAGCATCACTATGAACAAAGCTAGTGGAGGTGATGGCATTCCAGTTGAGCTGTTTCAAATCCTGAAAGATGATACTGTGAAAGTGCTGCACTCAATATGCCAGCAAATTTGGAAAACTCAGCAGTGGCCACAGGACTGGAAAAGGTCTGTTTTCATTCCAATCCCAAAGAAAGGCAATGCCAAAGAATGCTCAAAGTACCGCACAGTTGCACTCATCTCACACGCTAGTAAAGTAATGCTCAAAATTCTCCAAGCCAGGCTTCAGCAATACGTGAACCATGAACTTCCAGGTGTTCAAACTGGTTTTAGAAAAGGCAGAGGAACCAGAGATCAAATTGCCAACATCCGCTGAATCATGGAAAAAGCAAGAGAGTTCCAGAAAAACATCTATTTCTGCTTTATTGACTATGCCAAAGCTTTTGACTGTGTGGATCACAATAAACTGTGGAAAATTCTGAAAGAGATGGCAATACCAGACCACCTGACCTGCCTCTTGAGAAATCTGTATGCAGGTCAGGAAGCAACAGTTAGAACTGGACATGGAACAACAGACGGGTTCCAAATAGGAAAAGGAGTACCTCAAGGCTGTATATTTTCACCCCGATATTTAACTTCTATGCAGAGTACATCATGAGAAACACTGGGCTGGAAGAAACACAAGCTGGAATCAAGATTGCCGGGAGAAATATCAATCACCTCAGATATGCAGATGACACCACCCTTATGGCAGAAAGTGAAGAGGAACTAAAAAGCCTCTTGATGAAAGTGAAAGAGGACAGTGAAAAAGTTGGCTTGAAGCTCTACATTCAGAAAACGAAGATCATGGCATCCGGTCCCATCACTTCATGGGAAATAGATGGGGAAACAGTGGAAACAGTGTCAGACTTTATTTTGGGGGGCTCCAAAATCACTGCAGATGGTGATTGCAGCCATGAAATTAAAAGACACTTACTCCTTGGAAGGAAGTTTATGACCAACCTAGATAGTATATTCAAAAGCAGAGACATTACTTTGCCAACAAAGTGCATCTCGTCAAGGCTATGGTTTTTCCAGTGGTCATGTATGGATGTGAGAGTTGGACTGTGAAGAAAGCTGAGCACTGAAGAATTGATGGTTTTGAACTGTGGTGTTGGAGAAGACCCTTGGGAGTCCCTTGGACTGCAAGGAGATCTATCCAGTCCATTCTAAAGGAGATTAGTCCTGGGTGTTCTTTGGAAGGACTGATGTTAAGCTGAAACTAATACTTTGGCCACCTCATGCGAAGAGTTGACTCATTGGAAAAGACCCTGACGCTGGGAGAGATTGGGGGCAGGAGGAGAAGGGGACAACAGAGCATGAGATGGCTGGATGGCATCACCAACTCGATGCACATGAGTTTGGGTGAACTCCGGGAGTTGGTGATGGACAGGGAGGCCTGGCATGCTACGATTCATGGGGTTGCAAAGAGTCGGACACAACTGAGCAACTGAATTGAACTGAACTGAATATAAATAACATTTGTTGATCTGTTGTTTGGAGATTCGGTGTGAGGCTAGCAAGAGTCTAGTAAGTATGCATTAATTATTTGTTTCTTTATTTCTGTTTTTCATTTATGGATGTAGAAAGTTGATTAGGTTCAGAAAGTTAGGATCCTGGAAGAATGTGAACACTACAAAACTTGTAAAGGAATAATTGGCAGGAAAAGATATGAAATCAGGAGCTTGAGAGTTTTGTCTTGAGTTTTTAATTCCTTCATCTGAGTCATAATCTATGGTTTTATTTGAACATTGGGAAAGTAGTGTTTTTAATGATTTCATAACTGTCCTGTATAATATAAAATGAAGTTAATTAGTGGGACAATGCTATTTCTTAATAATAAAAATTTTTTTTCACAGGATACCATTTGTCTGACATTGGAACAATTTCACTGAATCACTTTTTTTTTTAATTTGTTTTTTATTGAAGGGTAATTGCTTTACAGAATTTTGTTGTTTTCCGTCAAACCTCAACATGAATCAACCATAGGTATACATATATCCCCTCCCTTTTGAACCTCCCTCCCATCTCGCTCCCCATCCCACCCCTCTAGTTTGATACAGAGCTCCTCTTTGAGTTTCCTGAGCTATACAGCAGGTTCTGTTTTACATATGGTAATATAAGTTTCCATGTTATTCTTTCCATACATCTCGCCCTCTCCTGCCCTTTCCCCATGTCCATGTGTCTAGTCTCTATGTCTGTTTCTCCAGTGCTGCCCTGCAAATAAGTTCTTCAGTACCATCCTTCTAGATTCTGTATATGTATGTTAGAATGCGGTATTTATCTTTCTCTTTCTGACTCACTTCACCCTGTGTAATAGGTTCTAGATTCATCCACCTCATCAGAACTCACTCAAAGTCATTCCTTTTTACTGCTGAGTACTATTGCATTGTGTATCTGTACCGCGACTTCTTTATCCATTCATCTGTCGATGGACATCTAGGTTGCTTTCATGTTCTAGCTATTGTAAATAATGCTGCAATGAACAGTGGAATACATGTGTCTTTTTCAATTTTGGTTTCCTCTATATGCCTATGAGTGGGATTGCTGGGTCATATGGTGGTTTTATTCCTAGCTTTTAAAGGAATCTCCATACCGTCTTCCATGGTGGCTTGTATCAGTTTACATTCCCACCAAAAGTGCAAGAGCGTTCCCTTTTCTCCACATCCTCTCCAGCACTTATTGTTTTAGACTTTTTGATGATGGCTGTTCTGACCCGTGTGAGGTGATATCTCATTGTAGTTTTGCCTTGCATTTCTCTAATAATGAGTGATGTTGAACATCTTTTCATGTGTTTGTTAGCCATCTGTATGTCTTCTTTGGAGAAATGTCTGTTTAGGTTTTTTCCAACTTTTTGATTGGTTTTTTTTTTTTCTGGTATTGAGATGAATTAGCTGCTTGTTTATTTTGGAAATTAATCCTTTGTCTGTTGTTTCATTTGCTATTATTTTTTTCTCCCATTCTGAAGGTTGTCTTTTCACCTTGCTTATAGTTTCCTTTGCTGTGCAAAAGCTTTTAAGTTTAATCAGGTCCCACTTGTTTACTTTTGTTTTATTTCCATTCATCTAGGAGGTGGGTCATAGAGGCTCTTGCTTTGATTTATGTCATCAAGTGTTCAGCCTATGTTTTCCTCTAAGAGTTTTATAGTTTCTGGCCTTACACTTAGGTCTTTAATCCATTTTGAGTTTATCTTTGTGTGTGGTGTTAGGAAGTGTTCTAATTTCATTCTTTTACATGTAGCTGTCCAATTTTCCCAGAACCATTTATTGAAGAGGCTGTCTTTGCCCCATTGTATAATCTTGCCTTTGTCAAAAATAAGGTACGCACAGGTGCATGGGTTTATTTCTGGGCTTTCTATCTTGTTCCATTGGTCTATATTTCTGTTTTTGTGCCAGTACCATACTGTCTTGATGACTGTAGATTTGTAGTATAATTTGAAATCAGGAAGGTGAAGTCAGGAGATGAAGTCCAGCTCCATTCTTCTTTCTCAAGACTGCTTTGGCTATTCAGGGTCTTTTGTGTTTCCATATGAATTGTGAAATTTTTTGTTCTAGTTCTGTGAAAAATGACATTGGTAATTTGATAGGGATCGCATTAAATCTGTAGACTGCATTTGGCAGTAAAGTGATTTTCACAATATTGATTCTTCCTACCCAGGAACATGGAATATCTCTCCATCTGTTTATGTCATCTTTGATTTCTTTCATCAGTGTCTTATAATCTTCTGTGTACAGTTCTTTTGTCTCCTTAGGTAAGTTTATTCTTGGATATTTAATTCTTTTTGTTGCAGTGGTGAATGTGACTAATTCCTTAATTTATCTTTCTGATTTTTCATTGTTAGTATATAGAAATGCAAGTGATTTCTGTGTATTTATTTTGTATCCTGTGACTTTGCCAAATTCACTGATTAGCTCTAGTAATACTGATACTACCTTTAGGGTTTTCTATATACAGTATCATGTCATCTGCAAACCATGAGAGCTCTGCTTCTTCTTTTCTGATCTGGATTCCTTTTATTTCTTTTTCTTCTCTGATTGCTGTAGCTAGGACTTCCAAAATTATGTTGAATAATAGTGGTGAAAATGGACACCCTGTCATGTTCCTGATCTTAGGGGGAATGCTTTCAGCTTCTCACCATTGAGAATAATGTTTGCTGTAGGCTTATCATATATGGTCTTTACTATGTTGAGGTAGGTTCCTTCTATGCCCATTTTTTGAAGAGTTTTGATCATAAATGGGTGCTGAATTTTGTCAAAGGCTTTTTCTACATCTATTGAGATTATCATATGATTTTTATCTTTCAATTTGTTGATATGGTATATCACATTGATTAATTTACATATATTGAAGAATCCTTGCATTCCTGGAATAAACCCAACTTGATCATGGTGTATGAGCTTTTTGATGTGTTGCTGCATTCTGTTTGCTGAAATAGTTTTGAGGATTTTTGCATCTATGTTCATCACTGTTCATCAGTGATATTGGCCTGTAGTTTTCTTTTTTGTGTGTTGTCTTTGTCTGGTTTTGGAATCAGGGTGATGGTGGCCTCGTAGAATGAGTTTGGAAGTGTTCCTTCCTCTGAACTTTTTTGAAAGAGTTTTAGAAGGATAGGCATTAGCTCTTCTCTAAGTGTTTGATAGAATTCTCCTGTGAAGCAGTCTGGTCCTGGGCTTTTGTTTTTTGGGAGGTTTTTGATCACAGCTTCAATTTCAGTGCTTGTAATTAGGTTGGTCATAATTCCTATTTCTTCCTGGTTGAGTCTTGGAAGATTGAACTTTTCTAAGAATCAGTCCATTTCTTACAGGTTATCAATTTTATTGCCATATAGTTGTTCATAATAGTCTCTTATAATTCTTTGTATTTCCACATTGTCTGTTGTAACCTCTCCTTTTTCATTTTTAATTTTGTGGATTCAATGCTTCTCTCTTTTGTTCTTGATGAATCTGTCTAAAGATTTGTCAATTTTGTTTATCTTCTCAAAAAGCCAGCTTTTAGTTTCATTAATCTTTATTATTGTTTCATTTCTTTTTCATTTATTCTGCTCGGATCTTTACAATTTATTTCCCTCTGCTAATTTTGGGGTATTTTTTTGTTCTTCTTTTTCCAGTTGTTTTAGGTGTAAAATTAGGTTGTCTGTTCGATGTTTTTCTTGTTTCTTGAGGTAGGATTGCATTGCTATAAGCTTCCCTCTTAGAACTGCTTTTGCTGCATCCCATAGGTTTTGAGTTGTTTTCAATTGTTATTTGTTTCTAGAAATTTTTTTCCCTTTTGATTTCTTCAGTAACTTGTTGGTTATTTAGAAACATGTCATTTACTCTCCATGTGTTTCTGTTTCTTACAGTTTTTTTTTTTCCCTTGTAATTGATATCTAGTCTCATAGCACTGTGGCTGGAAAAGATGTTTGATATGATTTCAATTTTCTTAAATTTACTGAGGCTTGATTTGTGACTCAAGATGTGGTCTATCATGGAGAATGTTCCATGTGCACTTGAGAAGAAGTTGTATTTTTCTGCATTTGGATGGAATGTTCTGAAGATATCAATGAGATCCATCTCATCTAATGTATCATTTAAGACTTGTGTTTCCTTATTAATTTTCTGTTTTGATGAGCTGTCCATTGGTTTAAGGGTGGTGTTAAAGTCTCCCACTATTGTTGTGTTACTGTCAATTTCTCCTTTTATGTCTGTTAGTGTTTGTCTTATGTATTGAGGTGCTCCTATGTTGGGTGCATAGATATTTACAATTGTTATGTTTTCCTCTTGGATTGATCCCTTGATCATTATATAGTGTCCTTTCTTATCTCTTGTAATATTCTTTATTTTAAGATCTATTTTGTCTGATATGAGGATTGCTACTCCAGCCTTCTTTTGCTTCCATTTGCATGCAATATATTTTTCCATCCTCTCATTTTCAGTCTATATGTATCTTTAGGTCTGAAGTGGGTTTCTTGTAGACTCATTGAATCACTCTTGAAACTACATATACATAAATTAATAAGACCCCTTGTTATGTTGTAAAGCTATATATTAAACTATTTTAGGGAAAAGAGTAGTTTTATCTTAGAATACATTTGGCTGTTTAATTAAATGTTTAAACACTTTCCTACAGAGGCCAAGGGTTTCTCAGGTGGCTAAATGGTAAAGAATCTTCCCACCAATTCAGGAGATGTGGGTTCGATCCCTGAGTCAGGAAGATCCCCTGGAGAAGGAAATGGCAACCCACTCAAGTATGCTTGCCTGGGAAGTCCCATGGAGAGAAGAGCCTGGTGGGCTACAGTCCATGGGGTTGTAAGAGAGTCAGATATGACTTAACAATTGAACAACAACAACAGAGGCCAAGGAGCTACTTATTTGGTGGATTTTTTCCCCCAGGTGTTAGTTGTCCACACAGATGACAGATGATTTTAACATATGACTAAAACCAACAACATCCAAAGCTTATTTCCAGAATGTTCCCTTGACAAATTCTCATTCATCTATACAAGAGAATCTCATCTCTGATGGGGGACAAATCTTGTCTAATTACCTGTGGCAGCCTTGTCCAGCCATGCGTGTCCTTTGCCCTACCCTCAACTTAGAAGCACTAGTGAATAAGGACCCCTGGCTCTTCCAGCTTCCACCCAAAGACTCTTTATTTAACTTCAGGATGAAAGACTAGAAATGTCTCTAGGTGGCTACTTCTCAGATATTCCTGATTCCACATTCCATTCTTCTTCATCCACAGGACCAAATTTCTTGCTCTGTTAGTTCCCATTAGATGTGCAAGCTATACCAGTATAGAGAATTTAGGTGGATATACTTTTGTGGGTGAAAAGAAGACAATGGCTATCCATTATCCATTTTGAAGAGAGTTGGCTTTTTTTTCCCCCAGTAAGAGGTAGAACAAGGTATTGTATTTTTGGTTGGTGTAATTAAGTGAGCCTAAGGGGTAGATGAGAAGGCAAAGAGAAAGAGTTCTAAGAAGAACAGGACAAGAAGTATGAGGAGTACAGACATCATTGGTGTGCTGCAGTGCCTGTCTCCCACACTTCAGTCCACTATGAATTGAACTGCATTCCGTCTGAGCTAATACAAGGGTCATGTGATACTCCTTGGCCAGTCTTACAATTTATAATATCACTGGGAGAATTATAAATGCATGTGAGGTTTGTTGGAACTGGGTAAGTTTATCTGTTTTGTTCACAGTTTCATCTCTAAGACCTAGAATGTGTGTGTGCGCGTTTGTGCATACTTAGTCACTCAGTTGTGTCTGACTCTTTGTTTCCCTATGGACCGTAGCCTGACAGGCTCCTCTTGTCCATTGGGTTCTCCAGGCAAACGTACTGGAGTGGATTGCCATTTCCTCCTCCAGGGGATCTTCCTGACCAGGGACCAAACCCGTACCTCCTATGTTTCCTGCATTGGCGTGCAGATTCTTTATCACTGAGCCGACTAGAAACCCCACTACTATATAGTAGATGTTCAGGAAATATTTATCTAATAAATTACTGCATATATGATTCGAGTAGAACTGAAAATTAAGTGTCCAGGAGTTTGGAAAGGGAAGAATCACAGTTGGCTGCAATCATTCAGGAAAACATCACAGAAAATGAGAGCTTGAAGTCATAAGGGGAAGGAGACAACTGAGACTATGTAGGAAAAAGGAAAAGGAATCCAAGTGGAGGAGGGAAGGGAGCAGGGAAAAAGGCAAGACGTGGGCATTAGTAAGACTGCTTTGAGGACAATGAGAAGATAAGCTTAACTTTCTTTATGTTACTTGGAATACAAAGAACTGTGTTATTTATATGTTCAAGTGTGGTTTCTGTGATTGATGTCTAGGCTGGCCCTGAAGCTAGAAAGAGTTGTTGAAGTTTAGGAAGTTGGAAATGACAATAATGCCCTTGAGCTACGCTGGAGCTGGTCTCCTAGGGTCACAACACTTACAGGAAATAGAAGGGTAAGGAGACCCAGGATATGCAGGAGGAGAAAGGCTCCCCACCCCCTGATCTGTCTTGCTAACTCCTGGGCACTCTTTACAAATTGAGAGAATCTCTGATGGTTACTATCAATTAGATAGATATGATTTTGAAATAAAATCATCAGGTGTTTTAAAAAGTTGAAATTTTTACAAAGAAAATGAATTGGGGCTATTTCTCTGAGAATGAGACTTTCTGAAACTGTCTATTGCTATCTACTTACACATTCCTTAAATGTAACACACTCCTGATGCTAAGTATTTGTTTCAAAGATGGAAAAGAGTTTTCTAGTGATAGTATTACTTTGGCCACTTAATGCAAAGAGCTGATTCATTGGGAAAGACAGTGATGATGGGAAAGACTGAGGACAGGAGAAGGGGACAACAGAAGGTGAGATGGTTGGATGGCACCATCTACTCAGTGGATATGACTTTGAACAGACTCCCAGCGATAGTGGACGGGGAAGCCTGGCATGCTATAGCCTACGGGTCACAAAAAGTCAGACACAATTTAGCGACTGAACAATGACGGCAACAACAATGCTATTAATACACTCCCTGGGTTTCTACATCTTTGAGGATCTGTATAAGGATCTTATGTTGTAGATCACTGGGAAGAGTTTAAAGTTTTAGGTAGACAGTCTGAAGGTTGATCCCTGCTATGATTCCTTTCCTTGCAATGTGTCAGCCAATGCTACATAAAGACCAGAGGAAGCAATGGAAATGTTTGTATTTTAAGAGTCCAGACTGCTTTAGGAGCAAAATTACCATGACCAAGTTACAACTGATACATCAGCTCATTTAGCTGTTGCCTCCTTAATTTTGAAACATCAAGTATGACATAAATCAAAATGTACATTAACAAAGACGGTATAAAACATCTGTGGATTCTATAAAAGGGAAAATCACATTAGTCACCATGCTAACAATGTGTGTGTTATAATTTCTATAAAAGCAGAAGGTATCCAGGAACTCAACAGACAAACGAGTTGAAATAAACCTCTTATCCCAATGCAAGCAGTATAGAAAAGGAACTTTATGTTGTCTTCCCTCTGCTTTGCCCCAGGATGTAAGGAGTATTTGCTGGAATGGATAGCCATTCTCTGCTCTAGGGGATCTTCCTGACCCACGGATTGAACCTGGGTCTCCTCCACTGCAGGCAGATTCTTTACCATCTGAGTCACCAGAAAAGCCCATTTAAACAGAATGACTCAATTTCTTTAAATTAAGACAAATAGATTCTTCTTGAAAGAAGGGAAAATAATTTCTTATTGAAGCATATAATTGCTGGCAAACAATCTTCCTGGTATTAAGAACTCATGCACTGCTTGTTAGAGTTTGCTGGGACAGTTTGCTGCTTAATTCTGGACACAGATTCTGCCTTTAAAAGTATTAGCTATAATCTGTTTTGAAGAAAGGTGAGTCCTGAATACCCTATAACAAAAATACATGCACATACTTATCTCATCATCAATGACTTTTGGCATCAAATAACTTACACACCCAATTACATAGTATTCTCAACTGATGCATTTCTATAGGAGAAAAAAAGAACCAAAGATGGTTGATTGTGCACATCAAGAGGCGTTAGGAGAAATTCTCAAGTTATTCCGCTCTTTCCTTTTCCCTTTCTAATGACACCTGACATTAATTAAGGAGACTTAGAAAGCATGGCTGTGGAGCTGTTGGGATAAGAGGCAGGCTTCGTGTGTCCTTACAATCGTAAAACTTCTTATTTCAATGGCCAATGTACCTGAAGTTAGCAGTTTGTTTCGTCTGTAATTTGTGCTGTATAACAATGAGAATGATGTTTTCATTATTCGTGATATATCAGTCTGTTCCTTTCCTTGGCCCCATTAACAATAAAATACCCATGCAGTTTTCAGCCATTATCATTTTTCTCCTGATAAACCATCTGTGACATGGAGACCTTGGAGCTGGGCGTTCTGGCCACAATGCTCAATAGACTGTGCCTGCAGCTTTTTCAGAGGTAACTGCTGTAGAAAATCAGCTCTGCTGTTATTCCTCTCTGTTAGGATTTTTTTTTTTTTTCCGTTCCTTTTTATTCTTCAAATGTAATGCGAGTCCACAAGAATTCAGCCAAGGGCATTTTGCCTGACAACAGAAACCACATCTAAAGCTCTTTACTGGGTACCAGAGTTGTCCTTTCACATAATTCCAGCTGCTTTTGCTGTTATATTTAGTTAAGGAGCTAGAAGGAAAATGTTCTCACTGTAGAACTGCTTTGTTCATCCTTTAAGGTGCAGGAGCCCTCTGCCTTTGGATTGTTGTCATTGTTGTTGTTTAGTCACTAAGTTGTGTCCAGCTCTTTGTGACCCTATGGACTGTAGCCTGTCAGGCTCTTCTGTCCATGGGATTTCCTAGGCAAGAATGCTGGAATGGGTTGCCATTTCCTTCTCTAGGGGATCTTCCCAACCCAGAGATTGAACCTAGGTCTCTTGCATTGGCAGGTGGATTCTTTACCCCTGAGCCACCAGGGAAACCCTGCCTTTTGAACAGATTTTCACAAATAAAATGATTTTAACAGAAATGAAAAGGAATTAGGTGAAAAAGTCTTGCCTCCCCCAACTGGTTTCATAAATAAACAAGCCCAAGTAGTTCTCCAGAGCCTTCTGGTTTTGACTTCAAATCTTTGTGAAGCTGAAGTGATATTAAATGGTAAAATGGTGGTAATGTCTGAAAATAAGTCATAAAAGTAATTCTAAAATAGATGTTAATGGATCACTTTTTGTGCTGGTGTGTGTATTATGCAGGATTCGCCAGAGAAACAGAACCAACAATATGTGTGCATATAGAGAGATTTCGTTTAATGAATTAGCACACGAGATTGTGCATGCATGCTCAGTCATGTCAGACTCTTTTGCGACCCCCATGGACTGCAGCCCACCAGGCTCCTCTGTCCATAGATTATTCCAGGCAAGAATACTAGAATGAGTTGCCATTGCCTACTCCAGGATATCTTCCTGACTCAGGGATCAAACCTGCATCTCCTGAGTCTCCTGCATTGGCAGACAGATTCTCTACCACTGTGCCACCTGGGAAGCCCCAGCACATGTGATGGTAGAATCCCAGATCTGGATAGAGGCTGGAAGGCTGGAGATTCAGGAAAGAGCTGTAGTTTGAGTCCAAAGGCAGTCTGATGGTAGAATTCCTTCTTTCTATGAAGAGGTCCGTCTTTCTTCTATTCAGGCCTTCAACTGCTTGGATGAAGCCCACATGCATAACAAGGAGTAATCTACTTGACCCCAAAGTCACCATTTTAAATGTTCATCTCATCCAAAAGCATCTTCACAGAAATATCCAAGTAATGTTTGACTGGTTATCTGGGTACTGTGGCCCAGAGAAGTTGATACATAACACTGTAGTTGTAGTTGATACATAGCATCGTAGCACTTGTATTAATGTTATGTAAACATCATTTCTAATTAGATATCACTTGGAACGTTTACAAAAGCTCAGAAAGTCATCTGAACCAGACAGTTATTTTATTTCCCATAAATATCCCAAGGTCAAGAGTTTACATTTTTATTTTGGTTATAGACTGTTACTATACCTATAAGATCAGGAAGTTTGTACAGTCAGGAAGTTCTCTGCTGAGTTACCCTAGGTTGTGGTACCTAGTATTCTATTGTACTTTGGAGGGAGTCTTCCTCTATTAATGAACATCTGTAAGGCCCATTATATAGTCCATTGAACAGTAATTTTAATCTCTATCTTTGAGTAATAAATTAGGCTGTTGTATCAAAGAGAGAGTTTATTTAAAATTTTTGAATTACAAAATATGAACACTGTATGCATGTGTATGTGCATGAACTTTCATTTTTTAACCAAGTTATTTCATTGAGTGTCTATAATTGGAATAAACTTTGTCCTCAGCTCATAATGCTTTGAGGATGAACCGCATTTTATCTCTTTTTTGTTGTTCAGTTGCTAAGTTGTATCTAACTCTGCGACTCCAGGAACTACAATATGCCAGGTTTCCTCTCTCCTTGAGTTTGCTCAGACTCATATCCATTGAGTCTGTGATGCCCTCCAACCATCTCATTCTCTCTGTCCTCTTCTCCTCCTGCCTTTAATCGTTCCCAGTATCAGGGTCTTTTCCAATCAGTTGGTTCTTTGCATCAGGTGGCCAAAGTATTGGAGCTTCAACTTCAGCATCAGTCCTTCCAATGAATGCTCAGGGTTGATTTCCTTTAGGACTGACAAGTTTGATCTCCTTTCTGTCCAATCTCTTTGGTTGAATTTTATTTTTCCTTTGAGAGTATATGAACCAGTGATGGAACTGGGTCCAGGGAAGGGTCCCTCATTGACTACCTCTTGGGTCTCCCTTTGTTCTCTTCTTAACTGAGCAGCAGAAACCTCTTCTTTTCCTACTTTAAACCAAAGAAGGATGACACAAATGTGGAGAGAAATAATCAAGCTGTTCTTAGAGAATGAACAGCAATGAGCTCATTTGAGGAGTACAGTTAATAATATGAAATTTGAAGTTAACATAATTGTTTCTCTTAAGTGGGTTTGTACCAAGTTTAATTCTGTTTTTTATCCAATAGCATTTTTATATTTTTTAGTAATAATGAGAACAGGTCAGATTGTATTATTGAAAGTTGAGATTTAGGATGTATTTTCTTGAAAGTATTTACCCCTTTGAAATAAGTTATTTCTTAGAAGTAGCTTAGCTTCTTGGGAAAAATAATTTCCCACAAATGAGATAAGAGCAAAAGTTTATTACTTGTTTTATTCTTCTTGGGACCAGGTTTTATAATATCTGTGCTAATAACCAGATTAAAGCACTACATATGTAGATGCTAATATCATGGGGGAATGATTAATAATGTTTGGAGACATTTCTCATCTAGTCTAATCTGATTATCCTTATAGATGGGAGATGTTATCAGCATCTGAGTTGAGCATGAGAAGTAAAATTGAGCAAAACTAGAGAAAAATGAATCAATAAATCTTTTGAACAATAATGTTTAGAAATATTAACAATGTAAAGTTTCCAGTGAATTTTAAATCCCCTTTACTAGCTGTCATGGCTCAGAAATTTGATTATAGTTAAAACTTATTTTATTCTTAATTTTGTCCTTATTTAATGGTTAGGCATTGGTTTCTGGTCTGTGTGTTTGAATCATGGACATTTTTCACTTGCAAACTGGATGATATGAATTGAATTTATGTTTTAGGTATGTGGCAAGTACTATTTATCAATTGTGTGTTTTGGGAAAACTTCATGATAGAGATGTTAAATTTGAGATATTTGACTTCTTCATAGAATATGAGTATTAATAAGTCAGTTATTGTTGTTCGTTCACTCATCCACGTCCAGCTCTTTGCGACCCCATGGTCTGGAAGCATACCAGGCTTCCTGTCCTTCACTATCTTCACTATTTTGCTCAAACTAATGTCCATTGAGTCGGTGATGCCGTCCAAACATCTCGTCCTCTGTTGCACCCTTGTCTTCTTGTCCTCAATCTTTCCCAGCATTAGGGTCTTTTCTAATGAGTTGGCTCTTCATGTCAGGTGGCCAAAGGATTGGAGCTTCAGCTTCAGCATCAGTCCTTCCAATGCATACTCAGGGTTGATTTCCTTTAGGAATGACTGGTTTGATCTCCTTACAGTTCAAGGGACTCTCAAGAGTCTTCTCCAATACCACAGTTGGAAAGCATCAGTTCTTCAGCACTCACCCTTCTTTATGGTCCAACTGTCACATCCATACAGGACCACTGGAGAAGCCATAGCTTTAACTATACAGATCTTTGCTGTAAAGTGATGTCTCTGTTTTTAATACACTGTCCAGACTTGTCATAGCTTTTCTTCCAAGGAGAGTCTTCTGTTTTCATTGCTGTAGTCACCATCTGCAGGGCTTCCCTGGTGGCTCAGACAGGAAAGAATCCGCCTGCAATGCAGGAGACATGGGTTTGATCCCTGGGTTGGGAAGATCCCCTGTAGGAGGAAATGGAAACCCACTCCAGTATTCTTGCCTGGGAAATGCCATGGACAGAGGAGCCTGGTGGGCTGCCGACCATGGGGTCGCAAAGAGTCGGACACGATTGAACAACTTCACTTCACTTTCCCATTTTTTCCCCATCTATTTGCTGTGATTGGATATTTTCAAATGTTCATTGTATTAATTCAATAAAAGGCCTAGAGGGCAGTTCAAATGATGACCTATATCAAATACTCTGGAGAAATATATTAGGAAAGATAAACATATGTAATGGAGAGCTTCTATTTATCTAACAAATATTAATATTTATTGAGTGTTTGCCATGTACTTTACATACTGTGCTAGGTACTGCGCATATTGTTTTATACACAGAGGCATGTAAAGTGCTCTCAGGGCACTTTAATACAAGTGGGGGCGATGTACCATAACAATACCCACAAACACACACATGCATAGACTTTGTAATGAGTACTATGAAAGAAAAGAACCAAGCTTTGAGAGAAAGAAAAACTTTTGAGGTAGTTGTGATGATGGAGGTTTGTTTACTTTAGACTGGAAGATCTGGAGAGGTCTTTCTAACTTGACATCTCTGCTGGATTCTGAAGGTTGAAGACACTGCCGTGGGAAGGATAAAAGAAATCATTCTAGGAAGAGTGTGTGTGAAAGCCCTAAGCAGAAAAGACCTTTGGAAATTCCTAAAAGTGAAAGAAGGACAAAGAGATTGGAGCATAGAGAACTCCATAGAGGGGAAGAGGTTGGGCTTGCAGTGTTCAGATTGTTGTGACCGTGGCAGGCATTAGGAGCTTACTCTAAACACAAATGGAAACCACTAGCACGTTCTATACAAAAGTAAGTATGATATGATCATTCAAACAAATTTAAAAACTCATAGTATTTATTTCATGGTTTTAAAAGTATGCGATTTTGATTTTTCCACATGTAACATTCCACATTCTTCAGTTTTTGCTTGCATTTTGCTTTAGTGTCATTTTTGGTAGAGAAATAGCAGTCATCTATAACAATTACTTAGGAGAAGAGAAAAATTCTCCAGTTTGACATTGGGAAGGTTGTTTAGCTACTCCTTTCTATGCCAGAACTCAGGATGTTAAAAATAAAATTTGGTAAAGTAATTTTAAGGCTGTGATCCAAGTCTATTTGTCATGAAGTGTATTTGCATTTTGTCCTGTTACTGGACTACATTCAGTAATCAATAACACATTCTTTCTAAAGTTATATTACATTCTTTGTAGAGCTCTGGTAAGGGGTGTTACTCTTCAAAGGTGGTTCAGAAATATAAACAGTGGTTTCAAATACCATTTTATAAAAACCAAGCCATTGTTTACTAATCTCTGTATAAGCCCATGGTGGTCTAAATCTTTTAGATTCTCTTGGGTAAGGTAGGGGAATGAGAGAAGACACTGACGTTTTCATAACTCAAAAATGCTTCTCAGGAAGTGGAAAGAAACATTTCTTTTGTTCTGTACCAAGCAGAAACCTAGGGCAAATGCAAACAAACAAACAAAAAACCAACAACAACAACAAAAATACAATTTCCCCATAAAAGATGCAGAAATATTTCACGGTGATTTTTGAGTCTGTGTATGTTCTTTAACTTGCTGAAAATGAAAGAATGGAATTTGTTGCTTCTGGGGAAAGAATAAAAATATAAACTTGACTCTTTAAAAAGAAGTGAGGTATGCTATATTAATAAAGGAATATAAAATTTGATAAAGGAATAGATATGGACCACATATGTTTCTCTATGTGGACAACAGAGGATGAGATGGTTGGATGGCATCGGCAACTCTATGGACATGCGTTTGAGTCAGCTTTGGGAGTTGGTGATGGACAGGGAAGCCTGGTGTGCTGCAGTCCTTGGGGTTGCAAATACTTGGACATGACTGAGTGACTGAACTGAACTAATGCTTTATCTAAAGGTGCAACATATAATGAGTTCATAAATTTAAAATTTTTGTAACTGAGTTTACCCCATATTAGTGGTGAATGAAATCAGAATTCTTTCCTGCTTCCCTGCAGTGTATTCCTACTTACAATGGAGGATGTGGGCTTCCTTTGTGGCTTAGCTGGTAAAGAATCTGCCTGCAGTACAGGAGACTTGGGTTTGATCCCTGGATTTGGAAGATCCCCTGGAGAAGGGAAAGGCTACCCACTCCAGTATTCTGGCCTGGAGAGTTCCACAGACTATAGTGTCAAATGATGCTGTGAAAGTGCTTCATTCAATATGCCAGCAAATTTGGAAAACTCAGCAGTGGCCACAGGACTGGAAAAGGTCAATTTTCCTTCCAATCACTAAGAAAGACAATGCCAAAGAATGCTCAAACTACCGCACAATTGCACTCATCTCACACGCTAGTAAAGTAATGCTCAAAATTCTCCAAGACAGGCTTCAGCAATACGTGAATCATGAACTTCCTGATGTTCAAAATGGTTTTAGAAAAGGCAGAGGAACCAGAGATCAAATTGCCAACATCCGCTGGATCATAGAAAAAGCAAGAGAGTTCCAGAAAAACATCTATTTCTGCTTTATTGACTATGCCAAAGCCTTTGACTGTGTGGATCACAATAAACTGTGGAAAATTCTTCAAAAGATGGAAATACCAGACCATCTGACCTGCCTCTTGAGAAACCTATATGCAGGTCAGGAAGCAACAGTTAGAACTGGACATGGAACAGGACTGGTTCCAAATAGGAAAAGGAGTACGTCAAGGTTGTATATTCTCACCCTGCTTATTTAACTTATATGCAAAGTACATCATAAGAAATGCCAGGCTGGATGAAGCACAAGCTGGAATCAAGATTGATGGGAGAAATATCCATAACCTCAAATATGCAGATGATACCACCCTTATGGCAGAAAGTGAAGAAGAACTAAAGAGTCTTTTGATGAAAGTGAAAGAGGACAGTGAAAAAGTTGGCTTAAAACTCAACATTCAGAAAACTAAGATCATGGCATCTGATCCCAACTTCATGGCAAATAGATGCAGAAACAGTGGTAGACTTTATTTTTGGGGGCTCCAAAATCACTGTAGATGGTGACTGGAGCCATGAAATTAAAAGACACTTACTCCTTGGAAGGAAAATTATGACCAACCCAGATGCATTCTAAAAAGCAGAGATATTATTTTGCCAACAAAGGTTCATCTAGTCAAGGCTATGGTTTTTCCAGTAGTCATGTATGGATGTGAGAGTTGGACTACAAAGAAAGCTGAGTGCTGAAGAATTGATGCTTTTGAACTGTGGTGTTGTAGAAGACTCTTGAGAGTCCCTTGGACTGCAAGGAGATCCAACCAGTCCATCCTAAAGGAGATCAGTCCTGGGTGTTCATTGGAAGGACTGATGTTGAAGCTGAAACTCTAATACTTTGGCCACCTGATGCGAAAAGCTGACTCATTTGAAAAGACCCAGATGCTGGGAAAGATTGAGGGCAGGAGGAGAAGGGGACAACAGGATGAGATGGTTGGATGGCATCACCGACTCAGTGGAGATGAGTTTGGGTAAACTCCGGGAGTTGGTGATGGACAGGGAGGCCTGGTGTGCTGCGGTTCATGGGGTCACAGTCAGACACGACTGAGCGACTGAACTGAACTGAACTGAACTGATGGAGGGTGTGGCTTTAATTCTTGGATGCCGGGGAGTGAAAAGAGACCCATTTTGCTTTTTTAGGGTCTTAATTTATGCATTGGACATTTGTGCCCTTGTGTCCAGATTCTGTCCTCAGCAACCTGTGCCCTCTTCTCTAGTCCTCAGTTTTCTCCTGGGTAAAGAGGAAGGCGAGGTGACTGGGGAGGCCCTGGCTGTGTCTTGTGACTCGGGGGCTCTCCTGTGACCCGTCTGTGGGGCTGTGTGGGTGGCTCAGCCCAGGCTCTGCTGTCTGGCAGCTGGTAGACTCATGCCCTCCCCCGGAAGGCTTGGAGTAGAAAGTTGAGTATGGTTCTCAGTGATTTTCTTTCACTCCTTAGAAAGTTCCAGGAAGAAGTCATACATGCTGTGGTCATGACTGACTACAGTGAACAGGTAGGAGACTGAAAGACCAGAAGGTGGTTTCCATTAAGGGAGAATTTTACTCCAGGGGCACGTTATAGTTAAGTTTCTTGGTTAAGCTTCATGTGGTTTATTAGTCCCTGACCTTGTGCTGCTGACTTGAAGCTCTCTAACCTGTTCTTGATTCTGTATCCTCTCGTTTTGCCTGCTTTTGAAAAAGGAAAAAGGTTAAAACACTTAGGATAATAACCAATATTAATACAATAAAATGTAGAGTTGAAGTTGGTATGAGTGACTTGGCCACTTTAATCTGTGCCTAGTACAGGATTTATTTTCTAAAATGTACTTCTTTTGTTGAGGCTTATTTGCTGATACTCTCACAATTTTGTCACATATTCCAAAAGCTCTGAAAAGAAGTACTTAAACATATCTTAGTGAGGTAATTTCATATATTTTCTGAATTAATCCTTAAAGAAGTGCCACGAGCTAGGTACTATCCCATTTTTAGAGACAAAATCAAGGTTCAGAGGAATTAAAGGATGTATCCAGAGTTACAAGCAATAACTTCTGCGACAGAACTTGTCCTCCGGGTAAAGGAAATTAGCAATCACAGACCTATTGGTTTTCTCTTGCTTCACCAGCATGTTAAATTCATCATTTCTGCAATATTAAATATAAAGATAATGAGGGCATAGTACAATCAGAATAGTAGCATAAATGCTTATTTTAAAGGTATTAAAAAATCTCCATTGTGTATTCATGGCAACAATTAAGCTCTTGGTAAGGCCAAAGGGTGAAAATGTTTCAATGAGTCTTTTTCTGCCATCCATTATCAACTTGGAAAATCAATACTAATAGGGGAAGAACAAGAGCAAAGACTAAGTTTGTTACACGTGATCAGAAAATGAAACACGTCTACCATGTTAGTGTTGCTTTCAATTTATGCTGACATTTACTGAAAATTTCTGCAATATTTGGCAAAGTTAAAAGAGAGATTGCTCCCCAATTAGCCAGAGGATCAAAAAGGGAAGATTAGGGAGGGAAATGTTGTCTATTTTTTTTTAAGAAGCAAAATGTTTGGAAAGGTCAGGCTTTGAGTGAGCTAGCCTCCACCACTTTTAGTATTCGGGTTGGCTAATGAGCACTTCACTCATCATTCTAATGGATGTATTTGTGCTGAGAAAGAATAATATAGTGCTTTTCAATAACTGATGCCTACTCTACAGACAGAAGCTAAATAATTTCTCTGTTATCTACTTAACTGCCAAAAAATCCTAGAGCCTAATATAGACTATGATTTTATAGTATAATTTTTATTAAATACTTTCAATTCATTTATTTGATCAGTATCCAGTAAATATTTATTGAGCTTCTACTTTGTGCCAGGCCCTATTCCAGGCTCTCTAGAAACAGTGGTGTACAAACTACTCTGTAGACAGAAGCTAAATACTTTCTCTGTTATCTGCTTAACTGCCAAAAATTCTTAGAGCCAAATATAAGCTATGATTTTATAGTATCATATCTTTATGAAATCCTTTGTTCAGTTGTTTGATCAATATTCAACAAATACTTATTGAGCTTCTACTTTGTACCAAGCCCTGTTCTTGACTCTGTAGAAACAGTGGTGTATAAAGTTTTGACTTTCACAGCTTAAAATCCACTCTAGTTAGACAACACTTACTTGTCAGTATCCAAAATACTGGACTTTCACATTCTCTGTATCTTCTGCTTTCCTATTAAGAGCCATAGAGATACCTTTTTGCATTTAAAGACCTGGTGCTTCTTTAACAACCAAAACATATCCAAAGTCTACCATTCCTGGCAAACTAAAGTCGTCTGCAGAACACTTTCAAATAGGCAGTGGAATATGGCAACTTCTTTTGATGAAGTCCATATTGTATTGAGAGAAGTGCTAATTTTCAGGTAGTCCTATGGTGATTTCCTTAAACAGTTAAGTGAAGATTGAAGAAACAGCCCTTTTTTAATGGCAGAGAAGTTTTTAAAAGATGACTAAAAAGAATTCCTAAAATAAAAGATAATCAGATGAAAAACAAGGAACATCAGATAACAAGACCAGTTTCTGCCTCAAAGAAATTGAAGTCACAGGTAAATCCTTCAGTGAATAATGTGGACGTTGGAATTTGGTCTGTTCTATTCTTGCCTGGAGAATCCCAGGGATGGAGGAGCCTGGTGGGCTGCTGTCTATGGGGTCGCACAGAGTCGGACACGACTGAAGTGACTTAGCAGCAGCAGCAGCATTCACCCATTTATCTGTGGTCCTGAACACTTGAGAATCCCTGGCTTTAATTGCTGGATGCCTGGTAGTGAAAAGAGATTCATTTTGCTTTTTCAGGGTCTTAGTCTATGCATTGGTTGGCTTGCTCAGGTTCCATGAGTCTAGGGGCGCGGAATGGTCTTTAGACCAGGTGTTTCCTAGCAAATGTTGAATGTTGTTTTTTGCTAAGAATTTTTCTGCCACCACCTTTGGCACTGAAAAATGTCTTTTGTGGGATTAAGTACATGTATTTCTAGAAGACAAATAGAAGCTGATATATGTTTACTTCCTGTATATAATGTAGACACTTAGATTTACCTGAAACTAGCAAGTTAATTCTATCAAGTGAAATCAGTTAATTGGTAATAAATGAAAACAACTTCTTTTTATATTATGTAGACCCATATAATGATTTTATTGATTACATCTTTTTAAAAATTTGCTTTGGGACTTCTGAATGGATATTTGTTACACTGAAAAACTGTAGAGAAAATTTCTTTGTAGAGCTTAGTTTTTGTAATTGAATTTTGTATGCCTAGGTTTGTTTTTAAATTGAAAGATTAGGGAACATATTCCATTTGACATAGTTTTTCTTTCATTTTGGGTTCTCTCTTTTTATTTTCTTTCTTGCCCAATAGGCAGTATTGTATGCTTTTCATGCTTTTATACATGAGCTACCATGTTAGGCAAAACATCAGTTCTATTTTATTTCCTCATGAAAAGAACCAGCTCAATACTCTAACAGACTTGCAAATTGTTCAAAGAATGCACCATGCCAAGACAGTGGTCTCCTCTACATCTTCTCTTAGCACCTCTCTTCCTATAGCTTACTTGCAGAAATCTTTCTCTGGGATTTTGAAATTTAATGACTAGGGAAGTCGGGATGCAAAGACTGTATATATTTAGAAGATAGCTGAAGTGGCAAACTGATATTTTTCAAAGAACTGATTGAGAGGATGCTGAGATGTTTGGGGACTGAGCTTGGAATCAGGAATCTTTTAGACGATCCTCAAACTCTTTGGGGGAGGTTGCTATTTTAATGGATAAATAATTCTTCTCGCTTAAAAAACAGACTTGCTATTTCTTTAAAAAGCCATTTCTACCATTCCTAATTAAAAATCTCCTATTTTGTAGATGTGGCTTTAATTTGAAGCAATATGGTATTCTCCTCCCCCCCCCTCCATTCTAACTAAACAAACTCTGTAAGAATTAGCTTTGAGTTATTCCATCTGTGGACTTTTAATTTTGTCATAAAAACACAGAAGCCTGGCAGGGAACTGTTTCCAACTGGCTACATGTATCATCTTGTCTGAAAGCTGGTTAAGTAAGTATGGCATTTAAAATGAAATAAAAAACTCCATTTATGGAACTAGTTCACTCGAAGTGTTTGCCCACTTCTTTGACCATCTGTTTGTGTTGACAGCCACCGCCCCGCATTGTGCCAAAGTGCCCTTGGCTATTAAAACAGTGTTTTGTGTGTGAGCGGTGTGTGTCCTCACACATGTATGTGTTTCTGGGGTGCCATTTTCTTGAGAAATGTCTTGTTAAAGGTTTCATAGGATCCATGTGAAGATATTTCAGGTCATTGTCTGTTCAGGAAACACTGTGCTGAAAATGCTACAAGCCCACGCATTTTTAAAAAGGCTCTTCCCACCCCGCCCTTGCACACCCCCACCCCCGCCACCCCCACCACCCCTTGAAGTAGTGAAATTTCTTTTAAAAGACTATGAAAAGTGGAAGTGTTAGTCACTCAGTCATGTCTGACTCTTTGCAACCCCATGGACTGCCTGCCAGCCTCCTCTGTCCATGGAATTCTTCAGGCAAGAATACTGGAGTGGGTTGCCATTTCCCTTCTCCAGGAGATCTTTCTGACCCAGGGATTTGAACCCAGGTCTCCCGCATTGCAAGCGGATTCTTTACCTTCTGAGCCACCAGGGAGGCCCTGAAAGACTATGAATATACTATGAAAATACCTGTTGAGTATGGCAAGTGTGGTACTGATATTATGTGTTGAAGATGAATGCAAATTGGAATCTAAACATTTCTGAAGACAGAACACCTAAAGAATGACTCAGGAATTCTAAACTGTTGGCAAGATTCTTTCTGTTAACAGAAATGTCTGAGTCAATATTTAATTTACCTGATGCAAGGGTAACACTGCTTTTACATTTAACAGTGAAAATAAAGTCTTTAGGGGCAAGATGGCCTCCTTGTAGAGGAAGAACTGTGGACACTGGGGTTGCCAATCTGGCATCACGTGGTTTTCCATACTTTGAACAACTATTTATTAAAGATTTTAAACAATTCTTTCTTTCTTTTTTTAATATAAATTTATTTATTTTAATTGGAGGTTAATTACTTTACAATATTGTATTGGTTTTGCCATACATCAACATGAATCCCCTGCAGGTATACATATGTTCCCCATCCTGAACCCCCCTCCCTCCTCCCACCCCAAACCATCCCTCTGGGTCGTCCCAGTGCACCAGCCCCAAGCCTTCAGTATCATGCATTGAACCTGGACTGGCGATTCATTTCATATATGATATTATACATGTTTCAATGCCAGTCTCCCAAATCATCCCACCCTCTCCCTCTCCCACAGAGTCCAAAAGACTCTTCTATACATCTGTGTCTCTTTTGCTGTCTTGCATACAGGGTTATCGTTACCATCTCCCTATTTCTTAAAAATCAATCAGTGCACAACACTATTTAAGCACTGAGCCAGAGAAGTGAAGAGTTGCATTGTCATGTGTACCAAAATTGTGATTACAAGTGGGGAGGGGGAAATACAAATGATAAGACAATGAAGAGAGAGATATTGTCAAGTGCAGATAAAAACTGTATAGGAGTTCCAAGGATGGAGAGGTCTTGGTGGGCTACTGCATGCCAGTGACAAGTCAGCTTCTATTCTGTAAGGCTGTGTCTTCTCTTTCCTGTGCTGTGCTGAGTTGCTCAGTTGTGTCCAACTCTTTGCGACCCCATGGATGGTAGACCACCAGGCTCCTCTGTCTATGGGTGTTCTCCAGGCAAGAATACTGGAGTGGGTTGCCATGCCATTCTTTAGGGGATCTTCCTAACCCAGGGATGGAACCAAGGTCTTCTTCATTGCAGGCAGATTCTTTACCATCTGAGTCCCTAAATTATCTGGAATACATGGGAGTATCTGAGAGGCCTCTAATTTTCCCTGAATATGGACATGTGTAAAATAATGCCAGAGGAGCATAATGAGAGCAGGGGTATTTACATACTTGAGTAACTCATGAAGATACAGTACAGGCTTAGAAACAAATGTGTGAATTAGGGACTAGTACAGTGAACTGTCACAGAACTCTTTTAGGTAAAGTTGAATGCCTTTCCTTTGTCTGACTCTGATCTATAATTATTATTTAGTATTACATTTTAATCCTCTAAGAAGTATTGATATTTATTTATTTATGCCATTTGGTTTGTCAGCTTTTCAAATAGGTTTGCTTTTTCTCAGATCATTTTCTGTGTTTTGCCATCAATTGCCATAGAAGTCTTTCTCAGAGCCTGGGTCGGGCTGAATAACAGATATCATTTCTGACAGTTGTAAAGTGAGGCTAACGAACATCCCAATGAGGATGTCCTGTGCCAGGCTCATCCATCCGGCTGAATTTGCATTGTGAGTGTCATGGCCCACTGCTGCCCAGGGCTGCAGTCATTTATTTAATAACTCAGTTTCTAGGCATTACAGGATAACTGCAGCATTTCATATTATTCAAGACAAATAAAGAACACAAAAATGCTGCATGGAGAAAAGTACCATTTTAGTTCTTCTTCTCACTGACCGTGGCTTGTTGAAATGCTGAGCTCATGCGACAGTTACTCGAGTTGTAAAATGTTAACCAGAGTCTATTAAGTATGGAAAGTCTGTATTTCCCGCTGTGTCACTGATGGCATGTGGTGTTTGCTTTGTGTTTACTGGCAAGGATTTTTAAGGTGTGTTTATTTTACGAAACTCCAGTATTTAAAGTGCAGACCATTCATGCAGGAAGCAAATTGAACTTGCTTCTAGGAGTCGATACTAAGAAATAATTGTGAAAAAATGCATTAGCCGAAAGAAACATAGTGTTAAATATAGATTATGCCTTCTTTGTAATGAATTTTTCTTCCCTTTCTTTGGATCTGTTGACTTTTTTCCCTTTCATTCATCTAAAATTAGTCTAGGTATTCAGTCTTATTTTGAATGCTACAAAGCTGTCATTGAAACAGCAAGCTAGAACAATGAAAATGAGCTGTCTTTAAGGGGAAACAAAACGAGTGTTAAAATAGCAATATAAAGGCACAAACTTCTAGTTAAAATCAACCACAATTGTTAATGATGAAAATGTTTGCCCTTCAAAGATGTAAAACTGGTGAAAGCAATTTATTATTGTTCCTATGATTAGTCTCTTGGTATAGTTTATTTTGCATAGTAGATCCTCAAATGTTTAATGAATGAAGGTGTAAATGATTTTCCTTGGTGATGAAGTCACACTGATGGAAATAAACAGAAAAAAAAAAGTCTGGATTCATAAAATGAGCCTTAGAGAGTAACCATAAAAATCATAGTTAAGACAACTCAACAAGTCTTTTTTTTTTTTTAACCTAAATAAAGATATTTTCTTCCATGGAACTTTTGAGTATTTAAGAGCAAGTCAAAATTGGAAAAAATCCTAGATAGGTACTGTTTGGGAAAGTTAAAACTTATTGCCACAAGTCGTCTTTCCCTACTATGAACTCCTACAATCGTGTAGCTGCATCTTATTTATAAAATGTGTAGCTCTGCACCTGGTTTTAAAATTGCCTGTATTTAACCCACTCCAGTATTTTTGCCTAGAGAATCCCATGGACGGAGAAGCTTGGTGGGCTACAGTTCACGGGTCGCAAACAGTCGGACACGACTGAACGACTTCACTTCACTTTCATACTGCTGGGGAGCACGATACGCCATCCCAGAATGTGCCGCTTGAGTGTGGAGATTATCTCAAGCTAAAGACAGTCAAGGCCCGGCAACTTCCCTAGTGGTCCTGTGGTTAAAAATCTACCTTCCAGTGCAAAGGATGTTGGTTTGATCCCTGATCAGGGAACTAAGATCCCACATGCTGTGGGGCAACTGGAGAACTTGTGCTCTGCATTTAGAGAGAAGCCCACGTGCCACAGTGAAGGCCTAACACAGCCCAAAAAGAATAAAAAGAAAGATAGGCAAGGCCCAACAGATTCAGGAAGAGCTGTTTACCTCTCCCTTAATATCTAAAATAATTTAGATAGGGAATCTGTACCGAAAGAGAGCTTTTACCAGAGATAACTTTTTATATCAGAAAGACTTCTCTGCATGGCACAGCAAACAGTTGTTTACAATGTTTACTGTCTTCATCTTCCCATGAATTGCCTTCCTCCCATCTGAAGCCCCAGACCTCTCCCTTCCTCTTCAGTCAGGATGGTATATAAGCCTCAATTACCAGATTATAAGGGGAGAATCATATTTTTATGGGGCTTCTGTAAGTAGGAAGTTTGGTTTTCTTCTGATCTGTCTTAAGTTAAATTATTTCTTAGGCAAGCTAAAGAAACTAACAACTTCCCTGGTAGCTCAGATGATAAAGCATCTGTCTACAATGCAGGAGACCTGGGTTTGATCCCTGGGTCGGGAAGATCCCCTGGAGAAGGAAATGGCAATCCACTCCAGTACTATTGCCTGGAAAATACCATGGACAGAGGAGCTTGGTAGGCTACAGTCCATGGGGTCGCAAAGAGTCGGACACGACTGAGCGACTTCACTATAAAGAAACTAAAAAGGAAGAAGGGAAAACTTTTCTGCCCCCAAAATACTTTACTTCCAAAATAAAAGCTCTTTGAGACAGGCCTATGTCCTCTTCATCCTTGTAGCTGTGCACTTGTGGTAGCTTAGTTAATTGTTAAAGGAAAGCTTGTTTGGCTGGTTTACAATATTGAAGTTGGGAGATGTATAACACGTAGACCTGGGATAAACAATAACAATGCCATGGGCTTGAGCTGGAGTTTTAAGTGTGGTGGGGACTGATCATAAGTTGACCTAGAGAAGTTTGAAGAAGTAGGGGACATAAAAGACTATTGCAAACTTGAAAATTTGTGTAAGAGTCCACTTGTAGGAGGAGATAAGAGCACAGACAAATGTTCATATAAGAATGCATGGCTTGTTAGAGAGCTGCCATATAGCTTGATGAGAAAGTAGCAAGATATACAACTGGAAAGACAGGCAGAGATAGGTTGGGAAGGGTCTTTCAGATCAGCTTCACTTACACCTGGTGAGTGATGGGAAACATGGAGGCTATTGTGCAGGAGATGATGAAACATTTTAGAAAGATTATTCTAATAGTAGTGAGAACAACCGATGGGAGGGACTCAAGACCAGAATCAAGAAGACCAGTTATTGAGTGCCCTATGAAAAGGGCCACATTGCCATTCCCCTCTCTGTTTCCTGGGATTACCTCCCAAATAAAATACTTGCAGTTGATTCCTTGTTTAAGATTCCAAACCAAGACAAAATTTGTTGAGAAGTAGGAGTTAATGGAAAGGATAAGTTTGAAGGTACAGAAAAGAGGAGAAATAATCAATGGAGCAAGGACTTTATGAACTGAAGAGAGGAGGTGGGGGTGATATGGAAGCTTTGATGAGAGCAATAGCAGTAGCTATAAATGGGAAAATTATAGAAGACTTGCAGAGAACCTTTTTATAAAAAAAAACCTTTCATAATAAGGTTTCAAGTGAGCTGGATACTGTGATTGACATGGTAAAGCACATCAAACAAAGTACTTAGTAAATATCCTCAAACATAAAATATTTATCGTTTGCCCTGTTGATACTGGTATTTTATAATTTGAGGAAAAACCTAGTTTTAAATATAAAAGACACTTGAAAGTTATTCCTCTCTGAATTGCAAAACTAAAGAACAAAACTGAATTTGTTCATAAGGGTAAAGGTCTTATTCTTTTTGAATTACAAAGATGAGATTTTGCAAAAATATTTCAAAGTAAACATCTTATTCATGTTTTGCCTAATATATTAAATCATTTAAAAAAACACACAACAACCTGTATTTGAAGAGATGTTCAAATACAGGAATAAAATTTCAGATAACAAACGGGATATGGTAATTTAAAACATTGACCACATTGTGCTTTCTTCATATTTTTACTGTAAAAGCACAGACTAAACTGTTAATAATCTAATCCTAATGACCTGAAGGTAAGAATCAGAACAGTGATGCCTTCATTCATTCAACATTTATTCATAAATTAATCATGCTGCTGCAGTTCTGTACAGACATTGAAAATAAGCCCCAAAGACACCTCTAAAGAAATCATTGCAACATAGTGTGATGAGTGAGTTAAGAAAGTCTTTCTGCATGCTGTGACATTGAAGGGGCAGAGTGGGTCTCTAAGGATAAATGGGCAATTTAATAGTGTGATTCTGGGAACTTGGGCAAAAGGAGTGGAGAGAGGGATGAGGAATGAGCTTAGAGGAAGTAAAGGGCCAGGTTTTGAAAGGCCTTAGGTGGCACATGTATTAATCAAGATTATGTTCTGCTCTAAGGATCAGAAAATCATACTCTAGCAGCTTAAGGAAGTATGGAGTTAGTATTTCTCACATACCTGACAATGTGGGATATCTCTTTGATAAATACTTACATGATGCCTGTTTTCTAAGCCTTTTGCAAATAATAACTCATCAGATGCTTATAACAATCCTTTAGTGTGTATTATTTTTATCCTTATTGTACAGATGGAGAAACTAAGACATGGAGTAGTTAAGGACCTTAATAGCGCACAAGTAAGTGATAAAGTCATCTTTGAGTCCAATCGGCTTGTCTCAATAGGGTCCTGAGTAACTCCATCCTGGACACCACTCTGCTGTCAGTTGAGAGAGAAATAGCAGGGTGAACCTCCCCTCCCCCCACTGCCCCGAAGTGGGAGCAAGATTGGCCCATTGGAGAACTACAAGGAAGGAGAGACAAGGAATAAAAGGACACATCATATCTGAACATTTCTTTAGTAAAGTGAGAAATTCAATAGGAATAGCACATTCTGATCATTCAAGATCTCAGTGCTTCTGATGAGGAGATGAAGTTAATTAAATTGGCAATTAAATATCCCAGAGCTTTGGATTCTGCTAACTTACTAAATAGCAGGGAATAAACAGGAACCTATAGTATTCGAGGACTTTCCTGATGGCTCAGAGGGTCAAGAATCCACCTGCAAAGCAGGAGACATAGTTTTGATTCCTGGGTTGGGAAAATCCCCTGGAGAAGGAAATGGCAACCCTTCTTGCCTAAAGATCCCACTCCTGTATTCTTGCCTGAAAAATCCCATGGACAGAGGAGCCTGGTGGGCTACAGTACAAAGGCCTGCAAAGAATCGGACACGACTGAGTGACTAAGCACATGCAGCAAGGACATAGTTACAGGATTAGACTCTCAAGAAAGATTTGTCAGTAAGAGCTTGGCAAATACAGCCAGTGGCCACTTTTGAGTGGGGTAGAAAGTTTACTTCTCTAAACCTTATTTATATGGTTAATCTTACTTTGTTTATATAATCTATTTTTAAATGGTAAGTTTGAAATGTTTTTATTCTAAACAAATGAGTGTTTTACACATGAAAAACAATAGTAAGCTTAGACACAAAAAAAGTGTTATTCTTTCCCTCTTTTTTTTTTTTTTGGATTTTTAGATCTTTAAGAAAATCGTTCTTCCTGCATTATCTTTCTAAAACATACAAAACTTACTATGCTGCTGCTTTGCTGATTTTAAAAAAGTTACTGATGTCTTTCCTTTGCCTACTGAAGTCACCGCAATCTGGCCTGACTCTAGACTTCCAGCCTCTTCTCCTGTACATTTATAGCTCTGTCCACATGGAATGTCTCCCCATTCTCCGCATACCCCATATCTTACACAACTAATGCCCTTTCAGTGCCCGTGTCCTCCACATTGGTTTCCATGCCCAGATTGCCTTTGTTCTGACACTCCAAGGGCGTATAAGCTCAGATCTCATCTCCTCCATGAAGTCCTCTATAGCCACCCAGAAAGTGAAAGTGAAGTCGCTCAGTCATGTCCAACTCTTTGCGACCCCATGGACTGTAGCCTACAGGCTCCTCCCTCCATGGGATTCTCCATAGCCACCCAGAGAGAATTATTAATAACCCTCCTCTGTGTTCCCATAATGCTGCTAAGCTTTTACCTCTTTTTTTTATGATGATGAATTTGCCTTTAATATCTTCTAACACTCAAGTCTAATTAGATGTACTATAGTCATAGAATCAAGGGAATTTGCGTTGGGAGGAACATAGAGATCAGCTAGGACAACCTTTTCATTCCACCAGAAACAACCAAAATTTGAAGGGGCTTGTGCAATTTACTGGACTTCCCCGGTGGCTCAGTGGTAAAGAACCCGCCTGCCAATGCAGGAGATGTGGGAGACGTAGGTTTGATCCCTGGGTCAGGAAGATCCCCTGCAGGGAGAGCATAGAAACCCACTCCAACATTCTTGCGTGGAGAATCCCATGGACAGAGAAGCCTGGGTATGGCCCATAGGGTCATGAAGAGTCTGACACAATTGAAGCAACTCAGCTTGCATACACGTCCAATTTACTATTTCTGTCTAGTCTTAGGACTCAAACTAAAACTATTTCCTGGATCTGTGCTTTTTCTATTATAATATGTTGTGGCTGTGTGGTAGGTAAAATCATTCTTTTCGTGCCCTGCTCCCACACCTGAAGATGTCCATATCGTCTGCATGGAACTTGTGAATGTGTTGGTTACATATTGTCTATGCCTGCTCAGTCACTCAGTCATGTCCAACTCTGCGACCCCATGGACTGTAGCCTGTCAAGCTCCTCTGTCCATGGAATTTTCCAGGCAAGAATACTGAAGTGGGTTAGCCTTTTTCTATTCCAGACAATCTTCACGACTCAGGGATCGAACCCAAGTCTCTAGTATCTCCTGCATTGGCAGGTGAATTCTTTATCACTGTACCAGCTGGGAATGGCAAAGGAAAATGAAGGTTGAAAATTAAGGTTGCTAATTAGCTGAATTTAAAATTACGAGATTATTCTGGATTTTCTGATTGAGCCCACTGTAATCAAATGGCCTTTGACAATGGAAGAGGAAGGCAGAAAAGCATCTGAGTGATGCAATGTGAGAAAGACTTGATTGACATTTGCTGGCTTTAAAGATGGAAGGGGGCCATGAGCCAAGGAATGTGGGCAGCCTTTAGAAGCTGAAAAAGGCAAGAAAATGAATTCTCTCCCAGAGTCTCTGAAATGAATATAGTCTTTCCAACACTTTGATTTTAGCCCAATGAGATCCATTTTACACTTCTGGTCTCATAACTGTGAGATAATATGTATCATTTTAAGCCGCTATATTTGTGGCAATTATTACAGCAGAAATAGAAAACTAATAAGGCACTTAAGTCCAAGTAAGTTTTAATGTATAACTCAAAGCTTAGTGAGGAGGATTTAAACACTTGAATACATATATATTTAAAGGTATATTTTATTTTGACAACTTTGGATTTGTTCTGAATATTTTCAGTTTGTTCATTCATTCAGTTCATCCCGCAAATCACTATTGAGTGTGTGACACTTGCCATACTAGCGTTGTGGCAGATTTAATGATTGGCCTCAGTGTTTTCACTCCCTCCCTGCATCCACATTTTCACCTTGGTTTCATAATGCAGGGCGTGTACTCCTCTCTCTTCTGACTTTGGACTTGGCCACATGACTTGCCTTGGCCAAATATATATGGAAAAAGTGAGTTTTGAGCCAAGGTTTAAGAGTCCTCACATAATTCCACTTGCTTTTTTATGCCTTTGTACTTCCATTACCTTAAGAAGAACTTCCCCTTGTCTTCTCCTACCTACCGTAGACAGCACATAGAACATGTGAAACAGACCACCCAGCTGACCCATGGGTCTAGGAGTAAAATAAATGCTTATTGTTCTATGCCATTTGTATTTTGGGGTTTTCTCTATTGCTTTTTAAGGCAGGAGTTGGTTGGCACTGTTGTACAAGCCAATGAGCTAAACACACTTTCATAAGGACTTTGATAGAGGAATATGCAGTATAATACAGGCATTTCAGAGTACAAAAGAAAGCTGTGTCAAAGTGCCTAATCTGGGAGAGACGAGGAAGACTTCATGGACAAAGTGACATTTGAACTGAGTCATCAAAGATGAATTTAATTTCTGTAGGCTTATAAAGAGTATAGGGCATTAAGTAGGAAAGATTATGCAGTGTAATTACAATATCTTTAAGCAAATTTAAAGGGGATTTAGCTTCAGCTGAAGGAACTAGTAAATATGCTGCTGCTTTACTTTATCTTTGCTTTTTAAATAATTTTTCCATAGACCTGCAAAGTATTTCTCAGTCAGTTTGTTAAACAGATGTCATGTCTGCTTTCTGAAATGATAATCACAATCACTTCTTCAAGAGAGTAAGAGAGGAGAGAAATGAGAAATGAAAATGAACTTGCTGTAAGAGGCTCCTCACGGTCAAGGTAGAATCTGTGCTCTTTCGTGGGTGGAGGGAGGGAGGGTCAGTTTCCTGTCTCTGCTTTAGAGAAGGCTACCACAATTATCCTTTTTCTGAGGTGATTTTTAATGCAGAATTATTCTTTCCAGCTGAATTGCTCCTGACTCACTTTAATTATCAAGTGGTCTTAGCTGAACATGGAAGTCAACAACTATTATAGTAAGAAGAATTAATGGATTATGAAAAGATTATGACCATTATTTGTTAACTGTGTTGTGAATGGTGCTAATAATACCAAATCCATTGTTTTATTTCCTCTGTCTCTTGGTTTCTACTGAGCTCTGGGGTAGCCTGACGTTAGTTAGCCATTTCCCAAATGCACACTTTAAGCCACAGGGGGAAGAGAAGAAAGTACTGCATTCTTCTCTTCTAGGAAAAAACAGCATAACTTTCCAAATGATCCTGGGCCAGTAGTATTTTTGTCCAATAAAATATGCATATGTCATAGTCACCATTTCTCCAGAGTTCTTAAATTTGTTCAAGAGCACTCTTGGGAATACTTGAAAGCATGTGCATGTTTCGATGTCTGTTGGACTTCCCTCTAACATATCTGAAATTTACAATTTTAATTCATATGTAAAGTATTTTGCTACTTAAAAAAAATCTCATATTCACGTACCCAGATTCTATGCAACCTGCAGGAAAACATGCATATTCTTTCTCTGTGGGAAATGGAATGCAATTCCAGGCATTAGCAGGGTTGAAGATGTTAATGAAGAGGGATCTGCAAGTGTAACTAATATGATCTTATATTTAAACAATTCACAGATAAATACCATGGTTGGATTTAGATACCAGATGTCAAAGCACATAGTAATGTGGATACAGTTGCTTGCCTCCCTGTCACTGGTCGCCAGAAAGAAACAGATGGTTAAAAAGATATGTAGCTGAGGCAAGGCATGGAAATAGGAAACCACAGAGCAGAAATTCTGCCATTTAAGCAACAGTAATTTTCTAGTCTGGAAAACCTGGCTGTTTTATACCTCTACTTATACACTTAAGTAGTTTAAATGTGAAACATAGCAAAAATAGGCCAAGCAAGGTTGGCAACTTGCAAATTTTGCAATGCATAATTGCATCTCAAAAAATCTTGAAGGCAGATGCACCACAGTAGAAAGTAAATACTTGTATGCAGTTGAACACAATTATGTGGTGGTTATTACCTAAGCTCATTATAGTTTCAGAAGGGGCTCTGTGAACTTGTGCTCCAACTAGAGGGTCAGGCAAATGCAAATAAGAACCCAAATTTGAAAGCAAGTGACACACAAAAAAAGATACAATTTAGACTGGAATCTATAATTTGGCTTAAAAAAATAATCCTCAGCAAGAATCATCCTCATTACAATAATGGCTTGTTTATTCTGCACAACTTGTTTGCAATTACAGACCCTCTTTCAAAGCTGATTTCAACAGGAAATAAGAGCATGCAAAAAAGGGAGAGCTTTTTGGCTGGTCAGTTGTTATAATTAGAGTGGATGCATATATGTATCATAAAACCATTTACGCCTTTACTCCAAATCTTTTCGTTTCAGATTCCTATCATTGAAATTGAAAGCCTCAAATAGTCTATTATTCTAAAGAAATCATTATAATTGAATTTCTAATGAGGATGTCTATGGAGCTTTGTTCTTGGTATTTCCATTATAGGATCAGAGTCGTATGCATCTATTATGGTCAGGTGACCATGAAATGATGAGCTACAGCTGTTACCGGACATGTCTCTGCTGGTGCTTAATTCACAGCAAATACACATTTTATTGCTTATGTATTCCCTCATTCATTTCTCTAAATATTATTCAAATATTCATGGGGTACCTGTAATAAGGAGGCGTAGGTCATGGTTAAGGATGCCAGGCTGCCTGAACTTGAATCCTGACCCCCTCACTTACTAGCTGTGGATCTTGGGTCTTTGTGCCTCAGTTTCCACCTCTTATGTGCTCAGTTGCTCAGTTGTGTCTGACCCTTTGCAACCCTGTGGACTGTAGCCCACAAGGCTCCTCTGTCCATAGAATTTTCCACACAAGTATACTGCAGTGGGTTGCCGTTTCCTGCTCCAGGGGGTCTTCCTGACGCCCCTGAGTGTCTCACGTCTCCTTTGTCTCCAGCATTGGCAGGCTAATTCTCTACCACTGAACTACCTCTTTTGATGACGATAATTTTATTATTTTCCTCAAAGGATTGTTGTGAAGATAAACTGAGTTAATATACTTAAAATGCTTGTGGATACCTGGCACATGGTATTGAATATTGAATACCTATTCCTTACTGGGCCTTGGGGAAAGAGTGGTGAACAAGATGAAGCTGGTCCCCACACTCATAGAACTTCTGTTCTGGGGAAGAAGGAAGAAGGCATTAAGCACCCAATCATCTACCTAATTGTTTAACTACATTTGTGATAAGGGCAATAAGAAAGCCCAGAAGTGTGATGATAGTGTATAAACAGGGGAATTGGCCTGTTCTGGGCAGAATTTTGGCTTCCAGAAGGAAGTGATTTTAAAGACCTGAAGCATAATTATGGGTTATTTGGGAGAACAGATATTAGGAGAATATTTGGGGAAGTTGTTACCCATATAAGAGCCATGTGTGTGTGCTAAGTGGCTTCAGTCGTGTGAAGCTACGGACAGTAGTCCACCAGGCTCCTGAGTCCATGGGATTCTCCAGGCAAGAATACTGGAGTAGGTTGCCATGCCCTCCTCCAGGGAATCTTTCTACCCAGGGATCCAACCCTCATCTCTTACGTCTCCTGCGCTGGTGCTTTACCACTAGTGCCACCTGGGAAGCCCATATAAGAGCCAGCTGCTGCTGCTGCCAAGTCGCTTTAGTTGTGTCCGACTCTGTGCGACCCCATAGATGGCAGCCCACCAGGCTCCCCCGTCCCTGAGATTCTCCAGGCAAGAACACTGGAGTGTGTTGCCATGTCCTTCTCCAGTGCATGAAAGTGAAAAGTGAAAGTGAAGTCGCTCAGTCTTGTCCGACTCTTCGCGACTCCATGGAACTGCAGCCTGTCAGGCTCCTCCATCCATGGGATTTTCCAGGCAAGAGTACTGGAGTGGGGTGCCATTGCCTTCTCTGATAAAAGAGCCAGAGAAGAAATCAAATATTAAATATGAAGAAGTGCATAGAACTCATAATTAGAGACCCCATGACTGAGGCAACTCAAACAATTACGAAAATAGCTTGTCCATAAATTGAGTTTTCTTGTCGTTGATTCCTCCTGTTCTTCCTGTTAAGAGTCTTGCATCTTTATAAACCTTTTATACATGCAACTCACTGTGAAAGTCTGTTTTTTGTTGGTACAGATGTTTTCTTTTTCTAGCTCATGAAAAAGTTGTTTTCCACTGTACTTTGTTTTTTTCAAGAAGTCTAAGTCCCAACTCAAAAATACCTGTAAATAGATTTGTAATAAGTATATGTGATAAATATATGTATATTTTTATGTATGTGTATACAATTTTGCATTAAATTTGAAACCTGTTTTTCTTTTTTTACAAATTGACTTCAAACCATATGTAGAATTTTATATACCTTCTTTAGGATTTCTTTCACTTTTTGGTACATTTCATAATATTGAAAATAAAGTTTTTAAACATTTTAAGGCCTAGTGCATCACCATTCTTTATTTACCCACTAGACATTTTCACTGTTACCAGATTTTAACCATTATAGGTAATGCTGTAAAAATACCGTACTAGAACAATTTGGACAAAGCTTATAGTAGATTCTTAGGAATAGTATTAATACATCAAGGACAACGGACTTCTTTTAAAGGTTCTTTGTATGTGAAATAAAATTGTTTTATAGAAATATCATATGAAATTTATCAGCGGTGATTAAAATTGCCGATTTCAGTTTTTCAACAATATTGAGTGTTGATAAATAAACACAGAATCTTGTTTTCACCGCTACTTTCATTCTCATTGTTTGCCTGCTCATATTTATTTAACTTTCCCCTTGAATCATCAGATTTTGTCTTTTGCCAGTTTTTTTGTGTTAGGATACTAATGTTTTCACACTATTTGTTAGAGCACTTTTTTATATTAAAGTAATAATCCTTTGGTATATATGTGGAAGATTTTTTTTTAGTTCTCCCCATTATTTCAGATGTTGTTTATATTTTTAGTGTTTGTGTGTCTGTCTCTCAGACGTGTCTGACTCTGCAACCCTTTGGACTCTAGCCCACCAAGCTCCTCTGTCCATGGGATTTCCCAGGCAAGAATACTAGAGTGGGTTGACATTTTCTCCTTCAAGGAATCTTCTGGATCCAGGGATCAAACCTGCATCTCCCGAGTCTCCTGCATTCCAGGTGGAGTCTTTACCACTGAGGCACAAGGAAAGCTGAAATCTATAGATGATATTATTAGTTTTTTTCTTTTATTTGCTTTTGTGGTTAAAATCCTTCTCACTGCCATCTTCAGCTAATTCATATAAATATTCCAACTAAGACTTTCATTTCTCTAAAACAACTTCTAATTCAGGCTTAAATTTATAGGCATAGAATAAATGATGAATACATAAACCACTGCCAAGTGGTTATTGAATTATTTAGAGGTATTTCTTAATGTCCAATATTGTGAGCCTATTAAAGTAGTAACTTTGGCCTATTGTGCCATTTCTACTATCTTTGTTCTTATTACATTTCAAACAGGTGAATCTTGTAATGTGTAGGTAGTATTTGCCCTTCCTTGAGTTCTATAATATTTTTCTCAACTGGACTTCAGCTTCCTGGTTTTAGGTGAGCATAAAATGGAATTCATCTTCACACTATCTCTTTATTGGCCACATAAATAAAACAAAAATAATCCAGAATTACAATGTGAACTGGTAAATAACTGGACCTGTTTATTAACATGTACAAATGTTTCTAAAGGATTTAGATTACAGAAGTGTGTGTGTAAACTGACATATAACTGATCACATGGATTGCTGGCTTGTCTAACTCAGTGAAACTATGAGCCATGCTGTGTAGGACTCCCCAAGATGGATGGGTCATGAGAGTTCTGACAAATGTGGTCCACTGAAGAAGGGAATGGCAAACCACTTCAGTATTTTTGCCTTAAGAATTCCATGAACAGTATGAAAAGGCAAAAAGATATGACACTGAAAGAGGAACTCCCCAGGTTGGCAGATGCCCAATATGCTATTGGACAAAAGCAGAGAAATCACTGCCGAAGGAATGAAGAGGCTGAGCCAAAGCAGAAGCAACACCCAGTTGTGGATGTGTCTGGTGGTGAAAGTAAAGCCTGATGCTGTAAGAACAATATTGCATAGGAACCTGCAATGTTAGGTCCATGAATCAAGGTAAATTGGAAGTGATCAAACAGGAGATGGCAAGAGTGAACTGATTTTAAGAATCAGTGAACTAAAATGGACCAGAATGGGCAAATTTAATTCAGATGACCATTATATCTACTACTGTGGGTAAGAATCCCTTAAAAGAAATGGAATAGCCCTCATAGTCAACAAAAGAGTCTGAAATGAAGTCCTTGGATGCAATCTCAAAAACGACAGAATGATCTCAGTTCATTTCCTACACAAACCATATAATATCACAGTAATCCAAGTCTATGCCCTAGCCATGAAAGCTGAAGTTCAACGGTTCTATGGAGACCTACAAGACCCCCTAGAACTAATACCAAAAAAAGAAAAAAAGAAAAAAGTCAAGAGATACCTGGAGTAACAGGCAAGTTTGACAAAAAAGATCTTCAAGACCCAGATAACCATGATGGTGTGATCACTCACCTAGAGCCAGATATCCTGGAGTGTGAAGTCAAGTGGGCCTTAGGAAGCATCACTACAAACAAAGCTGGTGGAGGTGATGGAATTCCAGTTGAGCTATTTTAAAGCCTAAAAGATGATGCTGTGAAAGTGCTGCACTCAATATGTCAGCAAATTTGGAAAACTCAACAGTGGCCACAGGACTGGAAAAGGTCAGTTTTCATTCCAATCCCAAAGAAAGGCAATGCAAAGAATGTTCAAGCTACTGCACAATTGCACTCATCTCACAGGTGAGCAAAGTAATGCTCAAAATTCTCCAAGCCAGACTTCAGCAATACATGAACCGTGAACTTCCAGATGTTCAAGCTGGATTTAGAAAAGGCAGAGAAACCAGAGATCAAATTGCCAACATCCGCTGGATCATGGGAAAAGCACGAGAGTTCCAGAAAAACATTTACTTCTGCTTTATTGACTACACCAAAGCCTTTGACTGTGTGGATAACAACAAACTGGAAAATTCTGAAAGAGATGGCAATATCAGACCACCTTACTTGCCTCCTGAGAAACCTGTATGCAGGTCAAGAAGCAACAGTTAAAACTGGACATGGAACAACAGACTGGTTCTAAACTGGGAAAGGAGTATGTCAAGGTTGTATATTGTCATCCTGCTTGTTTAACTTATATGCAGAATACTTCATATGAAATGCCAGACTGGATGAAGCTGGAGTCAACATTGCCAGGAGAAATAACCTCAGATACTCAGATGACGTCACTTTTATGGCAGAAAGTGAAGAACTAAAGAGCCTCTTGATGAAATTGAAAGAGGAAAGTGAAAAAGTTGGCTTAAAACTCAACATTCAGAAAACTAAGATCATGGCATCTGGTCCCATCACTTCATGGCAAATAAATGGGGAAACAATGGAAACAGTGACAGACATTATTGTTTTGGGCTCCAAAATCACCACGGATGGTGACTGCAGCCATGAAATTAAAAGTTGCTTGCTCCTTGGAAGAAAAGCTATGACCAACCTAGACATTTTATTAAAAAGTAGAGACATTACTTTGCCGACAAAGGTCCGTCTAGTCAAAGCTAAAGTTTTTCCAATAATCATGTATGGATGTGAGAGTTGGACTATAAAGAAAGCTGAGCACTGAAGAATTGATGCTTTTGAACTGTGTGTTGGAGAAGACTCTTGAGAGTCCCTTGGACTGCAAGGAGATCCAATGAGTCAATCCTAAAGGAAATAAGTCCTGAATATTCATTGTGAGGACTGATACTTTGTCCACCTGATGTGAACAACTGACTCCTTGGAGAAGACCCTGATGCTGGGCAAGATTGAAGGCAGGAAGAGAAGGGGATGACAGAGAATGAGATGGTTGGATGGCATTACCGACTCGATGGATGTGAGTTTGAGCAAGCTCCGGGAGTTGGTGATGGGCAGGGAAGCCTGGCATGCTGCAGTCCATGGGGTTGCAAAGAGTCAGACATGACTGAGAGACTGAATACTGAACTGAACTGAATACCTAACACATATTTTAAATATATTAGCAGATAAAATTAGCCAAGAAAGTCATATTCGTTATGTATACCTATGACTGATTCATGTTGATGTTTGGCAGAAACCAACACAATTTTGTAAAGCAATTATCCTTCAATTAAAAAATAAAGAAAGAAATAGAGTCATCATTATTGATCACTGAAAAGAAAGATAGTGCTAAGTCATGTCTAACTCTTGTGATCCCATGAGCTGTAATTTGCCAGGCTCCTCTCTCCATAGGATTCTCCAGGCAAGAATACTGGAGTGGGTTGCCATTTCCTTCTCCAGGGGAAATTTTCCACCCAGGAATAGAACCCAGGTCTCCTGCATTGCGGGCAGAAACTCTACCAGGTGAGCTATGCAGGAAGCCCATTGAGCACTGAGTGTTTTAAATGGCTTTCTTCTTTTTGCATTGGTCTTCTACTTTTTCTACATTGACATAGTATTTCCTAAAAAAATTTTTTTAAAAACATAGCTTTCCGTTTAAAAAACAATCAGAAAAAGGATTCTCTTTTGGTGGGGCTGGTGATGTTTTCAACAACTTCTATACAATACAATAATGAATTTTATATGCCTGCTTCTAATAACGATCCTCAGTGTAGGTTGGTGTCGGATGTTAACACCTAATGCCTTTTCAAGTAACTGTACAAAGGTAAAATTGTAGCTTTTAATAACAATATGCTGATCAAATTTGAAATCAGAATATATAAAGAAATAAAAGAACTGCATGACCAGTCCTTCAGGAAGCTTCAATAAATACACTTTGTGAAACCTGGCTTCCAGTAAAAATTGGACAGGAGTGCGAGAATATCAGGGTGATCAAAAGCTTCGGTTTTGGAATTAGACACCGTGACTTTTATTCCCACTTGGCTTCTTACTGAGCCACTGCTAGAAAGCTATTTAAATACTCTTAAGCCTCAGTTTCCTCACCTGAAAAATAGTATAGTATTAACTGTCTCATAATACAGTTTTAAGAATTAGATGTGGTAATATTTTTTTTTTTTTACATCCTACTCATTTTTAAAAGATAAAAAGAAACTATTGTAAGGACTTTGGCCTAGATGGTTAAGTCTGCCTGCAATACGGGAGAGTGAGATTCAATTCCTGGGTCGGGAAGATCCCCTGGAGAAGGGAATGGCAACCCACTCCAGTATTCTTACTTGGAGAATTCCATGGACAGAAGAGCCTGGTGGGCTATAGTCCATGGGGTCACAACGAGTCAGGCACAACTGAGTGACTAACACTTTCACCATAAGGACTTAACTGTAGCGTTCAGTTCAGTGATGGTTTGATCTCCCTGTAGTCCAAGGTATGGGGTGGAATGTAGTAAATAAATAATACGTGTTAGTTTTAAAATAGTATTATTTGAGAGTTCAAGGTTCTATTTTCAGTGAAGGAAATATTCTGTGAGTGACGAAGTACAGCTATTCTGCTTTATATGTCTCTTGTTTTCAGCTTACATATAAAATTAAAGCCTCTAAAACCAAATTTGTTCTTTAGATTTCACTCTGCCTCCCTAGGAAAAAAGAAATAGAGATTAACCCCAGGAAGTAATTCTAGATTGTTTTTTTAAAATTCAGTTTTGTTCCTAAGTCAATATAGTTTTATAACAGTGTTTTATAGCTAAAGTAATAAACATATATTCATAGTGTTTTATATATTTCACATATTAGAATATTTTGGCGTTACAGGTTATACCTCTTTATAGAAATTATTTCTAAATTGTGAGCTTTAAAAAAATGAAGGAATAATAGACAAAACTGGTGATTTGGATTTTATTTAACAACAATAGCAAGCCACCCAAAACTTGAGATATGTAAATTGTCAGTGACCTTAACAAATTATCTATATAACCTCTGCAAAACTGTCCTTTGCTTCTGGAACATAATTTTCAGGCTTGCATAAATTTTTCCTGATAATACTATACTTTATATAATTGCTAGGATTATGTACCAAATAGCTATATGTCTTACCTCCCGAAATTTGTAAATGGACAGGCTGGTGAGAAGTTTGTGGGTTGAACAATTTTTTGAAAATGTTGCCTGAATGTTACCTTTTCCTGAAATAGATTTTACAAGTGTTAATGGTACCAAGTAGCTTAAATGAGTTAGGATCCCTCCCCAAACTGTTAAATTAATATCAGGAAGCAATTTAGACACCAAGGAGAATTGAGCTCAATGTGTTAGCAAGATGAATAATTGAAGTCTTTGAAGTGGGTGATAGATCTTACTAAGTGATTACTTCCTTATAAATTCCTAAACAAGAAGTCTTCATTGAGAAATGGTTGGGGTAGCTGCCATTTGTCACTTGGCCTATGCATGCTTAATCACCAGCATTTTCAGGGTACTGAAGGCATATTCAGTGTATTGTATATTGATACATCCATTGAATATGCAACCTAACTGCCTGGAGAGTGATACAAGAACTAGAGAGGAATTTGGCTTATTGTTGTTTTTCTGAGTCAATAAACCATTATTATATTTTTTAAAGATTTTTTTTTTTGATGAGGGATTTTCAAAATGTTACTGAAATTGTTCCAGTATTGCTTCTGTTTTTTATGTTTTGGATTTTTGGCCATGAGGCATGTGGGATCTTAACTCCTCTATAGGGATCAAACCCACACCCTCTGAATTAGAATGTGAAGTTTCAACCACCGGACCACCAGGAAAGTTCCGAGTAAACCATTATTGTCCTGATACATTTTAGTAGAAGTTAATATATCATTAGGAAAAACTAGGGAGTTTACTATTTCAATACTCGCTCAGTCGTGTCCGACTCTTCGCGACCCCGTGGACTGTAGCCCACCAGGCTCCTCTGTCCATGGGATTCTCCAGGCAAGAATGCTGAAGTGGGTTGCCATTTCCTTCTCCAGGGGAATCTTCCCAACCCAGGGATCAAACCCAGGTCTCCCACATTGCAGGCAGACGCTTTAACCTCTGAGCTACCAGCGAAGCCCACTATTTAATGTACACACTTGAAGTTATTTTTTAAACTAAGTTAAAATTTTATACCAGACTTATAACTGAATTCCCAACAATCCAGTTTAGATATTGTTGATTGGTCAAACCATGCATCATGTATTTTATCAGTTAACTTTGGCAAAGAAATGATATACAAAAATCTAAAAGGAAGGTTTAACTTCCACTACCCGGACTAGTATCATAAGCTTTCTATTCCTATATGCATAATGTCTGCTTGTGTATATGTGAGATGTTTTCATTTATCCTGGCCAGAGGCAGCCCAAAGTGACAATTAAAGAAAACAGGCTCTGGAGATAGACACACTGTGGGTGAATCCTGGACTCTCAGGTCAGGAGAGAGAGCTTAATCTCTCTAAGCTCCACTTTCCTTATTTGTAGAATGGTAAGAGTAATGGTACCAAGGACACAGGGCCAACTGAGGATTAAATGACACAGTAATGTGCCAGGGGCTTCAGTCCCCGTGACTTGCACATAGTCCTCATTCCATACATTTGTCTATTATTGAATCCTCTCATCTGTTTACCTGTTCACACTCACCTGTGCTTTCTGCTCATTCCATCACACAAGCCATCATACAAAGCTTTCAGTGTGTATTGTGCTTTTTTAAATCTCTTGACTATGTCAGTTGTCAGACCAGGACCAGCACTATGACATTGGCTGAGCAGTGTAAAACCTGAAATTTAGGACAAGGAAGTCTTTTGATATGCAATATGCAATGCAAGGTAGTTTCTTAAGCTGTGTAAGCATGTTTTAATAAAGGCATCAGTCAGATGAGAATTTATAATAGCTAAGTTCCATATATTCTTGTTTCTGCTGGATGATTTGTCTTCGGTAAGTATGTAATTTTTTTTCACAGTAGTTATTCCCAGCTGCATATGTGTGCTGCAGAACGAAAGAGCATATGGAATATATACTGTGTATATATACATATAGATATTCTGGCACTGGGTGTGTGGATGCACATGCATATACATGCCCACACGCGTGCTCTCAGTCTATAGATGTCTATGTATAGAGAGACAAACGTATGTATAGATGTAGACCCTTCTGCTCTTTTCATTGTGTTACGCATGTCTGCGGCAGCATGAGTTCTGTTCTCCACCCCCCGTGCCCCACCCCCCACAAGCTGGAGGGCCAGAAGGTGGGGCGGTACCTCAGGATAATGGCAGCAGAAGGCAAAGGGAGCAGACAGCTGGCAAGCTCTGTCCCAATATGCTTCCCTGAAAGAGGCGAGGAAATTTCAGAAGATGCAATGCCTGAATGGCTCACTTTGCAGAGAAAAAAAGAAGCAAGGTAAAAATTCCTTAGAAAGCCGTCCATTTTAATGGGTCTAGAATTGACCATCTTATCACCTCTTATCCCCAAAGATGTGAGCTTTTAAGTACTTCATCTTAAGGAAAATAGTCTAAAAAGAAACATCAACTTTTTTTTTTTTTCCCAAGAGCTGTTCTCTCACAAGCTTAAATGACTGCCAATGCCAGGTGTCTCCCTGGAATTTTCTAGAACAAAAATGTACAGTGAAATCTTGCTATCTTAAGAGTGGGAGCATAAGAAATTCTCTATGGCAGATCCCCTGTCCTAAGCACTACAACTTAGCTATTGTGAATGAAACCTTTTCAAAGGTAATTTTATGTGCCTCCTTGTCATCTTCAGCAGATTTTTCTCATTTCACACTTTCTTGATGACTCAGGGTCATCATTATGAACATTAATTTTTATTAGTAAAACATGGTACTCTTAAGTGCTGCTCCAATGTGTAGGAATAGCCCCCTGTTATTACAGTTTTTCTTTTTTTGGTCTGGGCCCTTTTTTTCACTAAAGTCTATTTTGTCACTCTTAGATCAATTGTCAGCTTGAATTATGTAGTCTAATTTTTATGCTATTATACAAATAATCTCCAATGAGGGCTCGAGGCTTCCCTTCTTGTAAAGGACTTGAAATGTACAATGTGATAAAAGCTTTTGGGGCTGCTTCCTGGGTTCTAAGAGGTAAGGATGATTATTAACTGAATTCTAGGTAAGCAAGCAGTTTCTGTAATTCTTGAATATTATGATTTGTAGAGTGTCTTGTAATGTTTTATTTTGTTTGTAAATCTTAATCTTACCTTCACTGTTAAATTATAAACTTGGAACAGAGACCACTTTGTATACTATTTTCTTCATTGTTTATAACATTGTATACAATACCCTATACAAAAATTAAACATTCCCTTATAGGTAGATTCCAGGATATTTAAAAAGTATTCTGGTTAATTATCATCACAGATAGAGAGGTATTGGGAGGGATTATCAAGCTAACTAATTTTGGCAACAGCCAAAAGCACAGGAGACGACTGGATTTATGGAACAGACAGGAGTATTAATTAAATAAGAGCTTTGGGGTTCAGTTATTTAGCTCCATGCTGAAAATATTCACAGGGAGGCAATGTCTATGGGCCAAAAATGTAGACGGTAGAAGTGTTCAGTATAGACAATTTGTGACAAATTTAGCTTTCTTTAGGATACCAGTGATCAATGCTGATACCAGCTCTAATGATTTGGGACTACAGTGTGGTCTGATGGCTATTTTGAGGTTACAGTTGACCCTTGAACAACGTGAGTTTGAACTGAGTGGTTCCTCTTACACGTGATTTTTTTTTTCAATATATGTGCTTCTTTGGTGGCTCAGATGGTAAGCAATCTGCCGGCAATGCAGGAAACCCAGGTTCAATCCCTGGGTCAGTAAGATCCCCTGGAGGAGGAAATGACAACCCACTCCAGTATTCTTGCCCGGGAAATCCCGTGGAGAGAGGAGCCTGGCAGACTACAAGTCCATGCTGTTGCAAAGAGTTGGACACTACTGACAGACTAACACACACAGAGATGAATGGCCCAAAGATGCTATCAAGGGCTCATTTGTTTCTCCTTGCCTTCTTCAGCTAGGTCCTGAATATCATTTCCATTTCTGGTTTCAAGATTGTTTGGCTTTAGTCATCAGACAAGTTATTATATTAATGTTTCTCTTTTCACAGACAATAGGAGTATTAGAAGTATGTTTCTCAAAGTATGGAGTATATATCCGTTTGTTTTTAATTGAAGTATAGTTGATTTGGGCTTCCTGGTGGCTCAGACGGTAAAGAATCTGTCTGCAATGCAGGAGACCCTGATTTGATCCGTAGGTTGGGAAGATCCCCTAGAGAAGGGAATGGCTTCACACTCCAGTATTCCTGCCTGGAGAATCCCATGGACACAGGAGCCTGGTAGGCTATTGTCCATGAGGTCACAAAGGATCAAACATGACTGAGTGCCTAACACACACACATGTAGTTGATTTACAGTACTGTGTTAGTTTCAGGTCGACAGCAAAGTGTTTCAGGTATATATGTATCTTTTTCCGGTTATTTTCCATCATAAGTTATTAAAAGATATTGAATATAGTTCTCTGTGCTATTCTGTAAATCATTGTTGCTTATAATTTTTACATTATTAATTTGCATCTGTTAATACCATACTCCTAATTTATCCTTCCTTCCCTTCCCCTGTGATAACCATAAGTTTGTTTTCTAGGTCTGTGAGTCTATTTCTGTTTTATATGTAAGTTCATTCATATCATGGTTTTTAGAGTTCACATATGAAAAATAACATAGGGTATTTATCTTTGGCTTACTTCACTTAGTATGATCATCTCTATGTCCATCCATGTTGTTGCAAATAGCATTATTTCATTCTTTTTTATGGTTGACTAACTAATAAGCCATTTCATATATTCGTATATATATATATCACATCTTCTCTATTGACTCATCTATCAATAGACATTTAGGTTGCTTGCATTTCTTGGTTATTGTAAATAGTGCTGCAGTGAACATTAGGGAGCATATATCTTTCCACATTATGATGTATTCCAGATATATGTCCAAGAGTAGGATTATAAGATCACGGAAGCTCTACTGTTAGTTTAAGGAACCTCCATGCTGTTCTCCATAGCGGCTCTACCAATTTATGTTTCCACCCACACTGTAGGAGGGCTCTTTTTTCTCCACATTCTCTCCAGCATTTTTATTTGTAGACTTCAATGATGGCCATTCTGACTAGTATGAGGTGATACCTCATTGTAGTTTTGATTTGCATTTCTGTAATAATAAGCAGCAGTTGAACATCTTTTCATCTGTTTATTAGCCATTTGTATGTCATCTTTGGAGAAATGTCTATTTAGATCTTCTGTCCATTTTTTGATTGGGCTACTTGGTTTTTTGGTATCGAGCTGTGTGAGCTGTTTGTATGTTTTAGAGATTTACCCCTTGTTGGTTATATTGTTTGCAAATATTTTCTCCCATTCTGTAGGTTGTCTTTTCATTTTGTTGATGGTTTCCTTTGCTGTGCATAAGCTTTTAATTTTGATTTAGTCCCATTTGTTTATTTTTGCTTTCATTTCTTTTGCCTTAGGAAAGTGATCTAAGAAAATACTGCTATGATTTATGTCCTAAAATATTTTGCCTATGTTCTCTTCTAGGAGTTTTATGGTGTGATGTTATATTTTTCTTTTTAGTCTGCTTAAGCCAGCCTTAATCACATACCCATTTTTTGACTAATAATAGCAACACATAAAGGCTGAACTCTCCGTGGCTTAGATGCATCTTAGTGTCCCTTCTAGGGTGGAAAAGATCAGACATCATGCAAAATCAAGTTCTTTAGGAAGAAGAAATGGGGGAGAAAATAGGAGGTGGATATTGGAGGACAATCAATGGTGTCTAACACAGCATAATTTTTGATGACATCATTTTAGAAACAGAGCGGTTGATGTTTCTGCTTGTTTATGGAGTGCCCAGCTCTGTAAACATGCAGATAGACCCTTAATCAGCAGTGATGTGTTGGAGCTGACTCGTATTGGTTTTCTTCAGCTGATAGTTACATTTTCAGGAATTTTTCAACCTGGTTAATAAATTGTTGATAGCTTTAAACTGACTATGGTGGGATTATTTATATGAGTCTTTATTTCATAAGATTACTGAGTGAAGATTAAATGAGTATGTATAAATTTAGAACAATACCTGGCAAAGATCAAGTATTATATACATTAACTATTGGTATCATTTTAAAAATTCACTTTAGGAAGAAAACTATCACTAACTTTGATAAACAATGAGTATTATTCATTCATTCATAGTCATCAAAATGAAATGTTGTTCAATCACTAAGTCATGTCCAACTCTGCAACCCCAGGGACTGCAACATGCCAGGCTGTCTGTTGTTCACTTCCTGCTGGGGTTTGCTCAAATTCATGTTCATTGAGTCAGTGATGCTATCTAACCATCTCATCCTCTGCCACCCCCTTTTCCCTTTGCCTTCAATCTTTCCTGGATCAAGGTCTTTTCCAATGAGTCAGCTCTTCACATCAGGTGGCCAAAGTATGGGAGCTTCAACTTCAGCATCAAGTCCTTCCAATGAATATTCAGGGTTGATTTCCTTTAGGATTAACTGGTTTGATCTCCTTACAGTCCAAGGAGCTCTCAAGAGTCTTCTCTAGCACCACAATGCAAAAGCATCAGTTCTCTGGTGCTCAGTCTTCTTTATGGTCCAACTCTCACATCTGTACGTGACTACAGAAGAAAACCATAGCTTTGACAAAACAAACCTTTGTCAGCAGAGTGATGCCTCTGCTTTTTAATATGGTGTCTAGATTTATTACAACTTTCCTACCAAGGAGCATTTCAGTTCAGTCGCTCAGTCATGTCCAACTCTTTAGGAACCCATGGACTACAGCATGCAAAGTATCCCTGTTCATCACCAGCTCCCAAAGCTTGCTCAAACTCATGTCCATTGATACCATCCAAACATCTCATCCTCTGTTGTCCCCTTCTCCTGCCTTCAAACTTTCCCAGCATCAGGGTCTTTTCCAATGAGTCAACTCTTTACATGAGGTGGCCAAAGTATTGGAATTTCAGCTTCAGCATCAGTCCTTCCAATGAATATTCAGTACTGATTTCCTTTAGGATTGACTGGTTTGATCTCCTTGCAGTCTAGGGGACTCTCAAGAGTCTTCTCCAACACCACAGTTCAAAAGCATCAATTTTTTGGTGCTCAGCTTTCTTTATAGTCCAACTTGTACATCCATACATGACTACTGGAAAAACCATAGCTTTGACTAGATGAACCTTTGTTGGCCAAGTAATGTCTCTGCTTTTTAATATGCCATCTCGGTTGGTCATAACTTTTCTTCCAAGGAGTAAGCATCTTTTAATTTCATGGCTGCAGTCACAATCTGTGGTGATTTTGGAGTCCCCCAAAATAAAGTCTCTCACTGTTTTCATTGTTTCCCTATCTATTTGCCAAGAAGTGATGGGACCAGATGCCATGATCTTAGTTTTCTGAATATTGAGCTTTAAGCCAACTTTTTCACTCTCCTCTTTCACTTTCATCAAGAGGCTCTTTAGTTCTTATTCAATTTCTTCCATTAGGGTAGTGTCATCTGCATATCTGAGGTTATTGATATTTCTCTTGGCAATCTCGATTCCAGCTTGTGCTTCATCCAGCCTGGCATTTCATATGATGTACTCTGCATAAAAGTTAAATAAGCAGGGTGACCATATATAGTCTTGATGTACTCTTTTCTCAATTTGGAAACAGTCTTCTGTTTCATGTTCAGTTCTAACTGTTGTTTGTTGACCCACATGCAAATTTCTCAAGGCAGGTAAGGTGGTCTGGTATTACCATCTCTTGAAGAATTTTCTACAGTTTGTTCTGATCCACACAGTCAAAGGCTTTGGTATAGTCAGTAAAGCAGAAATAGATGTTTTTCTGGAACTCTCTTGCTTTTTCAATGATCCAGTGGATATTGGCAATATGACCTCTGGTTCCTCTGCCTTTTCTAAATCCAGCTTGAACATCTGGAAGTTCTCAGTTCATGTACTGCTGAAGCCTAGCTTGGAGAATTTTGAGCATTACTTTTGCTCACCTGTGAGATGAGTGCAATTGTGTGGTAGTTTGAACATTCTTTGGCATTGCCTTTTTTGGGGATTAGAATGAACATTGACCTTTTCTAGTCCTGTGGCCACTACTGAGTTTTCCAAATTTGCTGTCATATTGAGTGCAGCACTTTCACAGCATCATCTTTCAGGATTTGAAACAGCTCAACTGGAATTCCATCACCTTCACTAGCTTTGTTCATAGTGATGTTCCTGAGGCCCATTTGGCTTTGCATCCCAGGATGTTTGGCTCTAGGTGAGCAATCACACCATCCAAGGAGCAAGTGTCTTTTAATTTCATAGCTACTGTCATCATCTGTAGCAATTTTGGAGCCTAAGAATGTAAAATCTGTCACTTCTCCCACTTTTTTCCCTTCTGTTTGTCATGGAGTGATGGGACTGGATGCCATGATCTTAGTGTTTTGAATGCTGAATTTTAAGCCAGCTTTTTCACTCTCCTCTTTCTTTTTCATTAAGAGACTTGTTAGTTCCTCTTCACTTTCTGCCATTTGAGTGGTGTCATCTGCATATCTGAGGTTGCTGATATTTCTTCCAGCAATATTGGTTCCAGCTTGTGAGTCATTCATCCATTTCACATGATATACTCTGCATAGAAGTTAAATAAGCAGGGTGACAATATAAGCCTTGTCATAGTCCTTTCCCAATTTTGAACCAGTCCATTGTTCCATGTCTGGTTCTAACTCTTACTTCTTGACTTGCATAAAGGTTTCTCAGGAGACAGGCTAGGTGTTGTGGTATTCCCGTCTACTAATCACATGTTCTTAACCTCTCTGCTTTACTACTTCCTTATATTCAATTATATATACAAAATAGGATACCTGTTAGCTCAATTATTTTTACTATTTAAGCTATGTTCAATCCTTTGTAGAGCAAGGTAAGATATAAGTGAGTAAATTATTGAACAATACAGAAAAGTTGGAGATATGAATAAGAATAATAAAGGAAAAAATTTATCCAGAATCCTGTTATCTAGAATATTCATTAATACTATTTCAGTTTATTTATTTCTAATATTTTCCCTGAGTTTTTTTAAATATATTTGAGATCATAGTGTATCTTGTTTATTCATTTAATATTGTATTCTAATTGTGTGACCTGGAACATTTCCTACAATATTTTAAGAAGTTGATCAACTTTGAAAGGTTTTTGGGGAAGGTATCAGTTTATTTTTTAATTAATGATATCAGTTAGAAAGCTCTTTTATCTTGGATAATCAATATGAGATTTTCTCAATTTATCCTTTTAAATTATATTACCAATCATTGAAAGCATACTATTATTATATTGGAAGCAAAACAGAAAATAATTTTTACATCTGTTATCATTTGTCTTTTGATAACTTCTGTGTTTCTTACCAGACTTTTTCTTCATACATTTCATGTTCACCTAAGGCCTGGTGAATGCTGGTAAAATTGAATATATGTCCATACCAGTACTGATGGAACAAAAATGACTTCAAAACAAAGCTTTTATTAACATGTATTCTGTTTTCCTTGCAAATTTGTTTTTTTTTCCCCTCCAAACATATGCATATCTGAAATTCAAATTGAGTGCTCCTTACCTCATGCTCTCCTCCGTACCTCTAATGAGGTGGAAAAATGTACATTAATGATGGAAAGTTATTTAGTGCTGAACAGAGTTAATTGCTTCTAATCACTGCTTACATCCATCTGGTTTTATGGTAGACAACAAACCTCTTCATTGGGCTTGCACACTGACATATTGTAAATCACAGAGATGCACTGGCATCTTGCATATTGTGCTTCTATTAGTGAGGCTGCATGTTCGTAGAGCTCCAATGGCAGGCATTGGGATGCAGACCAACGTGTCCATGTTCTGTTAGAACTGCAGGGAGCCCTACTGAACTGGCCTCCCCAGGCTCACTTGGAAGGTGGTGGAAAGCTACTGCCTATCAAACTCTGGATGAAAAGCTGTGGAAGAGAGCCTGAGATTGAATAATAGGGTCCCTTGGCCATAAATTTGGAGCTGAGGTGATAATATTGGTGATTGTCTAATTTTTTTTCCAAAAGCGTAGGATTAAGTCTTTCTTCTGCTACTATCATTTGGCAGAGTAAACAGAGAAAGTATTGCGTGAACAAAGAACCAAGGCTTAGAACTAAGCTAGACATATCTTTTTCTGCACAATCACTCAGTCATGTCCACTCACTCTTTGCAACTCTATGGACTGTAACCTGCCAGGCTCCTTATTCATGGGATTTTTCAGGCAAGAATGCTGGAGTGGGTTGCCATTTCCTCTTCCAGAGGATCTATCCTTGGATCTTTCTGACCCAAGGATAGAACCTGCATTTCCTGGATTGGCAGGCAGATTCTCTACCACTGAGCCACCTGAGAAGCCCAGATACAACCTTTTGTCTTCCTTTTTGTCTTGTGTCCAACAATAATAGCTTCTTAAGTTCATAGAGTTAAGCAATATTTTATCAGAACTTTAGGATGGTCAAAGGAAGCTCAGTAGCATGTGAATTATGATAAGGAATAGCTTTATTATAACATAATTACATTGGAAGTGAAGTGAAGTGAAGTGGCTCAGTCGTTTCCGACTCTTTGTGACCCCATGGACTGTAGCCTACCAGGCACCTCTGTCCATGGGATTTTCCAGGCAATAGTACTGGAGTGGATTGCCATTTCCTTCTCTAGGGGATCTTCCTGACCCAGAGATCGAACCCGGGTCTCCCGCATTGTAGACAGACGCTTTACTGTCTGAGCCACCATTAAGGCATCAATATCTATTGAAAATAGACTTAGGAAATTAACATGTGCTGAAATGTGACCTGAAAATTCCATAATAATATAGAAAAGTTGACAGGATAATGTAATTACCATAATATCCTACATTGTAGGTGATCTTATTAGTTAAATTAGGCATAGTGCCTAAACCTTAAAAAAGAGAAGTGAGGAGAAGGAAGAGGAGGTGTGCATAAATTCTGATACCACTTTTACTTTCTTTGGCTTCTGCCTATCTAATTCTTTCCTCTTAAGAGTGAATGACTTTAGAGGGAGGTAACTAAAAGTCATAAAAGGTACAAAATTTAAAGCTGAATAGTGATTTAGGTATATTTGGTAATATGTGCTATCTTCATTTCATAAATAATAAAACTGTGGCCCAGAAAAAGTCCCTTGGACAAGTGAATTGAGTCAGAGTTACTTACACGGCAGCACCAATGTCAGAAGACAGATCAATGTCATGTATCTTCATTTATTTAGAAACTCATTAATTTACAATCCAGACTTTGTGTTTCTTATTTTCCTATTTCCGATTTTGTATCCTATTTTTATGAAAGGAAAAAAAAATGCTGAACAAGTTCTTGTCAATTTTTTTCTTGGAAAAACATCTTGGATGCTGTTGTGATGATAATTCTGAATTTAGCTCAATCTCTATATGTAAAGCTCTGAAATCCTTCAGACTTTCTGAATCATGAAAGGAGGATTGCATAGTTTGAAGTAATACTTAAGTATAATTTAAATATTAATAAATTTAACATTTATTGTCATTGTTCAGTTGCTCAGTGGTGTCCAACTCTTTGCAAACCCATGGACTGCATCATGCCAGGCTTCCCTGTCCTTCACTGTTTCATAGAGTTTGCTTAGACTCATGTCCATTGAGTTGAAGATGCCATCCCACCATCTCATCCTCTGTCACACCCTTCTCCTCCTGCCTTCAATCTTTCCCAGCATCAGGGTCTTTTCCAATGAGTCGTCTCTTCACATCAGGTGGCCAAAGGGTTGGAGTTTCAGCTTCAGCATCAGTCCTTCCAATGAATAGTCAGGATTGATTTCCTTTAGGATTGGTTGGTTTGATCTCCTTGCAGTCCAAGGGACCCTCAAGAGTCTTCTCTAGCACCACAGTTCAAAAACATCAATTCTTTGACAGTCAGCCTTCTTTATGGTCCAAATCTCACATCTGTATATGACTATTGGAAAAAACCATAACTTTGAATATATGGACCTTTGTCAGCAAAGTGATATTTCTGCTTTTTAATATGCTGTCTAAGTTTGTCATAGCTTTTCTTCTAAGAAGCTAGTGCCTTTTAATTTCATGACTGGTCACCATCCACAGTGATTTTGAAGTCCAAGAAAATAAAGTCTGTCCCTATTTCCATTGTTTCCCCATCTATTGCCATGAATTGATGTGACCAGATGCCATGATCTTAGTTTTTTGAATATTGAGTTTTAAGCCAGGTTTTCCACTCTCCTCTTTCACCTTTAGCAAGAGGCTCTTTAGTTTCTCTTTGCTTTTTGCTATAAGGGTGGTGTCATCTGCATATCTGAGACACTTTATATTTCTCCCAGCAGTCTTGATTCCAGCTTTTTATTTATCCAGCCTGGCATTTCATATGATGTATTCTGCATATAAGTTGAATAAACAGGGAGACAATATACAGTCTTTACATACTCCTTTCCCAATTTTGAACCAGTTTGTTGTTCCATGTCTGTTTCTAACTGTTGTTTCTTGACCTGCATACAGATATCTCAGAAAACAGGTAAGGTCTTTAAGAATTTTCCACAGTTTGTTGTGATCCATACAATCAAAGACTTTAGTATAGTCAATGAAGCAAAAGTCGATGTTTTTCTGTAATTCCCTTTCTTTTTCTATGATCCAGCGGATTTGGCAACTTGATTTCTGCTTCCTCTGCCTTTTCTAAATCCAGCTTGTACATCTGAAGTTCTCACTTCACATACTCTTGAAGCCTAGCTTGAAGGACTTTGAGCATTACCTTGCCAGCGTGTGGAATGAGTGCAATTGTGTGATAGTTTGAACATTCTTTGGCATAGGCCTTCTTTGAGACTGGAATGAAAGTGACCTTTCCCAGTCCTGTGGCCAGTGCTGAGTTTTCCAAATATGCTTGCATACAAGATTTATTAAAAATCGCTAATCTGTGTAACTATTGGTCCAAACTCCTCATTACCTACAAGGGTGTATAAATGAAATTTCACCATAGTTCAATTTTTTGACTAATTATCCTGACCTCACTTGTGCTATTTTTAATATTTTAATTAAAAAAAGCTTGGTCACACCACATGGCATGTGGGATTCAAGTTACCTGACCAAGGATTGAACCTGTACCCCTGCAGTGGAAGCACAGAGACTCAACCACTAGACCACCAGGGAAACCCCCTGTTTCTTGATATTTTAGTGCTGAGAATAAATTGGATTTTTGTGTCTTCCATGCTTCCTTGTTCCTCTTACAACTGAAGTGAAATAATAAAATAAACCTGACTTAAATTTTTTAGAAAATTTTCAACATAGCCACAATTTTGGTCTTAAGTTTTTGCTTAGATTCTTCAAGGTTCAGGGGAGTTATATATGCTCAGTTCAACTCATGTGCGCTTAAAATGCTCTTTTTAAAATTCTAGACTACCTATGAAAAATTTTTGCCCCCTAGGAAAATAGTTACACACTTCCCCTCCTTCTCTTTTATTTTTTTCTGGTTGAGAATTAGGTATATATGCATACATACTTACATACCCATGATGTATAACATATACACATATGTATAGAATTAAATCACTAGGGAATGGATTTCCAAATGAATTGTGCCATTAAAAAAAATAAATACAATGATATATTCCAGTATATTTTATTTGTAACTCATCATCTCACTAGTGATTTGATTTGATTTGATGCCTGAAATGAGATTTTTAAAACTCTTGTTTTGGCAGTATTTTCCCCCTTCTTCCACATCTTTAGCATTCAACGTGAGTGGACAGCCAATATGGGCTTGGTTGATTGGATGAGGGTTAAATGAAGAGTAGCCATTACTTCCATTGCTTTAATTACGCCATCCTCACGCCATGATGAACCTTGCTCCATTTCACTCCGGTAGACCTGACAGACTATAACTGACCTAATTGATACCAGATGACAGCTCAAATAAGGCCTAATAAAGAAGTAATCACACTAATCTAATGAGCAAGCTGTTATGATATTGGCTTATAGGAAGCTGTTTTTTAATCCCTCTATTTTCCCTTTCTTCTCTAAAACTACTACCTCCAATCTCTTTTTTTGTTGTTGTTATTGTAGAATCTGAAGAACCTTAGGGGAACGTCAGGTCCATCTCCTGTTCTTTGCTCTATAAGATATGCATTGCCATCATTTTTTCCATCTTTTAAATGCAGACATGTCAAACATCCTGAAAAGTGGGAAGACAAGTACAGTGATTGCATATATAACCACTGTTCATGTTCAGTAACTGTAAATATTATTTTTTGCCATATAGGCTTTACCTGTATATTATTATGTATTATATATATATTTTCTAAATCAATTGGAAACTTCCCATGCATTATAACATTGCATTCCTGAATATTTCATCCTGTGTTTTGAAAATAAGGTATTCTCCTAAATATGTACATCATTAGAAAATTAATGATAATATCCATTCTTTATTCAAATTTTTCTGATTGTCCCAGAATAAATTTTTTCAAAGTTATGTTTTCACAGAAAGAGATTTACAGACTTAAAAAATGAACTTCTGGTTGCCAGGAGGAGAAGACAGTTAGGGAGTTTGGGATGGTCATGTATACACTGCTATATTTAAAATGGAAACCAGCAAGGACCTATTGTACAGCCCATGGAACTCTGCTCAATGATATGTGGCAGGCTGAATGGGAGGGGAGTTTGGGGAAGAATGGATACCTGTATATGTATGGCTGAGTCTATTCACTGTTCACCTGAAACTATCACAGCATTAATAATTGGCTATACCCAAAACAAAATAAAAATTAAAAAACAAAAGTTCTGTTTTCAAGCCATATCTAATCAAAGTCTCATTAGTTTTCGAACATTTCCTTGCTCTCTGGCATAATAAAATGTGTTAGGCTCACTTTGTACTTTACTTGTCCTAGATCTGAAATCAACCATTATTCCAAGGAGCCCAAGACCAAGATCTGGGCTATTATGTTCATTGCTTCAGGAATGTTATTTCTTCTGTGACTTTTCAGTGGAATAGCTGGGATGTATATGTGTATAAGTGCATACACACAGTTGAATTCAGTTTTAATAATAGTGTTTCTTAGCTTTTTAGACTATTATAGATGATATACATATATATATATATATCTGCGGTAAGTCTTGTTACCTAATAGCATTCACATATTTAACTGTTTTTTGTATAATATACTTACAATGGTTTCTAGATTATCTAAATTAAGTTAAATAATTCTTTGTGAGTGCTGTTTTCTTTTTAGACTGCATCCCATTCAGCAGGTATAGTCAGAGTCTTACACGCAAAAGTTACTTGGAATAATATTCTGCATGATTAGGCTATTCATTTGAGTACATGAACTATATAAGATTTCTTTGCTACTAGTTTAGGGGATTGCTTTTTTATTTAAATTTATGTTTTGATTGTGTAAAAATATTTATATGGGTCAAAAATCTATATATAAAAATCTATATACATTATATATATATCTGTTTAGTTGCTCAGTCGTGTCCGACTCTTTGCGACCCCATGAACTGAAACACGCCAGGCCTCCCTGTCCATCACCAACTCCCAGAGTCCACCCAAACCCATGTCCATTGGGTCGGTGATGCCATCCAATCATCTTATCCTCTGTAATCCCCTTCTTCTCCTGCCCTCAATCTTTCCCAGCATCAGGGTTTTTTCAAATGAGTCAGCTCTTCACATCAGGTGGCCAAAGTATTGGAGTTTCAGCTTCAACATCAGTCCTTCCAATGAACACCCAGGACTGATCTCCTTAAGGATGGACTGGTTGGATCTCCTTGTAGTCCAAGGGACTCTCAAGAGCCTTCTACAACACCACAGTTCAAAAGCATCAATTCTTCAGCACTCAGCTTTCTGTATAGTCCAACTCTCACATCCATACATGACCACTGGAAAAACTATAGCCTTGACTAGATAGACCTTTGTTGACAAAGTAATGTCTCTGCTTTATATTTATATATAAAATATAAATTAAATTAAATATAAAATTAAATATATATACTACATATGTCTATATAAAAGCCTTACATATAAAAAAGTCTATATATAAGTTTACTTATATGTAAAAGTCTATATATAGAATAGCTTTCATAGAATTCTCACTTCTGTCCTTATATGTCTATGTTTCTCCCAATTCCACCCAATTCAGATAACAATTTTAGTTTCTGATTTATTCTTTCAGTATTTTCTTTTGTAAAAAAGAAAAAAGAAGAAGAAGCAAACCACTGATCATGAGGTGTCAATTCTTTCTGCACTTTGAGGTTGCATATGCATATAGGAGAGGCATGTTCCATATCTGAGAATCTAGAAAAACCACAGGGCAAGCAATCTCTAGTGCAGGTGTGAAATGAAAGGCAAAGCATATTCAGGAGGCCAGAATGAAAGAATGTGATTCCAGGTTATGTGACGGTTAGTGGATGATCCTGCATCCTGCTGTAGACCAGCTAGCATCACTTTGGTCAAAAGGTAGGTCACAAGACTCTGCTACTGCTAAGCCACGTCAGTCGTGTCCAACTCTATGACCCCATAGACAGCACCCAACAGGCTCTTCTGTCCCTAGGATTCTCCAGGCAAGAACCCTAGAGTGGGTTGCCATTTCCTTCTCCAATGCATGAAAGTGAAAAGCGAAAGTGAAGTCACTCAGTCATGTCTGACTCTTAGCGACCCCATGGACTGCAGCCTATCATGCTCCTCCATCCATGGGATTCTCCAGGCAAGAGTACTGGAGTGGGTTGCCATTGCCTTTTCCAGGTCACAAGACTCAGTCCGCTATAAATCTCAAAGGTCTTCAGTATAGAATTGGGAGAGTAGCATGGAAACATATACATGACCATATGTGAAATAGATAGCCAGTGGGATTTTGCTGCATGATGCAAGGAACTCAAACCCAGTGCTCTCTGACAACCTAGAAGGGTGGGCTGGGGTGGAAGATGGGAGGGAGGTTCAAGAAGAAGGGACATATGTATACCTGTGGCTGATTCATGCTGATTGTATGGCAGAAATCAACACAATATTGTAAAGCAATTACCTTCCAATTAAAAATAAATTTAAAAAATCTTTAGTATAGACAACATAAGTTCTTTTTCTGTTCATTTATTTGGTTTTTCATTCCAATCCCTTTGTTTACTTATGTTTGGCTTTGCTGGGCCTTTGTTACTCCGTGCGATCATTATCTAGTTTTGGCAAGCAAGGGCAACTCTCTAGTTGCACTGTGTGGCCATCTCATTGCCATGGTTTCTCTTGTTTTAGAGTATGGGCTCTAGGGTGTGTGGGCTTCAGTAGTTGCGGCTCAGTGTGAGAACTTAGTTGCCCCATGGCTGTGGAATCTTCCCGGTATAGGGATGGAACCTGTGTCCCCTGCATTGACAGGCAAATTCTTAGCGACTGGATTACCCAGGAAGGCCAAGATCCCTTTATTTCTATTCCAATGGTGCATATGCTGAACATTTGAGCCTCATCATGGACATTATTCTTCTTAGGTTTGCAGATCTCTTACTTCCTAATGAGTACATTTTTTCAAATCTAATTATTATCAGTATCATTTGAATCTTTTCCTTATTTCTTTTCCCTTGAGAGGTTAAATATTTACTCTTAATAAATACCTAACATCAATACTTATTTTTTATATTTAAACATTTGAGGAAAGAATTCTTATTGCTGATTTACATTTAACACATATGGATTGTCTCCCAGATCCTTTTTAATTCTATTCTAAAAAATCAGATATTTGTGCAATTTTATTTATTATGTAAATCACTACCTTTACGATTCCAAATTTTCTTTGTTCTTTCATTTTATCTCCACCTTTAAAAAACTTTTATTATGCAAATATTATAAACCACTTGTATACATCTATAAGAAAATTAGAGATACCAAGGGAATATTTCATGCAAAGATGTGCTCGATAAAGGACAGAAATGGTCTGGACCTAACAGAAGCAGAAGACATTAAGAAGAGGTGGCAAGAATACACAGAAGAACTGTACAAAAAGATCTTCATGACCCAGATAATCATGACGGTGTGATCACTCACCTAGAGCCAGACATCCTGAGATGTGAGGTCAAGCGGGCCTTAGGAAGCATCACTATGAACAAAGCTAGTGGAGGTGATGGAATTCCAGCTATTTCAAATCCTGGACGATGATGCTGTGAAAGTACTTCACTCAATATGCCAGCAAATTTGGAAAACTCACCAGTGGCCGCAGGACTGGAAAAGGTCAGTTTTCGTTCCAATCCTAAAGAAAGGCAATGCCAAAGAATGCTCAAACTACCGCACAATTGCACTCATCTTACATGCTAGTGAAGTAATGCTCAAAATTCTCCAAGCCAGGCTTCAGCAATACATGAACCGTGAACTTCCAGATGTTCAAGGTGGATTTAGAAAAGGCAGAGGAACCAGAGATCAAATTGCCAATATCTGCCGGATCATTGAAAAAGCAAGAGAGTTCCAGAAAAACATCTATTTCTGCTTTATTGACTATGCCAAAGCCTTTGACTGTGTGGATCACAATAAACTGTGGGAAATTCTTCAAGAGAAGGGAATACCAGACTACCTGACTTTCCTCTTGAGAAATCTGTATTAAGGTCAGGAAGCAACAGTTAGAACTGGACATGGAATAAGAGACTGGTTCCAAATAGGAAAAGGAGTATGTAAAGGTTGTATATTGTCACCCTGCTTATTTAACTTATATGCAGAGTACATTGGAGAAGGCAATGGCAGCCCACTCCAGTACTCTTGCCTGGAAAATCCCATGGATGGAGGAGCCTGGTAGGCTGCAGTCCATGGGGTTGCGAAGAATCGGACACAACTGAGCAACTTCACTTTCACTTTTCACTTTCATGCATTGGAGAAGGAGATGGCAACGCATTTCAGTGTTCTTGCCTGGAGAATCCCAGGGACGGCGGAGTCTGGTGGGCTGTCATCTATGGAGTTGCACAGAGTCAAACATGACTGAAGCGATTTAGCAGTAGCAGCAGAAGCAGCAGAGTACATCATGAGAAACGCTGGGCTTGATGAAGCACAAGCTGGAATCAAGATTGCTGGGAGAAATATCTATAACCTCAGATATGCAGATGACACCACCCTTATGGCAGAAAGTAAAGAAGAACTAAGGAGCCTCTTGATGAAAGTGAAAGAGGAGAGTAAAAAATTGTCTTAAAGCTTACATTCAGAAAACTAAGATCATGGCATCCAGTCCCATCACTTCATGGCAAATAGATGGGAAAACAGTGGAAACAGTGGCTGACTTTATTTTTTTGGGCTCCAAAATCACTGCAGATGGTGACTGCAGCCATGAAATTAAAGACACTTGCTCCTTGGAAGAAAACTTATGAGTAACCTAGACAGCATATTAAAAAGCAGAGACATTACTTTGCCAACAAAGGTTCATCTAGTCAAGGCTATTGTTTTTCCAGTGGTCATTTATGGATGTGAGAGTTGGACTATAAAGAAAGCTGAGCACTGAAGAATTGGTGCTTTTGAACTATGGTGTTGGAGAAGACTCTTGAGAGGCCCTTGGACTGTAAGGAGATCCAACCATTCCATCCTAAAGGAGATCAGTCCCGAGTGTTCATTGGAAGGACTGATGTTAAGCTGAAACTCCAATACTTTGGCCACCTGATGCAAAGAACTGACTCATTTGAAAAGTCCCTGATGCTGGGAAAGATTGAGGGCAGGAGGAGAAGGGGACAACAGAGTGTGAGATGGTTGGATGGCATCACCAACACAATGGACATGAGTTTGAGTAAACTCTGGGAGTTGGTGATGGACAGGGAGGCCTGGAGTGCTGCAGTTCATGGGGTCTCAAAGAGTTGGACATGACTGAGCAACTGAACTGAACTGAACTGATACATCTTTAAAAGATATATAAAGAGGGGGAGAATCTCTCCCGTGTAGCCCTGTAATTCTGAGAGATGACATAAACTCTTTGCTATTTATGCTGCCATATTTTTATCTGCTTATAGAAACATGCTGCTGCTGCTGCTGCTAAGTCGCTTCAGTCGTTCTGACTCTGTGTGACCCCATAGATGGCACCAGGCTTCCCCTTTCCTGGGATTCTCCAGGCAAGAACACTGGAGTTGGTTGCCATTTCCTTCTCCAGTGCATGAAAGGAAAAGTGAAAGTGAAGTCGCTCAGTCGTGTCCGACTTTTAGCACCCCCATGGACTGCAGCCCACCAGGCTCCTCCATCCATGGGATTTTCCAGGCAAGAGTACTGGAGTGGCGTGCCATTAAACACACATATATAGTTAAATTTATCTACGATTTTCTAAAATATGGAATCATATTTACACTTACCCCAGTGATTTTTCCCACTTGATAATAACATCTTCCCAGGTCTATAAGTTCAGATATAACAACATATTTAAATGGCTATATGACATTCATTATTATGGATGTATATTTTTCAAACATTCTCCTCTTTTTGTATATCCATGTTGTTTCCAGGTTTTGTGATTGTAAATAATTTTACAACAAAACTCCTACACATATGCCCTACATTCTCATTTTCTTATTTTTGTACAACAGATTCCTGTGATTGAGAATGCTGGGTCCAAAGATATAGATATTTAGTACCTTAATAAATATTCCCAGATTAACTTTTGTTTTTCATCTAAGATGAACTGGACACATGGATGTTATCTTATTTCCCCTGAAAAGATACCCTGAGATTTAGAATTGTGTGCAAGTAGTTGGCTTGCAATAACTGATGTGAGGGAGACATTCACTCAATCACCTTCAAGTCCAGTATCTCTGGCTTTATATGCTTCCCTCTCCATCAGCTCCAGGCGTGGCTCCTCATGGTCCAACAGGATGCAGGGTACTTGCACCAGAACTGCATTAAAATTAGTGGGGCTAAGGAATTGTTTGAAAATGTCTTGTTTCATTAATATTTTATTCGACAACTATTTCTTGAGCATCCACTTTGAGCCAAGGACTGCATTAATTGGGCTTCCCTGGTAGCTCAGCTGGTAAAGAATCCACCTGCAATGCAGGAGACCCTGGTTCAATTCCTCGGTTGGGAAGTTCCCCTGGAGAAGGGATAGGCTACCCACTCCAGTATTCTTGGGCTTCCCTGGTGGCTCAGATGGTAAAGAATCTGCCTGCAATGAAGAATACCTGAGTTCAGTCCCTGGGTTCAATACCTGAGTTCATGTCCTGAAGGAGGGCATGGCAACCCACTCCAGTATTCTTCCCTGGAGAATTGCCACAGTCAGAGGAGCCTGGGGGCTACAGTCCATGAGGTCAAAAAGAGTCGGACATGACTGAGTGACTAACAGCAGCAGAGTACAAAGGAAAGGAACATGATTCTATAAAAGCCTAAGACCAGCCTCCAAATCCTGACCTGGACTTCGAGCCTCTGAGAAGCATTTGCTGAGAAAGTACCTTGAGCAAAGATCTGAAGTATGAGTGAGTGTTAATTATGTGAAAGCAGAGGGTGATAGTGAGAAATCAGTGTTCCAGACAGGAGGAGTGGTATATTTTAGGGGACCATGGTGAGTTTGAAGAACTTAATAGAAGGTTGGTGTGGCTAGAATTTTGCAAGTGAGATAAAGAATGGAACAAAATAACTCTGGGACCAGTTGATCAAGGTCAACATCAACAGAGACTAGTCATGTTGCTGATATGTACCCTTGATGTTATGTGATGAGTGTGACACTTTACCTTCCTGGTCTTCCTCTCCAAACCTTGTAACCCCAAACTGATCATGATAAAAACATCAGATAATCCAAATTGAGAGACATTCTACAAACTACCTGACCAGTACACTTCAGAACTATCAGAGAAACTGTTATAGCCAGGAAGAACATATGGAGACATGATAACTAAATGCATTGTGGTATCCTGGATGGGATCCTGGGACAGAAAAAGGATATTAGGTAAAAATTAAGGAAACCTGAAAAAAAAGTATAGGCTTCAGTTAAAAACACTGTGTTAATATTAGTTCTTCAGTTGTACAAATTTATCATACTACTATTAATAATAGGAGTATATGAACACTCTGCATTTAAAATTTTTCTATATACAGAAAACTGTTCTAAAAATAAGTTTATTAAAAAGTAATTCTGGAGAGGTAGTGGTTAAGGGGTTCGCTGGTGGTTCGATGGTAAAGAATCTGCCTGCTATTGCAGGAGATGCAGGGGACAGGGTTTTGATCCCTGGGTTGGGAAGATCCCCTGGAGAAGGAAATGGCAAACCGCTCCAGGATTCTTACCTGGGAAATCCCATAGACAGGAGCCTGGCAGGCTCCAGTGCCTGGGGTTACAAAGAACTGGACATGGCTGAGTGAGCACACACACGTGTATACCATGTACTTGCCATGATACCAAGTCTTTAGACACATCCTTTCATCAAAGCCACACTACAGTGTTTGGAGAAGCTCTTATTGCACCTTATCAGCAGAAGTGGGATGGAGATACCATGTAACGACCTTAAGGTCACAGAGCTTGAAAGTAGCAGCTGAACTTGGGTCCTCTTATTTGCTTTTAACCATTACATTATTCTGTCAAGCTGAAAGTCCAGCTGTGCAACACATCACGATTTTACCTACATTTTTTGGTACCTGGTCTATAGTTTTCAAAAGACTGTACAGAAAAATTTCCAACAAAATCCATGTCCATGATTTTTTCTGGATCTATGGTACCTATCGCACACAAATGAGTGTAAAAAATGAGGTTGGCCTTTTTGAAAGGAAGCTATCAGAGAGACCAGAATGTCATTTTGGAGTTTATGACAGGGACTGATGTCTTGACATTGGCATTGTTTGCAATAAATTTTATGTGTCAAAAAAACAACTTAGAAGGTTTGGTGGGTTTCTTATGCTATGTTAGATATGACTTGCTCTGAGCCAGAATACTGGGGCCATGTGAGATCATAATCTTAATAGAGACTCATTTGGAGTTGGAAAAATTGCATAATACTATCAGTTCTACTGTTCTACTCTCTGTCAGGAATTCTATTCTCCAGAAAAAGCTTACTTCACTCCCAGAATTGCAGCAGAGTTACCCATTGTGTATTATCATAACACTCTCTGCTTTCTTAAAAACACTTGGCACATTTTAATTCTTTATTTAATTTCTGATTTAACATGTATATTCTCTAAAACACTGTATGAAAGGAGGATTGTGCCTTAGTCAGATCCTAGCATAATGCCTATCCTTATCAAATGTTCCAGAAACGCCATTCAACCAAGTGACATACCAACCAGGACCACTATCATAACTGGCTTCTTGTTCACATTTACAAGGAAGACTAAATGTTAGATAGGCCTAATCATTCTAGAAAAAAAGCCTCTCAGTCTGGCATGGTACTAATCTTATAAAGACGTAAAATTAGCAACTTCCCTTTGATGAAATAATGAGGGAGAAGATTGGGAACATAGAGGGAATTATTAATGGAGTAGATACTGGCCTTGAACATCATTTCCCTCATAATTCTATTCCAGAGAAGCTGCCTGTGCTGTTTAGTTCCAATAGGGGCCCTCGGGCTTTTTAACTCTTCATCTCAGATAATGGCAACCAAACCCCATGTTGGTAGACTGTAATCCAGCATAGCTGGTAGTAGGAAGGTAGTCTTTGCCAAAACATGCCTTACTCCTCCTTGAAACTGTGTCAGCTTGTTGCAATCCACCCATAAAAGTGATCCCACGCTTTCTAGTGATGAGTCATGTTGACAGCATCTAAACCAATTAATCAGTCTTTCAACATTAGGAAAAGAAAGACAATCAGATAACGTGCCTCTTGATGAGATACAGTAGGGAAGTAAAACATATGATTTTCACAATTTATTCTTGAAATAAAATAATTAAATGTAAGACAAAAATAATTAAACTTAAGCCTGATCAAGCATTTATTATTTTTTTTTTTAGGAAATAAAAGGCCAAAAGGAGTGCATTAAATAACACCATAGGAGTGCATTTAGCAAAATCCTGAATACAGAATATTTTCTAGGACAAACTATACGTATATATTTATGAAATGCATATGTATGACATCGGGGATATTTGAACAATAAATAGCTGTTCAGGAACATTAAGAATTTATTGTTAACTTTTTCAGATACAATAATATGATTGTGATTTCTTTTCTTCAAAAAAAGGCAAAACAGAGTTATCACTTTTTTTTCTGCCATGGTGCACAGATTTTAGGATCTTAGTTTCCTCAACAGGGATTGAACCCGGCCACCACAGCGAAGGCACTGTATCCTAATCATTGGACTGCAAGGGAATTCCCAAGAATTATCTTTTAGAGACAGAGTTTGGAGAATTTATGGATGAAATGATATCTGAAATTTGTTTTAACATAATCCAGTGGGGCATTGTTAAGCATATAAATAAAACAAAATTGGACGTACATTGATAACTCTTTAATCTAGGACAAGGAACACGTTGTAAACATTGATTGTCAACTTTTATATATGTTTGAAAATGTCCATAATAAAACATATTTTTAAAAAATCACTAAGATAGCAATCATACATTTGCAGTTTTTCTTTTAGCTCCAAAGCAATCATTCCATTTTTCACAACTCTTATAAGATCTGTTTTCTATTTCTTTTTTCTCCTGAATTGAAGGATAGTTGCTTTACTGTTTTCTATTTTGAAAATTGTCCCATGATGAATTGAAACACATAATGTTTCCCATAAGTACCCTGGTTTCTTTTCTGTGTTAATGTTTACAACTTTCTTCAGAAGCTTATAAAGTTTCATCCACATGTCAAAAATAATAGTTGGATTCACATGTGTGAGGCATGTGCCTGGCGAACTGAGGAAAGGAATCTCAGTCTCCAGTACCTCAGTGTAGTTCTCTATCCACAACTACTACTAAATTATGAGCCAGATGACTCGTACAAACACCCAATCCTTCCGGCCTATCACATAAAATGAGAATTTGCTCTTGAGGATAACATCTGTTAGAGAGACTTTTCTATCGTATCTGACAGCTCAGGATTCTCTGAGTGCTTGACAACTGCCGTGGGGATATGACTGAGCAGAGCGGAAGAACAACCACCACTGGACTGAGTCACGCTCTGTTGGCCTCACCATGAATTACCTTTTGTTTCTCAAGAAGACAGTGTCACGTGTGTCACTGAGAGGGAGCAGGGGTTCCAAACTAGTTCTGCCACTGAAACTTTTATGGCCAAGGCAAAGTCCTTGTCCTCTTTGAGCTTTATTCGTAAAACAATGATAAAAGTACCTGGCCTCACAGTTGATGGTGGGGATTAAATAAGATGAAAATATATAAAATATATAAGATGAAATTATATAAAATATATAAAAGAACAGTGTCTGCTGTGGGTCTAAGTCATCACCTGTTCTTAGCTATTATCAGCAAAGACAATTCTTTACTTGTATTTTTAAACTTGTGTACTTCAATACCACTTTTAATGAGTTGGATTCAAGTGTTTTTCTACAGCCTCCCTTGAAAATAGAAAGTTAGAAATCCTTCCATGTACTTAGGGAATAGTTGTACTGTTTCTAATTAAACTGATTTTAGAAGATAATTTTTGAAAGTCAAATATATTGCTTAAAATTTATTGTTCAGTCACTAAGTCATGTCCGACTCTGTGACGCTATGGACTGCAACACACCAGGCTTCCCTGTCCTTCACTATCTCCAGAGTTTTCTAAAACTTATATCCATTGAGTTGGTGATGCCATCCTACCATCTCATCTTCTGTCACCCCCTTCTCCTCTTGCCCTCAACCTTTGTTAAGAAGTCTTCCTCTAAAATCTATTAATATGTGATCAGTTCAACTAATGTAATTATAAGGAAATGTCTTTTGTAATCAGTTTATCTTGCAGGTGTAATATTAATTTTTTTCTCTATCATTTCATCCTTTTTTTTTAAAAATTAGAATCCTTAATTTTTCTTTTGAGAAACACTCCTTCCCATTTTTGGTCTCTGTGAGGGATCAGCAAACTTTTTCTTAAAGGGTCAGATGGTAAATAGTTTGTGCTTTCTAGGTGGCAGAGTTGTAAAGAATCCACCTGCCAATGCAGGAGATGTAGGTTCAATCCCTGGATTAGAAAGATCCTCTGGAGGAGGAAATGGCAACCCACTTCAGTACTCTTGCTTGGAGAATTCCATGGACAGAGGAGCCTGGCGGGCTACAGTTCATGGGGGTCACAAAGAGTCAGACACGACTGAGCACGCAAGCATAGTGAGTAGTTTAGGCTTTGTAGGCTATATGGTCCCTTTGCAACTTCTCATTTCTACCATTGCAGCAGGAAAGCAGACATAGACAACACAGGAGCAAACAGGCAGGTGTGGCTGCATTTCAGTCAAACTTTCCTCACAGAAGTAAGTATCTGACTTGCGGGCCTTAGTTTGCAGACCCCTGGTGTAAGACACCACTGAACTGTGGAAAATTCTTCAGGAGATGGGAATACCAGACCACCTGACCATCCTCCTGAGAAATCTGTATGCGGGTCAAGAAGCAGCAGTCAGAACTGGACATAGAGCAACAGACTAGTTCTAAATTGGGAAAGGAGTACATCAAGGCTGTATATTGTCACCCTGCTTATTTCACTTATGCGAAGGGTACGTCATGTGAAATGCCAGGTTCGATGAAGCACAAGCTGGAATCAAGATTTCCAGGAGAAATATCAATAACCTCAGATATGCAGATGATACCACTCTTATGGCAGAAAGTGAAGAAGAACTAAAGAGCCTCTTGGTGAAAGTGAAAGAGGAGAGTGAAAAAGTTGGCTTGAAACTCAGCATTCAGAAAACTAAGATCATGGCATCCGGTCCCATCATGGCAAATAGATGGGAAAAAAATGGAAACAGTGAAAGATTTTATTCGTGGGGGGCTTCAAAATCACTGCAGATGGTGACTGCAATTAAAAGACACTTGGTCCTTGGAAGAAAATCTATGATCAACCTAGACAGCATATTAAAAAGCAGAGACATTACTTTGCCAACAAAGGTCCATCTAGTCAAAGCTATTGCTTTCCCAGTAGTCCTGTATAGATGTGAGAGTTGGACTATAAACAAAGCTGAGCACTGAAGAATTGATGCTTTTGAACTGTAGTGTTGGAGAAGACTCTTGAGAATCCCTTGGACTGCAAGGAGATCCAACCAGTCCATTCTAAAGGAAATCAGTTCTGAATATTCACTGGACTGATGTTAAGCTGAAACTCCAATACTTTGGCCAAGTGATGCGAAGAACTGACTCCTTGGAAAAGATCCTGATGCTAGGCAAGACTGAGGGCAGGAGGAGAAGAGGGTGACAGAGGATGAAATGGTTGGATGGCGTCCTTGACTCAGTGGACATGAGCTTGAGCAAACTCAAGGAGATAGTGTAGGACAGGGAAGCCTGGAATACTGTAGTTCATGGGGTCACAGAGCTGGACACGATTTAGTGACTGAACAATATAGACATGTGAGCCAGAAGTGGCTCTAAAGTATATTTTCTCCATCTGGGCACTGTGACAGGTTCATGATGGACATTTGATTTAAGCTGGACCAATCAGAACTAGGGCTTCCTGGTGGCTCACAGGGTAAAGAATCCACCTGCAATGCGGGAGACTAGGGTTCGATCCTTGGGTTGGGAAGATCCTCTGGAGAAGGGAACGGCTACCCACTCCAGTATTCTGGCCTGGAGAATTCCATGGACTGTATAATCCATGTGTCACAAAGGGTCAGACATGATTGAATGAATTTTCCTTTAATCAGAATTAGGCCCAAGGCTTTTGCTATTACTATTAAATGAGATGCACTCTCTCTTAATGGGGGTTGCTTGGTTGGTAGAATATATTCCTGGGGTTACTGGTGGGCATCTCATCATCAAAATGGGGAAGTAGATGGTAATAGATCGAGCACAGAAGAACACAGAGCTGAGAAACAGATAAGAGAATGAAGACCTTTTGTGTCAAGCAGAGTTAGTTGTTTGTTTCAGGAAATCTTTGGCAGGAAAGATAAAATTGTGAAACCAATAAATAAGTTTACTGTTTGTGTCAGATGATGCTTTCTTTAAAATCTTCCCAGGATAGCATGATTTCAGGTTTATCTTCTGCTGTGTAAATTTGGAGCTTTGATTTTAAAACTGTCTATAAAGCTAGATCTATCTCTGACTACCTGGATTAGACCCAGAATTATGAATTATTTTAGAAAAATTTTGATCCTCTAAAAGTTCATTTCCTTGCCCCATGGCTCATTTCCAAGAAACTCAGTGACTTTCTATTTAAGCAATATCCTGTTAGTCTTCCCACTTCCGAAAATGCTATCAACCCTAATTACTCCCAGGATGGACAGTTATCAAGGCATATGGGTCTACATTTAATTAGCCAAGGAAAAGGACTACAGTCCAGTCACTTTCCAGGCAGTGTAAATTCAGACTCACTGATACTTCATTTTTGGGTTAGTGCAGACAGTAAAAATTTAGTTCACCTTGTTCTGCTTTTGTTGAACCATACCTCAAAGTTTTGCTATTAGTTTACTGAAGGTCATTATTAGTAATAGCCCCAAGGAACTTTTTTGCCATTACTGGATGGATGTCATTAAGGACTTACACGCTACATCAAGCAGTGTATTTTTAATGAGAATCCAAGAGAAAAAATTATTTCAAATCTCAGTGCCAGGATTAAGTCTGATTTTTAAAAATCAATTGGATAGTTTTTTTAAAAAATCTTATGAATAACATTCATCATGAACTTATTCTCTTCGAGCAAACTACTGAGGTACATCGTGTTCAGCTATGGCTCACGTTTTGTTAAAGTATAGGATTTTATGGAACATCTTTTTGAAAAATATCCTTCAGTCATCTTTTCATTTTAGATATTATTTTTCGTTTGTCTCGCTTTCCTAACTATTTTTATCAGAGGGCACTATGAGATGGTATGTCAATATCTACCTTATGCTTCCTTATTTATTAGTGAATAGAGGAATGTAGCCACGAAGTTAGAAAGGAATCACAAAAGGGAAATGGAAGGTACCAGAGGCTGACTTTTTAAACAGCTTATCCCAGTGTTTTACCTGGTTTGCCTTGAGTGTCTTTTCTGGTGTAAGAGAAACCATGCTCATATTCAGGTCATCTTGCTTCTCAGCATTTGCAGGCTCTCAAAGAGACTCCATCTCTCTGGGGACTTAAGCCCTGGAGTTGAGAGCACCCACAGGATTCACGCTTCTCTGACTCTGGGGTTCTCTTTAGGGCTTTACCAGATGGAAAACTAGCACCTCAGAGCCAGTGAGGTGGTGAGCTAACAGGCTTTCTCGACAGATGGAGGACCCCAAGTGTGAATGAAAACAGCTTTAGCCTGAAAAGAAAAAAAAATCTGAATCCAATCTATGTAAGCAAATACCCATATCAAACCAATTATCCAAAGGAATTGGTCCAATGGCTGCCTTAGTGACTCTGCATAAAAGATATTCACCTGTCTAATATTTTGTTAATGCTTTTGAATATGTTATAGCAGGTTGAGAATGAATGATGTTTTCCTCTCTTGAACATGAACCTAAGTAGGGTGAAGAGCTCCCTTTTGTTGCGAGTGGTGACAAGATAGTTACTGACAATTTGGGACAAACAGAACTCCAGGCTAACGATTTCACTATACGTCTTTTGGACAGCCTTAGGTATGTGCGTACACTCATGATTTATCTGATTGTAAAGAAATAAATGTCTGGTCATTGGATCATGCAGATAGATCATAGTTCCTTATTCAGGAATAGAACTGAACTTATGAAGTGCTTGTCTCAAGTAAGTCTCTAGGTTGTGCCCTTTACAACAATCCTATTTAAAACTTTCCTATTTCCAGAAATACCAACACTGATGCAAAGAGGATACTTCTATTTCTTGATTTAGTTCTTGTTGTTAAATAATTAATTTTATTAAATATAATTATTAAATTAATGTTGTTAAATTCATTATTATCTTGTTAAATAGGTTGATTTATAACCTATTTGTCATAATTAAACAAATCTTGTAAGAATGCATCTTTCCTTGGTTAATAGTTTATATTTATTCTATCCAATGTAAAGAGGAAGTATTGACAAATTTATTATAGGTATTTTAACTTTTTCTCATAAAGCCTCTATTTGTTTCTTAGCTTAAAAATAAATCCAGATAAACAAATTCTATTCCACTGATCACTATTTTACATGTTTTGGGGCTTTTAAATATTTCTTTTGGGAACTCTAATCTATGAATATAAATATGCTTCAGATAAAAATCATGAATCTCCACCTTAATTCAGAAGGATCTCTAATATCAACTGAAATCACTTACAAAATGCATTTTATGGGGAAAAAAATAGATCTTCCCCCTCAGGTTCAGACAATCTAAATTTCATCTTGATACTGATTTTTGAATTCTGAAGAAATTATACATCAAACAGAAGGGTAATATATATTTGAACATTTTTAATTTGAAGAACATTTTATGATTTAATGAAAATGATTGTATCATTGCTGGTCGTAATACCACTACCAATAGGCCTTTGAGAAGGCAGAATTCTTTCATTAAAGCTGAGTGAAAATATTCAAAGTGGATCTTCCCATTGATGTCTCCCTATACCATTTCCTTCCTGCCATTGGGAACAGAGAATCCATGCAGCAAAGTTGTACAGGGCTGCACAAACAGAACCATGTCTAAGGTGGCAGAGGAGTTTCACAGCCTTGGGACCCTTCTGCACGAGTGGTGGCACTGTATTGGTCATAATGGTGCGTGGTCCGCCATCTGTCTGATAAAACAGCTCAGCATGCTAAGTGCTATTGACAGGAAGATGGGCAGACCGCCTCCTCTGGGGGCTTTCTGGCTGACCCTTCCTCAAAGCCTGGCCGATTTTCAAAGGTCTGTTTCTTCCGGGTAAAATACCATCAATCTGCTGCCTCAGTATTTCCCTTTTCTTTGGGTTCATGCAACATTTTTTTCTTTTTTTTTTTTGTTTCCTTATTTTATTTTATTTTTTTTTTCAAATTAGAGAAGTTTTTAATGCATTTGTAAACTGTATGGCAATATAACATGTAGCATTTCATTTATTTTATTTTATTTTTTTTTTAGTTTTTTATTTTTTAAATTTTAAAATCTTTAATTCTTACATGCATTCCCAAACATGAACCCCCCTCCCACCGCCCGCCCCATAACATCTTTCTGGGTCATCCCCATGCACCAGCCCCAAGCATGCTGTATCCTGCGTCAGACATAGACTGGCGATTCAATTCACATGATAGTATACATGTTAGAATGTCATTCTCCCAAATCATCCCACCCTCTCCCTCTCCCTCTGAGTCCAAAAGTCCGTTATACACATCTGTGTCTCTTTCCCTGTCTTGCATACAGGGTCGTCATTGCCATCTTCCTAAATTCCATATATATGTGTTAGTATACTGTATTGGTGTTTTTCTTTTTTTTTTTTAATTTTTTTTATTTTATTTAATTTATTTATTTATTTTTATTTTTATTTTTTTTAGTTTTTTATTTTTTAAATTTTAAAATCTTTAATTCTTACATGCATTCCCAAACATGAACCCCCCTCCCACCTCCCTCCCCATAACATCTTTCTGGGTCATCCCCATGCACCAGCCCCAAGCATGCTTCATCCTGCGTCAGACATAGACTGGCGATTCAATTCACATGATAGTATACATGTTAGAATGTCATTCTCCCAAATCATCCCACCCTCTCCCTCTCCCTCTGAGTCCAAAAGTCCGTTATACACATCTGTGTCTCTTTCCCTGTCTTGCATACAGGGTCGTCATTGCCATCTTCCTAAATTCCATATATATGTGTTAGTATACTGTATTGGTGTTTTTCTTTCTGGCTTACTTCACTCTGTATAATCGGCTCCAGTTTCATCCATCTCATCAGAACTGATTCAAATGAATTCTTTTTAACGGCTGAGTAATATTCCATTGTGTATATGTACCACAGCTTTCTTATCCATTCATCTGCTGATGGACATCTAGGTTGTTTCCATGTCTTGGCTATTATAAACAGTGCTGCGATGAACATTGGGGTACATGTGTCTCTTTCAATTCTGGTTTCCTCGGTGTGTATGCCCAGAAGTGGGATTGCTGGGTCATAAGGGAGTTCTATTTGCAATTTTTTAAGGAATCTCCACACTGTTCTCCATAGTGGCTATACTAGTTTGCATTCCCACCAACAGTGTAGGAGGGTTCCCTTTTCTCCACACCCTCTCCAGCATTTATTGCTTGCAGATTTTTGGATCGCAGCCATTCTGACTGGTGTGAAGTGGTACCTCATTGTGGTTTTGATTTGCATTTCTCTAATAATGAGTGATGTTGAGCATCTTTTCATGTGTTTGTTAGCCATCCGTATGTCTTCTTTGGAGAAATGTCTGTTTAGTTCTTTGGCCCATTTTTTGATTGGGTCGTTTATTTTTCTGGAGTTGAGCTGCAGAAGTTGCTTGTATATTTTTGAGATTAGTTGTTTGTCAGTTGCTTCATTTGCTATTATTTTCTCCCATTCAGAAGGCTGTCTTTTCACCTTGCTTATATTTTCCTTTGTTGTGCAGAAGCTTTTAATTTTAATTAGATCCCATTTGTTTATTTTTGCTTTTATTTCCAGCATTCTGGGAGGTGCATCATAGAGGATCCTGCTGTGATTTATGTCTGAGAGTGTTTTGCCTATGTTCTCCTCTAGGAGTTTTATAGTTTCTGATCTTACATTTAGATCTTTAATCCATTTTGAGTTTATTTTTGTGTGCGGTGTTAGAAAGTGATCTAGTTTCATTCTTTTACAAGTGGTTGACCAGTTTTCCCAGCACCACTTGTTAAAGAGATTGTCTTTACTCCATTGTATATTCTTGCCTCCTTTGTCAAAGATAAGGTGTCCATATGTGTGTGGATTTATCTCTGGGCTTTCTATTTTGTTCCATTGATCTATATGTCTGTCTTTGTGCCAGTACCATACTGTCTTGATGACTGTGGCTTTGTAGTAGAGCCTGAAGTCAGGCAAGTTGATTCCTCCAGTTCCATTCTTCTTTCTCAAGATTGCTTTGGCTATTCGAGGTTTTTTGTATTTCCATACAAATCTTGAAATTATTTGTTCTAGTTCTGTGAAAAATGTGGCTGGTAGCTTGATAGGGATTGCATTGAATTTGTAAATTGCTTTGGGTAGTATACTCATTTTCACTATATTGATTCTTCCAATCCATGAACATGGTATATTTCTCCATCTATTAGTGTCCTCTTTGATTTCTTTCATCAGTGTTTTATAGTTTTCTATATATAGGTCTTTAGTTTCTTTAGGTAGATATATTCCTAAGTATTTTATTCTTTTCGTTGCAATGGTGAATGGAATTGTTTCCTTAATTTCTTTTTCTACTTTCTCATTATTCGTGTATAGGAATGCAAGGGATTTCTGTGTGTTGATTTTATATCCTGCAACTTTACTATATTCATTGATGAGCTCTAGTAATTTTCTGGTGGAGTCTTTAGGGTTTTCCATGTAGAGGATCATGTCATCTGCAAACAGTGAGAGTTTTACTTCTTCTTTTCCAATTTGGATTCCTTTTATTTCTTTTTCTGCTCTGATTGCTGTGGCCAAAACTTCCAGAACTATGTTGAATAGTAGCGGTGAAAGTGGACACCCTTGTCTTGTTCCTGACTTTAGGGGAAATGCTTTCAATTTTTCACCATTGAGGATAATGTTTGCTGTGGGTTTGTCATAGATAGCTTTTATTATGTTGAGATATGTTCCTTCTATTCCTGCTTTCTGGAGAGTTTTTATCATAAATGGATGTTGAATTTTGTCAAAGGCCTTCTCTGTATCTATTGAGATAATCATATGGTTTTTATTTTTCAATTTGTTAATGTGGTGAATTACATTGATTGATTTGCGGATATTGAAGAATCCTTGCATCCCTGGGATAAAGCCCACTTGGTCATGGTGTATGATCTTTTTAATGTGTTGTTGGATTCTGATTGCTAGAATTTTGTTGAGGATTTTTGCATCTATGTTCATCAGAGATATTGGCCTGTAGTTTTCTTTTTTTGTGACATCTTTGTCAGGTTTTGGTATTAGGGTGATGGTGGCCTCATAGAATGAGTTTGGAAGTTTACCTTCCTCTGCAATTTTCTGGAAGAGTTTGAGTAGGATAGGTGTTAGCTCTTCTCGAAATTTTTGGTAGAATTCAGCTGTGAAGCCATCTGGACCTGGGCTTTTGTTTGCTGGAAGATTTCTGATTACAGTATCGATTTCCGTGCTTGTGATGGGTCTGTTAAGATTTTCTATTTCTTCCTGGTTCAGTTTTGGAAAATTGTACTTTTCTAAGAATTTGTCCATTTCTTCCACGTTGTCCATTTTATTGGCATACAACTGCTGATAGTAGTCTCTTATGATCCTTTGTATTTCTGTGTTGTCTGTTGTGATCTCTCCATTTTCATTTCTAATTTTATTGATTTGATTTTTCTCTCTTTGCTTCTTGATGAGTCTGGCTAATGGTTTGTCAATTTTATTTATCCTTTCAAAGAACCAGCTTTTGGCTTTGTTGATTTTTGCTATGGTCTCTTTTGTTTCTTTTGCATTTATTTCTGCCCTAATTTTTAAGATTTCTTTCCTTCTACTAACTCTGGGGTTCTCCAACTCTTCCTTTTCTAGTTGCTTTAGTTGTAGAGTTAGGTTATTTATTTGACTTTTTTCTTGTTTCTTGAGGTATGCCTGTATTGCTATGAACTTTCCTCTTAGCACTGCTTTTATAGTGTCCCACAGGTTTTGGGTTGTTGTGTTTTCATTTTCATTAGTTTCTATGCATATTTTGATTTCTTTTTTGATTTCTTCTGTGATTTGTTGGTTATTCAGAAGTGTGTTGTTCAACCTCCATATGTTGGAATTTTTAATAGTTTTTCTCCTGTAATTGAGATCTAATCTTAATGCATTATGGTCAGAAAAGATGCTTGGAATGATTTCGATTTTTTTGAATTTATCAAGTTTAGATTTATGGCCCAGGATGTGATCTATCCTGGAGAAGGTTCCATGAGCACTTGAAAAAAAGGTGAAATTCGTTGTTTTGGGGTGAAATGTCCTATAGATATCAATTAGGTCTAACTGATCTAATGTATCATTTAAAGTTTGCGTTTCTTTGTTAATTTTCTGTTTAGTTGATCTGTCCATAGGTGTGAGTGGGGTATTAAAGTCTCCCACTATTATTGTGTTATTGTTGATTTCCCCTTTCATACTTGTTAGCATTTGTCTTACATATTGTGGTGCTCCTATATTGGGTGCATATATATTTATAATTGTTATATCTTCTTCTTGGATTGTTCCTTTGATCATTATGTAGTGGCCTTCTTTGTCTCTTTTCACAGCCTTTGTTTTAAAGTCTATTTTATCAGATATGAGTATTGCCACTCCTGCTTTCTTTTGGTCTCTATTTGCGTGGTATATCTTTTTCCAGCCCTTCACTTTCAGTCTGTATGTGTCCCTTGTTTTGAGGTGGGTCTCTTGTAAGCAGCATATAGAGGGGTCTTGTTTTTGTATCCATTCGGCCAGTCTTTGTCTTTTGGTTGGGGCGTTCAACCCATTTACGTTTAAGGTAATTATTGATAAGTATGATCCCGTTGCCATTTACTTTATTGTTTTGGGTTCGGGTTTATACACCCTTTTCGTGTTTCCTGTCTAGAGGATATCCTTTAGAATTTGTTGGAGAGCTGGTTTGGTGGTGCTGAATTCTCTCAGCTTTTGCTTGTCTGTAAAGCTTTTGATTTCTCCTTCGTATTTGAATGAGATCCTTGCTGGGTACAGTAATCTGGGCTGTAGGTTATTGTCTTTCATCACTTTAAGTATGTCTTGCCATTCCCTCCTGGCCTGAAGAGTTTCTATTGAAAGATCAGCTGTTATCCTTATGGGAATCCCCTTGTGAGTTATTTGTTGTTTTTCCCTTGCTGCTTTTAATATTTGTTCTTTGTGTTTGATCTTTGTTAATTTGATTAATATGTGTCTTGGGGTGTTTCGCCTTGGGTTTATCCTATTTGGGACTCTCTGTGTTTCTTGGACTTGGGTGATTATTTCCTTCCCCATTTTAGGGAAGTTTTCAACTATTATCTCCTCAAGGATTTTCTCATGATCTTTCTTTCTGTCTTCTTCTTCTGGGACTCCTATAATTCGAATGTTGGAGCGTTTCATATTGTCCTGGAGGTCTCTGAGATTGTCCTCGTTTCTTTTAATTCGTTTTTCTTGTTTCCTCTCTGATTCATTTATTTCTACCATTCTATCTTCTATTTCACTAATCCTATCTTCTGCCTCTGTTATTCTACTATTTGTTGCCTCCAGAGTGTTTCTGATCTCATTTATTGTGTTATTCATTATATTTTGACTCTTTTTTATTTCTTCTAGGTCCTTGTTAAACCTTTCTTGCATCTTCTCAATCCTTGTCTCTAGGCTATTTATCTGTGATTCCATTTTGATTTCAAGATTTTGGATCATTTTCACTATCAATATTCGGAATTCCTTCTCCGGTAGATTCCCTACTTCTTCCTCTTTTGTTTGGTTTGGTGGGCAACTCTCCTGTTCCTTTACCTGCTGAGTATTCCTCTGTCTCTTCATCTTGGTTATATTGCTGCGTTTGGGGTGGCCTTTTTATATTCTGATAATTTGTGGAGTTCTCTTTATTATGGAGCTTCCTCACTTTGGGTGGGGTTCTATCAGTGGCTTGTCAGGGTTTCCTGGTTAGGGAGGCTTGTGTTGGAGTTTTGGTGGGTGGAGCTGGGTTTCTTCTCTCTGGAGTGCAGTGGAGTGACCCGTAATGGGTTATGAGACATCAAAGGTTTTGGGATAATTTTGAGCTGCCTGTATATTGAGGCTCAGGGGAGTGTTCCTGTGTTGCTGGAGAATTTGCGTGGTATGTCTTGTTTTGGAACTTGTTGGCCCTTGGGTGGAGCTTGGTTTCAGTGTAGGTATGAAGGCTTTTGATGAGCTCCTATTGCTTAATGTTCCCTGAATTCAAGAGTTCTCTAATGTTTTCAGGCTTTGGGTTTAAGCTTCCTGCTTCTGGTTTTCAGTTTTATTTTCACAGTAGCCTCTAGACTTCTCCATCTATACAGCACCGATGATAAAACATCTAGGTTAAAGATGAAAAGTTTCTCCACCTTGAGGGACACTCAGAGAGGTTCACTGAGTTACAAGGAGAAGAGAAGATGGAGGGGGTAGTTAGAGGTAACTGGAATGAGATGCGGTGAGATCAAGAGAGGAGAGAGCAAGCTAGCCAGTAGTCACTTCCTTATGTGCGCTCTATAGTCTGGACCGCTCAGAGGTATTTACAGAGTTATACGGGGAAGAGGAGAGGGGGGAAGTAGACAGAGGTGACCAGGAGGATAAGAGAGAGGAATGAGTAGGAGAGAGACAAATCCTGCCAATAACCAGTTCCTTAGGTGTTCTCTACCGTCTGGAACACACAGAGATTCACAGAGTTGGATAGAGAAGAGATGGGGGAGAAAAGAGACAGAGGCCACCTGGTGGAGAAAAAGGAGAGTCCAGAGGAGGAGAGAGTGGTCAAGCCAGTAATCTCGCTCTCAGGTAAACTTGGGTAGTGAAGTTTGGGTTTTTAAATGTACAAAATTGACAACAAAAACCTAAGAGCAAAGATTAAAAATCTGGAGTAGAGGTTGGATTTTCAAAGATACAATATTAAAGAAAAGCAGAAGGAAAAAGGAAGAAAGAGAAAAAAAAAAGAATTATTAAAAAACACACAAACAAAAAAAAAAACAAAACACCAACAACCATCCAAAGAGTATATATGGTGTTTGCCTTAAAAAAAAAAAAAAAAAAAGTCTTTTTTTTTTAAAAAAATAGTAATACTAGGTTATAGAAATAAAAATTAGAGGAGAAATAGAAGATTTAACAATTAAAAAAAAGCTCGGAAAAAAAAAAGCAAAAGGCAAAAAAAAAAAAGAGTGATTTTAAAAATATTAAAAAATTAAAAATATATCTGGCTCTTCTCTGATGTTATGGGCCGTGTGGGCTCACTTCCAAGGTGGTTCCCTCTGTTTAACTTCTGTTTGCTGGTTTTTAGGCTCACTGGTTCAGTCGCGCTGTGGGGAGGGGGGATGCTGCAAACAAATAGCACTGTCGTGTGTACACAGTATCTCTGCCCCGCTTGACCTGTCCTTCCTCGCGGCGCACAAACCGCTCCGGCTCTACGATGCTCAGCCGGGAACCGTCTGGGGCCGGCCCTAGGCTGCGTGCATTTCCCCGGTCCAAGCCGCTCAGGTTCGGCCCTCAGGCAGCCCTCAGAGGCACAAATGCGGCTGGGACTGCGCTTTGTGCCCTTCCCAGGTCCGAGTAGCTCAGGAGTTTGGCGAGCGCAATCGCCGCGGCTTGTCACCTTTTCCGCCGCTGCCGCTCAGCTCTCTGGGTGGACCGCTGGCGCACCCCGTGAGGCAGACTGTGACTGTCCAGCACCCCCAGAAGTCTTAGCAAAGGAGCCTGCTTGCAGTTAGGTAAGTAAAGTCTCTCCGGGTCTGCAATTGCCCCTTTCCAGTCCTTACGGCTCTGGCTGCCTGTCCCCTGAGGGGAATGGTCTGCAGCCGGCTTTTTCCATTCCGTCCTTTGTTCTGTGCTGGGTCCTGGCGGTGTCTTATGTTCGAGCTTTTCGCGTGGTAGCTATCCCACAGTCTGGTTTGCTAGCCCACGTTAGATCATTCTGGTGGAGCGTGGGGCGTTCCTGCCCGATTCTTACAAAGCACTGCAGCCCGCGCCTCCCGCGCGTCCCTGCCCTGCCCCCACTTCCCAATGGCGGATGCAGGCGTCTGTGCTGCTTTTCCGCTGGGGGAGTTACTGGTGGGCTTGTAATCTCTTGGTTTTAATTATTTATCTATTTTTCCTTCCTGTTATGTTGCCCTCTGTGTTTCCAAGGCTCGCCACAGACTCGGCAGGGAGAGTGTTTCCTGGTGTTTGGAAACCTCTCTTCTTAAAATTCCCTTCCCGGGACGGGCTTCCCTTCCCGGGACGGAGCTCCCTCCCCACCTCCTTTGTCTCCTTTTTCGTCTTTTATATTTTTTCCTACCTGTTTTTGAAGACAATGGTCTGCTTTTCTGGTTGCCTGATGTCCTCTGCCAGCCTACAGAAGTTGTTTTGTGGAGTTTGCTCGGCGTTGAAATGTTCTTTTGAGGAATTTGTGAGGGAGAACGTGATCTTCCCGTCCTATTCCTCCGCCATCTTTCCAGCCCGTCTGGTGTTTTTCTTTCTGGCTTACTTCACTCTGTATAATCGGCTCCAGTTTCATCCATCTCATCAGAACTGATTCAAATGAATTCTTTTTAACAGCTGAGTAATACTCCATTGTGTATATGTACCACAGCTTTCTTATCCATTCATCTGCTGATGGACATCTAGGTTGTTTCCATGTCCTGGCTATTATAAACAGTGCTGCAATGAACATTGGGGTACATGTGACTCTTTCAATTCTGGATTCCTCAGTGTGTATGCCCAGATTCCACTGATCAAGAATGGTGAGACTTGTGGTCCCTCAATTCAGCCATGTAAACGTGCCTTTCGTTTAGTGCTAAAATTTACCCAGTACTAGGGGCACATCTGATCTTCAATGGGGGTTAACGGCATGATGGGTCTAGTGATGACTGCCAAGTTAGAAGGATGATGAGGTAAAAGGTAAGCTGAATACTCTCATATCCAGCTGCTCTACCACAGTAATATAGTTAGATTTCTAGAGATAGCCAGCTTTCAGTGGTTAGGGACAGATGTGTAATTTCAGACCTTCAGAGGAGGATGCTCTTTCTTGACAATAACCTATGATTTTTTTTTCTTTTTTAAAGATTGTAGTCTCAGTGAGCTATAATTTATATACCACAAAATCACCCATCTTAAGTATAGAATCCAATGATTAAAACACTGTCACCTATCACCTTTTACTTAAATAGGCAATCTTTTTCATTTTGACAGTTTGATAATATGGTATAGTTAGGATTGTATTATTCTTTTTTAACTTTTTATTTTATTTTGGAGTGTATTTGATTAACAATATTGTGATCATTTCAGGTGTCCACCAAAATGATTCAGTTACACATACACATGTATCTAACCTTTTTCAAATTCTTTTCCCACTTTGGTTCTTATATAATATTGAGCAGGATTGTGATATCTGATATCTGTATGCATTTTAAACTTATAGCAATTACCTAGGGCAGTTTTATATGATGATTGATGATTAGCAAAACCAGAAACTTAGGTCTAAGCATTGCAGAAAACCTGGTTCAAGAATACAACCCTCAAATCTTAATTCCTAAACCTCATACATTATCCCATGTTCTTTGTCATGACAAAATGTGTGCAGTTTATTTGGTGTCACAATTTGGAATATTATAATCCCAGTTTCCACAGATTACCAAATCAATTCATCATATATGTGTAAGATAGAAGCTATATTGCCAATTTAATGTCTATATGGGTTTTGCTCTTAAAAAACATCTTTTTAAAGGCTCTGCAGGATCCCAGTTTATGAAGTCTGTATCCTAGGCAACTTCAAAGCTTTCTAAGGAAGATGCCAAGTAGACAGCTGCTGTAGCTGCTACCAAAGAACAAATCTTCTTCACCTTGGCATGTGGGTTTCCCATTTGTTGGCCAAAAGAAGCACAATTTTAGTATTGTCTTTAGCCACCCAATAAATACCAATGGATGAAGCCATTGGGATTACTGGTGAAGAGTAGTTGTTTGTTAAATGCCATAAAGACTTGTTATTTTGGCTGTTCAAATCAGTTTTCTGAGTAAAAAGATGTAACAACTCATGTTATTTAACTGAGATTTTCTGTGAACTCCTTCCTCTTCTTCTTTGTTGTTATTCAGTTGCTATGTTGTGTCCAACTCTGTGCAACCCCATGGACTGCAGCACACCAGTCTCCCCTGTTCCTCACTGTCTCCCAGAGTTTGCTCAGATTCATGTCCATTGAGTCAATGATGCTATCTAACCATCTCATCCTCCACCACCCACTTCTCCTTTTGCCTTCAATCTTTCCCAGCATCAGGGTCTTTTCAGTGAGTTGGCTCTTCGCATAGGTGGCCAAAGAACCGGCGCTTCAGCTTCAGCACGAGTCCTCCCAATGAATATTTAGGATTTATTTCCTTTAGGATTCACTGGTTTCATCTCCTCAGAGTCTAAGGGACTCTCAAGAGTGTTCTCCAGCACAATTCGAAAGCAACAATTCTTTGGTGCTCAGCTTTCTTCATGGTCCAACTCTTACATCCGTCCATATATGACTTCTGCAAAAACCATAGTTTTGACTCTATGGACTGTTGATGTCTCTGCTTTTTTAATACATGGTCTAGATTTTTCATAGCTTTCCTTCCAGGGACCAAACATCCAATTTCTGGCTGCAGTCACTATCTGCAGTGATTTTGGAGCCCAAGAAAATAAAATCGGTCACTGCTTCCTCTTCTTCTTATAGCTCACTAGACCCCTGATGGGAAGGTATGCTGTAATTTAAAAATTATTGTATTAAAGTTTGAAATAAATTGTGGAGTGGAATTCCAAAGTACAACTTGGATGACCATACATTAAAGCATTTATGTCGATTCCATATAATAAACGGAGAAAACGGAGATGCTGTATTAAAAACATTACAAAAGGCTCACCTCAATTTCCCTTTTAAAAAAATCCCCTAAAATACTATGATGTGTATTAGCCCAGCTTACCTAGAACACAAAGTTTGAGACAAAGCTGATGTGTTATTAATAAGTGCAAGCCCAGGTAATAAGAGTGAAGGAAAAAAGGGAAATGAAATCAGGAGGAAGGAAAGCAAATAAAAATCATTTGTTAACTAGTTGGCTACAGATTCACGAAAAACATGGCCAGCTGTTCAGTCATGAGCGGATTTGTCTCCTGAGATGATGTCTGGAATCCCTGTGCCTTAGAATAATGATCAAAAGGAGAAAAGGAATGGATTTGTCAGCTCCTAGTTGCTCCTGTATCTCTTAGTAAAAATTCATGCCATGGACACTTACGTCGTAATGCTTATGGGATGTGTTACCTGGCCATTTGAGCATCTATTGGAGAAATCCAAGCCACACGTTTCTTAGTGTGGTCTGGTTGAATTGGGCAGGAGCAGGCAAACTTGCTGTGCTTTCTCCCAAGTCAGGGGTCATTGAAGTGAGCCTAAATCCAGATCCCACTCTAGGGAAGACCGAGAGAGTGGTATTAAATTAAAGTGACGGTGGCAGCAGCCAGGATTCCATTGTCAAGTACAGAAGACCATGGAGCCAGTTAGTACAGAATGAATCTAGGGAGTTTCACAGCCAAGGTCACTTAGAATGTTATTCACATTTTAGAAACGCAATTTGTATGCCTCATTAACATTTCACGAACCTTACAATTTTGGTTGTCTGTTATGTCTTGAGTGAGAGATAGCCAGAAGTACTAATACCAATTAATTCATGTGCTTTGCTAATGCTTGGGCTAGGTGATCTGGGACTTGGAAGGCATAGGAAAGGAAGATTGTTAACAAGCAAGTCTGATGAACTTCTTGAAATGGGCACACACTGTGAAGATATTCGTTTTCAGTGTTAATATCCACTAAAGGTTAAAGCGTATGCCTGCAATGCGGGAGACCGGAGTTCGATCCCTGGGTGAGGAAGATCCCCTGGAGAAGGAAATGGCAACCCACTCCAGTATTCTTGCCTGGAGAATCCCATGGATGGAGGAGCCTGGTGGGCTACAGTCCCTGGGGTCGCAAAGAGTTGGACACGACTGAGCGACTTCACTTTCACTTTAAGGAGTATCCATTGTAGTGGCCAGGTAGATAAGATGACATGTGCTATAGTGGTGGGTCAGCTTCTTTCCCCAGCTCTTCTACTGTTTGTATAATGGGCCCATGAACAAAGTAGCCATGATATCAGAGGCAGAGGCTGTGCAAGGGCTCAGTGTCATGGTGTCCCCTTTCCAAGGCTGACCCGATGAATACAACTGCTGTGAGTACCTGATCTGCTGGTAGTGGAGACCAATACTGAGCTCTTGATTTGGTGGCATTTCTCATGGTTGCTAGCTAGACCCTTGGTGGCAGATTAATTACATTGGATCTTCCGTCATAAAGGGGGCAGAGATTTGTCTCTTGGAATAGACATCCTTTGGATATAGACTTACTGTTCCTGCCTATAAAGTTTCTTCCAGCACTGGGCTAACATAATGACTTGTCTTCTCCGTGGCATTACATACAGGATTGTGTCTGAGCAAGGGCTCATTTGAAAGCAAAGGGAATGTTAATGATGGGCTCATAGTGATGGGATTAACTGACCTGACCTCTCCCCCCATCACTCAGAAGTGACTGGGCTAATTAAGTGGTGAAATGGCTTAGTAAGCCAGTCAGTTATTGTGTGAGCTGTGAGATAATACCCTGAAAGAATGGGGTTCTGTTTTACATGAAGCAGCATATGTACACAGTCAGTCAGAGACCAGTATATGAGACTGTCTTTTCTACTAATAACTTATTCACAGAAGTTTTGCCTCCTGTTCCTGAAACTTTGAGCTATGCTTCTTTGTAAATCTTAATCACAGAAGAGCTTGAGGAGTGAGGAGTGGGGAATGCTTCCATATGGGGGTATAATAATGATTCCCTTGAATTGGAAGATAAGACTACCTCTTGATCATTTGAGCATTCTTAATCTACTGAAAAAAATAGATGAAGGGAAAAATGTATGTTACTTTTCTGGTTAGGGTGACTGATTCTAGTCATCAAGGGGAAATTGGGTTGCTGCTGTACAATGCAGGTAAAGAGGTCAATGGTAAAATTCAGTTGATATCTGGGGTGCCTTTTAGTGCCTTCATGCTCAGTAGTAAAATTCAATGGAAAACTATAGCAGTCACAAAGAGAGAAGATACTTGAGAATTCAGAATCCTTAGGAACAGAAGCTTAGATTACCAGGTAAGGAACTATAACCAGCAGGGGTTCTGGCTAAGGACAAGACAAATAAGAAATGAATAGTGAAAGGAGTCATAGATATCAGTTATAGCTAATGACCAGTTACAGAAACAGGGCCACAGTGTCTTTATATGTTCTCTTTGCCTGTAAAACTTTTACGTACTGACCATCTTCTCTCTCCTTTCCATTTAATTTCATACAACAGTTGGTGGAGATTATAATTTAGTCTTTGAGTAACAGCATATGTAGGAGAATTATGACAGAACTTGTGGAATCATTGATATGGCCAGCAATGGATATGATGACTGTTATGGGTATGCCTCTCCTTGTTTTGGTGTGTGTATAGATGCTCAGTAGTGTCCGACTCTTTGAAACCCTTTGAACTATAGCCCACCAGGCTCCTCTGCCCATAGGATTTTCCAGGCAAGAATACTGGGGTAAGTGCCATCTCCTCCTCCAGGGGATACTCCAAGCCCAGGGACTGAAACCATGTCTCCTGCAATGCAGGCAGATTCTTCACCTACTGAGCCATCAAGGAAGCCCCTCCTTGTTTTGGGGAAAAATCATCACTTGGATAGCTGCATCTTGTTAGGTAGAAATACAGAGTCGTATTGTTGTTGTATGGATGTTCAAATGCGTTAGAAGAGTGCATGTGAAAACTGAGTAACTAGAAGGGTGGTCTGATGGTCTGTGACGATGGTCAGTTTTTGCTTAATTTGAAATCCACCCTTCATTGCCTGCTTTGTGATAATGGAGATGGGGCCTCTAAGCATTTATCTTTTGCAGCAGATATATATTAAAATTTGTCAGTAGAGGGCACTAGAGGAGCATAGCAGGAAGAAGGGGCTCCCCTCCCTGGTTCTAATATGCCTTCAGATGCTGCTATTTGCTCCTAATGCTGGTTGCCAGTGGCACATTTGGGAGACATCTAGCAGTACTTATTCCCATTGGCTTCAGTGGCAGTCTTGGGATGGCTTCTTGTCAAGTTACATAGGCACGTTCAAGGATAGACCCCTGTGAGTTTTGTAAACACTCCAGCAGTCATGTTTCATACCTGCACCTTGGAGTGACATTTCCTGCTTGCCAGTTCCAACTATAGTTCCCTGCTTGCCAGTATCAGCTCACCTGCACTCAGGAAAGTTATTTTGGCTTGACAATATCTGACTGCAGTTCCTTGTCTGCCAACTTCAGCTCCCTTGAAACCCAGAGGGGTGTTTCCTGTTTATCTAGCAATCATGGATCAGCCTGGCCTGGGAAAACTCAGTGAACATCTCTGGGGTTCAGTGGTTTCCAACCACACTTTTTTGGACAAAGTCTAAACTCAAATTCAGAGGCTCCTCTTCCAAATTTTTCCTTCAATGAGTGACCTCCCTTATCAGTTTTTTTTTCCTTTTACTTTTTATCCCATTATAGTTAATTTTGGTTATAATCCTTATGTTAAACTATCCCTGTTGAAATTACTTTGTGTTTCCTGTCTCATCATTCTGTTGTGACTGATCCACTCCCTTATCTGTTAGATTTGGAAGAACTTTTGTATGTCTAGGAAATTTTATTACAACTATCTTAGTGAATGTCATCCACTTTGGGATTCAATGCTGACTCCTGAATATGAACCATATGTCAGGGATACAGTAGAACTATAGATTAAATGGTATTCATCTTATAGGAGCCACCAGGCTGGGCAACCACTAATCTGTGAGATGGTTTTCAGGAAGGAGAAAAGGTTAAAATTCACTTTAGCCATTTTATTTATAGATAAGAATTAGGTTTTGGATAGTTTGAGGAATCTTACTGGTTACTAGGAGTTTCCCAGGTGGTGTAGTGGTAAAGAATCCATCTGCCAGGGTAGGAGAGGCAGGAGACATAGGTTTGATCATTGAGTTGGGAAGATCCCCTGGAGGAGGAAATGGCAGCCCAGTCCGGTATTCTTGTCTGGAAAATCCCATGGACAGAGGAGCTTGGAGGGCTACAGTCCATGGGGTGGCAAAGAGTTGTACACGACTGAACAATTGAGCATGTTTACTAGACCCAGTTAATGATGGGATTTCCTCTAATCAAGAACCTCAGGGGTCACATGTTTTTTAGATTATCCACATTGTTTTATGGAATTTGACAGGTTGAAAATCTCTGGGCAGTGGTCTGAGATTGATGCAAGTCTCTTTCTGATGTATCAGTGGTTAAGAGAAAGCCCAGGAGCACAACCCACCACATGAAAGATGTTCACAGGTTCTGAAGACCACAAGATCCCTCCTTTGACCTTCATATCATGGTCAAATGAAAAAACCCTTCTCCAATATAATTCCTAATCAACCCACTAATACTATACTAATGATCTTCTAACTTTTCAAAAGAGTCTGTATTTAGAAAGTTTTAAAACATCCCGTGCCTCGCACAGTTGGGAGGCTGTAAACAATCACATGCGGCCGGACGAGCCGGATCAGGCAGGCCAGAGAACCTTCAGAGTTCGTAAGTTGAAACACTCTTGTCACGCCCAGAAATTTTTATTAACTGGAGCTGCAAGTTAACTCCTCCTCTGAGAGAAATGGTTATGGGGGAGAGCTCCCCGTAAAGTACTCTGGTTCTAGGGGTAGATGCTCAGGAACAGGGGGTTTCCTGAGGCTTGATCACGCCTTTGTGTATGCCAAGCTTCCTTCCTCCTGACCTTTGCCATGGGCGGAGTTCCGCACGCTGGCCCCCGGCAAAGGAAGGGTACATAATGTTTGCTGAGCTAAGAAAGACTAAGAGATAGAATATGTTTTGGTGGAAAAGACAGTAGTTCTAGTTTGGATGCCTCTTAGACCTTCAAGCAAAGTTATCAAATAGGCAGTAAATATAAAAATATAGGGGCTTCCCCGGTGGCAGTAGTAGTAGAGAACCTGCCTGCCAATGCAGGAGACATAGAGATGTGAGTTCGATTCCTGGGTGGGGAAGATCCCCTGGAGGACGGCAAGACAACCCACTCCAAAATTCTTGCCTGGAGAATTCCTTCAGAGGAGGCTGAACAAAGTATCCATAGTATGGCATAGAGTTGGACATAGCTGAAGTGACTTAGCATGTACGCACGCACGCATAAAAATATGGAGTTTGGAGAGGTGCAGGATGAAGTTACTAAACTGAAGAATCTGTTGTATGTTAATAGTATTTAAAACCATTGTAGAATCTGCTGCAAATTAATAGTATTTAAAGCCCCTGTATGTTAATAGTATTTTATCTGTTGCATGTTAATAGAATTTAAAACCAGAGGAAGAGATCACCTAGGGAGTAAGTAGAAGAGAGTAAGTAGAGAAGAGAAGAGGCTGAAGACTGAGTTCTAGAGCCGTGGAAAAAGAAGAAAAACAAGCAAAGGAGATTTAGAAGTGGTCAGTGAAGTAGGAGGAAGACCGGTTAGTTTTCTAGAAGTGACATGAAAGTGTTTAAGAGAGAGATGAAGAACTAAAGTTTGGTTCTTGGGCATGGCAAGGAATATGCTGTTGATGACCTTAAGTTAACATAAGTCATTTCAATGGAGGAATGAAAGTCTGACTAGACAAAACTCAAGAAGAATTGGGAAGTAAAGAAATACTTTAAAAAGTAGGAATGGCAGCTATCGGAGATGTCAACTCTAGTAAGTGGGTTTTTTTAATGAGATATATTAGAAAATGTGCTGACAGGAGTGATCTGTCATGGGTAGGCCTTTGAGTTTGAGAGGAGGATACATTGTCAGACTTTTATCTGTCAAAACAGATGAGCTTTGTGTCAGAAGAGGAGGTAGTTTTCTGTTGACATCTTCATTAGAATCAATAGCATTAGATATGAATAGCTCTAGACTTCCTCTTTTAAGGCAAACATAAATAACTTCCCAGGGCTTTCTCTGCCTTCCACAGATTCCCAGGCATCTAGGCATGTGGCAGACCTGCCAAGCAGTATGTCTGGTCCTGTGTGATGGATTAGTGGGCTTTGATAAATAGCCCATGCCAGGCAGCACCATTAGAGCTGACTGACTCCGGCAAGATTAATTGTTTTAGATTGTACAGACATCTTTCAAGAGGGAAGTATTTCTGTTTATCTGTCTTCTGTCTATCACAAAAGGGTCCTTTGTAGCTCATCATAATCCATAAAAAGGAGCAAAACATTTTCATATACATCAAGGATACTTTCAACTATTTCCTCAGTTCCTTTTACATCCTCAGTGTCAATACAAATATACCAATTTTCATTTGTAGTTGTTAAACTTTCATTCTAAGTTATCCTTAGCACTACAGAAGAATGAAAATTAAAGCTAAAAATTAAAACTAAAAAGTCTAAAGAGCAAAGTACGCCATGAATCAATTTAGCTTGTTATCATGTAGCAACAATCTAATTTGCTTTCACACAGTAATTATAATATTGTAAATACTTATCTGTATGTGTTAGTTCACTAGAGAGATACCATAGGGCCTGAAATGCATTAAGTATTCAATAAATGTTTATTAGATTAATTTATGAGTGAGATACATAACACTATTTTAAGATTAATAGAACTTTAGAAGCATCTTAAGAAGACTGACATTTTTCTTAAAAGGAACAAATTGATAAAATATATTTCCAAGTGATACATATACTTGTTCAGTTGCTCAGTCGTGTCTGACTGTTTCCCAGTTCCGTGGACTGCAACCTGCCAGGCTCCTCTGTCCATGGGGTTTTCCAGGCAAGAATACGGAAGTGGGCTGCCATATCTTTGTCCAAGGGATCTTCCCAACCCAGGGATCAGACTCACATCTCTTGCATTGTAGGTAGATTCTTTACCACTGAGCTACCAGAGAAGCCTGGTATAGATACACTTATTTAGTTATTAGTAAAACTTTTATATGACAGGCCCAGTACTAACTGCTTTACAACTATTAATTCATTTAATTTCTTAAGTTGGTATTGTTGCCATTTTACACATGTGGAAACTGAGGTATGGAGAAATTAAGGAAGGTTAATAGCTAACAAAGTGCAGAGCTGAGATTCAAACACAAGCATTTTGACTTCAGAACCATAAATTCAACCATATGGTTTTGCCAAATCATAATATTTGGCAGTTTCTTTAGTATAAAATATTTTCCAGAATCATTACTCTTCATTTGTTTTTTAGACTCTACGTATGAGATCATATTGTATTTGCCTTTCTTTGTCTGACATTTCACTTAACCTCGGTCAACCCATCTTGCTGATCTTGGAGATCCTCTTGGAGAGGCAGAAGGCAGGTAGGAATCCCCTTGGGAATGGACATTCTAGTGGCACTGATTGTTGGGAGGTTGTTATATTGCAGTAACCCTGGCACTTTGAAATGCCATTCTGGAATCCTCTTTCTAGCCTATTAGCACTGGGGATCCAATCCTGCCTATTAATGGGCTGGCACCACCCCAAATCCCTGTCAGCCATGAAGCCTTCTTGCAAGAAGCCTACTCTGATATGCAGTGGGCCAAGCATCCACCATACAAGGCAAGGCCTCTTAGCCAACCAAAATGGGGGTGAGCCCTGCCTATCAGCACACCCACTGTAGTCAGCCTCACCACACCCAGAAGAGCATACACAGCCCACATAGGGGGACCACTAGCTCTGGTGATCAGAGGAAAGCATGATGCTGGGCCCCAAGGGATTTTTCCTACACAAGGCCGCTTCTCTAAGATCAGGAAACATAATCAACCTTCCTATCAAATAGAAATAAACTCTGAGGACTGGGTGAAATGAGGAGACAGAAGAATAAGTTCCAGATGAAGGAACAAGAGGTAACCTCTGAAAAAGAGCTGAATAAAGTGATCCGTACAGTCTACCCAATAAGAAGTTTAAGGTGATAATTATGAAGATGTTTACCACACTCAGGAGCAGGAATGGCTGGATACAGTCAGAAGTTCAACAAAGTTAGAAAATACAAAGGACCAAACAGCTAAACATAAGAATACAATAAAGTTTTAAAAACAAACAAACAAAACACCAGAAGCAATCAACAGCAGATTAGATAATGAAGCTCAGCAAAGTGGAAGACAGAAAACCACCCAAGCATAGATTAAGAGAACTTTGGTACAACATCAAGCATATTAACCCTTTCATTATAGGGTTCCCAAGAGGACCATGTTTGCCATCTTTCTAGAATACAGTGCTATTTAAAATCAGCCTCTTGAATATCCGAATTCCAACAAGGAACGCTTGATTGACACCTAACTAGGCCATCCCTGTAGCATAAGGTAGGATGGATTTAGACATTAGATATAATATACATAAGGTTTCTGCTTTGACTGTGTGAATATATACTATTAATCCTCTGGACTACAAGGCCATATTCAAGATTATAGCCAGCTGATTTTCATCTCTGCTGAACACTGATTGAGACTAAGGAAGAGAGGTCATTTGAACACAGGAGGCCTGAAGATAACCCCTAAGGAGAGGGTAGGAAAACCCAACTCCATCCAGAACTCTTGAGCTGAGATCCTGATGATGCACATATTAACCTGTTTAAATTTGGGGAAATTATATACACTCATTGAACTTTAGTCTTTTCACTTCTAAAATACTTTTTTACTTGACTAGGAATATTGGGAGAAAAAAATACAAAAAATGCAGTGCTTTGGAGAGTTCCTTTACAACTAAAAAATCACTTATTTAAATTATTTTTATTAAGTCTTTTCTAAATGTTACTTCTGTGGGGCTATGAAAAGCAGTGGTGGATCCTCTTTGACCTTAGGGTTATTTTTTTTTTTTTTTTTTTAGTTTTTTATTTTTTAAATTTTAAAATCTTTAATTCTTACATGCGTTCCCAAACATGAACCCCCCTCCCACCTCCCTCCCCATAACATCTCTCTGGGTCATCCCCATGCACCAGCCCCAAGCATGCTGCATCCTGCGTCAGACATAGACTGGCGATTCAATTCTTACATGATAGTATACATGTTAGAATGCCATTCTCCCAAATCATCCCACCCTCTCCCTCTCCCTCTGAGTCCAAAAGTCCATTATACATATCTGTGTCTCTTACCCTGTCTTGCATACAGGGTCGTCATTGCCATCTTCCTAAATTCCATATATATGTGTTAGTATACTGTATTGGTGTTTTTCTTTCTGGCTTACTTCACTCTGTATAATCGGCTCCAGTTTCATCCATCTCATCAGAACTGATTCAAATGAATTCTTTTTAATGGCTGAGTAATACTCCATTGCGTATATGTACCACAGCTTTCTTATCCATTCATCTGCTGATGGACATCTAGGTTGTTTCCATGTCCTGGCTATTATAAACAGTGCTGCGATGAACATTGGGGTACATGTGTCTCTTTCAATTCTGGTTTCCTCTGTGTGTATGCCCAGAATTGGGATTGCTGGGTCATAAGGTAGTTCTATTTGCAATTTTTAAAGAAATCTCCACACTGTTCTCCATAGTGGCTGTACTAGTTTGCATTCCCACCAACAGTGTAGGAGGGTTCCCTTTTCTCCACACCCTCTCCAGCATTTATTGCTTGCAGATTTTTGGATCGCAGCCATTCTGACTGGTGTGAAGTAAGAAATAGAAAATCTTAACAGACCCATCACAAGCACGGAAATTGAAACTGTAATCAGAAATCTTCCAGCAAACAAAAGCCCAGGTCCAGACGGCTTCACAGCTGAATTCTACCAAAAATTTCAAGAAGAGCTAACACCTATCCTCCTCAAACTCTTCCAGAAAATTGCAGAGGAAGGTAAACTTCCAAACTCATTCTATGAGGCCACCATCACCCTAATACCAAAACCTGACAAAGATGTCACAAAAAAAGAAAACTACAGGCCAATATCACTGATGAACATAGATGCAAAAATCCTCAACAAAATTCTAGCAATCAGAATCCAACAACACATTAAAAAGATCATACACCATGACCAAGTGGGCTTTATCCCAGGGATGCAAGGATTCTTCAATATCCGCAAATCAATCAATATAATTCACCACATTAACAAATTGAAAAATAAAAACCATATGATTATCTCAATAGATGCAGAGAAGGCCTTTGACAAAATTCAACATCCATTTATGACCTTAGGGTTATATGCCACTGTTTAAAACTTTATCAGTAGGCCTTGAAGTGAAGACAAAAGGGAGAGGTCAGAAATACATTAGCAAGCACATTGTTGTATGATTTGAATAAATATATTTTTAAACTGCTAAAATAAAATGACAAGACACCTGAGGGTTCTCTGACAAAGGAATACAACAAAGATTTCTCTAACGAAGGCATAATAAATAGCCTAGTTATTATTTCTTTTAATGCAGCCTTTTGTTGATGACACTGGTACATTTTGGCTTCGACATTTGAGTTGGCTCGACACCCTTGGGCCAGATAGCCATCTGTCTTGGATGCTTCAGGTGTCATTTTGGCTGAATGGGAGACCAAATGACCTCTGAAACACCTTCTATGACTCCACTATTTTGTTGGGAAATAGTCTATCTTTAGAAAGTTGTATTATACTATTATATATTCACTATACTTTCCAAATAACTATATACATAACAGAATCTAAGAGTCAGTGGAATGGAAAAGCTCAGGTGGTCAAGACTTTCATACAAAAGTATATCACTGATGTAGAAGAGACAGTGATAGAACAGGATATAAAGGGGTACAAGGTGCTGATATTCTGCACAAGAGTTAAGCCTTGTATATGGATCAACTGGGAAATAGATAACCACTCAAAAATTCACCTTTGGAGTAGATAAGATTTGGGGGAAAACTTGGGGCAAAGGGGTTGAAGCTCGGTTGTATAATTGTGTTCTACACCATTTTCACTCATCTAAGGTCCTTAGTCCTTGGATCTTGAACAGAAATAGGCATCCAGGTGTATAAAAATATCCAGGGCAGCATTCTGAAAGGTTCTCCTTTAAATATTGATTTTACAAAGAGCCCTCTGAAAACATAAATCATGCTAAGTGTTAGTAACAACAAATAAATCATGTTAAATATGTTAAAAACACTACATGCTATACTATCCCTCTTGGAGGGTTGGTGGGATGACTCTCGGCGACCCCATGGACTACGGCCCACCAGGCTCCTCCGTCCATGGGATTTTCCAGGCAGGAGTACTGGAGTGGGGTGCCATTGCCTTCTCCTTAGTACAAAAAAGTGCTGATAAATACACAAAGCTTAGAAACCTACTTATTCATCCATAACCTGGTGTTTCTAGGTGACACTCAACCTTATCCTTTTGTTTGCAAAAAGCTAACAATATGTTAGAGATAAGTGGATATCTGAGGTGAACCCAAAATCTTTGAATCTAATGATATGGGCTGAAAGTTGATGCATCTGGAGGTGTCATGGATTCATGTCCAGGTTTTAAGCAATTCTAGTAATATGTGAGTGCCTGAAACTGGATAAAGAAGTGACCAGAAGTATAATTTCCAATTATGTTAATGAATACAAGGTAGAACTAGAACCCTTGTTTAAAATCATGGAAGGATAAACTTACTAAACATGAAGAGACAGAAAAACTAAAAATAGAATTACCATATGATCCAGCAATCCCACTCCTGGGCATATACCCAGACAAAATTACAATTTAAAAAGATACGTGCACTAATCATGTTTATAGCAGCACTATTCATAATAGCCAAAACAGAGAGACAACTTAAATGTCCATTGACAGATACATAAAGAACATGTGTCGAAAGCGTTAGTTACTCAGTTGTGTCTGACTCTTTGAGACCCCATGGACTGTAGCCCGCCGGGCTTCTGTGTCCATGGGATTTTCCAGGCAAGAATTACTGGAGTGCGTTGCCATTTCCTTCTCCAGTAAAGAACACATACATACAGAGGAATACTACTGAGTCATAAAAGAGAACAAAATAACACCATTTGGCAGCAACATGGATGCAACTAGAGATTCTGAAGTAAGTCAGAAAGAGAAAGGCAGATACCACATGATATAATTTGTACATGGACTCTCAAATATGACATAAATGAAACTATCTATAAAACAGAAATTGACTCATAGACATAGAGACCAGACTTGTGGTTGCCAAGAGGGAAGGGGCTAGGAAGAGGTGTGGACTGGGAGTTTGGAGTTGGTAGAGGCAAACTGTTAACTTTAGAATGCAGAAACAAGGTCCTGTGGTAGAGCAGAGGGAGCTATATCCAGTCTCCTAGGATAAACATGATGCAAAAGAATATTTTAAAGAAAATGTATATTTGTATATAACTGAGTCACTTTGTTGTACAGCCAATATTGGCAGAACATTGTAAATCAACTATGCTTCAATTAAAAAATTAAATGAAACAGGAGCAAAGGAGTTTCATGTATCAAATATATCATTGTGTGATGTTTTAGAGTGAAGAGCTACGCAAAGAATGAAAGAAGGGGCTTCCCTGGAGGCTCAGTGGTAAAGAGGCCACCTGCCAATGAAGGAGACATGGGTTTGATACCTAATCTGGGAAGATCCCACATGTTGTGGAGCAACTAAGTCTGTGTGCCACAGCTACCGAGCCTGTATGTTAAAGCCCAGGAGCCTTAACTACTGAAGCCAGGGCACCCTAGAGCCTATGCTTTGAAAGAAAAGAAGCCGCTGCAATGAGAAGTCTGCACACTGCGATTAGACAGTAGCCCTTGCTTGCTGCACCTAGAGAAAAGCCCAGGCAGTGATGAAGACCCAGAACAGCCAAAAAACCCACAAAAGTGAATGAGTCTGCCTGGAAGAAATGAGCTCGACAAATGTTATAAACAAGCACATATTTAGTTAATGCAATTATTCTTAATTCCCTGTGCTACCTCTTACTATGGAGGCTGAAGAAATCAAAGAGTCACTTTTCTAGTTTCAGTTGTGTCTTTGGAATTGATGTGACAAAATAATGGCTAGGGAAATGTAGGGGGGTGGAGTTGGGAAACATGAGAAATATTTCGCTGCTGTTCAGCAGTAGGGAGAAGTCTTTGTCTGTTGCAAATATTCTCTAGTTGTGCAACTTCTCTTTAAATGAGGTGTGCTACCAAGAAGTGAGTAAATCAAGGACAAAATGATGAGGGAGTCTCTGTTCTTGAGTAGCTGAATCAGTTACAAGTACTGCCTAAATATGATCTTTTATTTAAAAAAAAAAAAAACAACCTTCAAGTCATTGTTAGTTTAGTTTCTGTTAATTGAAGCCAAATACATCCTAATTGGTAAAGCAAGCATATTCTAAAGGGCATAGGTATTAGACATTCTGTGAACACTACAGTTTTTTGGGTTGGTTTGATTTTTTGGTAAGTTGCTCAGTGGTGTCTGACTATTGCGACCCCATGGACTGTATAGTCCATGGAATTCTCCAGGTCAGAATACTGGAGTGGGTAGCCGTTCCCTTCTCTCTAGAGGATCTTCCTAACCCAGGAAACAAACCCAGGTCTCCCACATTGTAGGCAGATTCTTTACCAGCTGAGACACAAGAGATGCCCATGGGCAGAGGAGCCTGGCAGGCTACAGTCCATGGGGTTGCAAAGAGTCAGACATGACTGAGCAACTAACACTTTCACTTTGTTTATGCATTCTATATCCAGCACCATTCTAAAGATATAAAAGAAACATATGACTGTCTCTAGTCTTTAAAAACTTACACAGTAACAGGGATGGCAAGACTTAAATAAATAGCTGGAGAATACCTAAGGTATGAGGGGACGTGTGCATGTGTACAGAGTCGCTAAGTTGTGTCAGAGTCTTTGCGACCCAGTGGACTCTAGCTCACCAGGCTCCTCTGTCTATGGGGGTCTCCAGGCAAGAATACTAGAGTGGGTTGCCATGCTCTTCTCCAGGGGATCTTCCCCACCCAGGGATTGAATCAATGTCTCCTGCATTGGCAGGCAAGTGCTTTACCACTGAATCACCAGGGAAGCCCATATTTATAGTAGTTGTAATTTAAAACCCACATCCATGTTGCTGCTGCTGCTAAGTTGCTTCAGTCGTGTCCGACTCTGTGCGACCACCAGGCTCCCCCATCCCTGGGATTCTCCAGGCAAGAATACTGAAGTGGGTTGCCATTTCCTTCTCCAATGCTTGAAAGAGAAAAGTGAAAGTGAAGTCGCTCAGTCATGTCTGACCCTTAGTGACCCATGGACTGCAGCCCACCAGGCTCCTCCATCCATGGGATTTTCCAGGCAAGAGTACTGGAGTAGGATGCCATTACCTTCTCTGATATCCATGCTATAAACTATCAATTCTATAAACTTTCAGAAATGAGGAAAAACAATTTGTCTGGTTCAAAAAGAGAGCAAAGAAACTCAAGATCATTTTATCCCTTTTTCTTCTATAGAGCAGTGACTGATGCTTAGTAGCCATTCAATACAAGTTTATTAAATTGAAAAATGATTTCTATAATCTTGAAGAAAGTGTAGAATATGGATGACACAGAACAAAAAATCATTCCTCTGGGGTCATATAAAAGTCTGTCTAGTCAAAGCTATGGTTTTTGCAGTAGTCATGTATGGATGAGAGAGTTGGACTATAAAGAAAGCTGAGCACCAAAAAATTGATGCTTTTGAAATGTGGTGTTGGAGAAGACACTTGAGAGTCCCTTGGACTACAAGGAGACCTAACCAGTCCATCCTAAAGGAAATCAGTCCTGAATATTCATTGGAAGGACTGATGCTGAAGCTGAAACTCTACTTACTACTTTGGCCACCTGATGCGAAGAACTGACTCATTTGAAAAGACCCTGATGCTGGGAAAGATTGAAGGTGAGAGGAGAAGGGGACAACAGAGGATGAGATGGTTGGATGGCATCACTGACTCGATGGACATGAGTTTGAGTAAGCTCTGGGAGTTGGTGATAGATGGGGAGGTGTGGCGTGCTGCAGTCCATGGGGTCGCAGAGTCGAACACAACTGAGCGACTGAACTGAGCTGAACTTTAAGTTCATGACCCCAGATCTGAGGTCAGTCTTAGTGCTATTTGGGATTTCTACTAGATTTCCTTAGTCAATTTCTACTCTCATTCTTCTAAATACATTCTAATTTTCTCTCTCTTCAGTCTTCCAACATCCATACACTGTCTTCACTCTTGCTCTGTCTTCAGGGGTGAAAGAGAAGGCAACAGAAAACAACCTCCACTTCCTCCCAGCAGTCTACTTTTCCAACCTAATCTGAGCTCATATACTCTGCCTCGCCAACACGTTTTTTAGATGTACTGTTCCTTCTCTTAAGTCAACATGTCTCATGCCCTAGATCAGCCCTATTTAAAGTACAAACCACGGGCTGCTTCTGATTATGAACTGTTAGCTGTTTGTGATGACACAAGCATAGAAATAGAGAATAACTGTGTAGTTTCTGTAGAAACTTTTAGAACAACTTACAAAGTTGATTTTACATTTTTTTTGAATCTCAGACTTAAAAAAAATGGGTCATATATAATGTGACTGTGTTTTCTAACTGTGGGTTTGACAATGCTTTGCATTGCATTTTGTAAAAACATTGGACTTTGACAGTTGAAGGGGGAAAACATTGTTTTTCGTCACCAGATAGGTTGAGAAACACTGAACTTGAACTTGTTCTCTTTGTATCTCCTGCAATTGTCCCCTCTCTTGGAACATAAAACTTTTTCTTAAATCTGTATCATTTCCATCATTATACAAATAAGCTGTCCTAGCTCCCATGTGGAGAAGGCAATAGCACCCCACTCCAGTACTCTTGCCTGGAAAATCCCATGGGCAGAGGAGCCTGGGGGGTTGCAGTCCATGGGGTTGCGAAGAGTTGGACGCGACTGAGCGACTTTTCACTTTTGTCTTTCATGCATTGGAGAAGGAAATGGCAAACCACTCCAATATTCTTGCCTGGAGAATCCCAGGGATGGGGGAGCCTGGTGGGCTGCCATCTATGGGGTCGCACAGAGTCAGACACGACTGCTGCTCCCATGTTAAAGTAAATTTCCCTTACCCTGTCATTCTCCTCATCTCCTACTCTTCCTTTGTTCCTTTTACAGCAAAACTACCTGAAAGTGTTAGTCCCTCAGCCATGTCCGACTCTGCAAGCCCATGGACTATAGCCCGCCAGGTTCCTCTGTCCATGGTATTCTCCAGGCAAGAATACTGGAGTGGGTTGCCATTTCCTTCTCCAGGGGATCTTCCCTACTCAGCGATTGAACCTGGGTCCCCTGAATTGTAGGCTGATTTGTTACCACTGAGCCACTAGAGAAGCTCCTAAAACTGCCGGAAAGACTTGTCTATTCTACCTCCCACATACTTTCTATTGCCTTTGCATCATTTCAGTGAGGCTAACCCACATCACTCCAAAATGCCTGACAGTGATCTTCACATGGCCAGATCCAATGTTTAACTTATGTTTCTTGTATTTCTTAATCTATCATCAGCATTTGGCATCATTGTTTACTCTTCCTCCTCTTCAAAACACCTTCAGTATTTAGTGGAGCAGTATTGATGCTTTCGAACTGTGGAGTTGGAGAAGACTCTTGAGAGGCCCTTAGACTGCAAGGAGATCCAACCAGTTCATCCTAAAGGAGATCAGTCCTGGGTGTTCATTGGAAGGACTGATGTTAAGCTGAAACTCCAATACTTTGGCCACCTGATGCCAAGAGCTGACTCATTGGAAAAGACCCTGATGCTGAGAAAGATTGAGGGCAGGAAGAGAAGGGGATGACAGAGGATGAGATGGTTGGATGGCATCACTGACTCAATGGAGATGAGTTTGAGTAAACTCTGGGAGTTGGTGAGGGACAGGGAGGCCTGGCGTGCTGCAGTTCATGGGATTGCAAAGAGTTGGATATGACTGAGTGACTGAAATGACTGATTCTTGTTTCTTTTGCTTCATGGCCATTTCATTTCAGTTTCCTGCAATGGACCATTCTCACCTTTGTCTAGATGAGAGGACTCAAGATTTGTTTCACGGCTCAATCTTGTAACTTTTTCTAACCTACGCCCACTTTCTAGATGATCCCATCCAGCTCCATGGCTTTTCTGATCATCTCTAGTCTGATAAGACCCCAGCCCCAGCTTCTGTCGTATTGCTGGATCCCACTGATAGAGCCTCTCTGAATTCCAAATTTCCTATTCTTTTATCTAGTTGCCTATTCAGCTTCTGTTTGAACATCTAATTGACATTTCAAACTTAAAATATCTAAAGTAGGCTTCTTTTCTCCTCTAAATCTTTTCCTCTTCCAGCCTTCCTCATCTCAATAAATAGTAATCCCACCTGTCTAGTTGCTTGGGTTAAAATCTCTGTAGTCATCTTCATTCCTCTCCTTTTTTAAAACCATTGTTTTTGTTGTTCAGTTGCTAAGTCATGTCAACTCCTTGCTGAAGGAGTCCTTGGGCCTAGAAAAGAAAATAACAGTCTCAAAAGCCCTTGCTGAATCATCTAACTTTGGGAAAAACAAAACCAAACTTTAAGTCCTGCCCTGATACTCTGGGCTGATTGCATCACCTCCTGCCCAGAAACCTCCCACCACCTACATCTGCCCAGGACTTATCGCCCCCTGCCCAGGGGACTTATCAATCCCCACCCAAAACCTCCCACCCCCTCTTCAACTACAAATGCCATCTCAACTAAAGGTCACCCGAAACGTCAGGCCTGACTAACGTTTCCCTTATCACTTTCACAAACCTCCCTTTAAATATCAAGCCTCCCCAATCCCTCTCATGCTCAGCCTGGTCCTTAGGCCAACAGTTATCCCTCCTTGCCTGAACAAAGGTAGCCTTTCTCCATTGAGGTCATCTCACCTTCTTTTCTGCCTTGGCCCAAACTATACCTTACACTTGTGACCTCATGGACTGCAGCTCGCCAGGCTTCCCTGTCCTTCATCATCTCACAGAGTTTGTTCAAACTCAAGATCATTGAGTTGGTGATTCCATCCAACTGTCTCATCCTCTACTTCCCTTTTCTTCTCTTGCCCTTGGTCTTTCCCATCATCAGGGTCTTTTCCAGTGAGTTTGCTCTTCGTATCAGATGTCCAAAATATTGGAGCTTCTGCATCAGTCCTTCCCTACATCCAATTTATCAGCAAATCCTGTTGGCTTTACCTTCAATTTATATTTCAAGTTGACCATTGTTCTCTACTTCTGCTAGCCTGACACCATCACCTTTCTTCTGGATTTCTTTGATAACCTCCAAACTAGTATTCTTGCTTCCATTTTTGCTTCCTTACAATCCTTTCACTGCACAGAAGCAGAACGGTTTCTTTTAAAACCTAAGCCAGCTAAGTCAGCCCTCAGTGCAAAACCCTCCACTGACACCCCTCTCACTCAGAAAAATACTTCAAGCTGGACCATGGACTCCACTGATCTGACCCTGCTCCTGCCAAGACTCACTCCATCTCTCTCCTGCCAGCTTATTTTGTTCCATCAACAGGGCTTTCTTGCTGTTTCTACACACACTAAGCCCTTTCCTGATTGAGAGCCTTTATGTGAAGACCTCAGGTCCTTTGCGTATGCTGTCACTTCTGACTAAAATGCTTCTTCCAGATATATGCAGGGCTTGCTCCCTTACCTCATCAGATCTCAGCTCATGTCAGTTTATCAAGGGATATTTCCTGACCAGGATGTACAAAACAACACTAATCCCCCTACATCACTCTCTATCCCCTAACCCTGCTCTGTCTTTCTTTAGAGCACTTTTCACCTACCTACTAAAACATCTTGTGTTTGTTTGTTAATAGTTTCTCCCTTCTAGATTTTTGATTGTTATGATTAAAATCCAGGTAAAAATTATCTTTCTTCCTTTAAATTAGTTGGGTCCATGCTTGTCCTTTTGCCTGTTGGGCTCACATTCCTCTCCTCCCCTTCTCGAGTGTTGTCTGTGCCTTTCAGACATGACTCTCTCCCACCCACCTGCCCTCATCTCCACTTCTCCTGAGCATCCATTACACGGGCATTCAGTTTTATAATAGAGTGTGGGACTTGCAGGGCCTCTGCCAAAACCCTGCTCATCCAGAGTCATTTAGTGAAGGAGTCCATTATGCTCAGCACTTGCAGAGAGAAATCCCCCGCGATGGAGGCAGCTCGCAGCAGCAACCGTTCTCCACATAATGGCATTCTGCTCTGCCTGGCACGTGTCCTGATGGGGATGCTGCCCCCCCGGAAAAATGCCAAATCATATAGAAACATCCAATAATGACAACAACTGCTGCAATAAAAACTGAATGTTCACAGGATGGCCTAAAGAGAGACAAAACACACTGAGGTTCGGTGGCCATGGCGGTTTGGGTTTTCGCCCCCAGCATGGACCCCACTGGTGGGTCAGACCCTTCAGGTCCTATGTGCTTTTGCAGTTGAGTGTGCTGGTTGCTCCAGACACCAAGTTCATATAGAAAGTGACAGTTTTACACACCCAACACTCAAGAATCCTTTTGTGTGGGGAAAAGAGAAATGTAAAAAATACTTTCTTTCAGTTGAAGGCATCTGGGAAATTTTTCCAACAACCAGAGCAAGTAGTTTTCATTTCTAGGCTGTAGGATGACCACAGAGGACCCCTCCCTTCCCATTCTCTGTTAGCTCTGTCAAGTCATCACTTCATTTTGGAGCAGAAAGCAGGGACCAAGAGGAAGGGAAGTGTACATTTCCTGAGAGTAAAATTAGGACTTCAGTCTTTCAACGAAGAATTATTCTATTGAACCAGTAAAGTGTTTTGGAATAACATATTCCAACAGATGATGAATTTCAAACTGCTTGAATAAAAAGCATATGGAAAGACAAAAGCATCTTTTGTTAAATTATATAGTAGAATAGCTAGAGTGGAAATAATTCAGTCACATAGGAAGAAGCTTATATATTTAAGTAAATAGGAGTCCTCTGCATGCATGTTCAGTCTAAGTTGTGACCCCTTAGACTATAGCCCACCAAGCTCCTCTGTCTGTGGAATTTTCCAGACAGGAATACTGGAGCAGGTTGCAATCTCCTACTCCAAGGGGTCTTCCTGACTCAGGAATAGAACCCATGTCTCTTGAGTCTCCTGCATTGGCAGGCAGATTCTTTACCACTGCACCACCTAGGAATCCTTTGAGTAGGTATAAATAATCAAAAACATAGACCTATATCCCAAACTTCTTCCTGAAGAACTACTATTTATGTATTTTGACTTGGGGAAAGCTGTGAAAAAATTTAAAATAGACTTTTATGAAGATGCAAAGTTATTACATATTAAGTGTGCTTTTATGCCACAGAGAACAGAATGAAGAATATGAATGCCAGTAGTGGAGATATGATCTTCCCTTGTAGCTCAGTTGGTAAAGAATCTACCTGCAATGCAGGAGACCCAGGTTTGATTCTTGGGTTGGGAAGATCCCCTGGAGAAGGAAATGGCAACCTACTCCAGTATTCTTACCTGGAAAATCCCATGGACAGAGGAGCCTGGCAGGCTATAGTCCATAGGGTCGCAAGAGTAGGACACAACTTAGTGATTAAACCACCACCAGTGGAGATTTAGGTAAAAGCTGGGTGAATTTTCAGAGAGTTACGATTAATACTCTTCAGGAGAGACTAATAATAAAAGATAAACTGCTTTCTCAGTGGAATTCTAGAAATGCTGAAAGCCTTAAACATTCATTCAGACTCAACATTTGGACAAGTCATGGAATGTTTCTGGGTTTTTTAAACTGTAAAATAAAGAGGTAGATTCTTGTGCATGCCTATGTGCTAAGCTGCTTCAGTTGTATCTGACTCTGCGATCCTGTGGACTGTAGCCCATCAGACTCCTCTGTCCATGGGATTCTCCAGGCAAGGATCCCAGAATGGGTTGCCATGCCCTCCTCCAGGGGATCTTCCCCACCCAAGGATTCAACCCGCTTCTCCTGTGATTCTTGCATTGCAGGTGGATTTTTTTTACTGCTAAGCCACCGGGGAAGCCCACAGGTAGATCCTTATAGATCCTATTATATCTAAGCATATACTTGCTTGGTGGCAAAGGGCTAGACTCTTTGAATGGTTGAGGTTTTCCTGGGTAGAAACTTCTTTATGAGAAATACCATAACGAGCTGGACCCTGACACAGCAGCTAGAGGGATAACTTCCGGTTTTGCATCCTTCTCTTCTGAGTGAAACAGACTTTAAGCGCCTCTGGTTCCTGGCATGACACCGCATGAAGGGTTCATTTCCCCATCCCAGTGACTGGGAAGTGGCATGTGCATTACGCCCTCAACAGCACTGAGGAGTTTTGGGGTGTGTGTCTTCAATACTGTGGGAGCTGACGTTTCCGTTGCTGTTTCCTAGGAGGAAACAGCAGCTTCTGCCTGCCATATGTTCATATAACACTGCATGCCAACTTGCATGCCATATCATGCCAGCCTGGAAACAAGTATGTTCACCAGTACTATATTAGCATCATTCTACTTGCAATCTAATTAATAATTAGCTGTCTTCCTGCAGCCCTTGAAGACAAATGTGAGAGCAACTTTGTCATGTTTATTAAGAATATACTTATCTTATGGTCTTTTCATATGGACAGTGGGAAAGGAAAATTTCAGAATCTGTGGAACATTGGTAAATCTGAGTGGAAGGTTCAAGGGACTCTTTGTATTGTTTTTGAAACTCCTAGGGAGTTTAAAATCATTTCAAGATAATTTAAAAAAAAATCTGTGATACCAACTCAAAGCTGGCTTCATGTATCAATAGAGTAATCAATAACATTTATAGTATCATTTCAGGCATTCACAAGTCCATGTCAGAAATGAAAACTCTGATTCCATTAGATCCTTACAGATCACTTTAATGTGAATGAGAGACTGAGGGAAAAGTTATGAGAAAGTGAATGATGCAGGTCAAGAATGCTGACCTTTCTCTACTTTATAATCCTGACCAAGGTTATCTTTAAAGGATTTTTCATTGTACTCAAGATTGCTCTGTTGGTGAGCGAAGGCTCTGTGTTTTATTCCAATATGAATATTATGTTGGACCATTTTGCCACTTTAAAAGAAAAACTAAAATGACTGTTGGAGAAGGACATGGCAACCCACTCCGGTATTCTTGCTTGGAGAACCCTGTGGACAGAGGAGCCTGGTGGGCTGCGGTCTATGGGGTCGCATAGTCGGACACGACTGAAGCGACTTGGCAGCAGCAGCAGCAGCAGCAAAGTAACTATACATCTTAGATATCTTTGAAGGTCTCTCAGTGTAGCATTAAATAATTATATAGACAATCTTTTATTCCTCTAAATGGAGCTATATTCATGAATAATTAAGGACTGGATTTTTCTCTTTAAAGAGAAAAAATGTTTCCTTCTCCACCCAAATGGTGTAATTTCTTGATAATTTAAGAAAACAGGCTATTGCTAAATAATTGAATTTCATTAGGGGAAATATTCCTTTTTAACTTCGAGAGTGAGTTAATATTAGTACTTTAACATATAAAGTTATTATTAAGAGGGAAGTAGCTGGCTGTTTCCTAATTTAGCTACAAAATTAGACTAAAAAAAGGAAAAATATTATTTTAGTAATATTTGGATGTTAAATTTCTTACCAAGCATGCTGTGAAATAGGATTTAGGCCATATAAGTCCATTTGGTTAATGTGTAAGCAATAAGGAAGGTAAGAAAATATAGGAAGACTATATAGGAAAATAAATTTTAGAAATGAAAGCAAACTCAAAATGTCATGCCAGTCTTTTGAGAATTAGGTAGCTGATGGGGTCAGGAGGCTGGAAAATCCAGAGTATCTACGTTCTAATGCAGTGAGTTTTTTATGACTGTTAAGCAGATATAAAGTGACCAGAAGAATGCGATCCATTTTTTAATATATATTATACTATTCCTCACCAAGCTTATATATATATATATATATATATATATATTTGTGTATATACACGACATGACTGATGCAACTTAGCAGCAGCAGCAGCAGTGTATATACACACTTAAGTATATAATTTATGTTATATATACACATCTGTATTGTAAAAGCAACATCTCTGTAAGCAGTACAAGCACTTCCTAAGGCTTCAAAACTAGTACTTTTCCTAATAGCTGCTGCTGCTAAGTCACTTTAGTTGTATCCGACTCTGTGTCACCCCATAGATGGCAGCCCACCAGGCTACTCTGTCCCTGGGATTCTCCAGGCAAGAATACAAGAGTGGGTTGCCATTTTCTTCTCCAATGCATGCATGCATGCTAAGTTGCTTTAGTCGTGCCCAACTAAAGCGTGTGATGCTATGGACAGCAGCCCTCCAGGCTCCCCTGTCCACGGGATTCTCTAGGCAAGAACACTGGAGTGGGTTGCCATTTCCTTCTTCATTTCCTAATAGCAACTACAGACTTGTAACTGATGTCGTCAAAAGAGAGTCTGTACAGTTTCCAAAATTTGTTGGAGTTTTATTAAAGAACCAAATTTCCTGGAAAGGAGTGATGATTTTATTCTAATTCAATCCAGCCTGTTGGATATATATTTAGGTCAGAAAGTGATGTGCAGTGATTTGAATTGATAACCCATGCAGTGGCAGAAACCTAAAATACATAACTCCTTATTTTATGGGCAAAATAGTAGAATAAAGCCCTCACTGATAGTGGAGTGAGACATGGATTCGATGAAAAAAGAAGTATGGTGCATTTTGAGCACTTCAGTTCAGTTCAGTTCAGTCGCTCAGTCGTGTCCGACTCTTTGCAACCCCATGAATCGCAGCACGTCAGGCCTCCCTGTCCATCACCAACTCCCAGAGTTCATTCAGACTCACGTCCGTCGAGTCAGTGATGCCATCCAGCCATCTCATCCTCTGTCGTCCCCTTCTCCTCCTGCCCCCAATCCCTCCCAGCATCAGAGTCTTTTCCAATGAGTCAACTCTTCTCATGAGGTGGCCAAAGTACTGGAGTTTTAGCTTTAGCATCATTCCTTCCAAAGAAATCCCAGGGCTGATTTCCTTCAGAATGGATTGGTTGGATCTCCTTGCAGTCCAAGGGACTCTCCAACACTACAGTTCAAAAGCATCAATTCTTCGGCACTCAGCCTTCTTCACAGTCCAACTCTCACATCCATACATGACCACAGGAAAAACCATAGCCTTGACTAGACGGACCTTAGTTGGCAAAGTAATGTCTCTGCTTTTGAATATGCTATCTAGGTTGGTCATAACTTTTCTTCCAAGGAGTAAGCATCTTTTAATTTGAGCACTTACCTTTCTTCTTTTTGTTTCTTTTGATTAGAAACTACAATGATGTCTATTATATGAGCTATGATTTCAGAGAATGACTTCTCTCTTACAGGTTGTGTCATCTGTGTTGTGGAATGATGTTGAAGTATCAGAGATTCATGGAAAGTGGAGTGGGATGTGTTCCACTTCTAGTTGCCAGCTGCTATGTAACATTTTTAAAATTTTGTTTATTTTTAATTGAAGGATAACTGCTTTACAATTTTGTGTTGGTTTCTGCCATACATCAGTATGAATCCGCCATAGATACACATATGTCCCCTCCCTCTTGAACCTCCCTCCCACCCCTCTAGGCTATCACAGAGCACCAGCCTGAGTTCCCTGAGTCATACAGCAAATTCCCACTGGCTATCTATTTTACATATGGTAATGTATGGCCATTGTCGTTGTTCAGTCGCTCAGTTGTGTACGACTTTTTGTGACCCCCATGGACTGCAGCATACCAGGCCTCCCTCTCCCTCACTATCTCCTGGAGTTTGCTCAAACTCATGTCCATTGAGTTGATGATGCCATCCAACCGTCTCATCCTCTATCACACCCTTTTCCTCATGACCCTAATCAGGTATTGTATGGTAAAATGGTAAAATATTATTATGCTTATAATTCTGTAGGTCAGTAATTCAAGGACAGTCTGTCTCTACTCCATTGTATTTAGAGCCTTAACCAGGATGGCTTGAACAGCTAGAACTGGTTGGAATGGCTGAGATCCTGGCATGTCCCAGTTGTTCATTTGCTCATGTGTCTGGCACCTGGACTGGGGTGTCTGGAACAGCCTAGAAGAAGCTGTAAGCATCTTCTCTCCTTACAACCCCTCCACATAGCTACCCTAGGCTTCCTTCCAGCATGGGAGTCTCGGGATCATAGCGTTCTTCCATGGTACTTCCCTCAGAGCAAGAGTTTCAAGATAAGGGGAGCAGAAACTTCCAGTTCTCTTAAGAATGAGGCCCAGAACTGGCCAAGTATCACTTCTGGCATATTCTGTTGGTCAAAGCAATTGGAAATCATCCCACTTTCAAAGGACTCCAGAGATTTCACCTTGTGATGGGACTGCTGCTGCTGCTAAGTTGCTTCAGTTGTGTCCGACTCTGTGCGACCCCATAGACAGCAGCCTACCAGGCTCCCCCTTCCCTGGGATTCTCCGGGCAAGAACACTGGAGTGGGTTGCCATTTCCTTCTCCAATGCATGAAAGTGAAAAGTGAAAGTGAAGTCGCTCAGTCATGTCCGACTCTTCGCGACCCCATGGACTGCAGCTCACCAGGCTCCTCTGCCCATGGGATTTTCCAGGCAAGAGTATTGGGGTGGGGTGCCAAGGAAGGGAGGAATTAATAGCTCTAGAGAAAAAATATCACAGCCAAAAGGAAAATTTTCAGTTTAAATAGTTTTGGAGATAATCTGTTGTAGCTTAGTTGCCCAATCGTGTCTGACTCTTTGTGACCCCGTGGACTGTAACCCATTAGGCTTCTCTGTCCATGGGATTTCTCAGGTAAGAATACTGGGGTGGATTGCCATTTCCTTCTCCAGGGGGTCTTTCCCAACCCAGGAATCAAACCTGCATCTCCTGCTTAGCAGGAAGATTCTTTACCACTGAGCCACCTGGGTCTCATGTAGCTTTAAATATTGGGTTGACCTAAAAGTTGGTTGAATTTTTCCATAACATCTTATGGAAAGACGCGAATGAACTTTTTGGCCAACTCAATAGCTGATACTCTTATTTTTGTAGATTGAAAAACCCATGGGTTAAAAAAATATGTATTTGAATGTATGGAAAGACAATTTTAGACATAAATTCAGAGGTAGCTGGAAACAAAGTTGCATTGAGACACTGATAGAGTCTCCATGGGAAAGAAAAAATAGTAGAGACCAATTGCCTGAGTCACTTTAAACTAGGCTGGAAAAGGAAATAAAAAACAACAACAATAAAACCCCATGTAGTATGATCAATGTTGCATTGGCAAGGAGGTACTATTGGTGTTTTTAACTCCAAATATCTATGATGTGTTGTAATATTTGTATTCTTTTGTGCCCAATAAAACTGTGTCATAAAGTTCACTGAACTGTTAACACTGTCTGTCCATTTGGGGGTATTATTTCCAAGCACGTGACCAGGTCCCCAGAATGCTATTGAACGCATAATCTGTCACCCAATGCAATGTGTTGGTGCATTAAAGGAAGTTAAGTACATTGCAGCTGAGAAACTCCTCTAAGCAGAACACTTCCTCCTCTTCTGTGAAAAAAAAAAAAAAAGTGCAAAAATTCTTTCATCAGGCTGTTTGCAAGTCCCCAGCTCCTCCGTGTCAGCTGCCCTTGGCTGCAAGATAACCATAAAACATTTACTGCAAAGCCATGAAGAATCCATATGTCCATTTGATGTGTCAGGCCACCAAGAAGCCAGAGCTTGTGGGGTAGCATAAGGATATCTGAAGGTGACACATGCTGTCAGTTGATGAACAGAGATGCAGAAGGGGTTTCTGGCAGCCTCTGTCTTGGCCTTGACAACTTGTGATGGTGACCAGGTGGGGTGTGTTATCTTAATAGTCTGGAGCTCTTGTGAATTATTTGCTGATAGATGTAAACAGCTGTTATTCTTGGTAATGGAAAGCAATTAGAAACATCTGTACTCTTGGCTATGAGTAATGCCTCCTATCCTCACTGCTCCCAAGTGCCAATTGGAAATAACTACATCATCGGGATGGTGTTGGCAATTCTACACTGCATTATGGCTGATGATTAGTACTGAGCTGTGAAGAACAAGAGGTGAAGTGTGGGAGAAAGAGCTTTTACCTGGGGTTTACAAAGCAAGAGAGGAAACTTATTGCTTGATTTGTGCAATAGAAGGTAAGCACCACAAGTTTGGAAAAAGTATATTTGCATCAATCTCAGAACTATAACAACATAAACAGTCCCCAGTTCCTGAAGGAAACAATGTTGATTTGTTCATGTGCTAAGTTTAACGTAGTGAGGAAATATGGGGGACAGGTTTGCATCCCAGCTCTGCTACCTATGTGACTTTGGGCAAGTTACTTAACTTCTCTTACCCTCAGTTTCCTCATCTGTAAAATGGATACAATACCTACTATATAGCATGGTTGTGAGAATCAAATGAATTAGTGCTTAGAACAGTGCACAGAAAATAATAAGTACCCAACCATCTTAGCTATGAATGTTACTGGATATCTACTACATGTTTGGCACTACTCGGCTCTGGATACAGCCTTGAGCAACACATTTGAGACAACTGTTCTCTTAGTGGTCACAGCTTTATGTAATATTAATAAAAGTATTTAATCTGCAGCCCAGTACATAGAAGAAACTTAACATAGTTTATTTCCCTTTTATTTCACTTTCTAGGAAAAAGCTATATGTTAATTTCCTAAAAACGGAAAACTAGGACCTATGATGGATCCTTGATACTACTGCAGGGCCTAATTGTTGATGGTTTGAAAGAAATAGAATCTGTAAGTAGCTACCTTAAGGGTAGATAATAGTTACTTAGAAGTATTTTGTTGCTAGATATAAGTAATTATATTCTAATACTCATCCTCTGCTGCCCTTTTCTTCCTTTGCTGTCAATCTTTCCCAACACCAGAGTCTTTTCCAATGGGGTGGTTAGATAGCATCACTGACTAAATGGACATGAATTTGAGCAAACTCCAGGAGATAGTGAAGGACAGGGGAGCCTAGTGTGCTGTAGTTCATGGGGTCACAAAGTGCTGGACATGACTTAGCAACTGAACAACAGCAACATTCTAATATTCTCTTCTCACAGAGATTTCTATAGATTTCTTCTTTCCAGTGCTCATTGTTGTACAGTACACACACATTGGCAAGTTGATATATAGTCTCATCTGTATCCCTCATCATTTGGAAAAGATAGAGACCAAGTTCCATCCCTGCATACAGTTGTCACAGTATATAGTTACATGGTGGAGATTTCTGAGGAAGATAAATGTTTGTCGTAGGGAGAGAAAATGAAGAATTTGAATGAGAATGAATTCTATCATAAGAAACGGAAGCAATATTCTTCTACAATTTGAGTATCATTTTAGGAACAATAGTCTACCAGACAGAAACTTTTGTCTTCTTCTGCTGCTGCTGCTGCTGCTGCTACTAAGTCGCTTCAGTCGTGTCCAACTCTGTGCAACCCCATAGACGGCAGCACCAGGCTCCCCCATCCCTGGGATTCTCCAGGCAAGAACACTGGAGTGGGTTGCCACTTCCTTCTCCAATGCATGAAAGTGAAAAGTGAAAGTGAAGTCGCTCAGTCATGTCCGACTCTTAGCGACCCCATGGACTACAGCCTACCAGGCTCCTCCGTCCATGGGATTTTCCAGGCAAGAGTACTGGAGTGGATTGCCATTGCCTTCTCCGCGGTAAGATAATATTTAACTCCTTCATTTAATGAAAATATAATCAGCTTCTCTTTTGTCATGTATACCATAAAATGAATAAGATATAGACTTTGCAAAGTTACATTGATTTTTATACATGTTTTACTGATTTAGAATTTGTATTTGATGTTTGTATAAAGATAGCAAATTCTCCTGAAATCTAAGTGTGCAATCACAATCTCAAATTGTCAAAATATACTAGGGTTCCAGTTTACTATGGACAAGGATTATAAAATTGAGATGTTTGAAAACTAATGGAAAGGAGAAGTGAAAGGATTTCAGTAAAAGTGAGGAGATCCTCAAAGCTAGGTGATTTAGGATTTAAGAGTATATGCTGTAGTAATATGTTATGTTTAAGTCTGGCATTCTGTTTGATACTAGCAAATGCTTGTTAACTCAATTATGTTTAAGAACCTTCCAGTATAGGGTGAGAAGACCCTAAATCAATGCTTAATCACCTTGACAATACCTTTGATAGGTTTAAAAAGGACTAGAATATTTTATCACTTTTTTTGTCTTTTGCTAAAATTCCTTCAGTGTCTTGCTCAATTGTTTGTAGAAAGGGAAGGCATTGATTTTTCTATTCCCATTTATCAGCTATAGAAACTGAGAGTTAGGGCATCTAATCCATTTTATAATAATTAATTAAAACGTTGCCTTCTAATTTTCTTGCTTCTGCTGGGAAGTCTTGCTCCTTTGATTTTGTTCTTTCTTGTAAGGAGAATATATTTAAAGTGCAAAATACACAATGGAGTATTACTCAGCCATTAAAAAGAGTACATTTGAATCAATTCTAATGAGGTGGATGAAACTGGAGCCGATTATACAGAGTGAAGTAAGCCAGAAAGAAAAACACCAATACAGTATACTAATACATATATGTGGAATTTAGAAAGATGGTAATGATAACCCTGTATGTGAGACAGCATCTGTGTCTCTTTTGGAACAGTCTTTTGGGCTCTGTGGGAGAGGGAGAGGGTGGGAAGATTTGGGAGAATGGCATTGAAACATGTATGATATCATATAAGAAACGAATCGCCAGTCTAGGTTCGATGCAGGATACAGGATGCTTGGGGCTGGTGCATTGGGATGACTCAGAGAGATGGTATGGGGAGAGTGGTGGGAGGGGGGTTCAGGGTTGGAAACACGTGTACACCCGTGGCTGATTCATGTTGATGTATGGCAAAACCGATACTGTATTGTAAAGTAAAATAAAGTAAAATTTTAAAAAAAATGGAAATTAATTTTAAAAAAGTGCAAAAATTGACTAAAAAGACAGTAAGAATCAATGGAGGCTGGTAAGTTCTCAGAAACATATCCACAACCATCATGAAGAAAGACAGGCATACGACACTGTGAGAGCAGCTAAGAGTGAACACTTGTCTCACCAGATATCTTGGACTGATTTATCTGCAAGCTTTTCTAGAGAGAAATTTGGCTGGCAGAAGCTTCCCTTTCTTTTGTTTCCATTTCTTGGACACCCCATGGCTATCTCCCCTGCCAGCTTCAACCTGAACCCTACCCAGTTAACCAGTTCTAGGGATTTTTCTTTGACATCTCCCAGTCCACTGCCTTATTTTGTCCCTTATTGTCTCCCACTTGGACTTTTGCAATAACACTCCAACTGAAATCCCTGTTCCTATTCTTGTACTCTTCAAATTCATCTTAAACTCAGTTGCCAGGGATCTAGCCAATGGACATCTGATCACACTGTATTATTTCTTAAACACACCGTATTCATTCCCATTGCCAAAAGAAGAAGGTTCAAATTTCCTAACATACAAGGCCCTGAATTACTCCATTTCTATTTCTTCAAGCTCATCTCTCAAAAACTGCTTCTAATCATCCTGTGTATATCTCTTTGTTCATTCCATTCTCTGATGATAATACCTGTTCGTATTTCTTTGCCTGCAAAACTCCTAGATAATCCTATGGGATGTGTCTCCAGTTATTTCTGCTAGGAAGCCTTCTGGACCTCTCAGGGCATAATAGTGGTGTTTTCTCTGTGTTGATTTTTGGTCTTATCACTACTACTTATATCTCATTGTTTTTAATGTATCTGCTCGAGACCTAGACTGTCAGATACTTGAAAGCTGGAAATTGCATCTGCTTGATATTTATATCCTTAGTATTCCCTGATAGCTCAGTTGGTAAAGAATCTGCCTGCAATTCAGGAGATCCCAATTTGATTCCTGGGTTGGAAAGATCTGCTGGGGAAGGGATAGGCTACCCACTCCAGGATTCTTGGGTTTCACTTGTGGCTCAGCTGGTAAAGAATCCACTTGCAATGCAGAAGACCTGGGTTTGATCCCTGGGTTGGGAAGATCCCTTGGAGAAGGGAAAGGCTACCCACTCCAGTATTCTGGCCCGGAGAATTCCATAGACTGTATAGTCCATGGGGTTGCAAAGAGTAGGGCACAACTGAGCAACTTTCACTTTTTTCACATCCTTTATAGTATTGATAGGTTCTCAATAAATATTTGAAATACCAGTGATAATGATGACAATAGTATTGCATATTATTTCCATACTATGTGCTAGGCACTGAGCCAAATACTTTGTATAAATTTTCTTATTTAATTTTCCCAACAGATCTAGGAGATAGGTACTACCATTACTCTCATGTGACAATTAAGAAATTGAGGCTTAGAGTATATGTATGACTGGCATTGGGTCATATAGGGAGTGAGTGGTGGAACCAGAGTTATAACACACGTGTAACTGGCTCTCTTCAATGTTTGTCTGAATTGAACTGAATTTTGCCTGAATCCTGGGTTGTTGATTTGTAACCTGGGTTGATAATTTGCTTGCTGTGTAACCTGGAAAGTATGACCCCTTCCTTTCCCCATCTAGAAAGGAGAACAATGATGTCTTCTTTGTTTATGCAGAACAGTTGCTACTGGAGACTTCCCTGGTGGTCTAGTGGTTGACTTTGCCTTCCAGTGCAGGAGGTGTGGGTTCGATCCCTGATTGGGGAGCTACGATCCCACATGCCTCATGACCAAAAAACCAGAACAGAAGCAGCAGAAGCAATACTGTAACAAATTCAATAGACTTTAAAAATGGTCCACACTAAAAAAAAAAAAAAAAGTTACAAAAAATGCTATTGATTATGTCAGTTAGCTCAATGTCCCTTATCCTTGTCCATGATGAACAAGACCAGAGGCCCTAAAAACTGCACCATGCCTCTTGGTTCCAAGATCTCACATAACCACTCCTGGCCTCACCTCTTCGTTGTCTTCTCCATATGGGCTTGATGCTATAGACCATCGTTGTAGTTGCTGAGTCTACTGAACTTTAGGATGTTTTTTTGGATTTCTCGTCCATTCACTCTTTCAACAAATAGAACACCTGCTTTGTACCAGATGCTGTTATAGAGACTTGAGCTACACATCAGGGAACAAGCTATAAAAACCTCTGATCTTGAGGAGTCTATGTTCTATTTGGAGTGACAGACAATTAAGCACAAACATAACAACTAAGTTAATTACATAGTAGATTAGAAGGTGACACTGTCGCTGTCTCAACTCCAGGCCATCACTTTGCGATGAGTCTTGGCTCTGAGAACCCAGTGCTGGCCAGAGCTTCTGAGCCTCTCTGTGTGCCTAAGAGAGTATCGTGGATAAATTACATGATCTAATGAGTTAATGAATGCCAAAATGTGTGGTAAATCTGTTTTATATCTGCTTATCTCAGAACCACATTACTTTCCAGGGTGTTAGCCAGCAAGATCTTAGAGGAGATAACCCAGGACTTTTCAGGTAACAGGAAATACTCCTGGCCTTCCTGCCTAAACCAAATCTCAGGTGCTCTCAGGTGGGAGATAAGGGTTCGGTGGAAGAGGAGAAAAGACATAAAAGATATGTTCCTTCAGATACATCTGTTTCCTCTCAGATGGCCAGTACCAGTGAATATGCATAGACCTTTTTCAACTTGGGATACACTGAGAAGTTCTCAAGGTGCAATACAGGCTACAGCTGAGTCATTTTATTCGCAATTTAGATCATTTACATAAAAATACACAGATTACAATGCAAGAAGACAATGCTAAGTCAGGTACAAACAACTTCTGTAGAAGTTCCTAGAAAGAAGTGAGGACAGAAATCTAGGGCAACCTGAAAAAGCTCCAGGGAGACAGTAAGGCTTGAACTGTTCCTGCCCCGGTGGATCCAGGGTGATTCGAAGGTGGGGACGGAGTTGGCGTCCTGGAAAAAACTTATTTAATTACAGATATAGAGGGAGATTAGGAACATATAGTGTAGTAGAAAAAAAAGGCTGAATTCAGATAGGAAAACGGGGAGTGAGAAAAAGATGACACGGGGAAATCAGTCTTTCCAGAAACTGATCCGATTTCTTTATTTTTCAGGTTTGTTTATATACCTTTTTGTTATACATAGGGATAAATATAGAGTCACACGGGGGTCAGCAGACCTGACCCTTGTCACAATCAGGTGCTTCATATAAAATTATACAAAGGTCTTATGAGTTTCATCATCTTCTAGCCATGAGATCTGCTGACATTTTATGGCCCTTTCTGATACCGGTCAGTTAACCAGAAAACTTATTTTTCCAGGGGTGATTTTTTCTTAAATCAGGTGCCACCCTCCAAATAAAGTTGCATTCCTATAGGGTGAGGGTGTAGTGAGTTACAATCAAGAAAGGGAATTTACTTAACCTAAGGTTTAACATGATTAATCTTAAAGTTTAATACTTATTTCTCCTGTATGCTAGTTATATTCATTATAGGGGCAGGAATATGGAGATTTAGCAGCAAATATTGGCTCAACAAATGTAAACCCTTCACCAATGTTCCCCTTAAGATCTATTTTGTCTTAAGATAGTGATAAAGTTACATTTTTACATAGCATAGTGATTTATAGTGTTTTATGACAAAGTACAGTGATCTATAACAAAAGAGAAGATTCATTAACTCAAAAGTCTAGTATTGCTAACATCAAAAAACTACTATATTTCCTTTTCTATATTCCAAATACATTGATTAATATATTCCCAGGTGCCTAAGGATATGGAGGCCTGATGGCAATCATTGACTCATCAATGAAAAAAGCCCTATGCTAATACTCCAAACTCTCTGTGCTGTTTATGGTTGAGAGGTTGTCACACACACGAGCTAGTCTGTCAGCAGAGAGGTTTGACCTAAGACATCCTTGTCACACCCAGGGCAGAGAATTAGCAGTAATTATTGGCACGACAAATGAAAAAAACCCTTCACCAATATAATTCCTAATCAACCCACTATACTATACTAATGATCTTCTAACTTCTCAAAAGAGTCTGTATTTAGAAAGTTTTGTGTCTCTCACAGCTGGGAGGCTGTAAACAATCACATGCAGCTGGACGAGCCTGATCAGGCAGGCCAGAGAACCTTCAGAGTTTGTAAGCTGAAACACTCTTACCACGCCCAGGAATTTTTATTAACTGGAGCTGCAAGTTAACTCCTTCTCTGAGAGAAATGGTTATGGGGGAGAGCTCCCCGTAAAGTCCTCTGGTTTTGGGGGTAGATGCTCAGGAACAGGGGGTTTCCTGAGGCTTGATCACGCCTTTGCGTATGCCAAGCTTCCTTCCTCATGATCTTTGTCATGGGTGGAGTTCCTCACGCTGGCCCCCAACAGTTCAGTTCAGTTCAGTTGCTCAGTCGTGTCCGACTCTTTGCGACCCCATGAATCTCAGCACGCCAGGCCTCCCTGTCCATCACCAACTCCCGGAGTTCACTCAGACTCACGTCCATCGAGTCCGTGATGCCATCCAGCCATCTCATCCTCTGTCGTCCCCTTCTCCTCCTGCCCTCAATCCCTCCCAGCATCAAAGTCTTTTCCAATGAGTCAACTCTTCTCATGAGGTGGCCAAAGTACTGGAGTTTCAGCTTTAGCATTATTCCTTCCAAAGAAATCCCAGGGTTGATCTCCTTCAGAATGGACTGGTTGGACCTCCTTGCAGTCCAAGGGACTCTCAAGAGTCTTCTCCAACACTACAGTTCAAACCCATCAATTCTTCGGTGCTCAGCCTTCTTCACAGTCCAACTCTCACATCCATACATGACCACTGGAAAAACCATAGCCTTGACTAGACGGACATTAGTTGGCAAAGTAATGTCTCTGCTTTTGAATATGCTATCTAGGTTCGTCATAACTTTCCTTCCAAGGAGTAAGCGTCTTTTAATTTCATGGCTACAGTCACCATCTGCAGTGATTTTGGAGCCCCCCAAAATAAAGTCTGACACTGTTTCTACTGTTTCCCCATCTATTTCCCATGAAGTGATGGGACCAGATGCCATGATCTTTGTTTTCTGAATGTTGGGCTTCAAGCCAACATTTTCACTCTCCTCTTTCACTTTCATCAAGATGCTCTTCAGCTCTTCTTCACTTTCTGCCATAAGGGTGGTATCATCTGCATATCTGAGGTTATTGATATTTCTCCCAGAAATCTTAATTCTAGCTTGTGCTACTTCCAGCCCAGCATTTTTCATGATGTACTCTGCATATAAGTTAAATAAGCAGGGTGACAATATACAGCCTTGACATACTCCTTTTCCTATTTGGAACCAGTCTGTTGTTCCGTGTCTCATTCTAACTGTTGCTTCCTGACCTGTATACAGGTTTCTCAAGAGGCAGGTCAGATGGTCTGGTATTCCCATTTCTTTCAGAATTTTCCACAGTTCAATGTGATCCACACAGTCAAAGGCTTTGGCATAGTCAAGAAAGCAGAAATAGATGTTTTTCTGGGACTCTTTTGCTTTTTCGATGATCCAGCAGATGTTGGCAGTTTGATCTCTGGTTCTCCTGCCTTTTCTAAAACCAGCTTGCACATCTGTAAGTTCACGGTTCATGTATTGCTGAAGCCTGGCTTGGAGAATTTTGAAGATTACTTTACTAACTATGAGGGACTTCCCTGGTGGTTCAGACGGTAAAGCACCTGTGTATAATGTGGGAGACCTGGGTTCAATCCCTGGGTTGGGCAGATTCCCTGGAGAAGGAAATGGCAATCCACTCCAGTACTATTGCCTGGAAAATCCCATGGACAGAGGAGCCTGGTAGGCTACAGTCCATGGGGTCGCAAAGAGCCGGACATGACTGAGCGACTTCACTTTCACTTCACTTTACTAGCTATGAGATGAGTGCAATTGTGCGGTAGTTTGAGCATTCTTTGGCATTGCCTTTCTTTGGGATTGAAATGAAAACTGACCTTTCCCAGTCCTGTGGCCACTGCTGAGTTTTCCAAATTCGCTGGCATTTTGTCTTCTAAGAATACCCCAAATATGTTTTAGGAGTTGTTTTTCCTTCTCTGAATACCGGCTTTCCCTAGCTAAGGAAGGGGTGGGCATGCATGCCAAACTAGTTTCATGATTTGTCATTTCCCTGGGATTTGACTCTTGAAAAGCAGAGTGACTCAAGGATGAAAAGTTGTGGATGTTGACTCTTCCTGCTATTAGGACCCTGAAGATACTGTCTTTTAGTTCTTATGACTTGGGACCTACCTGGCTCTTATTCTGAGTCTGGTGTTTTGTTTCAATTGTTTTTTTCTTTCCAGCTTTTCCCTGGATTCTGTAAGGTGCTCCATATCCTTTCAGTAAGATTATTTGTTTCTATCAAGTTTTGCAGGCTCAGTTTCTGTTTCTAGTAACTGAAGAACACTGATATAGTGGCTTTAGGAAAGTGAAGAATTTGAAGGTGTAGGTGGTATCTTTCATTTTTGTATGTGTCCAGAGATAACCCAAAATCACTGCAGATGGTAATTGCAGCCATGAAATTAAAAGACACTTACTCCTTGGAAGAAAAGTTATGACCAACCTAGATAGTATATTCAAAAGCACAGACATTACTTTGCCGACTAAGGTCTGTCTAGTCAAGGCTATGGTTTTTCCTGTGGTCATGTATGGATGTGAGAGTTGGACTGTGAAGAAGGCTGAGTGCTGAAGGATTGATGCTTTTGAACTGTGGTGTTGGAGAAGACTCTTGAGAGTCCCTTGGACTGCAAGGAGATCCAATCAGTCCATTCTGAAGGAGATCAGACCTGGGATTTCTTTGGAAGGAATAATGCTAAAGCTGAAACTCCAGTACTTTGGCCACCTCATGCGAAGAGTTGACTCATTGGAAAAGACTCTGATGCTGGGAGGGATTGGGGGCAGGAGGAGAGGGGGACAACAGAGGATGAGATGGCTGGATGGCATCACGGACTCGATGGACGTGAGTCTGAGTGAACTCCGGGAGTTGGTGATGGACAGGGAGGCCTGGCGTGCTGGGATTCATGGGGTCGCAAAGAGTCAGACACGACTGAGTGACTGAACTGAACTGAACTGAGAGATAATACTGGCTCCAATAACATTTACTGACAACATTAGCAAATTTTAGCTGAAATAAAATGTATGTATAGTCTGAACTGCATGGGAGTGTTCATACAATAGAATGAAGGAAAGCGACATAAAGAAAACTCTCTGGACCACACTGAGAAAGGCCTTGAAGGACAAACCACATTCTTAAGTATTCAAGAAGCTTTGAAATATTTTTAAAACTTGTTTTTCTTTGAAAAAATTTTTATTTTATATTGTAATATAGTTGATTAACAATGTTGTGTTTCCATCATACAGCAAAGTGATTCAGTTATATATATTCATGTGTCTATTCTTTTTCAAATTCCTTTCCCATTTAGATTGTTAAGGAATACTGAGCAGAGTTCCCTGTGCTATATAGTAGGTCCTTATTGATTATCTATTTTAAATATAGCAGTATGTACATATCAATTTCCAAATCCCTAACTATCCCTCTCTGTAACCATTTCACCCAGTAACCATAAGTTCATCCTCTAAGTTTATAAATCTCTCTCTGTTCTGTAAATAAGGTCATTTGGATCATTTTTTTAGATTCCATATATGAGTGATAGATATTTGTTTTTCTCTGTCTAACTTACCTCACTTAGTATGGTAATCTCCAGGTCCATCCATGTTGCTATAAGTGGCATTATTCCACTCTCTTTAATGGCTGGTAATATTCATATATATATACACACATACACACCACATTTTCTTTATCCATTCCTCTGTTGATGGACATTTTGGTTGCTTTGATGTCTTGGCTATCATAAAGAGTGGAGTGCTGCAATGAACATTGAGGTGCATGTATCTTTTTGAATTATTGTCCTCGCCAGAAATATGCCCACGAGTAGGATTATGGATTATATGATATAGCTCATTTTTAGTTTTTTAAGAAATCTCCATACAGATCTCCATAGTATACCAGTTTACTCTCCCACAAACAGAGTAAGTAGGAGAGTTCCTTTTTCTTCACACCCTCTCCAGCATTTATTGTTTGTAGATTTTTTTGATGATGGCCATTTCAACTGGTTTGAGGTGATATCTCATTGTAGTTTAAATTTGCATTTTTCTAATAATAAGTGATATTGAACATCCTTTGAAGTGAAGAGGCCTTGAAATCTTCTTATCCAGAGTTTCAGCATGTGATGGGTAAGGGAGTGATATAAGAAGAATGATATTTTAGAAATATTAATTGGACAGACAGAGAAGAAACTAACACTCATCAGTGCTTTCCCGGCTCCAATGCTTCCCATGGATTACCATAGAAAATTCACTGATACCTCACAATGGTCTGTGAGATGGTCACCATCATTCTCGCTATTTTACAGATGAGGAAACAGAGACACAGATTGGCCAAATAGCTTATCCAATATCAAACAACTAGTGAGTGGTAGTGTTGCAATTGAAACTTAGGCAGTCTGACTGAAGAACTTGTGTAGCCATTACCCTATTCTACCTCCAAAGTACAGATGTACTGATGGGAAGAGGCAATAAAGATTCTAAGTGATAAGGATCTGGGCTAGAGTGGTAGGAATGAGGAGAAATAGGTAAATAAAGAGACAGCATAAAGTAAGAGTTGTCAGGGTTTGGCCTAACTGAATGTGAGCTGATGCACAGGAAAAATCAAGGCTTGTTAATTAAACAATTAGTACTTTATTCATTAATTCCAAGAACATTTATTGAACCTCTGAAAGTGAATGAAAGCAAAAGTGTTAGTTGCTCAGTCGTGTCCAGCTCTTTGTGACCCTATGGATTCTAGTCTGCCAGACTCTTCTGTTCATGGGATTCTCCAGGCAAGAATACCCAGGGATGGAACCCGGGTCTCCTGCATTGTGGGCAGATTCTTTACTGCCTGAGCCACCAGAATGGCTATAGAGCATCTCCCTTGTGTTCTGTCTCCCAGGGATGCCATGGTGAACAAGGCAGATAAGTTCTTTGTTTTCATGGAGTACACATTCCGCTGAGAGGGACTGACCATTAGCAAAAAAAAAAAAAAAAGGAAAATATCAGGTAGCAATAAATACTATGGTGAAAATAAAAGAGTCAAGTGATAGAGAAGAATTAAGGTCTGTTTATGTAGATGGAATATTCCAGAAAGATTTAGTGGATAAAATCTTGATTTTCTCTGCCCATAGAAGCCAAATAAAAAATACAGGGACACAGTTTGAAGGAAAAACAAAGGTGGCTTTCATCCTCAGCTGGCAGAGGGGAGACACAGCAGACTCCTCCTCAAGAATAGTGCCCCAACTTCCATGAGGAATCTGGAGGATTATATAGATGAGGGCTTGCAGTCAGGGGTTGGTTAGGAGGAACCAAAGTGTAAAGATCTTGCATTTTTCTTCCTCTTGCATTCTTTCAAAAACAGTCATAGGCTGGTGTCAGGTAGCCCTGTAATTTGTTTCCTGCAGTCAAGGAGCCCAGTAGTTGGGTCCATTGTCTTTTGTGTGTTGTACTGTGACCTTCTTTCTGTAATGCAAAAAGAGAAAAACTACAAGGGGTAGTAGGCAGAGAGAGTGCTGTAAAGGTAAACACCAGGTACAGGATGTAATTAGCATAGAGTCAACAGATAATAGGTGTAAAATGCTGCTCAAGTGGGAGTTAGGGGGCAGAAAAGCAAATTTAGTTACAGATTACAGATTAGGAACAAAGTGAAAACTAGGAGTAATCAGACATGCTCCCTGTTATCTTCTTTGTTCTCAGGAAAGAAAAGAAAAACTCATTCCTCTTTTTTCCTTTTCACTGCAACAAGACCTCTCTGAGGAACTGACACATATACAAAGATCTGGGAGGCAAGTGTCCCAGCAAAGGGACCAGCAAGTATAAAAACTTCAAGAAAAGAATGAGCTGGGCATGCTTAAAGAACCCAAGAAGGCAAGGAGTGGGCAAAGAGATAAGGACAGAGCTGTACACAGAGCCAGGGTTGTCGTTCAATTGCTCAGTGGTGTCTGACTCTCTGCAATCCCATAGATTGCAGCACGCCAGGCCTCCCTGTCCTTCACCATCTCCCGGTTAGGAGGGGTTAATTTGGAAGATTTAAATAGAGTAGTTGCATGATATCAATTCTGTTTTAGAGGAATTGTTGTATGTCAAGAATAGAAGCCAAACTATATGTTAAAGAGACAATAGTAGCTATAGAGATGGGGTTCATGGATTCAGGAGATATTTTAGAGGTAGAATGACAAAACTCGCTGATTAATTAGATGTAGCAAATAGAGAAAAGGAAGAGTGAAGTCGCTCAGTCATGTCCAACTCTTTGTGACCCCATGGACTGTAGCCTACCAGGCTCCTCTGTCCAGGGGATTTTCCAGGCAAGAGTACTGGAGTGGGTTGCCATTTCCTTCTCCAGGAGATCTTCCTGACCCAGGGATTGAACTTGGGTCTCCTGCACTTTAGACAGATGCTTTACCATCTGAGCCACCAGGAAAGTCGAAGGATTTCTAAACATTTGCTTGAGTAACTAGGTAGATTATCATTCTAGGTATTGACGTGTCTACAAGACATGAGCTATATGGCAGCTCTTGGAAGTTTTGTTTGGGGTATTGTCTACTAAAAAATATCATCACCATCTGAAAGTAAATATTTTATTTGCTGGGAATGTTTAGGACTCTGGGCCTGGGAGACAGCATCTCAGTAGCTCAGAGAAAACTGCTCCAAAGAGGCACGAGGGAGTGTCAGGCTATATACAAATTTGCAACCAGGAAGTAGGTAATCTGAACATCAAAGATCAGGTGTCAAGTTAAGGTATTCAGCATTCTGTGTATGGGAAGGTGCAAGTCTCCGGCCTCCCTGAATTTATTCCTTTCATATGCATCTCAGCTATCTGAGCCAATCCTGTTTGCCTGTTCACCTTGCTTCTTGCATTCCCCCAGATCCTCAGCAGTTACCATGGGGCTGACAGCATCCATTAGATCACAGTTTTGGGAGGCCAGAAATCGTGATGGCTGTGACATTTCCTGCTTATTCATATGGCAGGAGATATTTTCATTTCACAGTATGTTAATGACAAGCATGTTAGAAATACAAATGGAACTATCAAGAGGTCAAGTAGATCTAAAAGTCAGTTATAGGTAAAGTTCAAGGCCAGAGATATAAACCTCAGAATCAATAGAAATATAGGTAACTCCTCAGAGCCATGGAACTGGATGAAATCACTGAATGAGAGGGTGTAGATAAAGAAGAGAAGGGGCCCCAGATTCAAATTCTGAGGTTTTCCAATATTTAGATCTATCTGAGAATAAGGATCATTGAAAAAGCAAGAGAGTTCCAGAAAAACATTTATTTCTGCTTTATTGACTATGCCAAAGCCTTGGACTGTGTGGATCACAATCAACTGTGGAAAATTCTGAAAGAGATGGGAATACCAGATCACCTGACCTGCCTCTTGAGAAACCTATATGCAGGTCAGGAAGCAACAGTTAGAACTGGACATGGAACAACAGACTGGTTCCAAATAGGAAAAGAAATATGTCAAGGCTGTATATTGTCACCCTGCTTATTTAACTTATAAGCAGAATACATCATGAGAAATGCTGGGCTGGAAGTAGTCCAAGGTGTAATCAAGACTGCCAGGAGAAATATCAATAACCTCAGATATTCAGATGACACCACCCTTATGGCAGAAAGTGAAGAGGAACTAAAAAGCCTCTTGATGAAAGTGAAAGAGGAGAGTGAAAAAGTTGGCTTAAACTCAACATTTAGAAAATTAAGATCATAGCAAATAGTCCCATCATTTCATGACAAATAGAAGGGGAAACAGTGGAAACAGTATCAGACTTTGTTTTTTGGGGCTCCAAAATCACTGCAGATAGTGACTGCAGCCATGAAATTAAAAGACGCTTACTCCTTGAAAGGAAAGTTATGACCAACCTAGATAGCATATTCAAAAGTAGAGACAGTACTTTGCCAACAAAGGTCCGTCTAGTCAAGGCTATGGTTTTTCCAGTGGTCATGTATGGATGTGAGAGTTGGACTGTGAAGAAAGCTGAGCGCTGAAGAATTGATGCTTTTGAACTGTGGTGTTGGAGAAGACTCTTGAGAGTCCCTTGGACTGCAAGGTCTATTGAACCAGTCCATTCTAAGTGAGATCAGTCCTGGGTGTTCTTTGGAAGGAATGATGCTAAAGCTGAAACTCCAGTACTTTGGCCACCTCATGCGAAGAGTTGACTCATTGGAAAAGACTCTGATGCTGGGAGGGATCGAGGGCAGGAGGAGAAGGGGACGACAGAGGATGAGATGGCTGGATGGCATCACTGACTCGATGGACGTGAGTTTGAGTGTACTCTGCGAGTTGGTGATGGACAGGGAGGCCTGGTGTGCTGCAATTCATGGGTTCGCAGAGTCGGACACAACTGAGTGACTGAACTGAGCTGAACTGAGAATAAGGGGACAGCAAAGGAGTGGCCAGGAATGACAGGGGGAAAATTGAGCAGAGTGAAGTATCTTAGATTCAAAAACAGAGAGGCTTTCCAGGACAGAATGGTCTGATGCTCCTGAGTGGGCTATAAAGATGAGCACAGGAATGTTACTGCTGGATGAGAAAGCATGTAAATGATTGTTGATCTCAATGTGCAAACTCAGTGGATGATGGCAGAAAGCCTGCTGGAACAGTATGAAGAAGCAAATGGGAGGTGAGGAAATAGAGGGAGAGAATATAGACATATTTTTAAAGAAAGTTTGCTGTGAAGGGGGTAGAATACTGGGGTAGCAGAGAGCAGAGTGTTCAGATTTTTATAATACACAAGACTAATGGTTCTTTGTATGCTAATGAGAATGATCCCAGGGAGATGGGATAACTGATACTGCAATCTAAAGAGAGTTCTAATTGCGGGAGGAAATTTTTTGAGAATCTTAGGGCTGAAATATGAAGGGTTCAGTAGAGACCTGGCTTTTGATCAGAGGGACCTATCTTCCACTGAAACTGGCAAGAAGACAGAATCAAGAGGTTCTGGTAAACTGGCATCACTGACTCAACGGACACTGAGCAAACTCCAGGAGACAGTGGAAGACAGGAAGCCTGGTGTGCTGCAGTCCATGGGGTCACAAAGAGTCAGACACTACTGACTGAGCGACTGAACAACAACTGTCAAACTGGTAGATTTAGTGTTGGAAAGATGGGATTTGCCTCACTGCTTCTATTTTAATCAAAAAAGCTGAGGCATGATTTCAAATCTGGATACTGGGAACACTGAAGAAAGTAGAAAATCACCATGGGTATATGCAAACTTCGCAAGATCTATGGAGAAAAACAGAGGGCTCAGAATAGACTTGTGGTCATTTAATCTGTCTGTGATCAAAAGTGACCTCACTAGCTATGCATATCTTCCAAATGGTGGGACTTGGGGGTGAGGACACATAATTTTGTAAAATCTAAAAAGATTGTTTTTAATATAAGTACTAGATAACTGGTTACAGTGGCATATTTGTATTTTTTGTAGAACCAGGCAACATATAAATAAATATATACTTAAGTCTCAATGTTAGATACTTAAGTATCTATGTTCATTGGAATCATGGTTTTTACTTACCAGTGCAGCCTCATTAACTGCCGTAAAGCTTCGGGGCCTTTCACCAATATTTGTTGAATGAATGAGTGATGTGATTTGAAGGACTTGGAAAGCAACAAATAAACTTTTCCCAGGATAGGTGGGATAGTACTTGAAAACACAAAGCTTTCACAAATGTAATCTCTTGTTCCCGAACTCAAAATCAGAAAAGCTCCATTGAGAAGGAACAGCAATAAAAAAGAAGCTCTTAGGATATTTAACTTGACTTTTATGTCTCTCTGGAAATCACCAGAGTAACTTAAAAGGTTTCAGGAAAGGTTGTAACCCTAGATTCCAATTTCATATCCTTTTCCTGGCAGTAGTATCCTCCAAAGTAATGAAAGGCAATATGAATTAGTATAAAGCGGTCTCATTCAAGAAGTATCTTTCTAGTTAGTTCTAAATTGAATCCTGACTGACATCAAGTATCTTTGTCTACGGCAGGGCGTACACCAAGGCTGAATCAGCGGTACCAGGTTCATTATGTGACAAAAACATCTGTACTTAATCACTATCAGTTCAGTTCAGTTGCTCAATCATGTCCGACTCTTTGCGATTCCATGAATTGCAGCACGCCAGGCCTCCCTGTCCATCACCAACTCCCGGAGTAATAACATATAACAACAGATTCTAGTTATTTTCTTGAGGAATGGTGAATGCCTTTAAGAATGTGGAAATTAAGTAACAAATTATTGATTAGAAAGTAGGAGTCCAATTTAGTAAATTCTTTGCAAGAGTGTAGATTTTTCAGTCGGGCACATTTAGAATCAGTTGCATACGACACTGAGAGCTTTTGCAGCATTGGGCAGAGCCAGTAGATGGTGGTCTTAAGTTGCAAGTTGCTTTCACAGTCACACCTGTCAACATGGGAAAGAACGACCGCTCTCCACTAAATGCCAAAATTCACTTTCCACTCATCAGATACTGTAAATTGGAAGATGGCACAAGAGAGCTTTTTGAGGTGATATGTTAACTGTTGTTTATTTTTCAAAAAGCATGCTTTTCTTTAAAAAGAAAACTCTTGACAGTACTTTAAAATTATGCAATGTTTTTGTCAGAATATGATATAAAGAGCTTTATCCATTGTTTACTTCTTCTCAAGAATGAAAGAGATTTTTAATTTCTTAATTAGAATGCTGTCTGTTGGGGTGCTGAAGAAGCAAGACCAACTCTAAGCTGCAGTATCTAAATAAGATATCCACTTAACATTCTCTATTGTTCAAAGCACTTTAGAGATTCAATTGCAAGTGTATTATAATACTTTGTAATTATGCAGACTGACTAGAATTAAAGACTTTGGAAATTAATTTTGAGTTGAAATATTAAATTAAGTAGAATGTTTTATCATAATGGCATAATTTAAAACTAACTAAAAATAGCATTAATAATAATCATGATCACCCTCCTTTCATTAAAAGAAGAGATTTAGCACTAAATTATTAAATGATCAAATTTATGGCACCCAAGTTAGTAAAGATTTTGTAGTAGTGTAAATCATGCTACATGATTTCTGTCCAGTGACTATGGCAAATTAGTCACTATAGTAAATTTCAGAGGGTATTAATAATACAAACACTTCAGTGTTGAAAGCTTTGGTTGAATGATACTGCCTGCATCTTTGGGCATTCAAATCCAAACTCCATTTTTTCCCTTGCCGTAGTGTATTATATAACTGCCATGGGTAGTAGCAGGGATGGACAATTATACCTTGAACAAAAGAAAAGGGTTAGCCTTTTATTTTTATAAGGCAACAATTTATGAGAAGTGATTTCTGCTTCCCAGTGTTAACCTTTGGCTTCTTTCTATTCATTAGTCTTCTGATTTTACTCTGAAATTATACTGTCTGTGTTCTAAGCAGAACATACATTGCTCATTTTCTTTAATAATTCTCGGATCAACTCAATTTAACTCTACAAACTAAAAAAGGCAAGAAATGATTTGCTTTTAAACTTACTTAAAATCACCTTTATATATATGTGTGTGTGTACATATATATATTCATGCAGATTTTTTTATAATTAAATTAGCTGTACCAACATACCAATTGCAAAATGAGTTCAGTTCAGTTCAGTTCAGTCGCTCAGTCATGTCTGACTCTCCATGACCCCATGAATCGTAGCACAACAGGCCTCCCTGTCCGTCACCAACTCCTGGAGTTCACCCAAACTCATGTGCATCGAGTCAGTGGTGCCATCCAGCCATCTCATCCTCTGTTGTCCCCTTCTCCTCCTGCCCCCAATCCCTCCTAGCATCAGGGTCTTTTCCAGTGAGTCAACTCTTGGCATGAGGTGGCCAAAGTATTGGAATTTCTGCCTCAGCATCAGTCCTTCCAATGAACACCCAAGACTGGTCTCCTTTAGGATGGACTGGTTGGATCTCCCTGCAGTCCAAGGGACTCTCAAGAGTCTTCTCCAACACCACAGTTCAAAAGCATCAATTCTTCAGTGCTCAGCTTTCTTCATAGTCCAACTCTCACATCCATACATGACCACAGGAAAAACCATAGCCTTGACTAGACGGACCTTTGTTGGAAAAGTAATATCTCTGATTTTTAATATGCTATCTAGGTTGGTCATAACTTTCCTTCCAAGAGCCAGACATCCTGGAATCTGAAGTCAAGTGGGCCTTAGAAAGTGTCACTACGAACAAAGCTAGTGGAAGTGATGGAATTCCAGTGGAGCTATTTCAAATCCTGAAAGATGATGCTGTGAAAGTGCTGCACTCAATATGCCAGCAAATTTGGAAAACTCAGCAGTGGCCACAGGACTGGAAAAGGTCAGTCTTCATTCCAATCCCAAAGAAAGGCAATGCTGAAAAATGCTCAAACTACCGCACAATTGCACTCATCTCACACGCTAGTAAATTAATGCTCAAAATTCTCCAAGCCAGGCTTCAGCAATACATGAACCATGAATTCTAGATGTTCAAGCTGGTTTTAGAAAAGGCAGAGGAACCAGAGATCAAATTGCCAACATCTGCTGAATCATCAAAAAAGCAAGAGAGTTCCAGAAAAACATCTATTTCTGCTTTATTGACTATGCCAAAGCAAAATGAGTAAGCAACCTAAAATAGAAAGCAAATGCATATTAACCTCTTGAGTGATGAGGGTGGAATTAGTGATAAGGTAAAGAGGGGTTGGCTTTGTTTATTTTATCTGTTTCTTAAGGAAAGTTTTTGTAGATTTTCCAAAGTATTTGCTAGATTTGTCTATATTTAATATCTTTGAATGTTTCTTTCCTCTTTAGCCACAGATATGGTTTTTAGTGGGCTTTCCAGGTAGCACTAGTGGTAAAGAACCCTCCTGCTAATGCAGGAGACGTAAGAGACGCAGGTTTGATCCCTGGGTTAGGAAGATCCCGTGGAGGAGGGCATGGTAACCTGCTGTAGTATTCTTGCCTGGAGAATCCCCAAGGACAGAGAAGCCTGGTGTGCTATGGTCCGAAGGGTTGCAAAGAGTTGGACATGACTAAAGCGACTTAGCATACACACATGCATGATTTTTAGTATCTGACCCATATTCTAGAAAGTTACCAGATATAAAAGTCATGTGATATTGCGACTGATTGTTACACGTGTAAATGTGACTTATCCAAATCATTCTTGAGGACTATGTTTCTTTTCTAGTCTAAATATCAACCTCTATGGGTGTTTTGTACTATAAATACTGTGTATTACATACCTGTTAATACACAATTAGAAAACTATGGGGAAATAAGTCACCTCACTAAATATACCATTATGGATTCATTTTTGAGAATATTAGCAGTATTTTGGGCCAAGAATGTTAATTTATCATAAACCAACCACTTGCTACTTTTCTTTTACATAGTGACATTTTGACTATGAGTTTAGCCATGTCTCAGCATTACTCAGGTTATTTTGGCAAAAGGGAACACACAGTGCAGCAGCAGATTCTCCTTGAAAACATGGATTGAAAATGGTGAAAAACCCAGATAATGCATTCTCCTTTGCAGAGCTGTGGGGTGTTGTTCACAAGAGTTATTAAGGTAGCCTGTTCATTTGGTCATTTTAGCATGCTCATAGCATTGTAAAGTAACAGGTAAATGAAATCATCACAACTGGTATATCTATAGTCTCGATGTCACTATAGCTTAAGATAATTGTGCATATATATCTTCTTTAACATGTTCATTCAACAGCTGGGATATTCAGTAGAGAACTAAATACATCGTCCTAAGACATTTAACTAGACTCAGGAGTCAGACACATCTGAAAACATCTATCGACTCATTAGTATTGTTTTAGTAACTGCTTTGGCTTTTATATAACTCAGGAAATAGGATATCATAACATCGTAAATAGTATTAACCTGAACCTATCTATGTAGCCAGAGCAATTTTAAGCCAATCATTTCTCATTAAGCTAATGCTAGTAAAGTTTCTTATTCAGATAAGTTTTTTTAATTCTTTTTTCTTCTTTTGGCTATTCAGTGGCCAATGAGGTGTAATAAGTTTTAGCAAATTGGGGCCGAGGTCTCTTAGGTTAGTTTTATTCTTCGCTGTAAATTACAGCAGTTTTATAACTGCTTAACACAGCTCTTGAATCAAGAAATGTCACACCTGAATTTTTTTGTTCAGGCTGAATGACTGACATTAAGGAGAGAGAGGGAGAGACTGCACAAGCTCTTAGAATTCAGGATTAAAATTGCTCCTTTCAGACTGTCAAACTGATTTATATTTTAACCGTTGAGCAGCTGAAATGGCAACTAAACAGAACTTGAATACACTAGCTTCTTCTCATATTTTTCTCTTTGCAGATGATAACTTGGCAAGGTATCAAATTTTTGAATTGCACTCTGTGTACCTTCTTTTGTTAGCATTGAGTAAGACTTTGCATTTTAGATTTTATTGTGGAATCCAGGCTCCAGACAATGCTATGACTTAGATTACTTGTTTCTGAGACCTCACGTCTGTTATTTTAAGCACAAGAAAGCCAGTCATGGCTTATGAGAAGGGTCTTCCTTAGAAAGCAGCAGGCTTACTTAAGAAGGTGCCGGGACAACAGAAGGGTTTAGAAGTATCTCTTCTCTGAGGGGCTTTCCATAGGTCAGCAAATGTGACTCCTTTGCTGTTTTTCTGTTTTCCTCATTGACAGTTCATTATAAAATGAAGTAGGTGATTTTTTTTTTGACTGGATGTAGCAAAAACAGAAAAGTAATTAATACATAAAGTACCAAATATGAAATATTACTCTGCACAGAGACATTTCACACTTCATTGATTTCATGAGTAGGCCAGAGGTGCCAGAACAATAATTAATATGTTGTAAGGGAAAAATTATTATGCAAGGTCAGCAGCATTTCAAGACTTTACAAAGAGGAGACATGAAAAGATATTCTGAAACTGTTTCTCAAATTGAGTTTGAAACTGGTGGTTTTAAGGGAATATTTGAAGAAATACACAATTTTTCTATGAAAAGTCAGCAGGACTTTTTCATTTATCACTACAAGTATGCCTCTTTATATGAATATATTGTATATCAATATAGTGGCATTGGGGGGGAAAATATGAATAAATAATGTGAGGGTAGGTATGTGCAGACTTATGCTTATTATTTACATTTCCAAATTTTCAATGAAATAGAAAAAATTAGAATGCAAGCAAATTCATTTATATTTTTTAAAATTGCCAACCATTTCATATTCTGCAAAAAAAATCATAATTTAAATCTCAGAAAAGCGAAAGATAAACATCAAAATCAAATAAACCATTTGTGCTTCTATAAAGATATTAATCTTTTGGCATGTATCCTTTTAGTACTTTTTCTTTAGGAAATATATATATTAACATATTAATATATATATGAAGGAGATACTGAAATGTTGTTTTACTTTGTTGTTGTTCAGTTGCTAAGCCGGTCTCTTTGAGAACGCATGGACTGTAGCACGCCAAGCTTCTTTGTCCTTCACCATCTTCTGGAGCTTTTTCTACAATATTTTTAATGGCTATATAATGCTTCACTGTATATATTATAAAATATATATTTAAGCTATCTTCTCAGGATGCATACACATGCTTTCCAATTTTTAAAAAATTGAATTTTTTATTGGAGTGTACTTGCTTTACAATGTTGTGTTAGTTTCTGTTGTGAATCAGTGAAGTGAATCAGCTACACGTATACATATATTCTCTCTTTTAGATTTCCTTCTCAGTTAGGCCACCTCAGAGCATTAAGTAAAGTTCCCTGTGCTATATATCAGGTTCTCATTAGTTATCAGTTTTATAGATGTTAATGTATATATGTCAATTCCAAGCTTTCTAACTTTTAGCAAATTGCCGTGAGTATTGTTAGAGCCATATCTTGATCATGCCGTTTGGACTCATCTCTAGAAATGGAATTCTGATTGCTTTACAAGTATTATTACCAAATCATCCTCCAGAAAGGTCATCTCAGTTTACTCTCAACACAGTCTGTTTCAAATTCACTCTCAACTGTGATTTTTTAAAGCTCTTTTCTACTCTGATGTCATGTAGTAAGTAATGGATTTTCCAGGATTAATTGAAGATTATTGAGAGAAAATCTCCTGAAAGAATTTCAAAAGCAAAATATTTCCAGCGATTAAGAGTAAAATAAGCGAGATCACTTAATATCATATTTTTATCCCAAATAGAAAACTACTAATAGCTATCATTTACTTAGAGCTTACCATCTATTAGTAATGACTTTGCAACAATTCTGTGTACTTTAATCAATCATCTCATGTTTCATTTTACAGTTATTCTGTGAAATAAGATATTTATGCTCCTTTTAGAAAAAGATGGAGCCCAAACTCAGACAAATTATAGGTTGTCTAAAGTCACAGACCTACTTGGTGGGTAGCTGAGATTTGAATCCAGAGCGGTATGAGTCACAAGATTATATTTCATCTACTATAGAAATCAGCAAAGATATTAAACTTGTGATTCTGAAAATGTTGTAGCCCATTTGTAGATTTACAACAACTACCTTTTATCTCCTTTTATTGTCATTTTGGTATTATGATTGAAGGTGTCTACTTGGATAAACTATAGATTTTTACCACCTGGACCTGTGGAAGGAAACAGTGGGTCTCATTTCTGAAACCTGAGGTGCCAGGAAGGCTGGTGCCAGGTTGGCAAAGGAGGTTCTCACCCTTTCTTAGTGCATATGGCTCTCTAGTTCAGGAAGCCACCACTAGCCCTCTCCTTTTCTCTCCTCTGCTCACAAACTGGAGTCCATGTGATAGTATGACAAACCTCCTTTCTGTGGGTGAGTCTGAAGTGATGTAAAGAAGGAAAAAGGCAGAACACAGAGAGCAGGGCCATTTTGAGTCTTCCTTGGGAAACTTTCCATGGCACCAAAACGTTGTTCCAAAATTGAACCAGCAGGGAGCAGCCTCTCTGATAGGATGTCTGTCTGTTAACACAGTTCTGGCAGGGATAAGATGGGAAGAAGATATATTCAAGACAACATCCAACCCCAAATGTAGTGGGAGTTTGTAAAGAGAAAGGACAGAGGTGTTTTCTGTTCTGGATATGAAGATCCATCAAGTAACATAATTCGGGCCGGCAACCGTCCTGTTGTGGCCTTCCAAATGTATCCTGAGCCTCTGTCCTGCTCATTATGAATCTTTATCCTTTTCTCTCCCCCTGCTCCCTCGCTCATCAGCAGGCTAAAGAGAGGATACAACTCTAGCTTAAGCTTGGGGCTTTTTGGCACGAAGCTTGATTGTCTCGGTTTTCTCTTGGCAGATTTAAATTGTTAGAGAAATGAAACTCGTTTGAAAACAGTAGGTCCTGGCAGGCACTCTCCCAGGCATTGCCCAGGACTCCAGGAGCAGTTGTCAACTTGCTGCATGGCATTTGTCTAGGTTGGGTTTGATCTTATTCTCAGATCCCATATGGTAAGAAATAATTCAGTTTTAAAGTTTCATGGGTTTTATGATTAGGGATTGAGGTCAGAAGAAAAAGAGAGGTTGCTGCATATGGAGTTTGCAAGTATTTTTTATACTGAGACTAAGATTTAATGAAGATGGAAGATTAAGGAAAATTGTTATCTTGTGTGCATGATCATAGAGACAAAACCAAACAAGATATTTTTTTGTTTTCTTTGAATATAAATCTCTATTTGATTATGGTACCCTTGATGTTAAGGTATTTCTATCATTATGGAAGGATAAGAGTGTTTACAACTAATAGACGTATATGGTGGGTTGGGGATGAGAAGCACATGACACACAATATTTGGCTTGAAAATGATTTTAGTATATAAATGGAGAAACAAAAGCAAATGGTACCATTTCTAGTAGCATTAGTTCTCATATGATCCAAGTGTTCCATTTACTTTGTAAGAGCATATACAGCGCTATACAAAGAATCTACTGGTAGATAATAATATGATAGTTGTACTGATGAAACACTTTCCAGCATATTCATAAGTTTTTCTTTAGACTTCCAATAGAACAGAGTAATAATAAATGGGGCAAAAGTAGCTCTCAACATACTTGGGATAAGTTTACAGATATGCATATTTTTATAATCAATTCCTAGTGATACCAATACCAATAATTATATAATTATGAATTTCATCTTCTTTCCTCTATCTTCATACAACCACATGGGAAAAGAAATGAACACTTAACAGCTGGAGCTGTGAGCACAGAATGGATTTCAGAGCAACTAAATGTGTCTGCTGCTCCAAAGAACATTTTAGGCATCATAAATAGTCAGTGTTTTAAACCACTAAATCTCCTGTCTGCTACCTCTGTTTACATTGGCCACTGCACCACCATCAGTCCTTTGACACACAGTCTCTTCCTATCATTTCAGCATCTCACTGTGCCAAACACGAGGCACATTTCACAGACTCATTCAGATAGACTATTACACATGAAGATATGGGCTTCCCTGGTGACTCGAATGGTAAAAAATTTGCCTGAAATGCAAATTTCAGTTCCGTTCAGTTCAGTTGCTCCGTTGTGTCCAACTCTTTGTGACCCCATGGACTGCAGTGTGCCAGGCTTCCCTGTCCATCACCAACTCCCAGAGTCTACCCAAACCCATGTCCATTGAGTCGGTGATGCCATCCAACCATCTCATCCTCTGTCATCCCCTTCTCCTCCTGCATTCTATCTTTCCCCACATCAGGGTCTTTTCAAATGAGTGAGTTCCTTGCATCAGGTGGCCAAAGTATTGGAGTTTCAGCTTCAGTATCAGTCTTTCCAATGAATATTCAGGACTGATTTCCTTCAGGATGGACTGGTTGGATCTCCTTGCAGTCCAAGGGACTCTCAAGAGTCTTCTCCAACACCACAGTTCAAAAGCATCAATTCTTCAGCACTCAGCTTTCTTCATAGTCCAACTCTCACATCCAAATATGACTGCTGAAAAACCATAGCTTTGACTAGAAAGACCTTTGTTGGCAAAGTAATGTCTCTGCTTTTTAATATGCTGTCTAGGATGGTCATAACTTTTCTTCCAAGGAGCAAGTTATCTTTTAATTTCATGGCTGCAGTCACCATCTGCAGTGATTTTGGAGCCCCAAAAAATAAAGTCTGACACTGTTTCCATTGTTTCCCCATCTATTTCCCATGAAGTGATGGGACCAGATGCCATGATTTTAGTTTTCTGAATGTTGAGCTTTAAGCCAACTTTTTCACCCTTCTCTTTCACCTTCATCAAGAGACCCTTTAGTTCTTCTTCACTTTCTGCCGTAAGTAAGAGTGGTGTCATCTGCACATCTGAGGTTATTGATATTTCTCCTGGCATTTTGATTCTAGCTTGTGAGTCATGCAGTCCAGAATTTCTCATAATGTACTCTGCATATAAGTTTAATAAGCAGGGTGACAATATACATCGTTGATGTACTCCTTTCCTGATTTGGAACCAGTCTGTTATTCCATGTCCAGTTCTAACTGTTGCTTCTTGACCTGCATACAGATTTCTCAGGAGGCAGGTCAGGTGGTCTGGTATTCCCATCTTTTTAAGAATTTTCCACAGTATGTTGTGATCCACATAGTCAAAGGCTTTGGCATAGTCAATAAAGCAGAAATAGATGTTTTTCTGGAACTCTCTTGCTTTTAGACCTGGGTTCAGTCCGTGGGTCAGAAAGGTCCCCTAGGGGATAGAATGACAACCCACTCCAGTATTCCTGCCTGGAGAATTCCATGGGCAGAGCCTGAGTTCTCAAACTGTCAGACATGATGGAGCAACTAACACCTTCACTTTCACATGATGATACACACAGAACTATAAATGAAAACTTTGTCTTTAGTGGTTCATGGAGTTGAAATAGTTTATCACTTGATACTTCAATCCTGAGTTTTGACCTGGATTTATTCCTTACATATCTGACCATGTACTTTAGTTAACCCAAGTTAGTAGAAGCTAAAACGGGATAGACTAGACCAGGCTAGAGGACCAATCTGATTAAATCTAACAATTTGTACATCTGTGTCTGACTGTCATCACTTCTTATGATTGTATATAAAGTACCTGCTGTTGAATGGGGGATTAAGCCCATTCCAATTACTGATGCTTTTTAACATTACAGATGTCAAAGGCATTCCTTCAAACCTGTTCATTTGCAGAGCAAGGCTTTTCCAGATGGGAATTAGAAAGCAAGATTTGACAAAATCTGCTTCTCTATTACTCAATACAAAGGAATATTACAGTAACGCTCCTGTTTCTGCTAATCCATTCATTTCAGGTTTGATTTACCTTTTTTGCCTTGATCTAAAAGCTCTGTGGCTTTATAGGATTATATATTGCTATATTCAGGTTTTGAATGAATCATAGAGTATGCATTTTAATATGATTTCTCAGATTCCAAAGCCAGGATTAACCTGTTGTTTTGATTAAAAAGATTTTATGTTTATATTTTAGAGGAAGAGTGTTAAGTTTCTCTAGTTATTCACTGATTCCCTTATTCATAAATAGAAGAAATTATATCTGTTGGTTGTATTGATGAGAGGGGAAAATTATAATTTTATAAAGAGTTTAAAATATGAATACTTAATATAAACTGTTACATAAATGAGTGTAAGTTTTCTCAGCACTGAGTTTTCTATTCCCCATGTTGATATCTTGCAAAGTTGAGACTACTGAAGTAGAATTAAATTGAACTATAGTAAAGAAAAATGTTGGTAGCTGGTTAGGTCATAGAAATTGGATGTAAAAAATTGGATACTTTGGCACTTTAAAATATAAAAATGTGCTGACTTTTTTGTTCATTTCTGTAGAAATGGTCATGGAAAGTAGGAAAATGCAGTGGGGGTTCCTGATGTTATTTTGAGCAACAATAGTATAGTAATAGCGAAGTCTCAGAGATCCTTAGAATGTGACAGGCAGTGTTCTATTAAAAATGCTTTACGTATATCAATTCAGTAAATCTTCACAGTAGCGTCAACACCATTATTTTCATTAAATAGACAAGGAAACTAAGATGAGAGGTAGAGAGGTGAGGAGAATTGTTGAAGCTTAGATGACTGCAGTCCATGGGGTCGCTAAGAGTCGGACACGACTGAGCGACTTCACTTTCACTTTTCGCTTTCATGCACTGGAGAAGGAAATGGCAGCCCACTCCAGTGTTCTTGCCTGGAGAGTCCCAGGGATGGGGGAGCCTGGTGGGCTGCCGTCTATGGGGTCGCACAGAGTTGGACACGACTGAAGCGACCTAGCAGCAGCAGCAGAGACTGGAAAATGGCAGAACCATGGTCCGAACCTAGGAAGTCTAGTTCCGGTGCATGTTCCTGAGCTCTATACTAACTGTGTTGACATGGTCATGTGTCTAGTTTCTGGCCCTCCCAGAAATCATGTAAAACAAACTGAAGTCAATCTACCGAGAACATGGTAAAGACCAAATGAGAAAGTGAGTAAGCAACTGTTACATTTCTCTCTCCTGTACAGACTTCCTTTTTTACCGTAGAAATTCCCGATATAAGCTCTACATCCCTAGATTTTAAGCACAATCCATGTGCCATGTTGCTAAGGTTTTAGCCCGTGATCCATAAGCCATTTTGGACTCATTACTGCGTACTTTCCCTTTGATCTTTCCTTATACTTGGAGAATAGACATAAAGAGGGAAGAAGAATTTAGTTGTTAAAACAATACCCAAACCATCGGTCAATGTTTGTGGAGGACAGACACCAATTTTCCTACATCTGGGACTGGGGAAGGTTTGAAGTTTATGTATACTCAGACACTCAGTCATGTCTCAGTTGTGTGATCCCATGGACTAGCCCACCAGGCTCCTCTGTCCATGGGGTTTGCCAGGCAAGAATACTGGAGTGGGTTGCCATTTCCTTCTCCAGGGGATCTTGCCCACCCAGAAATCAAACTTGGGTCTCCTGCATTACAGGCGGATTCTTTAAAAACTGAGCCACCAGGGAGGCCTTGAAGTTTTTATACACATTGCTAAATAAAGGTAGAGACAATATACCCCCAAATTGAATTTTGGCAAGCAGAAAAAGGGAACATTTATTGTACAAACATGTCTAAATGCAAACCAGCAAGTAATTATTCTTTATTTTTAAAAAATGAACTTCATTTCATCTTAGCAATTTCTATTTGCAGAAAGACCCCTTTCTTTTGCTTATATTTGGTGGCTTCATTCAAATCACTTTCTAAGATTCTTTTTACCCAGTTTTTTCTCATTAAAAAATCAGATATTAATCTCTATCCTTAATGAAAGAGGATTTAAAGTTTATTTTTTTTTATTTTTTATTTATTTATTTTTTAATTTTAAAATCTTTAATTCTTACATGCGTTCCCAAACATGACCCCCCCTCCCACCTCCCTCCCCACAACATCTCTCTGGGTCATCCCCATGCACCAGCCCCAAGCATGCTGCACCCTATGTCAGACATGGACTGGCGATTCAATTCTTACATGATAGTATACATGTTAGAATTCCCATTCTCCCAAATCATCCCACCCTCTCCCTCTCCCTCTGAGTCCAAAAGTCCGTTATACACATCTGTGTCTTTTTTCCTGACTTGCATACAGGGTCGTCATTGCCATCTTCCTAAATTCCATATATATGTGTTAGTATACTGTATTGGTGTTTTTCTTTCTGGCTTACTTCACTCTGTATAATTGGCTCCAGTTTCATCCATCTCATCAGAACTGATTCAAATGAATTCTTTTTAACGGCTGAGTAATACTCCATTGTGTATATGTACCACAGCTTTCTTATCCATTCATCTGCTGATGGACATCTAGGTTGTTTCCATGTCCTGGCTATTATAAACAGTGCTGCGATGAACATTGGGGTACATGTGTCTCTTTCAATTCTGGTTTCCTCGGTGTGTATGCCCAGAAGTGGGATTGCTGGGTCATAAGGGAGTTCTATTTGCAATTTTTTAAGGAATCTCCACACTGTTCTCCATAGTGGCTGTACTAGTTTGCATTCCCACCAACAGTGTAGGAGGGTTCCTTTTTCTCCACACCCTCTCCAGCATTTATTGCTTGCAGATTTTTGGATCGCAGCCATTCTGACTGGTGTGAAGTGGTACCTCATTGTGGTTTTGATTTGCATTAAATGTAAGCATTTCAATGTATCTGCAAAGTTAAAATGAAGCTGAAGTGAAAGATTACATGTCATAGATTTCTAGGGATACACAGTTCTTGTACTCCGGTTTGTGTTTTCAGCTAGATTCCAAACTCCTCAAAGAAAATGCTTCTTATTGACTACTTTTGTAAAAATCCATCCCTCACTCTCTTTTCCCCATCCCCTCACCCCATTCTGTGTCAATTTCAGTGATGTGCATATAGTAGGTACTTAATATTTGCTGTGTGAATAAGTTACTTTCCATCACTGAAGCTATTTTTAGGTTTGTTTCTCAAACAATAAAAGGGCTTATAAAAAATACAGGAGACAAGGTTTGAAACAGGATTTGAATGTAAATCAAGCATCTGTCTCCAGGTCTCTGATTTTCACTTACTCCTGTTTGACTGTAAAGCAAATAGGGATGTCAGTGCTTCTTCTGTTGAAGGGGCTCAATAGGTGTCATGAGAAAGAGGAGGTGAGGTTGGAGCTTGCTTTCTGGCTGCAAGCTTTGCCTTTCAAGCACTAACTGAGCTGCAGCATAAGGTGTGAAATTAGGACAAATGTTCCAAGTCCTAGAAAACAAATAATTTTGTTTAACTCCATCCTGCTTAGAAAATTTGTTTCAGGATTACAGGCTTTCAGGAGACACTGGTGACTATGGAATATTCATTTGAAATGGAAAATCTTTGACAATGAAAGCTAAAATAAATGCTAACACTAATAGGCAGCTTTGATAATGATTTTTGTGTTTAGTTTCAGACACATAAGAAAGGACACAAACTCCTAGGAGTTAGTTTATTGCCTAAAATTGAAAGGTTGTTGCTGAACCACGAAAAGACGCTGGGATTCTTGGCCTCTGGAGGAGAAGAATTCAATCCAGGGCCAGAGATGAGGCTTGATTGGTCAGAGCTTTTGTGTAATACAGTTTTATTAAAGTATAAAGGAGATAGAGAAAGCTTCTGACATAGGCATCAGAAGGGGACAGAAAGAGTACCCCCTTGCTAGTGTTAGCAATGGAATTATATACTCTCCAGTTAGTTATTACAGTGAATCAAAAGAATGTATGGAAGTTGTAAAGACCTCACTAGACCTACTCCCATAATTTACATTTTAAGATAATAGGATTAGCCAGAAGGTTTTTTCCAGAGACCATCTTCAAGCAGGATACATTATTGTTATATAATCCTATGGAATGTAAAGGGAAAAAACATTTGTCCTTTCATCTTCCTTGAAAATTCCAGACCCCTCTCTCCTTGGAGACTCCTGGACTTCTTATCAACCTGCCTAGAAAATGACTCTCTCAAAATCATAATATCCCCAATGTTAAACACTGGAAATCTGTTACTCCAAGTTTCCAGGTTCTGTGGGTAAATTCAAGGTTTTCAGGATTGAGATAGAGGCAACTCAGGTAGTATGGGGGTGGGGGGGCGATGTGAGAGAAAAAGTACTTGAAATGTTAGATATTCCATGAATAGTGTATATAATCTTCAGTCATAAAAGATCTTTCTTGTTTAATCAAAAAGGATAAGTTAGAAAAACTAGATAGTTGAGGATTAAATATTATGCTTTACATCGTATTTTCTATCTCTGTCACTGATAAAGTAATGCAGAACAGATTGAATTATTACCACCATGAACTCTTGTTATTGATTTAACATAAAATACATAATTTGTTCTTCTGAGAGTTCTATTTCCCTGAAAGATAACATGTCTTTAAATTATTGCATTAGATGAAAGATTTAGTTGCTTGTACTCAGTCTTAAGCTGAGCTAATATTTCCAGATGGATTCTTAAAAGCCACTTTTAAGAGACTCCTTTTTCTTCTTGCTATTTGATTTTTTTTTACTTTAATCAAAATTCCTCCTTCTAAAATTAATTCATTTTGTGTAATTTTAGGTGGAAGTATAAATAGCTACATATTGAATCTTTTGTTATATGGCAGGCAATGTTTGGCCACCTAATGTGAAGAGCCAACTCATTGGAAAAGACCCTGATGCTGGGAAAGATTGAGGGCAAGAAAAGGGAGCAACAGAGGATGAGATGGTTGGATGACATCATCGACTCCATGGACATGAGTTTGAGCAAACTCTGGAAGATAGTGAAGGACAGGGAAGCCTGGTGTGCTGCAGTCCATGGGGTCAAAAAGAGTTGGACACAACTGAGCAACTGAAAAACAAATGAACTCATTTAAGCTTCATGGTAATGCCGTGAGGAATGTTACTAACTATCCTCATTTCACAGATAAGGAAACTGCCACATGGGGATTTTTAAAATTAACTTTTATTGGAGTATAATTGCTTTACAATTGTGTTATGTTAGTTTCTACTGTACAGCAAAGTGAATCAGCTATATGTATACATATATCCCCTCTTCTTTGGATTTCCTTCCCATTTAGGTCACCACAGAGCACTGAATAGTTCCCTGAGCTATACAGTAGGTTCTTGCTAGTTATCTGTTTTATACATAGTGTCAATAATATATACAAGTCTGTCCTAGTCTCCCAATTCACCCCACCCCCCTGGCACAGGGATATTAAGCAATTTTCCCAGGGCCATACACTTTCTAAGTGTGAAAGCGGGCTTCAACTTCCGGTGGCCCTCCTTTTAATCAATAAACTACATGCCATTCCTTGAGAGGACAGTGCATTGTTCATCTTTGTATTCCTACACCTTGGTATTCAGTGCTTAGTGTATAGCAGACACTTACAAAATACATGTAAAAGTGAATACTTCTGAGCTCTAAAATGTCCCTCTCATCATTTCCTTTCCTTTCATTTCACTTCACTTCAGTTCTCATCTCTGCAGCCAGAGCCATATCTTGTCCCTTTGTGTCTGGGTAAGAGTGCCTCATGAATTTCCCTTATTCAGCCTTCAATTGATATCAAGTTAACACACATTTTTACACTTTTCATTTCATTCTCTTGCTCAAAAATCTACCAAGGATCCTCATTAGTTTTGAACTCCTGTGTCTGGCACTCAAGGCTCTCTATTCTTTGTCCTAGCCTCCCTTCATTCTTACCTCCCCCAGCCCTGCCCATGCATTCATTATGTCAAATTGTGCTACTCAGTGTTGTCATAGGGGACCCTGAGATTTCACACTGATCCCTACTCACAGACTAGTGAATATTCCTCCTTCGCTATTGTGTGCCCCTGAGATTTTCACCCTCATCTAATTCTTCATCTATGATTATGGCTATTGATACTTTAGGGCTCAAATCATGTTAACACTTTAGTAACATATTATATTCATTGATTTCCCTTGACTGTATTTCTTCCCTCTCGTGAACTCTCATAGTACTTTATTACATTCTGCTTTATATGAAATGTTTTTATCTTTTCCTCCTTAAACATATATTTCTTTCTTTCTTGCTAGCTTATAAACCTTTGGAGATGAAAAATTACTGCTCATCTTTATTAGGGAGAAGGCATCGGCACCCCACTCCAGTACTCTTGTCTGGACAATCCCTTGGATGGAGGAGCCTGGTGGGCTGCAGTCCATGGGGTTGCTGAGAGTTGGACACGACTGAGTGACTTCACTTTCACTTTTCACTTTCATGCATTGGAGAAGGAAATGGCAACCCACTCCAGTATTCTTGCCTGGAGAATCCCAGGGACAGGGGAGCTTGGTGGGCTGCCATCTATGGGGTGGGGTCGTACAGAGTCGAACATGACTGAAGCGACTTAGCAGCAGCGTCTTTATTAAGAACTGAGGGTGAAACAAACAAGAAAATCTGTAGATATAACTGTCATACTGTCACCAGTTATTTATCATTTTTCTTTCTTGAGGTCTATCTCAAGCAATTTGCTATCACAGAATCATTAAATTTTATACTCTTGCAATGATTTCTTTACTTGACTTATTTTACCAATAAGAAAACTGATCTGTGGAGAAGTTGAATGCCACACCTAACCCTCATGATGACTTTAGCTCAATCTTGAGCCCTATGTGTTCAGTCACTCAGTTGTGTCTGACTCTTTGTGACCCTATGAACTGTAGCCTGCCAGGCTCCTCTGACCATGGAATTTCCCAGGCAAGGATACTGGAGTGGGTTGTCATTTCCTTCTCCAGGGTATTTTTCTGACCCAGGGATTGAACCTGTGTCTCTTGCATCTCCTGCATTAGCAGGTAAATTCTACCACTGAGCCACTTGGGAAGGCCTATCCTCTATATAATGTTGCCTCACTAGATTTTTGAAAGGTGAACAGTTTTATAACAAAAGGATAAAGGACTTTGGAAGTGTCCAGATGACCCCAGCTTATCTTCTCATAGACCCTTCAATGATCTGTCAGCAGAAAAAAATTGCAAAGGGTGGTAAGCATACTAAGGCCCTGATATAACTATGGTTAGAATTTTTAATCTAACTCTGACTAATAGTTTTTATAGAGATTAGTTATAAAAGTTTTCCTTATGTTGAATCTTGGTTTATACTTTAACTTTTTATTTATCATTTTCTTTTTTTGTTTTGAACTTTTTATTTTGTATTGAGGTATAGCCAGTTAACTATGCTATAATAGTTTCAGGTAAACCACAAAGGGACTCAGCTATGCATATACATGTATCCATTCTCCCCCAAACATCCCCTCCCACCCAGACTGCCACATAACAATGAGCAGAGTCCCATGTACTATACCGTAGGTCTTTGTTGGTTATCCATTTCAAATATAGCAATATGTACATGCCCATCCCAAACTCCCTAACTACCCCATCCCCCCATTCTTCTCCCCCAGCAACTGTAAGTTTGTTCTCTAAGTCTGTGAGTATCAGTTCAATTCAGTTCAGTCACTCAGTCGTGTCCAACTCTTTGCGACCCCATGGACTGGAGCATGCCAGGCCTCCCTGTCCATCACCAACTCCTGGAGTTTATCCAAACTCATGTCCACTGAGTTGGCGATGCCATTCAACCATCTCATTTTCTGTCATTCCCTTCTCCTCCCACCTTCAATCTTCCCCAGCATCAGGGTCTTTTCAAATGAATCAGCTCTTTGCATCAGGTAGCCAAAATATTGGAATTTCAGCTTCAACATCAGTCCTTCCAATGAATACCCAGGACTGATCTCCTTAACAATGGACTGGTTGGATCTCCTTGCAGTCCAAGGGACTCTCAAGAGTCATCAACACCAAAGTTCAAATGCATCAATTCTTTGGTGCTCAGCTTTCTTTATAGTCCAACTCTCACATCCACACATGACTACTGGAAAAACCATAGCCTTAACTAGATGGACCTTTGTTGATAAAGTAATATCTCTGGTTTTTAATATGCTGTCTAGGTTTGTCATAACTTTCCTTCCAAGGAGTAAGTGTGTTTTAATTTTATGGCTGCAATCACCATCTGCAGTGATTTTGGAGCCCCCCAAAATAAAGTCTGCCACAGTTTCCACTGATTCCCCCCTGTGAGTATACTTGAACTTTCTTGATATGCTTTATATCACTTGACACTCTCTTCCTTCAAAAAAAAAACAAAGCAAAAACTGTCAGATGTCTTGTATAAGCATGGTTTACCATTTGGTGAGTAAAGAAACTCAAAGGGAACAACTCTGTCAATATTAAGATTGTGACCTTAGCCAGGACGCTAGCCAGGAAGGATGCTGCTCTGACTGTGGACACCAGAGCATGCTTCTTCCTCATACCATGCTAAGCTGCTTCACACGTGTCTGACTCTGTTTGACACTATGGACTGTAGCCTTCCAGGCTCCCCTGTCCATGGGATTCTCTAGGCAAGAATACTGGCATGGGTTGCCATTTCCTCCTCCAGGGCTTCTTCCTCAAGAGAGGGTAACTCGAACCTCTGGATGTGACTCTGTGATATCTCAGAGTGTATCCTATTGATACAATTTTATTAGCAATAGAAACTGCAGGTGACTGGTACTCATAAGTCTGAATTCACACTACAGAACAAGCCACCGCTACCAGTGAGCTGTGATGAGGTTGAGCTTGGTTTCCCCATGCACTTTCAGGTGATGGAGACGTCATGCTTTAACATGCCCAGTTATGCTACAAATGGCAATCTGTTGTACCTTCTTAAATGAGGCATTGATGCCCAGAGGAGCAAGCACTCCCAGAAACAGAGAGAGTAGAACTATTTTGGGAAGTTGTGATAATGACGTGGAATGACATTGAAAACTACTTCCCCTGAAAGATGTAGGCGGATGATTTTCCTGAGGTTGTGTGTAAACTATGTGCCTGTGATAGTGTGTGGAAAGAAAATTTGCTATATAGGGAGCAGTACAATAAAGTCGGGTTTCATAGCTTGCTACATACTTCAACATGTGTTTCAGCACAAAGCATTTTGAGTTACAATCCAGACTTCTCAAGCTGCTGTCCAAGATGCTCCCGCAATTTTGCCTACCCACCTCGCCACTTTGTCACTTGTCCCCTTCACACTCCAGCAATTCAAGTAAACACAACTTCTGTCCAATGTTTACTATATGCTTGAAATTTTACTAGAAGCTAAAGAAGAAAGGAGGAGAAGTCATTGCTCTGTCCTTAAGTATTTGGAAATCTTGAGAAAGATAAGAAAATACATAGAGGAAGCTGATATAGAATTAGCAATAGGGAAGGCAAAGTGTGGAAAAGTAAATTGAGGTTATATGAGGACTTTAAAGAATTTGTTTAAGAAACAAATTCACAGACTCAGAGAATGAGATTACAGTTACTAGGGGGAAGGATGAGAGGGAGAGATAGTTAGGGAGTTTGGGATTGACATGTACATACTGCTATATTTGCTATATTAAAAATGGACAACCAATAAGAACCGACTGTATAGCACAGGGAACTCTGCTCAATGTTATGTGACAGCCTGGATAGGAATGAGTTTAGGGGAGAATGGGTACATGTATATGTATAGCTGAGTCCATTTGCTGTCCACCTGAAACTATTGCAACAATATTAATTGGCTATACTCTAACACAAAATTTAAAGGTTAAAAAAAAGAGTTTGTGTGAGTGTGTCTGTTTAAAACAGTGGGAGTCCCTGAAAGATTATGAACTGGGACTGAATGATTAGAACATGGATGGGTGTTATAAAGATTCAAATGGAGAGACAGATATTAAAATCAGGGAAACCACATGTTAAGTTGTAATAGCTGTTCATGTGCGTTGTGATAAAGACCTGAAATGTGATCACCAGCAGCAAAAGTGAGATGGAAGAGGTGGATTCCAAAAACATTGCAAGAAGAATGCCACTATATTACAGTGGCTAAACATGGAAGACATGGTTTGCATCTTGTCCTGGCTATATGTTAGCTTTGTCCCATTAAATGAATCAGTAACTGATGATTCAGTACTATCAGTAAATGAATCACTAACATCATTATCCTTATCAATAAAATGATCGAAGCATCTGAATGAGAAGAGTGTTTTGAGTTCAGTGAAATAATCCTTGAAAATTCCTGGCACAGAATAAGCACTCAATAAATGTTAGTGATAGTATTATTGTGGATGAGTTTTAGGGAAGATGGCTGAAGAATCTGACCAGAATATTCTCCTAAAACAGTTTTAACTTTAAAGTATTTCTGTCTACTTTCCTCTTTGCTTTGATGGAATCTGCTGAGCTCCATGGCATTTCCACCATGAGTTCCTTAAATAGTCCTGTGCCTAGGGATCCTTCCTGTGTCTGAGTTCCTAAAACGTTGATTATCTATGCTAGTCATCATTTACCTACCATACACCCCATTATGCTATTAAATATTTTGCTTCCTTCCTGATTTCAGTTAATTTATAAATTCCTTAGAGTTGGTGCTGGTTCTTATATTTGTATCCTTCATTGCACCCACATCAGCTTACACTTTGACCATTATTAAAATTTGCTTATTGATTAATATTGACTGATATGTCAATTCCTGTCTGTCAGAATTCAAATAAATTATAATGTAGATTAACCAGAGAAAGCAGTTTCACCTCAGGTCCATTTCTTGGTTCTAGAATTCACCTCTAGATCCTCCACTCTAGGTCTTTAAAAGGACAGTAAAAGAAATATACTTCTGCACAGAGTGATGATAAGACTGGGTAGCAATGGAAAAGCAGAAGGGCTCTAACTTGGAACCTTGCAGGCATGAAGGCTTGAGCCAGCTGATGGACAAGCAGGAAGCAGTTGTCTGAGGTCTGTTCTATAATAACCCACAATGAATATGTAAATTTGATTCTACTTTGTAGGACAAAGATACCCTTTCAGTAGCAGTTAATTTTCATCCCATAACTTACTGTATTCTAACAGGCTTAAAATTAATTTGTCTAGAATGGGAGACAGTCTCACTTTAAGGAGTCTCTAATTTCTTTGGAAAGTGGCAGATGCTAAGATGCTATACGTAGCAGACCTAGGGAAAAATTAAAGATTGGCTGAACTAATTTCCTCTTAATCTATTGAGCTGGTTTATTTGGCCTTATACTAGTAGAACCACATATGTAACTTTACAAAACAACATATGGAATATGTTGAGAGCAGAAATGTGTATGTGGGCTAAAGGGTATCAGAGGAATTTTGCTTTGAAATATGTACTTTAATATAGATTGACAGCATGGAGTAGCATATCTTGAAATTACATTGCAGATGTCTGCTTTTAATAACCTGATGAAATTGTCACAAAAGATCTAAGCATCATGCTTAACAAGTTATCTATGATGTTTTGTTGTTGTTTAATGTAGTATCTTTCTTCTATCTCATTTAGCATCTGTATTTTAAAACTCATTTGTAATTGAATAAGGAAGGATATCACATAAAAGGAATTCCATGTAAAATTGAACTTGCATGGCTCCTGAGGTCATACTGAAATATCTTTCCATCTATCTATCCAGTCTTCTGTCAGGCTCCCAATGTACTAATTTCCTATCCTGTGAGAAGTGCTCTTAGTACTCTGATGCAACAAGATCCAAAGAAAATATGACTGACTTATTCCTGTTAAATTTGGGTGGCTAACGCCAAAAATCTAAAAAACGATCAGAACAGTGGTAGGCCAAAATGAGAAGGGAAAAGCAGTTGATGACCAATGTCAGATTTAACAAACTTTAAGTCTATTTCTATAAAAACACTCAAATGCTTCGTTACACCATACTACAGTCTCATTTAGTAGTGTCATTGCATCATCTGGGATTATATAAATATATGTATATATAGCATATATATCATTATATGTTTAGGGTATTTGTATTGCATATGTGCATATATATGTGTGTATATATACGTGTGTGTATATATACACACATATATTTCATATGCCATATATCTCATATGTCATATCTATGGCATCGACTATCTCATAATAAGTGTTATGTGCAACTTCCAAATAACACGATTAAAGGAAGAAATTGCTTTCCTGCCACTTCATCTCTTTCTCCCTTCTTATAAGCTAGAACTTGGACTAGATCCAGCCCTATCCAGTGCAGAGAAGAATATCCTAGGAAGTGGAAGAGTAACTGTAAAGAAACAACTTCCCCACTAGCTTGGAAATGGACACTGGACCTTTAACTAAGAAATAAATAAAATTCCATTTTGTTTGAGCCATTAAAATATAGGGTCTTAATATATATATATATCTACTTAAAATATACCCCAAGTAACATGTTTGCCATCTTGACTTTTATATTTGCACACATTCTTCTCTTTTCAGTCCTGTTTTCTCAACCCTTTTTTCATATGCACCTCTCATCATTTTTTCTAAAACATGCAAAATCATCCCTACTTGGTAAGGAGACAAGAGAGGTAAATTTATAGGTTAGTTACTACTGCTGACATAGATTGCTGAAAAACCATTGCAAAGTGACTCGGTTTTCTCAAACTTTATTTTCAGATTTAAATCTGGTCATTTCTTCTTAACCTTAATTAATCAATGATGATGCTAAACATAATGTAGTAGGGAGCTTGTTGAAGTAGGACCTAATTTAAGGGAGAGGAAAGGGAGAAGATGGCTATTTAAATGTAGCTAGCCATTCTGTCTCTACAACTGAATTCAGGAAGGCTTCTTGTAGGAGGTAGACTTTGCTCTGAGAAAAACCATTTGGATGACATTTTAGAATTAAGTCAGTAATGCTTCCTCAACTGTTTGGGGGGAAAATATAATTAATGTTTTTTGACTTGGATAGTGAATGATACCTCTCTTTCCTTGCTTGGTTTATTTATTTATTTATTTTTTTAATTTTAGTTTTTTATTTTTTAAATTTTAAAATCTTTAATTCTTACATGCATTCCCAAACATGAACCCCCCTCCCACCTCCCTCCCCATAACAACTTTCTGGGTCATCCCCTTGCACCAGCCCCAAGCATGCTGCATCCTGCGTCAGACATAGACTGGCGATTCAATTCACATGATAGTATACATGTTAGAATGTCATTCTCCCAAATCATCCCACCCTCTCCCTCTCCCTCTGAGTCCAAAAGTCCGTTATACACATCTGTGTCTCTTTCCCTGTCTTGCATACAGGGTCGTCATTGCCATCTTCCTAAATTCCATATATATGTGTTAGTATACTGTATTGGTGTTTTTCTTTCTGGCTTACTTCACTCTGTATAATTGGCTCCAGTTTCATCCATCTCATCAGAACTGATTCAAATGAATTCTTTTTAACAGCTGAGTAATACTCCATTGTGTATATGTGCCACAGCTTTCTTATCCATTCATCTGCTGATGGACATCTAGGTTGTTTCCATGTCCTGGCTATTATAAACAGTGCTGCGATGAACATTGGGGTACATGTGTCTCTTTCAATTCTGGTTTCCTTGGTGTGTATGCCCAGAAGTGGGATTGCTGGGTCATAAGGTAGTTCTATTTGCAATTTTTTAAGGAATCTCCACACCGTTCTCCATAGTGGCTGTACTAGTTTGCATTCCCACCAACAGTGTAGGAGGGTTCCCTTTTCTCCACACCCTCTCCAGCATTTATTGCTTGCAGATTTTTGGATCGCAGCCATTCTGACTGGTGTGAAGTGGTACCTCATTGTGGTTTTGATTTGCATTTCTCTAATAATGAGTGATGTTGAGCATCTTTTCATGTGTTTGTTAGCCATCCGTATGTCTTCTTTGGAGAAATGTCTATTTAGTTCTTTGGCCCATTTTTTGATTGGGTCGTTTATTTTTCTGGAATTGAGCTGCATAAGTTGCTTGTATATTTTTGAGATTAGTTGTTTGTCAGTTGCTTCATTTGCTATTATTTTCTCCCATTCAGAAGGCTGTCTTTTCACCTTGCTTATAGTTTCCTTTGTTGTGCAGAAGCTTTTAATTTTAATTAGATCCCATTTGTTTATTTTTGCTTTTATTTCCAGAATTCTGGGAGGTGGGTCATAGAGGATCCTGCTGTGATTTATGTCTGAGAGTGTTTTGCCTATGTTCTCCTCTAGGAGTTTTATAGTTTCTGATCTTACATTTAGATCTTTAATCCATTTTGAGTTTATTTTTGTGTGCGGTGTTAGAAAGTGATCTAGTTTCATTCTTTTACAAGTGGTTGACCAGTTTTCCCAGCACCACTTGTTAAAGAGATTGTCTTTACTCCATTGTATATTCTTGCCTCCTTTGTCAAAGATAAGGTGTCCATGGTTTAAAACTTGCTGTGGATAAGTTGGAAGGTTTGCATAGAAACCAAGTAGCCTTCTAGGAATAAGAGTATGATAATGATTCAAATGTCTCTAATGAACCTAGATTGCCCAGACTAGAGGGAAATCTTCATATCTTCCCTGAGATCTTTTATCTTCACATTATGGTTTTGTTTTTAAGACGTGCTCATTTATTTTTTCAAATTTGTATGGACATATATGGTCATGATTTTCTTCTCTCCATGGCATATTAGGGCTTCCCAGGTGGCGCTACTGGTAAAGAAAGTCTCCTGCCAAAGCAGGAGACATAAGAGATACAGGTTCAATCCCTGGGTAGGGAAGATCCCCTGGAGAAGGGCCTGGCAACCCACTCTAGTATTCTTGCATGCATCTTTTCTAATTCAAGTTTTCGTCTTTTCCAGATATATCATGGCATATTTTTCTTAGTGGGAGTTCCTCATCTATCATTCTATTTTTCCCATTCTTATTTCCCTTTTGTCTTTCAGTTGTTAAAATACTCGGACTGTGATATTTATGTTTCTTGTTGTTGTTTGGTTGTTAAGTCATGTTTGACTCTTTCGTGACCCCATGGACTGAAGTCTACCAGTCTCCCCTGTCCATGGGATTTCCCAGGAAAAAATGGAGTGGGTTGCCATTTCGTTCTCCAGGGAATATTTATATATTTTAATACAATTAAAATTGAGGTTTTCTTCTATTTATCAGAATTTCCTCTGATCTTATTAAGTGTCTCATTACCTATAGATAGTATTTTCCTGACTAAAAATATCATAGTCTATAGAGGAGTCAGTTGAAAGATTGTTCACATCTTCCAGAAAAGCCAGTATGGAGCAAGCAAATGGAGCCTTCTTTCTAAGATGTACATCTGATTAGGTTGCTGGCTTATCTTTGTTTCTTGTGAGTGATGTTCTGGTTTCCGAAGACTTTATTTCACTTCCTGTTCTCAAATACTAGGAAGCAGTGAAATGGGGAAGCTTTTCATACAACCATAAAAACAAGGAGATGTGATATTATCATTTATTTATTCATTATAAGGACATTTAGGATGATAGAATGTTTGATATAAAAAAAAATTGTCATCTTTCTTATGAGGATCTCAAATTAGGTCCTTTCATTATTTTTTAGGTAGTAGTAAAAGACTCCACTCCAGTACTCTTGCCTGGAAAATCCTATGGACAGAGGAGCCTGGTGGTCTGCAGTCCATGGGGTCCCTAAGAGTCAAACACGACAGAGTGACTTCACTTTCACTTTTCACTTTCATGCATTGGAGAAGGAAATGGCAACCCACTCTAGCATTCTTGCCTGGAGAATCCCAGGGACAGGGGAGTCTGGTGGGCTGCCGTCTATGGGGTCACAAAGAGTCAGACACAACTAAAGTGACTTAGCAGCAGCAGCAGCAGTAAAAGAATAAGAGGGTTCCAAGGTGGCTCAGTGATAAAGAATCTGCCTGCTAATGCAGGAGACACAGGAGACATGGGTTCTATCCCTGGGTTGGGAAGATCCCCTGAGTAGGGAATGTCAACCCACTCTGGTATTCTTGTCTGGAAAATCCCATGGACAGAGGAGCCTGGTGGGCTACAGTCCAGGGGGTTGCCAAGAGTCAGACACAACTGAGCAACTGGGTACTTTAAAAGAATCTGAAATGTCACAACCCTGTAATCCTTGAAAAGCTTTTTTCCATCATTTTTTCCCTAGTAAGTTACACTTATCTCTCCTTTACACCTACTTTGAAATCAATTAGCATATACTACTTGTATGTCTATTTCTTCCGTTAACTCATTGGTAACACTTTTTTTTTTTATGGGGAATATGATTTCATGCTTTCTGTATGCTGCCGCTCTGGCAAGCCCCTTTCCAACCAGTGACAACACTTCACTCTTCTTAGTAGTGAGCGTGTGATGGCAGAATATTCACAGCCAAAGTTTAAGCAATTAAGGGAACATTGATTTCCATACGTAGCCACAGAAAAACGACGTTTACACCAAGTGTCAGAATTTTGTCTGAACAAGGTAAAGGGAACTTCCCTTGGGCCTTTCTATCTTCATTTCTTTATTTACTTTTAAAAGAGAGCAGTGTGTTTGCTAGGCCTGCCACAGACTGGGTACCACAGGCCGGGTAGCTTCAACAAGGGAAATTTATTTTCTCACAGTTCTCAGACCAGAAGGTGTCCTCAAGGTTGGTTTCTTCTAAGGTGTCTCTTCAAGGCTTGCAAATGGCCATCCTCTCCCCATGTAAGTCACCTAGCCTTCTCTCTATTGTGTCTGTGTCCTAATCTCCTCTTCTTATAAGGATTAGGGCTCAGTCATATCAATTAGGGACAATTCTAACGACCTCATTTTAACTTAATTGCCTCTTTAAAGACTCTGTGTATAAATAGATTCTTATTCTGAGGTACGATCATTTAGAATTTCAATATATGAATTGGAGGAGGGGGTGCATAATTCAGCCCTTAAGAGGAACCATGCCTATTGGCTTTTATAGTTCAATAACAGTACTTTAAAAAAATGACATTGTTTCTCCTTCTTGCGCTTTAAAAGTAATGGAACATGTCTAAGATCGTAGGACATCTACATAGGCAAGTATAAATCTTGTTGGCATTTTAATTTTCTCACTGAAAATCTTGTTTCCATGTGCAAGTACTAAAGGTTCTGGGAGATTTTTTTCATTATTGCTCTCCTTATGAAAGCAGCTGTTCAATGAACACGGCATATTTTGTTACCTCATCAAGAAGCAGAGGAAGATTATGCTATGATCAGGCTTTGTATGGCTATCGTCAATGCTGTTCTGATTGTCTGAACCCCAGTGATTGATTTAATAGGTCTACTCCAGGGCAGTTACTCATCTCTGATATTTGTCCGACTCAAAGCTCCACGTTATTTATGTAAACGATGCTTTATATGCCTTCCATGAAGATAAATCCAAGTTGCCAGAACTGTTTAAGAGATGAGTGTGCCTCCCATTTGGGATTACAGTCGAAGAATTTATCTTTATCAACTTTCCTGTTACTTCACTGGCAAATTGGGAGCTTTGGAGGATAAGAGGATAAGATATGACTAGGAGAATCTATTTTCTGCTCTGAAGGTAGTATTTTGACATTTCAGTAGACTGTGCATCTAGGAAGACTTCAGAATACAAATAAAGAAAAACAGGCTTAGGAATGGATGCTTTATCTTTGAAAAATGAAAACCCCTCTAAACCATAGGAGAAATCTGAAACCAGAGTCATTTAGAAGCTCAGCACTTGGAAAATATTCATATGTGTTATATGCATTTTTAGCTTTGGCTAGGGATTTTTTTTCTTTTACATGCTAGAATATGAGCCTTAAGTGTTCTTTATATACGTAGTTGTTGGAAGATTAAAAGGGTATATGTGATTTCTGGTTTGAAAATGATGGAGTGAGGTCTGTGAATTCTTTTATAAGAATGTGGTTAGCAGTGCTGTAGTTTGCCAGCCAAGAAGATGGGCACGGGCAACTCTGTCATTAGCAGAATTGCTGGGAACCTGCAACACAGCCTGTTCCACTGTGCCACCCAAACCTTCCTCAAATGGCTGATGGGGAGGTTGCTCATTTGAAAGAGGAGGGATCCTAATAGGAACAAGTAGAGGATTCAAACAAAGCTGTTACAGAAGGGGAAACAAAAGAGGTAAAGAAACAGGAAAGGCTAATAGCAAATGATGAAATTTCACCAAGGAAAATATTCCATGGAGGAGATAAAAATTATAGCCATACATGTCATCAAGAATTATTACAAAAAAAACCTTAATGAGATGATTATAACTGAAAAAGAAAGGGGCACAGTACAGCAGAAGAGCTCAGGAAAGATCCCCCTCCAGATCCACTCCTTACTCTTCTCTACCCTGATCTATCGCAGGAGGCTGGCCTCTGAACCATTCAGTTCAAAAGGGTCTGTTTTCTGGCTTCTAGTTGGGCTTTGCCACTTGAGGGTACCAGCAGAAGAATGGAGAGGGAGAAGAGGGGTCAAGTTATTCTTTTTCTTGGGGCCCTCTGTGGGATCATTCTGGGCTGGCTGGGTCCCTTGACTAAGGAAGAGGAGGGCTTTTAAATGGTTCTATCTTTGGGTTCTAGTTGCCACTCCCTCCCATTGTCCCTTCAGACCTACAGTGACCCCCCCCCCCGCCAAAGGGGGTCCTGCACACACCCATATGAGTTCCCTATATTCTGCCTTCACCTTTGTAAACAGTGCCTATATTAAAGCTCTTCAGTTTGAGTGTGCCATTGATGTTCTGCCAAAATCCTAACTAAGATGATGAAACTGGCAAAGCTCAGAAATGAAGTAGAGGGAGAAAAAAATTAAATACTCTAGAAATGAACCAGATTGGAAATAGCACAAAGGAAAATAGGTTCTTCTGAAGACACAGGCACAATTAATGGTAGAAATTAGAAAAGATGTAACATAAAATAAAAATAAATATGGCTTAAAAAGGCAAGAGAGAAAAGCATAGATATAGAAGACAGGCAAATCAGTGTCAGGGTCAAAGAGAACCAAAATAATGTAACCAAATAAATATTTAAAGATATAATTCCAGAACTTACCAAAAAAAACACACAAAAACCAAACTTGATTCTATACATGGTATATATAGTTCTTATCCAAGAGAAAAAAAATAAGAGAATGACCAACACCAAAATCCATCCTAGTAAAGTTGCATCAGTTCAATATATATGGATATATAGTCTGCATCCAGATAAAAAGATCAAGAGACTTAAGGGAAAAAATGCAAGATAAACTCGCTGATGTTGTTCAGTCGCTCAGTCGTATCCGACTCTGCGATCCCATTGACTGCAGCACAGCGGACTTCCCTGTCCTTCACTATCTCCCAGAGTTTGCTCAAACTCATGTCCGTAATCTCAGACTTCTCTATATCAGTACTCTAAACAAGCTGTGGAACCATTGATGCCAATTAAGTCTTGAAAAAAGAGTGACTCAGGAATCTTTACACCTAGACAAACTGCATTGCAACATAAAGGTAACACTTTTGAACATATAAAAATTCAAGGAGTATAGTTTTTTGAGTTCTTTTTAATTTCAACCTTCCTTTGATGAATGAAGAAATTAACAGCAAAAAGGTTGTTTATGAGAATTGAATGCATTCTCCCTGGAACTAAGATTGAAACAGATGTGAAAATTATGGTCAAAGTTAGAATGCAAATGTTAAAAATTGGCCAATATAAAAATTATATATCGAACCAAGTGAGATGAGAAGCAAAGCAGTAAGAGGTAGAATAAACATACTAATCTCTTTTTATTGCAAGATGGATAACAATATTATTTAAAGCTTATATAGTAATAGAGATATAAGGATATCTAGAGATATAAAAGTGAATTGATTTTGGTGGTATCAGGGAACAGATAACACACTCAAGTGTATAACAGAAGACAGAGAAAGACAAATACCATATCATATCACTTATATGTGGAATCAAAAAAAAAAAAAATGATGCATGCATGCTTAGTCACTTCAGGCTTGTCCCTACTCTTTGCAACCCTATGGACTATATATAGCCTGCTAGGCTCCTCTGTTCATTGGGTTCTCCAGGCAAGAATATTGGAGTGGGTTGCCATGCCCTTCTTCAGAGGATCTTCCCAACTCAGGGACTGAACCTGTATCTCTTACATCTCCTCCATTAGCAGGAGGGTTCTTTGCCACTAGTGCCACCTGGGAAGCTTATTTACAATTTGGAAACTGACTCACAGACTTTTGAAACCAAACTTATGGTTACCAATGGTGGGAGGAAGGGATAAATTAGGAGTTTTGGATTAAAGTATAAACATATGCATAAACATATGACTATGTAGCCTGGAAAATCCCATGGATGGAGACGCCTGGTAGGCTACAGTCCATGGGGTCGCAAAGAGTCAGACACGACTGAGCGACTTCACTTTCATGACTATGTATAGACTAGATAATCAAGAAGGACCTACTGCATAGCACAGGGAACTGTACTCAATATTCTGTAATAACCTATATGGGAAAAGAATCTGAAACAGAATTGTTATATGTATATATATAGCTGAATCACTTTGCTGTACAACTGAAACTAACATTGTAAATCAACTATACTGCACTATAAAATTTAAAAAAAAAAAAAGAGTGACTGAAGAGAGTTTATTGAGGGTCTGATTATAAAAGCCTGAGAAGAAAGAAAAAGAGATGAACAAGGGACCATGTAATAACATCAAGAAACTACTACCATCCCTGGACCCAAAGAGGCAAAGGGAGGAAGTTACTGTCAGAATATGAAGAAAGAAGCACTGGTGGGAGAGTGTCTGCTGGACGAGATCTGTCTCAATGGGTAGAGAAAAATCAATCAACCCTGCAAATTTTGGCTGGGGAAAAAGGGCTGGGGAATAGATAGCCTGGTCTCTTTTCTCTTTCTACTTGGTTGCATTGGCCCATCTCAACTTGAAACTAAAGAGCAAAGCAATCCAGTTAAGGTGACCCGTAGAGGTCAGCTTCCCATGGTATAGAGCAGTCCATCTTAGCCACACGCTCTTACACTATCCTCCCGTTTCCCTCTGCTGAGCCACAGCAGGCTGAATGCTTTACCTGGTTGTTGTTGTTCAGTTGCTCAGTTGTGTCCAACTCTTTGCGACCTCAGGAACGGCAGTATGCCAGACTTCCCCAGCCTTCACCATCTCCCGGAGTTTGCTCAGATTCATGACTACTGAGTCAGTGATGTTATCTAACCATCTCATCCTCTGCCGCCCTGTTCTCCTTTTTCCCAGCATCAGTATTTTTCAATGAGTCGGCTTTACCTGGTAAGATGACTCAAACGTTTATGCTTGTAGGATCTGAGTCATTAAGTTACTGCAGTTTTGGGCTAGTACTATTAAGCAAGAGAGTATGAAGATTTGTCTCAGTAAAACTCTTGGGTTCTAGACATAGTCTTCTTTGCCTCAGTATGTGACAACAACTCAATTTTCCTTCTGGAAAATAGCATCTATCCTCCAGTTCAAAATGACTTCTGGTTTAGAGGCATGAAAGTGAAAAGTAAAAGTGTTAGTCACTCAGTTGTGTCTGACTCTTTGTGACCCCATGGACTGCAGCCCACCAGGCTCCTCTGTCCATGGGACTCTCCAGGCAAGAATACTGGAGTGGGTTGCCATTCCCTTCTCTAGGGGATTTCCTGACCCAGGAATTGAATACAGGCATCCTGCAGATACAGGTATCCAGGCAGGTTCTTTACTGTCTGAGCCACCAAGGAAGAACTTAGAGGCATGAGGAACCCAAAATGGCCAGGGGCAGCCACAGGTTCTGATTTAATACACCTGGTATAAACATTCCTCTCTAGAACACTAGGACTATTAAACCCACTGAAGCAAGATGGCAGGATTGAGAAGCAGAAATTGCTTAAGGGAGTTATTAGGTGTAGCTGATATGGACTACTACCACCCCTACCTCCTGGCTCCCAAACCTGTACATTTTGACTATTGGAGATGTAACACTGTTTGCTGGCTCCTGGTTTAAGGCATATACTGTTGCTTACAAAAAGTTTCCCAAGGTTGAATACCACGGAGCTTTCAGTTCAGTTATTGTTGTTTTATAGCAGTCATATCTAGAAGCAAGGCATAGAGTAAAACCAGTGATTCTGCAGATAGGAGCCCATTGCTACATCTCCTTTGTTGTACAATGGGTTTCTTGTTCAGGGTTCCTCATGTAGCAATGAATGCCTTGTTACTTGAATGAATAAGGTATTCTTAAGTTCACTAATAATGGTATTGGCAGAAGTGCTGCAGACTGGAATGGAAATTCCTATCCAGAATAAGTTTATATTTATATAAAGGCAAATTGCTACACCCCCCATGAGAGAAGAGATCCAATGTGATTAACTTGCTACCATGTTGGGTGCTTGGTGGTGGTGGGTGTCAGGTCAGATTTGGTGAGAGGAAAACTGTCTTGTTGAACTCATCCATAGTCTCCATCTCTGACACTATGAACACTTTGTACATGAACCTATTGAACATGTTTTTAGGTTACTGGAGAAGTAGGCTGAATGACATATAATTTAAATATATAATCCCTGTAAACAGCACATCACAAAATTTTTGTGTGTGAATTCAGTCTGATAATCCAGTTATATTTATTGTGATATGTTGTATATTTGTATTTTTTTTCTAGAAGGAATACATGTTCTGTTTGTGACCTTTGTTGTCTGTTTATATCACCTTTTTGTTTACTCTTACCACCCTGTCTAATTATTTGACATTAATGAATCTGCCTTCACACAGTCAGTCTCCAAGACCAGAAGACTTCATTCCATCCAGCTGTACCAAGCTTTACTATGTGATATCTTGGCTTAGTTTCTAGGCATGAGACTGAAGTTCCAGGGAAACTTTTCATTTCATATCATCCCACAGGAAGCTTGTCTGCTACTGTCTGCTCCCAGACCTGTGGCTCATGCCTTTTGAGTTTCTGTCTTATTCTGGTCCACAAAGATATTTATCTTACCCCTGAGCACTGAGGAGCTTGGTGGGCTACAGTCCATGGGTCGCAAAGAGTCAGACCCGACTGAGCAACTTCACTTTCACTTTGAGCCTGGCTAAGTTGTTTTGGTCATTCTCTCTTTTTATTTTTCAATTAATTTTTCTTGGAGTATAGTTGCTTTATAATGCTGTGTTAATTTTGACTGTACCAAAAATAGAATGAGCCATACCTTTGCAAATATCCCCTCTTTTTTGGATTTCCTTCCATTTAGGTCACCGCAGAGCACTGAGTAGAGTTCTCTATCCAATAGAGTAGGTTCTTGTTAGTTACCTGTTTTAAATATGGTAGTGTAGAGTGTCAGTCCCAATCTCCTAATTTATCCAACCCGCCTTCACCCTTTGTATCCACACATTTGTTCTGTATGCTTGTGTCTCTGTTTCTGCTTTGCAAATAAGATCATCTACACAATTTTTCTGAATTTGACATATAAGTGTTAATATACGATATTTGTTTTTCTGACTTCACTCTGTCTGACAGTCTCCAGGTCCATCTACATCTCTACAATGACCTTATTTCATTTCTTTTTATGGCGGAGTAATATTCCATTGCATACATGTACCACGCCTTCACCAGTAATTCCACTACTGGGCATTTACCCAGAGAAAACTACAATTTAAAAGGGCACATGCATCCCGTTGTTCATTGCAGCACTATTAACACTAGCCAGGACATGGAAGAAACCTAAATGCTCATCAACAGAGGAATGGTCATTCTTTTTTTTATATATATTTTATCCATCCTCACTATCTATAGAGGACAGGAGTATGCCAATAAATGAAACCCACTTTTAATGAATGAATCTTACCACTATCTACCAGTCAATGGTTAAAGAATAAAGAGAGATATCTGAGTATTTAAATATTTGTATTTATTGAACTTAAGAGCTACTTTAACTGTCAATGATCATTGTGTATTGTGTGTCCTCTGTTTCTTGTATTTAATTGCTATTAAAATAAAAAATATATTGTTCATAGTAATAATACTGTATTCACCTATTTTGGCAAATTTTACACTGAATCATACGTAAGATTTCTTGGTACTTATTATATGGGGAAGTAATGAATTAAAGTAATGAACTTAAATGGGGATAAAAGTAATGTTCTAGATTTTGGTTCAAAAATCCATGTATAGTAATAGAGGAGAGCAGAGATTTGGCTAAATGGGAGCATATGTGGCAAGGACTTTGGTATTTTAAGACTAAAAGTTCTGTATGACTAACCAATATATGTCTGCCAAAAAAATCTAATTCAAGTTAGACACAATAATAGAAATAGAGTGATGAGGAAAAGGTGGTTGAATATTCTCTCCCTGCTCACTACAGGTCATGCTTCGTTCTTGTGTTAGTCGCTCAGTCGTGTCCAACTCTTTGTGACTGCATGGACTATAGCCCACCAGGCTCCTCTGTTTATGGAATTCTCCAGACAAGAATACTGGAGTGGCTTGCTATGCCCTTCTCCAGACAGGTCATACTAAGCATAGACTATTACTTTTGGTTCCAAATGCCACCCTATAAAAGGAACCAATCTGGTGCTTTCCAGGAGAATAGAAATCAGGCCTTTAAAAGTTTTGAAAACTCTTATAAAGAAGGAGCATTTTAAGCAACTGAGTTTTGAACGACTTTATAAATGTCCTCAAATATTTCAATTCACATGAAGATTAATCATACTTTGTGTAGTTCCAGAAGACAGAACTAGAATGTATCAGTATATGTTATATGTTTTCTAGTTCAAAAAATTTTAAAAATTTTAGAAATTTTCCAAACATGAGAATTTTGAAAATAAATTCAGGCTTTCATTGTAATGAGTTTCCAATCATTGAAGTTGTTCAGGTAAATGCTAATGGATGTGATACTAGAGATTCATACCTTCAACCGAAGATTGTATCAGTATATTTTCCTTTGAGGGTCTACCATTTACCAAATAAAACTTCACCAGACTCATTCATTTTTGTAAACCCTTGTAACTCCATTCATGTATTATGTGTCAAATTCCCTTTCATTTGCTCTGCCTTTACAAATGTTGTACTATCCCATTTTATCCATTACTGTCTCAGCTTTGCAAACCTCTTCATATCTTTAAATCTTAGCCCCAGTGTCCCTTCTTCCTGGAGGCCTTCTTGGGTTTGGGTTTTTTTTTTTTTTTTTTATTGTTGTTGTTGTTACAAGTCTATCTCCCTACTAAGTCATAAATTCCTGGAGATAAAATACTGCATATCCTATCAATATATCTGCCACTCTACATAGTGCCTAACGCACTGGATAGATGCATGGGTGGATTAATTAGTTAAGTATCATTCTAGCCTAAACAGAGACAAGACATATGGCAGCATTTCTGCAAAAGGAGGCAAGGTATGTAGAAAGAAAGTGGTGAATGTCAAGGCATATTATTTTTGGACCAGGAAGTAAAGTAGCTGTAGAACTATAACAAAATAACAAAAGGACAACTTACAAATTTTAAACGGAAAAGAAAAACTGTAGAAACATTACTTGAAATGAGAGAAAAAAAAAGTGTGCTTATGAACAAACAATTTCCCCTCTGTGTATTACTTGTTTTCTATGATCAATTCAGCTCATAGTCTTTGATTATAATTTTGCATGAAGATTCAGTTTTACTTATGATGTTAAAGACTAGGACAGTCTAGAAAGAAAATTTAATTTTATTGATATATTGCTAAGATATATATTGATATATTGCTAACATATTCAATACAAGAGCTCTTACTTCTTTTACAATGTGAAAAGCATCTGCATTCTATATTGGAAATGTATGGGTCCAGTTTCTTTGTGACCACCAAATAAATCAGCAGTACGTTCCAGTTTGATAACCTTGCCCCTGTGTGATCCTGTGGATAAGAAAGTATATATGAGAGACACCAAGATAATTGTTTTATGAAGGGAAACTAGTGTTCTCTCATGCCCTGTAGCCTTTAAAAAAGTTAAAAAGAAGGGGGAAAAAAACACCTTATTAATGCATGCTTGGAAAACAATAGCAGTCATTTTCCTGGCTGAAGATTAAATTATTGTACATTATAGTGTGCATGTCTATGATAAGTAGATTACTATAGATCATTCCAAGAGAACGTGGAGGGAAGATTGCACTAACATTAGCTTCTCTGGTATTTGCAGGCTGTAAATTTCTTTAAATGATAGATGTAAAGATGGAAGACAGATGGATAGAGGAAAAGACAGAATCAGATACTGAATGAATTAGTACTGCAGCCCGCTGTACTGCTCCAGCGCTGTCTTATTACCATCAGGCCAGCAAGCATCAAAGTCCCCACATCCCCCACTCCCTCCCCCTGAAATGTACCGATTTATATGAAAATTAAGATTACAAATTAAAGCCTGGCTATCCTGGAGTTTTCCAGTTCATCAGCCATCCAATAAAAATGATGTCAAGCCTGTATGCATAATTCCCAGAAGATTACTTTGTCCTTACAGCTAAGCCCTGTCCCTGATATGAAAGATCTCTATCCACTTTTATTGAAATAAAGAACTAACATCATAATCCCAATATTGAGGTATAATCTTCATTATCTCCTGACCCTCTTGAGGTTCCCCCCAATCTATATTACTTCAGATTTGTTTATTTATAATCCTTATGTATTTACCTTTATTGAGATAAGATTAAAAACTGGAAAAAAAAAGCTCCCCCCAAAAATCCTTATGATCTGATGATTGAGTTTCAGTTCACCAACAATCAACTAATGTGTTAGGCTGAGTTTTTTTTTTTTTTTTAAAGTGGCTCTTATAGTTGTCTAGCCTAAGCTTGAAAAGGCATTAATTGGTCCCCTGAGTGTCCCTGTTTCATTAAATGAATTATTTCCAATCCAACCTGGTTTGTGAAATGATGGCAGCATCCTCTTTTCCTGTTTATGAAAAACGGTGGGGGAGGGGTATATGAAAAGATAGAATAAGCAGAGAAACTTTAATCTCTTTTCTTAGGAAGTTTTGCTTCATAACTATGGTTAATTACTGGTAAACCACAATCCCCCAACCTTTTTTCCCCCCAAGAGCCTTAATGGCCTCTGGCTATGCCTCGGGCTGTTAACTATCACACTAGTCATTAATGCTGGTCAAGATGATTTCTTGGAGATTACTGCTCATTTATTTATTTTTTTTAAATAGAACAGACTATTCTGCACAAAGAATGAAATGGTAGTCATTTTTTTCCTTTTCCAAAAGCATAAACACTTATGAAAATCACATTTTGCTGTGGTATTTCAAAAAACATTTCACATATCATTTTAGTTTTATTTGCAAAGTGAAAACTAGGTATGCAATGTCCTGGTTTTCACCAATGATCATGCTTTCTTACTTTTAATGAATTTTGGTTGTTATATTTGGAGAAACACATACTGAGGGATTTGCTAAGTGTTCTCAGTTATTTGCACCTCTTATTTTACCTTTTGGGCAAAGAAATATTAGGATAATATTACCTGGCTTTCAGATTTGAAAATAGAGGGAAAATAGAAATACTTTACTATTGACATAGAACTGCACTAGAGTAGTTCTCCTTAAAATAACATTTATTCTTTGATTGCAAAGGGTCCTTGTCTTACCATTATTTGATATAAAGTGGGGCTTCCCTGGTAGCTCAGCGGGGAAAGAATCCACCTGCAATGCAGGAGACCTTGGTTCAATACCTGGGTCAGGAAGATACCCTGGAGAAGGGATAGGCTACCCACTCCAGTATTCTTGGACTTCCCGGATGGCTCAGAGGGGAAAGAATCTGCCCTCAATGCGTGAGACCTGGGTTTGATCCCTGGGTTGGGAAGATCCCCTGGAGGAGGGCATGGCAACTCACTCCAGTATTCTTGCCTGGAGAATCCCCATGCACAGAGGAGCCTGGCAGGCTACAGTCCATGGGGTCAGAGAGTCAGATACAGCACAGCACAGGGTTCTGTATAATCTTCATTGGCTCAGTTATTCCTCACCTGTGAATCCTTTCACTTGGTTCATTAATGCCTTGAGCATCTGCTATTGCCTGGGCACACTTAGAGGTAAATCAGAAGAGAATGGAGAAGACACTGGAAGACAGAAACAGCTTATGATCACTAAATAATTTTTTGCATAAAACGATACTCAAATGTAAAGTCCTATATTAGAATTAAGGCTTTATTCAAATATTTATGCACAAATTAGAAGAGAAGTAACTGGTACCAATATTTACTGTGCACCTGGATGGGTGGGTACCTGGATGAATTTTTTACTTAACCCTTGTAATGACTTTGTAGTCCTTATAGCAACCCTTCAATGATTCCTATTTTATAGATGTATAAATTGGGACATTAAGATAGTTGAAGATGTGGGAGAAAAAAAGAATTGAAGGAAAGATGCATAAAAGAAAGCTTCAGGTCATAAAAAAACATTGCTTCTTAGTACTTCACTTGCTCATAGGTAAGAAATGCATTCTTCCTTTTTAAAACAAAAACTGTGGCCCAAGGTGGCAGGCCACCCAGTGGAGCTCCAGTTTAGATCTTCCAGTAGATAAGATGAGAGTATCAGTGAAGCAGGTTTATCCTACCAGATTCATTTGTATTAAATATAAATATTCTTTAGAGGTGCAAGCCTGCCAGTGATAAATAATTTCATGTGAATTCTTAAAAATGCTTATTACCAGCCATGATGTAGGATCTATTTATCAATCTATCTATGGGAAGTGGGGACAGAAGGGGCAAAGGGGCAAAGGAATTTAAAAAGTGATATAGGTATAGGTTATTTTGAAGGAATTTCAGCGTCGCTTAAGGGTGGAATTTAAGCCAGGAAAGAATAATAGAATACTGGGTATGAGGGATGAAAGAATAATTCAGGGTGGAAAAGTGAAAATTCATTTATGCCCTTGGATTATCCTAGCACTCTGACATGAGACAGGGTGTACCGTATACTGGAAAATGTTTATAACTTATAAAGTTTGAATTCTGAGGGATAAGCCATGAATGACACAGTGATTCTAAAAGCTGTACATTCTGTGATAAGCCCTCTCTATTTTTTTCTCATCAAAGACAGGAACCTATATTTTCACATGACTGACCAAGATATTTTAGAATCAGAATTGTACTGGTATACATAATTTTAAATTATAAATACAGCCTTCTTTCTTTATTCAGGGTGTCCATTTATTCTGAACCTCCCTCCTTTCACTGTGTAAGTTTCAGTAACAAAAAAACTTACTGGATACAAATTAATCTACCCACTCTGCTCCCTCTGACTCCCCAATATAAAGAAGAGAATAAAATTAATGAACATATATGAAGTGGTAGAAAATATATCATGGATCATCGCTTTTCATCCTTTAGCACTTTATAAGGGATACACAGGCACTGAGTAATTTTAAGGGACTCAAAATCTGTTATCAGTTTCCAAATGTACATCTTCCTAGGCTGATCTGCCTAAAAACCCTTGTGTGGTGTTGGTTCTTTTCTCAACTTCCCTTCATACTAACTGTTTTGCCACTTTTAAAAGAAAGGCATACCTCTAACTAACTGAGAATCTTACTAACTAGGGCATACTTACCAAGGCTTCCCTGGTGGCTCAGATGCAGAATCCGCCTGCAATGCAGGAGACCTGGGTTCGATCCCTGGGTTGGAAAGACCCCACCCTGGAGGAGGGTATGGCAAACCATTCCAGTATTCTTGCCTGAAGAATCCCCATGGACAGATGAGCTACAGTCCATGGAGTTGCAAAGAGCTGGACATGACTGAGCAACTAAGCACAGCACATATACCAAGGCACAAAACTGTCTTGAATACCAAAGGAACAATAGAAACATTTATTTCCTAGAAGGCTCTTTATATGAGGGAGCCCATAATTTTCCAAGATTCTTTACAACATCTGTTATTTAACAAACTTTACCTTTTGTACCTTCTTTCAGTAATGAAAGTATGAACCTTGGGACTTAACACAGCTTTTGGCTCTGGTGATGTTTTAGAAAAGTAGCCAGATTTAGATGCTTGCCCTAATGTATCACCATAGTTTACTTAAGATTTTGAATATGTGAACACTGTGGTGATTTTTTTTTTTAAGTCTCCTTTACTCAAAACCATGCAAATGGGAAAACAAGTACAATTTGATTCACACAAAAAATCTTATTACATATGAATGCTTAGGTCATAAAGAGCAAGAGATAAACAACTTTATTAAGCTTCTTTTCCTTTTAAATGAATATGTAGAAATTTGACTTGCTACATTTATAGGAATTCACTCCCTTTGTCATACTTCATTTCTTAAAATATTCACACACATGCACACAGTCATCACTGCAGAAATGCTGATTTTTTTTTTCTAGATGGCTAGAGAGGAAAATTATCAATATTTCGCACCAGTTTGAATTTGAGGATAAAAATCTCTGAAAGTAAAAAACGTTAGTAATAACATTTACACATCTTCTTACAAATTGCAGTGCAGTTTTTCCTATAATACCTCATTACACAATAACCCAGAGGATATGAAAGTTATGTCTCTATTTTATATATGAGAAAATTGACATGCCAGAGGATATCCAGGTAGTAATAAGCCAAACTAGGACTAAAATTTAAGCCTTTGGACTCAGGTCTGTGATTTCTCACTCTGTCACTTCTTGTGACAATTACTTGCTAAGGACTGTGTTCTCTAAGTAAGGTCTTAAAATATGCAGTTGAGGTGATGACCTTACACAAAATCTAGCTTAACTTTGGTGTGAAAGCAATATATGTATGATTTATAATGAAAGGACTTTCTTTTTTTTTGCAGTACTTCACAAAATTTAATCTTTATATCCATATAAGGGAACAAGCTGTTTAAATAACCTTTCAAGCGTGCCTCAAGGAAATGATCTGTGTCTTTTAAGATTTCAAAGAAGCATTCATGTTTAGGAAAAAGTATTAAGAAGGGCTGTGATAAGTCACTTGGTCTGTTTCATCAGGCTTTTGGCCGAGTACTGTTAATAACAGTTCTCAGAACACCCAGATGATGAAGGGCTATGAGGAATGAATGACACAGAAGTAGAAGAGCCTGTGATTCCAGACTGGTCTGGTATCTGACTCGTAACTGGACGTTGCAGTATTTTAGCTTCTTGTTCTGGAAAATAATTAAGACAATTTCAGCGAGAGTATTTGTGAGTATTCTGACTCTGCACGTCTGTGCTATATGCCACTACTGCCAAACTACAGGTATTGTTGGCTTGGAGACAAAAAACAAGGATAAAACTAGGAGAAGGGAGGGGACACTGATGTGGGAGGACTGGGGAAAGGATGGGCAGGCAAGTAATAACACAGACAACAGCAAAATGCTTCTTTGAACAAATTAACTTAAATTTGGAGAGTGTCACCATGGGAAAATTGCTCTTCAAATTATCTTCATGATGAATTCAGTGTCTTACTAATCAGTGATTTTCAGATGGCAGCATACAAAACATTCACCTGGAGGCTTGTTAAAAATACAATCTGTTTTGTAAATCTGAGCTGGGGTCAAAGAAACTGCATTTTCAACATGGTACCTGGGTAACTTTGATGAACTGTACTTTGAGAAAACCTGGGCTAGAAATTCTTATCCCTGGATGAGAAATTTTTTCTTGAAATTGTTTCCCATACGACTTCAACCCACATAAAGATCTCATACTCTTTATTTTTTTTCATGTGTTCATGTTCAAATATCAGCATGGGAAACATTCTTAGTGTCTGGAGTAATCTATGGAGCAGCAAACAAAAAAAATTGAGTGACAGTTCAAAAATCTCATCTACCCATTCACTTGTTTGGAAGTCAAAGATGAGGAAGGAAATATTAACATATCAAAGAAAGTGAAAGTTGCTCAGTCTCTGTGAGACCGTTTGTGACCCCATGAACTATACAGTCCATGGAATTTTCCAGGTCAGAATACTGGAGTGGGTTAGCTGTTCCCTTCTTCAGGGAATCTTCCCAACCTAGGGATCGAACCCATGTCTCCCACATTGCAGGCAGATTCTTTACCTGCTGAGCCTACCTTCTAATATAATAGAAGATGTCTATTATCACTATATCTCATATACTGTATATATAAATTTTGCTTTACACATTTCGATGAAACAGGTTTGGAATTTTTATTAAAATCATTAAGTCATCAACCTCATATGACAAAATTCCTAAGACAAACAGGATTTGCATGTGTATTTAAGAATGAGATTCTAAATTATTTGGGGTCTAATACAAACCAACCTATAGGCCAGTCATAGGTATTCTGGACTAGTTCCATGTCTTGAGATAACTGTTAAAGACATCTACAAGTCAAGGTGTGATACCTAGATCAGCAACATCAGCATTGCCCATTGTCCAGGAGCTAGTTAGAAATGCAGACACTCAGCATCCCCACCACCCCTCGCCACTTACTGAAACAAAACCTGCATTTTAACATGGTCCCCAAATGACCCATCTGCATGTAGAAGCTTGAGAAAACTTTCTTTCAGCTATTTCAGAGTGCTTATCCTTTTTCTAGTTTACCCAGCTTTGGACTAACTTCCAGCATCCCTCTCTGTTCCTCCCGCATGTCTACTTCCCCATTATTGTTTCAGTCATTTTCGGTTCCTTATTCTTATCTCCAAAGAGAAAACACACAGATTCCAACTAGGTAACTCACAGACTTCATTCACAAGTTTCTATTAGCCAGAGAAAACCCTGCATCTTAATGATTCGTGTTTCTGAACAATATGCTCACAGACCTGAGCCTACCCAGATAGTTTCTTTAAAGCAGCAAGTACAGGAGTGGGTGTGGGTCATTTCCTACAGCTAGTCCAGGGGTGTTCACCACTGACTCTCCTACATCCTTGTTTCAAAGTCCTGCTTTGGTCTCTCGGTTTGTATTGGGTTGGCCAAAAACACTTGGGTTTTTCCACATCTTGTGGAAAAACCCAAATGAAGTTTTGGCTAACCCAATACTTAAGTAAAAAGCAGTCAGCCCATTTAATAACAACAATAAGCCCCATGTAAAAAGAACAATGCTATTACATAAAGCAGTATCACAGGCTCCCACATTTTCTGTTGCAGAAAGCTATTGCTCCTGCTAAATCATGGTGATTACCCTGGAACCACCTGGGTATGTGCTAATTTATGTCCAAAGCAATATTAGTTATTATTATTTTACTTTCATTATCTAAGTAGTCACAGTGCAAACCAGGTAGGTTGCTATAATTCTGTCTTCTCCCGGTATAGAGACTGAGAAAAAGGATCTAACAGTAATGTAAAAAAGCTGCCAATAGTTTTAGTAAACAACACTGCAAGAGTCAGGCATCATTTCTTATCTTCCAATTACTCCAGTTCCTATCATCAAGTTAGTAGAGAAAGTCATGTGCTGGGTGCCGGAGAGAAATCATTCAGGTAAGCTGAGGCTACTCCTTCTGTTTCTCCATCTGCTAAGCTGTTAACACGAAGACATATTGACAAGGGCTCAAGGAAAACATGGAATATTTCACCAGTAAGATTATGCTGCCCTAGAGACAGATGTTAGAAAGCTGTAAAATTTAAAAATAAAGAGATAAATACATGCTTGAGAGGAAGAAATAAAATAGTTTTAGAGTTGGGAGAGAAAATTAAAAAGAAAAACAGTAAAGATGGAAAGATGGATGAGAGGTTTGTAATGTCAAACCCTCATGTAGGAAAAAACTTTTATGTCTGCCTCAGGCGATCATTTCCTATTAGGCAGGCATTCTTAGAGTGCATTCTTAGAGTAGATTTGTAAGAAGAGCTTAGGAGGGCTGATGATGACTACAGAGAACAGATTTCTCTCGTCATCGGATGCTTAATGTCAAGGCTTTAACTTTAAACGATACACACTAGTTTTCATAAAAATTTAAACATGAGAAAAATCACATGCTATGGTAATTCACATTCAGTGAATAGAAAAACATTAAGGAATGATAACGATTTTATCTGGTGACCTCTGCTGCACTTTGTCAAAAGTGGTTAAAATGTTTTGCCTTTACTTATTTTTACTGGGGAAAACAGTAAACAGGATTATAATAGTGGGTTATATAAATATTTATAAAAGACATATAGTTGTCACCTGTCAACACATTTTATAACTCAATTCTCCCTTTTTTTGCTATTGTTTTCACACTTTTGTAAATAAAATGCAAAAAGGAGCAAGAGGAAAGTGAAAGGAATTTTGGCTTTGAATTCAAATATCTTGAGTTCAGGTCCTAGATATTTACTTCGCCTCTTTGAGCTTCAGGTTCCCCATCTATAAAATAGGGATAACAATACTTAACCTCCCCTAATTGCTGAGAGGATTAAATATACTGGTAATAAAGGCCCTAGCACTGTACCTAAACATTATAGGTTCTCAATAAACAGCCAAGTTATGTCACTAACCAAAAAAAAAGACACAAACAAGCAGATTAGATATTCCAATTTAATTACTGGTTGTCCTTTTCTTAAAATCTCCAAGTTCTGATTGCATAATAGAAGCCCTTACCACTTCCTCCCACTGGGAAGGAGGAGAATACTTCTTCAAGAAAGGAGAGGACATGAGAGCGGACAGGTTCCTGGAGAAAGGAAGAGGAAACAGAATACTTCTACCACAAGAGGTGAAAAAGGAAGAGGAAGGGGGCATGAGGTCTGACTTGATGGTCCTGACTACCCCCTCAAGAATGAAAACCCAGAGAAACAATGGCAAAAACTAAAAGCCTGGGAGCTTTGGGAGTTTTCCCCATTTCCTGTTCTGTATCTTACAAAGGGACAACCTTACAAGTCAACCACACCCAACAAAGGACTACTACAAACACAATAAAATGGCAGGAATGATGTGAGCAGGCCAGGAAAGGTTCGGTGATGGCAGGCCTCAAACTTCCTTGGCACTTGCACAGCAGGCTCTTGTGTCCACGTATTCCGTCATGATCCTGGTGGGGTATGTGGAAGGTTGAGAGTGAGAAGCCATTGGGGTTGGCCTGAGATGACCCCCGAGCAGATGCTACAGAGTTCACGGGATAAGCCAGGACTCAGAGAGCAGATATGGTTGAGACACGAGGACCTGCAATGCTGTTGAGAAGTGAAAAGAGAGCAAGTGAGTAAAGGAGGGCAATAGACTCTGAGAGAATAAAATCTGGGTTTAACCAATAACAGATTCTGGCAGCAGATCAACAAGGCACTAATAGCCAGTTTAGACTCGCTATATCTCCCTGGGAGCCAGTGAGAATTCAGATGACAGCACAAAGAGCCACACGTAAATCTGAGGCTCTCTCCCCTCTCTGTGGTGAAGACACATGAACTTTTCTTGACATCTAAGTTAGGAGAAGGGGATGACAGAGGTTGAGACAGTTGGATGGAATCACCGACTCAATGGACCTGAGTTTTGGGTAAACTCCGGGAGTTGGTGATGGACAGGGAGGCCTAGCGTGCTGCAGTCCATGGGGTGGCAAAGAGTCAGAGACAACTGACCGACTGAACCAAATCGAAAAGCCATTTCTTCCAGGAGAAAGAGGAGTGGGGAGAACAATGAAAGGCTGAGATCTACCCCAAAGATCTTGTTTTAAACCTAAAGAAACTATGACACTTTTGCTTGCCGTCTTCAAATTCTACCCCATCCTACTCCACTCAAAAAGAAATTTATCTCAAAAATAAAAAGAGAGAGAGAGAGAAAAAGGAAATTTATCTCAACTCAAATGAAATGAAAAGGCTTTTTAGCTCTTGATAAGCTAGATGTAATGCGTCCAATTCTAGAAGTCATATTTTCTTTCTGTGAGACCTGGATATGAAACCAAACTACCCATTATGTTTCTTTATTCATAACTTAAAAGCATTCTAATTACAATAGGTAATAGGAAGTAGTGCCTTAAGTACATTTTCTCTCCTTTCCATTTTTAAATTCTACATTGGTAATTTGGAAGAGTCCTTCCCTCCTTTCAATGACTATATACTGAGAACTTACAATGAAGGAATAACGTGTCAGGAGTTAAGGAAATGAAGATAAATGAGACATGGTGGTTGTTGTTCAGTTGCTAAGTAATTTCTGGCTCTTTGCAGTTCCATGGACTGCAGCATGCCAGGCTTCCCTGTCCTTCACTATGTCCTGGTATTTGCTCAAACTCAAGTCCACTGAGTCAGTGATGCCATCCAACCATCTCATCCCCTTCTCCTTCTGCCTTCAATCTTTCCAATCATGAGGGTCTTTCCCGAAGAGTTGGTTCTTTGTAACAGGTAGCCAAAGTATTGGAGCTTCAGCATCAGTTCTTCCAATGAATATTCAGGGTTGATTCCCTTTAGGATTGACTGGCTTGATCTCCATGCAGTCCAAGGGACTCTAAAGAGCCTTTTCCAGCACCACAGTTTGAAAGCATCAATTCTATGGCACTCAGCCTTCTTTACAGTCTAATTCTCACATCCGTACATGACTACTGGAAAAACCAGAGCTTTGACTATTTGTCAGCAAAGTGATACTTCTACTTTTTAATACGCTGCCTAGGTTTGTCATAGCTTTTTTCCCAAGAAGCAAGCGTCTTTTAATTTCTTGGCTGCAGTCACTGTCTGCAGTAATTTTGGAGTCTAAGAAACTGGGACATGGGCCCTATACTTAATAAGGTAGAAAGGTTTGTGTGATATGTGAATGGAATATATAAGTTAAAGAAAAGCTAGTGGAGTATTGCTTCCCATTACTGAGTAGCTGCAAATAAAACAACCACACAACCTTAAAATTGTAAAGATGCATTGTTTTCCCATCTATCAGATGCACACAGAAGTAGTAAGATAAAAGCTATTAGGCACAGGCCAGTTAAAAACCATTTTTGTACAAAATCACAATTTTAGAAAAGCCAAAATCGTAATTATAGAGAAGTTCAGTTCCCAGAATAACAACAGTGAATCAAGCAGGATAGGCAGAGGCATATAATACAAAATGTTATTTTTGAAAAAAAAGTGTATTTGCTGTCATGGAAGATGTGGGAGAATAGGCCAGAAAGTCTATCATCATTATCTTTTATAATTTGTTTCAAACACTGTTAAAAGAGGCATGCAAAAGAAGTTATATAAAAAACAATTCTATAAGTTCTTTTAGCTTTCTTGGTAAATATTGCTTGATACAATTAAGACATTAAGATAAAATATGAATATTATTAGTCCTTAACTTATTAGCTTATTAAGTTCAAATTCTTACACTACTAGGATTCCTTAAAGACAGGCAATGGCAGCCTGAGAAATATGTTAATTGTTGACATGACTTTTAGAGAACAAAACAGAATTTTATGCCTTGGAACTTAAAAAAAAATCCTATGGTAGTCTGAGGATTTCAGTCTTAGAAACAGCACCGCAGAATATTTCAAGAAGGCTCTCTGAGCCACAGCCATTCACAGAATAACTGTTATTATCGTCTCTTCCTTACCTTTTCCACCATAGAGCTCCTTAGCATGAAAAGAGTATAACATTTAGGAAAAGCCTCTGCTTTTATCAGTTACCTCTAACAAAGTTGGTATTTCAGTCATCCTAAATATATATATGGCACCGTGACTGAAAAGTGACATTGTTAGAGATTATAAATAATTCAACAAATGATATCTATCTGATTAGTATTTCAAAACAATATTTTATCTCTTCTCACCCCCCTCCCCTCTTTATCTTCATACAGTACAGCAGCATTTGAAATCTATGGTTTCTGGCATATCTGGGGTAAGGTTATACTAGGAATTTACCAGACCTGTCAGTCTCTAACTTTCTTCCATATTTCATGATATCATTCCAGTTATAATTAGTTGTCTGGTAAAATTAAGAACAGTCTATTTCAGTGAATGCTCATGTGAACATTTAACAACTTTCTGTTAGGATGACAGCTTAGCGACAGAAAGGATAGACCAGAAAGGGAGAGTCGCTCAAGTAACCTTGGTTAACTCAATATTGCCAGCTCAATGGAAAATTCTAAGATTCTGCAATTTTTTCCTTTTTGTTATTAATCATCCACATATTTCTTGTCAGGAGCATCACTTTGACGGCATTCCTGCCTTAACTAGCGTGTTTTGAACTGACCTGTCTTCATTGCTATGGCTCCTTAGAAACTCTGCTGTTGACGAGCATTGATTCAGCTGAATGCTTTGACATTCAGCTTGTCAGTGAGAGCTATTTTAATCATTAAGATGCATCTCCCTTCCAAGGCTGCAAACTGTTGCTGCTCATACACAACATTCTATCACTTGATTACTGTGGAGAGGAAAAAGAGGCTGGATGGTTACTATCACTGCAGTTTAAAAGCAAAACTTTACAGAACAAATAACTGTGTGTGAAGCATTGTGCTAAGCAATTTTCAGGCATTGTCCACTTAATCTTCACCCTGGTGGAGTCCCATCATCTGAGTTTGCATCCCTGTTTTCCACTTACTGTCTGAATGACAGGCACTTCTCATCTGTAAAATGGAGCAATGCATTTTGCACGTGTGTGTGTGTGTGTGTGTGTGTGCTAAGTCACTTCAGTCATGTCTGACTCTGTGTGACTCTATGGATTTAGGCCGCCAGGCCTCGCTGTCTGTGGGATGGATTCTCCAGGCAAGAATGCTGGAGTGGTTTGCCGTTTCCTCCTCCAGGGGATCTGCCCAACCCAGGGATCGAACCTGCGTCTCTTATGTCTCCTGCATTTGCAGGCAGGTTCTTTACAACTAGCACTACCTGGGTACCTCCTTTAGAGGGATTTTAGGAGGATTAAGTGAGACAATTCACAAGTAGTCCCTACAACACTACCTCTGACACAGTGTTCTCACAGTGTTATCAGTGACTTTTATTACCATTTTGTAGAGGAAGACATCCAGTCTCCTTCACCAGCTACCCTATTCACCATCACTTCTAAATCTTCTAACTTTGTCTCCATTGCCCAGACCCAAAAGAAGATAAGGAAAAATGAAAAGTTATTTCTTTCAGGACTTTCTTCTGTAGGTATTTTAACTCCAGTTCCACAGGGGGAATGCCACAACTGTGGCTGGATAATACTTTCGTTGTATTAACCTTTTAATTTTTGTCTCTATTCTTCCTTTTCTCACAGAAGTCTTTTCCCAACCAGGCAGCTAAGTGTATGTCCTAATCAACCCCTGCTGAATGGGATAAAGGTGAGGGATGGTAACTGCAGCCTTAGACAATTCAGGGGATTTCCATGTAGAGGGGTCAATTCTTCCAGGCTTTAACCAGAGGATAAAGGCAGCAAGGTGGCAGGGTCCCAGTTTCCCATGCCAAGGTTTGTGCAAAAGACATGTGTGTCATGTGACTAAGCAGACAGCTCAGATAGCCTGGCAGAAGTTTCTGTGGAGAGGGAGGGGGCAGCAGAGAGACCCCAGGCTCCTGGCCAGGCATGGAAGCAGAACTTCTCAAAGTCTAGAGCACCACTGGGGTGGTTCCCACTGTTGCAGAAACTATTCTGTGTGGTTACCAGAACTCAATCCTTTTCCTCCCAGGCATACAACTACACTACACTATCTAATCTCCCCTGCAGGTAGTTAGGAAAATGAGACTGACTTTTAACACCTAGATAAACCTCTATGTGTATTATTTCCCCTTATCTTCAAGTTGAATGTATATGAACAAGTGGAGGACATATGATTCTAGAAAATGGCACTGTAATTAGGGGCTTTTAGCCTGGGATCCATTAACTGAATTTGGGAGAACCATGAACTTGGATTTGGAACAACAACAACAACAAATTCTGGATTTTCACTAGCCTCCAACTGAAATTTAGCATTTCCTTCAATTATGAATATAGACACTAAGGCATAGTAGTGTGTTACAATACTTGCAACTTTATCACCAATACAAATCACAGGTTTTCATATTACATTACACCTGTTGGAGTTATCTCCAAATAGCACTTACACTCAATTTTCTTTTAAATACATAAATAACATAAGACCCTGATATTGGGGAAGATGGAAGGCAAAAGGAGAAGGGGATGGCAGAGGATGAGATTGTTAGCTTGCATTACTGGCTCAATGGACATGAATTTGAGCAAACTCTGGGAGATAGTGAAGGACAGGGAAGCCTGGCATGCTGCAGTCCATGGAGTGGTAGGGAGTCAGACACAACTTAGCGTCTGAACAACAAAATAAGGTTTATTTTAAAATAATTTGATAACAGTATTAATAAAAATTGGTTTCCTTTGTAATCGCACAGATTTTCAAGCCTTGAAAAGGCAGTTTTCTGAGGTGTCCTTAGGCTTCACCAGATTCCTAAACAGGGCCAAGGAGCAGATAAGAGTCCTGAATGACTTCATGGAGAAGGGCCTTTCTTTTCCTCTCCCCTCCACATCCCTACCACATCGCTGACTCATACTGGACCGTGATGTGAGAAAATGTGTGTTATTGTTTTCAGTTACTGAGATTGGGAGATTAATTTTTAGAACAACTAGCCTATGCAAATTAATACCCTTGCTACCAAAATTGCCCAAACATGGCAGAGAACACCTAAGACCTGAAGAGGCCTCTGACTGGAAAGGACCCAGAAGGGGCTCGTAAGGACCAAAGATTAGATGGAGCCAATGAAGATGTCACAGCAGGTTCCAACATGGAAGGATACTGACGCTAAGTATAGGGAACACCTCTTTCATCTTAGAAATAAAGTCCAATTACAGTAATATAAAGAAACATTTCAGTTATTGCTGAATTTGGACCCTGAGATTTATAACTGCCACACAATAATTTTCTCACAATTCTTTATTTTCTCTTCCCCTACTAAAGTGACAGTTTTGTTTTTTCATATCAGATATTAAGCAATCTCCAATTATTTTTGCTCACTTTCCTGAAGTAAGCAAGGATAATTACTTAACACAGATCCTTACTTACTCAGGTAGAGTATAACAACTGAAGAGAAGCTGATAACCACAAAGATAAGATGCTATATAATGTAAACATCAGCTTGTCCTAATCACTGGTGTATACCAAACTCCAAGTCTCATGCCAGGCATATATAAATTTTTATGAATGAGTAAATGAATCAAATGGCATTTAACTATATGCAGTGTGTCACTCATAACTGGACTTTGTTATGTGAAAGTTGCTGCTTTTTTCATATGTAAGGGTAAGGTGACTAGAAGTTAAAGCTTCTAAATCGACCCTTCAAATCGTTAAGGTGTTACAACGTTCTTTAAGGGAAATTAAATAGTCTTTTAAAACTACTTTTCAGTGACTGGTTAATGGGTAGTATGAAGAACAATAATCGTTTTTGTTCTTTGACTTTTCATGTTGATTTTCACACATTATAGGGTGAAAAACAGCATAATGAACCTCCCAAGTACCCATTACCCAACTTCAACAATTATTACATGTTGTCATTCTTATTTTTTCTATTTCCACCTCCCTGACCTCTTCTTTTTTTTTTTTTTTTTTTTGTCATTTTGCTGGAGTATTTTGAAGTAAATCCAAGGCCTCATATTATTTCAACTCTAATTACTTCAATATACATCCTTACAAAAGACCCTGATGCTGGGAATGATTGAAGGCAGGAGGAGAAGGGGACGACAGAAAACGAGATGGTTGGATGGCATCACCGACTCGATGGATGTGAGTTTGAGCAAGCTCCAGGAGTTGGTGATGGACAGGGAAGCCTGGCGTGCTGCAGTCCACGAGGTAGCAAAGAGTCAGACACGACTGAGCAACAGATCTGAACTGGTATCTCTAACAGATTAGGGCTTTTAAAAACAATACTACAATATCATTTAGCTCACTTAACAAAATTATTAACAATTCCTTAATAGGATACAATCTGTGTTCAAGTTCTGCCTAGTTGTCAAAATGTCTTATATTTAGTTTGTCCATAACAGTTGTATATGGTTAGTATATCTCTACAACTTGTTTTAATAGATAAATTCCTCCTCTCTTTTTTAAAAATGACATTCATTTGTTGAAGAAATCAGATCATTTGTTCCGTAGAAATTTTCTCATTCTGGATTTGGCTGTTTGTAATTTAACATGTCCCTATGTTTTTTTGTTTTCTTAATAAAAATGTTAGATCCAGGGTCTTCTTTGGATTCAAGATACATTTTATACAGACACACAATATTTTCTTTGGGCAAGAATATTTCATAGCTGTCACTGTGCACCTCTTATTGCATTAGGAGGCACATAATATTTGTCTCCCTTATAGTGATGCTCAATCCCTGGGTTGAGAAGATCCTCTGAAGGAGGGCATGGCAACCCACTTCAGTATTCTCGCCTGGAGAATCCACATGGACAGAGGAAACTGGTGGACAGTCCATGGAGTTGCAGAGTTGAACACCACTGAGCAACTAAGCAGAGCACAGCACAGCACATAGTGATGGTACACTTGACCAGTGACTTCAAGTGTTGCTAGCTTGATCCATCATTGCAAACTGTCCCAACTTTCACCTAATGGCATCAGTCACTGATGACAACAGCCTGATCTATTGTTTCAAGAGTTTCAAAATGGCAACTTTATAATTCTAACATTCTTTCTGCTTTTATTAGCTGTCATTCTATAAAGAAGACATTTCTTTCATAAACTACGTGCATATTCTGAAATACAATTCATATCGAAAAGGCAGGATAAATGTTGTTTCTTTTACTGAATTTAATCTACTTTCAGCATGGAATCCTATTAACTTCCTATAATGAGCAATGAGCTTCCCCCAACCCACTCTACACTCCTCCCCGAGGCCAACAGGGTGTTTTCACAGTGAAATCCGTTAGGGCTAGAATGGGATGGGATCTGGCGACCCAAGTATGGTGCAGGAATTCAGGGAAGATAGGAACTGGGTCAAGGAAGTGAGAACACTTACCTTAAGCAGGCTCTAGGAGGTGGAATCAGAGTCTTCTGAACTGTCCTGGGCATCGGGGCTTTCCGTGGATTCGCTGGGTTCCTTGCTGTCACTCCCGCTACCATCAGTGGCTGGGTTCTTCTCTTGACAGGCCACTTCTGAACCAGGAAGTGTGCTGCCCTGGGTCTCCTGGTTCTCCCTGGAGCCCAGCACCACATACCCGCCCTTCTTCAGCTGCAACTGCCTCCTCAGCTCATCTGCCATCTGCGACAGATCCCGCTTCATAGCATAAGCATCTTCTCCATCTGCATAGTATCTGGGTTCCACCTCACTAATCTGAAAGTTAAGAGTGTTAGAATAGAGGTGCAAGGCTGCCCGGTTACTCTTCCTGACGTGCAAGGACACGTACTTGGCGCCAAAGTTCTCAATCATGGCCCGGGAGGCCTGGTCCATCAGCTTCTGAGCTAGGCCCAGGCGACGGTGGGAACGCTTCACAGCCAGCGAGGTTATGTGTCCGTGAGGGACATCATCTGGGTCTTCCTCCATTTTGGCCAGGACGTAGCCCACAATCTTCCCGTCCTCGTCCTCAGCGATGTAAGAGAGCTGGGGCCAAGAAAGGCCATGGTAGAAATAGTATTTCATCTGGTAGTTCTCGGGAAGGCAAAGGAGGTTGCAATGTTGCATGTTCATCAGGTCGTCTGGCCGAGCATTGCGGATGTTCATGATGGCGGCAAGCAGCGAGCAGGATTTGACGGAGGAGACTGTGAGAAAGGCTACTGCCGCCAAACCCTGTTTGCCTCGGTGGAGTTTGAGTCCACAGGGAGGAAGCTGCCGAGCTGGATAGTGCCGAGACTGGGTGGCGGGAAGGCGGGATGACCAGCAGACGGAAGGGGCGGTGCTAAGGTGTGGCTTCCGGAAGTGCGCACTTAGTCCCAGCCAATGAGGTTTTTCACTTCACCGTGCGTGTGCGCACGCCTGACATAGGGGGTGGAGCAGGGGAGTTCCTTGTGACCTCAATGATTTTAATACAATGTTTAATGTTTGATCTGTTGCTAACATTATTCTCTTATTTGTTCCAGCTGTAACTTTTTAATTTGGATACATCTGTATAAATGTTCACAAACTGGATAAGCCCATGTAACCAGAATTTAGAGCAAGAACTAGAACATTTTGCAATTGCAAGCACCCCAGGACACCTTGACACCCACCCCTTTCCAGTGCTCCCTATCCCATGTCCCAAGTGTGACTATGACCTTGATTACTAACAGTCTTTATATACATGAGCTCACAGTGCAAACACTATTTTTGTATCCCCCCCCTCCCCCAGCCCCACCCACACGAGCTTCCCTTGTAGCTCAACTGGTAATCCGTCTGCAATGTGGGAGACCTCTGTTCGATCCCTGGGTTGGGAAGCTCCCCTGGAGAAGGGAAAGGCTACCTGCCTCAATGTTCTGGCCTAGAGAATTCCATGGACTGTATAGACCATGGACTCTCAAAGAGTCGGAAACGACTGAGGGACTTTCACTCACTTCTTTCCCCACCCAATACTTGTTTCAGCTACCTAGTTGTGTATAGTTGGGAGTTCCTTATACTATTTACTGTTTTATCTTCCATTGCTCCAAATACCACAGTTCATTCACCCATTGGACTGTTGCTGGCCATTTGTATTATTTTTAATTTGAGAATGGTATAAATAGTGTAACAAAATGCTTTGGAGCATGTTTTTTGTTGAAACGTGCACATTTACCTAGGATTATAATTACTGGATCAGAACAGACTGTGACGTTCAACTTTTATATAAATACTGCCAAGCCTTTCAATATGGTTGCTGTACATTTTCATCAACGTTTGGTATTTCCCCATCTTTTTCCTTTTAGCTATGGCATAGTGGAGTGTGGGGCTGGAGTGGAGTGTGGGGCTGGAGTGGAGTGGAGGGGCAATTGGGTGAGGGGTGGTGGAAGGGTGCTAGTATTATATTGTGTTTTTATTTTACATCCTACTAATGAAGTTGACCACCTTTTTTACATGCTTATTAGTCATAGTTGTTTTTTTTTTGTGAAGTGATTGTTCAAGTCTTTTTTTTTTTCATTTTCTATTGGGTTATGTGTATTTTTCTCAATATTAAAGAGTTTTTTAAAAATATGTATTCTGAGTATAAATCTTTTGTCAGTGATATTTATAATGAATAGCACCCTCCCCTATTGTTTAATTTTTCATTCTCTTTTTATTTCTGACATCAGGTAGGAACTTTCAGTTCAGTTCAGTCGCTCAGTCGTGTCCGACTCTTTGCAACCCCATGAATTGCAGCTCGCCAGGCCTCCTTGTCCATCACCAACTCCCAGAGTTCACTCAGACTCATGTTCATCGAGTCAGTGATGCCATCTAGCCATCTCATCCCCTGTCATCCCCTTCTCCTCCTGCCCTCAATCCCTCCCAGCATCAGAGTTTTTTCCAATGAGTCAACTCTTTGCATGAGGTGGCCAAAGTACTGGAGCTTCAGCTTTAGCATCATTCCTTCCAAAGAAATCCCAGGGTTGATCTCCTTCAGAATGGACTGGTTGGATCTCCTTGCAGACCAAGGGACTCTCAAGAGTCTTCTCCAACACCACAGTTCAAAAGCATCAATTCTTCAGTGCTCAGCCTTCTTCACAGTCCGACTCTCACATCAATACATGACCACCGGAAAAACCATAGCCTTGACTAGATGGACCTTTGTTGGCAAAGTAATGTCCCTGCTTTTGAATATGCTATCTAGGTTGGTCATAACTTTCCTTCCAAGGAGTAAGCATCTTTTAATTTTATGGCTGCAATCACCATCTGCAGTGATCTTGGAGCCCCTCAAAATAAAGTCTGACACTGTTTCCACTGTTTCCCCATCTATTTCCCATGAAGTGATGGGACTGGATGCCATGATCTTCATATTCTGAATGTTGAGCTTTACGCCAACTTTTTCACTCTCCTCTTTCAGTTTCATCAAGAGGCTTTTTAGTTCCTCTTCACTTTCTGCCATACCACAGTCTAATTTTCCAGTTTTTAAATTTCATGGTTAATGCTTTCCATGCTCTGTTTAAGAAACTTTGCTAACTCCAAGGTCTCAGAGACATTCTTACGTGTTTTCTCCTGAAAGCTTTATTGTTTCACATATTAGGTTTAGATAGGAAATCTATTGTGTATGATGTGAGTAAGAAGTTCAGCTATTTTTTGCTTGCACGGATATTATATCCATCTAGCACAATTTATTTAAAAAATCACCTTTCCTCCACTGTGTTGCATTCCTGCCTTTGTCACAAATCCTAAATTGCATTTCTAAATAGACGTAAACATTTTTATACCACCTTGATGTAGCAAGATTTAGAGGTATTTCTTTAATAGTGCAAAGAAGTCACATTTTATTAGTACCACTTGCATGTGACATGACTATAAGCCTTAGAATTATCTATGTACCTTATACAATCTTCCTTTCCCATTTCCTGGCATATCATTACCTGATCATTCAAACGTCAGAATGTATTCTGTTGTGATTCAGTTCAGTTCAGTTCAGTTGCTCAGTTGTGTCGGACTCTTTGCGACCCCATGAATCGCAGCACACCAGACCTCCCTGTCCATCACCAACTACTGGAGTTTACTCGAACTCGTGTCCATCAAGTCAGTGATGCCATCCAGCCATCTCATCCTCTGTTGTTCCCTTTTTCTCAGGCCCCCAATCCCTCCCAGCATCAAAGTCTTTTCCAATTAGTCAACTCTTCACATCAGGTGGCCAAATTATTGGAGTTTCAGCTTTAGCATCAGTCCTTCCAATGAACACCCAGGACTGATCTCTTCAGAATGGACTGGTTGGATCTCCTTGCAGTCCAAGGGACTCTCAAGAGTCTTCTCCAACATCACAGTTCAAAAGCATCAATTCTTCAGAGCTCAGCTTTCTTCACAGTCCAACTCTCACATCAATACATGACCACTGGAAAAACCATAGCCTTGACTAGATGGACCTTTGTTGGCAAAGTAATGTATCTGCTTTTGAATATGCTAGCTAGGTTGATAATAACTTTCCTTCCAAGGAGTAAGCATCTTTTAATTTTATGGCTGCAATCACCATCTGCAGTGATTTTGGAGCCCCCCAAAATAAAGTCTGACACTGTTTCCACTGTTTCCCCCTCTATTTCCCATGAAGTGATGGGACCAGATGCCATGATCTTCATTTTCCAAATGTTGAGCTTTAAGCTAACTTTTTCAGTCTCCTCTTTCACTTTCATCAAGAGGCTTTTGAGTTCCTCTTCACTTTCTGCCATAAGGGTGGTGTCATCTGCATATCTGAGGTTATTGATATTTCTCCCAGCAATCTTGATTCCAGCTTGTGCTCCTTCCAGCCCAGCGTTTCTCATGATGTACTCTGCATAGAAGTTAAGTAAGCAGGGTGACAATATACAGCCTTGACGGAGTCCTTTTCCTATTTGGAACCAGTCTGTTGTTCCATGTCCAGTTTTAACTGTTGCTTCCTGACCTGCATACAGGTTTCTCAAGAGGCAGGTCAGGTGGTCTGGTATTGCCATCTCTTGAAGAATTTTCCACAGTTTATTGTGATCCACACAGTCAAAGGCTTTGGCATAGTCAATAAAGCAGAAATATATAGATATTTTTTTGAACTCTCTTGCTTTTTCCATGATCTAGTGGATGTTGGCAATTTGATCTCTGGTTCCTCTGCCTTTTCTAAAACCAGCTTGAACATCTGCAAGTTCATGGTTCACATAGTGCTGAAGCCTGGCTTGGAGAATTTTGAGCATTACTTTACTAGCATGTGAGATGAGAGCAATTGTGCAGTAGTTTGAGCATTCTTTGGCATTGCCTTTCTTTGGGATTGGAATGAAGACTGACCTTTTCCAGTCCTGTGGCCACTGCTGAGTTTTCCAAATTTGCTGGCATATTGAGTGCAGCACTTTCACAGTATCATCTTTCAGGATTTGAAATAGCTCAACTGGAATTCCATCACCTCCATTAGCTTTGTTCGTAGTGATGCTTTCTAAGGCCCATTTGACTTCACGTTCCAGGATCTGGCTCTAGGTGAGTGATCACACCATCATGATTATCTGGGTCATGAAGATCTTTTTTGTACAGTTCTTCTGTGTATTCTTGCCACCTCTTCTTAATATCTTCTGCTTCTGTTAGGTCCATACCATTTCTGTCCTTTATCAAGCCCATCTCTGCATGAAATATTCCCTTGGTATCTCTAATTTTCTTGAAGACATCTCTAGTCTGTCCCATTCTGTTGTTTTTGCCTCTATTTCTTTGCATTGATCTCTGAGGAAGGCTTTCTTATCTCTTCTTGCTATTTTTTGGAACTCTGCATTCAGATGCTTATATCTTTCCTATTCTCCTTTGTTTTTCGCTTCTCTTCTTTTCACAGCTATTTGTAAGGCCTACCCAGACAGCCATTTTGCTTTTCTGCATTTCTTTTCCATGGGGATGGTCTTGATCCCTGTCTCCTGTACAATGTCACGAACCTCATTCCATAGTTCATCAGGCACTCTATCTATCAGATCTAGGCCCTTAAATCTATTTCTCACTTCCACTGTATAATCATAAGGGATTTGATTTAGGTCATACCTGAATGGTCTACTGGTTTTCCATACTTTCTTCAATTTAAGTCTGAATTTGGCAATAAGAAGTTCATGATCTGAGCCAAGTCAGCTCCCAGTATTTTCTTTTTTTTTGCTGACTGTATAGAGCTTCTCCATCTTTGTCTGCAAAGAATATAATCAATCTGATTTCAGTGTTGGACATCTGGTGATGTCCATGTGTAGAGTCTTCTCTTGTGTTGTTGGAAGAGGGTGTTTGCTATGACCAGTGTTATCTCTTGGCAAAACTCTATTAGCCTTTGCCTTGCTTCATTCCATACTCCACGGCCAAATATGCCTGTTACCCCAGGTGTTTCTTGACTTCCTACTTTTGCATTCCAGTCCCCTATAATGAAAAGGACATATTTTTTGGGTGTGAGTTCTAAAGGGTCTTGTAGGTTTTCATAGAACCATTCAACTTCAGCTTCTTCAGTGTTACTGGTTGGGGCATAGGCTTGGATTACTGTAATATTGAATGTTTTGCCTTGGAAATGAACAGAGATCATTCTGTCGTTATTGAGATTGCATCCAAGTACTGCATTTTGGACTCTTTTGTTGCCCATGATGGCTACTCCATTTCTTCTAAGGGATTCCTGCCCACAGTAGTAGATATAATGGTCATCTGAGTTAAATTCGCCAATTCTAGTCCATTTTAGTTCACTGATTCCTAGAATGTTGACGTTCACTCTTGCCATTTCCTGTTTGACCACTTCCAATTTGCCTTGATTCATGGACCTGACATTCCAGGTTCCTATGCAATATTGCTCTTTACAGCATTGGATCTTGCTTCTATCACCAGTCACATCCATAGCTGGGTATTGTTTTTATTTTGGCTCCATCCCTTCATTCTTTCTGGAGTTATTTCTCCACTGATCTCCAGTAGCGTGTTGGGCACCTACTGACCTGGGGAGTTCCTCTTTCAGTATCCTATCATTTTGCCTTTTCATACTGTTCATGGGGTTCTCAAGGCAAGAATACTGAAGTGGTTTGCCACTCCCTTCTCCAGTGGACCACATTCTGTCAGACCTCTCCACCATGACCCTCCTGTTTTGGGTGGCCCCACACGGCATGGCTTAGTTTCATTGATTTAGACAAGGCTGTGTGTGATCAGATTGGCTAGTTTTCTGTGATTATGGTTTCAGTGTGTCTGCCCTCTGATGCCCTCTCGCAACACCTACTGTCTTACTTGGTTTCTCTTACCTTGGTCATGGTATATCTCTTCAAGGCTGCTCCAGCAAAGCGCTGCCGCTGCTCCTTACCTTGGACGAGGGGTAGGTATCTCCTCACAGCGGCCCCTCCTGACCTTGAACATGGAATATCTCATCTCGGCCCTCTGTGCCCTCACAGCCACTGCTCCTTGGAAGTGGGGTGCTCCTCTCCGCCGCTGCCCCTGACCTCAGGCGTGGGGAAGCTCCTCTTGGCCTCCGCCCCAGACCTCAGATATGGGGCATCTCATCTAGGACTGCTGTGATTAGATAGTCTTTCTTATAGGTCATGGTTATACTCTAACTTATCTAGAAAATGGTGCAACATTCTTTCCAATAAGGATTCATACTCATTCACTAATTAAAGTAATCTAGAGCCATGTGGTCTGTGTAACATAGCTTGAATAGCTACTATTTTTTGTTGTAATTTAATAATTAGTTGTGTTTTATTGATAAATTTTTAAGATTTATTATAATATTTTATGTCCTTGATGGTTTAATGACTCTATCCGTTGAAACATTACTTCCTGGTATTATTTCTGTTCAGAAGTTTCTCTTTTATTTTATACCTCACTCTGTGAACCAACTAAGAAGAACTCAGAACTCACATATCAATTACGTATCTATCACTTGTATTGTCATTACTTTTGTTTAGGGCTTCCTTGCTGGCTCAGTGATAAAGAATCTGCCTGCCTATGCAGATGAGTCTTTGATCCCTGGGTCAGAAGATCCCCTGTAGAAGGAAATGGCAACTGACTCCAGCATTCTTGCTTGAGAAATCCCATGGACAGCGGAGCGTGTTGGGTTGCAGTCCATGGGGTCGCAAAGAGTCGGACACAACTTAGCAATTGAGCACACGTGTCCATACTTTTCTTTACCTTTTTCATTCCATAGGCCATGAAATCGAGAAGAAGCTTTGAACGTGTACAACTGTGAGAAGAAGAGGCACCCTATGAGTCAGTAAATTTTGTTTAATCTTGAATCTGAGAGGTAACAACACAAAGTTTTCAGAGGCAACTAGTTGGATCCAGAAAGCGAAAGTGGCAGTTGCTTTGGCTGTTCAGTTGCTCAGTCATGTCCGACTCTTTGCGACCCCATGAATTGCAGCTCGCCAGGCCTCCCTGTCCATCACCATCTCCCGGAGTTCACCCAAACTCATGTCCATCGAGTCGGTGATGCCATCCAGCCATCTCATCCTCTGTCATCCCCTTCTCCTCCTGCCCTCAATCCCTCCCAGCATCAGAGTCTTGCCCAGTGAGTCAACTCTTTGCATGAGGTGGCCAAAGTACTGGAGTTTCAGCTTTAGCATCATTCCTTCCAAAGAAATCCCAGGGTTGATCTCCTTCAGAATGGACTGGTTGGATCTCCTTGCAGTCCAAGGGACTCTCAAGAGTCTTCTCCAACACCACACTTCAAAAGCATCAATTCTTTGGCGCTCAGCCTTCTTCACAGTCCAACTCTCACATCAATACATGACCACTGGAAAAACCATAGCCTTGACTAGATGGACCTTTGTTGGCAAAGTAATGTCCCTGCTTTTGAATATGCTAGCTAGGTTGGTCATAACTTTCCTTCCAAGGAGTAAGCGTCTTTTAATTTCATGGCTGCAATCACCATCTGCAGTGATCTTAGAGCCCCCCAAAATAAAGTCTGACACTGTTTCCACTGTTTCCCCATCTATTTCCCATGAAGTGATGGGACCAGATGCCATGATCTTCGTATTCTGAATGTTGAGCTTTAAGCCAACTTTTTCAGTCTCCTCTTTCACTTTCATCACGAGGCTTTTTAGTTCCTCTTCACTTTCTGCCATAAGGGTGGTGTCATCTGCATATCTGAGGTTATTGATATTTCTCCCGGCAATCTTGATTCCAGCTTGTGCTTCTTCCAGCCCAGTGTTTCTAATGATGTACTGTGCATATAAGTTCAATATGCAGAGTGACAATATACAGCCTTGACGTACTCCTTTTTCTATTTGGAACCAGTCTGTTGTTCCATGTCCAATTCTAACTGTTGCTTCCTGATCTGCATACAGGTTTCTCAAGAGGCAGGTCAGGTGGTCTGGTATTGCCATCTCTTTCAGAATTTTCCACAGTTTATTGTGATCCACACAGTCAAAGGCTTTGGCATAGTCAATAAAGCAGAAATACATGTGTTTCTGGAACTCTCTTGCTTTTTCCATGATCTAGTGGATGTTGGCAATTTGATCTCTGGTTCCTCTGCCTTTTCTAAAACCAACTTGAACATCTGGAAGTTCACAGTTCACACAGTGCTGAAGCCTGGCTTGGAGAATTTTGAGCATTACTTTACTAGTGTGTGAGCTTTGGTTGTAGTGTGAGCCAAAGCATTTCCTTGTGCAAGTCATTTAGAGAACAAAACCCTCTATGGCAGCGATATGATAATGTATAGTAGTAGTAGTAATGCTCAGTTGTGTTTGGCTCTTTAGGACGCCATGGACTGTAGCCTGCCAGGTTTTTTTGTCCTTGGGATTTCCCAGGCAAGATTATGGGAATGAGTTGCCATTTCTGCCTCTTCCAGAGGATCTTCAACACCCAGGGATCAAAACTGCATCTCCTGCATCTCTTGCATTGGCAGGCAGATTCTTTACCACTAGCGCCAGTTGGGAAGCCATGATAATGTATAACAGATCATAAATGAACAAATAAATATTTTCATACTTACTGAAGTGATGAACTCTTGTTTCCTTCATTGTCCATAACCATAAATAAGACCAAAAATGATAAATTCAGTCATGTGGGTAAGCAAGAAGAGACAATATGGAAGAATTTCTGCTTTCCCATATTGCTGCATATGCTAAACCCACCTTTTTCTGGCCATTGAGAGGGCATATCTACCTAAAGTATGAGGTCAATAATTTTGGGGATAAAAAGCTTTTACAGTTAATAATGGGTTTGAACAGTGGGCAGGGCTGTAAGACAGTCATGAAACTCTACTTGTATTGAAGTGGTAACAAACAGGTTGAGTTTAATATGAACACAGCCTTCTCTATTTGCAGAGAAGAGTAAAATTGCATATTTTAAAGACACATTAGAATGTTTTTAGGAATGCTGCGACTGTGTGGGGAATAGCTAAGTCAAAGAGATCTGGGCAGAACTGACTCATACTAATGAGTGGGCCATTCTTTGTCTTCATGAAGCTTTGTTCATACTTAAAATAGTTTCTTTTTCCTCACAAAACAAAAAATATATAGACTTACATTACCAAGAAGACAGTTCTAGGTTTCTCTACAAGATTTGCTTAAATCAGAAAAAAGACTATTTGGCTTCTTGTGACAAAGATCATGGCTCTGGGATGTTCATTTAAACAGGTTGCAATAGAAGCTTTGGGCTTCCAAGGTGGCACAGTGGTAAAAAATCCACCTGCCAATGCAGGAGATGCAAGAGATATGGGTTTGATCCCTGGGTTGGGAAGATAGCCTGGAGGAGGAAATGGCAACTCACTCCAGTATTCTTCCCTGAGAAATCCTATGGACAGAGGAGCCTGGCAGACTACAGTCCATGGGGTCGCAAAGAGTCGGACATGACTGCACACTCACATACACACAAATAGAAGCTTTGAATAGAAGCATATTTGACATGCTATGTAAACAATAGCTGGCTATATCTAAGAGGGTGGACATTTGTGAAAGTCAAGTGAGTCTTGGGACACTGAAATTAGTTTTTATCCTAAAAGATGACCTCACTCCTGTTGGTATAAACATGTCATGTCCTAAGTAATGAATCTGAGACAAGTGTTACCATGCATTTTTAGAGGCTTTGTAACATACGGTTTACAAAAGTGGTACGATTTCAGTGAAGGGGTAGCTAACAGGTCATCAACATCTTGAATAAGGGCGGAGTTTCCAGTATATGAAATGTTATCCAAATCCCTTTCCGAATGTGGAAGATCAGACAAAACCTTTCAACATCATCTCAAGGAATTTGGATCAATGTAAATTGCAGGTCTATATGGTTCTTGGCTTGTACTGGAAAAGAAAGCAAATTATAGCAAAGTTCCACGGCTGTAAAATATTCAGTAGTATGAAGGAAGCAGGACAGGATAGCAAGGGGACAGGGCTGGGAATGATGGGAAAAGAAGGTAATATCATAGCATGCAGTGCTTGAAGATCTTTAACATTCAGATTATTTCTGTTAGGTTTCTTGCAATGCCAAGTGGATAGAAATGTTAGGGGTTCTTTTTAGGCATTTTCTTAAAGTAAGCAGATGATTCAGCATTGTAGTTGATTTGGACTGTGATATGTAAGCAATGCTTGTAATGATAGATGTGTACACAGGCAAAAAGCCTGGGAAGACTTCAGACAAGCATAGCATTTACTTTGATTTTTTTCTTATCTTTTCAGATTTGGCTCAAATATCCTCTCTTTTATTGATTCCTATCCTCCTGGGAAAATGAACTCCTTTCTTACTTGTGTGCTCCTCTCAATCTTATCTATGTTTTATGTGTATCATTTATTTTTCGTTTCTGTCTTCTTTGTTTCTTGAGGATATGACCCTATCTTATGGAAACAGTTTTCTAGGAACTAGCAAATTATCTGCTGCATAGTAGGTCTTGAGTGGATGCTTATATAATGAATATGTAATTAAAGGTATAAATATATTAAGACAGGCTAACTAAATCTTTTCTTTGTACAGTCTAAATAAATTGTATGATTATAGTACATATTTTTGTGTAATGACATCCATTATTGTTGCTTAAGTGTGTAATGAGAAAATATGACAGTACTTATGCTGCATCAGTTTCTATACTTAGCATTATTTTCCCTAACCAACTACATTATGTACCAAATGCTCTAATGTCTAGGCTACTCAGAGATATGCAGATCATTTTCATTATGTAAAAGGAAAGTAAATTGAACATAATTTAGCAATCAGTTTACAGCTCTAGATTTCTCTTTCATGCTTTGGGAAGTGGGTTGGTCATTGCCTATTGTACTAATATTCAGTTTGACCCCTCACCCATAAACCATGTGTCTCAGACTTACTTTCCAACTAGCTTCCAGATAGATTTGGTCCATAGGCAACCTGGAAAGGGGTGGGTGGAGGGAGGTGGGAGAGAGGAAGGATAGGAGAAGCCAGGGTATTTGTCCACTACTAGCTGATCCTTGGGTGCCATCTTCCTGCAGTGGCTGGTTTCCTCTGGGCTTTCAGCTCCCTGATAGACAGCCTCTGCTTTTCCATCAGGCAATCATGACTTCTAGTCTAGGGTAATAAGACTTCCCTCTTTTTCCCTCCAGCTCCAGCATTGGTAGTGGTTTCTTGCCTTTGCTAATCTTTTGATTGCTTCACCATCCCCTGTTGGCTTCTCAGCTCTTCCCATCACTCACTACCATGCATTAAATCGCCTCAATTTAAATTACCTGGAGTGGTTTGCTAGGTGGTCCCTGACTGAGAGATATTGTAGCAATCAACTATGTTTTTAATGTAAATTTAGATTTTAAGTTATTTTTCTCAGTCTGACATATATTAGCTAAATACTGAAGCCACTTAGAATGATAATAAGGTGAAATACCCGGGGACAGTCATGGCTTCACTGTTCTCAGATATGAGATGGGAGGACCTTTAGATTAATAGAATTCCTGCTGGCAGAGGTACTAGAAACCTATTCTATCAGTTCCATATTATTACCATGTAAGTGTCCCAGTTGTCTCTAAGTACCATTAGGAAGTCAAGCACTATAAGGGTTTGGAGATTGTCAGAAGTCACTTGTAGTTAGTATTGTGCCAGCAGCAATTTGTATGCAAGCTCATAAACATCATTGGATGGAAATAGAGGTGGGAGTGAAGAGTGGCAGTAACGGAGTAATGACTAGAGACTAGCTGATTCATCTAAAGAGAAGAGCTCTTTAAGAAATCATGCTGGACATAGTGAGAAGAAGCTTGACTTTCATTCTTGATTCAAATATTCCTTTAGCTGTGATTTTGGTCAGGCCACAGGAGATTTTTCTATTCTCCTCTAGAGGACAGAAATCTGTATATCAACCCTGCTACTTTATTTTGAGAATGAAATGGGATAACGTACGTGAGACCTTCTTGCAGTAGACTATATGGAAGAAGTGATTTTGAAGCCCTGAAAGTCCTGGCTGATAGATACACTTGAGGACACTCGAAAACAAAAAATTGAGACAGGATGAAGGAAATACAGTAGATGCAGAATGACAGACATTATGAAAAGGGTTTGAAATAATTAGAATAAGAAAAGTAATACTGGACTGACAAAAAAGCGTGGGAATACTAGTCCATAGGTTTTGAAAGGATACAAGAAGAAGACCTAATTTATCTCACATTTTCCCATTTAAATCTTGTAATATGTTCCATTGTTAGTTATAGAACTAGCCTTTTTTAAAACCTCACTGACATATTTTATTCCTTGATCCCTTTGGAGCAGTGGCTGCAACCAAATGCTCTCATCTGTATTGTGAAGCAGGAAGTAGAGTGATTAAGTAAGAGAAATAAAACTACTTGAGAAATTAGTCATAGAATTTTAGAGAGAACTGAGGCTGCCAAACTCCTACATAAATTGCTTTTGGTTTCCTGGTATACAACTAGTTGCCAACATTTATAAATGTCATTGCTTTGTAATCTCCATGCTGCATGGTCTGGTCACTTTGAAAGTAGCTGATGTAATTATTATTGTGTGTGTGTGCATGCAAGAATTCAGCTGCTTAAAGATGAAAATTTCCCTCAAACTCAAGGGGCTAATAAACCTTCTCAATAATTATCCATTGGGACAACTCAGTTTTAATTTTCTAATGTTTCTTTCAAAAAGAAACTTTAACAACCATGCCAAGTGTAATTTTATCATTGGGTTGAGTCACATGGTATGTTAAATCTTGTCTAGTTCTAAAATTCTGTGGCTTTAGTCTAGTACAGGTGAATTTTGCTGGAGGAGTGGGCTATTGGGAGTCAAAGAGGAGAGGGATGATGTGGTGACATGAAACTGATATGAAATAGAAATTCACTAAATGAAAATAATTTCTTCTAGCCTATCAGGAATAACTATTCAAATGTTTGCACCAAAAGGGGAAAACTGATAGTCTTTTTCTCCGTGTTAGTGAAAAGATTTTTGTAGTAAATAATTGGCTGTATTTTTCAAACCACAACAGTAACGTATAAACAGTACCACCCTATTTACAACCATTTCTGTAGTTCTAGGCTACAATTAATTTGTGAAGTAGAATATGTTAGAAATGTTCAATAATTTAGGAATTCTTTCTAACCAATTATGATAACTAACACTTTGTGAAATCTGATTAAGCATCACTTTGTTCTAAGTGATAAGTGTGTAAGAGACATGAGTATATCTACACAGTCTTACTGAGAGGTGTAGTTCCCAGCATAACTCTAGGACTAATAATTGGCTTTAGCTACTGTTGTTATCAAATTCAGGACTAGCTTTGGAGAAGCAGAGTTAGATTTTGAAAAACTAGTGTAAAATCAGAGAACTGGCTTACCTTTCAATATTTCACCAGGAAAAATCATAATTTCACATTTGATGAAATTTCTCAGGACTCCTTGGTGATTTCCCTGATCCACCACCATTCAAGATGTGTAAGCAAAATAGCTCAGTATTAGGAGCATACGTTGTATGTTTCAGCTGGATAAATAATTCATCCCTAATCAAGTTACAAGTTTAACAATGGTTTATGATTCAGTTTCTCATTAATTCAAGAAATGTGAAGCATATTTAGAATTTTTTCTCTCCCTCAATTTTCTACCTCTGTGTCCTCCTATCTCACTGTTATTAGCACTTGGGTTTTCTCAGCATCACTCCCCCAACACAGCACAGATTGAACATGCAGAGCACACAACGCAGAAGAAAGATGACACCTGGGTCACTAGTCTCCTGGCTCACTTCGCTGATCTGCCTCAACTGCCATCACTAATTAGGTTGAAGAGATGATGACGACCATGGCTGTTACTGCTGTGGCTGTATTTAAATGCACTTGGAGAGCCATACATAATTTTTTTCCACTTGATGAAATTATTACTCAATTTCTAATCTAGGAAGACAACAGATTAACTTTCTAGAATTTGGGCACCTTTTTTAAAGGATTCGGTACTCAATGGTGAGTTATGTCTTCCATTTTAAGAGTATTTATAACACATCTGCAGTTTGATAGATAATAAAATAAACACTCAGGTACTCACTGCAGAACCTAAGAAATAGGTTAATGCCAATACCATTGAAACCACTTTTATAGTCCTCTCAAGCATCTTCCTTCCTCAGAGGCAATCTCAACCTTAAGGATATAACATGAACATTTCCTCATTGATATCTGTCCTTAAATGACATATTATTAGATTTTTCCTATTTTAATAATTGTATTAGTAAAACTGTAATGTGTATACTTCTGATTTGCAATTTTTTTGCTCAATAAGTTTTTGAGATTCATCCGTGCTGGTGTATTTTATTTAATTTTATCATGGTCTACTGTAATGGGCTTCCCTGGTGGCTCAGATGGTAAAGAATCCATCTGCAATGCAGGAGACCCTGGTTCTATCCCTGGATCAGAAATATTCCTTAGAGAAGAGAATGGCAACCCACGCCAGTATTCTTGCCTGGAGAATTCCATGGACAGAGGAGCCGGGCTGGGTCCCATATCTTTTGGGACCATGGGGTCCCAAAGAGTTGGACATGACTGAGTGACTAACACTTTCACTTTTTCACACTGTAACATTGTATGACTATACTGCATTAATTTATTAATTCATTCTCATTAATTTATTCATTTGCCAATTTATTGACTATGCCAAAGCCTTTGACTGTGTGGATCACAATAAACTGGAAAATTCTGAAAGAGATGGGAAGACCAGACTACCTGACTTGCCTCTTGAGAAACCTGTATGCAGGTCAGGAAACAACAGTTAGAACTAGACATGGAACAACAGACTGGTTCCAAATAGGAAAAGGAGTACATCAAGGCTGTATATTGTCACCCTGCTTATTTAACTTATATGCAGAGTACATCATGAGAAATGCTGGGCTGGAGGAAGCACAAGCTGGAATCAAGATTGTCAGGAGAAATATCAATAACCTCAGATATGCAGATGATACCACCTTATTGGCAGAAAGTGAAGAGGAACTAAAGAGCCTCTTGATGAAAGTGAAAGAGGAGAGTGAAAAAGTTGGCTTAAAGCTCAACATTCAGAAAACGAAGATCATGGCATCTGGTCCCATCACTTCATGGGAAATAGATGGGGAAACAGTGGAAACAATGGCTGACTTTATTTTTTTGGGCTCCAAAATCAGTGCAGGTGGTGATTGCAGCCATGAAATTAAAAGACACTTGCTCCTTGGAAGGTAAGTTATGACCAATATAAACAGCATATTAAAAAGTGAAGACATTACTTTGCTGACAAAGGTCCCTTGAGTCAAAGCTATGGTTTTTCCAGTAGCATGTATGGATGTGAGAGTTGGACTATAAAGAAAGCAGAGTACTAAAGAATTGATGCTTTTGAACTGTGGTGTTGGAGAAGGCTATTGAGAGTCCCTTGGACTGCAAGGAGATCCAAACAGTCCATCCTAAAGGAGTTCCATCCTGGGTGTTCATTGGAAGGACTGATGTTGAAAGTGAAAATCTTTGGCCACCTGATGTGAAGAGCTGACTCGTTTGAAAAGACCCTGATGCTGGGAAAGATTGAGGGCAGAAGGAGAAGGGCATGACAGAGGATGAGATGGTCGGATGGCATCACCGACTCAGTGGACATAGGTTTGGGTGAACTCTGGGAGTTGTTGATGGACATGGAGGCCTGGCATGCTGCAGTTCATGGGGTCGCAAAGAATCGGACACGACTGAGCGACTGAACTGAACTGATTCATTTGCCACCCATAGACATTTGAGTTATTTCAAGATTTTTGTTGTTTCTTGCTATTACAAGCTGTTTTTTTTTTTTTTCCTACAGCTGCATAAGAAATATCCACAAACTTAGAGATGTAAAACAGAATAATTTGTCACAATTTGTGAGCCTGAAGTCTGGGCACAGCCTGGCCCAGTTGGTTTTCTTTGCTTAGGATCTCATAAAGGCAGAATAAAGACGTAGGTGAGGGCTGCAGTCTCAGAGGCACACTATCCTCTTCCAAGCTTATTGCAATTGTTGCAATTTAGTTCTTTGCAGTTGTTAGACTGAGGTCTCCACTTTCTTGCTGCCTGCCAACTGCAGACCTTTATCAGGTACAGGGACCATCCCCACCTTCCCTGACATGTGAACCATTCAACAATACGGCATTTTGCTTTTTCAAGGCCAGCAAAATTAATATCTTTAGTTTTGAGTCTTTTCTGCTTCTTGTCAAGGCTCCCTGACTAGGTCAGACTTACCAAGAGTGGCACTCACTTGAACTAACTCAAAGCTAACTAATCAGAGACTTGAATTACTTCTGTGAAAGCCCTTCTGTCATATCACATAACATACCCATAGAGGTGATATATCATCATATTCACTAGTTCTACTCACACTTAAGGTGAGTGCTTTATACAGGAAACCAGAGAATGGAACTCTTGGGGGCCATTTTAGAATTCTGCCTACCACACAAACAATTCTGTATGTGAATCATCTTGAATATGTCTCCTTGAATATTTTCTACAGAAAAATAAATTTTCTGTAATTGTAGACTTTTATTTTTAATATGTTTTCTAACTCTTGTAAGTTTAGCTGAAATGTTTCAAAATGGTTTTACCGTACGGGGCCCCATTAAGAGAATTTCTTTTGCATACATGCTCAGTAACAATTCAAATTTACCAACTGAGCTATCAGAGTTATGCTTTGTGTTTTTGGCCCAAGGCATGTGAGATCTTAGCTCCCTGACCAGGGATCAAATCTATACCCTCTGCATGGGAAGGCAAAGTCTTAACCACTGGACCACCAGGGCAGACCCCCAGATCATTTTTTTAATTGAAATTATAATTCATGAATTATATTTACTAAATCTTTCTTGCTAAAAACTTTTATGTATTAATAATATTCAGTGAACTCATTAGATTATCTTACTTTTTTAGTAATTTGTAGGTTTAAAATTTTTTTTGATGAGGACAAATGTGTCATTTAAATAATAAAGACAAAATTTCCCCCTTTTCTATCCTGTTTGATATTGCCTTTTCATGTCTTATTGAGCTGGGTATGTCCTCCATAAAATGTGAGTAGAAGTAGTAATAAGTATTATCTTTATGATTTTGGAAGTAAAGCTTTTTTTAATACTAAGCCATCAAGTATAATACTTACTATGTTTGGGTGGATATCCTTTATCCTTGTCTTTGTCTTCACAAATTGATGTAAAATTTTAAAGGAATTCTAACGAAACCTCAATAGAGACTTGGAGGAATTTGAGAAGACGATTATTAAATGTATATGAACAAAAAAAAAACATTCAGAATAACCAAGATATCACTGAAGAAGAAAGATATGGGGGGACATGACTTACTAGATATCCAAACTACTCATCAGAGATAAAGACGGCCACTTTATAATGATAAAAGATCAATTCATCAACAGGACAACAAGATAGAATTTCATAGGTTTATGCAACTAACAACAGAGCTCCAAAATGTATACATGAAGCAAAAGCTGATAGAACTGAAATAGTTCTAACTGAAGATTTCACTGCCTGATCTCAGTAACTGATGAAACATATAGACAGCAAATCAGCAAGTATATAGAACACTTGAACAATTGCTGTTAGCAATCAATTTTAATTGAATTTATGGAACAATTTATCCTCAAACAGCAGAATTATAGTACACATGGTTTAGTTGCAAGAATAGGCCATGTTCTGGGCCATAAAACAACTCAATACATTTAAGAAGATTTAAATTGTACAATGTATATTCTCTGACCATAGTAAAATTAAATCAGAAATAAGTCACAGAAGATACTAGGAAATACCCAAATATTTGGAAACTGTACAGGATATTTCTAAATGTCAAGGAAAATATTACAAAGGCAATTAGGCAGTATTTACTACTTAAAAAAATAGAGATGTGTGTCAGCAATACTTGTAATGTTATTGCTAGATTGGGTGGTGGGTTCACAAGTGTTTGCTTTGTTATTATTCTTTAAGGCTTTAACATTGTTACATATATACTTTATTAAAATTTTACAATTAAATGATAAATGTAAGTTTGTCTAAAATAAGCATGTGGAAGATACTCTGAAGAAAGACTGTATAGACACAATTTAAAGTGAATTTGGTCTAGTTATATCCATATGATAAGTTCCAAGTTTTAAATAAAGAGAACATTAAATCTCAGGCTGCTGCTAAGTCACTTCAGTCGTGTCCGACTCTGTGCGACCCCGTAGATGGCAGCCCACCAGGCTCCTCTGTCCCTGGGATTCTCCAGGCAAGAACACTGAAATGCATTGCCATATCCTTCTCCAATGCATGAAAGTGAAAAGTGAAAGTGAAGTTGCTCAGTTGTGTCCGATTCTTTGCAACCCCGTGGACTGCAGCCCACCAGGCTCCTCCGCCCATGGGATTTTCCAGGCAAGAGTACTGGAGTGGGGTGCCATTGCCTTCTCCTAAATCTCAGGCTACATTACATGAAATCACGTGGTTGTTAATTGTTGCTGCTTTACTTCTAAAAACACTTGACCTTGAATAACACTTAAGAACATACCACATCCCATGCTTGATGCAAGTTCAGGTTCCCTATAGTCTTTGTTGGGCTTCCCTGGTGGCTCAGAGGTTAAAGCGTCTGCCTGCAATGCAGGAGATCTGGGTTTGATCCCTGGGTTGGGAAGATCCCCTGGAGAAGGAGATGGCAACCCACTCCAGTATTCTTGCCTGGGAAATCCCATGGACAGAGGAGCCTGGTGGCCTACAGTCCACAGGGTCGCAAAGAGTCGAACACGACTGAGCGACTTCACTTTCACTTTCATAGTCTCTGTTAAAGAACAGAAAAGCAACATATGTGCTCTGTGCAGTGCTTGTATCTTTAGGAAAAAAAAAAAATCCACAGCATCTGCAATTGCTTGTTTAATTAGATCCTGAAGCAATGGCTGCAGCTGAGCAATTTATTGCTTTTGCAAACCGAAGCCAAAATAGGGAAGATGTTTTTCTGGAGATCACTTTTGAAAGGGGAATATGATGGTAACAGCATAGGCGGGACAACTCTGAGTAAAGAACTTAGGGTGACCTCTGCTGTAATGGCGACAACTACAGAGAGGTGGCATGTGGCATGTTCAACATCTGGTAGCAAGGCATATGCGAGTGGGGACCAAAAGTTACAGTGACATAAAAGCAGGAAGAACTCAGACTTTACTACAGTGACCAACCAAAGGATAATTGTCAGTAAATGTCAGCTCCTGTTTCAGTTTTTATTTTAATATGAAAAAACACTTTCATTCTTAACCCATATTTCAATTTAATATGAGCTGTTTTTTGGAATTGTGTGTACATAAAATTTTCCTGAGGTACGCTCAATACAGGCTTCCCGGGTGCTGCTGCTGCTACTGCTGCTGCTAAGTCACTTCAGTCAAGTCTGACTCTGTGAGACCCCACCAGGCTCCTCTGTCCCTGGGATTCTCCAGGCAAGAACACTGGAGTGGGTTGCCATTTCCTTCTCCAGTGCATGAAAGTGAAAAGTGAATGTGAAGTCCCTCAGTCGTGTCTGACTCTTCGCGACCCCGTGGACTGCAGCCTACCAGGCTCCTCCATCCATGGGATTTTCTAGGCAAGAGTACTGGAGTGGGGTGCCATCGCCTTCTCTCAGCTGCTAGTGGTAAAGAACACACCTTCCAGTGCAGGAGACATAAGAGATGTGGGTTCAATATCTGGGTGGGGAAGACCATCTGAAGAAGGAGATGGGCAACCCATTCCAGTATTCTTGCCTGGAGAATCCCAGGGACAGAGGAGCCTGGAGGGTTATGGTCCTCCGGATCCCAAAGAGTCATACTCAACTGAAGGGACTTAGGACAGACAGATGCTCAATACAAACACAGATTGAATTATTGCGAGTTCATTAGATTTTCCCCTTGAAATTAATGGTTACATGTTTTCTGTTATTGATAATTTAAAATTATTTTTGGATAAAAAATACAGTCTTCAAATACTAGGTTGGCCCAAAATTTCATTGAGATTTTTCTGTAATGACAATCAAAAACCTGAACAAACGTTTTGACCAACCCAAGAGCTATTCTTTCCCCAGGCAACTATTTACCATAACAAAATGTTTGTTGCTCAAAGTTGTTATATGCATTTTCTTAGTCCTTGAAGATTAAAGTGTAAATAATCCTTCCTTCTCAATGCTGACAAACTTGTTTCTTAGATTCAAACCTTGCTTTTTAGAAAAGATTATATCATAAAGATTGTATAGTGTTTTCACTATTGGCTGTAAAATATATGTTTAAAAACTTTTAATTTTCACAGTCCCTCAGAAAAACGACATTTTTATAATATTAAATGGGACCAGGAAAGCATGTCAGATTTATAAAACTGTTTGTTCCCACAAAACTATAAGAGTGGAAGGCTTTTAAAAAGGGCTGGCATAAGGCACTTCATTATTTTGAATGCCCGATTAATGTTCATAGTTTTCTGTTGCTCACTTTTATGTGGGGGTTGGTCTGAAAAGCAGTATATTATGCAATGGTTTTGTCATGTATCAGGGATGATATTAACAGTCTAATGCTAAACAGGTTCTGAGGAAATGAAGAGGGAAAAAAATGACTTACTATATTTACCCTGAAACAAGATTCAATCTGCCACTGTATTTAATGCTATATTTTTCATTATCTCACAAGCATATGTTGAAACCGCTACAGATGATGAAGTTAGCTGCTGGGCAGAGTTATCATCAATGCTTTCCATCTTTATTTTAATAAGAGGAAGGAGCAAATTGTTTGTGACCTTTGTCAAGGGCTTCCTGGAAGATAGGATACCTAGCTGCAAAATCACTAGCCTGGAGCCCTACTGAATATTCAAAACCACTGTTCCTAGAATAAAACATCTTATAACAAAGCTGCGTGTTGTTTCTGTAAGAGTCTTGTCTTGAACAAAAGGTCCAGAAGCTAAAGGTAAAATATCTTTTCTTTTTTCCTTCTTTAAAAGTAATACATGTATAATATTTGTTAGTGGTTATATTGGGTCTGTAAGGAAAACCCATTTCCCTAAGGTCAACATATCCTTAAAAATAATGATGCCTGCTACCATACAGGACACTGGAATCTTATTTAACCTTGACACATTTTTAAAGCCAAGCTTCTGAGGTTAGATGGAATCACCATATCTAAATAGCAATACATAGTAGCATCTATTGAGTGCTTACCACTGTTGCTGTGCTAAGCTCTTTACTCGGTTATCTCATATAATCCTTACTCTGGAGATAAATCCTGTGATTATCTCTGTTTTATAGATTGGTAAACTGCGCAGAGAAAGACCAAGTAATTTGCCTAAGGTTACTCAGTCATTGTTGGAGATCAGACAATGAAGCTGAGACTCAGTGTATCTGATTCTGTGTGCCTCATTACTGTGCTTGGAGAAGGAAATGGCAGCTCACTCCAGTATTCTTGCCTGGAGAATCCTGTGGATGGAGGAGCCTGGTGGACTGCTATCCATAGGGTCTCACAGAGTCGGACACGACTGAAGCGACTTAGCAGCAGCAGCAGCATTACTGTGCTACATTGAAGGCACCTGAATTTCTCAAATTTCTGTCTTTTAGGATGACCACAGTTATTACTTAAATGATATATGTGGTATTTCTGTCAATTAAAGGATCAAAGCGTGTGAGAAGTCTTTGGCTTCTGCAGCACACACTCAATTATCCCACTAAATTTGAAAGAGCAATGGATAACCTATGTTTCCCTGTAGGACAACTGCATTTCCGTCGTATAGTTATCATAACCCACCTCTATCTTGAAAATGTTTTAGTCATATATTTAGTCCTATCTGGAGACTAAAATATCTTAAAAAATGACATTCATTTTATTGCCATGGACTAAATGTCTCCTCATCTTTGGGAAGTGATTAGGTTTGATGAGGTCATGAGAGTAGAATCCTCGTGATGAAATTATTGTCTTTGTGAACTAAGTCTCTGTGTTTCTCCCCTCCCACCCTCTGTATCATGTGAGGAGGCAGCTGTCTGAAAGACAAAAAGATGACCCTCACTAGACAATGAATCTACTAGCACATTGATTTTAGACTTCTCAGCCTCCAGAACTGAGAGAAATAAATGTTTGCTCTTTGAGCCACTCATCCTATGTTATTCTGTTATAGCAGCCTGAACTGAATAAGACAGATGCGATTCACTTTATCGTCATCACACAAGCGAGAAAGTCTAAGGTAATATAAGCAGGGATTTACAGAACTGACTCATTGGAAAAGACCCTGATGCTGGGACAGACTGAAGGCAAAAGGAGAAGAGGATAGCAGAGGATGAGACGGTTGGATAGCTTCACCAACTCAATGCACGTGAACCTGGGCAAACTCTGGGAGAAAGTGAGGGACAGGGAGGCCTGGCATGCTGCAGTCCATGGGGTCGCAAAGAGTCTGATACAACTGAGCAACTGGACGACAACCACAGGCTAACACTAAGAACTCTGAATGAGGCGTCTCCAAGACATGACTTGGTTTCTTCTTTCATTGAAGAGCCATATATCGCTCACTCAATTTCCTTAAGAATTGATTTCTTAAAAAAACAAAGAAGATCACTTTTCATTTAAAGAGGAAATCATAGTAATTTATTTTTTAAATATTCACATAAAATATCCTTTTAAATGCACTAAACAATTCCATATCACTGTTCCATAGAAACTCCACTCTCTCATTATTAAATAGATATTTCAAGAATTATATTATGAACCAGTGCCTTGAATTTGCCCAAACGAAATGACTAAAGCCCCTGACACTGAATTTCAATCATATAATTTTATGTACGTACATCTGTTAGTTGAAAAATTGAATATACACTGTCAAAATTTTTTAAACTGAAAGCTGTTTTGTAACATATTTTAAATGGAAAAAATGGAATACAGTGTTATTCTCCTAGCTTGTTTCATTCTTGTTTGTTTTTTTTTTTAGCTTTAGCAAAGAATTCTTGTCACAACATTAAAGAAATATGGACAGTCTTCAGCAATGAAATTGATAATGAACAAAAATGAAAATAAGACCATGGTTAATCATAAAAGATAGAGTGAGAAGAGCAAAATTAGGGTTTGGAAGTGATGAAAATCTTTAAGTAGCAACTTTTTAAGAGTTATATAATTAGAACAACGTTGTCTAGTCCAACATGACAATCCTTTAAGTGATGACATATCAATGCTGCCTACTGATTCAGGTCCTCTTTACAGGGTTAGTCCTGAATGGCTTGACCTAATTTGAACATGACATTGCTTTTTAGCTGTCAAATCTCTCAGATCAAATTTTTTTTAATTGATAATTTATTCAGTTCTGATCTGGCCTAGCCTTTTAGGGGCTACACATGAATTTTTCTTCCAGTGACCTCACTCTCAGGAGCACACTCATGGAAGAACAGGAGAAATATCTGCCCTGATATGAACTGACTCACAGGGTGGCATACCCACATGCTTTGCCTTGGACTGATGGTCAGGACTCAAATAGATGTGATAGAAATTCTCATTGCTGTTTCATTGATTTATGCTGATTGATTTAATACCGTGTGGCTGCTATAAGAAGTTTGCAAGGGAAAATATGTTTTTGAAGGTAATAATATTCATAGACTCTAAACTTTCATAAGAAAAATTTGAGAGAAGGAATGTTACCTGAAAGTGGTCTCCTACTTGTATGTCTTCTTTTTTTTTAAATTGAAGTATAGTTGACTTACAATATCTGTTTCAGTTTGTGTGTGTGTGAGTCACTCAGCCGTATCTGACTCTTTATGACCCCGTGGACTATAGTCTGCCAGGTTCCTCTGTCCATGGGATTCTCCAGACAAGAATATGGGAGCGGGTTGCCACTTCCTAAAGCGTCTGCCTGCAATGCAGGAGATCCGGGTTAAAGATCCCCTGGAGAAGGAAATGGCAACCCACTCCAGTATTCTTGCCTGGGAAATCCCATGGACAGAGGAGCCTGGTGGCCTACAGTCCACAGGGTCGCAAAGAGTCAAACACGACTGAGCGACTTCACTTTCACTCCAGGGGATCTTCTTAAGAGAGGATTAAACCCACGTTTCTTGCGTCTCCTGCATTGCCAGGCCATCAGGGAAGCCCATTCAATTGTACAAGAGTGATTTAATATTTTTATAGCATACCGTCTTTGTTTTCCTGTCTTGCTTATTACACATCATACGGAGCGATTACAATGCTATTGACTGTGTTGCCTATGCTGTACATTACATCCTTGTGACTTACTATTTCATAACTGGTAGTTTCTAGCTCTTAATCTCGTTCGCGTATTTCCTCCCTCCGCCACCACCCTTCCCTCTGGCAACCACTACTTTGTTCTTTGTGAGTCAGTTTCTGCATCGTTTTGTTTGTTCACTTGTTTTATTTTTTCAATTCCACATGTAAGTGAAAACTTTCGCTAAGCATGATACCCTCCAGGTCCATTCATGTTGTTGCAAATGTCAAGATTTCATTCTTTTTTATAGCTAATATTCCATTGTATGTATGTGTAGCCTGTATATATATATATGCACACATATATATGTACGTATATATGAGTGACTGAGTGAACACGTGACCACCAGGGAAGAGCATGTGTGTGTGTGTATATATATGAATATAATTAATAACATAAAATATATGTGTTATATAAAAATATGTGTATATATATAAATCTATACACATGTGGGCTTCCCTGGTAGCTCAGTGGTAAAGAATCTGCTTGCAATGCAGGAGAAACAGGAGACCTGGGTTTGACCCCTGGATCAGGAAGATCCCCTGGAGGAGGGCATGGCAACCCACTCCAGTATTCTTGGCTGGAGAATCCCATGGACAGAAGAGCCTGGTGGGCTACAATCCATAGGGTCGCACAGAGTTGGATGCAACTGAAGTGACTTAGCATGCATGCAAGCATGCATATATACACACACATATAAGTATGTATGTGTGTATATACACACATATATATTTGTATACACGTATATGTGTGTGTGTATATATATATATATATATATATATATCGCAATGTTTCATCCATTCATCTGCCTACTTGTGTTCTGTCTTTTGCTGTTGGGATTGTAGTCTCATCACACTAAGTTAGAAACCATTATTAAAGAAGTTAAAGTGATGTAAAGGAAATGGAGTGGAATTTGGAGTGAGGAAGACTAATTCCAGGCTATCCATTGCGAAAGCACAGAAAAACCTCTTTCTGAGATATTCATGGTTAGATGTCTGCAAAACAGAGCTCTTAATCCCTATTTCACAATATACTTTTTAACATTAGGAAAAAATACATTAAAGACAGCATAGATCTTAATAGACATTGAGTAATCAACTAATGCTTGAGAATGTTTTCATCTAGATACAAATGTATTTATTCTTATTTTATACATGTAATTCTGACTTCCTGTAATATACTGAAACCATTGCTAATCCTAAAATGGGGCCACACCTATTCATTCATTCATTCACATTGCATATTCAGAATATATGAAAAGTATGCATAGGAACACCCGCATCCATATTTGCCTCTAAATTAAGGTGCTTTATGGAGTCCCCGAGCCCATTTAGTTTTTTTCTCCTCTATGTCCACAAATCCTAGGATAAGACATTGTGATTCAGAGCCTCTTTTCCATGGCATTTGTTTGGATGATTAAATTGGTATAGCAGCACTAATAATGCTATCTGCCAAATGGTTCTGCATTCCTTTGTCTTCTCTGATTATGCCACTGTTGGCTAAAGAATCAGCGAAGAAACTTCTAAAATTCGATTTTCTTCTGTAGAAGCTGATTGGCTGTATTCCAAGGGAACAAAGCCAGATTGTCTTTGGAAATTGAAACTAAAACCCTGGACTTGAGATCAGAGACCTTAGTGCTACCATTCATTAATACTGTTTTGATATCCAGCTCTTGAAAAATCCTCTGTATGAACAATTGGGGAGTCTAGCAAAATAGTTTTGACATTTTGCTAACATTAGTGCTTCAACACTGAACCATCTGCTGGAGAGTTCTGAGTCTGAATGAAAGGTGTAAACCTGGATTAGCATCGATATGGTTTTCTATCAAGTTTGGCTTATTCTCATCTCACTGGATGTTTTCCAGGTCCCTTTGGAAGCCAAGATTGCCACTGTAGAGTGTAATGCCATATGTTAAGATTCATATGACATATTACCTAAAAGTCATGAATTATCATACCGTGTCTCTTTATGGAGCTGTGATTAGAAATGTTTATGTAAATGCACCTCCAAAGAAAAATGGTACCCACTGTTAGATAACATAATGCATGGTAAAAATGACAAGATTCTCTGACTCAGTATATATTGAAAATAGTCTAATCCTGAGATAATGAAATATCAAAATCACAGGCTTTTCCTAAATGTACTGATCTTAAAGGGGAGACGACAGATCAAAGAAGTCCTTGGGAATAAGCCAGAAACTTCTCTGAAACAATAAAATCACCAAGAATAATGATTCTAAATGACTTTAAAAGCTAAATGCTAAATTATATGTCTGGGGTGTGTGTGTGTGTGTGTATGCACGTGCTCCACTGTGTCTGAAAATTCTTTGCAACCCCCTAAACCATAGCCTGCCAGGTTTCTCTGCCCATGTGATTCTCCAGGCAAGAATACTGGAGTGGGTCACCACATCCTACTCCAGGGGATCTTCTGGAGACAAGGACCAAACCCACGTTTCTTGCATCTCCTGCATTGGCAGGTGGATTCTTTACCATTGCGCCACCTGGGAAGCCTTAGCTTTATGTCTAAGGGCAAGTTAAAAATTGCAGAACTTACTGTGTTTCGCAAGAAAACATAAAGATGAATGTTTTGTTCTGTTGAATATTTCAAAATGTTATATTTTTATATGCATGTATATATATACACACACACATATTTATCCATACATACAAACATACACATAGTATTTTCTAGTTGCTAATAAAAGATTCTGCAGGTTATAAGTAGACCTTGACACTTTTCTCTAATACTATTCAAGAAATGGATAAATGGAGCTCATCTTGGGATCTAAAAATATGACACGATATTTTGACTTTTAAGACTTTGGAGCTAATAGCTGTGTATTTCTTTGTGCACAAATAGAAAGTAACTATGTCAAGCTACTATTGCTACTCGTAGAAACAATAGACTTCGAAAGCTTCAGTTAAATCTCCTATTCTAGTTCCTTGCTGTGAAACTTATTAAGGCATAAGGATTAGACTAACTTTGGGCATAGAGAATTCTTCTATATTCTAGCCAATGTTCTATATTTTATATTTTAACTAATTAATGTTCATAGACATTTACTGACAGACTTACATTTATACTTTTCTTAGGGTATCTGGAATAGTATAGTTTTTTGATTAATGCCAAATGTTAAAATACCAATCACTGTAAGAGACAAAGATAAATCTTTGAGAACAAAAAATCAGGCTTGTTTAACCTCTGGATATATGACATTGATTTTTTTTCTATACATGAATTAATCATGAAAGATTAATTAAGGTTGGTAATTCTCTGTATCAGCTGTAGGAGAGATACATTTCTGAGGAGTTATTCGCTCAGTTGTGTCCGACTTTTTGCGACCCTATGGACCGTAGCCCACCAGGCTCCTCTGTTCATGGAGTTCTCCAGGCAAGAATACTGGAGTGGGTAGCCAATTCCCTTCTTCAGGGGATCTTTCCAACCCAGGGATTGAACCCAGGTATCCTGCATTGCTGCTGCTGCTAAGTCGCTTCAGTAGTGTCTGACTCTGTGCGACCCCATAGACAGCAGCCTACCAGGCTCCCGTCCCTGGGATTCTCCAGGCAAGAACACTGGAGTGGGTTGCCATTTCCTTCTCCAATGCATGAAAGTGAAAAGTGAAAGTAAAGTCGTTTAGTCGTGTCCAACTCTCAGCGACCCCACGGACCGCAGCCTACCAGGCTCCTCCGCTCATAGGATTTTCCAGGTAAGAGTACCAGAGTGGGGTGCCATTGCCTTCTCCGATCCTGCATTACAGGCAAATTCTTTACCATCTGAGCCAGCTGTAGGAGAAATACACATTTCTATACATAACAATAAGTAGTTAATTTTGTCCATAACATTTTCCAGGTATATTTTAAGTCACTTAAGAAATTTGACATTCAAATATAAGGAATGTTCCCACGTATAACTAGTCCAAATTATAAAAGTCCCAAATCTTTAGGGAATTGTATGGAGCAAGATATTCGAATACAAACATGCATAAAAATACATGCATTTCATGTAGTTACAAAATGAATAGCTACCCCAAAACTTGATGGCCCATATTTCCTTCGCTCCAATCAGACTTAGTGGGCATATACTCAAGGTTCAGTGTCACTGTGGGATCAGCATGATCGGCTGTCACTGGTTTCCCTGACATCTGTCCCTACAGTGAGACAAGCTGCAGCATGAATTATTGAAGACATACGCATGCAGATCTGTGTCATGATCAAGCCAAATAATACACGTTGCCACACTCAAGAGCTGAAAGTAGTCATGGTCGACATCGTCTTTAACCTTTTTGACAATCTGCTACTGGGTTACAAATTTAAAAGAAACTCACATCATTACGTTTCATGATTGGCTTTTCAGGTTAAGTAAAAAAAAATCTTCTCCCCTGCTCCACCAAAGAGTTTTTATCTGCTCTCTTCAGCAGATATTTGCCAAATAGTTTGAACATGCACATTTTGTTAAATCTTTCTGTTTCATCACATGATTAATATTCTATAGTTAAATGATAGAAACAGAATTAGTCTCCTCATTTGTAAAGAGATTTCAATTTGGCAGATTAGTAGATGTTTCTTCACTAACAAGGTGTCTTTAATAGGGGGATCTTGAAGCAGCTTACAAAAAATAATGCCTGAATTGGTTATCTTTTCTAAAATTAATGTGGAATTTAAACTAGAACTTGGTTGATATTCTTATCCAACATGAAATATACTCCAGAATAACAGCTCAAGGGTCCTTTAGTTGAATATTTTATACTACAGTGAAGCAGTGCTATTATAATACAACCCCCCAAATCCTCACAAAATTATATCTAGCATTCAAATTTTTATTTATTATTTTTTATAGCTTTATGTTTATCTATTAAAGGCTGAATGATATATAAATATTTATAATTCTGGAGCAAATGTTATTGCTATACTGCTAATGATTTTACTGTTTAATTGAATGATTCAAATATAACTCATGTTGTTATGTTTTAACAAGTTGCTTAATCTCTCTGTGTCTCAGTTTCATTGTTATTAAATGGCATACTTGCCTGCTGTGCAGAGTTGTTATATAGGTAGAGTAAACCAGTAGATATAAAAATGCACTTCACAAATTGAGAACACTGCTATTGTATTTAATATCTATAATAGCTGTTTATAAGCTAAAGCTGTTATGATGTTCCTCCAGGTATATTTATTTGCATTTTAACAAGAAGATCTCAGAAATGTCCCAATAATTCTAGCTACTCTGTCTTGCTTTCTACTCCATTCTTATTTCTGTTTCCAAGTTGATTGTCAACCAGAACTCGTATGGCATCTGTGGCTCTCAGAAACGAATTTCTGGAATGGTGCTTGTACGCGTGCGTGCTTAGTCACTTCAGTCATGTCCGACTCTCTGTGACCCTATGGACCATGGCCTGCCAGGCTCCTCTGTCCATGGGATTCTCCAGGCAAGAATACTGGAGTGGGGTGCCATTTACTTCTCCTGGAATGGTGCTTAGAAGAATGGAATTGGATATCATTGGGAGAAAATTCCTATTGGTTCTCTCATGTTTCTGCACATCTTTTGAGAAGAAGAATTGACTGCCTTTGTTCTGGACTATTATTTAAAGTATATTTCCACAGTGAACAGATTTGGAAGATAATATTTTCCTCCAGAGCAGTGAACATACATACTAACTGTCTAGTGTAAAATATTTGGGTTTTCTGAGCTCAGAGTTCCTGTCTATAATGCATCCCACTGCACATGAAGGTATCATCTGGCCCTTTTGTTGTGGCCCCATTGGAACTGGGGTTCAGCACAAATGATAGTTCTATGACTACTGCTGTTGTTGTAGTAAACCATTCTTCATCTTTGACCCAGAATGCTTTTGCTAGTATGCCTGAAACTATAGTGAGCTAACTTGTTAGACTGCAAGGACAGTAAAATCTCAGACCCTTCACAATTCTTGGTAGATACTTCTAGGAAAAAATCCCCACTGTGTCCCTGTTCCAAAGTATTTATCTCTTTCATGATGAGAGATTGAGCAGCCAGGGGGACAGGCAAGCAGGGGAACTAACTTTGAAATAAAGGAATTACAAGGCATGAAAAAAAGAATGGAGATAAGTTCACTACTCATTCCTGCTGATGCCAGGTTGTCAATAAAAGAAAGTTTAAATGTAGTGCAAACCTGATGATATTGGAAATAGCTGTTTCTTGTGGATAGGTATGGGTGATAAATTCTTGAATCTGTACCTTTAACCTGTCTTCACCCACCACACAATTAATGCCTTCTGACCATAAACCAAAACAGCTCTGATGCAGTTCACAGCTGTTGTCCTGAAAGTTGCTTGTTCTGCTCCTGACTTTCTCCCATCCAATTCCTAGATCTTGACATTATTATCTAGTTAATTTCCTGTTTCATCAGTTTGAACCTGGTTTTTCTGACTGTGAACATCAGCATATTTTGGTTAAGAAGGGAGCTTTCATTTCTTTCTTGGATAAAAGGGGAGAAATTGTTGGGATTTTTGTTGTTGTTGTTTGTTTGTTTTGATAGCTGGTATAGTTTTCTTTCTGTGATTCTCTCTCTCTCTTTTTAATGGTAAAAATACCACAAAGTTTCTTTGGACAGACCATTCTCTTCTTATTTTCAACATCGTGGTTGCATCAGATCAGTTCTGTTCTCCCCTTATTCTCAATTTCATGGTTGCATCAGATCAGTTCCGTTCCAAGTTTCTTTGGTGAAATTAATAAGCATATTTTGCTCTTCTCTCTACACAAGGGTTTCCCTGGTGGGTCAGCTGGTAAAGAATCTGCCTGCAATGCAGGAGTCCTGGGTTTGATCCCTGGGTTGGGAAGATCCCCTGGAGAAAGGAAAAGCTGCCCACTCCAGTATTCTGGCCTGGAGAATTCCACGAACTCTATAGTCCATGGGATCGCAAAGAGTCGGACATGACTGAGTGACTTTCACTTTCACTTTTTTTTCACCCTTCTCTACACTGATTTCAAGATGGACACATAACTTAACCTGTCCATTAATCTCAAGTATTTTGCTGGTTAGTCTAAGTAGGATGTTGATGGATCTGAACAAGGAGACACAGTTGTGGTTGCTGCAGCAGCCATAAACAGACATGAAGGGACAGAGGAGACAAATAGAAAGAGATTTCTCGTTATATAATTTTTCATTCCTGATCAAGGCCTATTGTTTGATGCTATTGATGGGCTTTTCATTCAAATAATATCATAGCATTCCTTTTTTGGGGGATTGGGTTTTCTGATAAAGGAATGGGAAGTATCCTAAGAAAGAAAATATATACTGCCCTGGAATAAATCCTTTAAGACTCAGTTGTTAATATTGACAGAATCATTGTTCTGGTTGTGCTTATATAGATCCTCCTAAAATGGTGTTTACAATATTCTGGAGAAAGAATTTTTTATAAAATGGAAATAAAGAGTATCAGTAAAACTTGTTTGAGAATGCAAGTTGACCCAGTCAATTCATGTTGCCTCTGCCTGGTTTGAGTAAAATGTTGAAGCCAATTAAGTTGGTCCTATGAATTCAGTATCTTTTTTTATGTATCCTCTTTGTCTATTAGAATTATGGAACTTTTGTCTCCTGATACCTTGCTTAGTTGCCAGGAACCTTATATGCTTTCTTTTCAGATCCCTGTCCAATCTTGTTTCAAAAACTTCATTCACACTGAAGTGTTTCTGTGTGTGTGTGTGTGTATGTGAACTCCCTGCAGAATATGCCAAAACTGATGAATCCTTTGCCCCCAGATGTTCACACAAATTCATTTAAACAAAAATGAGCATCTAGTTTAAGGGGTTTATTATTTTAGCTGTGAAAAGAAGAGAGGCGAAAAGCAAAGGAGAAAAGGAAAGATATAAGCATCTGAATGCAGAGTTTCAAAGAATAGCAAGAAGAGATAAGAAAGCCTTCTTCAGCGATCAATGCAAAGAAATAGAGGAAAACAACAGAACTGGAAAGACTAGAGATCTCTTCAAGAAAATTAGAGAAACCAAGGGAACATTTCATGCAAAGAAATGGGCTCAATAAAGGACAGAAATGGTATGGACCTAACAGAAGCAGAAGATATTAAGAAGAGGTGGCAAGAGTACACGGAAGAACAGTACAAAAAAGATCTTCACAACCCAGATAATCATGATGATGTGATCACTAATCTAGAGCCAGACAGCTTGGAATGTGAAGTCAAGTGGGCCTTAGAAAGCATCACTACAAACAAAGCTAGTGGAGGTGATGGAATTCCAGTTGAGCTATTTCAAATCCTGAAAGATGATGCTGTGAAAGTGCTGCACTCAATATGCCAGCAAATTTGGAAAACTCAGCAGTGGCCACAGGACTGGAAAAGGTCAGTTTTCATTCCAATTCCAAAGAAAGGCAATGCCAAAGAATGCTCAAACTACCACACAATTGCACTCATCTCACATGCTAGTAAAGTAATGCTCAAAATTCTCCAAGCCAGGCTTCAGCAATGAACCGTGAACTCCCTGATGTTCAAGATGGATTTAGAAAAGGCAGAGGAACCAGAGATCAAATTGCCAGCTTCTGCTGGATCATGGGAAAAGCAAGAGAATTCCAGAAAAACATCTATTTCTGCTTTATTGACTATGCCAAAGCCTTTGACTGTGTGCATCACAATAAACTGTGGAAAATTCTGAAAGAGATGGGAAGACCAGACCACCTGACCTGCCTCTTGAGAAATCTGTATGCAGGTCAGGAAGCAACAGTTAGAATTGGACATGGAACAACAGACGGGTTCCAAATAGGAAAAGGAGTATGTCAAGGCTGTATATTGTCACCCTGGTTATTTAACTTATATGTAGAGTACATCATGAGAAACACTGGGCTGGAAGAAACACAAGCTGGAATCAAGATTGTCAGGAGAAATATCAATAACCTCAGATATGCAGATGACACCACTCTTATGGCAGAAAGTGAAGAGGAGCTAAAAAGCCTTGTGATGAAAGTGAAAGAGGAGAGTGAAAAAGTTGGCTTAAAGGTCAACATTCAGAAAAAGATCATGGCATCTGGTCCCATCACTTCATGGGAAATAGATGGAGAAACAGTATAAACAGTGTCAGACTTTATTTTTTGGGGGCTCCAAAATCACTTCAGATGATGACTGCAGCCATGAAATTAAAAGACGATTACTCCTTGGAAGAAAAGCTATGACCAACCTAGATAGTATATTCAAAAGCAGAGACATTACTTTGCTGACTAAGGTCCGTCTAGTCAAGGCTATGCTTTCTCCAGTGTTCATGTATGGATGTGAAAGTTGGACTGTGAAGAAGGCTGAGCACCGAAGAATTGATGCTTTTGAACCGCAGTGTTGGAGAAGACTCTTGAGAGTCCCTTGGACTGCAAGGAGATCCAACCAGTCCATTCTGAAGGAGATCAACCCTGGGATTTCTTTGGAAGGAATGATGCTAAAGCTGAAACTCTAATACTTTGGCCAAGGAATGATGCTAAAGCTGAAACTCTAATACTTTGGCCACCTCATGCGAAGAGTTGACTCATTGGAAAAGACTCTGATGCTGGGAGGGATTGGGGGCAGGAGGAGAAGGGGACGACTGAGGATGAGATGGCTGAATGGCATCACTGACTCGATGGATGTGAGTCTGAGTGAACTCCGGGAGATGGTGATGGACAGGGAGGCTTGGCGTGTTGTGATTCATGGGGTCGCAAAGAGTCGGACACAACTGAGCGACTGAACTGAACTGAAATTTGCCTAGGTTCAGGGGTCCTATGTTAAGGGTCCATTCATTAAGTTATAAATAACAGATAATAACTTTATGTGTTAACCCCTGGCCCAGATATTTTTATTAAGCAATAGTTAAAAATCTTAAATAAAAGATACAGTTCTAATTGTGTGACTCTGTGCACTAGTGGTTGGTTTTAGGTAATTTGGGTGAAGGCATCTTCCTGTCTTTTCTGAAAGCACATTGGGTCAAGACCTTATGTACTTTATTCTCACTGGTCTAGCTGAATAAACTGGGCATTAATGGGAATCAGGGAGTTAGTTTCTAGTCATTATACTAGAGTAATAGTTTAGTAATAGTAGTAATAGTAATGCAATAATGTAATAATGTGCTACATTTAGAATGTAATAATGCTGCCTCTGCAGCCAGCAGGTTTGACAGTCGTCTACAGGGAGTAACTATCTATCTCATTGTGCTCCATTATTCCCAGGGCTAATTTCAGACTGAATAAACATTGGAGAAGGTTAGTTTCCTCTCAAACTCAAAGAGCTGAGGCACACAGTTAATTAAATTAAAAAAATCACAATGCACTTCTAAGTACTTGACTGGAGTGTGTGAATTACCGAAATTGCATTAAGGTTACTAAGATCGCGGAAAATTGTTTTGTGCCAGGATAAGAGAAAAAGATTTGGATCTACCTTACTCTATATGTCTTCATATGTCGTATAATCCAGGGTGCTGTGCTGCGCTTAGTCACTCACTCATTTCTGACTCATTGCAGCCGTGTAGACTGCAGCCTGCCTGGCTCTTCTGTCCGTGGGGATTCTTCAGGCAAGAATGTTGGAGTGGGTTGCCATTTCCTTCTCCAGGGAATTTTCCTGACCCAGGGGTCAAACCTGGGTCTCCCACATTGCAGGCAGACTCTTTACCATCTGAGCCACCAGGGAATCCCTGAACTACCAGGGAAGCCCATAATCCAGGGTATGCATCTTCAACTATAAAATTTCTTTTTGAGTCTATCATATATGGTTCACTTTCAATATTATTTACATACAGCTCCAATATAGTCCATTTCTGAATATTGAGACAATTTGAGCTAACTTTGGATTCCTGAGGGCAGGATAAAGAAAATTGAGAGGGAAAAATATTTATAAAGAATTCAGTCTCATTTAAAAGGTGATTGAGGAAAACATTGTCAAAAAAATCTGTAGTTCTCTTCTCTAAGCCATTTATAAAAAGGATATACGGAAGATACTTGCATTGTTTGCAGTTGATATACTTGTCCCCCCAATGTTAACTTATTTATGAGTATGCAAATTTTATGCAAATTAGGACACTCCCTGGGGGTATAGCGTTCTTCTGTCAGCAAGATATTCCAAAAACAGATGTTTTAATATAGTTCTTTAGGATTTGATAAGGGAAATTATGAAGTGCTATGTGAAGTCAGTTTTTGTAATTTGAAAAATTTTCAAAAGCATATTGATGCAGTCTTCCTTAGAGCAGATATACAAGCCCTCTTTTACTAGTAGTCAGAACACAAAAGGATTTAGTATGGAAAAAAATAATAATAAATATGTGCCATTGAAAGGACTTTTCAGAATTCAGGCATTTCTTTTCTTTTACAACTATGATTATATTCAGCTTTTGGAGTGTCCTGTACCAAAATTCTGTACTAATTTGAGCTTCACGAGAATGGGTTATTTGTTAAAACATACTCCAGACAATAGTTTAGTTTGCATAAGGAAAGTTAGAATTACAGACGCTTCATAATTTTCAGAGATTGAGAATGTTTGTATAATTACTGTTAGTTTAACAATAGAATAAAATCATTTCTTTAAAATGGAACAGAAAGCCCACTGATTTGATATCTCTTTCTCTAGACCTCACTTAATTATGGAAATAAACAAAAAGCTTTTCTCATTTCATCTCACAGAAATTTGTAAGTAGTGGCTTGACATATGGCATGTCAGGTGTGAGGGACAGTTGCCACTTCACCTTCTATTCCCATTTCCCACCCATCCATTCCCTACTTCTCCAGCTAATTTCTTAAAGGTACAGAAATATGTTCAATAAAGAGAATTAGGTCAAATACACCAAAGTTGCTAATTTTTGTGAGCTTCTCTAGCATGAAATATATAATGTTGTATTGGTATCATTTGTAGCCATAAATTCTAATAAAGAAATGAAGACTCTTTTAAGAGCTACAGCACAGTAGGCTTGTGAGAAAGACCTTTTCCCCCCATGATATATTTCTGTTTAAAAAAAAAAAATCTGGGCTTTTGGCTCTCAATACCAATTTGCATACTGTTTTGCATATATTTACATATGACATTCCTGAGCCCCTAATTCCAAATATGCAAAATAAAATAAAATTAAATAGAGTGCATGACTACAGTTGAATTCCAACTCAATGGGAAGGGCATGGCACGTGTGCGCTCGCACGCACACACACACACACACACACATACACACACACTATGTAACTGATTTAAAAATCAATCATTCTAATTTCATTCCAGATGAAGAGGCAGTAACCCTGAAGCTGAAGATGGCTATGTCTCAGCTCTTCTTGGCAGAGGGTTTGCCTGGGACTCCTTTGGCTTATCTTGCCTTTCTGGTCCTCCTAGTCACACTTATTAGAGGTCACATCATTATCATTATCATCAGTCTGCATTTTTAACATTTGTACATCTACCTAGGTGATGTCTTTTGATGTTCACAGAAACCCTGTAGGGGAAACAAAAAGAAATCGTTCTCCTTAATTCAGAAATGTAGAACCTGAGGGCAGGAGAGGTTAAATCATTTCCGTAGCAATATATTTATAGCAAGCAGCAGTGAAAGTGAAAGTCGTTCAGTCGTGTCCCACTACGTGACCACGTGGATCATAGCCTGCCAGGGTCCCCTGTCCATGGGGTTCTCCAGGCAAGAATACTGGAGTGGGTGGCCATTTCCTTCTCCAGGGGATCTCCCCAACCCAGGGATTGAACCTAGGTCTCCCGCTTTGCAGGTGGATTCTTTACCAGCTGAGCAAGCAGTAGAGTTGGGGGGAGGGGTGGAACTCTGAGATGGTCTACAGTTGACTCCAAATTTAATGTTCTTTCCTCTACTCCAAGATGTTTTTCTTGTCTCCTCCGTCCTAGTTTTATAAATTAGATCATAGCTGCTTAGTCTTTCTTTTTGTATTTATTATCCCTTTCCCCAGGCTCTTCTGGGACTCTTATCTAGCCATTTTTCCTCCGTCACTTCAGATCCTTAATATTTTAATTTTTTTCTCCATTTCATTTCTTTGACTTGTTTTAAGAAAAAGAGCTTATAAACTCATCTGTGTTCCAATATTTATGATTTAACTACACTGCAAAATAATCTTACTTCAGCAAACCTAATTAACACATATTTGTGAATTTATTGAGAATCTATTATATGCCATGCACTTCTCTAGATCATGGGTACAAGAGCACGGAACAGAAGAATAAAACTGTATTGCCCTCAGGGAACTTAAATTTCAGGGTCAGGTGAAGTGGAGATGAAGGAAATGGCATCCCACTCCAGTATTTTGCCTGAAGAATCCCTCAGACAAAGGAACCTGGAGAGCTACTGTCCATGGGATCGCAAAGAGTCAGACACGACTCAGCAATTTAGGCAATAAATAAATTATACAGCATATTAAATGATTGTAATGCTATAGAAAAAAGGAAAGAAGATAAGGAATACCAGATTTTGGTTGGGAGAGATTGGTTCAATTTTAAATAAGGTATTCGAGGAATGCCTTAATGAGCAAGTAACATTTAAGTGATGACATGGGGAGGTTGGAAGTGAGCTCTCTCAACATCTGGGTGAAGATTCTTCTAGTCAGATACAAGAGCAAATGAAGCTTCTGAGACAGGAGTAAAACTAGCATATTTAAAGAACAGCAAGGAGACCATGGTGGCCATTGAGAGGATTTGTGCTTTTACTCTGAGGAGGAAAGCTATTGGAGAATGGAGCCAGATTGAAAAAAACTGACCCCAGCATCTGTAAGTCCTCCCAGCTAGAGGTGGAATCTTGTCAGTCAAGGTCTTGTGAGGAGACAGAAATCATATTAGTTACTTGAAAGAACTGTATATAATGAAATGCTTATAATCAGGTACAAAAGTATAACATAGTCACTGAAGGATGAAGAAGATAATTTTAAATTGTCACCAAAAGAGGAAAGCATCTGTACCCTGTAGGGCTGGGAAGAAAAGGGAAAAGGTTGGAATATTTCAACTACTTCAAAGTTAGAGGAGGTATACCATGGAGTTGAAAAAAAATCAGACCTCTAGAGTGACAACCGAGGCCAGCTTTAGCTGGTATCTCTGAGAGATCATGACAAGACTGATGATAAATGCTGGGAAAACTGCTCATTGGATTGGGTTCTTCGTATGGGAGAGAGCTGCTACCAGGGGTGAAGAAGTGATGATGGGGTGATGCTTACATGAACCACAAGCAGGGAGGAACCAAGTAAGGAGGAGCTAGTTCCTTCTTCCTCTGGCTTTGCAGTCTTGCTCTAGCAAGCTCTCTCCCCTACTGACCAAATCTAGCATCATCATCTGGTACATTCCTACTCCATCATCACAAAGTGGAGTATAGAGGAATGAGTTTGAATCTGAGAAAACAAATTGCTATGAGCACAACTCTCTTTCTTCACCCTTGAAGCTGGGCTGGCTACCTGACTTGCTTGACCAATAAAATTTAGCAAGTTGCAATATTTGATCTTCGAGGGTAATCTCAAGAGGCAGCTGTTGCTTTTACTCACTTTGGTTGCTACCTTGAGATTGCCATGTACTGAAGCCATTCTAAAGTCTTGGAGGAAGAGAAGCCACATGGAGGAGAGCCAAGGCATCACAGAGGCCGTTCTGGATCTGTCAGAACCCATTGGGAACGAGAGGTATGTGCTCAGCTATATTGCCAGCTTGCTACAAATGAGGGCTGCTACACACTTTGTTATTCCCCTAATGAAGAGGAGTGTTTAATGCAGTGGTCCTGTCTCTAGCTCACCATCATATGCTGGGTGCAGGAGAAACAGATATCTTAATAGCTTGAATAACTTGTCTTTTTAGTAAACAGATCTCTGGATTACAAGGAATGCAGCTAAGGAGTCTTGTCTATACCTGGACCAGGTGCAGATTGTAATATAGTGGAGTTTGAGCCTGTTTCTGTAACAGGATGAGAACTGGAGGAGAGGGGTGAGCAATTTATTATTATTTTTTGCCTATGTAAGGAATGGAAATCACTGTAACCAGAGGGTAAACTGTGATTAGTTGAAAAGCATGGCTGCATCATTTTGTATCTTTTTTCATCAAAATGTGTGGTCTAGCTAGTCCAGACTCCTGGAGAATGAAAGACTGTGTAGAAAACTGAGGTTCTCTAGTCAATAGCCATGTCAGACCTATGAGTAAAGCTCTCTTGGATCTTCCAGCCCAACTTAGCCTCCAGACAAATGCAGCTGCAGGAGTAACTCCAGATGAAACCATCAGAGGAGCAGCTCAGCTAACGTGCAGAATCAGGAGAAATAAATAAATCATCATTGTTTTAAGTCACTAAGTTTTGGGATGATTTGATTCACAATGGCAGCTCTGGTTATTTTGTTCAAGGCTGTCTATAAGCGGCAAGAGTGGGAAAAATAGTGGCTCAGACAGTAAAGGATCCTCCTGCAATGAGGGAGACCCAGGTTTGATCCCTGGGTTGGGAAGGTTCTCTGGAGAAAGGAATGGCTACTCACTTCGGTATTCTTGTCTGGAGAGATCTATGGATAGAAGAGCCCAGCAGGCTATAGTGCATGGGGTTGCAAAGAGTCAGACATTACTGAGTGACTAACACACAACACACACACTGGAGAAGATAGACGGCTTCCAGGTGCTTCTGTGTTAAAGAACCTACATGCCAGTGCAGAAGACACAGACGAGGAAGGAGATGTGTGTTTGATCTCTGGGTTGGGAAGATCCCTGGAGGAGGAAATGGCAACCCACTCTGGTATTCTTGCCTGAAGAATCCCCTGGACAAAGGAGCCTGGTGGGCCACAGTCCATGGGGGTCTCAAAAGAGTTAAATACTACTAAGTGACTCAGTACTCATGCATGCACCGAGAAGGTAGAGAAGCCTAAAGACAAATCAAACATAGTGTCTTCCCTCAAGCTGAAACTATAAATTTAATTTTAAAAGATACGCAAGACTTGGACTTTCCTGGTGGAACAGTGAAAAAGAATTTGCTGGCCAATGCAAGGGACACAGATTCGATCCCTGGTCTGGGAAGATTCCACATGCTGTAGGCAACTAAAGCCTGTGCTCCACAACTACTGAGCCCATGCTATAGGGCCCAGGAGCCACAACTACTGAGGCCTGTGGGCCCTAGAGCCAGTACTCAGCATCAAGAGAAGCCACTTCAGTGAGAGGCTCACACAGCACAATGAAATGTAGCTGCCTCTTTTTGCAAGTAGAAAAAGCCTGTGCACAGCAATGAAGACCCAGTGCAACCAAGTATATATAAATAATTTAATTTAAAAATATACATATACAAGACTTGTAGCAAAGAAACAAATCTATGATGGCAAATATTAAGGCAACAAAATATGAATAAGAAAAGGTGATTTTTAAAGCCAGGATCATTACCAATGACTCAAAATCACACAATGCATAAACTATGCCTATAGTCTGCCAAATAATAACATAATAATAATATCACTTCTAAAGAATACAAATAAAGTATAAGCACTCCAAAAAATCAAAGCAAAATAGGTATCATTTAAATGTATTAACTCATTTAATCCTCACAATAACCTTATATGAATGAGTTTACTATTATTCCCATTTTATGGGTGAAGAAATATGAGGTTAATTAATTATATCATAGCTAGTAAGAGTTGGAGCTGGAGTTCAGTCTCAAGCAGACATGAAATTATAGAGGCTATGCTCTGAACCACTCACTATGCTATATACTAAAATGCCAAAGATCAACTTTGGGGAAAGTCTCAGTTGAGCAACTGACTTTTATTGAATTTTTATTTTTATTGGATTTCTATTAAGCATATTACATTTTACTGGATTCTTGATGTGTAGTTACAATCTCTTTATTTATTGTCCTTAAAAATTGTCATTTTATATAGTTAAATCTTCAGTTCAGTCTACCTATAATGGGTTGAAAAAGCGAGGAAAAATTTTCGAAAGCAGATGATACTTGAGTTAGATATTATAGAAAGAAGAAGAGAAAATATCTCTCAAACCTCTGTGCATGTCCAAATCCTATCTAGATTTTAAATCCTATATAGAAATTCTTTTCCGTAAAGGCAGTTCTGATTTTTTCCACCTTAAATAAAATGCTTTTCTTCTGAATTTCCTGAACAATAAATATGTCTCTTAGAGTATATTTGTTGTCATATCCAACATTTGCTTATAGATATGCTTATCTCTTTCCACATGGAATACAGGTCTGATTTATGTTTGTATTTCTTTTGTTAACAGTGGGACGAGAAGATAGATGGGTGGGAGAATGAATATATGATTGGATGGATGGCTGGTTGGATGAACAAATCTCATGCCTTTGAACAAATTCACACTCTTAACCCATGTTTTCAACATCCCTAAGGGAATATTTTCTGTGAAAATGTTTTTCTAATGTGTTAAGATAAATTATTCTCTTAGTCATGTATGACTCTTTGTGATCCCATGGACTATGGCCCTTTAGGGTCCTCTGTCCATGGAATTCTCTAGGGAAGAATCCTGGAATGGGTAGCCATTCCCTTCTCCAGGCAATCTTCGCAAAGCAGGGATCGAATCTGGATCTTCTCCACTGCAGGCGGATTCTTTACCATCTGAGCCACCAGGGAAGCCCAAGATGAATTAATGGGAAGTTACTGACACATATCCTAAGATTTTGCATGTAGAAGGAATATGCCATAATTTTTGGCTTGATTACTTATCTTTTCACCGTAACTACTTAGTAATTATTCTTTTCCATTTCAAAATTAAGCTTCCCTTGTAGCTCAGTCAGTAAAGAATCTACCTGCAATGCAGGAGACTTGGGTTTGATTCCTGGGTCAGGAAGATCCTCTGGAGAAGGAAATGGCTACCCATTCCAGTATTCTTGCCTGGAGAATCCCATGGATAGAGGAGCCTGGCAGGCTACAGTCCATAGGGTAGCAAGAATAGGACACGACTTAGCGATTAAACCATTGCCCATATCAAAATTGCCATTACTTATCTGTCGCAAGGAGATCCAACCAGTCCATTCTGAAGGAGATCAGCCCTGGGTGTTCTTTGGAAGGAATGATGCTAAAGCTGAAACTCCAGTACTTTGGCCACCTCATGCGAAGAGTTGACTCATTGGAAAAGACTCTGATGCTGGGAGGAATGGAGGGCAGGAGGAGAAGGGGATGACAGAGGATGAGATGGCTGGATGGCATCACTGACTCAATGGACGTGAGTTTGAGTGAACTCTGGGAGTTGGTGATGAACAGGGAGGCCTGGCGTGCTGCGATTCATGGGGTTGCAATGAGTCAAACACGACTGAGCGGCTGAACTGAATTGAACTGAATGGCACTTTTGATAAGTAATTGCCAGGAGCCAGTGTGAGGAATCCCGCCCGTGACAAGGTCATGAGGAAGGAAGCTGACATACGCAAGGCGTGCTCAGACTTCAGGGGCCCCTCTGGAAATTCCTAAGCATGTACCCCAACAAAAATCTGCCGGCTTTTGTGCTCTGCTTTTCCACTCTTCTGACATTTTCTGGAAAAAGTCAATTCAGGGCTTTAGTCTTCTGCATTTGAAAGAGTGTTTCAATCCAAAAACCGCTCTGATGGCTTTCTAGCCTGCCTGCAGGACTCATACAGCTGTGCATGTGATTGTTTGAGGCCTCCTGACCGCAGGAGGCACAGGAAGCTTAAAACATCCTAGGAATGTAGGGGCTTCCGAAGAGTCAAAATCTTTAGAATAGGACTGATTAAAAGTTTCATTTGTTGAGTCAATGCTTGCTGCCAAATTTTCATATCCTTTATTTTTAGATATAGTTGGTATATAGAAAAACAAGTAGTAGACCTGGTATTAGCAACATTAGATCTTTGAGTTAAGTACCTTCTTTGTTATAACCCACTGCACCTTTGTTCTATAGAGATGTAACTTTAATGCTTTAAGGAGATGCAGATTAAAGAAAAACACTTCAGGGGAAACAAAATTAACATTCATTAAGGAAGAGAGCCAAAAAGTGTTAACAAGCCTCTTGGCCAGAAGATAATGTAAATCACCTGAGACCTTTTGTATACAAAATGATATACAGAAAGAGTCTGGGCTGCAAACACTACATAATTTTGTGTTACCCATTGATCTCCATGTTTTTATCAAAAGTATAAAAGGCCTTCTGAACAATAAAGGATGGGGCCAGCTTCTCGGACCAGTTTCTCGAACTAGTCTCTCGGCCTGGTTTCTTGGGACTCTGGCTCCCCCCGTGTCTCTCTCTCTCTTTTTTCTTCTCTCCCTTTCCCTCTCTCTGCTCTTTACTTTAACTTCAGGCTGAATCTCCACCTGGGGCGCGGAGGCTCGTCAGGTCTACTTACTTGCCCTGGCTGTTAAGACCCGCGCAAAAGGGAGCTTAAGGCGAGGCACCCTTAGATATTCAAGCGGGCGCCGGTGGCCCAACGTAGATGGTGCAAATTCCTTGTCTGGAATTTTATTGGCCTTCCGTGTAAACCAAGCTATTCAGCCCTCTTCCTCCACTTAATCTTCTTACTACACTATAGTTTCTTAATCTAATCTTATATTAATAAATAAACAAGTCTTTCCACGCCAACGCCGTCCACCCTTCGAATTCCCTGGATCCACCGGGGCAGGACCCCGGCAAGTAATGGAACTATTATATGTGTATATATATATATATACACACACACACACATATGTTATATATATATAGTCTGTTTTTGGTCATCTATTTGAGTGCCTGTATGTAAGGCACTATTTCTATTTTACTGAAAGGAAAGGGCTTATTTCTTCCTAATTTCTAAGTATGGAGACCACTTCAGATATTTTAAAAAGGTAAACGAGTTGCCCAGGACTATCATATAATTTTCAGGCTCCAGTGTAAAATGAAAATATGAGCCACTTGTTAAAAAATTTTTTCCAGATGGTGACAGGAGAGCCTTCAACCAAGTTTAGGGCCTTCCTAAGTGAATATGTAAGGGTACAGGTGGTTTCATATGCGTGAAGTGGGCCCTGGCATTACCCAGTCTTTTCATTTGTAGCCTCAACAAACAGCTCTTTTATCACATAAGAAGAGTGAAAGATCTATCTTCCCAGTTAGGGAAAGAAGCTTTCCCACTTTCCACTTCCCACTGGGGGGAAGAAACATTTGATGATAATAGCAAAGTGTCACCAAACATGTACGTTGGGGGTGATTGCATATATGCTCTGGTTTGAAATACTAGGACTTTACCAAATCCATTTCTATTGGGTTGAAGACAGGATGTGGAGTTGCTAAGTCATGGCTAGTCTTATATTCAGCTTCAATAGATATTGTCAAATGGTTTTTCAGAGTCATACAAATTTATACTTACCAGCAGCATGTGAGAGTTCTGATTGCTCCATATCCTTGCCAACATTTGATATTAAAGCCTTTTTCATTTTAGCTGTTCTGATATGTGTGTATTAGTATCACATTTTATGTTCATTTCTTGGATGACTTATACAATTGAATATTTCTCCACATGTTTGGGCCTTTAGTCCTTTCGTTGAAGTGTCTGTATATCTTTTGACCACTTTTCTACTGTGTTGCCAATATTTTTCTGATTTACTTATAAGAAGTCTTTATATATCTGGAGGTATGGGCCCTTTCTTGGATATATGTGCTAATATCTTCTCTCTTTGGGTTGCCTTTTTATTCTCTTAATGGTGCTTTTTGATGAATACTCATTCATATTTTTAAAACATATCTTTTTAATGATTTTTATTTTAAAAAATTATTTATTTTTCATTGGAGGATAATTGCTCTACAATATTGTGTTGGTTTCTGCCATATATCAACATAAATCAGCCATAAGTATACATAATGTCCTCTCCCTCTTGAACCTCCCTCCCACCTCCATCCCACCCCTCTAGGTTGTCACAGAGCACCAGTCTGAGCTCCCTGTGTCATACAACAAATTCCCACTGGCTATCTATTTTACATACGGTAATGTATATGTTTCTATTCTGCTCTCTTAATTCATTCCATCCTTTCCTTCTCCCGCTGTGTCCACAAGCCTGTTCTCTGTATCTGTGTCTCCATTGCTGCCCTGCAAATATCTTCATCAGTTCCATCTTTTTAGATTCTACATATATATGCATTAATATATGTTTGTGTGACTAACTTCTCTCTGTATAATAGGCTGTAGCTTCATCCACATCATTAGAACTGACTCCAATGCATTCCTTTTTATGGCTGAATAATATTCATATATATGTACCACAACTTTATCCATTCATCTCTTGATGGACATCTAGGTTGCTTCCATGTCCTAGCTATTGTAAATAGTCCTGCGACGAACATTGGGTTACATGTGTCTTTTTCAATTATGATTTCCTCAGGGTATAGGCCCAGTAGTTGGGTCATATGGTAGTTTTATTCCTAGGTTTTTAAAGAATCTCCATACTATAGTTTCTATAGTGGTTTCTATAGTGGTTAGATCAATTTACATTCCCTCCAACTCCAGTGTTTATTGTTTGTAGATTTTTTGATGATGGTCATTCTGACTGGTGTGAGGTGATACCTCATTGTAGTTTTGATTTGCATTTCTCTAGTAATGACTAGTAATGAGTGATGCTGAGCATCTGTTCATAAAATATATCTCCTAATGGAACATTATATATAAGAAAGAACCTAAAAGGACAAAAAGACTATAAAAAACATAAATTAATATTTGCGCAAATGATACTGAATGGATAATGATAAAGCTAAAAGTAACAGAAATGTATAGCTGAACAGCATGAATAATACTGATCATTCATTAAAAGCAAAATCAAAGAATTCTCTATGAAAATTGTAGGAACTCTATTTGCACATGTATGCACAGTAGGAGCTTTGTGATGTTGCCAAATGCTGTGTGACAGCAGACTTCTGAGCAGCATACTAAACAATCAATAAATTCTAATAACACTCTAATTTTGATTCATGAATACTAAAGTTTAATAACACTTCTTTTTTTTTTCTTTTTGATTGTGGGATGCTTAAATCTCAAGCCAGTTTATTGCCATTTCTAGTGGTTCTACTTATTAAGAAGGTTATTAGTATTTAGACCTTTTCATACTTACGAGTCTCTAAGATAGATCTGATTAATTCTGGATAATGAATAACAAATGCAAGTTTCTTTCTGGCTTTTTATCTACATTCAAATTTGCCTGTGGTCGACTATAACTTTCAGACTTTTTTCTTCTACAAAAACTTGTGTTAACCAGTCTCCTCCAAATATATTTGTATTATTGCTTATTGTCCTCTAACATAACACAAACTTATATACCTTTCATAGACATCTATATTTTGTTATCAAAGTGTATAATTCTGTTTGCTGGCTGTTTGTCTTCATTCATTTTTCATCTATTTTCTATAAATTCTATAAATATTCTGTAAATATAGAACATTTTATAAATATTAGTTTTGCATCTGCTAGATACTAGGCCATCAGCTATGAACCAAACAGACAAAAATCCTTGCTTACATGAAGCTTGCATTCCAATAGAAGAGAGACAGATAGAATTGTATCTATCTACCTACCTACTACCTACCTTTCTGTCTACCTACCATCTATCTAGAGAGCAATGAATGAAAAGAAATACCATGGAGAACAATAATTTGGGGAATGGGGATGGATAGTAAGAATCATTCACAATTTTCATTATTGTGGCCAGAAAGGACCTCATTGGGAAGGTAATTTTCCAGTAGAGTCCTGAGAAATGAGAGAGGAGCCCTGGTTATATACAAAAAAGCAATGCACAGACCTGGAGACAGGGGAGCACTTAGATGGAGCTGACATCAATGTTGTTGTTGTTTTGGTTGACTGTAAGTTGACACTGAGATATAGCACCCTTATAATCAAGGTCACAATTTGGCAATTAACAGGTGTGACCCAGGAACTTTGACTGGAAATAGGTCTGAAAATAAAATCACTTACCTGAGAGACATATTGTGCAGCTCTGTTCATTAGAAATTAAAGACAGCACATTTATTAGATGTTGAAAGAATTCTATGATGATTTTGAGATGATTTGTGATTGTAGGCAAACTTGTGACCTGTGATTGGGAATGAGAAATAAATTGTATCTGCCTTTATACACACACACACAAATTGGGGGGATTACTCTATTTCCTGGGCATTGAGTTATTCATTGTTTAAAATTAAGAAAGTAATTGTATCAAGGACTGTTAAGAATTTGTTGCATTAATATTCCAAAGTGCACAAAGGAGGCAAAAAGCCCTATGCTGATTGTGGTGACCTAGACACAAACATTATCAGGATGTTATCAGGCATTTTAGATCCCAAAGTTCTTCTCTTAGTGTTCTTTTTCATATCTTTACTATTTGGGTAAATGGATAAACTATTAATAAAATCAGGTATTTATTCAATTGATATAACTGAGTATGTTAACAAATATGACATTCATAAAGAAAGGATAAAACTATTGGTCAGGACTCTATAAAGCACTTATATCACTTTGAAGTTGGGATTTTTGAAAATTATCATGTCCATATCATTGATATTAATCTAGCTCACAGCTACTTTTCACTATTCTTCTAAAAGCATAATGATTTTCTGAGAATTTCAATAAAAATATTTCCATAAATGCTTGCAGGAGTGATTATGAAAAATGTCAGAAGTACTACAGTAATTACTTAAATATACTATGATGAAAATCAGTTAGCAAGAGTTATTAGAACAGTTTGAAAAAAATCCACCTGCCTAAACAGAACAAGGCATCAGATTCACTAAAGTCATTGTTCTTTTTTTTTACTGAATTCATTGAATATTGAATTCTTATTTTATTAATAGTTCAATAAGTCTCAACAAATTTGTATGTGTTGTCATTTATCTATGAAGGTATTTTTTTCACTGCTAGTATATTTCTTGGAGAAGGCAGTGGCAACCCACTCCAGTACTCTTGCCTGGAAAATCCCATGGACGGAGGAGCCTGGTAGGCTGCAATCCATGGGGTCACTAAGAGTCGCACACGACTGAGCAACTTCACTTTCACTTTTCTCTTTCCTGCATTGGAGAAGGAAATGGCAACCCAGTCCAGTGTTCTTGCCTGGAGAGTCCCAGGGATGGGGGAGCCTGGTGGGCTGCCATCTATGGGGTTGCACAGAGTTGGACACAACTGAGCGACTTCACTTTCACTTTTCACTTTCCTGCATTGGAAAAGGAAATGGCAACCCACTGCAGTGTTCTTGCCTGGAGAATCCCAGGCACGGGGGAGCCTGGTGGGCTGCCGTCTATGGGGTCGCACAGAGTCAGACAGGACTGAAGCGACTTACAGCAGCAGTATATTTCTAGATCCTGTCTTCCTTCTCTTTTCTCTTCCTATTCTCCCTCCCAGCCTCATTTCTTTCTTTTCTGCCTTTTTTCTTTCTATTATGTGTTTATATCTTTATCTTTGCAACACACCTGATTTGTCTAACCTCTAGGAGAGTTGGACCATAAACTAGGCTGAGCAATGAAAAACTGATGCTTCCAAATTGTGCTGCTAGAGATGACTCTTGAGAGTCCCTTAGACAGAAGGAGAGCAAACCAGTCAATCCTAAAGGAAATCAACCCTGAGTATTCACTGGAAGGACTGATGCTAAAGCTGAAGCTCCAGTACTTTGGCCACCTGATGCAAAGAGCCAACTCATTGGAAGAGACCCTGATGCTGGGAAAGATTGAAGGCAGGCAGAAAAAGGGACAACAGAGGATGAGATGGTCAGATGGCATCACCAACAATTGATATGAGTTTGAGCACACTCTGGGAGATAGTGAAGGACGGGGACGTCTGGCCTGCTGCAGTCCATCAGGTTGCAAACAGTCAGACATGACTTAGCAATTGAACAACAACCAGCAGGGCAGCTATATATGAATACCAGTCTCGTTTGACATACACACACTTCAGCATTGTGTGCCTAACAATATTATATGATGTCCCGAGAGTAGTATCCCATAGGAGGTAGCGAGGCAGTTACTAACTGTTGCCTCCAGTGTTGGTGACTTTAGTTCATGATTTAATATTTGTTTTAGATATTTTCCACCACTGATATTGGGGCATCCCAGGTGACTCAGTCGTAAAGAACCTGCCTGCCAATGCAGGAGATGTGGGTTCGATCCCTGGGTTGGGAAGATTCCCTGGAGAAGGAAATGGCTACCCACTCCAGTATTCTTGCCTGGAAAATCTCATGGACAGAAGGAGTCTGGTGGGCTACAGTTCATGGGGTTGCAAAAGAGTAGGACGTGACTTAGCAACTAAAAGAACAACAACCATTGATATTAAGTTAAACTAAACGAAATCACCATTTTCAGTGATTCAAACCAGATGACTGCTGATAATTTCACTTGGTTTGGTTTGCATATTACCATTTGTTATGTGGATCTTAAAAGATCTCTAGTAGTAACTAGATTTTTTGGAGAATATATTGAAAAGCATAGATTTATTTTGAATATTATTTGAAATCTCAGTTTTTGAAAGTATTGATATTTCAGAGAAAAGGCTCTGTAGGGAAATATTTTTACCTAATTGCAGGTCATGAAATTATGGAAGGGAATTATGCATACTTTTCATATTTTTGTTACACTAGTGCATCAAAATTCCAGCATTGAAACATTTAAAAAACATAGACTGTTCTGAAATATTTTTACTATTTCCAAATATGATATTTTTAATGCAGTATAAAATATTTTTGAAGTTCTATGGTATTAAGTGAAAGTGAAGTCACTCAGTTGTGTTCGACTCTTTGCGACCCTGTGGACTGTAGGCCACCAGGCTCCTCTGTCCATGGGATTTCCCAGGCAAGAATACTGGAGTGGGTTGCCATTTCCTTCTCCAGGGGATCTTCCCAACCCAGGGATTGAACCCGGATCTCCTGCATTGCGGGCAGACGCTTTAACCTCTGAGCCACCAGGGAAGCCCCACTCTATGGTATTAATTAGTTCAAAATTATTATTTTCCTTCATTTCTCTCCATTTCCATTTTATGTTATTATTTCTTTATTTATTCCTTAGAAATCATCTCATTATAAGTATACCGTAATCATGTAGGGAGCTATTGAAAGATAGATTTTGAATTTCAGTTCCATATAATTGGTATCAACTGAAAGTGAAAAGTAAAAGTGAAAGTGAAGTCGCTTAGTTGTGTCTGACTCTTTGTGACCCCATGGACTGCAGCCTACCAGGCTCCTCTGCCCATGGGATTTTCCAGACAAGAACCCCACTGGAGTGGTGTGCTATTGCCTTCTCCAGGGGATCTTCCCGACCCAGGGATTGAACCCAGGTCTCCTGCATTTTAGACAGACGCTTTACCATCTGAGCCACCAGGGAAGTTTAGGTATTAACTGAATCAGAATCTCTAAAGCTTGAAAAAACTTCAGCCATAAAAAAGAATGAAATAATGTCATTTGCAGCAACATGGATTGAACTAGAGATTATTATACTAAGTGAAGTAAGTCAGAGAAAGTAAAACAAATACCATATGATATAACATATATGGAACATAAAATAGGACACAAATGTACTTATCTATGAAGCAGAGATCAGACTTGTTACCAAGTGGGAGGGGGTATGGAGGAGAGATGGATTGGAAGGTTGGGATTAGCAGATGCAAGCTATTATATATAAAATTAATAAACAATAAGATCCTACTGTATAGCACAGGGAAATATATTCATATCCTATGACAAACCATAATGGAGAAGAATATGAAAAATATACATAATGTATATATGCATAAACAAATCTCTTTTCTGTGTAGTAGAAGTCAACACAATATTGCAAATCAGCTATACTTCAAAAAAAAGTTTAAAAATAAACACAAAAATATTTCTCCAACCAAATAAATCATAGATATCTGTATATTGGCTTTTTCTTTATTTACGTATTTAACACTTCTGCTCTGTCACTGAAGAATTTATGCAGGACAGGATTACAAACAATAGCAGCTATGCTGCTGCTGCTGCTAAGTCGCTTCAGTCCTGTCCGACTCTATGTGACTCCACAGACGGCAGCCCACCAGGCTCCCCCATCCCTAGGATTCTCCAGGCAAGAACACTGGAGTGGGTTGCCATTTCCTTCTCCAATGCGTGAAAGTGAAAAGTGAAAGTGAAGTCACTCAGTCGTGTCCGACTCTTAGCGACCCCATGAACTGTAGCCCACCAGGCTCCTCCATCCATGGGATTTTCTAGGCAAGAGTACTGGAGTGGGGTGCCATTGCCTTCTCTGATAGCAGCTATAGATGACAGCAAAAAAAGCTTGCTTTACCACCTCAAAATGTAAAGATATTTGTATGTCTGCACTTATAAAATTAAAAACATGCTATATTATGGAATGTATATTTCTAAAACTAAGTGCCTGAAAGTCAAATTTTCAAAAAAAAAGAAAGAAAAAGGAATAATTCTTCCCAAACAGAGAAATTCTCAACAGTCAATTTTACTGTTACATACCAACAATTAAAAAAAGAAAAACAAACTGGAATACAATTATAGCAATAATTGTAGTGTGGTTTGTAGTGGGTGCACTTTGCAAAGTGCTCTCATGTACATTCTTGGATTTTTGTTGCATTATTTACATTTAGACTAATTCTTGCTTGTATTCAGTTTAATTTCTTACTTGCTTAAATGAAATCATTCATGGTTTTATTAAACTTGTGTTCATGTTAAATTTCTTTGGCTAACAGACATTGTTAACGTTTGACCAAATCTCAACTGCGAAAATGAGTTTTAAGTTAAAGTAGATAAAGGATATTGTGATTTCTACTTCTGACTCTTTAGAAAACCTTTATTTGCATTCTCTATGTTTGGCTGGGGAAAGCCATTTTATCAATGAAAACATTCAGAAGTCACCTAAAATGAATTCTCAGAAAGCTGTAACTTCGGACTGTGATGGCCACCTTTCATCAGCCAAGAAGAGCACAACAGCTAAGGTTTTTATAAAGATTAACATAAGCAAACAAACAAAAACCCAAAAAACTATAAACCTATGATTGCATCTTCTCTCAGGAAGTCCTGGTGGTAATACATGAATCATGGATACAAGACTCATCGATTCAAGCGTTGCTGTTCAGCTGCTGAGTCGTGTCTGACTCTTTGTGACCCCGTGGGCTGTAGACTGCCAGGCTCCTCTGTCCTCCTCTGCCTCCTAGAGTATGCTCAAATTCATGTCCATTGAGTTGGTGATGCTATCAAACCATCTTATCCTTGGCGCCTCTTTCTTCTTTTGCCTTCAACATTTCCCAGCATCAAGGTCTTTTCCAATGAGTTGATTCTTTGCATCAGGTGGTCAAAGTAATAAAAGAGATTTATACTAAGAGAGAGTTCCACCTCACCAACTTTTTCTTAAGACATGATCTTTCCTTTCTTTAGGGATCATTTCCAGTGGCAGTTGAATCAGTGGTGCAAGTCAGTCTTAGGATTTAGTTGATCCTGCACCATAGAGATTTTTTTCCGAAAGGTCCTCAAGACTTTCGTCTTAACAAATGTCTTCCCCTCATTTTAGTTTCATACATTGTGGGCTCTCTTAATGAGAATATCTTTTCCTTGTAATAGTTATTCACTTAAAAAGCCTTCAAAATATTAACCAGTCGCTGAAGGTTCTTTGAAGAAAAATATGACTGCTCGTGTAAACAATTAATGGTTGTTAAGCATGGCAGTGTATATTATGACAAACAACACATGCTACATTATGCCAGCTGGTGTAATGATGTGATAATGGCTGACTCATTAACTCTGGCACACAGTTTACGATGCCCTTCTATGACAGGATTAATTGATTCACACATACATTAAAACAAAAATAACTACACTGAAATTCAGCTGGAAGCCTGGTTCCTCATTTGTCATAAACCCTGCCATTGGTGATAGCTGACAAAGACCCTAATGCTGAATGGTTGAGGTTCCCTTCCTGACCTCACCTTTGATTCTGACTGAGAGCAAGAGCTTTGGAAGCACACCAGAATGCTTTAAGGTACAGGCTTTCCCTAGAAAAGAGTTCATGTAAGAGCAGAATACATACACACATACGGTATAACAGTGAAATGGTTCAATATATTTTTTCTAAAGCAAATTCAGCAGCAAAACAACCATTATTAAAGGATGTCTTGTCTACTAGAAATATAGTTTCTATGCTTCTCTCAAATTATTAGATATTTAAAGAATTTCTTTCAGATACCTAATCAAATACTTCTCAGAGTGCTTTCTGGAACTGTAATGAATTCTGACTTATATTAGGCAGCAATAAACAGAGCACTCACCAGGGTGCTAACTTTTCTCCTTTGCCTCAGCTGTCAATTTTATGTCTTCATTGAATGTGAGAATTGGCAATGCTTAAAAATGGAGCCTAGGCAACTCTTCTCACCTAAAAGCTGAAAATGTAGTAACAGTCTTATTAAATTGGAAGGCTCACTCATGTTAATGTAAAATCTACATTTATTATTATTTGAGGGCACTTTCAACTCAGAACTAAATTATTTTACTAAATGATTTTTTTTTTCAACTGAGACCTTATATACTCAATTTAATTATTTCTAGTTGGGGTGTTCCTGGTGGTTCAGATGGTAAAGAATCTACTTGCAATGTGGGAGACCTGGGTTTCATTAAATTAAAACTAAATTGTATAATATGATTTTCATTTCAGAAGTGCCTTAGACATACTACATTTATTATTATTATTTATTACTAGCAATTATGGCATAAATGTTGGGGGATATAGAAAACACAGAAGTTTACCTGCATATATTTTATCCAGTATGCTGCTGCTGCTGCTGCTAAATTGCTTCAGTCGTGTCCGACTCTGTACTGAAACCTAAAATGTAATAGAGGAAAAATGTGCTAACTTAAAAAATTATAATTCCTCTAAATATTTTCATTAATTTTATTCATTTTACCATTTTTGTTTTCAGACATAAAGGAGGCATGTCCCATCTTTACATTGAGACTAAATAATCTATCTGGTCAAATATCAAAGTAATTGGTTAAGGTTAATGAGAATTAAAGCCTAAAGAGAAACCCAGGAGTCATTTTGGAAGAAAAAAAATGGCACCATCAACTTGCCTTTCTTTTTAACTTGCTAATTACCGTTTTAGAATTAAGGAAGTAATTCCAAATGTTTTCATTATCAAGGGCTATGCTTTCTTCTATAGATCACTTTTTATAAATTTTTTATCTTTATTATAAAACCCATGTCTAATGGCAACAACTAAGAATATTCAATGAAAACATAAAAAAATTAGAGATTATCCACAATTTCATAACCCAGAGATAATCACAATTAACAGACCAATGCATTTCTTGTCAGAGTGGCTTTATATATAGATTATATATTTTTCTAAAACTGAGATATTATAAATATGATTTTGTATCTATTTTTCTTTCTTCTTATGACTACATCCTGAACATTTTATATTTTATTAAATGTTTCAAAACCAATATTTTTCATGGCATTTGCATTTGCTTTAGTACCTCAGTATTGCTGGATGTTTACACTGATTTTAAACTTTCTTTATGATAATATAAGCTGTAATGAATGTAGGTTCCTATTTTTGAAAAGTTTGATCTATAAAACAAATTACATTTGTCAACAAAAAATTTAGATGCTACACCATTTAAAAGTTAATCAAAGTCATAGTAATTGTGGTCCAGATTTTCAGATCAACATTAGAAATCAGTGTTGTTGCCCCAAATTATTAACATTTCATTCAAAGTAGACAGGAAAGGTTATGTTTATTTGTCACTATATAATTTGTCAGGAAATCTCATGATCTACCTTTCATGTGTTGATGTAAGGAAAACTGCTCTGAGATCTACAAACTGACAGCTACTATGCTAGCTTATTAACACTTAGTCACACTTTAGAGGATAAGTAGAATTGATAGGTAGTTTTATTTATTCTCTGTAAGAGAATAAAGATTAAGAAAATATGTTCTTCCAAAGAGGTGAGTATGATTAAGTAAATCACAGCAGTAAGAACAGAATTCACTGAAGAAATTTTTGATGATAAGTGGATAGGTAGATATAAAGACAGGTAGATTATTGGCTATGCCTTCAAAATGGGATATTTATTTTGTGGCAATAACTGTGTCCAGCTCAAGGTCAGAAATATGCTATCTTGCATCTTTGTGTGCTGTCTCTGCTTCTTGAAGCTTCTCAGTGTTTGGTTGATGTGCTTAGGAGTCTGTAGTGTATCAGTGGTACCTTTCTTATTTCATTTAGATCAGTGTGTTTTCTCTATATTTCATACTTTTAGTTTATGATTTTGTTTTGTATGTATGTGTATGTCATTTATCTTTTTGTTTGTAACTTATTTCTAGAGAAGTTTGACTAATAAAATTGAGCAAAATGTCTTAATATATAATCTTTAAAATACTTTTTTTTAGATGTAAAAAATAGATTGGCTTATCAAAGCTGTTATAGTTGTAATGTCTACGTTTCTGGTCCTTCAGTTTGCAATACCAGGTCTAAAATAGATCTTGGTTGAGAAAAGAAGGGTGAGTGATGAAATTGTCACTGCTAGAAATGTGATAGAGTAAGGGGGAAGAAGAAATTCATGAGGACCAAGTTGCAATGGATATACAGTGCTTTTCTGTGTGCAACAGAGACTGCAAGGACACAAGAGGAAATGTTTCCACCATATAAGAAAACCTATTTTAAGAGACAGTGTTGGGGCCAACAAGCTCAGTAGAATCTGTTGGCAACTTCAGCTTCTCTGCAGTTCCTTCATGGCCACAACAGTTTAGAATCTCCTGTAAGTGACCTGTCCCATTTCTTCAAACTTGATTAATAATCAGAAAGAAATGTGAAGGAAGAAGGAGAAGGAGAAGATGGATAAGGAGAAGAATAATAAGTAGTAGAAGAAGGAGGAGGAGGGGGAGAGGGAAGGGGACAGTAACATATGCAAAGCAAATGAAGCACTAACATTAAATGAGATAATTAGCATCAGGGGCTTAGAACTATGTCTGCAAATAACAAATATTCACCAAGTGTTAGACATACTTTACAAAAGTAATTATCTAAAAAAATACAGACAACTCTCTGACAAATAATCATCTATACTCTCTCTCAAATAGAGAGATAGGTAGATAGATATTGCTTATATGGTCTTTATGTTTGTGTTCCATCAAAAAATTCATATGTTGAAATCCTAATGCCCAATGTGATGGTATTAGGAGGCAGGGCCTATGGGACCTTATATTGCTGTTGTTGTTCAGTCACTCATTCGTGTCTGACTCTTTGCAACTCCATGGACTGCAGCATGCCAGGCTTCCCTGTCCTTCACCCTCTCCCAGAGCTCAATCAAACTCATGTCCATTGAGCTGGTAATGCCGTCCAACCATCTCATCCTCTTCTCATCGTCTCCTTCTCTTCCTGCCTTCAATCTCTCCCAGCATCAGTGTCTTTTCTGATGAGTCGGCTCTTTGCATCAGGTGGCCAAAGTATTGGAGCTTCAGCTTTAGCATCAGTCCTTCCAATGGATATTCAGGACTGATTTCCTTTAGGATTGACTGATTTGATCTCCTTGGAGTCCAAGGGACTTTCAAGAGTCTTATCCTACACCATAATTTGAAAGCATCAATTCTTTAGTGCTCAGCATTCTTTATGGCTCAGCTATCACATCCATATATGACTACTAGAAAAACCATAGCTTTGATTATATGGATCTTTGTTGGCAAAGTAATGTCTCTGTCTAGGTTTGTTGTAGCTTTTCTTCCAAGGAGCAAGCATCTTTTAATTTCATGGCTGCAGTCACCATCTGTAATAATTTTGAAGACAAAGAAAATAAAGTTTGTCACTGTTTCTATTGTTTCCCCATCTATTTTCCATGAAGTGATGGGATCAGATGCCATGATCTTGGTTTTTTGAATGTTGAGTTTTAAGCCAGCTTTTTCACCCTCCTCTTTCACCTTCATCAAGAGGCTTTTAGCTCCTCTTCACTCTCTGCCATAAGGATGGAGTTATCTGAATATCTGAGGTTATTGATATTTCTCCCTGCAATCTTGATTCCAGCTTGTGCTTCATCCAGCCTGGCATTTCACATGATGTACTCTGCATATAAGTTAAATAAGCAGGGTGACAATGTATAGCCTTGACATCTTTCCCACTTTTGAACTAGTCCACTGTTCCATGTCCAGTTCCAAGTGTTGTTTCTTGATCTGCAAACAGGTTTCTCAAGAGGCAAATAAGGCACCTAATATTAGAGCCTCCATAAAGCAGACCCTAGAGAACTCTCATTCCTTCCCTGTTTGCCACATGAGGGTATAAAAATAAGTTTGCAGTCTTGCAACCTATAAGAGGACACTTACCAGACCATGCAAGCACCATTATCTGGGACTTCTACTTTCCAGAACTGTGATAAATAAAATTCTGTTGTTTATAAGCTACCCAGTCTGTGTATTTTTTAATAGCAACTTGAACAGACTAAAATATATATCCTTATATATATACACCCACACAGAGAAAGAGAGCTGAAAAAGGAGATGCAGTGTTACAAAGGAGATAAAAAAGCAGCAAAAAGAGATGAGAAGTTATGAAGCAGAGCTTAAAATAGAAATGGAAGCCAAAATAAGCATGACTAAAGATATGAAAGTATGTTGGAAACACCAAAAAACTAGAATAAATGGGACTTGGAAAATGTGTTGACGCAAAGCATGGGTGGACTTGAAGAACTCACTAAAAACATAATTGAGACAAGAAAGCTTTGTCATACATGAGCTATCTTGCAAGCATCAAAGAACTAAACACTAATAAAACAATGTCAAGGACTCAAATAGGCTTGAAGGGAATAGACTTGAGGAAGTCACTCAAAACAACATTGGCAAGATAAGAACATGAAAACGACTGTAAAGTTGACAATAAAAATACACATCCATTGACAGGGATCCAGTAAATGTATAGTTGATACCCCAGAAGAAGAGGACAAAATAAATAAAGACAAGCTGTCAAGCAAACAAATGTCTTTAAAAAAAAGATTCCAATTTGCAGATAAAACAACATACAATGCCCTTAGGAAAAACTGATATGTAGTGTTTTACACCAAATTGTATTTTGGTGAACCTGAAAGAATAAAGAAAAAAGTTATGAAATCATTATAGCAAATGGGAAGTTGCAAAGCAAGTCAGATCAGACAAATAAATGTGATTGGTCTAAGACTTTACTCAATGCTACATTCAATGCCAGAAGACAAGGAAGTAATATCTACAAAGTTTTGGGGAAAAAGAAAGTATAACTCAAGAATCTCATACCTAGCCAGTATGTCCTTCAAGTTTAAATGAAAAGAGAGATGTTATCAAGAATGCAAAAACTTAGAACAGGGAGTCTGTTATTTAACGTAAAAGAATAAAAAAAAAAAAGAAGGATATGTTTTTATGCCAAAATTCAGCTGCCAAAAGATGGATGAATTACTTTAGGCATGGAGATGCTGTGATTGATAGACTGCTGAAAACTGTGGGAATTATGTGCAAGTTATAAAATTTGGCACTGTAAAACTGATAATACAGCTAACAAACAGTTGGAATGAGACTCTGGGAGGTGTAAAGCACCTATAGGTTTGCTGAATCCCATCTCTCCAAACATCCAGTCAAAAGATACCATTTAAAGTTTGAATTTGTAGTTAAAACATCAACTCTGATCTCTTACATAATAGTCTTCCCTTGAGAGAAATATTTTGGAAATTGAAATGTTTTGTCGTGGAAAAACATCTGAATCTCATCATCTCTCCAGTTGCACTTAATTATTTTTCCACTGCAATTCAAATTAAGTGAATTTCATACAGACCAAGAACTCACAGTTGCCCAGTGCTTACCCTCTGTTTTGTCTTGATTAAACTTTAGTCAGGCCTGTCTCTTTCCTGTCAGTTCTGCTCATCTCCAAGCCTGAGTGAGCACTAGAAACCAGACGTGCTAAGTCACTTCAGTTGTGTCAGTCCCTTCATGACCCTATGGACCACAGCCTGCCAGGAGGCTCTGTCCATGGGATTCTCCAGGTATGAATACTGGAGTGAGTTGCCATTTCCTTCTCTAGGGATCAAACCTGCGTCTCCTCCTATGTCTCCTGCATGAGCAGGCAGGTTCTTTACCTCTTTATCAGCCTATTCCAGGAACTGGCTGACCACAGCACGACACTTCTCCTCTCAGATCCCCTGGTCGTTTCCACTTGTTTGCCAAGCTTCCTCTTAAAAATTCTGGCTAATCTTTCATATTCTCTGTATTCATTTTTTTTTAAACCTTCAGTCACAAGTTATCATAAACTAGATGACTTAAAACAACAGAAATTTATTCTCTTACAGTTGTGGAGGCTGGAAGTTTGAAAGTTCTTCAAGGTGTCAGCAAGGCCACGTTCTGCGTGTCTAGCTTCTGCTCTCTTGTGTCTGCCTAGCTTCTGGGGGGGCATTAATCATGGGCATTTTTTGGTTTGCAGCTGCATGACTCCAACATCTGCCTCCATCTTTACATGGCATTCTTTCCTCCTGTGTTGGATTAAGAGCCCAACCTCCTCCAGCATGACTTCATCTGAACTGAAGTTGCTCTGTTTCCAAATAAAGTCACATGCTGAGGTAGTGGGGATTAGGATTTCAATATATCTTTTTGGAAGACACAGTTCAACTCTTAACACTTCCCCTTACCTTACAAAAGAAAAGACTTTGTTTGATGTTGAAGATTTCTGAGACTGAAAGCTATTTCAATAGGCTTTCTTCTAAACAAAGCTTCTCATTATGTAAATCCAGATTTGTGTTTATTTGACAATATTTTATGGTGATATAGTGTGATTCCATGTTTAAATAAAAATAGTTCAATCACCTTTCTATTAATCCATGCAGGATTAATAGTCAAGAAAATTTTTGGTTTTCAATGATAATGTGTTGTTTTCACAAAACACATAAAAGTTATTTTTTTGGACTAAAACCCTTATGAGGAAACAAGTATTTTCTTCCTCTTTCTTACATAAAAGACAGAAAGAAAGACAGCTGGTGGTGAAATGCTTAGCAAGTTACTGGCAATATAAAACTGGAGCCTACATCATAATTGGCTAATTGAGACAGGGCTGACTTTAAAATTAGACACTATTCATATGGAAATTAAAAATTCAGCCAATCATCTCTATGATTGACTTTGGTTTAATAACAGTAAACCCAAATCTGTGAGTCTAATAATCTACACTGTATAGAAGACATCAGAATGTTTTACTCTTTGTCCAAATATTTGTTACTATATAAACTTTTGGTTTTAAAATGATTTCCTTTAGAATTTATAATATATTGTGAGAAGTCAAGTTAGAATACAGAAATCTTGAGGAGCCCGGAAATGAGCCTTTAACATACAGCCTTTGGAAAGAAGTAATATTAAACAGAAATGGACATGGAATGGACTGGTTCAAAATTGGGAAAGGAGTACATTAAGGCTGTATATTGTCACCCTGCTTATTTAACTTATGTGCAAAGTACATCATGTGAAATGCCAGGCTGGATGAATCAAAAGCTAGAATCAAAAGCTAGAATCAAGATTGCAGGGAGAAATATCAACAATCACATATATGCAGATGATAACTACCCTAATGGTAGAAAGTGAAGAGGAAGTAAGCCTTTTGATGAAGGTGAAACAGGGGAATGAAAAAGCTGACTTAAAATTCAACATTCAAAAAACTAAGACATGGCATCTGGTCCCATCACTTCATGGCAAATAGATGGGTAAAAAGTGGAAGCAGCGACAGATTTTATTTTCTTGATCTCCAAAATCACTGCAGATGGTGACTGCAGCCATGAAATTAAAAGATGCTTCTTCTTGGAAGAAAAGCTATGACAAACCTAGACAGCGTATTAAAAAGCAGAGACATTACTTTGCCAACAAAGGTCCGTCTAGTCAAAGCTATGGTTTTTCCAGTAGTCATTTAAGGATATGAGAGCTGGGCCATAAAGAAGGCTGAGCATCAAAGAATTGATGATTTCAGAATGTGGTGCTGGAGAAAACTCTTGAGAGTCCCTTGAACAGCAAGGAGATCAAACCACTCAATCCTAAAGGAAATCAGTCCTGAATATCCATTGGAAGGACAGATGCTGCAGCTGAAGCTCTAATACTGATGAGAAGTGCCAACTCATTAGAAAAGACCCTGATGCTGGGAAAGATTAAAGCCAAAGGGAGAAGAGGGTGGCAGATGATGGTTGAATGGCATCACTAACTCAATGAACAGGAGTTCAAGCAAACTCCAGGAGATAGTGAAGGACAGGGAAGCCTGAAATGTCACAGTCTATGGGGTCGCAAAGAGTCAGACACAATCTGAGTTCTTTACATATTATGCCGTGCTGACTAGTGGCTTATTTATGAAGAAAACAGCTTAAAATGTGTATTTTGTGAGACAAAACAAGAATTCTAGTGCTGTAGGTCTGCCCAGTATGACATCATCCTGCAGTGTTATGCTTTATTCATTAATACATCCATTCACTCATCCTGCTACATTCACCAAGACGTTCATCACCTACTACTCTGTGCCTCAAACTGCACTACACATTGGTTCAAATGCACAATTGAAACACTGCAAATAAGAAATTAGAGGAAAGTCATGTGACTAGAACACAGAGGATGAGGGGGCAGTGGAGGATGAGGCAGGACCAGATCATGTCAACTCTTGAAGGTTATGTTGAAAGTTTTGGTACTTATCCTAAGAATAGTGAACCAGAAATTCAGAGACATGATTAAATTTGAATTTTATCATGTGTATCACTCTGGTTCTAAAGTGGAGAAGGCCTAAAGCACAAGAAGATGATAGTTAGTTAGGAGGCTATTAAAGTAAATATCTTAAAAAAGGGAGGGAATTTAAAAACTATCTGGTGAGAAACTGATAGTTTGGAGTGTTATTGGTAGCAGAACTAGAAATATGTGAATAGATTTAGGAAATGTTTATGATCTAAGGTTGGCAAGATTTTGTGAAAATTGATGAGTGGTCTAGACAGCAATGAATTTGTGATAGGATGAGGGAGAGATGTCAAACAAGACTATCAAATACCTGAATTTGGAGGCTGCATCTTCACACAAACAACTATGATAGAAAATATTATAAAAGGATCACGTGAGGGAGTAAAGCTATTGGATTGTGTCTAATCTTTAATCCATCTTTCTCCCATACCCAAAGTTTGCAATATTTTATTGCTTCTATCATTTTTTGCTAGATTTTCTCCATTATAAAAATAATCCAGGCTATTGTTAATAAAGGAAAGAAAGAGAACTATAGAAAAAGATACAGCAATTATTTATTCTATCAATTTTAATTAAAAAATTTGTAAAAAATATTGGCTAGGTAGTATATTAATATTTTACTTGAGATTTAAGTCTTTATGAGAGTATATCTGCTTTCAATCTAACTTTCTTAAAGGAGTCTAAAGTGTGAATCCAGGATAAATTTAAGATGTAATGGCTAAAAGTTAGAAAAAGTTCTAGTTAACCTTAAAATTGGTTAACAATCATTATATTAGAATTTTCTAATCAATTGGAGCAAGAGGGACTACCATGAGTTATTTTCAGAGCTTCTCTATTTATTCACATCTATTTTTGACACCATATATATTTGATTGCAGCTGACATTCTGAGAGGTTATCATGATTGTTTCAGGAGAGAGATAACATAGTAGGATGCATGAAGATTTTCTAGGTTTTAATGTGAGAGAATTTAGTCTTTGGGATTTTAAATTGCAGACAAGACCCTGCTATAATGTTTTACTGTTCAATAGCTTCAGCTTTATTAGGTAATACTGACTTTTCCAAATATGATATTTTATACACAATGGTTCTTTAATGTAATCACAAACTGTGTCATTAAGGAAATGTGCTGTGTCTTGAATAAGGAAACTCAGACAAAAATAAATACAGATATAACAAACAAGTCATATAATCATCATTCTTCTGTTCCATGGCTGACCAGAGTTTGAGCAATTTCATTGACCTTTTAGCTATAAATTGAGAAAGACTAACAGAAAGCTTATTCAGTGATAGGTATAATTCTTCAAAACATGCAATGTTTACAGTGGTTAAACGTTAGTGCCTTTAGAATTATAGGCTTAGGTGTTATTTTTCAAACTGTGTCTCATATCTGATTTAAAATACTGCCAATTTTCTGACAGGTATTCAGTTCTATAAGGTACTAAATACATTACAATAGGTGGGTGGGATCGCTAAATAATATTTCATATACATTGTTGATATGCTGAGAAATAAGAATATTATTCTTAAAATCTGAATTAAAAGAGTTTCTCAGAGACATGTAAGAGTTTGGATATTATTTCTGTTGAAGAAAGAATATAAAAACTTTAAACAGAAGGAAAATATTCATCTTTTACTTTAGTTCAGTTCAGGTCAGTCGCTCAGTAGTGTCCAACTCTTTGCGACCCCATGGACTGCAGCACACCAGACTTCCCTGTCCATCCTTTTAAAGGAATACATTTTAACTGCTAATCTTGACTCAGTTTCAGTTCAGTTTAGTTGCTCAGTCGTGTCCAACTCTTCATGACCCCATGGACTGCAGCATGCCAGACTTTCCTGTGCATCACCAACTCCCCAAATCTACCCAAACTCATGTCCATTGAGTTGGTGATGCCATCCAAACACCTCATTATCTGTCATCCCTTCTCCACCTGCCCTCAATCTTTCCCAGCATCAGGGTCTATTCCAATGAGTCAGCTCTTTGCATCAGGTGGCCAAAGTATTTGAGTTTCACCTTCAACCTCAGTCCTTCCGATGAAGACCCCCCAGGACTGATCTCCTTTAGGACAGATTGGTTGGATCTCCTTGCAGTCCAAGGGACTCTCAAGAGTCTGCTCCAACACCACAGTTCAAAAGCATCAATTCTTTGGCACTCAGCTTTCTTTATAGTCCAACTCTCACATCCATACATGACCACTGGAAAAACCATAGCTTTGACCAGATGAACCTTTGTTGGAGAAGTAATGTCTCTGCTTTTTAATATGCTGTCTAGGTTGGTCATAACTTTCTTTCCAAGGACTAAGTGTCTTTTAATTTCATGGCTGCAGTCACCATTTGCAGTGATTTTGGAGCCCCCCAAAATAAATTCAGCCACTGTTTCCCCATCTATTTCCCATGAAGTGATGGGGCCAGATGCCATGGTCTTAGTTTTCTGAATGTTGACCTTTAAGCCAACTTTTTCACTCTCCTCTTTCACTTTCATCAAGAGGCTCTTTAGTTCTTCTTCACTTTCTGCCATAAAGGTGGTGTTATCTGCATATCTGAGGTTATTGACATTTCTCCCAGCAATCTTGATTCCAGCTTGTGTTTCTTCCAGTCCAGCGTTTCTCATGATGTACTGTGCATATAAGTTAAATAAGCAGAGTGACGATATACAGCCTTGATGTACTCCTTTTCCTATTTGGAACCAGTCTGTTGTTCTATGTCCAGTTCTAACTGTTGCTTCCTGACCTGCATACAGGTTTCTCAAGAGGCAGGTCAGGTGGTCTGGTATTGCCATCTCTTTCAGAATTTTCCACAGTTTATTGTGATCCACACTGTCAAAGGCTTTGGCATAGTTAATAAAGCAGAAATCTCTACTACCAGTGAACAAAAAGGGGGAAAAAATGAGAGAGCTCCTACCTTAAAGAAGCTTGGAGTCTAGTAGACAAAAGAAGCAATCAAGCACATAATTAAGATGGAATTTATTAGTTGCTCCTAGAGGCATGTACAACATTTTAGGAGAACTCCAAAGAGGTGGCCAAAATTCAGCCTGGGAAGGAACACCTATTAATAGCCAGGGTTCTTTTCAGCTGCATGTGATAGAATTTCAACTTAGGCTTAGGTAAACCTGGATTTATTTGTTCACATCACTGAGCAATTGCTGTTGCATCTACTTGGGATGGAGTGCTCCTATCAAGTATTAGGAATTGTGGAGAGATGGAGATGAGGTGCCGCCTTCCATTTTAGTAGACCCGAGGGATGTGCAAGTATCTCACTTCAAGTCTCTTTCTTGCCCTGTTGAGAAGGAATTTCAGAGCCCAAAAGCAAAGGATGGAAAACCCAGGAAGCAGATGTCCTTCCCATGAGTTGAGGCTCAGGAGTAGTCCCATATAGTACAGAGACTACTTACCTACAGAAGAAAGGGTACAACTGAGATTGTGTAAAGAACAGTGGGCAGTGTATATATGTCAATTCTAGTCTCCCAATCTGTCCCAGCCTCCAAAACAGGTAGCTAGTTGAGTAGCATAGGGAGCTCAGCTCAATGCTCTGTGGTGACCTAGAGGGGTAGGATGTGGGGGTATGAGGGTGGTCTAAGTGGGAGGGATTTATGTATACAAATAGCTGATTCACTTTGTTGTACTGCAGAAACTAATACAACACTGTAAAGCAGTTATACACCAATTAAAAAAAAAAAGCAGTGGGCAAAGCAATGGCATTGTTGTGAATCAACACTCCTAATCATGTTTTGCTCTAAGACAGTAACTTCAGCCTGAAGCCTGGAGTAGCCCTGTGATGACCAGAGGCTAAGGGATTGGGGAGTCGGCTTTTCATTAGACATCTTCAAGAAATGACAGTTACTTGAATTACTGTACCTTTGATTTTATCCCCAGTCTGATGTGGTTTCCCTGGTGGTTCAGTTGGTAAAGAATACGCCTGCAATGCGGGAGACCTGGGTTTGATCCCTGGGTCAGGAAGATCCCCTGGAGAAAGAAATGGCAACCCACTCCAGTATTCTTGCCTGGAGAAGTCCATGGACAGAAGAGCCTGGTGGGCTATAGTCCAGGGATCGCAAAAACACAACTGAGCATCTGAGAATACTATACCAGAGCAGTCTGATGTAGCCTCAGGGGAAATAGCTACCACACTTTTACACTTATTTGCTTGTGCTGCACGATAATGCGTTCTGCAAAAGTAAAGTATCTTATTCATCTTCGTGCTCCCACTGCATAGTGGACATGGTACCTGGCACACACTGGATGCTCAGTGCATGACAGTTAGATTCAGTGAATCTAGTGAGGTCACAGCAGTATCTGAAGTCTTCTATACTGTGGCTATTTGGATTTATTGGAGATCCTGTAGAATTTTCTATTTGGAGAAACAGAAGTACTTAAAAATTATGCAGTCTCCCTGGTGGCTCAGTTGGTAAAGTATCCACCTGCAATGCAGGAAACCCAGGTTCAATCCCTGGGTAGGGAATACGCCCTGGAGAAGGAAATGGCAACCCACTCCAGTATTCTTGCCTGGAGAATCCCATGGACAGAGAAACCTAATGGGCTACAGTCCATGGGGTCATAAACAGTGGGATATGACTGAGTGAGCATATTATTATGTTATCGTCAAAAACTGTACTTCTATAATATTTCTGCTTTAAGAGGTAGAAACTCAGAACCAAGCTATACTTCAAGATGGGCCAGAATATATTTGGGAATAAAAACAATAAATTTCATGTCTCTGCTTACTCATTTAGGGCATCTAAACAAAAAAACATCCAGTTCAACAAATTTTTCTGTTGCATATTTTAAAACTGGCCCTGTGATTACATTCTAGAAGAGAATCAACAGGAAAAATGTCTTTTCATATAGTTTATATATTATGTTTAAAACATACATGAAAAATAATAACCTCTGAAATATCAGCACATTAGGAAAGGTCAAGATTAAAATGCCATATTTGTTGGAAATTTGACATGTTTTGTTTTCTGTTGGCTGGAATTCATCTTTAAAAATGTCCATTTTGATAGCAGGTCTAATATCAAATGCATTTTTTTTTTCCTGGCAGAGTTTTCTACATTTTCTCTCATTATAAAGGTTCTGTATTCAGACAAGGGCAATTCTTTTGAGGACACATAAGGCAGAAGCTTGAAATGCAGTTACTTGTCCAAAGAGCTCTTGGCTCTGTAGTGTTGAAAATAACAGAAATGAATTTGAACATCCCAAACCCAGTCAGATATGACTAGGAAGACAATGAAAGGAACAGATGGGTATCTTTGCAAAGCAACAAACTCAGAGCCACACTTGGGGTCATGCCCAACTTTTCAGGAGCTGTGAGAAAGGGAACAGAGGGTCAGAGAGAAGGACCTAAATCTCTCTTTGGTGAGAAATCTCTCTTCAGAGTCTTAAAGATTCTGAAAACTAAAATGCATATTGTTCAGATTTATTATGCAGAGAATATTGACCTTTTGAACCATTGCTTTATGGATAATACACCATGTTTAAAGGCATACAAGCTAACTAGTTTTAGAATGTATCTTTCAGTACATAAAATGCAAGTTCTTCACTATTAGGATATGTTTTCCTAGAAAAGAAGACAAAGAATCTTTGAGCCAGCATAATGAACCCTATGCTCTAGTATTGCTTTTGGGTACATGCTAATGAGGATCCAACCATGGACCATTCAATTGTCCTCCTTTGTTCTCTGATTTTTCATAATCAGGCATAGTCTCATAGCAATGCAACTAAAGGAATATGCCAATGTAACACAGGAGTGGGGAGAGAAGTTCACTTGGTCTATAGTTTATTGGTTTCAAAAGTTTTCAGGGCAGCTGTAGCCACTATGCAGAACAGTATGGAGGTTTCTTAAAGAAGTAAAAATAGAGTTACCACATGATCCTGCAATATCATTCCTGAGCATATGTCTAGAGAAAACTCTAATTAGAAAACATACAGGAACAGTGGGGAATGTTCATAGCATCACTATTTGCAATAGCCTAGACATGGAAGCAACCCAAGTGTCCATTGACAGATGAATAGTAAAGAAGAAGCAGTTCGTATACACAATGCAATATTACTCAGCTATAAGGAAGAATGAAACATTGCCATTTGCAGCAACATGGATGGACCAATAAATTGTCATTCTAAGTAAAGGGAGTCAGATAGAGAAAGAAAGATATCATATATCTGTCTTGGGATCTCAAAAATGATACAAATGAACTTATTTACAAAACAGAAACAGACTTGCAGACATAGAAAACAAACTTATGGGGACGTTTCCTATCAAAGGGGATGGTCGTAGTGAGGGAAGGAGTTTGGGATTAACAGACACAAACTACTACATATAAATAGCTAAACAACAAGGTTCTATAACAAAGGGAACTCTGTAACAAAGGGAACGTCATTCAATATTTTGTAATAAACAATAATGAAAATGAATATATGTACATAAATATATATGTATAACTGTAATATATATCAGTTCAGTTCAGTTCAGTTGCTCAGTCGTGTCCGACTCTTTGCAACCCCATGAATCGCAGCATGCCAGGCCTCCCTGTCCATCACCAGCTCCCGGAGTTCACTCAGACTCACATCCATTGAGTCCGTGATGCCATCCAGCCATCTCATCCTCGGTTGTCCCCTCCTCCTCCTGCCCCCAATCCCTCCCAGCATCAGAGTCTTTTCCAATGAGTCAACTCTTCACATGAGGTGGCCAAATTATTGGAGTTTCAGCTTTAGCATCATTCCTTCCAAAGAAATCCCAGGGCTGATCTCCTTCAGAATGGACTGGTTGGATCTTCTTGTAGTCCAAGGGACTCTCAAGAGTCTTCTCCAACACTGCAGTTCAAAAGCATCAATTCTTCGGCGCTCAGCCTTCTTCATAGTCCAATTCTCACATCCATACATGACCACTGGAAAAACCATAGCCTTGACTAGATGGACCTTAGTCGGCAAAGTAATGTCTCTGCTTTTGAATATACTATCTAGGTTGGTCATAACTTTTCTCCAAGGAGTAAGCGTCTTTTAATTTCATGGCTGCAGTCACCATCTGCAGTGATTTTGGAGCCCCCCAAAATAAAGTCTGACACTGTATCCACTGTTTCCCGATCTATTTCCCATGAAGTGATGGGACCGGATGCCATGATCTTCTTTTTCTGAATGTTGAGCTTTAAGCCAACTTTTTCACTCTCCTCTTTCACTTTCATCAAGAGGCTTTTTAGCTCCTCTCACTTTCTGCCATAAGGGTGGTGTCATCTGCATATCTGAGGTGATTGATATTTCTCCCAGCAACCTTGATTCCAGCTTGTGTTTCTTCCAGTCCAGTGTTTCTCATGATGTACTCTGCATAGAAGTTAAATAAGCAGGGTGACAATATACAGCCTTGACTTACTCCTTTTCCTATTTGGAACCAGTCTGTTGTTCCATGTCCAGCTGTAACTGTTGCTTCCTGACCTGCATACAGATTTCTCAAGAGGCAGGTCAGGTGGTCTGGTATTGCCATCTCTTGAAGAATTTTCTACAGTTCATTGTGATCCACATAGTCAAGGGGCTTTGGCATAGTCAATAAAGCAGAAATAGATGTTTTCCTGGAACTCTCTTGCTTTTTCCATGATCCAGCAGATGTTGGCAATTTGATCTCTGGTTCCTCTGCCATTTCTAAAAGCAGCTTGAACGTCAGGGTGTTCACGGTTCACGTATTACTGAAGCCTGTCTTGGAGAATTTTGAGCATTACTTTACTAGCATGTGAAATGAGTGCAATTGTGTGGTAGTTTGAGCATTCTTTGGCATTGCCTTTCTTTGAAATTGGAATGAAAACTGACCTTTTCCAGTCCTGTGGCCACTGCTGAGTTTTCCAAATTTGCTGGCATATTGAATGAAACACTTTCACAGCATCATCTTTCAGGATTTGAAACAGCTCAACTGGAATTCCATCACCTCCACCAGCTTTGTTCGTAGTGATGCTTTCTAAGGCCCACTTGACTTCACATTCCAAGATGTCTGGCTCTAGATTAGTGATCACAACATCATGATTATCTGGGTCGTGTAGAGCCATTCAGTATTTTCAATTTTGGGTCTCACTTATTTCACTTAGCATAATGTTTTCAAGTTTCATCTATACTGTAGCATGTGTCAGAATCCCATCCCCATTTGCACTGAATGATACTCCACCGCATGGACATACTGCATTTGCTTATGCATCTTCTGCCACTGGACATTTAGGTTGTCTCCTCCTTCAGGCACTGTGAACACTGCTGCTATGAACACTGGTGTGCATCCATCTATTCAAGTCTCTGCTTTCAGAGATTCTTTTGGGTATATTCCTACAGTTGGCATTGTTGGATCATACAGTAATTTTATGTTTGATTGTTTGAGGAAACATCATACTGTTTTCCACAGCACCTGCACCATTTGACATTCCTACCAGCAGTGTATAAATGTTCCAGTTTTTCTACATCCCTGCCAATACTTCTTCTTTTTCTTTTTCCTTGATTACAGCCATCTTAACGGGTGTGAAATGATATATTTCTCAGTTTTCATTTTCATTTCCCTAATGATAGCAGTGTTGAGCACCTTTTCATGTGCTCGTTGGCCATTTGTATATCTTTTCTGGATAACTGTCTGTTAAGCCCAATTTTTAATTGGGTTGTTTTTTTTGGGTTTTGTTTGTATTAAGTGGTAGTTTTATATCGCATGGATGGAGGAGCCTGCTAGGCTGCAGTCCATGGGGTCGCGAAGAGTTGGACACTACGGAGTGACTTCACTTTCACTTTTCACTTTCATGCACTGGAGAAGGAAATGGCAACCCACTCCAGTGTTCTTGCTTGGAGAATCCCAGGGATGGGGGAGCCTAGTGGGCTGCTGTCTGTGGGGTCACACAGAGTCGAACGCGACTGAAGTGACTTAGCAGCAGTAGCAGTTTTATATATTCCAGATATTAATTCCTTATCAGATATATTATTTTCAAATATTTTCTTCCATTTTATGTATTATCTTTTCACTCTCTTGATAGTGTCATTTGATACAAGAAGTTTTCAATTTTGATAAGTCTCAATTAATTTTTTCTTTTTTTCCCTATGCATTTGGTGTTATAGCCAAGAAATTATTGCCAAGTCCAATGTAAGAATCTTTTTAAATGTATTCTCATAATCTAGAAATCTTGATTATATAACATCTCTTTCCATTCTTTAGTTGCACTTTTCACATCCTCTTATCACACAAAGGACAAATAGGGCTATCATCTAGGTTGCCAAATAATACTTAATTTATAAGCCCATGCTTATAATACACATAATTAAACCTGTGCTGGTTTATGATTAGTCTTTCCCTTTTTAGGGACTCTTGAGATTTAATTTTAAAGGCATAAAAACCAAAGAATCACCCAACTCTTCTGTCCTATTTGGCAACAGTTATACAGTTGGCTTAAAAGTCACATTCAGAAAACGAAGATCATGGAATCTATCCCATCATTTTATGGGAAATAGATGGGGAAACAGTAGAAACAGTGTCAGACTTTATTTTGGGGGGCTCCAAAATCACTGCAGATGGTGACTGCAGCCATGAAATTAAAAGACGCTTACTCCTTGGAAGAAAAGTTATGGGGCTGGTGCATGGGGATGACCCAGAGAGATGTTATGGGGAGGGAGGTGGGAGGGGGTTCATGTTTGGGAATGCATGTAAAAATTAAAGATATTAAAACTTAAAAAAATAAAAAACTAAAATAAAAAAAAACAGAAAAGTTATGACCAACCTAGATAGCATATTGAAAAGCAGAGACATTACCAACAAAGGTCTGTCTACTCAAGGCTATGGTTTTTCCAGTGGTCATGTATGGTTGTGAAAGTTGGACTGTGAAGAAAGCTGAGCACCGAAGAATTGATGCTTTTGAACTGTGGTGTTGGAGAAGACTCTTGAGAATCTCTTGGACTGCAGGAAATTCAAGCAGTCCATTCTAAAGGAGATCAGTCCTGGGTCTTCTTGGAAGGACTGATGCTAAAGCTGAAACTTCAATACTTTGGCCACCTTATGCGAAGAGTTGGCTTATTGGAAAAGACCCTGATGCTGGGAGGGATTGGGGGTAGGAGGGGAAGGGTATGACAGAGAATGAGATGGCTGACTGGTATCACTGACTTGATGGACATGAGTTTGAGTGAACTCTGGGAGTTGGTGATAGACAGGGAGGCCTGGCGTGCTGCGATTCATGGGGTCGCAAAGAGTCGAACACAACTGAGCAACTGAACTGAACTGAATTGAACTGATACAGTGGAAGTGAAAAATGGATTTAAGGGACTAGATCTGATAGACACAGTGCCTAATGAACTATGGATGGAGGTTCGTGACACTGTACAGGAGACAGGAATAAAGACGATCCCTAAGAAAAAGAAATGCAAAAAAGCAAAATGGCTGTCTGAGGAGGCCTTACAAACAGCTGTAAAGATGGGCAGCGAAAAGCAAACGAGAAAAGGAAAGATATACCCATTTGAATGCAGAGTTCTAAAGAATATAAAGGAGAGATAAGAAAGCATTCCTCAGTTCAGTTCAGATCAGTTCAGTCGTTCAGTCGTGTCCAACTCTTTGTGACCCCATTAACTGCAGCACGCCAGGCCTCCCTGTCCATCACCATCTCCTGAAGTTCACTCAGACTCACGTCCATCGAATCCGTGATGCCATCCAGCCATCTCATTCTTTGTCGTCCCCTTCTCCTCCTGCCCCCAATCCCTCCCACCATCAGTCTTTTCCAATGAGTCAGCTCTTTGCATGAGGTGGCCAAAGTACTGGAGTTTCAGCTTTAGCATCATTCCTTCCAAATAAAACCCTGGGCTGATCTTCTTCAGAATGGACTGGTTGGATCTCCTTGCAATCCAAGGGACTCTCAAGAGTTTTCTCTAACACCACAGCTCAAAGCATCAATTCTTCTGTGCTCAGCCTTCTTCACAGTCCAACTCTCACATCCATACATGACCACTGGAAAAACCATAACCTTGACTAGATGGACCTTAGTTGGCAAAGTAATGTCTCTGCTTTTGAATATACTATCTAGGTTGGTCATAACATTTCTTCCAAGGAGTAAGCGTCTTTTAATTTCATGGCTGCAGTCACTATCTGCAGTGATTTTGGAGCCCCCAAAAATACAGTCTGACACTGTTTCCACTGTTTCCCGATCTATTTCCCATGAAGTGATGGGACCGGATGCCATGATCTTCGTTTTCTGAATGTTGAGCTTTAAGCCAACTTTTTCACTCTCCTCTTTCACTTTCATCAAGAGGCTTTTTAGCTCCTCTTCACTTTCTGCCATAAGGGTGGTGTTATTTGCATATCTGAGGTTGTTGATGTTTCTCCCAGCAATCTTGATTTCAGCTTGTGTTTCTTCCAGTCCAGCGTTTCTCATGATGTACTCTGCATAGAAGTTAAATAAGCAGGGTGACAATATACAGCCTTGATGTACTTCTTTTTCTATTTGGAACCAGTCTGTTGTTCCATTCCTGACCTGCATACAGATTTCTCAAGAGGCAGGTCAGGTGGTCTGGTATTGCCATCTCTTTCAGAATTTTCCACAGTTTATTGTGATCCACACAGTCAAAGGCTTTGGCATAGTCAATAAAGCAGAAATAGATGTTTTCATGGAACCCTCTTGCTTTTTCCATGATCCAGCAGATGTTGGCAATCTGATCTCTGGTTCCTCTGCCTTTTCTAAAACCAGCCTGAACATCTGGAAGTTCACGGTTCACGTATTACTGAAGCCTGGCTTTGAGAATTTTGAGCATTACTTTACTAGCCTGTGAGATGAGTGCATTCTTTGGCATTGCCTTTCTTTGGGATTGGAATGAAAACTGACCTTTTCCAGTCCTGTGGCCACCGCTGAGTTTTCCAAATTTGCTGGCATATTGAGTGCAACACTTTCACAGCATCATCTTTCAGGATTTGAAAGAGCTCAACTGGAATTCCATTACCTCCTCTAGCTTTGTTCATAGTGATGCTTTCTAAGGCCCACTTGACTTCACATTCCAGGATGTCTGGCTCTAGAGGAGTGATCACACCATTGTGATTATCTTGGTCATGAATATCTTTTTTGTACCATTCTTCTGTGTATTCTTGCCACCTCTTCCTAATATCTTCTGCTTCTGTTAGGTCCATACCATTTCTGTCCTTTATTGAGCCCATCTTTGCATGAAATGTTCCCTTGGTATCTCTAATTTTCTTGAAGAGATCTCTAGTCTTTCCTATTCTGTTCTTTTCTTCTATTTCTTTGCATTGATTGCTGAGGAAGGCTTTCTTATCTCTTCTTGCTATTCTTTGGAACTCTGCATTCAGATGCTTATATCTTTCCTTTTCTCCTTTGTTTTTCACCTCTCTTCTTTTCATATCTATTTGTAATGCCTCCCCAGGCAGCCAAAAAGATCTTCACGACCAAGATAATAACAATGGTGTGATCACTCACCTAGAGCCAGACATCCTGGAATGTGAAGTCAAGTGGGCCTTAGGAAGCATCATTATGAACAAAGTTAGTGGAGGTGATGGAATTCCAGTTGAGCTATTTCAAATCCTGGAAGATGGTGCTGTGAAAGTGCTGCACTCAATATGCCAGCAAATTTGGAAAACTCAGCGGTGGCCACAGGACTGGAAAAGGTCAGTTTTCATTCCAATCCCAAAGAAAGGCAATGCCAAAGAATGCTCACACTACCATACAATTGCACTCATCTCACATGCTAGTAAAGTAATGCTCAAAATTCTCCAAGACAGGCTTCAGTAATACATGAACTGTGAACTTCCAGATGTTCAAGTTGGCTTTAGAAAAGGCAGAGGGACCAGAGATCAAATTGCCCAACATCTGCTGGATCATGGAAAAAGCAAGAGAGTTCCAGTAAAACATCTATTTCTGCTTTATTGACGATGCCAAAGCCTTTGACTGTGTGGATCACAATAAACTGTGGAAAATTCTGAAAGAGATGGCAATACCAGACCACCTGACCTGCCTCTTGAGAAATCTGTATGCAGGTCAGGAAGCAACAATTAGAACTGGACATGGAACAACAGACTGGTTCCAAATAGGAAAAGGAGTACATCAAGGCTGTATATTGTCACCCTGCTTATTTAACTTCTATGCAGAGTACATCATGAGAAACGCTGGACTGGAAGAAACACAAGCTGGAATCTAGATTGCCGGGAGAAATATGAATAACCTCAGATATGCAGGTGACAAAACCCTTATGGCAGAAAGTGAAGAAGAACTAAAGAGCCTCTTGATGAAAGTGAAAGAGGAGAGTGAAAAAGTTGGCTAAAGCTCAACATTCAGAAAACTAAGATCATGGCATCTTGTCCCATCACTTCATGGGAAATAGATGGGGAAACAGTGGAAACAGTGTCAGACTTTAGTTTTCTGGGCTCCAAGATCACTGCAGATTGTGATTATAGCCATGAAATTAAAAGACACTTACTCCTTGGAAGAAATGTTATGACCAACCTAGACAGCATATTAAAAAATAGAGGTATTGCTTTGCCAACAAAGGTCAGTCTAATCAAGGCTATGGTTTTTCCAGTGGTCATGTATGGATGTGAGAGTTGGACTGTGAAGAAGGTTGAGTGCTGAAGAATTGATGCTTTTGAACTATGGTGTTAGAGAAGACTCTTGAGAGTCCCTTGGATTGCAAGTAGATCCAACCAGTCCATCCTTAAGGAGATCAGTCCTAGGTATTCATTGGAAGGACTGATGTTGAAGCTGAAACTCCAATACTTTGGCCACCTGATGTGACGAGCTGACTCGTTGGAAAAGACCCTGATGCTGGGAAATATTGATGGCAGGCAGAGAAGGGGACGACAGAGAATGAAATGGTTGGATGACATCACCAACTCAATGGGCATGAGTTTGGGTGGACTCTGGGAGTTGGTGAAGAACAGGAAGGCCTGGCGTGCTGCAGTTCATGGGGCTGCGAAGAGTTGGACATGACTGAGCAACTGAACTGATCTGATACTGACAGTACTAATAGCAAACTCTTAAGTGGGACTTTCCAGGTAGCTCATCTGGTAAGGAATCCATATGCAATTCAGGAGAACCTGATTTGATTCTTGGGTTGGGAAGATCCCGTGGAGAAGGGACAGGCTATCTGCTCCAGTATTCATGGTTTCCCCGGTGTTTCAGATGGTAAAGAATCCAGCCACAATGCAGCAGACCTGGGTTTGATCCCTGGTTTAGGAAGATCCCCTGGAGAAAGGCATGGCAATCGTTTCCAGTAGTCTTCCCTGGAGAATCACCATGGACAGAGGAGCCTGGTAGGCTACAGTCCATGGGTCACAAAGAGTTGGATACCACTAAGTGAGTAATCACAAGTGGGACTTCGCACTTCTAAAAATTGATCTAAGCTCTTTGCATATACTAATTCATTTGCTCCTCAAACAACTCTTTTATTCCTCAGAACTATCATTATCATTATCACCATCCTCATCCTCGTCTTCAGTTTAGAGTTGAAGAAACAGAAGTATAGAAAGGTTGATTAACTTGGCAAGGGTCACACGGTAAGTGATCTGAAGCCAGAAGTCCACGCCCTTACTGCTACTACATGTACTCCACGCACACTTCCAATGATGAGAGTTAGCAGTCTAGGAGGGATAGACATGAGAGTTTTATCATGGTATTTACCTCGATATAAACCTTCTGTGAACCTCTAGTTCCCAAAGTGTGAAAAAAAGACCTAGGTTCTTAGCATGATATTCAAGGTTCTTCAAAATCTGGCTCCAGCTTTTGTTTCCTTCTTCTTTCTAACATTATCATGCTCTGTTTAAACAGATAAGCTTAAAAACTGTGAGGCTTGTCTCTGATGCCATTACTTATATCATTTCCCACAAGTGGGTTTATTTTCATCTCACCTTCATCCTTATCTTTGGCATTCTATCCATCTTAGAAGTCTGGTTCACATCTTAGGAGGCTGATCCTGCCATAATTATTTTTCTTTTAATTTCAAATACAAGTGTCCTTTCCCTTCTGTATCACCTACTGCATATGCAGTCCATTCATTTGCACTTTCATTCATTCACTAAATAGTACTTTTCAAACATTGCCATACTTCATGGCCATTTCTGAATATGACATACTGCCAATAACAGATTTTAAAATCTTGGAAAGCAAATACCATACAGTTCCCACTTTTACATTTCTTAAGATACCTAGCATAGGAGGAACTTAATAAATATAGATTTAGTCACTGATTAGCTGAGTTATATGACCAAACTTAGGCTGGCAATCTGATTTTTATGAGATTATTACTATAAGGATAAGCTCCCCTTATTTAGAAACTTCTGTTGTGATCAGTGAGAAAATAAGGATTAGAAGAAACTCACATATGAAAGAACTATTATATATCAAACTAAATGTCAAACTGTGTGTGAGTGCTCAGTTGGTCAGTCATTGCAACCCCATTGACTGTAGCCTGCTAAGCTTCTCTGTCCATGGAATTTTCCAGGCAAGAATGCTGGAGCAGGTTGCCATTTCCTTTTCCAGGGGATCAAACCCTTCTCTGAAATCTCCTCCATTGGCAGGCTGATTCTTTACCACTAGCATCATCTGGGAAGCTTCTAAGGACTTTTTTCTAAGTTAAGGAAAGTTGATAAATCTGACAGTAGAGTTATTTTTAGAATAATGCAGTAGGGTTAAGTGAAATGAATTAATGAAAAGCAATACACAGACTAGTATGATTTAAAATGGAAATAACTAGATATTTAGAAGTTTTTGAAAAATCATAATGAAATAATTGATTTCTGCTGCTGCTGCTAAGTCACTTCAGTCGTGTCTGACTCTGTGCGACCCCATAGATGGCAGCCCACCAGGCTCCCACATCCCTGGGATTCTCTAGGCAAAAACACTGGAGTGGGATGCCATTTCCTTCTCCAATGCATGAAAGTGAAAAGTCAAAGTGAAGTTGCTCAGTCATGTCCGACTCTTCGCGACCCCATGGACTGCAGCCCCAGGCTCCTCCATCCATGGGATTTTCCAGGCAAGAGTACTGGAGTGGGGTGCCATTGCCTTCTCCAATTGATTTCTAAGAGAGGTTAATGACCATACTTCTCAGACCTTTAAATCTCACCAAGAATCCCTTTTATCATCCTTAAATAATGAAGATAACATCTTTTTAAGATGAAAGAATGATATGCATTTTGTAAAGGGGAAAACACCATAAACAGTCTTATTTTACACCTCTAATTTTTTTATGCCTAGAAAAAGTGCAGAGATTTCTCTTTAATTTGACAGCTTCCAGGAAAACCGATCAAGTTACATGGTCAGTGAAAAGATAAGACAAGTGAAGTGAAATTAGAAGAACAAGTAGAAGACAGAACATAGGTATTCAAACCTTAAATGCTAGGCTACTTAGTTCAGCTGTGAAATGATTGCAATGAGCACATTTAAAGCGATAAGGTAAAATGGACAGATTTTTGTTTTCAAGAGACATGTAGCTCAGATATGCAGATGACACAACCCTTATGGTAGAAAGTGAAGAGGAACTGAAGAACCTCTTGGTGAAAGTGAAAGAGGAGACTGAAAAAGCTGGCTAAAACTCAACATTCGAAAAACTAAGTTCATGGCATCTGATCCCATCACTTCAGGGCAAATAGATGAGGAAACAATGGAAACAGTGGCAGATTTCATTTTCTTAGGCTCCAAAATCACTGCAGATGGTGACTGTAGCCATGAAATTAAAAGACCCTTTCTTCTTGGAAGAAAAGCTATGACCAACCTAGACAGTATATTAAAAAGCAGAGACATTACTTTTTCAACAAAGGTCTGTCTAGTCAAGGCTGTGGTTTCTCCAGTAGTCACGTATGGATGTGAGAGTTGGACTATAAAGAAAGTTGAGCGCAGAATTGATGTTTTTGAACTGTGGTGTTGGAGAAGACTCTTGAGAGTCCCTTGGACTGCAAGGAGATCCAACCAGTTCATCCTAAGGAAATCAGTCCTGAATGTTCATTGGAAGGGCTGATGTTGAAGCTGAAACTCCAATACTTTGGCCACCTGATGTGAAGAACTGACTCATTGGAAAAGACCCTGATGCTAGGAAAGATTGAAGGCAGGAGGAGAACAGAGGATGAGATGGTTGGATGGCATCACCTACTCGGTGAACATGAGCTTGAGCAATCTCCAGTAGCACGTGATGGACAGGGAGCAGTCCATGGGTTTGCAAAGAGTCAGACACAACTGAGCAACTGAACTGAACTGTAGCTTTGTTGACACCATGGCCACAGGGTGGCACTGAAAAGCCCAAGCGGCAGCAAAGGTCTGAGGAGTCACGTGGCCCTTGCTGGCACCAGAGGGCACCAAGCCAGGGGCTCTGAGGTCTAATCCATCCATTTCAAACAGTAGCCTAGAATCAGGAGTGCTGTGGGTCCAGCCTGGTGGGTGACTTCTACACGGTTCCAAAACCCCAGACCATCTCTGAAATGAGAGTTGACTTGTCTAGACTCTGGTCTTTGGAGATGCAAATAGGAATGCTGTTGCTGCTGCTGCTAAGTTGCTTCAGTCGTGTCCGACTCTGTGCGACCCCAGAGACGGCAGCCCACCAGGCTCCCCCATCCCTGGGATTCTCTAGGCAAGAATACCTACATAGCTGGAAATCAGACGTGAGCAGCTGGTGAACAAGGTCGCGGCAGAATTTGAAGGGCCCTTGAGACCTGAATTGTTGCCTTGACGATCTGGATACACAGTTATTAGGAACCCGTGTGGCAAGGTCAAAGATCAGAGCCCATAAACATTGGTTGATATTGAGCTAGAGGAAGAAGCTCAAGGAACGTTCCTAAGAACAGCCAGGGGGTTACTGAGAGAACAAGGAGCTGGAGGTCTGCTTCTCTTTCCTCTTTGTGCCTCTGAATAGCTCCTCCCTGGAGGTAAGAAGACCAGGTGGCTCCTTATGGGGGTTGGTGTGGGAAGCTTTCCAAAAGGTCTGGGGTGCTGGAAAAGAAACAATAAATTATGTAAAATCCGAGATAGAGGTGGGAAAGGAACAGGAAGAACCACAGTGAAAATGTAGAGGGTAAATTTGAGAGACGGGACAAGAAAAGTTAGGTTGCGTGAAGCTGAGTCACTTCAGTTGTGCCCGACTCTTTATGACACCATGAACTGTACCCTGCCAGGCTCCTCTGTCCATGGGATTCTTCAGGCAAGAATACTGGAGTGAGTAGCCATGCCCCCCTCCAGGGGATCTTCCTGACCCAGCAACTGAACCCAGGTCACTTATATCTCCTGCATTGGCAGGCATGTTCTTTACCACTAGTGCCACCTGGGAAGCCCAAAAGTGAGGTTTAGTTAGTTCAGTTGCTCAGTCATGTCCAACTCTTTGCTACCACGTGGACTGCAGCATACTAGGCTTCCCTGTCCATCATTGACTCCCAGAGCTTGCTCAAACTCACTTGAGTCAGTGATGCCATCCAACCTTCTCATCCTCTGTCATCCCCTTCTTCTCCCACTTTCAATCTTTCCCAGCATCAGAGTCTTTTCAAATGAGTTAGTTATTTGCATCAGGTGGCCAAAGTATTGGAGATTCAGCTTTAGCATCAGTCCCACCAATGAACATTCAAGATTGATTTCCATTAGATGGACTAGTTGGATCTCCTTGCAGTCCAAAGGACTCTCAAGAGTCTTCTCCAACACCACAGTTCAAAGGCATCAATAGTTCAAAGGCATCAATTCTTCGGTGCTCAGCTTTCTTTATGGTCCAGCTCTCACATCCATACATGACTACTGGGAAAAGCATAACTTTGACTTTACAGACCTCTGTCAGCAAAGTGACGTTTCTACTTTTTAATACGATGTTGTAGGTTGGTCATAGCTTTTCTTCCAAGGACCATCTGCAGTGAATATGGAGCCCAAGAAAATAAAGTTGTCACTGTTTCCCTTATTTCCCCATCTATTTGCCATAAAGTGATGGGACCAGATGCCATGATGTTCATTTTTTTTTTTTTTTTTGAGTGTTGAGATTTAAGCCAGCTTTTTAACTCTCCTCTTTCACTTTCATCAAGAGGCTCTTTGGTTCCTCTTCACTTTCTGCCATAAGGGTGGTGTCACTGAATATCTGAGGTTATTGATGTTTCTCCTGGCAATCTTGATTCCAGCTTGTGTTTCATTAATCTGGCACTGTTAGTGATCATGCCTCAACTGAAGGAGTGTGAAGGAACAAACTGAGAGAAGAGGCCTTTTAAAATCAGTTCCAATGAGGTGGTTCCCTGGGAATTCTGAATGTTGATGGGAACATACTAAGCAATTACCACTGCATTTCTAAATATTTTTATATATGATCTAGAGAAAACCAACAGTTTTTATGTTTAAAATTGAAATATTCCAAGAAAATTTGGCATACATATAGAAGAAATTTTGCCTAGATTCTAATTCTGACATTTCTAGGTCCAGAACAGCCCTGAAACCTTGGATTGTCACCTCCTCTGGAACCCAGTTTCTAAATATTTAAAATTAGGGCCCTGACATACAATATCTCTAATCTCTAGCTGAAATTCATTAGGGACCCTTTTTAAATTTAAAGGTTTTTCTCTCTGCATGCATGCCAAGTTGCTTCGGTTGTATCTGACTCTTTGTGATCCCATGGACTATAGCCTGTCAGACTCCTCTGTCCATGGGATTCCCCTGATAACAATACTGGAGTGGGTTGCTGTGCCCTCCTTCGAAGCCTCTTCCCCATCCAGGGATGGAACCCATGTCTCTTAGGTCTGTCTTCTGCTTTGGCAGGCAGGATCTTTACCACTAGCACCATCTGGGAAACCCTTTTCTCTGTAAGCCTTGGGTTATCTTCCTATAGCCATCTCTAACATCCAGAAAATGCAAAGTAAATGTTTCCATTCTCTAATGACATGACAAAACAAAACCTGAGGAAATGCTGTAGAAACTATTTTGTAAAGGTTTATACCCTTTTTGTCCATGTTCTTTTTATTTGTAGGCCTGGTATAGTTCATATATATATATGTATGTATACACACACACACACACACACACACACACACACACACACACTGGGGCTAGTATGAGAAGGTGAGACTGTAGTGAACTTATAGTGACAAATGGAAGAGGAACAGACATATAAACAGGCAAAGAATGTATTGACAGCAATAGAGCTGAAGTGTAGAAGCTGTGAGGGGATGAATGAAAGAAAAATGATGTTCTAAGTACTCATCCAGGCAAACATTTGGTACATGATTTATTTTTGATACAGTTGTAATGAAATTCCATTCTTCTCTATGGAACCACAGGCCAGATCTTTAGCGCATTGCTGCCTGGTGCCCAGTGGGCAGTGAGTGCCTAATTGCCAGTACCACTTTTTAGCGCATGTTCATCTGCAGGATATTAAACAGATTGCTGTCCTTTTGATGTTTGTGAATATGAGCAGTAAATACCATATTGATATGACTCAATGGATTTGTTTCAGGAAAAAGAAAAAGACAGAGGAGGGTGAAGAAAGGAAGAAGGAAGAGAAAGTGGAAGGAAAAGAAATTCACATTGCTCCCTGAAATGAAGGGATGAATTAGGTAAATCTGAATGTATGTCAGTTGTTTGGAGGTGAGTAGCACACTCTGTACCTAAAAAGAAATGGTACCTCTTCCAGTTCACTCCCAATTTAGTGAGTAAGGGAATGGCTCCCCAAAGAATCTGCAAACATTTTTTTTTCAGAAATAGCAAATAGCAAATGAAGAATAACAAATGTGTTTTATTACAGTTCAGAATTTTCCAGAATGTGCCTAGCTTAAGTGGCCATAAACAAGATATGTGTGTATGAGCATGTGAGTATGTATCATATTATTTGCTATGTTTATAAGAAATTCATAAGTTATTATTAGCTTTACTTTCCATTTTATAAAAAGTCATAACAGAGTTGTTTGAAGTAGACAAAGTTCAAGTAAAGCCTTACCAGTTGGATAAAGCTAAAGGAACATTAGAGTATAAAAGTTAGATTGTAATTTTATTCCCACTGTCTTTTAAATGGCATCTAGTAAGTTATTTAAATTTTTCATTTCTTTTATATTAAAAGATGTTGAGCTAGGTGCTCCCTCAAGCCCTGTCCACCCACAGGCTTTACATCATACGAGTGGTCTTGGAGTTTTCACTGGGAACATTGTTTTTGAAAATAGTAAATTCTAGGCAAGTAATCATATTCTGCTGATGAATTATCTCCTAAATTCTAGAGCTATACCCTTTTTGGATTGGGAAAGTGATTTTCTTATTCTTTATCTCATTATTCTCAACCGTGAAGCTGAGATAATGGCATATGGTGGTGATGGTGGTTTAGTTGCTAAGTCATGTCCTACTCTTGTGACCCCATGGACTGTAGCCTGCTAGGCTCCTCTGTCCATGGGATTTTCCAGGCAAGAATTCTGGAGTGGCTTTCCATTTACTTCTCCAGGGGATCTTCCCGACCCAGGAACTGAATCCGGGTCTCCTGCACTAAAGGCAGATTCTTTACCAACTGAGCCACCCGGGAAACCCATAGCCCGTAGTATCTGTGGCCTATTTGAAAGAGACCTGGGAAGAAGTGGTCAGTTCATTTGGTAAAATATGCTTGAGGTCGGACAAACCTTATCTTGCAATGAGAGACAGAGACAGAAAGAGAAACACACTAATTAGAGTTTCTTGTTCCAAGATGTCTATTCATCCCCTGCTCTGGTCACTTTGTTAAAGCCATACAAAAGTAGAAACAGGGATATGCAGTTAAGCGGATTGCCTACTTCAGGTTCAGAACTATCTTCAGCTGCAATCATTAGAACATTGTTATCTTGTTTTTTGCCCAGCTCTTTTTTGAAGCTCCTAGTAAAGACATATCTTTCCTGGTGGCTCAGATGGTAAAGAATCTGCCTGACATGCAGGAGACCTGAGTTTAATTCCTGGGTCTGGAAGATCCCCCGGAGAAGGGAATAGCAACGCACTCCAGTATTCTGGCCTGAAGAAACCCATGGACCTAGGAACCTGGGGGGCTACAGTCCATGGGATTGCAAACAGTGGAGCATAGCCGAGTGACTAACATTTTCACTTTCAGTGTAGACATAAACTGTCTTTTCACTGTTTTTGGTTTTGCAAATACTTTTTAAGCTTGGATTTCCTGTGACACTTGAAAACATCCTATAATAACTGAACATAAGAAAGATTTGTGGATTGTTTACAATGAACTTAACTCATAGATGGGCTTCCCAGGTGGCACTAGTGGTAAAAAAATCTGCCTGCCAGTATAGGAGACGTAAGAGGTGGGTTCGATCCCTGGGTCTAGAAGATCTCCTGGAGGAGAGCGTGGCAACCCACTCCAGTATTCTTGCCTGGAGAATCTCATGAAGAGAGGAGCCTGGTAGGCTACAGTCTATAGGTATGCAAAGAGTCGGACACAACGGAAGAATTTAGCATAATCAAACTCATAGATAGCTTAATATAAGGTTATTAACAATCTTATTACCCTCTACTGTTCCCCTCCCCCCAAGGCTCAAGGCCTTCCTTTCTTTTCTTTTTGTAAAATAAATCAATTTATTGAGAGCTGATATAATAACAAACTGTCATATATGCTAAACACATAGCAGACACGGATCCCACGCAGTTTCTCCAAGGCTCAAATAAATCAGGCTGTAAAGATTGTTGATGGAAACTATGGAGTGATATTTAAATATTAACTTTACTAAGTTTGTTTATTTTGTTTTGATTGAAACCATCAGAATGGACTATAGAACTGTCATTTCAGTGGGAGGATAAAGTAGATGGCTGTGTGAGATGGTATTGTATTTACTCTAGACTTTGCTGCAAAATTACTCTCAGGAATCTTATTAGTTCTGAATAAAAAGAAAACAGCACGGAAACACATTTTCCATATCTAACAATCATAGAGTAGGTTTATAATGTTCCACCTAAATAGAGATTGTTTAATATAACGTTTATACTGATGTATTGAGATACTTACCAGTGAGTGAATCAATAGCTTCCCTTTGAGTTTATGGGTATCAATATCAAAACAATCATAAAAGCACCAGATATTAGTCACAGATAATAATTAGAATTATTGCCAGGTGAGGAGAGGAAGATGCTTCTCCCTCTAAGTCTGATGTACATTGCTGTCACTCCTAGAGCTGCTTGTACATGGGTACGACACAGGATGTCTCCAGTTAGATTTAATAGTAAAGCTTGTTTCTCTTTGAAAGTATTGGTCACTCAGTCACGTCTGACTCTTTGCGACCCCATGGACTGTAGCCTGCCAGGCTCCTCTGACCATGGGATTTTCCAGGCAAAAATAACTAGAGTGGGTAGCCACTTCCTTCTCCAGGGGATCTTCCCGACCCAAGGCTCAAACCTGTGTCTTTTGCATTGTGGGCAGATTCTTTACCTTCTGAGCCACCAAGGGAGTTTCCCTTTGGATACCTTTAAAATCCCTTTCCCTTATGGCCTTCTTTGTTTCTTCTCTCTCTTCCTTACCTAGCCCTGCCCCTCTCAGCTATGACTTACTTGTTTTAATTCACAAACTGTTGTTGTTGTTCAGTCTCTAATTCATGTCTGACTCTTGAAAACTCATGGACTGTAACCTGCCAGGCTCCTCTGTCCATGGGGTTCTCCAGGCAAGACTGCTGGAGTGGGTTGCCATTTCCTCCTCCAGGGGATCTTCCTGTCTCTAGATGCTGGCAGGCAGATTCTTTACCACTGAGCCACAGGGTAGCCCTCACAACCTGTGCCTTTGGAAAATAGTATCAGAATTAGATGTTTTTCATTCTCCTGGTTAGTGTTTGAGCTCCTGCTCTCCCACTCACACATATACCTGACATTAAATGATGACTTGCTGTTTCATAACATGCATGTGATGAGACTCCATCATCATAATTTAACCATGTAGTTCTGCTTAGTGGCAATATAGAGAAATTATTCATTAGCTAATTTTATGATAGAATATACAGAAGCTCCTTAATAGCCTTGGGACAAAGTACTATAATTTATCAATACCATAATAGGTTAAATTATGAAAATGAGACTTATAAAGCCAAAGGTACTAAAAAAAAAAAAGCTGATAACCACATGAGTATAACACTCAGAAGTGAGAAAGAATGAGATACTGAGTTTGAGGACTTTTAGCCTGATTTTCTTACGGCATCTTTGTTTGTGACTTTTCATAAGGTCATTTGCAGCAAGTCCCAGACAGAATTATGAACAGATAAATGAAATGGGAAATTAATTTGGTTTAAATGATACTAGACATTATCATGTACTTCTCCAGCCAAATCACACAAATGACTTCAAATAAAGCTGATAGACCTTCTAGAGACAGGAAGTGGCACACCGGATGCCAGCAGACTATAGAAGCAGAGGATACATCAGTATGCTTAATAGAAAACACCCAAGATCAGCGAACTGAGCAAACTTTGGTTCTATTCCTTCAGAATTTGAGGTAATTCTTTCTCCTTTTTAAAACTCTTTTTGAGGTATATTTGATGTTTAATAATCTGCACATATTTACAGTGTTCAATTTTGACAGTCACTTTTATGTCACCATAATTAATAAATGAACATACTCACTCCTTCCTGTTTTGCTTTGTGACCCTGTTAATGATTTCTCCTACCCGCTTCTGCCCACTCTTCATTCCGATCCTCCCTGTGCCTCCTGCCTTCTATTTTCTATACCACTGATTATCGTACTCTATTTTATTTTCTTAGACTTTATATTGAATTTGTTATTCTATTTCCAGTTTCTTAAGATTGAAGCTGAGGTCACTGATTTGAAACTTTGTCTCTCTTCTAGGCCTTTAGTCCTAGAAATTTCTAAGTGCTGCTTTAGTGATATGTCAAATTGTGTTATGGTGTATCTTCATTTTCATTATGTTCCAAATATTTTTTATTTTTCTTCTTTGTCTTTTCAACTTGGGGATTATTTAAAAGTTTTCAACTTAGTGTCCAAATATTTGGACATTTAGAAAAACATTTTATTGATTTATAATTCCACTGTTCTCACACGGCGTACTTTATGTGAAATCCTTTTAAATTTATTGAAGCTTGGTTGATGGCCTAAATAAGATATGTCTTGGTAAATATTTCATAGGCTCTTGAAATGAATATGTATTCTCTTACTGTAGGGTGTTTTGGTATATGAATGTCAAATTATTTGATAGTATAATTTGAACAATCTATAGTATTGTTCAAATCATTGGCTTTTCTACTTGTTCTGTCAAATGATGAAGAGATATTGAAATCTCTTACTATAATTATAGATTTATCCACTTTTTATTTCAGTTCTATCAGATTTTGCTTTATGTATTTTGAAGCTTTATTAGGTATATAAATATTTAGGATTGTTATATATCTTTAATGAATTGACCTTTTATCACTGCAAAATGACTTTGTCTATCACTGGTAATACTTTTTGCTTTGAAATTTACTTTGTTATTAATAATCACTTCAGCTTCCTTTCCATTCATATGAGTATGGTGTATTTTTAAAATCCTTTTTCTTTTTTGACTATTTTGTTCCTCTTTTTAAGAAATATGTTTTTTGGAGGCGGTATGTATTTGAGTCTTCTTTATAAGACAATCTTGCTTTCTAATTGAGGTGTTTAGACCATTTATTGGTATGGTTAGGTTTAAATATATTTTCCTGTTATTATTTTTCACTTTTCTATCTTTTCTTTTCTCCTTTTTCATCTCTTTTTTGCCTTCTTTTGGGTCAAATGAATATTTTTATAGTTCTGGCCTATGCACTAAATTTAATTTTTTGTTTTGTTATTTTAGGATTTAGAATATTAACAGTGTAACTTCAAATGATATTATATTACTTCTCGTATAGTATACAAACCTTACAATATTTTACATTTCCATTTATCTACTTCCAACTTGATTGCTATTTTTATTTTATATATGCTTAACTCCATAGTATATTATTAGTTTTGTTTGAACAATCCATTCTTTCTTTTCTGCTAGAAAATAATGCTTACTGTAGTATTCCACAGTAGATTTATCCACAGTAGATTTTATCCACTAGAACTGAAAAGAAAAAGTGGATAAATCTACAATGGAAAACAAAAATTTTCCCCTTTTGTTTCTGACGTATATCTAGCTAAGGCAATTAAATTAAAAGGTAATTGTAAGAAATATTGTTGAAACCATAATATACTGTTTTATATCAATATAAAACACATACTAAAATAATAAATACCAGTTTTTAAAAAAAATTTCTACTGATAATAGTATGTGTATTCATTGCTCTAAATATATGTGTATATATATTTACCCTAAAATATTTATTGTGGTGGTCCACATAAGACTATCCTTCTTATAAACTTCATCAGTGGGTTCTCTATATGAAGAATATAAGTGAAAGTGAAGTCACTCAGTTGCGTCCGACTCTTTGTGACCCCGTGGACTGTAGTCCACCAGGCTCCTCTGTCCATGGGATTCTCCAGGCAAGAATACTGGAGTGGGTTGCCATTTCCTTCTCCAGGGGATCTTCCCAACCCAGGGATCGAACTCAGGTCTCCCACATTGCGGGTAGATGCTTTAACCTCTGAGCCACCAAGTAGAGTACATAAAATGGAGATATGAAAAGAAAAAGCATGCCCTTCTCCCTATACGATCTACATAGAAAAGTAGTGTAATTGGTGAGGCATGTAAAATGTCTGAAGAATTTTGACAAATATCTTTTAGGAAAACATCTAGGCTATGAGAATGCTACATTTCTATTATAAAAACTAATGTTTCCCTTAAACATTCAGTAAAGGTATTGTAGTTTCCCTAATATGTGCAAAAGAGGACTTTGGGATCCATTATAAACAGCAACAGTTACAAGATGTCCCTCAGTTTTAACAGGGTATTTACACCTCTTAAGCAAGTGTATGTAGCACAGAGAGCCAAATCCTAGTCCTAAGGGTTAGAAAATGTATGATGAAAAATTCCACAGACTGAATCTCAGTATTCTGTATTTAGAGGGAGTGAAGTAAGATTTTATGACAGTGGAGGGGTTGATTCCTAGTGGTTGGTCTGACCTTAACTGCCGATGTTAAAAAACACACCAAATATTTCTGCAGCATTTTCTGGTGTAATTTTATTTATTTCCAGCCAAAGGTCTACTTCTAGGGTTCTTGTAAGCCATGAAGTTAAGTGTTCAGTAAATGAAGTCAGAGTCTGTTATAGTGTCATCACACTAAGAGGCAGAATTGCTGGCTTTGTTTCATTTTGTGAAAAGCTCACATCTTGAGAGTCCATGCTTGGTATTATGAAAATATACTTGAGATATATCTTGCTCCAATTAACATTATCATGCTAGTCACTATAAAAAAACCCAAGGGCAGACTAGAGAAGTTATTAGATTCACTACTTTCAGAAGGCTGACCTGTAACCCAACCCATTGACTTCATCACAGCTTTCTTCCATGTAGAATAACGAATTTCACTTTCTGTGGCTTTGATCTGTGGTTCAAACCGTTCCATGATGATGGTTGACAAGTCCTCGGGCTTAAGGCTCCAGACGTTCACCCCTTCTGCAGCTCCGGCTGCCATGGCAGCTCCCAGGGCCATTGTTTCAGGCATGGAGGCTTTTATTACTGGAATATGCAGAATGTCTGCTTGTAGTTGCATAAGAACTTTGTTGCTCGTCATTTCTCCATCCACCTGCAAATGACTGAGTGGAATTCCACAGTCACGGTTCATGGCATCCAGAATCTCTCGGGTTTGGAAACAAATAGCTTCCAATGCGGCAAAAGCAATATGACTCTTATTGGTGAACTGAGTGAGCCCACAGATGATCCCTCTTGCAGTGGGCTCCCAATAAGGTGCATATAACCCTGAAAAGGCTGGGATGAAGTAGCAGCCATAAGAAGTACCTGCTTCTTTAGCAAGTTTTTCACTTTCTTCTGAGGTTTTTATAATTCCAAGATTGTCTCTCAGCCAGTGAATAACAGCACCGCCTATGGCCACAGAACCTTCCAGTGCATAAAAAACGGGCTTGTTTTTGCCTAGCTTGTAAGCCACTGTGGTCAGGAGGCCACATTCAGAAAACACGCATTTATGACCTGTATTATATAGTAAGAAGCAGCCTGTCCCATACGTGTTTTTGGCTTGTCCTTCCTGGAAGCACATTTGTCCTACTAATGCAGCAGACTGGTCCCCCAAGCATCCAGATATTGGCACACCTTCCAGGGCCCCAGTTTTCATTCGCCCATAGATCTCAGAAGAACTCCAGATATTTGGAAGAATGTCCATTGGAATTTCAAAAAAATCACACAGCTCTTTATCCCACTCTAAAGAATGGATGTTGAATAGCATCGTCCTACTGGCATTTGTTACATCTGTGCAATGGATACCTCCATCAACTCCTCCCGTCAGACTCCAGATAAGCCATGAATCAACAGTACCGAAAAGAGCTCTGCCTTCTTCAACAGCCTTTTGAGCTTTTCTCACATTGTCAAGAATCCAACGAAGTTTCACTGCGCTGAAGTAAGTGCTGAGTGGAAGACCTGTCTTGGACTTGACGAAGTTATTATTTCCTGGAATTTTTTTACTAAGAGTCTCAACAGTAGACTGGGTTCTTACATCAAGCCACATCACAGCATTATAGAGTGGCTCACCGGTTAATTTGTCCCAGACCACAGTGGTTTCCCTTTGATTGCTGACACCAATAGCCTTTATGTTGGATATATCGATATTCAGTTCTTGAAGTTTCTCACATGTTTTCTCTATACATTCATTAACAGACTGAAGAATTTGCTTAGGGTCTTGTTCTATCCATCCTTCTTTTGGGAACTCTTGGGTTAATCCCACTCGATGGTGACTAAGTACTTCTGATGTTTTTGAATTGAAAACCACAAAATTAGAGTAGTCCGTACCCTGGACCACTGCCCCCACCAACGGCCCCCCAGCTGCTGTCTTCGGAGCTGCCATGAAACCAGTGGGTCAGCTCAGAGGCTCTGGTGCCGTTTCTCGTTTCCCTGGTGATGGAGGTGTTGGTTGGGGAGGGGCACGCAGGACGTCAACAGCGTCAGGCTCATCATAAGGCGCTGGCGCCATTGACTGCCCGCTGCTCAAGGATACCTTTGCACTTAAAGCAGCGCTGCCTCTTCTCACTTGATTCCTTTGGCCCAGGCTCCACCACCAGCCTCTCAATTATCTTTTCAGTTCAGTTCAGTCGCTCAGTCGTGTCCGACTCTTTGTGACCCCATGAATCGCAGCACGCCAGGCCTCCCTGTCCATCACCAACTCCTGGAGTTCACTCAAACTCATGTCCATCGAGTCGGTGATGCCATCCAGCCATCTCATCCTCTGTCGTCCCCTTCTCCGCCTGCCCTCAATCCCTCCCAGCATCAGAGTCTTTTCCAATGAGTCAACTCTTCGCATGAGGTGGCCAAAGTATTGGAGTTTCAGCTTTAGCATCACTCCTTCCAAAGAACACCCAGGACTGATCTTTTAAGGAGATTTAAACTTTGAAGAGTAAGATATTTACCCACAGAATTATTGTACTTATGCTCATTACTGTATTGCACGGGTCCGCATTTCTGTTACCATTTTCTTTCTGCCTGTAAGAGTTCCTTCATTATTTCTTGTCGTGTGGGTTTATTGGAAATACATTTTTAAAATTATTTTTGAATATCTAAAGAGGATTTAATCTACTATTTAAAGATATTTCCTATGGGTATAGAATTCTTAGCTACTTTTTTTTTTCTTAAGTTTCAGTGCCTTGAATCTGTTGCTCCACCCTCTTTCGTGTTGTTTCAGGTGTAAAGTTCATTGTTAAACTTATTTTTTAAATGTCTGAAGCCCATGGGCCACAGCGAGAGATGCTGCAGGCCACAAGACCAATCCAACCAAATATATTTGGGCTTCCTCCTAGCTCCGGTGGTAAACAATCCGCCTGCTGTGCAGGAGACTCGGATTCTATCGCTAGGTCAGGAAGATCCCCTGGAGTAGAAAATGGCAACCCACTCCAGTATTCTTGCTTGGAGAATCCCCATGGACAGAGGAACCTGGCGGGCTACAGTCCACTGCATTGCAAAGAGTGGACACAGCTGGAGTGACTAAGCACAGTTCTTCTCTTACTGTCTTTAAGAGTTTTTTTTTTCTTTATCAGTGGTTTTGGTCAGTTTTATGATGATATTACTTAGTATAGTTTTCTTATTTTCTGTGCTTGTGGCTCATTGAACTACTTGGGTCTATGGGATTATGGATTTCATCAAATTTGGAAAACTTTGGGCCATTATTTCTATAAATATGCTTTATTTTCCCTTTCTTCTCTGCTTTAGGGACTCCCATGACATACATTGGTGTTATTCCAGAGTTTACTGATGCTCTGCTCACTATTATAATTATGTTCTCTTTCTGTGGTTCATTTTAGAGAGTTTCCACTGCTATGTTTTCAAATTTACTAGTCTTTTCTTCTCTTGTTTAATCTGCTGCTAATTCATCAAGTGTATTTTTCACCTCACACACTGTAGTTTTCATCCCTAGAAGTTCAGTTGGATTTTTAAAAATACTTAGTTAGATTTTTGAACACATGGAATACAGTTAGAATAAATTTAATTTCAGTTTCTGCTAATCCTAACATCTGTGTAAGTTCTGGTTCAATTTTGACTGATTAATTTTTATCCCCTTATATCTTGTATTTCTCTGCTTCTTTGCATGCTTGATAATTTTTGATTAGGTGCCAAACATTGTGAATTGTTTGGATTGGATTGGTTGGTTTGCTGGTTATGTCTGTGTTCCTATAGGTCTCGAGCTTTGTTTTGGGATGCAGTTAAGTTACATGGAAACAGTTTGATTCTTTTGAATTGTGTCTTTTAGGTTTGCTATTAATAGGTGGAGTAGGACAGTACTTAATCTGGGGCTAGTTATTCCCCTTACCTCTGATAAGATCTTTCAGGGTACTCTAGCCAAGGCCCATGAAAAATGATATTTTTTTGGTTGGTGGAAATAGTCCCTATTCCCAGTCATGGGTAAATGCTGGATACTGTTGCCTTTAGTCTTTTAATATGCTTCTTTATATACATGTGCACTGATCAATACTCAACTGAATACTCAAAGGGGACACACTGAAGGTCTCCAGAGTGCTCTTCCTGTGTAACTCTTTTCTTTCCAGTACCATGTCCTGCAACTCTAACTGCCTTTGTCTCTCTGAATGCTCAGCTATATCTCCTTACTGCGGAGTTTACACTGAGCTTCACCTGGGTTTCTCTTCCCAGTGGTATGTTCTCAAATTTCTCTCGAGTAACTAGGCTGGGGAAGTCATAGTATTCATGCTATTTGTTTCTTGCCTCTCAGAGATCACTATCCTTCGTGGCCTGGTAGTCAGCATCTCATAAACTGCTGTTATGTAATTTTTGACTTATACAAACTGTTATCAAGTATTTTATTCATTTTAAATTGTTTCAAATGATAAATGAAGATTAATCTTTATTACACCATCATTACAAGAGTGGAAGTCCACTTAATAGAAGCTAAAGTTTCAGATCAATTGTAAAGTTGGTGAATAAATATTTATATGTTCATTAATTTAAATTTATGAAATGTCCAGTCCCTGGTGGCTCAGAGGCTAGAGAGTCTGCCTGCAGTGCAGGAGACCTAAGTTCGATCCCTCGATCAGGAAGATCCCCTGGAGAAGAAAATGAGAACCCACTCCCGTATTCTTGCCTGGAAAATCCCACTGACAGAGGATCCTGTGGGGCTACAATCCATAGAGTCACAAACAGTCAGACACAACTGAGCAACGTCACTTTCAATCCATGAATGACAGTTTTTTGCATTGGGCCATAGGCTATACTTTTAAGTTAGCTCAAGGATGCAACTCATTTATTCATAGTGAATCCAATAGAAATAATAGAAAATACCATAAAAATCAGCAGCAATATTGTTATTTTACTATTTTAACTGGATCACATTTTTCTTTTAAGTGAACTCTTTTAAGGAAATCAGAAAAACAAAATTAGCAACCAGACTTCATTTGAATGGTAGGGGATTGAAATAATCAGAAGGTGGTACAGATTTTCCTGATATCTTTGTTAAGTTTTAAAAATCAACCAGAGCTTTTCTAAGCAAAAATGTAGAGAACACTTACTAGTATGCTTATTTACCATACAGTGTTTTAATTCACATGGAACAGATTAAAAATTAAAATTTTTTCTTCCTAAATATTTGGCAATAGTAGACCTTCTGTATGTAGATTAATACATTCAATAAAAAAAAATTTTGACCCAAAGTTTCTTCTCTACTTTTTCTCTCTCCTACCACTTCAGTATATACACACAAATATCCCAGTCATATCAGTTTTTGAGCGTGGAATACTTTAAGCGTTTTGTGTTTAAGTAACATACATACATAAAGTCATCAGTTCTGTCTGTAAAGAACTTTGTTTGCATACTAGTTCCACTGTTAATACATGACAGCCACTAAATAATCAGATAATAAGTATCTCAAATTAGTTTAGAAATGAAAGTTGACCAGATTGATTTAACTTTCTTAGAGTAGTTATAAACTATTGATGGGCTTAACCAAAGCTGACTAGCAATGCTTTTTGTTTGCTTAAACTAACTCCAGTATTTTTTCATTCAAAACATAAAAACTTGATTATTAGTCTGTAATAGCCTCCCTACATTTTAATTTAAACACCTCTGAAATGATCATTGGCACAACCTTATTTTTGAGGATGTTATACTTTACTAGGAAATTATTTCACTTTGCATCATATTTCATACAAATGCAACTCCTGTAATGGTGGACATACTATTTAGAATAGTCCCCCCAAACCAGATATGTCTTGGAAAAGTCTTTTGATGTAAGATTGTTACAATTAAAGTTGCTAAATGAGCTGACTTCCTATTATTATTTATTTACCTTTAAGGTCACTCTTCAATAGTGCATGCTCAGTCACTTCAGTCATGTCCAACTCTTTGCAGTCCCTGCCAGGCTCCTCTACCCGTGGAATTCTCCAGGCAAGAATACTGGAGTTGGATGCCTTCTCCTTCTCCACTTCTATAGTTCAGTTACTTCTTAATATAAAATCTTTTAAATGATGTCCATGCTGTAAAATTTAAAATTTATTTGTAATATGACAGCTATCTTACAAGAGGCTGCTATGTATGAGCTCTGTTTTAGATAATATTATAGTGACATAGGAAACATTCTTCCTAACCTTATTACAATGTCTAAGTTAAGAATAATCTGGACTACTTGTCTATGTTGGCATATCTTCCTTTGTACAAATCTTTTTTAGAGAGCCATTCATTTAATTATTATTCTTCCCCTGTCAAGCCCACTAAATTATAAGTTCAATGAGGGCAGGTATTTTGGCTATTTTATTCAATCATGTATCTTCAGCATTTAGAACAGTGCCTGACCCTGAGCAAAAACTCAAGAAATACTTATTGAATGACTTAATGAGTACCACTATTTATGGTTCTCACTTTACTTAGCATAAACTCAAGTTAATTTTAATTTTGGTTGCTGGATGGTTATTGGTTATTCATTTTGAAATCTAACATAATAGATTGATGAATAGATAAAAGAACAGGTAAATGAAAAAATATATAGTAAAATAAGTATTGTAACATATTAATTGTAGAATCTGTGTGGTAGACAAAAGGGTGTTGATTCTCTCAACTTTTCTATGTTTGCCATTTTTAATAACAAAGTATTAATTTTCCCTCTTAGCTCAGTTGGTAAAGTATCTGTCTGCAATGCAAGAGATCTGGGTTCAATTCCTGGGTCGGGAAGATCCCCTAGAGAAGGAAATGACAACCCACTCTAGTTTTCTTGCCTGGAGAATCCCATGGACAGAGGAGCCTGGCAGAATATAGTCCACGGGGTCCCAAGAGTTGGATATGACTTATCAACTAAACCACCACCGTAACAAAATATTCAGTCAGTTCAGTTCAGTCGCTCAGTCGTGTCCGACTCTTTGCGACCCCATGAATTGCAGCACACCAGGCCTCCCTGTCCATCACCAACTCCCGGAGTTCACTCAGACTCACGTCCATTGAGTCAGTGATGCCATCCAGCCATCTCATCCTCTGTCGTCCCCTTCTCCTCCTGCCCCCAATCCCTCCCAGCATGAGTCTTTTCCAATGAGTCAACTCTTTGCATGAGGTGGCCAAAGTACTGGAGCTTCAGCTTTAGCATCATTCCTTCCAAAGAAATCCCAGGGCTGATCTTCAGAATGGACTGGTTGGATCTCCAAACAAAATATTAAGGAAATGTAGTATAAATAAAAAGCTGCAGAAACAGTTAATAGAGATCTGTTTCATACAGGTTCTTTGTTTGGAGGGATAGTTGAAAGAAATAAAAGAGTCAATGCCAAGTTTATGTTAATCTGAGAGATTCTGTAGTGGCATAATCTACGTATAGTTGTTTGTCTTGAGGCAACTGTTAATTGTGAATCATTTTTTTGTTAAAATATTAGCACTTTTATCGTAGGAACTTTCTTCTGCTTTTTATAAACCTTGTAAATCTTAGGAAGCCAGCTGCAGGTTTAACGCTTTGTTTGGTTTTAACAGGAAATAACAGGCATTGAAGAGTGCTCATTGAAGAGTACTCTTTTCGGTCTCTAATGAATGAGAATCCATTTTGGAAATTTTGGTTTTACCGAATTTGCATGTATCTCATCTTGCATTTGAGAGTGTGCACCCTGATGGTAAGGACACTGAATTATATCGATTGTGGCTAGGAAATTTAACATTTTTTAGGTTGTGTCATAACTAATGCATCATCACAGTTGGTAATCTTCAAAACACTGACGCATTTTTCTACATGCTGTTCCCAAATGTGCTGGACCAGCTGTTGAGAGCCACACCATCCAATCGCCTGGAAGACCTCTTCTTGGACCACGGATCACCTAACATACTATACCTCTTTGTTCTAAGAAAGAATGGAAAAATTAAAGAAGGCTACCGTGGTTTATTACTCATGTTTTCCCTGTTAAGCACGGGCTATGGGAGTCACTGCATCCACATTAGGAGGTCTTGGCATTCTAGGTAAGCACTCATAACAGACAAGCCAGTGGGTTTAATATTCACAGCTATGAAAGTGATTGTATGAATGCTTGAATTTTGAAATTTTTGATTGTGTGTATGTGTATGTGTGTGAGTTCTTTGTCATTTTCCCAGTGAAAATTGCCCTGACACTGATCTCAATGTTAATGTATTCCTGCTTACATTTGACTTTGGAATATGTTATGGCTAATTATCATTACACAGGATGAAAGATCAGAGCCCTGAGTGAGGTGCTTGGGTTTAGGAACAAAGGGAGGCCAATTCAGCAACCTGGCTGTAGGCCCAACAATTGTAATCAAACATCTTGAAACTGGTGGGGTCTTTGCCTCTATTTTTTTTTTCCTTTTTCTTCCTCACTTTTTGAAAGGGGATAGTGGAAGGGGGTTAAGGGTTTGAAGGGGCTGAAATTTCCCCTTGAACATGATGTCAATATGTTGGCATGTCTCCTTTTATTAAGATGCCATCCAACTGATAACAAGTCCTGCTGTGTTTTACCAACATAAAAAATTAGACTGGAGACCGAGGAGCGGCAGGTGGCTTTTGGCACCAAGAAATAATCACACTTGATGTGGAAAGTAAAGTAAAAGGAGCCATCTGTTCACTGCAGGAGGACGTGAAAAATCACATTAACATATTGTCACTAACATCATGAAATACACAGTTAATAATAAATTTAGTTATCATGGCAAGTCGTGTTGGATACTTTCTCTGGAAATGTAGAATGTGAAAGATTCTCCGTCTTGCCCACCACATCTTTTTTTTTTTTTTTTTGGAAAAAAAAAGAAAATAGACATTAAATCTTCACTTGGGATGTGTGTATACGTGACAGAGTTGAAGGGAAGAAAGTGTTTCATTTTAAAGCCTGACTGTCATTGATTGTTGCTTACTAAGTGAGCAAGAGTCTTTCATGCAAATGGAATGAATAACTTATTTGATTCTGTCCACTTATCATCTACCATGTTCTTCTGGATGTTACCTGGTTGGAGAAAGAGATGTAGGCAAGAAATTGGTTGTTTTGATGATGACACTTGCATAAGACCCACAGCTTTGCAAACCTTTCTATGAAAGGCACAGAGGTGGCAGAGTGCTGCCCGAGAGGAGAATCAGAGGCCGTGACCTTCTCTTGAACGTCTAATGGGCATCTGAATCGGCCTTTGATCAGTAAAATGTTCTGCTACGTACTGTCAGAGCGGATTTTATGTGTGATGCCTATACATATTTTGCAAGAGAACAAATGTATTAAAGCACCACGATGGCAAAGTTTTCTTGCACTTTTTCTGTGCATGTTTACATATGTCAACAAAATAAAGAAGCTGCAGAGGCTTGAGGTCAAACTAAACTTGAGCAAATTGGCGTTATTATTGCTGAGCCATTGTTAGAGCGACTGTGTGTTTACACACCTTTTGCTGTGGCTGTGTGCTGTCTAGCCTCTTACAGTCATTGTTCACCATCACTGCAAATCTGTGACTCAAATCCACATTGTTGGTAGCATTACTAATCCAATGATCTCAGTCTCACTATTTTCAAAGTTATACTTGTCATATAATAGAATTCTTGACCAAGAATTTTGCCCAAGATTAACTCGACCAAGAGTTTTTCTCTAGGTATGGTTGGTTGTTTATATCCGGTTGTTATCACTTTTGCTAGAGAGCGGCAATATATAGAGATAATTTTAAGAACATCTATATGTAATTGTGTAAAGAAAATTAGAATAAAAATCAGGATTTTGGTTCCAGCTCTAACTCCAACTAGCTTTAGGGTATTTTTCAAGTTAAATTATTTCCTAGGCCCCTTTTTCCTTAGGGATAAAATTTAGGAACTCTAAAAAGGAACTTGTCCCTTCTAAAATTTAAAGATTTAGAATATGTTGTCCAGTGAAACTTTATTTTTTTTAAGTTAATAGAAAACGGTGTACAGTGAGCAGTCACTTTGGTCATAAATGTGTGTGCTAAGTTGCTTCAGTCGTGTCCAACTCTGTGCGACCCCCATGGACTATAGCCTGGAAGGCTCCTCTGTCCATGGGATTCTCCAGGCAGGAATACCAGAGCAGGTTGCCATTTCCTCCTCCAGGGATCTTCCTAATATAGGGATAGAACCCGTGTCTCTTACCTTTCCTGCACTGGCAGGCAGGTTCTTTACCATTCGCTCCACCTGGGAAGTCGTTGGTCATACATATTTCCTCAGAAAACCTGAATGACCCTGGAAGGTAATGTGTGAATTTGGGTTGCCAGCTTTTATCCATTCAGTTGTGATGGCATTTGGAGAGAGATCTGCTTCGTTGAGAGGGAGGTGGTTGTGGACTTGTCTGTTAGGTAATAGTCTGTCACTAAAGGTAAATGTTACCCTGCATTCCTGACTTAGGTGTAGACTGCCTCCTCACTTAAGTCATCAGCGTGTCTCCTGAATGGAGACTTTTATCCCTCAGAAATGTTTCTTAAAAATGATACAATTTCTGTTATTTCAGTTAGATGATCTGGACACAGAATCCACTTAATTCTCTCCACTGGTCTTGAATCACATGCTGGTTCACTTTCCTGGACATCTTTCCTTCTCTCCTATACCACCTACCAAAAGGTCAACTCATTTTTCTTCTTCATGGAAACCTTTCTGACCCCTTAGCCTTAGTTTAGTCCCCTGTACCTTATACTTCTCTTTTTCTAACAGCCGTTGCTCTTGACTTAATTGTTTTCTGTATGCTATTTCTTTGAACTATAAGCCTCAGGAAGATAGCCCCCTGTCTCTCTATTATGGTCATCAATATATGCTGGATTATTGTTGCTTAGTCACTAAGTCATGCTTGACACTTTGCGACCCCCATGAACTGTAGCACGTCAGGTTTCCCTGTCCTTCACCATCTCCCACAGTTTGCTCAAATTCATCGAGTTGGTGATGCCATCCAACTATTTCATCCTCTGTTGCCCCCTTCTCCTTCTGCCCTCAATTTTTCCCAGCATCAGCATCTTTCCCAATGAGTTGGCTCTTCATACCAGGTGGCCAAAGTATTGGAGCTTCAGCTTCAGCACCAGTCCTTCCAATGAATATTCAGGGTTGATTTCCTTTAGGATTGAGTGGCTTGATCTCCTTGCAGTCCAAGAGACTCTCAAGAGTCTTCTTCAGCACCACAGTTTGAAAGCATATATAGAGCATTTAATAAGTATCATTTTATTGATTGATAATTGGTTACTCAGGTTTTATCAGGTTTAAGGGAATGAGTTTTTGGCATTAACATTATCCTGTGTTTATCCTGAAAGTCTCCAACAAACTTTAGGGTGCTGCCCCAGGGGCTGTCTGTGCCTATGGAGACACAGGTAGAGCAAGACACTGTTTAGGGTCCTTCTGGAGCAATTGGAATGTCTAAAGGACACCCTGGCCTGGACATCAGAATAGTTCACTGCTCTTCCAAGGCTCTTGGATTCATTCTTATCATGGCCTGAAAATATATTATTAAAAAGTTGGACCATGTACTTAATAAATTCTCAGCTGGTCATGGAGCTGATCCAGCAGTTTAACTCTTCCAAAGTATTTAAATCTTACCTGGACAAGCATTCTTCAGTAGACCAGAATCCATCATTTTACCAAATCTTATTTGGCTTGGGAGAAACAAATAAGTCTAATTTTATGGACCTGAAAACTACCAGAGAAATATGTTTTATAATGTCAAGTAGAAACTATATATCTCTTCATGTGTTACCTTGCCTTAATGTTTAGAATGAAATGAATTTGCCAACTAAGTATGTGAAATGATTAAACCAGTTACTGATGTTCTCCCAAATTATTGTTAGAACTGATATTTAGATAGAGTCATGCATTTATTACATGGAAAATACATGCTTAGCTCATATATTTATCATTTTAATACATACTTACTGAAACATATTTATCATTAATAAATAATATCGATAGTAGGAAACATACTTACTGCTCTATTGCTTTATTAACTGAAAATCTAATAAAAAAGAGCCACCAAGAAGGAGAGTGAATAATCTTTCCTGTGATAGTCATCTAAAAAGGTAGATAAAACCAGGAAATCATAGTGAATGATACTTAATTATACTGTCTAGAAAGTTGCCAAATGTTTAGACTTAGGCTGTGACTATTTTACCACAATGCATAAAAATTACCTCAGACCCTCAGAGGCAGTACAAACTGACAAGCATTTTCAGAACTGACAGTCTCCCTTACCCAGTAGATATTTCATTCCCTGCATGCTGGGCTGCTTTGCAGTTGTTGAAATCCAAGGCAGATGGGCACTCCAGTCAGCCTGAGGGGACAGGAATAGCACACTTCAGAGCACCGGGTGCCATGAGATACCTTTTCATCAGACAGGCTCATAGACCCACGGAGGCCAGGAACTCAGTGGTATCCTAGAGGGTATTGCAGGTGGTCATCATTGAAGTGCCTGGTAGGCATCCTGCTGACCCCTGATTTCACAGAGAGTGTTGAAAGTATAGCTCTTTCACTGTGACAGCCAGACTTTGACATGAAATAGCATATTAGAGAAACTCCGATGGTTTTGCAGTATGGAAAACATTCAGAGGTTGATGCTGATGAAGCATTCTCGTGTTTCTCTCCTCTCTCTTTATTGTGATAAGAACACTTAATGTGATATCTACCTTCTTAGCAGATTTTTAAGTGTAAAGTGCTGTATTGTTATCGTCAGGCACAATGTTGTAACTTAGATCTGTAGAGCTTACTCATTTTGCATAACTGAACTTTTATACACACTGATCCAACTCCACACTTCCCTCTCAGCCCCTGGAAACCACCATCCTGTTCTTTGCTTCTATGAGTTTGACTGTATTTGATAACTCGTATTGGTGGAACCATGCAGTGTTTATCTTTCTGAAAGATAGTCCAATACTGGACTGGTTTCTTTTCTGTTTTTGCTGGCTGTTTCTGCACATCCTTAGAAATTCCATCTGTCAATAAATACTCTTTGCTCTTCCTTCTCTGAACTTCTGAGGCATGCAGTGACTCTTGATATAGCACTGTCCATTCTTTTTCTTTGATTACAGTGTAAGCTACCTAAGAGGACAAGATTGTTTGAGTCATTCTATAGTTTTAGTAGTGCCTTGCACATAAGAATAATAGTTTATGCTTTTGCAATTATTTTCCCTTCCTTCATTATTCAAGAACTGTTTACCAGGTATCAACTATTTAATAATTGCTGGGATAGCCTTGGGATAAAATTGTGAACTAGACAGACACGGTCCTTGTCCTTGTGAGGTTCTGGTGGTGAAGCGGGCAAAAACTGAGTAAATGAAGGAAGGTGAATTGCCAATTGTAGTAAGTGTTAATAAGTGGCTAAAGCTGAATATAGTGGTGGGAGAAGTGACTGGGTTTTGTGTTTTTCTTGCTATTTTTCTTTCCCATTTTTATCTTAGCTCTCCTGTCTTCCAAGTCAAATATTTCCAATTTCTTCTTTCAGGTGGAGGTATGTCTACAGAATAAGAACTATGAAAGGCTAACTACTGTTTTTATTTTCTCTTTCCACTATACCTCTCCTGGGTGTGTATAAGGAGATTGCCTGCAAATAAGAAAGAGGCCATGGCTTTTCAGTAACCAGATGCAGTATGCCCTACCGAGTACCACACATTCATATAGTATAATTCCAAATAGAATCACATTCTAATGTACTGTGGATTGGGACTTCAACGTATGAATTGGGGAGGGGGCACAAACCCATATGTGTGTATGCTCAGTTGTGTCTGAGTCTTTGTAACCCTGTGGATTGTAGCCTGCCAGGCTTCTCAGTACATGGGATTTTCCAGGCAAAAATACTGGAGTAGGTTGCCATTTCCTTCTCCATGGGATCTTCCCAACACAGAGATAGAACCCCCGTCTCCTGAGTCCCCTGCATTGGCAGGAAGATTCTTTTTCACTAAGCCACATTGGAAGCATAACAGCTACTAAAATAGCAATTACTGAGTGAGTCAGGGTCAGGGTCTAAACAGGAAAATGAAGACCACTTTGGTTATTTGCAGTAGAGGGAATTTGAAACAAGACATTGATTCCAAAGATGATAGAAAGGTTGCAAACCCAAACAAGATAGTGAGGCAAACCAAGGATTAAAAAGTAGGAAATTCCTTTGTATATTCTTGCTTCCTTTTTCTTATACTGACTGACCATGTGTTTGTGGGTTTATTTCTGGGTTCTCTATTCTGTTCCATTGATCTGCGTGTCTGTTTTTGGGCCAGCACCATACTGCTTTGATTACTATAACTTTGAGGCTTAGTCTGTTATTTCATTGTTAGTGTGCAGAAATGTAACAGATTTCTACATGTTAATTTTATATTCTACAACTTTATCAAGTTTATTGATGAACTCTAGTAGTTTTCTGGGGGCATCTTTAGAACTTTCTATGTATAGTATCGTGTTATCTGCAAACAGTGACAGTTTTACTTCTTCCTTTTCAATTTGGATTGCTTTTATTTCTTCTCTGACTACTATGGCTAGAAATTCCAAAATTATGGTGAATAAAAATGGTGAGAGTGGGCATCCTTGTCTTGTTCCTGATCTTAGAGGAAATGCTTTCAACTATTTCACTCTTGAGTATTATGTTGGGCATGAGTTTCAGCAAACTTCAGGGGATAGTGAAGGACAGGGAAACCTGGCGTGCTGCAGTCCATGGGGTCACAAAGAGTCAGAAACAACTGAGCGACTGAAAAACAGCAACACATTATGTTAGCTGTGTGTTTATCATATATGGGCTTTATGTTGAGATGTGTTTCTTTTATGCCCACTTTCTGGAGAGTTTTTATTATAAATAATCATTGAATTTTGTGCAAAACTTTTTCTCCAAGTATTGAAATGATCATGTGGTTTTTATTCTTTAGTTTCCTAATGTGGTATATTACACAGATTTATGTGCAGATATTGAAAAATCCTTGCATCCCTGGGATAAACCCATTTGATTATAGTGTATGGTTGCTGGCGACGGAATGAAACACCAACACTGCAGAGTGGTTTAAATCTTTAAATTTTAACACTTGCTTTTTACAGCTGCTTTATTTTATATCTCTTGCACAACAACCTACAGGGCAAGCTGCCAAGCACTATGATTCAGAGACTATACAGTGCGCAGGCGCAGGGCGAGATAACCTTTACCTTGACTTATTTACTGCAGCTAAGACTTTGTTTTGGGGAACTTCCTTATCAACTTAGAATCCGTTTTGCCCCAGGGTCTGTTCCTTTTGAGGAATCAGAGAAACATCCTTGTGTGCAAGCAATGTTCTTTTCCCACGGGAACAAACAGGATTCTTAGCTGAACATCTCGTTTGCAAGAATGTTCAGCTCAGGTTGAGAGTCTCGTTTGCAAGCACTTCTCAACCTTCCTTAAACCTAGTTCCCTACACTGGGCAGAACATCTCGTTTGCAAGAATGTTCAGCCCTGGTTGAGAGTCTCGTTTGCAAGCACTTCTCAACCTTCTTTATACCTTGTTCCCTACATATGGTCTTTTAATATAATGTTGGATGAAGTTTGATAATATTTTGTTGAAGCTTTTTGTATATGTGTTCATCAGTGATGCTGCCCTGTAATTTTGTTTGTATCTGAGATATCTTTGTCTGATTTTGGTATCAGGGTAATGCTGATCATATAGAACGTGTTCAGAAGTGTTCCTTCATCTGCAATCTATTGAATATTTTGAGAAGGATCAGTTCAGTTCAGTTCAGTCGCTCAGTCATGTCCGACTCTTTGCAGCATGCCCCATGAATTGCAGCACGCCAGGCCTCTCTGTCCATCATCAACTCCCGGGGTTCACCCAAGGATATGTCCATCAAGTCGGTGATGCCATCCAGCCATCTCATCCTCTGTCGTCCCCTTCTCCTCCTGCCCTCAATCCCTCCCAGCATCAGAGTCTTTTCCAATGAGCCAACTCTTTGCATGAGGTGGCCAAAGTATTGGAGTTTCAGCTTTAGCATCAGTCCTTCCAAAGAACAGCCAGGACTGATCTCCTTTAGAATGGACTGGTTGGATCTTCTTGCAGTCCAAGGGACTCTCAAGAGTCTTCTCCAACACCACAGTTCAAAAGCATCAATTCTTCGGTGCTCAACTGTCTGCACAGTCCAATTCTCATATCCATACACGACCACTGGGAAAATCATAGCTTTGACTAGATGGACCTTTGTTGGCAAAGTAATGTCTCTGCTTTTGAATATGCTATCTAGGTTGGTCATAACTTTCCTTCCAAGGAGTAAATGTCTTTCAATTTCATGGCTGCAGTCACCATCTACAGTGATTTTGGAGCCCCCAAAAATAAAGTCTGACACTGTTTCCACTGTTTCCCCATCTATTTCCCATGAAGTGGTGAGACCAGATGCCATGATCTTCGTTTTCTGAATGTTGAGCTTTAAGCCAACTTTTTCACTCTCCTCTTTCACTTTCACCAAGAGGCTTTTTAGTTCCTCTTCACTTTCTGCCATAAGAGTGGTGTTGTCTGCACATCTGAGGTTATTGATATTTCTCCTAGCAATCTTGATTCCAGCTTGTGCTTCTTCCAGCCCAGCGTTTCTCATGATGTACTCTGCATAGAAGTTAAATAAGCAGGGTGACAATTTACAGCCTTGGCGTACTCCTTTTGCTATTTGGAACCAGTCTGTTGTTCAATGTCCAGTTCTAACTGTTCCTGCCTGACTTGCATATAGGTTTCTCAAGAGGAAGGTCGAGTGGTCTGGTATTCCCAACTCTTTCAGAATTTTCCACAGTTTATTGTGATCCACACAGTCAAAGGCTTTGGCATAGTCAATAAAGCAGAAATAGATGTTTTTCTGGAACTCTCTTGCTTTTTCCATGATCCAGCAGATGTTGGCAATTTGATCTCTGGTTCCTCTGCCTTTTCTAAAACCAGCTTGAACATCTGGAAGTTCACGGTTCACGTATTGCTAAAGCCTGGCTTGGAGAATTTTGAACATTACTTTACTAGCGTGTGAGATGAATGCAATTGTGTGGTAGTTTGAGCATTCTTTGGCATTGCCTTTCTTTGGGATTGGAATGAAAACGGACCTTTTCCAGTCCTGTGGCCACTGCTGAGTTTTCCAAATTTGCTGGCATATTGAGTGCAGCACTTTCACAGCATCATCTTCCAGGATTTGAAATAGCTCCACTGGAATTCCATCACTTCCACTAGCTTTGTTCATAGTGATGGTTTCTAAGGCCCATTTGACTTCACATTCCAGGATCTGGCTCTAGGTGAGTGATCACACCATCATGCTTATCTTGGTCATGAAGATCTTTTTTGTACAGTTCTACTGTGTATTCTTGCCACCTCTTCTTAATATCTTCTGCTTCTGTGAGGTCCATACCATTTCTGTCCTTTATCGAGTCCATCTTTGCATGAAATGTTCCCTTGGTATCTCTAATTTTCTTGAAGAGAGCTCTAGTCTTTCCCATTCTGTTGTTTTCCTCTATTTCTTTGCATTGATTGCTGAGGAAGGCTTTCTTATCTCTCCTTGCTATTCTTTGGAACTCTGCATTCAAATGCTTATATCTTTCCTTTTCTCCTTTGTTTTTCATTTCTCTTGTTTTCACAGCCTCCTCAGACAGCCATTTTGCTTTTTTGCATTTCTTTTCCATGGGGATGATCTTGATCCCTGTCTCCTATATAATGTCATGAACCTCCGTCCATAGTTCATCAGGTACTCTATCAGATTCAGTCCGTTAAATCTGTTTCTCATTCCACTGTATAATCATAAGGGATTTGATTTAGGTCATACCTGAATGGTCTAGTGGTTTTCTCTACTTTCTTCAATTTAAGTCTGAATTTGGCAATTAGGAGCTCATGATCTGAGCCACAGTTAGCTCCTGGTCTTGTTTTTGCTGACTGTATAGAGCTTCTCCATCTTTGTCTGCAAAGAATATAATCAATCTGATTTTGGTGTTGACCATCTGGTGATGTCCATGTGTAGAGTCTTCTCTTGTTTTGTTGGAAGAAGTTGTTTGCTATGACCAGTGTGTTCTCTTGGCCAAACTCTATTACCCTTTGCCCTGCTGAATTCCATATTCCAAGGCCAAGTTTGCCTGTTACCCCAGGTGTTTCTTGACTTCCTACTTTTGCATTCCAGTCCCTTATAATGAAAAGGACATATTTTTTGGGTTTTAGTTCTAAAAGTTCTTGTAAGTCTTCATAGAACCGTTCAACTTCAGCTTCTTCAGCGTTACTGGTTGGGGCATGGACTTGGATTGCGGTGATACTGAATGGTTTGTCTTGGAAATGAACAGAGATCATTCTGTCATTTTTGAGATTGCATCCAAGTACTGCATTTTGGACTCTTTTGTTGACCATGCTGGCTACTCCATTTCTTCTAAGGGATTCCTGCCCATAGTAGTAGATATAATGGTCATCTGAGTTAAATTCGCCCATTCTAGTCCATTTTAGTTCACTGATTACTAGAATATTGATGTTCACTCTTGGCATCTCTTGTTTGACCACTTCCAATTTGCCTTGATTCATGGACCTAACATTCTTGGTTCCTATGCAATATTGCTCTTTACAGCATCAGACCTTGCTTCTTTCACCAGTCACATCCACAACTGGGTATTGTTTTTGCTTTGGCTCCATCCCTTCATTCTTTCTGGAGTTATTTCTCCACTGATCTCCAGTAGCATATTGGGCTCCCTACTGACCTGGGGAGTTCCTCTTTCAGTATCCTATCATTTTGCCTTTTCATACTGTTCATGGGGTTCTCAAGGCAAGAATACTGAAGTGGTTTGCCATTCCCTTCTCCAGTGGACCACATTCTGTCAGACCTCTCCACCATGACCGTCTTGGGTGGCCCCATAGGGCATGGCTTAGTTTCATTGAGTTAGACCAGGCTGTGGTCCATGTGATCAGATTGACTAGTTTTCTGTGATTATGGTTTGTGTGTCTGCCCTCTGATGCCTCTCGCAACACCTACCATCTTACTTGGGTTTCTCTTACATTGGACATGGGATATCTCTTCAGGGCTGCTCCAGCAAAGTGTAGCTGTTGCTCCTTACCTTTGATGAGGGGTATCTCCTCACAGCCACCTCTCCTGACCTTGAATGTGGAATAGCTCCTCTTGGCCCTCCTGTGCCTTTGAAGCTTGACACTCTTGGCCACTGCCCCTGAACTCGGATGTGGGTAGCTCTGCTTGGCTGCCCCCACGGAGAAGGAAAGGTTTTAACTATTCTCTAAAATAATGAAATTAGGAATTCTCTAATACCATATTCAAAAATAAACTCAAAATGGATTCATGACCTAAATGTAAGACTGGATACTATAAAATTCCTCAAGGAAACCATGAGCAGAACACTGTTTGACATAAAACATAGTGATGTTTTTTGATTTTTTTTTTTTTTGGCTCTGTCTCCTAAACCAAAGGAGATAAAAGTAAAACTGAAGAAATGCAGCTAATTAGACTTTAAATTTTTTGCATAGCGAAGGAAATCAGCCATGAAAAAAAATCTCCAATCAGCTACTGAATTGGAGAAAATATTTGCAAATGATATGACCAACAAAGGTCCGTCTAGTCAAAGCTATGGTTTTTCCAATAGTCATGTATGGATATGAGAGTTGGACTATAAAGAAAGCTGAGTGCCAAAGAACTGATGCTTTTGAACTGTGGTGTTGGAGAAGACTCTTGAGAGTCCCTTGAGCTGCAAGGAGATCCAACCAGTCCATCCTAAAGGAAATCAGTCCTGAATATTCATTGGAAGGACTGATGCTGAAGCTGAAACGCCAATATTTTGCCCACCTGATGTGAAGAACTGACTCATTTGAAAAGACCCTGATGCTGGGAAAGATTGAAGGCAGGAGGAGAAGGGGACAGCAGAGGATGAGATGGTTGGATGGCATCACCGACTCAATGGACATGGGTTTGAGTAAACTCTGGGAGTTGGTGATGGACAGCAAGGCTTGGCATGCTGCAGTCCATGGGGTCGCAAAGAGTTGGACACGACTGAGCAACTGAACTGAACTGATGACCAATAAAGGGTTAATATTCAATATGTATAAACAAATCATACAACTCAACATCAAAAAAACAACCTGATCAAAAAATGGGAAGAATAACTGAATTGATATTTTTTCAAAGAGTAAATACACATAGCCAACAAGCACATGAAAAAATGCTCAGTATCACTGATCATTAGAGAAATGCAACTCAAAACCACAGTGAGACATCACCTCACATCCATCAGAATGTCTATCATCAAAAAGACCACAGATAACAAATATTGGCAAGGGTGTAAAAAATGGAACCCCTCGCACACTGCTGGTGGGAATGTAAATTGGTGGAGCCACTGTGGAAGACAGTATGGAGGTTTCTCCAAAAGCCAAAAGTAGAACTACTCTGTGACACAACAGTTCCACTCATGGAAAGAACAAAAAACACGAATTCAAAATGATAGATTTACCCCAGTGTTTATAGCAGCATTATTTACAGTAGCCAAGATATGGGAACAACCTAAGTGTCCTTCAGCAGAAGAATGGATAAACAAATTTTGGTACATATATACAATGGAATATTACTCAGCCATAAAAAGAAACGAAGTTTTGCCATTTTTAGTGATATGGATGAACTTAGAGGGCATTAGGCTAAGTAAAGTAAATCAGACAGAGAAAGACAAGTACTGTATGATATCACTTATATGTGAAATCTAAAAAGTACAGCAAACTAGTGAGTAAAACAAAGATGAGGCAGACTCATAGATATAGAGAACAGCATCACCAGTGGGGGAAGGGAAGGAGGGAGGGACAATATAGGGGTAGAAGAGTAAGAGGTGTAAACTATTGAGTATAAAATATGCTATGAAGATATATTGTATAACACAGGGAATATAGGCAATATTTTATAATAACTGTAAATGAAACATGACTTTAGAAGTTGTGAATGACTGTACTGTACACCTGTAATGTATAATGTTTGCATCAACTATATGGCTGATAAATTTTTAAAAAATAAACATGTAACTTTTTTTCAAAAAAGAAAAAGTATAAAACTCTGTATAAGCCTAGAATAGAAGGGCAAAGGGAAGAAGGAATACTGGCAGAGACAGGAATGGGCTGGTAGAAGCTGGAACCACATACAGCCTGGAAACAATGAAGCCCCCAAAGAAGAATGGGTGCTGCCAGAGACAGTGCTCGAGACAGAGAGAGAGAGAAGAATACTCGGTTGCCTCCCTTCTTCTTACTCTCCGTTTTTCTGCCAGGGCCCCTTAATGGGCAACCCTGGACAGGAGCCTGGCAATTACAGCTTGCTGGGCTCTGTCCTGCATTACAGACAAAACAGTAGGAAGGGAAGGAGGGAATCTGAGGCCAGAAAAGCCTAAGCTTGGCAATGTGCTAAAACATAGAACATTATAAAGTGATTCAAAAAGGCCCTTCAAATTAATGAAGGCAGATTCACATATTTATATTTATGGTTAGTGACTGTTATATAAATCTACCCACGACTGCCCAGACAAGACTTGCTTTATTTCATTCTTGTGATTTCTTCAAAAATATTTCTTTTCTTCTTTGCCTGGAAGATCCATTCCCCGCTCCCACCCCACAACCTGTGCATTTCTAAATTCTAAACACTGTGTAAAGCCTTGCTTAAATTCTCTTTGAAGTCTCCCAAGTTATTCTCTCCTCTTCTTAATATTGGTCTCTGTGACTTAGAACTTTTCCATCTATATGAGCAACTATTTATATACTCAGTATGCAGTTTTTAAGATCAGGGCCTGTAGTCTTTTTATTTCATATAGTTTTTTAATATTGTAGCTTGCATATCATTAATGATCAATAAGTTTATCTAGTGAATAGTTGCAGTTAAGAAAACTCATAATACTGGCATTATTACCAATTCATATTTATAATCTTGCTATCTTTTCTATAATTTTTCCATTATCTTTACCATCCTGTACAACACAGCCAATAAAACACAAGCATTTTTTTTTCTGTTTGACTCCTGTTTTGAGGGAAGATGTATTTCATTTTATGATTATGTAGATGAGAATTCTCAGGCTTCCCAGGTGGTACAGTTCAGTTCAGTTCAGTTCAGTCGCTCAATCATGTCTGACTGTTTGCGACCCCATGAATCACAGCACGCCAAGCCTCCTTGTCCATCACCATCTCCCGGAGTTCACTCAAACTCATGTCCATCGAGCCAGTGATGCCGTCCAGCCATCTCATCCTGGGTCATCCCCTTCTCCTCCTGCCCCCAATCCCTCCCAGCATCAGAGTCTTTTCCAATGAGTCAACTCTTCACATGAGGTGGCCAAAGTACTGGAGTTTCAGCTTTAGCATCATTCCTTCCAAAGAAATCCCAGGGCTGATCTCCTTCAGAATGGACTGGTTGGATCTCCTTGCAGTCCAAGGGACCGTCAAGAGTCTTCTCCAATACCACAGTTCAAAAGCATCAATTCTTCAGTGCTCAGCCTTCTTCACAGTCCAACTCTCACATCCATACATGACCACAGGAAAAACTTGACTAGCCGGACCTTAGTCGGCAAAGTAATGTCTCTGCTTTTGAATATGCTATCTAGGTTGGTCATAACTTTTCTTCCAAGGAGTAAATGTCTTTTAATTTCATGGCTGCAGTCACCATTTGCAGTGATTTTGGAGCCCCAAAAAATAAAGTCTGATGCTGTTTCTACTGTTTCCCCATCTATTTCCCATGAAGTGATGGGACGAGATGCTATGATCTTCGTTTTCTGAATGTTGAGTTTTAAGCCAACTTTTTCACTCTCCTCTTTCACTTTCATCAAGAGGCTTTTTTAGCTCCTCTTCACTTTCTGCCATAAGGGTGGTGTCATCTGCATGTCTGAGGTTATTGATATTTCTCCCGGCAATCTTGATTCCAGCTTGTGTTTCTTCCAGCCCAGCGTTTCTCATGATGTACTCTGCATAGAAGTTAAATCAGCAGGGTGACATGGTAAGGAATCCATCTGCCAATGTAGGAGACGCAGGAGACACAGGTTCTATCCCTGGGTCAGGAAGAACTCCTGGAGGAGGAAATGGCAACCCACTCCAGTATTCTTGCCTGAAAAATCCCATGAGCAGAGGAGCCTGGTTGGCTACAGTCCAGAGGGTCGCCAAGAGAGGGACATGCCTGAGCAACTGAGCACACACACACCCAGATGGGAATGCTTAGTCTAGGGTTCAGAGAAATTGCCATCTTGTCTCATCTTAATATCAGAAGGTACATGAGATTTTGAATGCATATTCTAAGTTAATAGATCTTTTCTATTATTTTACCCCCTTTTCTGCATGGTCACTTTTGTAAATCTTGAAATAAATCTTTTCCTTCCACTCACATGTATGGACTATGAGCCTACCACAGGCATTTGAAATATGTCAGGAAACAAAACAGACAACTTTGAATAACAATAAACATAAAAGGCAAATTGTAAGTTCACTTGAGATGATATATAATATGAGGGGAAAACTCATATATATATATGTGTGTGTATGTGTATATATATATATATGTAACAGTCACTTTGCTGAAATTAACAAAACACTGTAAATCAATTACACTTCAATAAAATTTGAAAAAAAAAAACTCACCTTGGTTGAGGTGATAGGATGTGGTTGAGCTTTGGATGTATTTTGAAGGTAGAGGTGGTAGGATATGTTAATGGATTAGATGTGAACTATGAGGGAAAAGAGAGGAACCAAGGATGACTTAGAATTTGGGGCTGAGAAACTAGAAGGGTGGAGTTGTCAAGAGAGGAAGGGTAGGCTTCAAGTAAGCAGTTGTGGTAGCTTCATTCTAGACATGTTGACTTTCAGGTATTAGTTAGATATGAAAATAGGCAGCTGGGTTTATGAGTATGATGCTGAGAAGGGAGGGATAGGATGAAAATGTGCTTTGGCCTGTTAAGAGGTGCACAGATGGTATATCAAGTCTTGAAATTAGATGAGATCTTCTAGAGAGTGAATGGAGATGGGGGAAAGAAATGATCCAAAGATTGAACCCTGGGACTCTAATATGGATAGGTTTGGGACAAGAGAAAGAGCTAGAATGTGAATTTTAAAAGTTAGGGGGAAAACCAAGACGGTGTGGTATTCCGAAAGCCCAGTGAAAAGCAGATCATCTACTTTGTCTAATACTGTAGAGAGGCCAATAAAGACAAATAAATAAAATGCAGCTTGGCAAATATTTCAGTGAACTCAAGAGTGAGAGTCTCTCTTTTAACTGAATAACTGGTGTGACTGTGGGACCTGTCAATCAGTGTGAAACTGCTAATAGACCTTTCTATTGAAGAATGAGAAAAATCAGATCTGCAGTTCTGATTTTAGACTCTATTAGAGGTATCTAAGGACTGATGCTGAAACTGAAGCTCCAATACTTTGGGCACCTGATGCGAAGAACTGACTCATTGGAAATGACCCTGATGCTAGGAAAGGTTGCAGGCAGGAGGAGAAGGGGACACAAGAGTACAAGATGGTTGGATGGCATCACTTATTCAATGAACAAGAGTTTGAGCATACTCTGGGAGATGGTGAAGGACAGGGAAGCCTGGCGTGCTGCAGTCCATGGGGTCGCAAAGAGTCATACATGACTTAGCAACTGAACAACAAGTGATATGCTATAGGAGTTTTAAAACAAAACAGAAAATTGTTCAGCCTTAAGAAAGCTAATTAAAAGTAATCAGAGTAATCTTGATAGACAAAATTTGTTTTCAATTTAAAAAACTGGCAAGAGAAATATGTTTGAGATCCAGTGCTGTTTTTACATAGTGACTTAATACATATCAAGTGATGCTGAATATTTGCAGAACATCTGGTAGGAGCAGGTAGCAGCTTCCTTTTCAATATGTTTTAAATGGCAATTTGATAAAGCTGGAGAATAATTTTAGTGTTCATTTAAAATTGACTTTGCAAAGAAGCAGTTTTGTTTTATTTGCTCTAACCGCTTGAGTTAGTTTCCTCACTTCAAAATTTCCTTAATTAAGTTTGATAGAAAATGTTAAATTACATTTCATCATTGCGAAACAAAACCTCAGCTATCTCACTTTCTTACTGAAACTTTCTATTGTCAACAGCTCACCTGTCCTTTATTCTTCATGGCTCCATTATTTGACCCCATGAAGACTGTAATTACTGTGATTTCTGTATGTTCTCAAAGTCAAACAGACCCCCTTTTGTTTCTCTCTTTCCTCTCCAGCCTGAATCATATGACTGAAAATCTAAACTATACTTTCACGGCTGTATCAATCTGTCTTCAGTTAAGAAAACAGAGCCACATTAGATATTTAAAATACCTTGACAGTGTTAGTCACTCAGTCGTGTCCTGCTCTTTGTGATCTCATGGATTGTAGCCCACCAGGCTCCTCTGTCCATGGGATTCTCCTGGCAACAATACTGGAGTGGATTGCTTCTCCAGGAGATCTTCCCGACCCAGGGATCAATCCTGCTTTACAGGCAGATTCTTTACAATACAATCTGAGCCACCAGAGAAGCCCTAAGACACATTGAATTTAATATAAATAATTAATGACATGATAGATGAGCAGAAAACCTAACAGAGGATGGTGAGAAAAGTTCAGAGTTGGCAAAAATAGGAAATTGTTACCATCCCCAGGGTGAAAGAGAAAGCTCAAAAGGGTATCATTCCCAGAGTCCAGAAGTGGAGGGTTACTGAAGGGTGCTAGGATTATGGTGAGAACTGCTTGGGGGCCACTGGTATCAGTGAGAGAGAGTATGTGCAAAGAGCTGGAGGAGATATAACTGTTTTCAGAAAGACATATCAAAGCAGAGTAATGGGGATTAAATAGCCCTGATGTATCTATCATTGAATCTGGTTATAAAAAGGGAAACCACAACAATTATTATTATTGTGAGCATCATGATCATTATTTACAAGTACACAAAATTTGTGAATGAGCAAGTTATGGCAAGACAAGACTTTAAACTATAAGCCTGTATAGTAGGAAAGGCCCACTGAATCAAAGGCAGAGCTGTGAATAATGAATCTTCAATTCTTAAATAGGTCTCCACAATAAAGCTTTATTGGAACACAGCCATGATTTTAAATTGGCAAGTTGTCCACGGGTGATTCCACATAAAAAAGCAAAGTTGAGTAACTGTAAAAGAGACCAGATAACCCACCTAGGCCCTGTCTTTGCTATTTGGCTAATCACAGAAAAAGTCTGCCCACCTCTGCTTTATCAGTTCAGTTCAGTCGCTCAGTCGTGTCTGACTCTTGGGGACCCCATGGACTGCAGCACGCCAGGCCTCCCTGTCCATCACCAAATACGGAGCTTACTCAAGCTCATGTCCATAGAGTTGGTGATGCCATCGAACCAGTTCATCCTCTGTCGTCCCCTTCTCCTCTCACCTCAATCTTTCCCAGCATCAGGGTCTTTTCTGATGAGTCAGTTCTTCACATCAGGTGGACAAAGTTTTAGAGTTTCAGCTTCAGCATGAGTCCTTCCAATGAACATTCAGGACTGATTTCCTTTAGGATGAACTGGTTGGATCTCCTTGCAGCCCAAGGGACTCTCAAGAGTTTTCTCCAACACCACAGTTCAAAAACATCAATTCTTCGGTACTCAGCTTTCTTTATAGTCCAACTCTCACATCCTTATATGACTACTGGAAAAACCATAGCCTTGACTAGATGGACCTTTGTCGACAAAGTAGTGTCACTGCTTTTTAATGTGCTGTCTAGTTTGGTCATAGCTTTTCTTACAAGAAACAGGTGTCTTTTAATTTCATGGCATAGTCACCATCTGCAGTGATTTTGGAGCCGAAAAAAAAAAAAAAACCTCTCTGAAACACCTGCCTCCTTAAAAAAAAAAAAAAGAATTAAAGGGCATTATAGTATGGTAGTTCAGAGAAAGAATTGTGATGATCAGCATCAACAAAATGCCATCGGTAAACTCACAAGGGATTTAAACCTGACTTAAGCTGATCACCTTTGGAGAAGGAAATGGCAACCCACTCCAGTATTCTTGCCTGGAGAATCCTATGGACAGAGGAACTTTGCGGGCTGCAGTCCGTGGGGTTGCAAGAGTTGGACACAACTGAGTGATTTTGACTGACGTGACTAATGTTTCCATTCTTTCCTTATCTATTTACCATGAACTGATGGGAAATGATGCCGTGACCTTAGTTTTCTGAATGTTGAGTTTTAAGCCAAGTTTTTTACTCTCCTCTTTCACTTTCATCAAGAGGCTTTTTGGTTCCTCCTCACTTTCTGCCATAAAGGTGGTGTCATCTGCATATCTGAGGTTATTGATATTTCTCCCGGCGATCTTGATTGCAGATTGTGCTTCATCCAGCCCAGCATTTCTCATGATGTACTCTGTATGTAAGTTACATAAATAAGGTGACAATATACAGCCTTGGCGTACTCCTTTTCCAATTTGGAACTAGTCTGTTGGGGCTTCCCCAGTGGCTCAGTGGTAAAGAATTCGCCTGCAGTGCAGGAGATGCCTCTGCTTTATACCCACTCAGAAATCATACTGGTGGAAATCATACAGCCATACTGATTAGTATTTGCTTTTAAGGCCATGAATTTTTTTCCTTAATGTATGTATTTTATTGAAGTATAGTTGACTTACATGTTTTCAGTGCATAGCAAGGTGATTCAGTTTTACATATACACATATTATTTTTGAAATTATTTTCCATTATAGGTTATTACCTAGACAGCATATTAAAAAGCAGAGACATTACTTTGCCACCAAAGGTCCATCTAGTCAAGGCTATGGTTTTTCCAGTAGTCATGTATGGATGTGCGAGTTGGACTATAAAGAAAGCTGAGCACCGAAGAATTGGTGCTTTTGAACTGTGGTGTTGGAGAAGACACTTGAGAGTCCCTTGGGCTACAAGGAGGTACAACCAGTCCATCATAAAGGAAATCAGTCCTGAGTATTCACTGGAAGAACTGATGCTGAAGCTGAAACTCGAATACTTTGGCCCCCTGATGCAAAGAACAGACTCATTGGAAAAGATCCTGATGCTGGGAAAGATTGAGGGCAGCAGGAGAAGGGGACGACACAGAATGAAGGGGACAACACAGGAGAAGAGGACGACACAGGTTGGATGGTATCACTGACTCTATGGACATGAGCTTGAGTAAGCTCCGGAATTGGTGATGACAGGGAGGCCTGGCGTGCTATAGTCCATGGGGTCTCAAAGAGTCGGACACAACTGAGCGACTGAACTGAACTGATAGGTTATTACAAGATATTGATTATAGTTCCCTGTGCTGTACAGTAAACCTTTGTTGTTTGTTGCATATGTATTTTTTAAAATTAGAAATCTGGCATTCTATTGCCCAGGTATTGCTTTTTTCCTCCAGAGCTCCAGGTATGTTTCTAATGAGAAGTCATGTTTAAAAACAACTGGACTATATGATGATCTTTTACTTTTATCTAGTTTGTTTCACTTTTTCTATTTCATATTCAGCGCTCCCATTTCATTTAGTTTATGTGTTCTAATTTCTCCATCTCTTCTATCTTTTTGATGTTCTTTCTCAAACCTTTTTCAAGTGTAGTAGAAAAGCTTTTGTATACACATATATGAATAATATGTATAATACATATATATTTTAGAAAAGTTATGAATTTTTGCCTAACTAAAATTTTTGTGATATTTTGATTCCAGTTGTCTGACAATATGAATAGAATACCATTAGTCTTTCTTACACTTGAACTTGGTCAAGTCTCAGCATTTTAGCAGATCTTCATCTAGTCTGTACTCAGCACTCATGCCTTTTCTCCCAGCCATGGACTGTGTTCTGTCACTTTATTGAAAAAATTTGGATAAAAAGAAAGTGTCTTTTCTTAGTTCCTGCTTGAGAGCTACAAGCGTATGTATTTCCAAAATCTGCCTTTCTTTATACCTGCTAGTCTCAGAAAATGAGCTCTCGTAGGTACCCATTTCACCCCTCCTCTTGATCTCTTCCCATCCCACCTACTCCTTTACTATCAATCCCACTGATAATGTCAATCTCTGTCACCCTTCTAAGACATTACAGAGTAGTGAACAGGAACTTTTAAATTTGGCCAGCTAGACTCTGATTCTAACTTTACTTTTACTGATTCTGTAACCGTTAGCAGTTTCTTTTCATCTTTATCACTCTTAGCATCGTTCTCGGCAAAAATAACTGTTCATAGAATTTTTGTAAGCATTAACTAAAATCCTACATGTAAACACTTGGTGCAGGGCCTAGCATTTAGTGTATTTAATATAGTTTAGATATCTTCAAAGTATCACTAAATGTTTACCACCACCACTTCAACCTCTAAAAAATTCAATCCTCTCTCAACCTAAAATGAAAAAAAGCAGTCCCTTCAATCCTGTGCCACCTTTTGTTAATACTGTTCTAAACCTCCCCTTTTCCTTGAAATCCAGCCCCCAAGTAGTCTTACTGTTTCACTATTTTAATCTTTTTATTTTACTCTTATTTTCTCCTTTAACTGGTCTTCTGAAAATGCTCTTGGAAAGATCAATAATGATGTCTTGATTCACAAATCCACTCACACTCCCCAGTCTGTATTATTTTATCTCTCTGGAGCATTCAGTCTTGTTAATTGCTTACTCTTTTTGAGAGTTTCTGATCCCTGGTTTCCAGCACATTGCAGTTTTCTGATTTCTCAGCTGATTTTTTCCCTCTCTTTCTTGAGTATTTCCTCATCTAAAAATGCTTAAGGTTTTATCTGTCCTCACTTCTCATGTCATATCATGTATTTACTGGGTGATTTTCTCAAATCTCAGGGTTTCTAATTGGTATTCATATGCTTACAAAGCTGTAACTACAACCCAGATCTTGCCCAAGATCAAGCATAATATAACTGCCTGCCTGTTGTACTTTCTAATTAGTATGATCTACTTTTAAGTTCAATATATCCAAAGATTTATATTCTTTCTAAACCTGATGCTCTTTCTTCTTTTTTTTGGCACAGTCATGGCTAGAATCACTCAGAAAGTTCTGGGTCATTCTTAACTCTTCCTTTTCTTATATTATAATATATATATATATATAAAAATATAAATATATATATATATATATATAATAGTGTAATAATTTTGAGGTAACTGTTATTATTGAGGCAAGTACTATTATTATCCCCAGGTTATAGAAGAAGAAACTGAGACACAGAGAGGTTATATAATTTGTTCAGTCAGGATCACACAGTAGATAGAGGGAGCTTATATTGGAACCTGGGCAATCTGGTTTCAGAGCCCAGGTTCTTAGTCATCTAATTAAAGTGGCTCTCCAAAGGTATTTAACTAATATTTACTGGATAAATGAATTAAAAATATATTTCTATGATATAAGTAGTCACTTAACATGATATTGATTAGTTTATGCTTTGGGATATCTGAAAATATAGATGCCATTAGTAGATTCTGTATGGGCTTCCCTGGTAGCTCAGACGGTAAAGAATCCGCCTGCAATGCGGGAGACCCAGGTTCGATCCCTGGCTTAGAAAGATCCCCTGGAGAAAGGAATGGCAATCTAATTCAGTCTTCTTGCCTGGAGAATTCCATTGACAGAGTGGCCTGGTGGGCTATACAGTTCATGGGGTTGCAAAGAGTTGGACACATCTGAGTGACTAACACACACACAGTAATTTCTAGTAAACTTTTTTATTTCAGAATAAATTTTAGGAAAATGAATGAGTAATTTTAAAATTTGCCTATTAGAAGATATTTATTCTTGATTTTTCCTCTTATATTTGGAAGAAAACTCATGATTATGAGTTTCTGCATCTGCATTCTTACTTCTCACATACCTGCACTTCTTGGCCCAAGCTGATGATTTCTTTATGAAGATGCTAATGGAAGCATTATCATTCTTATTGCAAAAATGAATTAACAGAGGCTCAGAGAAGTTCTAGGGACTTATTCAAGTTCAGATATCCTTTGTGATTCTTCTTTCCACTAAGCACACTAAAGGCACTGATATTAAAACCCATAGGGAAATGTACATTAGACATATCTTAATGTGGAATTCCCTACATTAAACAAATCTGATAAAAGGAATTCTAATACATTTACACAACAAGTAAATATTTAGAGTTCTGCCCCCCTTTTGAGCAATATTCTAAATTAGTTCCTTTCTCCTGCTAATTCTTGGGAAAATTCTTCAGTCCCTTCATGCATTCATTTATAGACGTAATGTCATTCAACTCACTTGGATGGTCATTTTTTGTAATGTTCTCCTTAAAGTACCCTGACAAGAAAAAAGTATAAGCTCTTTCACATAGGGAGAGGTACAGCTGGGAGAATGTAGCCCACTGGTATTTCTGGGATACTTACTTGCATGATACAGTAAATACAGTCAATGCATGGAGAGACACAATGTAAACTGTTACTTTGAAATGCTTGCTTTTGGCACAACTTCCTCACAGGCGTTTTACAATTTACAAAGCAGTATGGAGTAATGTTGACAACTTCTGTGTTTACAAATTCACTGGTTTCTCTTTACTCAAGGCAGGATTTTTGGTTTTGGCAACTTTTCAGATGTTCGTCATTTCTTCCCAATGCTTTTGCATCTATTAGTCTTTATTAACATAGATATTATTTTATCTCAAGCTGAATGGGCCTCTTTAAGGGCATATGACTTAAGAGAGGAAATATGTGTTATCCAGCTGGATCTGGTGTACGGTTCTAGCAAAATGCATTTAATACATTAAAGGAAGGATTTTATTTTAGTGATGACTGAAAGGCAGGGAAGTGTGAATTGTGATTTTAAATGATAATCTTCATCTTTTTCAATATGAGTTACCAAGAGAGCTTTTGTAAACAGTTTCTTTGTCACTTTTAAGACATTAGGACATAATGAAAGAGATCTAAAGCTGTTATCACATCAGTGTTAAGAAATACCTCTTTTAACATTTTTTTAAGATTCCTAAGATAAATATCTCTAGGATGGTTAAAATGTTGCCACACCTGTAAACTGAAGGAAGGATTAAGTATTTAGTAATTATTATTCTTATAATAAAAATACTAGCAAGAATAACAATTGTCTTATGTTGTGGGCTTATTCTGTGTCAGACAGTAGTCTAAAAGCTTCATGTAGATTAACACATTTAACCCTCAAAACACCTTTATGATGTTTTCATTATCCCCCTTTTACACTATGAAAACCAGAACACAGAAAGTTTAAGTAATTTGCCCAAAGAGATACAGCTAATAAGTAGCAAAGTTTGGAGTTCAACGCAGAAGTTTGTGCTTATTAAGTGTGAACTATTCATTGTGCTGGAGTGGTGTGTTATTTGCCCTTAAGGATTTATATCTTCCAGCAGAGAAAAGGTTGAAGGTAGTGTGTATATAGCAATGTAAGTTGTACAACAGTCTCTGCTGGTTTCCAAATAAATGGAGGGAAGTATCCAATTCATAGATCAGTTAGTGGAATATCATTATTTTCCCTCAATTTATATATATATATTCCTATAGGTTATTTTGAAGAAATAGACAGCTATTTAGATAAACAAGATTTGTTTCTTATGGTTTTCAGTGACATTGCTATGTTCCCAAGAAAAGAAAGAAAGAAAGTGAAGTTGCTCAGTTGTGTCCGACTCTCTGTGATCCCATGGACTGTAGCCTACCAGGCTCCTCCATCCATGGGATTTTCCAGGCAAGAATACTGGAAGTGAAGTTGTGATGTGGGCCACAGAACAGCTGGATAGAATGCTAACTGAGCACATATCTGTTGCAGCCATGTCAAACACTCTTCCCACTACTATCTAAGACCAGAAGGCATTAGCTGTCCCTGGTGTTAGAGTCTCAACTTAAACTCTTTTTCTGTGAGTGGTCATTATATTGTCCTTGAAAGGGAGCTCTTTTTTATATTGCATGTAGAAAATAGTGCAGATTCTAGTTACTACTGTACATCTTTTAGATTTAACCATAGTGTTGCTGAACATGCCTCTCACAAACTGTCATAGCAAGAGCTAGAATTATAAGCCATCTTGCTTCATTTTATGCATCTATTAATAACTACTTATTTTTGAAAGTATAAACTTCAGGAAAGATACTAACCTGGCTGGATGCCTAGACAGTATGGTATAATCTGGGACTGTCCGAGCAAAATGGAAATATATGCCTAAAGGATAAGACATTGTCTCGCTTCAAGCAAAAATTCAGTTGTAGATAAAAAGAAATAAAATATAAGGAATTTATAATTGGGATAAAAATTCTAGAAAATTTAAAAAATCTTAGAAGAGGTGAAATGCACTTAAATTATTGCTTTTTGGGTAAAATCTGCTGCCGAATTATCATCTGTTCACTCAAAATAGAGAAAAAATTAAATTTATGTGAAATTCACAGTTGAAAATAATGTGTTTCTTATAAGACAACAGTTTCTATTAAAAGTGCAGCCAAGTCTTTCATCTGTGATTAAAAGAAAATTTCTGGAGTTTCTGGAAATCAGAGCAAAAAATAAAATATATTAAATATTTATACTGGTGAATCATAGTTTATTCCTGAAAAGTATTCAATTTTTAAACTAAATATTTGAAATAATAAAGGAAATCTTTTAAGACATAAGTTTTTAATGAGATCAGTGTATCCTTAGCTTATTGGGTAATATGTAATGAAACAAGCAACTGATCCCGCAATAAAATAATAGTTACTATGTAAAACTCTCAATTAAATTGATATTTTGAGTTTTATTGATTTTTTTATCACATATGTCAGTCTACCTTGCGTAGTTATAAAATGCATCTTCAGCAAATATATCTGCGTAAACTCACCCGCCTAAAATGAAAGTTCTGACACCATCAAATTAGTGGAAAATTTAATGGAATTAAAGCAAAAATTAAGATGGAAAATGAGTGAGCATTATATATACTTAGTCATTTTCATCTTGTGAATTTAATAGTGATGAAGATTTGTAGTGAATTGAAAAAAGTCTAAGATGCTATCACTATTTTTATCTAAGTCACATATTTCTGAAAAAATGGGCAAGTTTCCAGAATATCTAGGTAGAGCAAAAGCATTAATTGCAGGGGCCTGCACTTCTCTAACACACATTGTACCCATTCTGCACTATTGGTGATGATGGCAGAGATCCGAGAGGTAAACAATTGTATTGGAAGCTTCTTGAACACTCAGATGGCCAAAGAATCAAGAGGTGTGTGGATACTAGTATCCAAATTTGAATTTATCTTTAGTTTAAATTTTCTTTATAGTAAAGAAAATGTTGTCGGAAATCTTTACAAAAATATAAGAACAAATGAAAACTTCAAAACTATTTTTCCTCCTGAAAAGAAAAAAAATGCGAAAAACAGATAACAGATTAAAGAGTAATTGTAAATACATTTTATTAGAATAACAAGAATGTGCTTATATTTAAAATTTATTTTTCTATTTTAATTTATATACAATGCAATTTGGAACCACCATTTAATTGGGAAAATGATTTTTTGATAAGTATGTATTCAAGAATTTTATGGTCTTAAGATGACTTAATATATAAACTTAAGATACCATATGATTTAACATAAAACTTAATTTTATCTTACTTATGGATATCTTCAGTTCATCAAAGCTGCTTAATAATCTCAGTGCTGTGTTCATGCTATATTGCTTTCAAAGTCATACTACTTTCACCCTTCAGTTATTATATATTGCTTCAGTTCAGTTCAATTCAGTTCAATCACTCAGTCGTGTCTGACTCCTTGCGACCCCATGAACCGCAGCACACCAGGCCTCCCTGTCCATCACCAACTCCTGGAGTTCACTCAAACTCATGTCCATCGAGTCGGTGATGCCATCCAGCCATCTCATCCTCTGTCGTCCCCTTCTCCTCCTGCCCCCAGTCCCTCCCAGCATCAGGGTCTTTTCTAATGAGTCAACTCTTTGCATGAGGTGGCCAAATTATTGGAGTTTCAGCTTTAGCATCAGTCCTTCCAATGAACACCCAGGACTGATCTCCTTTAGGATGGACTGGATGGACCTCCTTGCAGTCCAAGGGACTCTCAAGAGTCTCCTCTGACACCACAGTTCAAAAGCATCAATTCTTTGGTGTTCAGCTTTCTTCACAGTCCAACTCTCACATCCATACATGACCACAGGAAAAACCATAGCCTTGACTAGATGGACCTTTGTTGGCAAAGTAATGTCTCAGCTTTTGAATATGCTGTCTAGGTTGGTTATAACTTTCCTTCCAAGGAGTAAGTGTCTTTTAATTTCATGGCTGCAATCACCAACTGCACTGATTTTGGAACCCCCCAAAATAAAGTCTGACACTGTTTCCACTGTTTCCACTGTTTCCCCATCTATTTCCATGAAGTGATGTGACCAGATGCCATGATCTTCGTTTTCTGAATGTTGAGCTTTAAGCCAACTTTTTCACTCTCCTCTTTCACTTTCATCAAGAGGCTTTTTAGTTCCTCTTCACTTTCTGCCATAAGGGTGGTGTCATCAGCATATCTGAGGTTATTGATAGTTCTTCCTGCAATCTTGATTCCAGCTTGTGCTTCTTCCAGCCCAGAGTTTCTCATGATGTATTCTGCATAAAAGTTAAATAAGCAGGGTGACAATATACAGCCTTGACGTACTCCTTTCCCTATTTGGAACCAGTCTGTTGTTCCATGTCCAGTTCTAACTGTTGCTTCCTGACCTGCATACAGATTTCTCAAGAGGCAGGTCAGGTGGTCTGGTATTCCCATCTCTTCCAGAATTTTCCACAGTTGATTGTGATCCACACAGTCAAAGGCTTTGGCATAGTCAATAAAGCAGAAATAGATGTTTTTCTGGAATTCTCTTGCTTTTTCCATGATCCAGCGGATGTTGGCAATTTGATCTCTGGCTCCTCTGCCTTTTCTAAAACCAGCTTGAACATCAGGAAGTTCACGGTTCATGTATTGCTGAAGATTGGCTTGGAGAATTTTGAGCATCATTTTACTAGCGTGTGAGATGAGTGCAATTGTGTGGTAGTTTGAGCATTCTTTGACATTGCCTTTCTTTGGGATTGAAATGAAAACTGACCTTTTCCAGTCCTGTGGCCACTGCTGAGATTTCCAAATTTGCTGGCATATTGAGTGCAGCACGTTCACAGCATCATCTTTCAGGATTTGAAATAGCTCAACTGGAATTCCATCACCTCCACTAGATTTGGCTAATTACTTCACCTTTGTTCCAGCCCTGCTTCATTGCATTAATATTTTAAAATTTGGAACTAAAGTCATGGTTTCTTCTGCTCTTAGACTCCTTGGAATGCTAACATCTTATTTATTTTTATTTGGTATTTGAAACTGATGGCATTTTAAATTTCAGAACCTACTATTTCAAAGTCATTTTATTTTAAAAGCATTTTTCCATTATTTGGAATATCCTAAATCACTTTAAAAAATAGCTACAGGTTCATCATACCTTTCCTGAAATGAAAACAGTTGCAAATTATTTTGACATGTACTTAGTGCTTTTTGTGTCTCTGAAGGTAGCATCTCTTATCCTCTTTTAAAATGGATTGATTGATTAATTTGGATCTTGTGTCTCTTATTTTGTTCCTTAAAATTTTTATTGGAGAATAGTTGACTTACAGTGACTTACAGTGTGCTGTTTCAGGTATACAGCAAAGTGAATCAGACACTCAGATACACTCACACATATCCATTCCTTCCCAGACTCTCCCTCCACACAGATTATTATAGGATATTGAGTAGAGTTCCATGTGTTATACTGTAAATCCTTATTAGTTATCTATTTTATGCATAGTATTGTGCATACAGGGCTTCCCTGTTAGCTCAGTGGTAAAGAATCTGCCTGCAATGCAGGAGACATAAGAGATGTGAGTTTGGTCTCTGGGTTGGGAAGATCCCCTAATGGCAACACATTCCAATATTCTTGCTTGGACAATTGCATGGACAGAGGAGCCTGGCAGATTACACTCCATGAAGTTGCAAAGAATCAGGCATGACTGAGCAACTGAGAACACAACAACCCCCCCCCCCCCCGCCAAACACACACGCACACACACTGTGTGCATATGCCAAGCCCAACCACCCAGTTAGTCACTTTCCCCCATGTTTTCCCTTTGTTACCATAAGTTTGATTTCAAGATCTGCAAATCTGTTTCTGTTTTTTATTTAAGGTCATTTGTATCATTTTTAATAGATTCCATATCTAAGCGATATCAAATGATATTTATCTTTCTCTGTCTGACTTCACTCAGTATGATAATCTCTAGGTTCAGCCACGTTTCTGCAAATAGCATTGTTTCGTTCTTTTCCTATGGCTAATAGTCTGGTGTGTGTGTGTGTGTGTGTGTATACATGTGTATGTACACATTATCCATTCCTCTGTTGGTAGACATTTAGGTTGTTTCCATGTCTTTTTTATGCCTTAGTAATAGTCCATTTTGTGTGTGTGTGTGCTTGTGTACACCACATCTTTATCCTTCTCTGTTACTTCTGTTGATGGATGTTTAGGTTACTTCCATGTCTTGGCTGTTATAGTTGCAGCATTGCAACTATTGGAACATAGAACATTGGGGGTGCCAGTATCTTTTGGAATTATGGTGTTCTCCAGATATATGCCCAGAAGTGGGATTTCTGGGTCATATGGTATAGTTTTTCTCTGATTTCTTTACAAATCTCTAATTCTCCACCAAAATTATCAACCATTTCATGATATAGAAAATGTTCACTCTCGTCAAAAGTTTTGTAAAATAAAAGCTAGCTATTTTATAAAGAAGGTTGTCATGGCACCTCTTGGAAAAAATATACCTATTATGATAATACCTGAAAAGTTTTATATCCTAGTACTATAAGAGTACCTGTTGACAGAAAAAATTATTTGTGAAACAAAAGGTACTACTGAAAAGCAAGATTCTGATTGGCCATTGCCTTTGTAATATCACTCTCATTCTTAGCCACATTCTTAATATAATTTTTATAATTTTTTTTCCTGTTACATTTCTCTTTCAGTTTTTTGGATGAACTTGTTTTGTAATCAAATGGCAATTTTGGAAACATTATCTGGTGTTTGGCCAACAGGGAAATTTTGTGTGTATCTAGTCTTATCCAAGTGTTCAGATACCTGTCTCTGAAACTTTAATAATTCTATGATGATATTTGCACTATATTCATATTTAAAAGAAAATTATTCTCCATATCCTGAGTGATAAGACACTTTGATGATAAAAATGTCAAAAGATTTATTTGATTACCCTTGTACCTAAATGGGTTGCTAGGTTGGTAACTAGGATAGTTTGCTTTTTGTAAGTTAGCTCAAGAAAGAGCATACCTTCAATGCATGCTCTCTTGCTCTCAAAATATCCTGTCAAAAGACCTCGCTGAAATTAATGGCTTAGAACTGATGCTAAGCTTTCGGGGATGCTGCAGTGATTTATTGAGTGGTGCCAGTCTCTGTCTTCGTTGGGTGGAGAGCACTTGTCTTCTCGTAACAGGGCTAATATTACTTCAAGCTGTTGTCAGTTGACTTGGTAAAATTGCTTAGCTACACTCCCCATGCAGTTAGCTAGTGATGATTACCCTTAAGTATTCACAGAGCAGAAGCCCTGGGGAAACACTAATTAGCCACCCGCAAGGAAGATGTTCCAGCCTCTCAAACAGTCTCCTGAAGTCTCAGGGCTGTAATGAGGACCAAGCCCCAGTGACAAGGCCTACTTGGTGCTGTGCTACCGCATCAAGGTTCAGCAATTTTCAAGGAGAAAGTGATTGGAGTCAGGCCCAGGACTGCACGGAGTCTACTAATCACCACATAGAGACTTCGGGCCCTCTGAAGCCATGGGAAGGAATCGGCTCCTATGAGCTAGAGGAGACATGGGCATGTGTTATTGAGGAGTCAGGGAGGAGGAAATCTGCTTAAATATTTATAGATTCAGGGTATATTGAGATCCCTTCAGTCCTTGTGTGGTTAGTACCTTGATCTCTTTCTTTTAATTGAAACAAAAAGTATAGCTTCACCCTACCTGGCTAGTGACTTTCCTAATATCTGTTTCTGTTTATAGCTTCCCTCTTCTTTCTCCTCCATTTAGAGAGCAGTGGTCAGTTTGACAATAAAGAAAGGATGGCACGAGGTGTGTGTGGTGTGTGGGTATAATGTGTAGGTCTGTCAGTTTGTGGCTTCACAGCAGGAATGTGACTGGATCTACGCTAGAGATGAGTACCCTTATCAAGTCTCCACAATGGAGAAATTTGGGGATTCAGAAGCCAATGGAAGCAGAACAGATAATCCTCCCTTGTTCCCTAAAAATGGTAAAAGGTAGGAGAAAGAGAAATGTATGCATTCTGAAAATGTTTGCTAGGGGAGAATTGAGACTTGATCCATCTCTCAATTCTTGGCACCAGAAGAAAGTGGTCAGAGCTTCTTCTGGCTAAAAATTGAAAATTGAAACAGTGAAGTTGAGGTGCATGAAGAAGGACCATGAATACCCACTAATGTCTAAAATAAACTTGGACCCTTTATTTATAGTAAGCAAAGGGAAATTTTCACTTCCACATGGGAAAGCAAGGATTTCTAACTACTTGGCATGTAGTGGAATTCTTCTCTTGATGGCAGGTCTAACTTGTTCTTCTGTTGGCACCACAGCAAATATGACTCAATTGTTAATTTCATGTCAGAGTCCCCAAGAAAGCCAGGAAGTTTTGCATATGCAAAATAAATATGAGAATTTTTTCTGTACCACAAATTGTAGAGCTTATATATTATCTACATTTGGAAAGTTTGGAATAAATGTATTGGGAGCAATATGCTAGAAGTGGCTATATTATCCATGTGGTATTGGTATACTTACAGGATTTTGATTATAGTGCTACAGTGGAAGGGGACGATAAATCAAAAGTAGAGTAACATAGGCACAAAGTGAAAGTACTGAGTTTTTTTGTCAATGAGAAGTAAAGAAGAGAAAATAACTTCTAGATAGGATATTTACTAATACTGAATAGTAAATATTAATATTTTGGTAAGTAAAATCCTTATTAATAAAGTTCAGCATGTATCCTTTGTTGCAGCTTTGCAGAAGATCAGATTCTTGAGTGTGTTTGAAAATTTATGCAAAGAATCCCATAATGTCAAATTTTCTCAGGACATCTTGCTCTCAACTACATTTTTTGATTGTGCTATCCTGAGTTTTTAAATTTTATACAATGGAAATATCTTTCAGGAGTGAAATATTTTGTTCTAATATTATGAAATATATTTTACACTAATTAAGTCAAACCAGTTTTATTCAGAGCCTTAAAATCTGATTTTATCACCCTTCTGCAAAATGTAAGTTTGAAAGATGTTCTTCAGGGTACTTTTAAAGAAAAATGGCACTGCATGGAGTTAAATAGGCAAGGATGACTTTATTGAAGACCATGATGATTGCGGTAAGGGTCAAACATATCTCAACAGAAGAGAGAGATTGAATTCAACTCCTTTGGAACAAAAAGCAGAAAAGTTTATAAGTGTGGGGGTAAGCTAATGGAAAAGTCCTGGCGAATATTAAGGGAGGCAGTTGGTCAAAGTGTTCAGGTCATCCATGCTTGCTAGTTAGTACTCATACATTTCTGCCCTCCCACAAAGATGACAGATAGGAGACCTATCTTTCCTTATGATTACATTCCAAAGGGATGAGGACTTCCCAGGTGGTGACTGGTGAGGAACCCACCTGCCAATGCAGGAGCTGTAAGAGTCCTGGGTTCAATCTCTGGGTTGGGAAGATCCCCTGGAGGAGAGCATGGCAACCCATTCCTGGAGGATCCCATGGACAGAGGAGCCTGATGGGCTACAGTCCATGGGGACAGTACTACTCTTAAAAGAGTCAGACATGACTTTGACACTAAAAAAGAACAACAAAATACTGTTAATTATTTCTCATTCTAATATCTTCTTGGTTTTTCATCATACATCATGCTAGTTCACTTATAACTAAAGGTAAACTAAAAGAAGTTATAAGATTGTTCTCAGGTCTTCTTTTTTTTCCCTAAGGAGTGTCGTCAGCCAGCTACTATGTTTTTTACTCTTTCACCGAAACTTGTAAAAAGAGTAGCAGTGAATAGCACTAGTAGCTAATTTATTATATTCGAAATGGCTTCTTTTCTGCCTTATATTTACATTTAATAACAACAACAGCTTAGGGTATGCATCAGAGTTCTATTTTCCTCAACATTGTTATTGTTCCTAAAAATGCTGAAAGATCTTACATTTTATATGGATCCTGTTAAAGACCTACCTATGTTTATCAGTGAGGCTTTCTTCAGATAATCCTTGAACTTGACTATATTTAATAGGTCTTAATTAAGACCTATTGTTACTACTGTGTGTGTGTGGGTGGTGTGTAGGGGGTTAATTAACCACACAGGTCAGGCTGTTATTTTCATTTCATTTTAATTTAATTTAATGTGATCGATCAATTAGTTGGTTGCTTTCTGGTACAGATAAGAGGGTCTGAGAACAAAACTTTCAACAGTATCATATCAGAACTCTCAACTAAGGCTCTCCTCATTTATTTCTACTGTTGAAATTGCCTAATTACTTTGGTCTACTGGTATATACTGTGTGATTATAGAAATGGGTGAAAGTATTTAGAAAGCAGAGAGAAAAAAGATTTTTGAGGAGGCACTATGCTGAATATCAAATAGCTGGATCATATAAGCTTTTAAAATGAAAACAAAAATAGTAAGGATTAAGTTGGTGCATGCTTTTTTTATATATTCTAGTACAGTAGACAATAGCATCAGACTATTGTGGCAGACATCTATTATGGCAGACAGTTATAGGCAAAACTGTTTGAATTTTTCTCAGGGCAAGAGCTAGCCACCCACACAAAATGCTTCTCTCCCACAAAGTACAGGGTGTTGTATGGGTTGCTGTTAATTTCCTATGTTCTGACTGTGAATGGGCAAGTGGAGTGAGTGAATCAGTGCTGATGCTCGAAGACTTTCCAGCCTAAGAAGTTCTTAGGCTATTTAACACGTTCCATGTAATCCACTTAATTGCACACATAAGCTTGTCAGGAGAACTTCCAGTGAAAAGAATCAATAATGTATTCAGAGTACAGTTGGAAGACACTGATAATGGAGGTTTCAGCTTTCCAGAGTATGCTGGCTAATTCACTTGTGAGTCTTGGTGGCCTGGTCAATAATTAGGCCAATAGCTTCTGGAGCTTGCTGGTCAGGATTTGAGACTCTGATTAAGTGACAATGGGAGTAAATTAGAAGTCCAACTGCCATATATTACAGCCTAAATTATAATGAGGGAATCTTCTAGTGTAGTCCGTTAATTATGAAACCCTTAGCCTTAACTCCAGAAATACTCATTAATGTCCAAAAGTATAACATGAAAAAGCTTAAGGTGACTTTTTACATTCTGTAAAACATATATGTAACTGTTGAGCCAACTCCCAAATGAAAAGTAGGGCATGCATGGTTTTTCTGCACTTACTGAGACTGTTTTTTATACTTTTTCATTCTTGCCATTTAAAAATGAGAGTTGTCCATGATGTTGGACTACTGTCTTTTTTTTTTTTTAGTTTTTTATTTTTTAAATTTTAAAATATTTAATTCTTACATGCATTCCCAAACATGAACCCCCCTCCCACCACCCACCCCATAACATCTTTCTGGGTCATACCCATGCACCAGCCCCAAGCATGCTGCATCCTGCGTCAGACATAGACTGGCGATTCAATTCACATGATAGTATACATGTTAGAATGTCATTCTCCCAAATCATCCCACCCTCTCCCTCTCCCTCTGAGTCCAAAAGTCCATTATACACATGGACTACTGTCTTTATCTCTCTCTGTTGTCCCTTGCTCTTTCTCTCTCTATTCTTCTGTTCTACCACATCTAGTTCCAGTTGTTTTGGTATAAAGAAAAACATTTTTACCTCTATGTTAGCTTACATTGAAACTTTCTCACTGTCTAGAAATATTTAGAAAAATATCACAGAAGATAATTAGAATGGCATTAGAAATATGGAAGGCCAATGTAATATAAATTATATTTGTATGTGGTCCTAATAATAATATGTATTCAAGTTCCCAATGTGAGGCAATGAATTAGATGCTTACTGATTGTTCCAGATTGATTTGTGTAAGGAAACAAAACTCTCACAAAAGTTGCCTTTTTGTTACTGAAGATTTTATTTCTGTTTGCATAAATGTAAATTTCAGTTGATTTGGGCTTACGTTAAAGAAAAGGAACTCATCAAATCCACAAGTATTCGTGAGGTATCACAGGTGCAGAGCACACAAGGTCACTGCTTGTGTCACATGCTAGCAGAGTGAGATACAGGAAATGATACACACAAGCGTACATGGATTAATGGATACATGCACATAAATAGGTTAATAGAATTTCAGATCACAAAGCATGTTAATATCAAGAAATAAGTAATGAGGGGTGTGGGATCAACTTTTGATAGAAAAGTCAGAGACACCCTCTATAAAGAACTGACATTATGACCTGAGATTTCAGTGATGAGAAGGAGCCAACCATAAAAAGATCCAGTTCCCACACAAAGGCTCTGAGGAGGGAGAAGGATGAGCATCAAGATGATGGGAAAGAGTAATGGGATTACAAGATCAGAAACACAGACCAGTTCCCAGCTTGAATAAGCGTGTAGACTTCTGTGAGGGGTTTCTCTTGTTGATCAACAGTGCTCGGACGTAGTAGAGATTCAGTTAAGTACTCATTAAATGAATAAATGGATAAGAAACAAATCTCTTAAGTGACAATAGTATATAGTTCTGAAGTTTCTGATGGACTTAATATTGTTAAGAACTGACCATTCTTGTCGAAAAAGAAAAATAGTGCAAATCTGGCATTATGATGCATATGTGTGTGCGTGCTAAGTCGCTTCAGTCATGTCTGACTCTTAGTGACCCCATGGACTGTAGCCCACCAGGTTCTTCTGTCACTGGGGATTGTCCAGGCAAGAATACTGGAGTAGGTTGCCATGTCCTCCTCCAGGGGATCTTCCCAACCCAGGAATCAAACCAGTGTCTCTTATGGCTCTTGTATTGACAGGCAAATTCTTTACCAGTAGCACCACCTGAGAAGCCTGACATTGTGATACCATACTTAATTATCTGAGTTCCAATCCACTAGGCAAGAATTACATTACAGAAAATGCGTCACTTGCTTGAAAATGAAATTTTAAAATGATGTAATACATGTAAAAAAATATTCATAGAATCAGGAAATAGGAAGCCTACAGAAACATCAGGAATCATGTAAACTCTCTTGCTGCTTGAGATTTGGTTCAAGGACTAGCAGCATCAGCATCACCCTGGAGCTTAGAAGAAATGTAAAACCTCAACTCCCAGCCCTACCTCACAAATGGGAATTTACACAGAAACAAGTGACTGATTTTCAGACACACTGAAGTATGAGTGGTACTGCTCTAGAAGGGTAATTTCCTAATCCTAGATTTCTCAGTCCTTATGGGCAATCACTTGGAGTAAGAATTTTTTATTCTTAGATAACTCTGTCCCAACCCCTGAATAGTAAAATTCTGGATTAGTAACATAGATATTAAACAAAGAGGTCTAGTTTATTCTAATTTCTTCATTTGTAGGGTTGCTAGATTTAGGACATAATGCAACATACTTACATTAAAAATCATTTGTTGTTTATCTGAAATTCAAATTTAATTCAGCATCCTGCATTTCATCTGGCAGTTTTGTTCATTTAACATATTAGCAGAGCTCCAATTTAAATACCTTTTATAAAAATCCCATTACTAAATATATATAAGCAAGGATTCAAGCTGAGGTCTCTGGAGTGCAAGAGTTCTTTGTCAACTATAGATGCATAAACTCTAAGGCATTAATACCTGTATCAATTAAATGATAATTTTATTCATGTTGTTAATGTATTGATAGTCTTATGAAGCCCAGCATTGTAAATCCGCTATCATAGATGTCACATAAAAGAGAAAAGTGTGTCTCTAAATTCATGAAAACCAAATAAAATTTCTTACAATATGCTTATTTCCTCCTGAATAAACCAATAGTTTCACTTAAAGAGAAAAGTCAATTACTGGAGGTTTGTTGTTTTTTATTCTTCTTTAATAATACCTGTAACTTGGGGTTTTCTGTTAACTTTTTGACAAATATGAACATAAATTAGCCATAACCATATCACCAGAAGATAATCACTCTAATGATGAAACATATTATTTGCCAAATAGCTTTCCCTGTAAATATTTCTGGTTTGTTTTTCATAGTTGTAATAATATTGTACCATGTTATATTTTGCTTTTGGACTTCACATTATATCATAAGAACTTTTCTTAGTATTACAAATAACGCTTCATATATCATTGATAAATGTCTAATTGAGTAGATATGCCCCAATTTTTTTCACCTCAATTTTTCTGAGTTTGGGAATTACTGTACAAATTCCAGTCCTTCATTAATTATACTGTAGAGGACTCACAGTAAAGCAGAAGAAAATATGGCCTCTCTATTCATCTAAGCTCTTATCACCTCTTCAAACTTGGCAGAACCAAAGAGAGTGCCCCCCCTGGGAAAGGGCAGGGCCTTGGTTCCTGAGCAGTGACCCCAGCTTCCTGTTATTTGAAAACTAACAGAATTTAAACTGGCCCCTACATATAAGAACTCTGAAAGTTCAGTGAAATTGAACCACAGCTGTCACTTCTGTGTGAGTAAGACTAAATTTAATTTGTTGGGTGGAAAGAGTTAAATGAACTTTAACTGAAAAGCTCTCTTTCTCTTCCTCTCAGGGTAGAAAATAGCCAAGGGCAACAGCGGATGACTAATGTGTAGAATATTGCAATTAGTATAGCAAGGTACTTACAGGGATCAAATTAAAAAATTCATTAACGTACGCACTTAATTAAGAAACACTTTTCAGTTTACATGATAAATTATGACACCTATTAAATCTTCCAGTACAAGCTGTAATGGCTTCTTTGCTCCTGGGTAGAGAACTATCGCCTTAGAGGTCCTCTGAAACTCCCCAAGGACCAGAAGCATTAGTTACAAGTGTATTAAAAACAATGCTTTCCTTCTGCAAGGTGCTTGAGCATCTTTATTGGAAACTAATTTAAACTTAAAAAAAGCACCAGGGAGCAGGAGGCTATCATGCTGCAAGCCAAGGATAACAGACATTGAATGACCTTGAAAAGGAAATAGGCTCTGCTCCCCAACATTCCCAAAAAGGAAGTGGCAGGAATGAGGTCTGTTTTTTGCTTGCTTTTGAATCTTTTGTTTTGTCTCTGTCCTTCTCCTTCTTGCTTTAAGAATAAATGTTACTAATGGAGAAAGAGTATGATAGAAACAAATCACATAAGTCGGTGGGAAATATGCTTTTTCTGTTTTCATTCAGTGGGAAGAACTAGAAGAGAAGGAAGCAAGAGAGTAAGGGAGGTTGGGAGGGATGAAAATAAACTCAAGAATAAATGTGTAAGGCAATCAGATATACCACCCTGAATCTAGTGGTATCTAGGCCTTTTTTTTAATTGTAGAAAGTATGGATCTATAGTGATAATAAAACTACATTTCTATTATTTTCTTCAGAATCTCTCCTTTGTCTTTTAAAATATTCTTTATAATCCTGTAATTAGCAGAGGAAGTGAGGATAGCTAGAGAATCAAATTGCCTTTTCAGACTCAAACATACTCACGCTATCTGACACAGTTCTCTTTTCTCCAGACTACAAAGTCTTTGGGGCTTCCCTGTCTTTACAATGAAGATCAATGCTTTAATGGACCCAGATACCACTTGATGGGCTTTCAAAGTGGCTCAGTGGTAAAGAATCTGCCTGCCAATGCAGGAGACGTGGGTTCAATCCATGGGCTGGGAATATCTCCTGGAGGAGGAAATGGCAACCCACTCCAGTATTCTTGCCTGGAGAGTCCCATGGACAGAAGAGCCTTGCAGGCTACAATCCATGTAATTGCAAAAGAGTCAGACATGACTTAGTGACTAAACACACACACCCCTTGATTGTTTGGACATATTTGTTTTCCTGCTCTATTTAACCTCATTGTGTCCCAGCTGGTAGTGCTAGATAGAGAACTCCAACCATCTACTCGCCTCTCTGGTTTCTGTGAGGCACCTGAACCATTCCCATTTGTAGAAAGGGGAATTCCAGGGAGGAAGTTGTGGAGCAGAAGTCATAAGAATCTGGGGCATAAGAGGCACCATCAACAGAGCAGCGCCTCTCCTGGCTCAATTCTCCCTGAACCTATCTCCATTGGAAGTTATGCTTTGGGGTCATAGCTTCAATTACATAAAGCAGCCCCAACTTCTGACTTATAACCTGTAGACTGTACTGTCTTTATGTATTCTCTTTCAGCACTGTTTCAGTTCAGTTCAGTTCAGTTCAGTTCATTCCAGTTGCTCAGTCATGTCCGACTCTTTGCAACCCCACGAACTGCAGCACACCAGGCCTCCCTGTCAGTCGCCAACTCCCAGAGTCCACCCAAACCCATGTCCATTGAGTCATCCAATCATCTCATCCTTCTTGTCCCCTTCTCCTCCTGCCCTCAATCTTTCCCAGCATCCAGGTCTTTTCAAATGAGTCAGCTCTTCGCAGCAGGTGGCCAAAGTATTGGAGTTTCAGCTTCAACATCAGTCCTTCCAATGAACACCCAGGACTGATCTCCTTTAGGATGGACTGGTTGGATCTCCTTGCAGTCCAAGGGACTCTCAAGAGTCTTCTCCAACACCACAGTTCAAAAGCATCAATTCTTCTGTGCTCAGCTTTCCTTATAGTCCAACTCTCACATCCATACATGACCACTGGAAAAACCATAGCCTTGACTAGACGGACCTTTTATCATCCTTTAATTTTTTGTTCTTATGTCTATTATAGAAGTAATATGAAAACAACCTTAAAGAAAATTTTGAAAAAAAAAGAGTAAAATAAGCTCTAGCACAATTTAGAAAACATATTTGTTTAATTGGAGGATAATTACTTTACAATATTGTAAATGTGATGACTTCCCTACATCAACATGAATCGACCATAAGCATACTTAGGGCTCCTCCCTCCTAAACCCCTCTCCCTCTTCCCTCCCCATCCCATCCCTCCAGGTTGGCACAGAGCACCAGCTTTGGATTCCCTGCATCATACATCAAACTCCCCCTGGCTGTTTTACATGTGGTAATGTATATGCTTCAATGCTAGTCAATTAAAACATCCCACCCTCTCCTTCTCCCACTGTGTACAAAAGTCTGTTCTTTATGTCTATGCTCTCTCTGCTGCCCTGTACATAGGCTCATCAGTAGTGTCTTTCTTTTAGCACAGTTATTTTCATTTATACTTCTAAACAGAAGCTACTTCAGCCTGCATTATCACAATCTGTAATTACCAAGTGCTATAGCAAGAATTTTAATGGATAAGTAAACTAGGAGACAAGAGGTATATGGAAGGAAGTAGAACTTGAAATGGTTGCCGTGATTCTGATCCTTCTCTCCTGTTTGAGACCTGGTGTATAACAGATGAATGGCTTTTAAACTTTTGTGAACTGATACCCGGAGTAAAAACAAACAAATAAAATGTTACATTGATCTACACACATACATAGGTAAGTTCATATTGCCATGTTCTGAGTAAGAGACAAATGTGTGTCTACCAGCCACTGAGACAAGGATCTGCCTCTGTGGCATGGCCTTTGGTTTATAATTGTGGCAGAGGCCACAGCTATCTGACTCCAAGACTGTGGAAATAGAGTGAGACATTCTTCTTCTTCTTGTTCAGTCGCTAAGTTGTGTCTGACACTTTGCCACCCCATGGACTGCAGCACGCCGGGCTTCCCTGTCCTTCAGTATCTCCTGGAGTTTGTTCAAATTCACATCCATTGAGTCGGTGATGATATCTAACTGTCTCATCTTCTGTTGCCCCCTTCTCTTCCTTCACTCAATCTTTTCCAGCATCAGGGTCTTTTCCTCTGAGTTGCCTGTTTGAATCAGGTAGCCTAAGTATTGGAGCTTCAGCTTCAGCATCAGTTCCTCCCAATGAATACTCAGGGTTGATTTCTTTAGGATATACTGGTGTGATCTCCTTGAGTCCAAGGGACTCTCAAGAGTCTTCTCCAGCCCCATAATTCCAAAGCATTAATTCTTTGGTGCTCGTCCTTCTTTATGGTCCAACTCTCACATCCCTACATGACTACCAGAAAAATGATAGCTTTGACTATATGGACCTTTATCAACAAAGTGATGTCTCTGCTTTTTAATATGCTGTCCCTGGTGGCTCAGACATTAAAGAACCCTCCTGCAATGCAGGAAACCTGGGTTCGATCTCTGGGTTAGGAAGATCCCCTGGAGGAGGGCATGGCAACCCACTCCAGTATTCTTGCCTGGAGAGTCCCCGTGGACAGAGGAGCCTGGTGGGCCACAGTCCATGGGGTCGCAAAGAGTCAGACACTACTGAGCGACTAAGCATAACACACAGGTTTGTCATAGCTTTCCTTCCCAGGAGCAAATGTCTTTTATTTTGTGGCTGCAGTCACTGTCTGTAGTGATTTTGGAACCAAAGAAAATAAAATCTGTCACTCCTTCCACTTTTTCCCTTCTATTTGCAATGAATTCATGGGACTGGATGCCATAATCTGAGTTTTTTGAATGTTGAGTTTTAAGCCAGCTCTTTCACTCTCCTCTTTCACCCTCATCAAGAGGTTCTTTAGTTCCTCTTCACTTTCTGCCTTTAGAATGGCATCATCTGCATATCTGTGGTTATTGATATTTTTCCTGATCATCTTGATTCCTGATCATCTAGCTCAGCATTTTGCATGAGCGTCTGCCTCCAATGTGGGAGACTCGGGTTCGATCCCTGGGCCGGGAAGATCCCCTGGAGAAGGAAATGGCAATCCACTCCAGTATTCTTGCCTGGAGAATCCCATGGATGGAGAAGCCTAGTAGGTTACAATCCATGGGGTTGCAAAGAATCGGACACGACTGAGCGACTTCACCTTCACCTTCACTCAACATATAAGTTAAATAAACAGGGTGACAGTACATCGCCTTGTCATACTTCTTTCCCAATTTTGAACCAGTCAGTTGTTCCATGTAAGGTTCTCAGAAGACAGGTAAGGTGGTCTGGTATTCCCATCTCTTTAAGAATTTTCCACATTATTTTGTGATACACATAGTCAAAGGCTTTCACATAGTCAATGAAGTCGATGTTTTGGAATTCCCTTGCTTTCTCTTTGATCCAATAAATGTTGGCAATTCTATCTCTGGTTCCTCTGCCTTTTGCAAGCCCATCTTGTACATCTGCAAGTTCTCGGTTCACATACTGCTGAAACCTAGCTTAAAGAATTTTGAGCATAACCTTATTAGCATGTGAAATGAGTGCATTCCAATCCCCTATGATGAAAAGGACATCTTTTTTTGGTGTTAGTTCTAGAAGGTCTTGTAGGTCTTCATAGAACTAATCAATTTCAGCTTCTTTGGTATCAGTGGTTGGGGCATAGACTCGGATTACTGTGGTGTTGAATTACTTGCCTTGGAGATGAACTGAGATCATTCTGTCATTTTTGAGATTGTACCCAAGGACTGCATTTCAGAATCTTTTGTTGACTATGAGACCTACTCCATTTCAAAGGGATTCTTGCCCACAGTAGTAGAGACAATGGTCATCTGAATTAAATTTGTCCATTCCTGTCCATTTTAGTTCACTGATTCCTAAGATGTAGATTTTTACTCTTGTCATTTCCTGCATGACCACATCCAATTTACCTTGGTTCACAAACCTAACATTCCTGGTTTCTATGCAATATTGTTCTTTACAGCATCAGACTTTTCTTTCACCACCAGACACATCCACATCTGAGCATCATTTCTGCTTTGACCCAGCCACTTCGTTCTTTCTGAAACTATTAACAATTGCCCTCTGTTTTTCCCCAGAGCTCTCCTTAGCATGGCCCTAGCCAGAATGCAAGGCCAGTGTTCAATGAAGTAGTGAGTCTGGTACAGTCTGTTTCCTGAGCCACTTAGTTCTGCTCGCCCTCTAATAGCATCTGAATCTTGTCTACAATCAGGATGACCTCCTTGTTTCCACCATTGAAGTCCAGTCCTTCAAGTCCACATCCTGAAGTGTAATCCAGTCCTTCAAGAAGAATATCATTTCCCAACTGCTCGAAATATTCAGAGTTAGCAAATGAAGTTGTTATTTCCACTGTTGTGTCTGACCCTGAATATGTAATTGGTATTATTATCTTCCTCTTCAAGTGCCATCAAAGGTTTTCTTACCCCAGGCCAGCACTTTAGTGGGTCAGAGTTACTGGCTTGGAGGAATAAACCCCAATTTGTATTCTCAAAGTTCTTTTTGTTAATCCTCATCTGGCTTTGGTTGCTACAGTTACTTTTACTGTAATCACTGGGCATGAAACAGCAAAATGTTTTAAAAGCACTTATATTTTGATTGTACTCCTCCTTGTTTCCATTGTGTAGCAGCAGACCTAGCTTGTTATGATAACTCATGCAGATTATCCCCACAAATACAGCAATTCCATTCTTTGCCTGCCAGCCCACTACCAGCTAATGGAGCCCAGAGTGACCCAAATAATTAGAAGCTTCCTTGAAGCTCTGATACTTTGGCCAGCTGATGCAAAGAACTGACTCATTGGAAAAGACCATGATGCTGGAAAAGATTGGAAGCAGGAGGAGAAGGGGATGGCAGAGGATGAGATGGTTGGATGGCATCACTGATTCGATGGACATGAGTTTCAGCAAGCTCAGGGAGTTGGTGATGGACAGGGAATCCTGGCATGCTGCAGTCCATGGGATTGCAAAGAGTCGGACACAATTGAGCAACTGAACTGATGTTAAATGGAACCCTTCCTTGTGATTCCAGAAGAAGGAATATTTCCAGGAACCTAAATCTCTAAGCAGACAGTACCTGAGCTTTGGGTGCAAGAAACAAATTCTGCAGGTGAGACAATGGGAGTAATAATGACATGGGACCAATCCAACTTCGTTTGTTGGTTCTTACATATTTTAGTGTTGAGTGTGCAGGCAATACCACTCTAATGGCAGAAAGTGAAGAGGAACTAAAGAGCCTCTTGAAGAGCCTGAAAGAGGAGAGCAAGGAAGCTGGCTTGAAACTCAGTATTCAAAACACTGAGATCATGGCATCTAGTATCATCAGTTCATGGCAAATAGAAGTAGTGACAGATTTTATTCTCTTGGGCTCCAAAATTTAAAAAATGCTTGCCCCTTAGAAGGAAAGCTATGACAAACCTAGATAGTGTATTTAAAAGCAGAGCCATCACTTTGCTGACAAAGGTCTGTATAGTGAAAGCTATGGTTTTTCCAGTAGTCGTGTAGGGATTTGAGAGTTGGAACATAAAGAAGGCTGAGCATCGAAGAAATGATGCCTTTGAACTGTGGTGTTGGAAAAGACTCTTGAGAATCCCCTGGACTTCAAGGAGATCAAACCAGTCAATCCTAAAGGAAATCAAGTCTGAATATTCATTGGAAGGACTGATACTGATGCTAAAGCTCCAATACTTTGGCCACCTGATGCAAAGAGCCCGTTCATTGGAAGACGCCTTGATGCTGGGAAAGGTTGAAAGCAAAAGGAGAAGGGAGCAACAGGGGATGAGATGGTTGGATGGCATCACTGACTCAATGGACATGAATTTGAGCAAACTTCAGAGATAGTGAAGGACAGGGAAGTCTGGTGTTCTGCAGTTCATGGAGTTGCAAGCTGCACGGTTCTGCAGTTCACAACTTAGTGACTGAACAACATTATCAAAAGCAGTAGCCCCCACACACATTTCTTATAATTATTATTTCCCTCAAACTGATTGTCTTAGTTTGGATTTTCCCAGAAGCAGACCCTGAGACCAGCACTGAGTGCTCTGATCCTACTCAGAAAGTATGTGTTATACCAATAAGGAAATGGATAAAATAAAAGATGCATAATTCAGCCAACTAACACAGTAGGCATTTGGAACTAATCCCACAGGCAGCCTTTAGAAAACTTCAAAACCTGTGCATCAAAATTAGTCCACCCATGGACAAGGGAGCTGAGGTAGTTACATGCCAGCTCCCAAGAGTCTTTAGTTAAGGTTTCTGGTAGAAGGGTTAATTCCTTGACACTTTCAATCTGCTATGTGGTTTTGAGGCTTTCTATTATTCTAGGAGAAAAGCATTTAGAATCACAGGTGTAGCTATTGTCTCTTAAAAGACAGCAGAGAACCCTCAGACAGAAAATCTAAGGGTGAGATGCTGATGGTGTTTGGTAGGCTCTGTAGATATCTATGCTTTATAGATACATTTAGATGTCTGATGGACTTTATAGGTAAGAAGGAAAAGATGAGAGCTGCTGCTGCTAAGGCGCTGCAGTCGTGTCTGACTCTGTGTGACCCCATAGATGGCAGCCCACCAGGCTCCGCCGTCCCTGGGATTCTCCAGGCAAGAACACTGGAGTGGGTTGCCATTTCCTTCTCCAATGCGTGAAAGTGAAAAGTGAAAGTGAAGTCACTCAGTCGTGTGACTCTTAGCGACCCCATGGACTGGAGCCTACCAGGCTCCTCCATCCATGGGATTTTCCAGGCAAAAGTACTGGAGTGGGTTGCCATTGCCTTCTCCAAAAGATGAGAGAGGATGGGAGAAATAGCCTCCTTTGGGAGATAGCTTAATGTTACCTATAATGCAATTCTAGAAATAAAGAAACTAATACTTTCATTTTTATTTTTAAATAAAATATTTTAAAATTAAATTATTAAAAAATTTCCCACTCTGATCCCTCCATTTATTTTACAGCACTGGAATAATGTTATTTTCAAAAGCAGTATATGTGACTATACGAGAAAGACACGGGTGAGATTTGCTCATGTATTACTAAATTTTACTGACTTTCTTTTGCTGAAGAGTTAAAATTCCAAATAAAATTATTCAATTTCAAAGTCAGATATTTTTATGGAGTCTGTTTGCTCCAATGCTATCTGGTGTTTTAAAATATAAAAGAGATATGGATTTTAAAGGATCTTGAAACTTTTAAAATAAATCATTGAGTGGAAATGTCAGTACGAGGCTATTTTTTGTCAGATGACAATGTATTCAGTCATAGATCATCCTTATTAGTGATTTTCTTTGCAGATTGTTTTTTGGTGAAATAAGATCCCTTATGAATGCTCCCAAACAGCCTGTAATGGCTGCTAATCACCCAAGTGTCAGAGCTTATAGCTTCAATATATCTTCCTCAAACTACATCAGAAGACAGTAACAATTTCAAGAAATAGTGCTTAAAACTGCCATCAAATAAATTCTCAGTCCCATTTCACCTAAATGCACATTTCTATTTATGACAGAGGAGGGCAGTTGTCCTTAGTCATGAAGAAATTCTCATTGAAATCTGACTTTCAACTTTTTCTAAAATAAAAAAAAAAAAGAAAGAGTCTTTTTTATTGGGAAAGCATGGTTCAAGTAAGGTGGTGTGATCTCTGGACAGAACGCTGAAAGGTCTTCTCTCAGCTTTCGTGGGTGTGTTGTGTTACTTTGCTAAAGCTGAAACTCCAGTCCTTTGGCCACCTCATACAAAGAGTTGATTCATTGGAAAAGACTCTCTTGCTGGGAGGGATTGGGGGCAGGAGGAAAAGGGGATGACAGAGGATGAGATGGCTGGATGGCATCACTGACTTGAAGGATGTTGAGTCTGGGTAAACTCCGGGAGATGGTGATGGACAGGGAGACCTGGCGTGCTGCGATTCATGGGGTCGCAAAGAGTCTGACATGACTGTACAGCTGAACTGAACGGAACTGTGTTACTTTGCATAACAAAGTTGTGTTGTGTTACTTTGTGCATGCTAAGTTGCTTTAGTCATGTCTGATTCTTTGCAACCCCATGGACTGTAGCCTGCCAGACTCCTCTGTCCATGGGATTCTCCAGGCAAAAATACTGGAGTGTGTTGCCATGCCCTCCTCCAGGGAATCTTCTGGACAAAAGGAATCAAACCCATGCCTCATGTCTCCTGCATTGGCGGGCAGACACTTTGGGAAGCCCAGGTGTTACCTTGGGCTGAGTGTTTTTCTGCTTCTATACCACTGTTTCTTCCCTGATCAACAGAATTAGTGTTTTCTGCTCCAGTTTGTCAGTTCCTGCTTTTGTTTGGATTGTCTCCGTAGTCACTGGCTCGATCTCATGCTACCTGTGGTTTTCCACTTAACATTTGTGATTGAAGACGGTTGCTTTCCTCACAGAAGTAAATAAAGATTCTTGGACTGAACTTTCACTGGGTTTCTTACCAGTGCCTTAATCCTGGTGCTTGCTTTGGCCTGAGCTGAGATATTTGAATCTGTGGTTTCCTTCATTGTTCTGCAACATGATATGAAGAGCATTTCAGTTGTGTGTGGGATTTGATTTCTCTCATCCTCTCTTGTTTATCTATGGACTGACTTGCCCACATTTTGTTCTTTTTAGCTATTATTTTTGTTGTTATTGTTGACGTGTAATTGATTTACAATGCTGTATTAGTTTCAGGTGTACAGCAAAGTGATTTCATTATACATACTATGGTTTTTCCAGTGGTCATGTATGGACGTGAGAGTTGGACTGTGAAAAAAGTTGAGCACTGAAGAATTGCTGCTTTTGAAATGTGGTATTGGTGAAGACTCTTGAGAGTCCCTTGGACTGCAAGGAGGTCCAACCAGTCCATCCTAAAGGAGATCGGTCCTGAGTGTTCATTGGAAGGACTGATGCTGAAGCTGAAACTCCAATACTTTGGCCACCTGATGGGAAGAGCTGACTCATTAGAAAAGACCCTAATGCTGTGAGGGATTGGGGGCAGGAGAAGGGGACGACAGAGGATGAGATGGCTGGATGACATCACTGACTCGATGGACATGAGTTTGAGTGAACTCCGGGAGTTGGTGATGGACAAGGAGGCCTGGCGTGCTGCGATTCATGGGGTCGCAAAGAGTCGGATACGACTGAGCGACTGAACTGAACTGAACATATTAATATATATATTCTTTTTTAGATTCTCTCCCGTAATAGGTTATTACAATATGTTGAATATAGTTCCTGGTACTATAGGTCTTTGTCGTTTATCTATTTTATACATAGTATTGTGTACCTGTTAATCCTGAACTCCTAATAACAGATGGCTCTATTTTGGCTCTTGTTCGCTTGAGCTGTGTAAAGGAAACAATCCTGAGTGTGTGTGCATGCTCAGTTATTGTTGACTCTTTGTAACCCCATGGACTGTAGCCTGCCAGGCTCCTCTGTCCATGGAATTTTCTAGTCAGGAATACTGGAGTGGGTTGCCATTTCCTACTCCAGGGGATCTTGCTGACCCAGGAATCAAACCCACATCTCCGAGTCTCCTGTGTCTCCTGTGGGCAGATTCTTTACCACTTAGCCACCTGGGAACCCTTCTAGTTCTTATCCTGGGGTACGTTGGATTTAGTTGTTGAATTATTTCTGATTTCCAATGACTATATTAAAATGAAATGCCTTTTCAAACTATCATGGGAATGCTTAGATGTCAAGGCTCTGGGAAAGATGGGTCTTAAACATGAACAACGCAAATCAATAGTACTTCTGTCCAAGACTGAGAGAACATAATGATATTGCAAGAGAAACAGACAAAATGAACCACTTTGGTCTTTTTTCCCCCAAATACACACTGCATAAAATCAAAGTGTCATACCATTTTTTTTTCTCAAAACTTCCACTATAACAAAACTGAATTGCAAAATCAAATAATGATCAACCCCAGGGTATAATGGTTTCCAGTGTTCGTTTATCTTGAATGGAAATTGACACACATATCACTTTGAAAAATTATGATTTATGTCACTTGTTCATTTTTTTCCTTCTGCCACCATTACCCAAGACTGCCTTCTGTTTGAGGGCAAACCCAGTACCAAACACCTGTGTGGCAGCTACGGTCTCTGCTTCCCTTTCAGATGACGTTAGCCTGATCCATCTGCAGGATGAGTCTGTGTGCCAATTCTCATTATTCAGGTGGGACTAGACTCTTTAGAAATTTTTGAGACTCTAAGAAACATTCAAGAAGTAGCTTTTCCTCTCCCACTAGCTTTCTTTGATCTAAGAGTCTTGTCATTTTATTTCCTGTCTCCTCTCTGATAGGAGTGGTCTTGCATATCACCGAGGCTTTCCTTGATCCAGGGCCAGCCAGTCCTTGTAGGGTAATTAATTGGCAGATTGATTGGCAAAAACCCAGCCCAAATTTTTGTAGGTGATTTTTGGCACAGGTAATTGTCTACTTGTGAATAATTTTTAAAATTGTGATTAGCAGAAGGTAAGTGATATTTTGATTCTGAACCAGCTTATGGATTACTACATATAATTAAAATGCTAGAAAGTATAACTTTTAAATATTTTTGATTAATCTTTATTCTGAGACAAGGAAAACTGTTTTTGAGCATTTAAGATGCTTATGGTATACTGTGACAATGCTGCAATTTTTACTTCAGATATGGAAGTTTTATTATTTCTGTTCTTTTGCTAACAATGAAGTGATAGCGTGGAAGCATTTTTGTGGGCTTATTAATTTATTTTAAAACTATTTATTCAAACCATACAATATACAAACAATGATATGAGACATAATTTGGGCTTATTCTTTGATGCATAGAATATTATCTATAAAATCACAGATGACAAAGGCTTACAAAATTAATTTAATCAAGAAGCAACTATTAAACTCATTGAATTGTACAGTTAATTTGCATGCATTTTACTGTATATAAATTTCATTTTACTATATATAAATTATACTTCAATAAACCTGACTTTAAACAAGAGAAGAATTTGAGCATCTATAAAATGACCAAAATCATGCTGATCACTGGAGCTAAAGAAATGACACAGATTTAGTTCCAGTTTTCAAAAGCATCAAATAAAGAATATAGTGATTCATATGAAAGGTATTTGGCAGTACAAAATGCAGCAATAGAAGTGTGTTAAAGGAAGAGGATATAGTATATAATGAGCATTCAACTAATTTTTGGAAGATAGAAGAGAGAGATGTGTGCTGCTGCTGCTAAGTCGCTTTAGTCGTGTCTGACTCTGTGCGATCCCATAGACGGGAGCCCACTGTCTCTGGGATTCTCCAGGCAAGAACACTGGAGTGGGTTGCCATTTCCTTCTCCAATGCATGAAAGTGAAAAGCGAAAGTGAAGTCACTCAGTTGTGTCCGACTCTCAGCGACCCCATGGACTGCAGCCTACCAGGCTCCTCCGTCCATGGGATTTTCCAGGCAAGAGTACTGGAGTGGGGTGCCAAGAGAGATGTGTAAGGAGAAAAAATTTAAAAGTAAACTTCATGAAGTATGCTAGTCATCTCACTCATTCATGTCTTACTTTTGACAGGCCACTTCCAGAACATCTTCCCTGAATCCTTTAAATGGGCCAGTGGCCCTTCTCACAGAATTCTGGACATGGTGTTGCCATGGAATTTTTGATTTTACCATGCTTTATTAGATTATTAGTTTCTCCAGAAGAAGTTTCCATGCCTGGCCTAAGGAAATTGATCCACACGTGTTTACTTACTTGAACTAAACTGAATAGAAATGGTAGCAAATGTGGATAGTCAAGGAGCTTTTTGGGTTTGGGGAGAATGGAACTTATAGCAGAGAGGATTGTTTGTCCTGAAATAAACTGTGTTCAGGCAACCACAAATAATTGGATAGTGTCAAGGGCAGGGGCCAGGAGTAGAAGAAGGAAAATAATTTGAAGAGACAAAACTGGAGAATATACAAGGGCGGCGGGGGGGGGGGTCTTTCTTTTAAGAAAGTTATTAGTATTTTTTTTTTTAACCTGTAAGTGCTCAGAGTCATTGAAGAATTTTAGACAGTGCTGCAACATGATCAGGTTCGTCTTTGAGATAATTCACTCTCCTAAGAATGACATTTAGAGGATAATTATGGAAGCAGGAATTTGGTCAGGAGGTAATGAAGTAATTAAAGCAGGAGGTAATGTGGGCTGTAACTAGGACAGAGATAATAAGAATGCTGGACAAAGTTTGGATACAAGAGACAGAATTGTCCAGCCTTAGATGACTAGTCAGTTATGGTTCTTAAAGAAGAGAAATTGTCACGGGATAATAATGCATTTCATTTTGCACATGCTGTGTTTGAAGCAGAGATTCTAGTAAGCAATTAGATACATGAGTTTTGGATTCAGAATGAAACTGTTAGTGCAAATAATAGGGGTGTGAATCCTAAGTAGAGAAGACATAGAGTAAGAGGAGAAGAGAACAGAAAATAAGCTCTTAAATAAGCATTGTCTCAATTTATTGTGTCTACAAAAGGGAATCTAGTGGAAGACATTCAAGGTGTTTGGAGATGAAGAAAGAGAACCTAACAGAATGACAGTGAAAAATCAACTTAGAGTAACCCAAATATCTTCTCACAGTTTTTATGGCTCAGGAATATGAGCTCGGCTTCTCTGGATTTTCTTCGTAGAGGCTAACAAGGTTTCTGTCAAGGTGTCGACCAGGACTGAGTTTCATATGAAAGTTCAGCTGGGGAAGAATTCGCTTCCAAACTCACATGGTTGTCGGCAGGATCTAGTTCTTCATGGGTTATTGGAATGAGGACCTCACCTCTTTTCTGACTGTTAGCCAGAAGCTGCTGTCAGTTCCTTGCCACATGGGCTTCTTTAACATTGCAGTTTGTTTCTTCAAATCATGGGGGCCATAGCAGCAATATGGAGAGTTTGCTAGCAAGACAGAAAACACAGGCTTTTGAAACCTAATGAGGGAATTGACATCCTGTTACCTTCGCAGTATCCTATTGGGTAGCACAATGTCACCCTAGGGGGAGGGGATCACACAGGGCACCAATACCAGAAGGTGGTGATCATTAGGGGTGAAAAGAAAGAAAGACAGTGCTAAGTCGTGTCTAACTTTTGCGACCCTGTGGACCGTGGCCTTCCAGGCTCCTCTGTCCATGGGATTCTCCAGGCAAGAATATTGGAGTGGGTTGCCATTTCCTTCTCCAGGGGATCTTCCCGACCCAGGCATTGAACCCAGGTCTCCAGCATTGCTGGTAGATTCTTTACCAACGGAGCTATGCAGGAAGCCCATTGGGGGTGGGCATTTTACAAATCTGGTTACCAAAATTGGTGACCTTTTGCAAGACAGCGTTTAGAAGAGTTTGAGTGGAATACTGCTGCAGAAACCAGATCCCAATGTTTAGAAACAAATATCCAATAAGCAAGTGGATACAGGTGTGTGGACACCTGTCTTAAGAAGCCTGACTGATGAAGGAGAATCAGGAGATTGGAACAAGGAAAGGCTTTCTTAGAGTAGGATAGAATTGGATGGGCCAATTGGATAGAATTGATGTGCTTCCTTCGGGGCTCAGAGGTAAAGAATCTGCCTGCAATGCAGGAGCTGCACAAGATGTGGGTTTAATCCCTGGGTTGGAAAGACCCCTGGAGGAGGGCACAGCAACCCACTCCAGTATTCTTGCCTGGAGAATCCCACAGACAGAGGAGCCTGGAGGGATTATAGTCCATAGTGTCTCAATAAACAGGCAGAGGATCATCTTTGAAAGCAAATAATTGTAGTCAATGTAGGTAAGTTTGTAAGGGGAGAACTTTGACCTGAGTCATGCCTGGTAACTTCAAATCTCCTGCTGAGGTAGGAAGAGAGGTGAGAAATAATCTGTTTTGGTCTAAGGCTCAGAGATGTGCATAATGTCGAGGAGATAACAGTTAAGAACAGCAACTGGGCTGGTTGGTGGAAGGTAGGAATAACTGAAGATGGTACCTAGTTACATCTGAGTGTATTTCCTATGTATAAGCTGTGTGTAATGTATAATAGTCACTAAGACTTTAACCTTTTGACTATGAGAATGGCATGATGAAAAAATTGTTTAAAGAATAACCTGGCCATGCTGTAAATAGCTAAGTTAGAGATGGGAGAAGGAGAAGGCAATGGCACTCCACTCCAGTTCTCTTGCCTGGAAAATCCCATGGGCAGCCTGGTGGGCTGCAGTCCATGGGATTGCTAAGAGTCAGACATGACTGGGCGACTTCACTTTCACTTTTTACTTTCATGCATTGGAGAAGGAAATGGCACTCCACTCCAATGTTCTTGCTTGGAGAATCCCAGGGATGGGGGAGCCTGGTGGGCTGCTGTCTGTGGGGTCACACAGAGTTGGACATGACTGAAGCGACTTAGCAGCAGCAGCAGAGATGGGAGACCTTGGCCTTATGAACATTGAAGGACCTGTGGCTATAATTCATGCAAGAGACAGTAAGTTTCTAGGCCCTGATGGGAAGGTTAAGAAACGTATATTTAAAGAAACAAGCAAAACAAACCAAAAATGATAATTTCGTAATAACACTGGAGTGAGATAGATGATCACTCAGGTAGTGTGAGGATGAGAAAGAGGAAGCATGTATTGATAGATTGGAATGATAAGTAGTCAGTGCATAAGTACTGAGCTCTGTGTCTCTGAAAAGTAACTTTGTTGATTTTAGAGGTACCGGCTCCTCTGTCCATGGGATTTTTCAGGCGAGAATACTGGAGTGGGATGCCATTTTCTTCTCCAGGGGATCTTCCCAACCCAAGGATCAAACCTGTGTCTCTTGCATTGCAGGCAGATTCTTTAGGGACCAAGCCACTAGGGAAGCCCTTAACATCCTTCAGCTGTCTTATTCTGTAACCCCAAGCAGCTGTTACTCTAATAAAACAAAAAGTACCCACAGATTGCAATTTAAAAGATAAAATTCATTTACCAATAAATAAGGGAGTCTTTTAGAATATACAGGTATCATAAAAATTAGGTTACCACAATATTCTTAAATGTGAGATTGTCTCAAGGTAAGGGGAAAATTTAATATTTCCTGAGCTATTTTCTAAGATAACCAACTAGCTTGCCATGATACATGGAAACTAAGAGTTCAACTCATTATGAAACCCCTTGTCACACAGCATTGTTGTTGGTCAGTCGCTCAGTTGTGTCCGACTCTTTGCAAACCCATGGACTGCAGCATGTTAGGCTTCCCTGTCCTTCACTATCTCCTAGAATTTGCTCAAACTCATGACTACTGAGTCAGTGATGCTATCCAACCATTTCATCCTCTGTTTTCCCTTTTTCCACCTGCCTTCAATCTTTCTCAGCATCAGGGTCTTTTCCAATGAGTTGGCTCTTCCCATTAGGTGGCCAAAGTATTGTAGCTTCAGCATCAGTCCAATGAATATGCAGTGTTGATTTCTTTTAGGACTGGTTGGTTTGATCTTGCTATCCAAGGGACTTCCAAGAGTCTTCTCCAGCATCACAATTCAAAGGCATCAATTCTTCTGTGCTCAACCTTTTTTATTGTCCAGCTCTCGCATCCATATATGACTACTGGAAAAACCATAGCCTTGATTAGACGAACCTTTGTTGGCAAAGTAATGTCTCTGCTTTTTAATGTGCTGTCTAGATTGGAAATAGCTTTTCTTCCAAGGAGCAAGCGTCTTTTAGTTTCATGGGTGCAGTCAACTTCCACAGTGATTTTGGAACCCAAGAAAATAAAGTCTGTCACTGTTTCCACTGTTTCCCCAGCTATTTGCCATGAAATGGTGGGGCTGGATGCCATAATCTTTGTTTTTTGAATGTTGAGCTTAAAGCCAACTTTTTCACTCTCGTCATCAAGAGACTCTTTAATTGCTCTTCACTTTCTGCCATAAGGGTGGTGTCATCTACATATCTGAGGTTATTGATATTTTTCCTGGCAGTCTTGATTCCAGTTTGTGCTTCGTCCAGCCCAGCATTTCTCCTGATGTACTCTGCATATAAGTTAAACAAACAGGGTAACAACATACAGCTTTGACATACTCCTTTCCCAATTTAGAAGCAGTCTGTTGTTCCATGTCCAATTCTAACTGTTGCTTCTTGACAGGATGAGTGTTTTAGCCTAGTTCAGGACACAACAAGCATGGAATATGAGTAGGGTAGTTTTTATTTTTATTTTTATTTTTTGATTTTTATTTTGTTTTTGATGAGTTGTTTAATAGATAAATTTCTTTTTTTTATTAAATTTTTATTTTTACTTTACTTTACAATACTGTATTGGTTTTGCCATACATTGACATGAATCTACCACAGGTGTACATGAGTTCCCAAACATGAACCCCCCTCCCACGGCCCACCCCATATCATCTCTCTGGATCATTCCTGTGCACCAACCCCAAGCATCCTGTATCCTGCATTGAACATAGACTGGCGATTCATTTCTTAATAGATTAGGAAGAAAGGTAGAATCATTGAAAGATGCAGAATGAAAATGTAGAGAAACTTACAATCCATCAGTATCTGAAAGACTAATTTAAATTTGCACTAGCCAACATTTAAGAGTCAACTGCTTAGGCTTTCATTTTCTGTAAGTGGGCTGGACTGCCTGGTGGCAGGTCAAAATTGTAAATACCAAGCCTGCACCTCCAAACCATTCTGAGGCTGCCAGAGCCTGAATGCTTAATTTATGGTTAACACATGATTAAATGTTAAATGGCAGTTAGAGGGACTTTCTGGGATTATCTGATTAGCTTTTAGCACCCAGAGATCTCTTCTCAGTGGAATTTGTGTTCTGTAATTAAGACCCAGTAGTATAAATGTCTGGTGGAGAATTTTGATTCATGTATGAACAACACACTCACCAAGGGCAAGTTGTCAGCATTTAAGAAAGGATTTGAATATCTAGTGAGTTTTTTTTTGAAGAAAACCTTTCGTTATTATTAATTATATAAAATTTAATGTCTGATCTTGGGACTATAAACAAAATGTCTTCATTTTGTTGTTTAAAAAAGTAGAACATTAAAATGCATTTGATTATTTAAAAATGACTGGTTTTAAGTAGATGTGTGTTTATGCCTGGCTCCAGTCACTACTGAGCTATTCTAGGAATGCATTATGTCAGAAACCTCCAAGTTTGAATGATCAAAACTAGAATATATAACTGGAGTTAATTTTGACATAATTTATTTGGATTTTACATACGAGCATTTACATATCAGGAATTAGATATTTTGGTTGTATAACAACTAAATTATAAATTTCAAAGGTAAAAAAATACCAAAAGTTTCCTTTCTGTTTGTTGTTATCAAAACATATTTTTAAGATGTTTGTAGCCTTCCTTGAAGAGAATTTTATGGGTAAGCAAAGTTCTGCTTGTCTTTTTTTCTGAATGATTTTTTTCTGAATGATTAATGTTGACATATATTGTATGTCATAAAGAAGGCTGCTTCATCAGACTTTCATATACAGAGCTGTGCATGGAACTCATTTGGGACATAATTATTTGTTCAGCTCCTATAGTTTACAGATGAAATAACTAAAGCCTGTATTTATTTAGTGACAGATGCAAAAGGCATAACAACAAAGTTCTGAGTTTTATCCCTACTGTCTTACTTCTCCATGGTAAGAGTGGATCTCTCAAATGTTCTAGTAAACAATATCTTTTGATAAATGTATACTAATCTTCTAAATTAGTTGTTCAGGTTAAGTCTCTTTGAAATTCAAAAGTCAGTATCAAGCCATGGGTTTTCTGTTAGAGGACACATACACCACAATCATTTCAAATTATTTTTTGTCATAAAATAGAGCTTAAGCAGCTTTTCAGTTAAAAGGAAATGAATTATTTATTAAGGAGATGATATATTTTTATGAGATGACTCATGAAAGCCTTGGTTTAAATAATATATGTGCTATACCTTTTTTAAAAGTGAAAGGAGAATAAGTTGCCTATAAATATATAAACAATAAACTGCCTCCAAGATACTTCTCTATTTTGCGCTTTTCCCCTTTCAATTGAATCTGTAATAATACAATTCTGTTATGTTCCTAAATATATCTGCTTGAAGAACAATCCTTTCTTAATCATCTCACTTGCAGGAACATATATTAACATATATTGACAGGTTTGCAGGCTGGAGCATTGCCATATGACCTTTCAGTAGTACACAGAATCCTGGATGTTGGCCAGTGGGAGTTAGTTTGAAAAGAAGGCAAAGAAAAGCATTTAACTTTTCAAGTTAAAGCAAAAAAAGCTTTATGTTTCAAGGAGGTCAGAACAGTCAACCAAAACACTGATGTGTGAACTTGCCACCAACATTCTTTGTTCATCAACACAGTAACCTATTTCCAAAATATTGAAATAATATCTGAAAAATACTTTACTAGACAGATCACCTGCCTTTGTCATCTTTAATATGACCGTGATTTCTCAGTTCTTTCCGTGAGACTTCTAAATCACTTCATACTTTCACAAATCTTACCAACATTATCACACAGAAAAACTGTTACCTTCTCTTGCCTCTGTTTGGTAAAGGTTGATAATTTAATTCCTAGATTAATAAGTTAATTCCTTCTTTCTCTAAAAAGAATTCTTTCAAAATCCTCAATTTTTTTAAATTTTGCCAATTAAAATTTTTCTTGTTCTAAATTTATGAACTTACTTTTCTTTTTCCAGGATGCTAATTATCTTCTCTTTTGAAGTTATAGCCTAATAACCAGTTAATTTTGTTCTAAAATTTCAGGAATGTGTTGTTCTTGGAATAGTCTTGGGTTTGTGCAAAGCACAGGTGGATAAAGTGTAGACCTCATGCTGCTGCTGCTTCTGTTACTGCACTTACACAGAAATACTAAATACAGCAAGTAGAAAAAAGCCACCAAATAAAGATGAATAATTAAAATGATCAAAAGTTTATGAAACTTAGTAAGCTTTGTAAATTATATAAAAATGACTAAATTCCTACTTTAATTCAAAATATGCTCACACTAGTTATAATAAAACACCAGAATTTTTTTTTTTTTTAGCACAGTCTTTGTTCTTGGCCGGAGCACAATATGAGTTGTCCTTTAACTCCATCCATAAGGATGTGAATACAGGAACATAAAAGGAATCTGATGAAGGATATTAAAGTGAGTTACCTTAAGGGATCTAAATTGTATTTGCTTATTCATGATTCTGTGCCAAATAAAAAAGAGATAACAATTAAACATCCAAGAAAACTGTGTTTGCAGATACCTTAGAAGAAAAGATGTACATTTTGAGTATATACTAAAACTTCCTATATTTCTGCAGATAGCCTGTAAAGCAAAATTCACAAAAACTATACCTAAAATAATTTTATACATTATTAACATCACTACTCTAGTGGAACAGAACTTATTTCAGAGTATACTTTTCTTTCTTCCCTTCTCTTCTTCATGAACGTGTCCTTTCTCCCTATCCCCCTGCTCTTTTTATCCTGTCTTTCATATTTTCCTCACTCCGTCTTCACTTTTCTGATTTCCTTCTCCATTCCTCTTTCCTTTCTCTCCTCCAAAGACTCATCACTTCCTCTCAGAGTCCTACTTCAAACTAAGAATTGTCATCCCCAGGTCGGTACATAAATAGATGCAAAATTCTACAAATTTTTTTGGAATTTCTCTAAGATCAGTCAGTTCTTGGATTTGTTAGCATAAAGCTGGGACATTCACTGAACAGATGTCAGTTAGATTTCTAGTGAATTCCCTGCAGCTTCCAGATTCTCTTTCCTCTTAAAAAAACTTAGAAAAGGACTTTACTGGATAGTTCACTAAAAAGGAAGATAAAAAGGATTATCAATTATAAAAGGATTATCAATTATAAAAAGATGTTCCATGTTCCTTGTGACTAAAGAAATGCAAAAGAAACCATTAGTAAGGTGCATTTTAAAACATCCAGTATCAACTGTATATCTTTAAGAAATAGATAGATTTAAAAAGAAGAAAAATGTAACTTCATTTTTTATAAGTATTCTTGACATAAAGTACTGCTGTTGGAACAACTGACTTTTATATCTCCCCAAAGTTATGTTGAAATCTAATCCTCAGTGTGTCCGTATTAGGGATGTGGGACTTTGAAGAGGTGATTAGGTCATGAGGATCAAGTTGTTAGGAATGGGATTAGTGCCCTTATAAAAGAGACCCCAGAAAGCTCCCTTGTCTCTTCCACCATGTGAGGACACTGGGAGGGGAGACGCATCTATGAACCAGGAAACGGATTCTCACCAGACATTGAATCTCCTGGTGCTTTGATCTTGGACTTCCTAGCCTTCAGAACTATGAGAAATAAACATTTGTTGTTTATAATCCAGTTTATGGTATTTGTTTTACATCAGCTCAGATGGACTAAGATGGGCTTCCCTTGTGGCTCAACTGGTAAAATATCCATCTGCAATGTGGGAGACCTGGGTTCAGTCCCTGAGTTAGGAAGATCTCCTGGAGAAGTGAAAGGCTACCCACTCCAATATTCTGGCCTGGAGAATTCCATGGACTGTAGTCCATGGTGTTGCAAAGAGTCAGACACAACTGAGTGATTTTCATTTTCTTTCTTTCAGATGGACTAAGACAAGTACTTTAGTACATATAAAGCACAATAACATTTTGAGACTGCAGGGTATCTGAGAATTACCTACTTCATAAATTCTTTCTGTATTTATTACATAAAAATAATTACTTTCCTTTCTGATAACTGGTAATACTCTGTATCCTTACTCTGTATCCTTACACTGATAGCTCTCATTTCACTACATGTGTCTTGTCTCTTTCAGTTGTCAGATTCTAAGAGGCAGAGAAGCTTTCACATTACCCAGCATGGACCCTCTTTGTCTTTATGGGTCCTCAATAACGATATTGAATGAACTACAAGAGATCATTATAGTCTAAGGAAGAGATCAGTGTGTAAAGGACTTTGAGCCTAAGGTTTAGTGGAGTTGAAAGTTACACATCTAAAAGGTGATGCCAAATGTTGCTTATGCTCAGAAAGTTTTACCTACCAAGGACTACCTCGATGTGGGGAATCCCCAAATTAATTGCCTCTTTAGATCTAAAGATTGAGAACACTGGAAAAAGAATAAGTACATTTTTCTGGAAAGAATCATTATAATGTCATCTTTCATTCATAATTGAACCCAATTTAACTTATTAGATCAATTCTAGGCAGAAGGAGGCCAGGCTAGTTTACCTTGAGGATTATGGACAAAATTGGGTGAAAGACCAGGAAAGATCCATGGTTTATCTCAGTGTTGGAGAGGATATGGATGAATTTTCAGGACACTGGGATGGGCATGGGGAAGAGACTGGGATGGGCATGGGGAAGAGGTTGGAATGGGCCCTGCCTTTGAGTTAATGCATGACATATTAGGGATTATTCATTAGAGGTAAGGTGTCGCCCAAAGGGAAGAGTTAGGAAAGAACATATGGTCAACTTAATTTCACACGCAAAAAAAAATGTCTTATGTTTTGGGTTATAAGCATAATTTCTTATGCTGGGAAGAGAAAAAGGGGTCAGAGAACTATTCTTATCTAGACTCTGCTGGCCTCTAAGGTTTTATGGAGCTTATTATCCTGTGTCTCTTTCCCTCCATCTGTGAAAAGAAGATAATATATACTGTCTATCTTGCTAAAGGGTGACATGTAACTACAGATGTTATTATTAGAATTAGTGAGTTTTAAAATATAAATCTCTATTAATAACCAAATGAACTTTAAAAAATCTTATTTTTAATTGAAGGATAATTGCTTTACAGTATCATGTTGGTTTCTGCCAAACATCAGCTTGCATCACCCATAGGTATATATATGTCCCCTCCCTCTTAAATCTCCCTCCCAGCTCCCTCCCCATCCCACCCCTCTAGATTATTACAGAGCCCTGGTTTGAGTTCCCTGAGTCATACAGTAAATTCACACTTTTAAAAAATTGTCATTTTATTTTTAATTGGAGGATAATTATGATATTGTGATGGTTTCTGCCATGCATCAACATGAATCAGCCATAGTTATACATACGTCCCCTCCCTCTGAAGCCTCCCTCCAACCTTCCTCCCCACCCTATTCCTCTAGGTTGTCACAAAGCACCGGCTTTGGGTTCCCTGTATCAAACTAAACACACTTTCAAAAATTGTGGCAAAATATACACAACATAAAATTTACCGCTGTAACCATATTTAAAGTGTCTAGTTCAGCGGCAACAAATTTGTTTGCATTGTTGTGCAACCATCACCACCATCCATCTCTAGAACTCTTTCATTTTTTTAAATTGGAACTCTGTACCCATAAAAGAATAACTTCTCATTTTTCCCTCCCCTAACCTCAGCAACCACCATTCTTCTTTCAGTTTCTATGAGTTTGACCACTCTTATGAGGTACCTTGTATAAGTGGAATCAATCACATTTAGTCCTTTGGTGACTGACTTATTTTACTTGGCATAATGTCTTCAAAGTCTAGCCATTCTGTAGCATGGATCAGAACTTCATTTCTTGAAGAAAATAATTTCTATTGTATGTATATACCACATTTTATTTGTATGTTTATCTACCAATGGGCATTTGAGTTGTTTCCAACTTTTGGCAATTGTAAATAATGCTGCTGCTGAGAACATCACCATACTGCTGCTGCTGCTGCTGCTGCTGCTGCTGCTGCTGCTGCTGCTGCTGCTTCTGCTGCTGCTGAGTCCTTCAGTCGTGTCCGACTCTGTGCGACCCCATAGATGGCAGCCCACCAGGCTCCCCCGTCCCTGGGATGCTCCAGGCAGGAACACTGGAGTGGGTTGCCATTTCCTTCTCCAATGCATGAAAGTGAAAAGTGAAAGTGAAGTCCCTCAGTCATGTCTGACTCTTCATGACCCCATGGACTGCAGCCCACCTGGCTCCTCTGTCCATGGGAGTTTCCAGGCAAGAGTACCGGAATAGGGTGCCATTGCCTTCTCCATCACCATACTAAACACACTCTATATTTTTAGAAAAATTAATATTTTAGTTAATAAAACATACCAAATTGAACAGGTGTGGTAGGAATAAGTATAAATTATTCAAATGGACTTTAGATAATGTCACTAATAAGCACCAGATTTAGAATCCAAGATTTTTAAAAAATGCAAATTGAGTGTTTGAACAGCCCAAGTGATAGCAGCACTTAAACTATTATAACATAACATTTGGGCTCCATCATGTACAAATTATATAAAAACATCAAATGCCAGAAACTGACTGGGTTTTTCTAATTCACTTTATTCCTCTTAAAAATTATTTTTAAAGATTTTTTTCTAACCCTCTTTGTATGCTTTCATTCAGTAAGTTCCTTGCTTTTCTCAGGGCCTTGCTTTGAAGCTTGGAGCATGAAGAGAGCACATGTGATTGCATAATGTGATGTTTAAAGTGAGATTTTCATAAATGAATGTTTGGTTCAGAACAAAATCTCTACTTTCTGATGGATAGAGATATATCTCTGAAGACTGATGTAGTTTTTGGTCAAGTTATGATTTACTCAGTTCTTGGGGAACAGCTGGAAGTGACTGTTGGTGAAAGGGAAACTTCGGAGAGAACAGGGCATGGAACTCAGAATGAAGCAATTCTCTGTCTTTCAGCAAAGAGAAAAACAAGAAAGCAAAATGTGTAAGGGATAACATTCTTTTGTGGAATCATTTGGTGCCTTTCAAGTAGCTTCCGGAATCATTACTCACAACTGAGCCAGGTTGACAAAATTGAGATATGAAACAAAGGGAGAAGACCATGTCTTACTAGGCATGACTTGTTTTCTTCTGTGATAATAGGGAAATATGTGTCAAAAAAGAATAAAGAATCTGTAGTTATTTACTGAATCCTCCGTTTACTCAAAATTGAAACAATGTGATCTAACATTAAAAATGGAATTAGTGGAGAAAGAGAATTCTGCTTTCCGTTTCTGAGCTGGACTTTCCAGATGTTCCTCTACGTGCTGTCTCTAATCAGAGGCAGCTCTCGGAAACTCTAGACTAAAGGAAATGAAGCCCAGAAAGTGTGCTCAGTTTTTTCAAATAGATCTCTGTGTCCTGCTGAGCTGGATGGAGGCTTGATTATGGAATTAAAATCTTAACTTGACGTCTTGATTTGTGACCTCACCACCCAGGTGGTAAAGAATCCCCCTGCTAGTGCAGGAGACGTGGGTTCTATCTCTGGGTTGGGAAGATTCCCTGGAGGAGGAAACGGCAACCCACTCCAGTATTCTCCCCTGGAGAACCCATGGACAGAGGAGCCTGGCAGGGTATAGTCCATGGGGTCGCAAAGAGTCAGACACTACTGAGCCACTGAGCACTCACGCAGGTTGCATTACGTGACCTTGCATGGTAGAGAAATCATGTACTGTATGTTGATATTGTTGAGGTTGCTCAACTGTTTTAGAGATGGTTAAATAGTTTTGCCACATTGTGGCACCAAAATTAACCAGAAGGCTCTTGAGCTTTTTGAGCAAGTTTTATGCTGACTCATTTTGGCCTCTTCTCAAGACTCTTTATTGAATTCTTCAGAACAAAACGAAATTTTAAATGTACTTTCAGGCATTTGGGGAACTGACTTTTTATACAATGTTTCTGCAGTTCTCTAATCAGCCAGGACGCTTCTTTCTGGGTGATAAATATGTTAGTATGCTTTTACAGAGACGATAAATCAGGAACAATGATAACAGTGAAAAAAAAAATAAGCCGTGTCCATAAGTAACTTTAGATTGCAGGTTATGTAATGACATCACACCTCTTTAACTAAAGCACAGAGGTCTCATTTACCTGCTAGTCTGATAAACACTGAACATTTTTTCAAGGTAAAATTGAATATAGTCACATAATATATGACATTTGCATTCATAAGAGATGATGAAGAGCAGATGAAGAACTAATAAACAAATGATATGAAAATATGTGCCATATAATAGGGAAGACAGAGGGTGGACAGATGACAGAACTGCATTTCTTTTTTAGACATAGTTCTGTGGATTTTGCTGTAAGTACATTTCCAAACAATGGAGACAGATCAAAACTCAGCTGGTGGCAAGAGAGCTTACAGCTCAGGTTTCAGTGTCTTCCATTCCATGAATATTTATCACAGCAACACCGCCTAGAACACAGTCATTTGCTGTACATGGCATGGTAGTTAAAAAGTCCATACCTTTTTCTGCTTTGAGGCTTACTGTTTTGTGACTTAAAACATCTATGTGCCTGAATAAATGCTGCCTTAAATTAGGTTGAGATGAGGAACAACTTTTGACTTTTATAACAACATTTTGTGACTTTAAAGATGGTTGTTCCCTTTACTAAGTTAGTTTAAACCTGAAATCAATTTAACCTTTAATTGTTAAATTAAATTGAACAATTGTTAAATTAAATCTCTTTCTAATCTGATATACTTATTTTTTTCCTAAAGTATCTATATTGATATTTATGTATTACAATTCACATGCAGTTATTTTTTTATCTCTTCCACAAAGCATCCAAACTTGATCTAGAGACCAGATTTGACTTAGTCAAACAAAAACCCTAAGGATATTTGGTGTAGTTGTTGTAAACAAAAGCTATATAAATTTGCTCCACAGAAACTATTTTGAAATTAGAACTCACAAATGTGAAGGGACAAGCTCTATGTTGATTTATGCATATCAATATATGATTTATAAATATGTATTTATAAAATATCTGTCATTATCAGCTTTCACATTTATCTCAAAAGCAGTGACTATTACAATTCTAATTGCCATTTGTTTCCAAATATTCATAATCACATTTGTTGCCAAATTGGTTATTATAGAATTGGCTGATTTCTGTAGTGATAATAAGATACAATGATAATAAAGGAGATTTTCCAATATAGGAATTTCTTTAGTCCTTATAGATAATTATTTATAGTAATTAATTATAAATTATAATAAATAACTTACATTGATTTTTTTGAAGTTAGAGTTGAGAAAGTGTGATATTTCATTGAAAACAGAACAATTCTTCCTAAGTTTCCTGAGTATTCTCTCTTCTCAGGGCCAAACCTTTCATTAGATCAGTTTGTAAAAACTGCAGTGACACGTTGCTATATTCTAAATGGATAGCCAACAAGGACCTACAGTTAGCACAGGGAACTGTGTTCAGTGTTGTGTGGCAGCATGGATGAGAGTAAAGTCTGGGGGAGAATGGATGCATGTATATGTGTGTCTGAGCCCCTTCATTATTCACTTGAAACTGTCACAACATTGTTAATCAGCTATACCCCAATGCAAAATAAAAAGTTAAAAAATTTGTAGTGAAAACTATTATTAAATCATGTTTTAAATCTTATGTGATGATGATAACTGTATCCTCTCCTCAATATGTTACCTTATTAAACAAATGTTAACTTATACCTGAAAGAGTAGACTTGTGAATGTTAAAATAATCAAGAAACTAAAATTCCTTAAAATAAAGATGTCCTAAGTACTCTTGCCTGGAAAATCCCATAGACGGAGGAGCCTGGTAAGCTCCACTTTCACTTTCACTTTTCACTTTCATGCATTGGAGATGGAAATGGCAACCCACTCCAGTATTCTTGCCTGGAGAATCCCAGGGACAGAGGAGCCTGTTGGGCTGCCGTCTATGAGGTTGCACAGAGTCGTACACGACTGAAGCGACTCAGCAGCAGCAGCAGCAAGTTAGGGTTAGGACACTCGCCAGGGTACTCTTGCCTGGAAAATCCCATGGACAGAGAAGCCTGGTAGGCTGCAGTCCATGGGGTCGCTAAGAGTTGGACACGACTGAGCAACTTCACTTTCACTTTTCACTCTCATGCATTGGAGAAGGAAATGGCAACCCACTCCAGTGTTCTTGCCTGGGGAATCCCAGGGACAGAGGAGCCTGTTGGGCTGCTGTCTATGGGGTCGCACAGAGTTGGACACGACTGAAGTGACTTAGCAGCAGCAGCAGCAAGTTAGATATATAGTAAGCCCCATGACAGCAGGAACAGTTTATCCTATTCACTTAGATTTTCACTGCCTAGTACAAGATCTGACACTTAATAGGCAAATAATAAGTACTAGGTCAGTGAAATAAAATATAATAGATAATTTTATAAAAATTCTTGTTTCATTTGCTTCCCATTGCTAAATACCTCTATAGTTTTGTTCATAATTTCTTCTTTCTTGAATTCCTTTTTGTTATTTCTTTATGTGGCCAGCACTTATCCTTCACAAGTTTACATGATTTGGATCACTTTATCCAAAAAGTTTCCTGGCTCCCCCCAGATGAGTAAAGCATTCCCAAGGCTTAATACTTTATCTTATACAGTTTGCCTGATTCTCTAGATCAAGATTAGGTTCCTAATCTTTGGATATCTAGCATTTAGCACAATGTCTAACACATAAAATGAACTAAAATATATGTATATTCACTGAACTTGAATATCTTTAAAGACCAAAGAACAGCTGTATCTTTTAGAGATGGAGTTTTCATTGTTTGTTAGTGTTTGTTACTTTTCACCGATATAATTTTGTTCTCACATTAAGATGTTTCAGTGTTCCCACCAATGGAAATGAATAGAACAGCAAACTCTACCACTAAAAGATATTTTACCTGTTTGCTTACATGTGCCCATGTGACTATAATTACATAAAACAGACAAGACTGTCTTTTTCCATATTTGAAAGGGAACTTTGCTATTTTTTCCAATTTTAAGGGATATATAAATCATCAAACTATTCCCACAGTTTCTGTTAATTGCAAATGGTCTGAGTAGAATGGCTTTGGAATAAAAATTAGAATGACTATGAATGTTAACTTGGTAACTTGAAAGAAACTTGCAGTCTTAAAAATATGACCAACTGAATATCAGTACTCCCAAAGAAAGAGGGAAGTGAGAGAAACCAGAAAGAATTAACATGATAGGCACTTTACTCTCATCATATTTGACCCCATATCTTTCTCCTTTAAGCAAAATGGAATCTTTATCTTGACACAATTTATGAACAAAAGATAGAAAATAATTTGCTTCTTAAATGTATTTTAAGATGAAGAGGTTTTATAAAACAGCTGTGTATTTTTTAATCAAGTTTTTTTTTTAAATTTTTTGATTCTCATGAAGACAGAACATATTATGATCTATAACAGATAATGGCTAAATCATAGAAAGCCATCTAGGCTATGGATCAGTGACCAGCCTGTGTGTTAGCTGTCACCTATTTACAGCTAACATGGCCCCAAATCATACAATTTTGGAGACATCTAATTTTATGCTTTGATTCTTCTCCTCTGTTGGCATTATGGAAAAAAGATAAATTCTTTAAAATCCCAACCACAAATATTCCTAAAACATCACCTGCCTTGAACACTTCCTAGAAAGGTACTATATACTGGAAACATTGTATTTAATTGCATTTTGGTAAATGGAATCACTGTTTCTGTGCATTAGAGATTCATTTATTAAATAATAGGGTACCTCCATTTTGAAAGTGATTTTACATCCCTTTCTCTTGAAACTTGCTCTAAAACCACAAGGAAAACAGTATACAGAAATAAGGGGCATTTGTAACTCAAGCTGATTGGAAGAGTAATAACTGATTTATCAGAATCAGGAAACATCTGAGACCAACTAGGGTTCTTGGCCTCCCCGAATTGATAGAAACTGACTAGAAACCAGACAAGAAGTGAAGGCAAGGCTTAATTGGGGCCCCTGCTGCAGCAGAGGGGAGCGAGAACAAACAACAGTTTCCCTTGGCTTGATGGCTGAGACAAGCTTGTTCCTTACATAGGGTGAGATTAGGGATGTGTCCAGTGTTTGAGCCAAAGAGGTGGCTTACATGTTCTGCCCACCCCGCTGCTGGTGTTAAGTGCTCAGTAACCTGCTTTTGCTCGTGACACCCTGTTTTTGCTCCAGGATCTTCAGAAGTGGCAGCTGGGTTTTTTGGTCTTTTTGCATCTTTGGTCCATAATTTGCCCCAACTGTGCATGCATGGTGTTCTTTTTAGTCCCTTTGAGTTTGTGATTGCGGCCATGAAATTAAAAGACGCTTACTCTTTGGAAGGAAAGTTATGACCAACCTAGACAGCATATTAAAAAGCAGAGACATTACTTTGTCAACAAAGGTCCATCTGGTCAAGACATGGTTTTTCCAGTGGTCATGTATGGATGTGAGAGTTGGACTATAAAGAAAACTGAGCACTGAAGAATTGGTGCTTTTGAACTGTGGTGTTGGAGAAGACTCTTGAGAGTCCCTTGGACTACAAGGAGATCCAACCAGTCCATTCTGAAGGAGATCAGCCCTGGGATTTCTTTGGAAGGAGTGATGCTAAAGCTGAAACTCCAGTACTTTGGCCACCTCATGCGAAGAGTTGACTCATTGGAAAATACTCTGATGCTGGGAGGGATTGGGGGCAGGAGGAGAAGGGGACGACAGAGGATGAGATGGCTGGATGGCATCACTGACTCGATGGACATGAGTCTGAGTGAACTCTGGGAGTTGGTAATGGACAGGGAGGCCTGGCGTGCTATTCATGGGGTCGGAAAGAGTCTGACACGACTGAGCGACTGAACTGAACTGAACTGAACAATTCAGAACAAAAGAGCTTTGACATTTTGTGGGTGAAAATAATATAACATGCTTTTATTTAACCTTCTTTAACTGCTAGTAAGTTTGAGTATTTGGAGTAAATTTCTGAATACGATTTCTGTTCTTTTCTCTACATATTGATTTCCTTACTTTTGTTCCTTTGAAATAATTTTCTTTTATATTTTTTCTAGAAAATAATCTATTTTATCAACAAATTTATATTTACTGGCAAATAGTTATTTAAAAGTTATCTTTTTAATTTTTAAATTTTTATTACCCTTACACTTTCATAGCAGTTGTTTTATGGATTGTTATATTCCTTCTATCTCTTCTCTCTCATAGCATTAAATCAACCTGCTTTATTGACCCTTAAATAATATAGCTCTTGGGTTTATTGATAAAGTCTACTTTTTCTTTCTTTTAAAACTATTTATCTTTATTAGTTTTTTAAATTTCAGTTTTCTTGAGTTTTAAAAATTTCACCTGTATTGAGTGTTAAATGTTTGTTTCTGCATTATTGCTGCTGCTGCTGCTGCTGCTGCTAAGTCACTTCAGTCGTGTCCGACTCTGTGTGACCCCATAGACGGCAGCCCAACAGGCTCCCCTGTCCCTGGGATTCTCCAGGCAAGAACACTGGAGTGGGTTGCCATTTCCTTCTCCAATGCATGAAAGTGAAAAGTGAAAAGTGAAAGTGAGGTCGCTCAGTCGTGTGCGACTCTTCGCAACCCCATGGACTGCAGCCATGGGATTTTCCAGGCTCCTCCGTCCATGGGATTTTCCAGGCAAGAGTACTGGAGTGGGTTGCCATTGCTTTCTCCACTGAATTATCGTGATTTGTCTTAATATTTGTCTAATTTTTCATGTTGAATTTTCCATTTGTTTCTAGTCTTTTGAACAATATTATAATCGTTTATGACTAAGAATTTTACTATGAATAGAGTCTTAGCTATATCTCATTAAAGGAAACATTATTTTTTAAATTGTGCTTAGTGTCTACATTGTATGCCTCTTCTATCTAAGAGTTCTTTAGGTAGGAATGTGCCACAAATAAATTTAAATTAAAAAAAAATAAAAATCTTGAAATGGTTTTGTATTTTCATTTAAATTTTTAAAAATTAATTTGTAGCTTAGTTAAATTGTAGTTGAGACAGTGATTTCCAGAAATGTCCCTTTGGAACATATTAACACTTATTTAATTTGCCTGACTCAAATTTTAATATTAAAGACTTTTATCATGTCTCACCTAATTTGTTCTAAACATTCACAATAATTTTTTGCTTCTTACTCATTTTTGTCTTAATAGTCAGCTTTTATATTTTCCATTCTGCAAATTTTTATCTTGAATTTTATTGTATATTATTGTTGCTATTCTTGATTTCTTTGTATTTATATGGTATACTTTTGCAATTTAAAACATTTAGTACTTCTATGTCATTTACCCTTTGATTCTTTTCTGTTAAAAAGACTAAAAAAAACTTTCAGTTTGAGTGTCTTTACCTTTAATTGAGCTGTTAAAGGTTTTTACATTAATTATGACAATGTTACTATTTTTACTTACCTTGTCAGAGATTTCAATTTTGCTTCTGTTTCCTTTGGTGTAGTGGTAAAGAATCTGCCTGCCAATGCAGGAGACACAGGAGACACAGTTGAATCCCTGGGTCAGACAGATCCCTTAGAGGAGGAAATGGCAATCCACTCCAGTATTCTTGCCTGCCTGGAAAATCCCACAGACAGAGGAGCCTGGTGGCCTACAGTCCATAGGGTCACAGAGAGTCAGACATGGCTGGTCAATTGAGCACTACCACACCTTTCCACCTGCTGTCTAAAGTATATACCACATTTAAATTTATTTTTTCTATAGAGATTTGGGAAGTGTGCACAGAAAGCCTGGTTTGCTTAATTCTAAGTGTTTTAATGGAGAAGGCAATGGCACCCCACTCCAGTACTCTTGCCTGGAAAATTCCATGGAGGGAGGAGCCTGGTGGGCTGCAGTCCATGGGGTCGCTAAGAGTTGGACACGACTGAGCGACTTCACTTTCACTTTTCACTTTAATGCATTGGAGAAGGAAATGGCAACCCACTCGTGTTCTTGCCTCGAGAATCCCAGGGATGGGGGAGCCTGGTGGGCTGCCATCTGTGGGGTGGCACAGAGTTAGACACGACTGAAGCCATGCAGCAGCAGCAAGTGTTTTAAAACTTACTTGAATCCATTTTTCTCTTATCATCAATGAAAATACCCAAACTGTAACTATTATTATTCATACCCCCCGATTCAGATTATATATTTACCATGATTTTCTGGTTTCTAACTATCCCTCACATTATAGTTTTGCTGATATTAACCTCAGATTTTGAATCTAGTTTATTAATTATTAGTTTAATATTATGTACTTTATTTTGATAGTACTATTTGAATTCTAAATAACGATTTTCTTATTTATACTTATTTCTTAGTTGATTTGAGTATATACTTAAGTAACTTTTTTTTCACAAAGAATTTTGAGTTACATTGTGATTCTAACATATCTGAAAATATTTATAGACTTATGATCTCAATCTCTCCCCCTTCAGAATTCTGTAAGCAATTTTCTTAGCATTTAATTTTGGAAAGAAAAAGTCTAATCTGAATTTATGCTGCTTTTTGTCTCTTTATGGTTATGGAATTATGGGGCCCAATGACTAAGAAAAGTATTCCTAACTGCAGATGTTTACATTAGCAGTAATAATTTTCACACCTTCTCCTGATTTTATATTATTTGTAGGAAAGGATGACATATTAGTCTACTAGTCATACCATCCATGTAACAAAAATTAATTAACAAAAAATAACAACAACAACAGAAAGATTAATTAACAAGAGAAAAAAGTTCATTAATGTGTACCATGCAATTAACACATGGGAGTACCGCAGAGATAAGTAACTCCAAGACGTGGCTTAGAGTTCTGTCTTATATAGAATCTTCAGCAAAGAACAATAAATTTATAGAGAAATGACAGGACAGAGGTTCAGTTTTCTAAGGGTGGCAGACTATGGGAAGGTAACCATATTGGAAGAAAGTAAAAAAGGAGTAAGATTTGTTTGCACATTTCTCTGGTGTCATCTCTGGACTAACAGTCAAGTCCTCCCTAGGAAAGAAAAATTATATCCTGTCCTTAGGCATAAAAGGGGGAGGGTAGAGGATTCTTTTCCTGCATTTGCCATTTCTTAATTGCCTTCAGCTCAAAATAATTTTTATGTTAAAGACATATGTTTTGGGGTGACATATTCTGGGTTCCTTCAGGTCCTTTCATAATATTGCCCTTCTCATGTTAATCTTTTTCATGGGGATGGCAGAAGACTTTATCATGGCAGCTCTTTGCTTATTTCATTCATCTGCTCATGCAGGAAGCCTGATGACCGTGTAGGTTCTCTGGCTGTCTTGCCTATCTACCTGATGGATAATTTGCCATTAGTCTTGGAGCTGAAGGACCCAACATTGTATCACGTCCACTATTTTTCTCAAATGCTGATCTTCTATGAAGAGGAAAATAGTGACTTGGTTCTCTAGCTTTCTGACAAATCTTCCATGTCAGTGTAAGATCCAGCAGAGATTCTTTAAATTCCTTACATGTGAGTGATGCTTTTCATAGCTTCCAGAGATGATGCAAGCTTTCTCTTGTTTTGATATTTGTTTACCTGTTTCCAAGGGAAAAAATGTGGGAATTGTGCTCAGAGCTTCATTCTCCTAATAATTCCAGCACTTTGGGGCTTATATTTTTGAGTCTGATAGAATTTGGGAAGGGAAGAAGAAAAACTGCATGTTTTCTGGGAGAAAGAAGCCTGACAGAAATGATATCCAGGATGTTTATGGGGTCAGGTGGTACACTATTAGTATGTAAAACCTTGCTTCACAGGAATGGCTGGCAGTGTGAATGAGAGAGAGAGAAACCGTCTCTTGGACCCAGCATTTTTGCTGCTTAGAGGAAACCTTTCAAACAAATCCTTTGAGTCTGATCCTCTTCATTTTGCTGGCTAGTTGTATGATGTCTTGCACAGTGCATCCTCCCCCCCCCTTTTTTTTTTTCCTGTGGCTCTTTGACACCCCCACCTCCCTGCCAGCCTGGTGTGGCTGATCAAGCTGTTCAAACAACTGGAAGACATCAGAAGTTAAACACTCATTATTTTAATTTGATGCTAATCATGTGTTAATGAGACTAATCCTTGCAATGATTCAGGTAATTTGCTTAATGGCTGCCCAGAGTACAGATTACAGCAATCAGTCACGTCTGATAAGATGTCTGTTGTGGAGAAGGCTGTCAGGTGAATGAGGTGGGAAAAGACTCCAGAGTAAGGGTCTGATGTCAGGCATGTTCTGAGTTGGAGGGTGGGGGCTGAGGGAAGAAGACAGCTTGCAAACCCAAATATCAACTGCAAACGAGAATCCTAGGTTTAGGAAGAAGTTAGTGTTGACAAACTCTCTCCTCTTACAATGACACACATGGAAATGAGTGTGAACATTTGAGAATTGGATACACTGTTTGTTTTGTCCTAGAGATGTGATTAACTCAGTATAATATCTATCAGTGGTAGGCATATTCCTCTGCTGAGTTAAAATCTCTTAACAAAATGTCAAAGAAAGAAAGAAAATGGATTCCCTCAGAGCAAGAAAGAGATTTTCCTTTCATACTCAGGAATTATAGGCTAAAAGCAAGCACCTAAACTGAAGCCTTATGGACTGAAGTTCTAAAACATTCTCTTCTAGAAGTTCTATTACATTTAAGTATTGTGAGGCCACAAGGCCATGTAGATATAATCACTGATGTGCTCAGAATAATCAGCAAATGTTAGGTTGGGGGCATCTTGCCCTCTACAAATTGCTAGGTTGAACCATGACTTTTTTTTTTCCCCTTAAAATGAAGGAATTTAATAAATGTCTAAATACAGATATATAGAAATAGCAGAGCATTTGTAGGTTCAAAAATGCTGCTAATTACTTGCTTTGGTTTAACTTTGACATGAGCTTCTTAGATGGCACTAGTGATAAAGAATCTACCTGCCAGTGCAGGAGACATAAGAGATGCAAGTTTGATTCCTGGGTTGGGAAGATCCCCTGGAGGAGGGCATGGCAACCCACTCCAGTATTCTTGCTTGGAGAACCCCATGGACAGAGGAGCCTGGCAGGCTATAGTCCATAGTGTCACAAAGAGTTGGACAGTACTGAAGTGACTTAGCACAGCACAGTCCTATTCATGAGGGCTCCACCCTCACGACTTAATCACTTCCCACAGGCCCCCACCTCCAAATACCATCACAACGAGGATTAGATTTCCACTTGCAAGTTTGGTGAGTGTGGGAGCACAAACATTCAATCCCTAGCAAGTATCTTCCAAGAGCTGTTTGTTTACTAGGAGAAGAGGGACAAGGACCATTCTGAGAAACAAAGGATGAAAATACAAGTAAAGACTAGGAGAAATATTTGAAAGCTATTTATCTCATGAAGGACTTACATCTAAAACATGTAAAGAATTCTCAAAAGTCAAAAGTGAGACATGAAAAATTTATACAGAAACAAGAAAAGTTTATATAAAAACAGGAAAAAAACATGAACAGTCATTTCCCTGAAGAGGATATAGTGTTGACAAATAAGTACAGGGACAAATAAGTATTAGCTGTTAGGGAAATGCAAATTAAAGTCTCAGGGACATATTCCCACAAACCAATTAGAATGGCTAAAATGAAAAATTGTGACAACACTAAATGCTGGCAGGGGTACAGAGAAACTAGATAAACTTGTGTAAACATAAAGTGGCAGAGCAACTGTGGAAAAAAGTTTGAGAGTTTCTCAAAAACTAAGCATGCAATTGCCATAAAACCTGGCAATTATACTCCTGGTTATTGATTCCAGGGAAATGTAAACTAGGATAAAAATCTGTACACTGATGCTTATGACAACTTGATTCAGGATGCATAAAACCAGATGTCCTTCAATGGATGAATGCTTAAATAAGGTGTAGTACATCCGTACCATGGCATACAACTCAGCAATGACATTATAATAACCTTGATACATCTCCAGAGAGTAATGATGACCTAAAATAAAGCCAATGTAATTTATCTTATGACACTGTTTATATGCTATTGTTGAAATTACAAAATTAGAGAAATATAGAGCAGATTGGTGATTACCAGGGATTGAGGGGACTGGGTGGGAGAGACGTGGGTGTGAAAGTACAACATGAAGAATCCTGCGATGATGGAAGTTTCTGTAGTGCCTTGACTCCATCAATATCGGTATCCTGGTTGTGATGTTGCATTGTAGTTTTTCAAGATATTATCACTGAATATCATTATCATATTATTGAAGGCTTCCCTGGTGGCTCAGATGGTAAAGCGTCTGCCTACAATGTGGGAGACGCAGATTCAATCCCTGGGCCGGGAAGATCTCCTGGAGAAGGAAATGGCAACCCACTCCAGCATTCTTGCCTGGAACAACACATGGACGGAGGAACCTGGTAGGCTACAGTCCATGGGGTCGCAAAGAGTCGGACAGGACTGAGTGACTTCACTTTCACTTTTCAAGATATTATCATTGGGAAACCTAGGGAAAGGTGAGTGTGATTTCTTCTAAATTATTTCTTGGAACTACATGTGAATCTACAGTTATTTCAAAGTAAAAATTTTAGTTTAAGAAAAAAGAAGCTAGTTTCTAACATATCTCAAATTCACTCTCAACTCCTAAAACACAAATCTTTTTTTCTATGGGATGTTTGCATTTTGGTAAGTTGAAGTAAAGTGTTAAATATCCAAGAAGCAGTTCTCAGGGAACATTTGTGTTCTAGGCTGATCACTGACTATTTTATTACTTTTCTATTTCCATTGTCAATGCTTCTAAATTATACTTGAAATTTTAAAAATGCTCCCTCTTTGGAACAGCCATTACATTCAGACATCACTCTTTCTTTATGGTTTATTCATATTTTAGCATTGTAAACAGGATGAAACTCTACATGTTTTTCACACATGTATTATATACCATATTGATATTAAATGTCTTTAAGAACTCCAATTCAAATCCTCTTTTACCTGCCAGTTATAAGATGTAAGCTTTTCTATGTTCTGGCAAAAGTTAGGGCAGAATTCCAACTTTTTCAAAATTTGGCCATTTGGTTTCATTAGGGAATTATTAAACAATTTAGGGGCAATTTCCCTCACATTTTCCTCACATGTAATGGAAAGTTTTACTATTCAGTTTTCTTTCCAACTTCTATTCTTAAGTATCCCTTACTTATTTTACCCTTTCCTCTCAAGTGCTGTTTCCTTCTCTTTCTTGTACTTTTACCCTTTTTATTTTTTTCTTCATTGTTATTCTTTATCTCAAAAATATATCAAAAGGAAAGACTCATTGGACCCCATAGAAACAACTCAAAATGTCCCTGAGAGCATTAAAGCCTGTAGATCTAAGTCAACAGTGCTGTTTCCCAATTAATTTTAAGGAAAAATTTTACAAGATGTCTCAGAATGATTGCCTTTCTCCATACAGTTTGTGCCAGTAGGCTAAAGATGGAGAATGGACCTCAGAGGACATCTGAGGTCAAATACATCTACCTAACCCCAAGACACATGTCTGTCTGTATTTTTAGACCGATGATCTCATAAATATCTCTTCTGTTTTGAATCTATTTCGTATGGCCAATTTTGCTTATTCATGTGTGTTTAAACTTGAGGTTTGTGCGGTGTGTATTTGAAACTCAAGCTGGCATATCTCCTGGAAAAGAAGGGATGACTCCTTTCCAGAGAAGAAAAGAGAGAGCCTGACATTTTTTGCTGAAGGTCTTTGGCACTAGACAGAAATTTACATTAGTATCAAACTGCTGGAGCTCTGAAAGGCTTTTAGTCCCCACCTTCCTTTTAGAAGAGACATTGTCAGCTTAAAATTAATTACTAAAATGTGAAACAAATCAAAAGACAAAACAAATCAGGCTGTTAAGACAAACATTAAAAATCAAATTATGCTCTCAAAATAGGCAATTTACAGCTTGGAAGGGTAATTGGCAAACCTGAAATGCATACAAATAGTCGAAATTACTGACTCAAGTGGTATATTACCTATTGGAGGGTATAATGTGACAATGACTCTTGAAGAAGTGTAGAGATTCTATCATTTTTCATGATTTACCAGCAAAATATGGTATAATACTCTGTTTAAAAGAGTCTGAAGGAGGATTAAATTGAAGAAAGAGCTTTGGCTGAAAGAGAAATGGATGTTGAAGCTATACGTCAGGAAGAAGCATGGATCGGTTTTAAATTTTTACAGTCCAGTGTTAAATGAACACTTTCTCTGGAGGCAACCGCTGACCACAGTGTTTCAGTAAATCATTTAAATAGATTTACCTTACCGGTTTTGGAAAATAGGACAAGAAGCACCCAATCTGACAGCTGAGCTATCAAATGTGGTGTTTAAAATCATCTCAGGGATCAAGTTCCGATAACCTTTACATGTTTTTTCACCAAATCCCACTTCACATTCTAAAACAAAGAAGTCATTTTATGCAAATCTAGGCACTTTCATATTTGCAACATATTCCTTTGTACATTGGGGGAAAAAACAAAACAATTGTTCTCTTGAAATGGCAATATTTACCATTTTGACAGCAGCAATGTGAGAGCCGGAGGCAGCAGTCAAAGATGGCCCAGAGCATGATTTTAAGTATCAGACCAGGGCCAATGTCTGTGTGTTTCTGATAGACATTATTTTTCTTTGGGGCCTCCTACCTATTCTGTTAGCTCTAGTCCACTATTATCTTCTAACTTTGGATTTTTTTTTTAACTATGTCATTGAATATCCTCTTCTCAGGGCATATGTTTTTCCACCCTGCAGACAGATTCAAGTCACAATCAGATTTTCTCAGCTTGGGCTTGTGAATAGTCTTATGATTAGTAAGGTCACTCATTTTCATATGTGTTTGACATAACCTAGACTAGAAGAGAGTTTTTTTTTTTTTAACAGCTTTATTGAGGTATGACTAACATGCAATGAACTGTCCATATTTTAAAGATACAGTTTTGACAAATGTTTACATCTGTGAAACCATCATTACAGTCCAGATAAGAATGTATCATATCACTCTCAAATTTTCCTGGTATCTCTTTCAAATCCTTTCTTTTCATTCTTCTCACTCCTTCTCACCAGGAAACCACCAAGAAAATCTTTATTGCTACAGATCAGTTTGTTGTTTCTACAGTTTTGGGGCTTCCCTGGTGGCTCAGACAGTAAAGAATCTGCCCGCAACGCATGAGACCCAGGTTCATTCCCTGGGTCAGGAGGATCCCCTGGAGAAGAGAATGGCAATCCACTCCAGTATTCTTGCTTAGAGAATTCCATGGGCAGAGCAGTTTGGTGGGCTACAGTCCATGAGGTTACAAATAGCTGGACACAGCTGAGTGAGTAAGCACATCACATCATGTCTAGAGTTTTGTATAAACAGAACCATACAGTGGGTGGGCTTCCTAAGTGGTGCTAGTGGTAAAGAACCCACCTGCCAATGCAAGAGACACAAGAGATGCAGGTTAGTTCCCTGGGTCAGGAAGATCCCCTGGAAGAGGGCACGGCAACCCACTCTAGTATTTTTTTCCTGGAGAATCCCATGTAAAGGGGAGCCTTGCAGGCTGCAGTCCATAGGGTCGCAGAGAGTTGGACCTGACTAAAGCAACTTAGCACACACACACATACAGTGGATGCTCTTGTCTTTTCTGTATTCCTTCAATCAGCATAATTACTTTGAGATTTATCTATGTTGTTTTGCGTATCATTGCTCATTCCTTTTTATTGAATAGCATTTTGTTACATGAAAATACCACACTTTGTCCATCTGTTCGTCTGTCAATGTGTACTTGAATGGTTTCCAGTTTTGGACTATTAAAAATAAAGCTGCTATGAACACTTATGTACAGTTCTTTCTATTGATGCATGCTTTCTATTCTCTTGGAAAATACCTAGAAGTGGCATGATTGGATCATATAGTAGTTATGTTTTCAGAAACTGACAAACTGTTTTCCAAAGTAATTTTTACCATTTTACATTTCCATCAGCAGTGTATGGAAGTTCAAATTTTTCTATGTCTTCTCCAAGACTTAGTATGATTAATTTGAAAAATTTTAGCCATTTTAATTGGTGTGTGATGGTAGTTTATAAAAGTCCTTCAGTTGTGTCTGACTCTTTGCAACCCCATGGACTACACTGTCCTTGGAGTTCTCCATGTCAGAATACTAGGATACTGGAGTGGGTAGCTGTTCCATTCTCCAGGGGCTCTTCCCAAAGCAGGGATCAAACCCAGGTCTCCTGCATTGCAGGCAGATTCTTTTCCAGCTGAGCCACCAGGGATGCCCATGAATACTGGAGTGGGTAGCCTATCCCTTCTTCAGCAGATCTTCCCGACCCAGGAGTTGAACAGGGATATCCTATATTGCAGGTGGATTCTTTTTACCAGCTGAGCCACCAGAGAAACCCGTGATGGTAGTTTAGCGTTGCTGTCATTTGTATTTTTCTACTGATTAATCATTTTGAACAGCTTTTCATGTTCTTGACATTCTTATATTTTCTTTAGTAATATGGCTGTGAAATCTGTTGCCCATTTTAAAATTGGATTGTTGTCTTATTGTTGAGTTTTGAGAGTTCTTTATATATTCTGGAAGCATGTTCTTTTATCATATATATGCTTTGCAAATATTTTCTTTCAGTCTCTGGCTTGCTTTTTGTTCTTCTAAAGCTGTCTTCTCAAGAGCAGAAATTATTAATTGTGATAAGATCCAAAATATCAATTTAAAATTTTTCTATATCACTCTTTTTGCATAATATTGAAAAAATTTACCCAAAGTCAAGTTTCTCTGATGCCTGTAGTGGTAAAGAATCCACCTGCCAGCTAGGAGACCTGAGTTCAATCCCTAGCTAGGGAAGATCCTCTGGAGAAGGTAAATGGCATGCCACTCCACTATTCTTGCCTGGGAAATTGCATGGACAAAGGAGCCTGTGGGGCTACATTCCATGGGGCTGCAGAGTTGGACATGCCTGAGCAACTGAGCACAAAAAACAAACCAAAGGCACAAATATTTTTAACTTTTCTTCTCAAAATTTTATCATTTGCAGTTTTACATTCAAGTCCGTAATTTGTTTTTAGTTAATTTGTGTGTGTGGTATAAGGTAAAATTTGAAGGTTTTTTTTTTTTCCTTTTTGTTTATGGATGTCTAATTATATCAACACCACTTGTTAAAAGGACTGTCCTTTTCTCCCCAAATTGCCTTCTTAGCAGAGTTCCTAATGAGAACTCACAGCCAAAAAATATTCACTAAATAATATCCATATTATAGCATAAATTTTAAATAGAGTATAAAAGAAGTGTTTATAGGTCTACTGTGTAAGAATAAGTTTAACTTGACCATCAAAACTTCAACAAGTGTCCTCTAGCATAATCAGCACTTGGAAAATGTGGAAAAGTGAATGAATAAATGCACAAATAACTAGCCTAGTAGAATGTGTAGGTCATTTTTCTTAGTTCTGCTGTCTAATCCTATAATTCCTTTGTCTTCTTATTGCTGCTTATTTCAATTGACATGGTACTTGGAGTTTATCAAGTTTTTCCATAGGGACTAAGAGTCTAGGATTTCTATAAAATGTAATCACTTTCTTTGTAATTTTTGACCCCATACTTTACATTGTTCCTAAGCATGTCCCCAGCAGGATTGAGTCCCAGTTGCCAACGATGACAAAAAGCTAGTTAGTATATATGTATGGATTTATTTTATCCTTCCTTCCTCACTTTTCCTATTCCTTCTATTTTGCTTCCTGGATCAGTCCAAAATAAACTACCTTAGTGTAAGTTCTGGTCTTGGGATCTGTTTTGGGTCCACTCAAATTTTATGGATGAATTACTGGCAAAATTTTTCTACAAAGCTGCCAAATCCTGACTATGAATTGAAGGATTTAATTAATTGGCAAGCTGATGAAAACTTAGCTTAACTTCAATTTTGTAATATTGATTTTAGACAAAATTAAAAAGAATCTTTTTATACAAACTATGGTACTTAAAATGCTTTATTTGTATTAAATGTGAATCTTTGAAACATGTTGCTGTTGTTCGGTCTCTAAGTCATGTCCGATGCTTTGCGACCCCATATACTACATCATGGTTTCCCTGGTGGCTCAGATGGTGAAGAATCTGCTTGCAGTGTGGGTGACCCAGGTTTGATCCCTTGGTCGGGAAGATCCCCTGGAGAAGGAACTGGCAACCCACTCCAGTACTCTTGCTTGGAGACTCCCAAGCTTGGAGGAGCCTAGCAGGCTACAGTTCACTGGGTTGCAAAGAGTCAGACATAACTGAACAACTCACACACACACACACTGCAGCATCTCAGGCTCCTCTGTCTTCCACTGTTTCCTGGAGTTTGCTCAAAACCATGTCCATTGAGTCAGTGATGCATCTAACAGTCTTATCCTCTGCCACCCCTTATCCTTTTGCCTTCAATCTTTCCTCACATCAGGATCTTTTCCAGTGAGTCAGCTCTTTGCATCAGGTGGCCAAAGTATTGGAGCTTCAATTTCAGCATCAGTCCTTCCAATGAATATTCAGGGCTGATTTCATTTAGGATTTACTGGTTTGATCTCCTTTCTGTCCAAGGGACTCTCAAGACTCTCAAGTCTCAGGAGTCTTCTCCAACACCACAGTTTAAAAGCATCAATTCTGTGATGCCCAAGCTTCTTTATGGTCCAACTCTCACATCCATACATGACTACTAGAAAAACCATAGTTTTGGCTATACAGAGCTTGGTTGGCAAAGTGATGTCTCTGCTTTTTAATAAACTCTCTAGGTTTGTCATAGCCTTTCTTCCAAGAAGCAAGTGTCTTATGATGTTATGGTTTTGGTCACCATCCACAGGGATTTTGGAGCCCAAGAAAATAAAATCTGTCACTTCTATTTGCTATTTTCCTCTTTCTATTTGCAATGAAATGATGGGATCAGATGCCATGATCTTAGCTTTTTGAATGTTGAGTTACAAGCCAGCTTTTGCACTCTCCTTTTTCACCCTCGTCAAGAGGCTCTTTAGTTACTCTTCACTTTCTGCCCTTAGAGTGGCATCATCTGCATATTTCATGTTGATATTGTCTAAGACTTAGAAATATTAAGAATTATGCAGCAAGTAGCAATATAGGATTTTCACACCAGAGAGAATTTTGTTTTTAATCTTACCATTTTGAGTCTTATTACTTTTTATTTAGTACTTATCATGTTTTTTCTGTTGGATCATTGAAAAAGCAAGAGAGTTCCAGAAAAATATTTATTTCTGCTTTATTGACTATGCCAAAGCCTTTGACTGTGTGGATCACAATGAACTGTGGAAAATACCAGGCCACTTGACCTGCCTCTTGAGAAACCTGTATGCAGGTCAGGAAAGCAACAGAACTGGACATGGAACAACAGACTGGTTCTAAATAGGAAAAGGAGTACGTCAAGGCTGTATATTGTCACCCTGCTTATTTAACTTATATGCAGATTACATCATGAGAAATGCTGGGCTCGAAGAAGCACAAGCTGGAATTAAGATTGCTGGGAAAAATATAAATAACCTCAGATATGCAGATGACACCACCCTTATGGCAGAAAGTGAAGAGGGACTAAAAAGCCTTTTGATGAAAGTGAAAGAGGAGAGTGAAAAAGTTGGCTTAAAGCTCAACATTCAGAAAACGAAGATCATGGCATCTGGTCCCATCACTTGATGGGAAATAGATGGGGAAACAGTGGCAACAGTGGCTGACGTTATTTTTCTGGGCTCCAAATCACTGCATATGGTGACTGCAGCCATGAAATTAAAAGATACTTCCTCCTTGGAAGGAAAGTTATGACCAACCTAGACAGCATATTAAAAAGCAGAGCCATTACTTTGCCAACAAAGGTCTGTCTAGTCAAGGCTATGGTTTCTTCCAGTAGTCATGTATGGATGTGAGAGTTGGACTATAAAGAAAGCTGAGCACAGAAGAACTGATGATTTTGAACTATGGTGTTGGAGAAGACCCTTGAGAGTCCCTTGGACTGCAAGGAGATCCAACCAGTCCATCCTAAAGGAGATCAGTCCTGGGTGTTCATTGGAAGGACTGACGTTAAGCTGAAACTCCAATACTTTGGCTACCTGATGCAAAGAGCTGACTCATTTGAAAAGACCCTGATGCTGGGAAATATTGAGGGCAGGAGGAGAAGGGGATGACAGAGGATGAGATGGTTGGATGGCATCACCGACTCAATGGACATGGATTTGGGCGGACTCTGGGAGTTGGTGATAGACAGGGAAGCCTGGCTTGCTGTGGTTCATAGGGTCACAAAGAGTTGGACATGACTGAGCGACTGAACTAAACTGATCATGTCTGTTGGTTATTTTGTTTTTTTATTTTTGTTTTTTAAGTAGAGTTGATATGCTGGAGAAGGCAATGGCACCCCACTCCAGTACTCTTGCCTGGAAAATCCCATGGACGGAGGAGCATGGTGGGCTGCAGTCCATGGGATCCCTAAGAGTCAGACTCGATTGAATGACTTCACTTTCACTTTTCACTTTCATGCATTGGAGAAGGAAATGGCAACCCACTCCAGTGTTCTTGCCTGGAGAATCCCAGGGACGGGGGAGCCTGGTGGGTTGCACAGAGTCAGACACGACTGAAGTGACTTAGCAGCAGCAGCAGCAGAGTTGATATGCAATATTATGTAGGATGCATGCATGCTCAGTCTCTTCAGTCGTGTCTGACTCTTTGCGATCCCGTGGTCTGTAGCCCACTGGGCTTCTCTGTCCATGGGGATTCTCCAGGCAAGAATATTGGAGTAGGTTGTCATTTCCTACTCCAATTATATAGGATACAGGTAGGGTTTCCCAGTGTAGCTCAGCTGGTAAAGGATCTGCCTGCAATGCAGGAGACCCCAGTTCAATTTCTGGATCAGCAAGATCTCCTAGAGAAGGGATAGGCTACCCACTCCAGTATTCATGAGCTTCCCTGGTAGCTCAGATGGTAAAAAATCCACCTGAAGTGCAGGAGACCTGGGTTCAATCCCTGGATTGGGAAGATCCCCTGGAGGAGGACATGACAACTCACTCCAGTATTCTTGCCTGGAGAATCCGCATGGACAGAGGTGCCTGGTGGGCTATGATCCAAAGGGTCACAGAGTGTTGGGCTTGACTGAGTGACTAAGCACAGCACATAAAAATAGTGATTCACAATTTTTAAAGATTATATTCCACTGATATTTATTATAAAATATTGGCTATATTTGTGTTAAGACTAGAGAAGATGCATCTCAACTATACTTAAATACAAAAGAAAAAATGATAAGTTATCAACAAACGAATAATAATTCTAAAATGTAAGATTAAGAACAAAATTCTCTTTAGTGTGAAGATGTTATATCATTATTTGCTTAATTTTTCCTATTATTTCTGGGTCATAAAGAATATCTTGAACAAATTCTATAGATACAGACTTTAACAAAAACCAGGTTAAAAAAGAAAAGACATTGAATGGAATAGCATAGAAACTAATAGGTAACAGATAGAACACATATTGGGTTTCCCCAGTGGCTCAGAGGTAAAGAATCCACCTGCAGTGCAGGAGCTGCAGGAGATGCTGGTTCAATCCCTGAATCAAGATTCCTTGGAGAGGGGCATGGCAACCCACTCCAGTATTCTTGCCTGGAGAATCCCACAGACAGAAGAGCCTAGTGGGCTACAGTCCATAGGGTTGCACAGAGTCAGACATGCCTGAAGCGACTAAGCACACCACAGCACATAGCACATAGTAAATTGCTTACATATTTGTAGTTTTGCTTTAATGCTTTAATGTGTAATGTCTATTACATAGCTGAATTTCTTAAACTTATGACTGATTTTCAGGCCCACATTATGGTTTTTCCATTGACTTTGCTGAAGAGACAAGATTTGATTTCTTGTGTCATCTGCCTATCCCTGTAATATAATAATGCTCCCCAAACTGGGATTTCAACTTATCTCCACTTGGGTCTTATGGTTTAATTATAACTGTTGAGTTTTTTGAGTGTGGTTTTGCTCATTTTATATTCCTTTTTGTTTAGTTGATAACATTGTCATTGGTTTGTTCACTCCTCAGTTTTTCCAATTATTTTTATGTGCTTTGTGTTTAATCAATTAATTTTCCAAGCTGTAAATTATTCATTTTGAGATTGTAATTTGTTCTCTTAATGTATGTCTTAACACCATGATTTGTTTCATGTTTATAATTAATTTTGAGCTTTGAAAATAAAATTGCATGACAAATCATTACAGGCAAAGCCACCACCACAGACAGCAAAGATGAAATTTGTCATATAAGCGAACTTTCTTTTTATTTTGATGATTTTTAGAAAAGTTTTATCAGTTAAAAAAGAGTGAGATCAAATCTTGTCCATCAAGATAAATAGCAAGCACATTTGTATATTAAAGCAACACTATTAATATCTACAGCACATACCACACAGTGATTCACAGATTTGGGCTTCCCTGTTGGCTCAGATGGTAAAGAATCCGTGTGCAATGTAGGAGACTTGTGTTCGATCCCTGGGTTGGAAAGATCCCCTGGAGGAGGACATGGCAACCCACTCCAGTATTCTTGCCTGGAGAATCCCCATGGACAGAGGAGCCTGGTGGGATACAATCCAAGGGGTTGCACAGAGTTGGGCATGACTGAGCAACTAAGCACACATTAATATCTAAGTAATTGGAATGATTGATACTAAAGCTGAAGCTCCTTTATTTTGGCCAACTGATGCAAAGAGCCGACTCATTGGAAAAAACCCTGATGCTGAAAAAGATTGAGGGTAAGAGGAGAAGGGTGTGACAGGATGAGTTGGTTGGATGGCATCACTGACTCAATGGACATGAGTTTGAGCAAGCTCCAGGAGACAGTGAAGGACAGGGAAGCCTGGCGTGCTACAGGCAGGCAGATTGTGAGGTCTGACCATGAGGTCAAAGAGTCAGGCACCACTTCCTGACTGAACAACAGCAATTGTATGTGCTGTATCAGTTATCTGTTACTGTATAGCAAATCTATCTAAAACTTAGATACTTAAAACAGTAACAATCTATTATTTTTCATAAAGTTTGTGGGTCAGATGGGTGGGCTGTGGTACTATTCAGGGCTGGGCCTAGTTGATCTTGACTGGCTTTGCCCATACTTCTATGTTAAACTGACAGGTTAGCTTGGTGGATTGACTTCCAGGAGTTGGCTGATCATTGGCTAAAGCAATGACACCACCCTGCTGCATCTCTCTTAACAACCAGCAGCCTAGCCAGGGCTTGCTCATATGGCACTTGCCTGGTTGGAAGGCAGAATCAAGAGCAGAATCATGGGTAAAACCCTTGGAAACCTAGTCTTAGAATTAGCCCCTAATTTCCTCCACATTCTATTGGCCAAATGAAGTTATGAGGACAGCTCAGATACAAAGGGTGGAGAAATAGAGTTCTCTTGATGGAAAGAGTGGTGGGTTATTTTGTGAGGGACACAATTCAGGGAGGGGAAAAATTGTGGCCATTGTTCCAATCTTCTCTTTTCAAATAAGTGTGATCCCCCAATCAACCTTTCAGTTTTCAAAGTTTTCAAGAATTTTCTTTTCCTACCTCTTACCTCCATCTCATTCATAAAGTATATCTTTGAAAATCAATATTCTGTGCCTGTAGATGTATTATTTATTATTTTTAATATTTCAGAGATACTTATTAAGTTACTTATATTTTCCTTGTGAATATTATGGCAGTCAGAACAGTACATAATAAAGTTTTAATATATAACTTTGTGACCTTTTTGAGATAATAAACACGTTAATATCTAATATGAAACTAAAATTTGTCATGTAAACTTGAAACTTGTTCACACTCAGATTTAGATTTCATTGATTCAAATGCCACTCCAATCACTTACTGCCTGTATAATCTTGGGCAAATTTTTTATCCTTTTTGTGTCTGAATTTACTCATCTTTAAAATGGATTATAATAATATTTGCCATATATTTTTGTTTTAGAGATTAAATTTGGTAAACATGTTAAACACTGAGAACAGTGCCTGACATATAGAAATACTCAATATATGAAAGATATTCTGATTGTTAATGAAAGGACTATTATTGCCTATCAACTGATCATCCCTTTTTATTTTATACTTTGTGGTTTCTGTAGCAGAATGTAACACATTAGGGGAAAAAATGTTTTGAAATTCAGAAACAGTACTGACTGGGAAAATTAGACTCATAAAAATGCTCAATTTATATTTCCAAATTGAAATGTAAACAATTAAATTCAGTGCCACAGATATGATACCATTTCCTGCTGTGTGAGTCCTTTTGATAAATGCTGCTGATATAAGGAGAAGTAATACCTGGTCCCAGCTCTAAACGAGCAGAAAGATGCCCCATAATCTTCTTTCCCCAGGGTACCAGATTGGACATAGTATTTCTTTTTCGAGTGGTTCCTGGGCATATTTTATGGTCATATGTGAACAGCGCTATTTTAAGTTACTTTTTTTTCCTGTTGCCAATAGGGGAGAAAGGTGACATTGTAAAATCTGGGATAGGTTGTTACGTGGGAGCTGAAGGTGGGCTGCGTGTTGAACAGATTGCAAGAAACTTTTTGGCTCCTCTGAGGAATGTTTCCCCAGGTATCTGTGGTACATGGCAATGAAGGGAAAGGATTTAGGAGTAAGAAAGAGGACCATCCAGTCAACAGGAAGGACAGTGAGAGACAAAGTGAGAATAAACATCTGAATTTAAGTTGGGAAGGGAGTAGAAGGAGGGCTGGTTGGTGATAAAGATGTGTTCTGTTTTCTAGAATATGAATGAGAGAAATATAGTGTGCTGACTCCTATATGTGTGTATTAGCTTCAGAGAAAACTACAGAACATTTCCAAGAAAATCTAGGAAAGCAAAGTTAAGGGCTAACTGAGCTATCCTAAACCACAGAATAATTAAAAGCGTTTTTGAGATTTCTTGAACATTCTAAAACCCTGAGTCTCCCAAGTGTTCATTTAGTAATTCTTAATAATCATCACTACAATATGTTATTAGTATAATTAATGAAATACATTAAATTTCTTTTAGTTTTTCATTTTATTTTTTGGCCACACCATGCAGCACGTAGGATGTTATTCCTCCAACCAGGGATTAAGCCCACACCTGCTGTCTTGGAAGTGTGGTGTCCCAACCACTGGACCACAAGGGACATCCAACACATTAAATTTCGGTAACAATCCTAGATTACAAACCACATGCCCAGTAGCCTAGTTTGATGCCAATCCCAAGTTGTTTCCCAGTTGAGATCAAACATAAAATTCCCCGAAGGAAAAGAGCACATATGCTTTTGTTGGGAGGTGTGGCTTCCACCACCAATTCTAAGGGTAAAAGAAGCCCAGGGTTTAGAAACATAATGCAAATATTCTGTTCAATAATAGATAACCATTTCCCACATATGTGATATTATGATTTTTCAACAAATTCAGTCACAAGAGAAACAAAATCTTAAGTATTATACCTATATTTGAAAGGATTTGCATATATATGTGTTTCTTCTTATTTTTGCTCTATTTTTTAATAATAAACTTGAAACAAAAATTGTATCACAAGAAAATAATAGTTGCCTTATTTAGTCACTTTTAAAATTGTTCACTCACCAAGTCAGAGCTTTATTTAAATATCTTTAAATGGGCTATTTAAGTGAGATATTTTTGATGTGAAAATTTGATAGCATATTATATATTTGACAGGGTGGAAGCATATTTAAGGGCATTTGAAAGTGATTTTTAATAAGATCTATACTATTATGTTCAGTCAGTTCAGTTCAGTCCCTCAGTCATGTCCAACTCTGGGACCCCATGGACTGCAGCACGCCAAGCTTCCCTTTTCGTCACCAACTCAGCAGCTTGTTCAAACTCATGTCCATCGAGTCAGTGATGCCATCCAACCATCTCATACTCTGTCATTCCCTTCTCCTGCCTTCAATCTTTCCCATTAACTATTATGTTATGTCCTCTAAGATTCCATTAGGAAAAGATTTTTAAAATGGATAAGAAACAGAAGGTGGTAGGAGAAAGTTGAGAGAGATTGAGAGGGGCTAGCTATCCAATTTTAGCTTGTAGATATACAATTTATAGTTTTATTTTGATAAAATGCCATCTTTAGTACTCAATTTTTCTTTCAACAACAACCAAAGATAGTGTTCACTTTGCTATAATTCTCCTCACTTGCCTTATCTACGTTATCTTTCTCTACCACACATTTATGTCAGGCAGCTTCGACTTACTACAAAATAGAAATACATTTCTTAGCAGCTGTTACCATAATTCTAAAAATACCCTTTTTTTCTTACAGAATCTCAAAACTTCTGGGCTTCTTCCCAGTGCTAAATCCTGTTGACTGGATTTACTAGGATGAAGAGAGAAAGAAGTGTTATATTTTAAGATAATTTCTTTTCTAAACACCCAGAAAGGTAATAATTCTGGCATTTTACAAAGCATGTTGAATAGCTTCCTTAATGCTTTCTCCCAAATGTTTCTTCTCCAGTTTTATCTTAGCTTTTCACCTTGCATATTCATGGTTTCATTATTGGGGATCATGTACTCACTGGAAAGCATATATTCAGAACTAAAAAGTTGTGGATGTCTTCGCACAGGACAAATCTGAACAGCAGTCTCAGTTCTGCTTGGGGTATGCTAAGCTGAACTTCTGATCAGGCTCCCGAGAGTAATTTCTGCCCAGAAAAAGCTCAGCCTCTCCTAGAGTTTAATGTTATACCACTAAGCCTAGCATATTGTTTTGCTTTTCCAAAATAGCAAGTGTTTAAGTGTTTTCCTAATTACCTAACTAAGATGTAACGATAAGTCCTAAGAAATAGCATACTTCTGGACACTTTCTCTGACAGCCAGCAATTGCACAATAGAAGGATTGTGGAGAAATGAAAGAAGACTCTCACCTCCACCTCACCCAACGAAACTCTTTCCCCAACACACACACGCACACACACATCATTCTGGCTATACCTATGGCATGTACCCTTATTGGACTTCTGTTTTTACAGGATGCAGATAATTGGACTTTAGGTAGTTGGCAATTAAACTCCTTTTTTTTTTTTTTTCCAAAGAGCTTTTTCTCTCTTCACTCTCTATCAGTTAATCTGAGCTTTTTGTTGTTGTTCTGTTAAAGGCAGATAAGGGGGAAAAATGTTTCTCAGCTCTGTTTAATCACTGGCAAACCAACATTGGAACTCCTGCTTCATGAAGACTGCCAAAAACACGACCTAGTTATTGCTCCTTTTTGTGGCATCTTACCGTGTGGTTTGTGGCACTTTGGAACACAAATTCACAGTTACCAGAAGTTAGGTTTATCGCTGTTGCAAAGCCACTGAGTTCTGATCCAGAAGCTCACAAACTGGTGCGTGCCCACGCAGATCTAGCCTGTCCAGATAGACTGAACAGGAGGAAAAATGCAGTGCCAAGAAGGAAGAAACTGGGTCCTAATTAATCAGAAACAAGTCATTTTAATGGTGATGTTGAAGGAGATAGAAATGTATTCTTACGGGAATCCTATGTTCCACCAGGATGACACTGTGAAATTATTATTCTGCCAGTTTATTGTCACTGAGTTGTGGAATACTGAAAAACAGATGAGTCATTTGGAGTGTGTTCTTATTTTTTGTTTTTTATATTTTAATGCACTTCAAGATGTAAGACAGCTTCATGGTCTCTTTTATTTTTCTTTTTCCTTATACTCAATTTCAAAATGATCCCTGATTTAGCAGGTGGGTGGATATGGAATAAACATCCACTTCATCTGCAGAAATCACTTATATAAAGGTGACAAATTGCACTCAACATGCAAAATTTTAGGAGACTTTAAAGTGTGGAAGTCCAACTCACTGCCAAAGTTTTTTTTTTTTTTTTTTTAATAAAGAGATTTGACTGTCACAGGACTGTTTGGTTCAGTAAATATTTATTAGGCATCTGCACTTTTCTGTTTTGGTTGCTCATTTTATTTCTGCTGCCTGAAATAATCTTCACCCACTGCCTTCCCTGGAAGACCAAATCCTAGTATCATCTATGTCCTAAAGTTTTAACTGCTTTTCTCTTCTGACCTTTCAGACCATTTGTCTCTTTTCACCAAAATATTCACTGCTTTATGTTTTCATCCATCTTAAAAACACATCCCATACTAGCATTCTGAAATCTTCTCCACCTTTGAGTGTTAGGCTCCTCTTAGTCACCTCTGTGTGTATGTGTGTTTATAGTGTATTGAATCTAGTAGTGGCTTAAGAAAATATTATGTTGAATTTTTGATCAGTATTCTATTTCTAGCTTTTCAGCACCTTGTTGAACACTCTGGCATGCTAAAAATGGATTGCATATTTTTCTTGCAAACAGTTTAAAATTTGCATTTTTAATGAGTCAGAGATGATGGAATTGTGACAGGACATGAAATTATTTGGTGGGTTCAGAATGAAGCTATTAATAGCTTGTCATATAATTTATTGCTAAGTGGCTATAGGATCTTCACTAAATAATAAAGAAGTTGGGAATTTTCAAAGGAAATAATATCATATAATGATGGATATTTCTGATGGACTAGAAATAACAACTTTCAGAGAGCTTTTTTTTAGCAAAGAGACTTTACCACAAATGGTACAAAAGAGTCAACCTCTCTCCTTCTTTTTATACTATGTTCTGGAATTGGTTGTTTTTTATTCTTATTTTTTCTCAGAGAACTATATTAGGACAATATTCCAGGCAAGAGTACTGGAGTGGGTTACATTTCCTTCTCCAGGAGATCTTCCCAACCCAGGGATCGAACCCAGGTCTCCCACATTGTAGGCAGACGCTTTACCATCTGAGCCACCAGGGAAGAGCCCAGTATGGACAGCAGTAGTGGAGAATTTCACGGGAAAATCTGGAAATGTTTTTATTAGTGTAGCACTTGCATTAGCTTTCAGATTATCCAAAAGAAAAAATAAGCATTTCATAAAAAAAGAAAAGAATTGTATTTGGAGAAAGAAATAATAGGAATTATCTGAAATTAGAGAATAAAAAGTACAGCATAAAAAACTTTTAACAGGACAAGTTTGTTTAAGAAGAAAAAAAATGAATGATTGGATCTTCTTTAAGATTTGTTTGGTAGAAATATTTTTGTGACTTCCTTGCATAGGACATTAACTGGTATTCAACCTAGTATGTATTTTCAACTACCAAATAGAATCTATGAGTAATTTCTATTTTGGTTTCCATAATATTTATGAATTTTGACAACTTTATTGCCAGGCTCACAAATAAATGGTTGTTAAATAACATGATAAGTATATTAAAATGAAAGGCATTTAAAAATAAGCTCTCTATTCCCTTAATACTTACACTGTATTATCACTTTATTGTATTTATTTTTATATATTCGTTTGTGTTTTTTTATAAATGTATCTCCCCATATATCTGTAATTTATCTCTTTATATAGCATACAGTATACAAAGCAGATGCTGTGTTCTAGCACATTTTATATCATAAAGAGATGCTCAATAAGTATTACATTAAACAAGTAAATATAGAAAAGTATTGAGTTTAGACAGACCTAAATATAGTTTCACATCAGGAGATGAGCTATACGAAAAATAATGAATGAGATCTGGGGTGACAGTCTCAATTTTCCTAATAAACAAATACTTGCACAATAACAATTTTTAAGGGACATTAAAAATAAGTGTTTTTTTCCTTTTTTTAACTAACATGAACTAAAATCTTGAAAGAAAACTTACATGGATGAAATCATCAACTCTTCAAATCTGTTTCCTGGATTTCTAATCTAACCATTCAATGGTTTAACGTGAAACGCAAGACCCATCTCTAGTTTATTTTGTATCCTGAATTAGACTTCTTCAGCTGTCTAGGAGTTACACAACTTTGGCTCTACCGTAGTGGTATATTTTCCTTACATTCGTTCAAAAGGACTCTAGTGATCTCACTCCAGCTAGGAGACATTTGTTATTGCATTTGCAAGCTGAGAACTACAATTTAATAATCAACAACTGGCAGAGAAAAATAATTTTTTAAAATCTCCAAATAAATGATTTAACTAAGAAAAAGGAGCCAAAAAAATGACAAAATAAATCCCAGAATAACTTAGAGTTAAAAAATAAAATGAACACCTCTCAAGTAGTATGTTCAAACTTGGAGTAGGGTTGAGAGACCTTACCTGCTTCTTGTTCTTTGGCATGTCATGGGCCTTGGTGTGACTATCCTGTTCTGTTTTCAGGTACATAGCTACACATAGGGGATATTATATCAGCATGGTGATTTGTTTAATACCTTTCTGATAGTAGTAAACCTTTTGCATAGTGTCTTGGGTTTAGATACCAAGGGAACATGTGATAATAAAAGCAATGAAAATCTGTACCAGAGTCTTGTGCTGAGTTCTATGTAATTTGTTCCCGGAAGATATGTGACTAGTAAGAAATTCTGATGGTATATTAGTTAAAAATAATTAATATTCTTAATATAAAACCTTTACCATGCCCACAAGTGAACCCGAGAGAGATGATGGGACTCACAGTCTTTGTTCTTCTGCATCAATTCTCTCCAGATATTCCCCAGAGTTTTAGAATAAAACACACAGATTAAAATGAATGGTATAGCACATATGACTCAGGCAAATTATTGTGAAACACTGTGTCCACTAGAGCCACATGATGAGGGAAATCGAGAATTAGAATTAACTCATGCTTGAATTTTATAGGTATTGATTATTGGATGAAGGGTTATAGTTCAAATTGCCGTTGTGGATTCAAACATAGGAGGTTCCACAGACTGTGACTTTTATACACCTAAAATAATTCTACAATCATCTACAGAAAAAGGACTAAGTGTATATGAACAAAAACTGTCTCGAAGATTTCCATTAGAAAAAGAGTATTAATGTTTAGTTTCAGGTTCGGTTTAGTTCAGTTCAGTTGCTCATCATGTCCAACTCTTTGCCACCCCATGAATCGCAGCACGCCAGGCCTCTCTGTCCATCACCAACTCCCGGAGTTCACTCAAACTCGTGTCCATCGAGTTGGTGATGCCAACCAGTCATCTCATCCTCTGCTGTCCCCTTCTCCTCCTGCCCCCAATCCCTCCCAGCATCAGAGTCTTTTCCAATGAGCCAACTCTTCACATGAGGTGGCCAAAGTACTGGATTTTCAGCTTTAGCATCATTCCTTCCAAAGAACACCCAGGCCTGATCTCCTTTAGAATGGACTGATTGGATCTCCTTGCAGTCCAGGGGACTCTCAGGAGTCTTCTCCAAGACCACAGTTCAAAACTATCAATTCTTTGGCGCTAGCTTTTTTTACAGTCCAACACTCACATCCATACATGACCCTGGAAATATCATAGCCTTGAACAGACAGACCTTTGTTGGCAAAGTAATATCTCTCCTTTTTAATATGCTATCTAGGTTGGTCATAACTTTCCTTCCAAGAAGTAAGTGTCTTTCAATTTCATGGCTGCAATCACCATCTGCAGTGATTTTGGAACCCAAAAAAACAAAGTCTGACACTGTTTCCCAATCTATTTCCCATGAAGTAATGGGACCAGATGCCATGATCCTCATTTTCTGAATCTTGAGCTTTAAGTCAACTTTTCACTCTCCTCTTTCACTTTCATCAAGAGGCTTTTTAGTTCCTCTTCACTTTCTGCCATAAGGGTGGTGTCATCTTCATATCTGAGGTTATTGATATTTCTCCTGGCATCTTGATTCCAGCTTGTGCTTCTTTCAGCCCAGCAATTCTCATGATGTACTCTGCATAGAAGTTAAGTAAGCAGGGTGACAATATACATCCTTGACGTACTACTTTCCCTGTTTGGAACCAGTCTGTTGTTCCATGTCCAGTTCTAACTGTTGCCTCCTGACCTACATATAGGTTTCTCAAGAAACAGGTCAGGTGGTCTGGTATTGCCATCTCTTTCAGAATTCTCCACAGTTTATTGTGATCCACACAGTCAAAGGCTTTGGCATAGTCAATAAAGCAGAAATAGATGTTTTTCTGGAACTCTCTTTCTTTTTCCATGATCCAGAGGATGTTGGCAATTTGATCTCTGGTTCCTCTGCCTTTTCTAAAACCAGCTTAAACATCTGTAAGTTCACGGTTCACATATTGCTGAGACCTGGCTTGGAGAATTTTGGGCATTACTTTACCAGCATAATTCCAGGTTCATTTCAATTCAGTTCAGTTCAGTCACTCAGTCATGTCCAACTCTTTGCAACTCCATGAATCAGCATGCCAGGCCTCCCTGTCCATCACCATCTCCCAGAGTTCACTCAAACTCATGTCCATTGAGTTGGTGATGCAATCCAGCCATCTCATCCTCTGCTGTCCCTTTTTCCTCCTGCCCCCAATCCCTCCCAGCATCAGAGTCTTTTCTAATGAGTCAACTCTTCGCATGAGGTGGCCAAAGTACTGGAGTTTCAGCTTTGGCATCATTCCTTCCAAAGAACACCCAGGACTGATTTCCTTTAGAATGGACTTATTGTATCTCCTTGCAGTCCAAGGGACTCTCAAGAGTCTTCTCCAACACCACAGTTCAAAAGCATCAATTCTTTGGTGCTCGGCTTTCTTTTAAGTCCCACTCTCACATCCACACATGACCACTGGAAAAACCATAGCCTTGACTAGAGGGACCTTTGTTGGCAAAGTAATGTCTCTGCTTTTTAATATGCTATCTAGGTTGGTCATAACTTTCCTTCTGAGGAGTAAGCATCTTTTTATTTCATGGCTGCAGTCACTATCTACAGTGATTTTGGAGCCCAGAAAATAAAGTCTGACACTCTTTCCACTGTTTCCCCATCTATTTCCCATGAAGTGATGGGACCAGATGCCACAATCTTAGTTTTATGAATGTTGAGCTTTAAGCCAACTTTTTCACTCTCCTCTTTCACTTTCATCAAGACACTCTTTAGTTCTTCTTCACTTTCTGCCATAAGGGTGGTGTCATCTGCATATCTGAGGTTATTGATATTTCTCCCGGCAATCTTGATTTCAGCTTGTGCTTCTTCCAGCCCAGCATTTCTCATGATGTACTCTGCATATAAGTTAAATAAGCAGGGTGACAATATACAGCCTTGACATACTCCTTTTCCTATTTGGAACCAGTCTGTTGTTCCATGTCCAGTTCTAACTGGTGCTTCCTGATCTGTATATAGGTTTCTCAAGAGACAGGTCAGGTGGTCTGTTATTCCCATCTCTTTCAGAATTTTCCACAGTTTATTGTGACCCACACAGTCAAAGGCTTTGGCATAGTCAATAAAGCAGAAATAGATGTTTTTCTGAAACTCTCTTGCTTTTTCCATGATCCAGTGGATGTTGGCAATTTGGTCTCTGGTTCCTCTGCTGCCAACCTCCAAAGGAGAGGAAAATTGCAATCACTTTGTTTTGCTAGGTTCTCTGGGCCTGATCTTCATAGTTTTGTCTTGAAGAAGTTTCCTATCATGATTTGAGATATTCTTTCTTCCTTCGTCTTTAGTGTGTGTGTGTGTGTGTGTGTGTGTGTGTGTGTGTGAAACAGTGGTGAGTGCACAGAGGGACTATAGGTACATATGCATAACATATATATAAGTATGCAATTTCAGAGTGTACTTAGGAGATTTAGAACCAAAGCAAGTAGAGATAGCTAATACATGGTTGGGCTGATGGTGTTGGAGTGTAGGGAAGATAGTAGAACTAGGAAGGGGAGAAAGCAGAAAATTACCCAGTGGAAAGCAGCATTTATGTGGGAGGGGCTGTGTGAAAACAAGTACAGACCATCATGTTTGTTTTTAACAATATTATGGCTCTTCTGCTTCGATCAACCATAGTTGTCTTATGAGGACAGAGCAATCATGACCAGGATGCTTTTGTGGCACATGATCTGAAGCAATTTTACTGTCAGGAAAGTCTTGTTCTACACAGGAAATATCTGACATGTCATGTCCATATTCATCTCATTGTTGGGTTTTGAAGGCTAAACTACATGAGAATTGGTTCAAAAGCATTAGTAGTAGCAGTATGTTTACTTTTTTTTCAGGAAGTAGAGATGTTGATTTATTCTGAATAGAGTTCTGAAGAGTTCTGCAGTAACTGTCCTGCTGTGAACCTGGGGTTTGTGGGTGGGAATAAAGTGGGATTTACCCTGGAAGGAGAAGATATTTCCACCATCTACCACCTAGAACTGGGATAGATTAAAGAATAGGGTGCAGGATCAGGTCCCACCCAGTGTAGGCAAATTCTCCTTTCAGTCAATATGTTTAATGTTTTACTTTTTTCTCCACCCCGAGTCTCCCCGCAGCACACGTTCCTAATTTGCCACATTGAGTTCTGAGTGGACAGGATGGTACTAATGCTCTTCCCTCTGCTCTGATGAGAAAACCATGTCTGATTAATGTGGGGACATTCAGCAGATATAGGGAACCTAAACTTTGTTCATCCTGCCTGACCCTTTGTTCCTTGGCTGATGTACATTTTTTTTTGAAGCATAGTTTCAACAATTTTTAAAAAACGGAAGCAGTGTTTCAGGTGTACAGCAAAGTGATTCAGCTGTATATATGCATTCTGTTGTTGTCATTAGTCTCTAAGTGGTGTCCGTCTCTTTTGCGACCACACAGACTGTAGCCCAAGCTTCTCTGTCCATGGATTTTCCCAGGCAAGATTACTGGAGTGGGTCACCATTTCCTTCTCTACGGGATCTTCTAGACCCAGGGATTAAACGTGCACCTCCTGCATTGCAGGTGGATACTTTACCACTGGGCCACTTGGGAAGCCCATAACCTATATAATGGAATAGAATCTGGGAAAGAATATATGTATATATTAATACATATCATATATGATAATACATATATATTCTTTTCCAGATTCTATTCCATTATAGGTTATTACAAGATATTGATTATAATTCCCTGTACTGTTGACGGATTTTAAAAATATTCTCCAAAGCCTGCAGTTTCCCATTCTGTTTGATGATACAAAACCAGGAAATAACCACTTTTGCTTCTCTGGTTTTGAAGTCCACTCATTGAATAGCATCACCACTCTTTCTCTGCTGTCTGGACTTTGGAGGAGCAATGGGTATTATACACTTGGATTGACCAAGGCGTGAGTGACTGGAGTCATTTCCAAGAACATGATTAGTCCTCTACGAAAAATGAGTATGATCTACATAACAGAACATGTTGGAATTCTCAGGATGAAGACTGTGCCTTCAGATAGAGATCCTGCTGTCAAGATATTTCTTTTGTACCTGTCTAGACAATAGGGGGCTTGCCTGGTTCAGTGATAGGGAATCTTCCTGCTGATGCAGGAGACATGGTTTGATCCCTGGGTCAGGAAGATCCTCTGGAGAAGGAAATGGTAACCCACTCCAGTGTTCTTAGATATTTAATAAAGTATGTCCAATTTTATTACATATTAAATAATTTAAGGGTATTAAGCAGTGATTCTAGATATCCTCCTGGAGAAGAAAATGCCTGGAAAATCCCATGTACAGCGGAGCCTTACAGCTACAGTCCATGGGATCACAAGAGTTGGACACAACTTAGCGACTAAACCACCACTAACACTTAGATACCTTACTGAAAGTATAATTATCACTTATCAAAAAGATAAGGATGTGATTCAACAATAGTTTCCATCAACATATTTCCCTTACTCCATATTACACTAGCAGTACGTTCTTTGTTGGGACTTGGAAGAAACCCTGATGTAAAACTAGAAACTATTATAATTTTTTTAAAGCACTATAATTGGTATTCAACTTAAGAATTTTATATAGGCACAGAATACAAATGAGCAGTCATATAAGTAAAGAATAATGTGTAATCCTTTGATAATAGTGCACTATATGTTGCATGAAAATATCTCCACAACAAGAAAGGCTGTTATGCTAATGGTACAGCTGGAAGAGAAGTCACATACATATTTTCTCCCTAAATTATTTGTAGTTCAGCATTCTCTACACTACTCAATTGTTTTTTCTTTTTTTGGGGTGGTGGTGGTGGTGGTTTACTTCTCATTTGCAGTTTATTGATCTTTGTGTATATTTTTAAAATTTATTTTTTATTGAAGGATAATTGCTTTACAGCATTTTGCCGTTTTCTGTTAAACCTCAACATCAGCCATCAGTTCAGTTCGGTTCAGTCATTCAGTTGTGTCTGACTCTTTGCCACCCCATGAGTCACAGCACGCCAGGCCTCCCTGTCCATCACCAACTCCCGGAGTTCACTCAAACTCATGTCCATCGAGTTGGTGATGCCATCCAGCCATCTCATCCTCAGTCATCCCCTTCTCCTCTTGCCCCCAATCCCTCCCAGCATCAGGGTCTTTTCCAGTGAGTCAACTCTTCACATGAGGTGGCCAAAGTGCTGGAGTTTCAGCTTTGGCATCAGTCCCTCCAATGAACACCCAGGACTGATCTCCTTTAGGATGGACTAGTTGGATCTCCTTGCAGTCCAAGGGACTCTCAAGAGTCTTCTCCAAGACCACAGTTCAAAAGCATCAATTCTTCGGCACTCAGCTTTCTTTACAGTCCAACTTTCACATCCATACATGACCACAGGAAAAACCATAGCCTTGACTAGACGGACCTTTGTTGACAAAGTAATGTCTCTGCTTTTCAATATGCTATCTAGGTTGGTCATAACTTTCCTTCCAAGGAGGAAGCGTCTTTTAATTTCATGGCTGCAATCACCATCTGCAGCGATTTTGGAGCCCAGAAAAACAAAGTCTGACACTGTTTCCACTGTTTCCCCATCTATTTCCCATGAAGTGATGGGACCAAATGCCATGATCTTGGTTTTCCGAATGTTGAGCTTTAAGCCAACTTTTTCACTCTCCTCTTTCACTTTCATCAAGAGGCTTTTTAGTTCCTCTTCACTTTCTGCCATAAGGGTGGTATCATCTGCATATATGAAGTTATTGATATTTCTCCCAGCATCTTGATTCCAGCTTGTGCTTCTTCCAGCCCAGCATTTCTCATGATGTACTTTGCATATAAGTTAAATAAGCAGGGTGACAATATACAGCCTTGACATACTCCTTTTCCTATTTGGAACCAGTCTGTTGTTCCATGTCCAGTTCTAACTGTTGCTTCCTGATCTACATATAGGTTTCTCAAGAGGCAGATCAGGTGGTCTGTTATTCCCACCTCTTTCAGAATTTTCCACAGTTTATTGTGATCCACACAGTCAAAGGCTTTGGCATAGTCAATAAAGCAGAAATAGATGTTTTTCTGGAACTCTCTTTCTTTTTCTGTGATCCAGCGGATGTTGGCAATTTGATCTCTGGTTCCTCTGCCTTTTCTAAAACCAGCTTGAACATCTGGAAATTCACAGTTCACGTATTGCTGAAGCCTGGCTTGGAGAATTTTGGGCACTACTTTACTAGCATGTGAGATGCAGGAATACATATATTCCCTCCCTTTTACATTTATACTACTCTATTGTTTTTTGAATGCTTTCTTATCAAAATCAGAATTCTTCGAGGCCCTGCTATAAAGCATGCCCTATTGCCTTCAAGGATCTTAAAATCTATTTTGGCAACAGTTTTATTCATTGATTACTTAGAAAGCTCAACTGATCACCTGTGTTATAGAGGATTCTCTGGAGAAAACAGGTGCAGATCCCAATCTTCACCAACTCATGTACTGTTCTTATATTTTCAAACAATTTCACATATCTCATTTTTTGATTTGTTTCAGGATTCCTGTAATGTAAGCAGGATAAATATCTTAAGAGAAAAACAGATACCCAGAACATTTAAAATATCAAAGTTTACAACTAATTAGCAGAAAAGTTAACTCTAGTCAGAAAGAACCTGCCAGCCAGTGCAGGAAATGTAAGAATTGCTGGTTCAATCCCTGGGTCAAGAAGATCAGGGCAACCCATTCCACTGTTCTTGACTGGAGAGATTCATGGACAGAAGAGTCTGGCAGACTATAGTCCATGGGATTGCAAAGGGCCAGATGACTGAAATGACTTGGCAAAGCATTAAAAACCGAAAGGAGGTAGCCTCATTGGACTAGAATTTTTTCCACTGTTTTAGTTTATCTCTCATCAATAACATTTCTTTGGGTAGAGAACAAACTGTAAGAAATTTACTTTGAATATACATAGACCAAACTATATTGAAAAAACAAACACCCCATGTATGGAAAGCTAAAGATCAAGCAGCTAGAAGCAGGTTTGTCTACACACGCACTAATCTGTTGGTCTGGGTGGCTGTACCAAAATTATCTTTAGTGTGGACACATAAGAGTGTCCTATTTTTATGGTACAGTTGTAATAGATATCTGAAAGTGTTAATCATTGAAATTATGTAATAAAATGCAATGACTGATTTAAATAAGACAAATCTTTCATAATTTTTTCAGAATTGTCCAATAGCCCCCAAAATAGAGTTTGATCAAATTTCCCAGTGGGCATCACAAGCATGTGTTCAAGTCATCAACCAAGTAGGGACACTAAGAAAATTTTTTTTAAGAATTTAGTATTTCAAGAAGAAATGACAAATTAGAAACTTGTGCGGGAGAAATAAAGTACTGAGTAACTTCTTCACCCTCATTTTATCTTTAGTATTGCTTTCTTTTTCATATATAATTTTATTTGATAATTTTTAGCTGTGCTGGGTCTCCATTGCTACGTAGCTTTTCTCTAGCTGTGGCAAGCGGGAGCTACTCTCTAGCTGTAGTGAACAGCTTCTCATTGCGGGGGCTTCTCTTCTTGTGGAGCATGGGCTCAGGGCCTGTGGGCTTCAGTCGTTGCAGCACGTGGGTTCATTAGTTCTGGCTCTAGAGCACAGGCTCCATAGATGCGGCTCATGGGCTTAGCTGCTCTGTGGCGTATGGGATCTTCCTGGATCAGGGAACGAACCTGCGTCTCCTGCATTGGCAGGTGGACTCTCTATCACTGAGCCACCACGGAAGCCCAGTTTTAATTTCTTAATTAACCGTTTTGTGGTGAGTAGTGCTTCTTGCTCTCTTCCCTCTTTGTTTTTTTCTATGGGTCCTAATATCAGCCTGCAAACAGTTTGGATATGTAAGTCTCATAGAAGACATCAGGTGCAAAGAGGAGTCCAGGAATACTCAGACATGCAAAGCTAGAAAAGTGAGGCACAGAAGCAGGCAGAGATCATGGTAAACAGGCATTGGCCAGAATGCTTATATGTGAATGGACTCTAGCAAGACAGATCTCTTTTTCAGTCCCAACTTTATCAAGCACAGTTCTGTGACTTTGGGAAGCTTACTTAATGCCCCTCAGTCAGATTCTTCATCTGTAAAATGAGAAAAAACTTAAAAAGATCTTATTAAGAATTAAATAAAATGATGTACATAAAGCAGTTCATTCTTGGGATGTACTAACTGCTCAATGCAGCTTATCTACCAAGTTTATCACTACTAAGGCCTACTACATTCTGTCTACATGCCCTGTATGCCCCAGAAGACAGAGTTTTCTCTTATTTTAAAGCTTATTAATATTTAAAATAAATCTTCTCATGAGTTGGAGCAAAAAAGTTTACAAATAAATCAGCTTCTATCAGCAATTGTTCTTTATAAAATTTATGTATTTATTTATAATGTATTTGGCTGCATTGAGTCTTAGTTGCAGCATGCAGGATCACACGGACTCTCAAGTTGTAGCCTGCAGCTCAGTAGTTGCAGCACATGGGCTTGGTTGCTCTTTGGCATGTGGGATCTTAGTTCCCAGACCAGGTATTGAACTCATGTCGTCTTCATTTCAAGGAGGATTCGTAACCACTGGACCACTAAGAAAGTCCCCAGCAATTGTTTATCAATTGACATTATGCTCCCTTATCGTTTGCTTAAGTTAAGTGAAGTCAAGTCGCTCAGTCGCGTCCAACTCTTTGCAACCCCATGGACTGTAGCCTACCAGGCTCCTCTGTCCATGGGATTTTCCAGGCAATAGTATTGGAGTGGATTGCCATTTCCTTCTCCAGCGGATCTTCCCTACCCAGGGATCAAACCCGAGTCTCCCACATTGTAGACAGACGCTTTACTGTCTGAGCCACCCAGGAAGTCAAAATCATTTGCTTGTTTATATGTAAATGCTTACTAGTGTTCATATCCCTCCATTATTTTCACATATGCAGCTATTGTTTATCTGTGAAGTTGGGGACATTAATCATTATAAAAGAAAATCCAGAAATTAGCACTCAATCCCTCCTATAATTAATAGTTTCAATCTCACTCCCCCAATAATATCTTCTGTAGGATATAGCTGCTATCAAGGAAAATGTGGTTTCTGCCCTCACTGAGTTTATATTGGCACTAATTAATAATCCACCTTTAGCTCAGTCACAAACAGCATAGTTTGCAGGCTTCTGAAAAATAATGGTCAAAAAAAGCACCTACTGGAAGTTCAGTCTTCTAATTATTTTTTCAATTTTTATTTCCAAAATGTAGGAAAGTTAACATTGTTGCAAAGATTTCCCTGTCTCTCTTTTTTTTTCCTTCAGAAATCTTTTCTGGCAGTTACAAGTTCAGAATGCTTTTGTGCATTCCAAGCAGTCTTGCCCAGATTCTGCCACCTGTTCCATCATTCTGGGTATATTTAGGGTATAGTTCTTTTCCATATGGGCAGTGTAATTCCATTAAGTAGCAATCCAGCACAGTTACTTCTTTTTTTTTTAATGTTAAACCTCGAGAGTTAATCGTCCATCTGTGTGTAATCATCAATTCCATTAAGCCTTATGGCCTTGTCAGATTATCAAACATTTTAAACAGTACTCCTTTCTTCACAGGAAACACATTGGATAATTAAGGACATGATGGAATCTAAGATTTGGAGTCTGACTCCAAGGACCAACAGTAGTTTGTGTTAATCCTGGGTCAGATTTTATCTCCACTAGATCACTGAGCTTTGATTACGACAGCAAGAGACTCAGTGAGATCAGGTCAGTAAGATTTCTGAGCAAAAAAGATACGATGTTCAGATGTTCAGATGGTGAAGATGAATCAAATGTTTCACTGGTTTTGTGCAAGGTTTATCTTCAAGTTTCTGGCCACAATGACTACATCACAATGGGTATTGATGAGAACCATCCTCAGGCATAGGCAATGTGTGAAACAAACCAGGAGTTTCTCTTGTTGTTTTTAAAGATTTCTGTTGCCTTTTGTTCTGTCAGAGACAAAATTTTCAAAATCCAGATACTTTCAGTGAGAAACTTTATAGAAGAAAGTAGTGTGGACAGATTTCTTAACAAACAGAATTTGAAGTTTGATTTTTTTTGATTAAAAAAATGCTAATAACTGTCCACAAAATATTACCTGTTTTCAGTATTTTTGTCCATATTCTGTTAATCAAGTATGAATGACAGTGAATCCAATGAACAGAGGTAGAGAAAATTAAAATCAAGAATTCTGTACTCTAGGTGACAAAGTACAAGGGTAGCGGTTGATGGGGATCTCAAGAGGGTTATTTTCTCATTCCTTTGGCATGATTTTGAATACAGCACTTATAATCAGCATATCAAAAGTCTTTCATTTAAATAATACAATGAAAACACAGCCAGTAGGCTGCTGGAGACATGATTTGTTGTACAATTGACTTACTGTAAGTTTTTTTTTTTTAATAAAAATAAAAACATTTTTTGTTTTCTCCAGTCGAAATCTTAGAGACTATCTAATTCCGTTTTCTGTTTCATTTATTTCCTTTTGAGAATATTTCCAGTTTGGGTCCACCCTAATCCTAAGAATCTAATTTCTATTAGATTGTATATTGTACTTCCAAAAACAGCACAAAGACTTTCTCAGAGGTCTGGAGGGTGTCTGGACCCAGGCAAAGCAGGCTTTGTACGGTCTGCTGGCTGGAGAAGTAGGCACACAGAGGGAGAATCTTGGCCTTTGTGGAACAGCAGGTCTGGACAGCTTAGTCCACTGCACAGCCAACTTTAGAAGCCCCGACAGAGTAAATCTGGCCCAGAAGGCTGCACATATTTTTGCCTGGATAGACCCTTCATGTTCAACAGGAGCCTCTGCAGCGATGGTGCAGTCCTCCACATTGCTCACACAAAGCTACAGTCTGGGACAGGAAGTCTGGCTTTTTAACCCTCTAGCTGCTGCACATGACTGTTTGGCTAGCAAAGCAGAGAAATGTCGACAGCCTAAGGTTTAAATGATTAGCAACAGGTTTTTGAGTGATTTTCCCAGAATGTGCTAGTATAAATAAAGGACTGTGAAAGTGTGATTTGAGGGATTTTTTTTCTTCCTTTTGGTATTGTGATTTGTTTGTTTCCATTTCTTTTCATGACACATTCCCTTTTATGACTGTATACACCCAAGCCCAATATCCAAATGCAGACTGAAGGGAAGGTGCTCACCTCCCACTGCGTCTTCATCAGAGTCAGAAAAGACTGTTAGAACATTGTGGTAATGAGAGATTTGAGGACCTTTCTTTTTTTAATGAATAATAAGCCACTTACAGGACTTCCCTGGTGGCTCAGATGGTAAAGAATCTGCCTGCCGAGCAGGAAACCCAGACTCGATCCCTGGGTCAGAAAGATTCCCTGGAGAAGGAAATGGCAACCCAGTCTAGTATTCTTGCCTGGGAAATCCCATGGACAGAGGAGCTTGGTGACTACAGTCCATGAGGTCACAAATACATATGAAGCGGTGTTGTTCTTTGCCTTCTAAATTTTCTTTTCTGTATTTGTTGTTGACACCTTTAGAGAAAGATGAAACTGACAGGTATGCATGTCCAAGTGGCTCTTTCAATGTTACTTGTACATTGTAATAAAAGGGTGAAAAAAATGACATCTAATCAGTAGAACTGTCACCAACTAATAAAGCAAAGCTTTGAGCTTAGTTTATTGAAATAAATCAAGTTATCTCAACTCAAGCTAACACAGATATCCTAAAATGGATCATGACAACCTTCTGTTGGAAATACAGTTCTGTTTAGTAATAAAACAGTTTTCAAATAAACTGTATTGTTCTAAATATGTATGAATGAGTCAGCTATTAGCTCATACTTGTGTTATGTTATGGATGGAAGACAGAAAGTATGCCTCACCATGGCTCAGTATGTAGGTTTTGCTGGAAAGCAAGCTATTCTCCTTTTTAGCAAGAAAGAAAAATGAAGTATCAGACTATGGGAACCTCTAAGACTTATATAAGTGAATGAAAGAAACCAACAAGCCTCTAATTCATACTTATCGACTGTCCTTATCTACGTGGCATTTTATGTGTATTCAGTCTCTGTAAGTCTGCTAGTAGCAGTGTCCTACTCCTAAAAAGTACCATGGTTAAACAATATAGAACAGGAGAAAATTGTGCTTTCTTTCAGCATAGGCAGAGGTGCCTTCTCTCCCAACTTGAAACCGTCTTTGTAGCCTGTGTTCACATGTACGTGGTTCAATTTCTCACTGCCCTTTACAGATAATCTTTTTGAGAGATACATCCAGTTCACTGACTTTAGTTTCACATTCAATGTCTTGCACCCACCACTGTACTGAAAACAATTCATACTAAAGTCCCCTAAAACCTTTAGACTGCTAAATCCAACAGACATGTTGCTCTTTACTGTCCAGGGTGACCTCTCCTCTCCCCATTTTGTTACTCTTGACACTCGCCTTACTTCTTTGGCTTCTGTTAAGCTCCTTTTTTCTTGGCCTCTTGTTTAATCTTTCCCAAGTCTCTTTTTGGAATTCTTCCCCTCCACCTAGTTTTTAATTTTCACGTTCCTGCTGATTATATTACCTTGATCTTTTTCTCTTCTCACCTGCGATGTTCTGATCTGAGCTATGGCACTCATTCCCACAATATGAATTACAACTCCCTTGGTGTAAACCCCCAAAATAGTTAGGATTCTTTTGGATACAAACACAGAAATAAAACAGAAGCAAGTATAAGACATAAAACTCCAACTTTATGGGCTCACATGACTAAAACATTCAAGCAAACGTTACCTAAAGGCTGGGCTGGATCCAGTAATTCAAAAATATCAACAGACTTCTGTCTTTCTCTATTTGTTAGCCTTTCTCCCTCCCCCCCCGCTCCTCTGCATCGGCTTCACTTGCAGACTACCTATATGAGGACAAAGCTGGCCATTAATTGCTCCAGACTTTGTTCTTACAGCTAATGAGCCTGATGAAGAGAACATAAGTCCTTCCTCCCAGAATCCTTACTAATACTAATACTAATACTAATACTAATACTAATACTAATACTAATACCAGTACTTAGTTTTGTTTTCTAGTTGGCTTGGCTTGGGTTATGTACCCTCAACCTTGAGAGGGTAGGCAATGCCCTTGATTGATAGTCTAATCAGAATTAATGATGTAGGAAAATTAATGAAGTAAAGAACACACACACAAAAACAGATTTAAAGCAAAGAGAAAACCTCCATTTGAACTCCTAAATCTATATATTTCTTCTATATCATTATTCTAAGATCCAGGCCAATATATTTATTGTCATGAATATGGTGGTGGTGGTTCAGTCACTAAGTCATGTCCGACTCTTGCGACCCCGTGGACTGTAACCTGCCAGGCTCCTCTGTCCATGAGATTCTCCAGGCAAGAATACTGGAGTGGGTTGCCGTTTAAGTATTTCAAAATCACATGCCCAGAACTTAAATCAGGATTCCTTATACTCCTCCCCAAAAATGCGTTTCTTTTATTGTTTTCAGTAGTGCCACCAGTACCTAAAGAATCATCCAAAGCAGAAACATAGAAAATTTTAAACTTCTACTTTTCAGTTCTGTTTTATAAAACCCCATGAAATATATTTACATTTTATTTTTCTTCTGCAAATTTATTGCTACTACATCATTTCAGAAATATATTATTTTTACACTAAAAATCTCCTAAGTGGGCTTACCTCCATCTAGTTTATTTTCCATATTGCTACTTCATTATCTTTCTAATAAATAGAAATGGTAGTTTTCCTCCATACTTGTTCTCTCTCACTTCACACTCAAATCCAAAACTTAAGCCAAACTAAGCTAAGGTTTTCCAAATGTGTCATTCTATTCTTGCTTGAGTATCTTTGAACACAGAATTCCTTTGTCCTAGAATAACCTTCCTTTCTCATCTTAAACTTATCTCACAGGATCTATTTTAAATACCTTTAAGCGGAGTTGAAAAGTTCCCCTTAAAACTGTGAACCATTTATGTGATTCTATTACCTATTGAAATGTATTTGTTTATTTTGTTGTTCTCTAAGAACTCCTAAGGGAGGAGGATACTTTATTAGAGCTATTGGACTTCTTACAGGTTTGCTGAATTCTATCCAAGGATAATCACAATGTCTAGAATAGTGTGTGAAAATGAATTTGTGTTGAGTGAATTCATGTAGGCATGAGTGAATGAATGAATGTGATGGTAAATTTCAACAATCAGATTATGAAAACAACGACTACTACCCAAAAAGTAATGAGAAATTTCTTTTTTTTTTTTTTGGGTCAAAATTTAGAGGAAAACCTTTAGTTTATGATATTAATATTTTAAACAATATTCATAGTTCAGGATTTATACAAATGTTTCAAGGACTTTCACATCAAAAGCACAATCTGTGTTTTCATTGGAGGCCAAAACAGATATCACTGACATTGGTACTACAGTGCTAATTTGATGGAGAAATGGAGGAGCAGTGTGATCCTATGTCCACCCCAGGTTCAAGGAGCATGTTTGAAGTAGAACTAGATCAAAGAAATTTCTGTCGCCCTGGTCCTTTAAAAGAATAAATGAGAACTATCCTCCAGGATCAACAGAGAAGGCCAGAGCATCCTATTTTAATCAATTATAAAAGTTCTCCTTCTCCAATCAAAGAAAGGTATTAGTGAAATGAATGAGAGTAATTAAATCTAATTTAGTCATGCAAATGAGTTTAATTAAAAGAAATCTACCCTTTAATAACTTCAGGGGAAAATGCAGTTCCTTATGGAGTTTGAAATTTAGTTAAGCTCACAAGACACAATAGCTGAACTGATGAGACCACACTGTTGTAATCTGCTTGTGTAAATATTGACACATGTAGCATTTAGTTTGTCTCACAGTGATAATACTTGCTCTAGGCTTCTGATGAAATCTGGCGTTTATAATTATTAAAAGATGCTTGTTAAAAATGCTCTTATCCATCGTGTTAATTCTATGAATAAGACTGCTAATACACTGACCTCCAGGAAAAAAAACTCTTTCTAAACTAGAGTTTAAGAAAATAACATAAATTCAATGCTTAGTGAGAGTTCACTCTGTAAAAAAATATTGAGCCAGGTAAAAAAGCAGGATAGCATTCCTGTCTGGAGGATGCTTATAGTCTAGTATCTGTCATAATCTGTAATAATTATAGACAGAATTGTCCAGGATGAAAATATAAAACCTTGGATGCCAAAAGAGAAGATTAAACAAAATCCCATGGGAGGACATACAATGGAACATTTATTTGGAATGACTGAGAGGAAGCTGGAAACTCTTCCTAATGAAGGGGAATTTGAGCTGTCCTTAGAGATAGATGGGATTTTGACAGCAGAAAGTATGGTGAGGAGAGAGATGGAATCATCAGTCACAAAATTTGAACAGTCTGAAAGAAGACAAAGACGATGCTTTCTGTAGGGCTTTGTTAGTCTGGTGGGCTTAAATCACAATCTACATGACAAAAATTTTAGATAATGAGGTGCCTCACCTAGCCATGTGTCAGACTTGGGGAGACGTCAGAGGCCCATACTCAGTGTCAGAATGTTGATCTGCAGACATTACAGAAATTACAGAGGTTTTTGAGCAAAGGAGTGGCCTGTCTATGTTTGTCACTTGTAGTGAAAACTCAGGTTAAGGGCGAAGAACAATTTATAATTGAGAAATAATGAAGAAAAAGAAACTGTAGGAGTTTGTTGAATAATTTGAATGAGAGGCAAGGAGGCTGTGGTTTGGGGAAATGGAATGCAAAAGAAGGAACGGATCCCAGGGCTTTATCAACCTATGAATTTAACAGTGAGTGTCATGGTGGACAGTGATGTTCTCAACTAATTTAGGGAGCGCAGAAAGGGAGGAAGAGATACGCAGAGACGTCTACCCACACCACTGTGACTAAAATGCAACTCTCAGCCTCCCCCAATCCTCTACCTCTATCCTACTCTTTCTTTTTTCTACACTTCCATAATTCTATATAATTTACTTCTTTCTTAGATGTATGACTTTCATCTTACTAATAAATAAACATTCCACCAACGCAGGGATTTTTGCTCTGTTGTTTATTAGTGAATCTTGAAAGTCTACCTCTAAATGTATCTTAAATGTCTAATGAATAGTAGAATCTGGCATGTAGTATGTTGAATAGTGGGCTTCCCTTGGTGGCTCAGATGGTAAAGAATTTGCCTGCAATGCAGGACACCCGGGTTCGATTTCTGGATCAGGAAGATCCTCTGGAGAAGGGAATGTCAACCCACTCCAGTATTCTTGCCTGGAGAATCCCATGGATAGAGGAGGCTGGCAGGCTACAGTCCATGGAGTTGCAAAGAATTGGACATGACTGAGTGACTAAAAAATTATATATATACAATGAATATGGTATAACTGATAGATTATTTCTAAGTCTATCCCACATTTAATTATCATTTATCAGTTTCTTCTTCCACAATGATTCTGGGGACTGGTTAAGTTTGGAGGCAGTGAGATAGAAAAATCTGTGTATCTGAATGACTACTCAGAGCAGATTCTACCACTGTCCCCTTCTACACTTCATCAATGTCATCGAGCTGTTAAATAATAAGTTCTAAAACTGTTTTGAACTACTGAGAGCTCAGACTTTGTTACTGCAGCCCAGCTTAACCTAACTAATAAAATCTGACACAGTGCTGAGGATGAAAGAGGTAACAGCTGCCAAATTAAATCACAGAATTTTTACCACAAATATCCTTCAGGTCTGAAAATCTTGGATTGTACTCGGTTAGTTGGTTTCCACATGCCAGTAGTGAGTCAGTGAAGCTTAGGTGCCCTGATTTGTTCACCTGACCCAGTCTGGGTGTGAATGTGTTCAGGCAACTTCCACATGGAAGGAGATACTCATCAAGGGAACAATCTTGTGATTCACAGCTTGTCTTTTGAGAAGATTGGAGGAAATTGTGTCATTTATCATAGGTAATTCCAATATGGCTCACACTATCAATCTCCCTGACAATCTCCTCAAAAACTCAAAGTCCAATCTGTGGCTGGAAACTGTCCAGGTGCTAAGCATCAGGATGCTCTGGACCAGGCCTGCTACACCACCTGCTCTAAAGTCAGATGTACCATCTGCAGTGAACACACCCCCAGCTTATGTAAAGGAATCCAGCAGTGTAGCAATGTTACAGTATGCAAGTAAGGAGGAACTTGATTCATCTCTTTATTTCAACCAAACAATTATGCAATTATATGAATAATTGTTGTCTTCCTTCACAACATGTGTAGAAAAGCCTGATCAACTTTTGGCAAATTAAAATGTTGACATTCTTGGTAGACAAGAAGTTTAGAGATGGATAAAAAGTGCTTTGTGAATTGATTATCTTGGACACTAATTTAGAGAATTTAAAATATTTTTCTTTTTTTTATGCACTAAATTTTATTTTATTTTATTTTTTTCAGATGGGTTGGGAACTCATGTACACCTGTGGTGGATTCATGTCAATGTATGGCAAAACCAATACAGTATTGTAAAGTAAAAAAAATAATAATAATAAATATTTTTCTTTAATGCCCACTATGGGATAAACATCACCGACTTGATGGACATGAGTTTGGGTAAACTCCAGGAGTTGGTGATGGACAGGGAGGCCCGGCATGCTGCAATTCATGGGGTCGCAAAGAGTCGGACACGATTGAGTGACTGAACTGAACTGATAGGATAAACAGATAGGAGTATATTTTTAGTTTAAATGACTCAGCAACCTTTTTTGTGCTATTTTTATCTTTGAAAACTATGCCTTTCTCCTGCTTCTGACTTTAACATGCATTCTAAAAATATCCATTTTCTCCTTATATAATTTTGCCTTTCTCATCATAATATTTTATTTGGTTAAGGAATCACCTCAATCTGAGTCAATCATAGTATTCTAAATCCTTAGCTACAGTGATTGGTCAAGAACTGGCCACGTGACCCCAGCTGAGCCAGTCAAAGTCCTTTTCCAGATTTTTCAGATTTGAATATATAGGTAAGATATTTTTCCTGGTAGTGAAACTGTAAGAATTTAAGTCTAGGAGTGTCAGCTGCATTGTTTACGCCAGCTTGGGAAATCCAGGACAGAAAATAGAGATATTCCTGAAAGGAGAAATGAAGAGCTTTGCCAACTCTGGTTCTTCTTTTATTTGAGACTGACTTCCCTTCTGCTTTTCTTATAATTTGGTTCTATGACTTATATATCTGGTCATACAAACCAATAAATTCCTTTCGGCTCAAGTTTAAGATAAGCATTTAGTCTTTTGTAAGCATCAGTCTAATTAATAAAACCATTGAGGAATTTTTCTAATCAATTTTATTGTGGTATAATTACAATAAGATGTATATACTTCAAATGTACATTTTAATGAGCTCAATTGCTTTATATACCCATATAACCCTCATCACACTTAAAATATAGAAAATATATGGTTTGTGACATTATCAACATGGTTAAATCATCTTCTACCATCTTTCCTGCAAAGAATAGTGATTTTGACAGTCTTTCATGGAAGTCCAGGAGTCCAGTGAAGATGTTATAATGCACTATTAGAACAAAAACTGTCTGAGATTAGGTTCATTGAAGAAGATAAGAAGAATAGGGTCACTTTACACACATCACTCATTCCCCAAGATGGCACAGCTCAGTGCCAAGAGACACCTTCATGGACCATGATTTCTTTGACAGGGAGAAATGAGAATGCCTGTTTGCTGGTGCAAGACTCTGCCAAAGAGTCCCTTTTCTTTCCCACACCATCTAGAGTCCTGAGCTGTGAGCTGTATGACTGGGTAGCAATGAGTGGCTGGGAGAACAGCAGTTAGGGCTCTGAGTGAAACACATCAAGGGGAAGTGGACACTACTGATTCCTTCAAAGACCTCCATCAGGAAGCCTGCTCACAAACCAGCAGATGCACTGCCTGAAGATCTCATCAACTGTCCCACGGGCACCCCAGTACTTCCTGGGCCTCACCCACACATTCCCCTACCTCATGGCTGCTCTCTGTGCATGTCCCTAAGGATGGCAAGAGCAGGCCTTTGCAGATAGCTAACGAGCATGTACAGAAAGCCAACCCAGCTTTCCAGAAAGCACACAAACTGAGCGTTCAGCACACCACTCTAGGAAAGCCAAAGGGCAGCTACCAACCTTTGGCTTGGCTTCACACAGAATCTTATGAAATACTGTTCACAAGAGAACAACAAGTATAGAGTATGCATATCCATGGAAAAGATGTGAGAAAGATTCAGAATCCTCAATAAGGCTGAAAGCAGATATTTCTCTTCCAAAGACAGTAAAGACTGGAAGAGAAAATGACTTTTTCAGATGCAAATACAGCAATGCAAGGCTTTGAGGACCTTGAAAAGTTAAGGAAAGATAGCATCATATAATGAACACAATAATTTTCTAGTAGCTAACCCTGAAGAAATGGAAATCCGTAATTTTCAACAAAGAATTCAAAATAATTGTTATACTGAGCTCAATGAACTATACTAAAATACAGAAGGACAGTTCAACAAAAGCAGGAATATAGTATCTGAACTAAATGAGAAGTTTAAGAAAGAGAAATAATAATAAAAAGAACTAAACCGAAGTTCCAGAGCTAAAAAAAAAACCAACCCAACAAAATGAAAAATGAAATAGAGAGCATCAGTATCAGATTGGATCAAGCAGAAGAAAGAATTTGTGAGGTAGAAGATAGACCATTTGGCATTATCCAGTCAGAAAAGAACAGCAAAAAAGAATGAAACAAGAGTGAGGTTAGCCTAAATGAACTACGAGATACATTAAGAGAAATAATTGGTGTAGTTTTGGAGTCCCAGAAGAAGAGAGGGAGAAAGAGCAGAAAGCTTATTTAAAGACATAATGGCTGAGAATCTCTAAAATATGGAAAGGCATTTCATATACAAGTTTAGGAAGTTCATAGATCTACCCACAAATTCACCCAAAGTGATCTTCTTCAAGATACATTATGATAAAACTCTAAAATCAGAGATAAAGAAAAACGTTAAAGCAACAGAGAAAATAAAATTTCTTTCATATTAGGGAACACCCATAAGATTATGAGCAGATTTGTCAACAGGAATCTTGCAGGCCAAGAGAGAGTGGAACAATATATTCAAAATTCTGAAACATTAAAAAAAAAACAACAACAAACAAACCTCACAGCCAAGAGCACTTTACCCAGCAAAGTTGTCCTTCAGAGTTGAAAGAAATAAAAACTTCTCTAAACAAAAGCTAAGGGGATTCATCACAGTTGGATCTGCCTTACAAGAAGTGCTGAAAGGAGTTCCTCAAGCTGAAATACAATATGATAATTAGTAATATGAAAATATAAAACACAGTGGTAAAAGTAATTACATGATCAAATTTAGAATCCTTAATACTGTAATACTGTGGTGTATTAATCACTCTCGTATACTCTAGTATAATAAAGTTTTAAGAATAACTACAATTTGTTAATGTATACACTATATTAAAAGAGGCAGATTGTGATATCCAAAACATAAAATTTGAAGAGGAGGGAAGGAAAAAAGTAGTGCTTTATATGTGATCAAATTTAAATTGTTAACAGCTTAAAATAAATTACTCTATCTATAACATGTTCTATGTAAGCCTCGTGATAACAACAAAGCATACACCTACAGTAGATACACAAAATATAAAGAGAAGGGAATCAAAGAAAAGACACAATGGCCTGAAATCTCTGTCCACCTGCCCAAGCACTATGCTCAACTCCAAGCCATGGGCAACTGCAGATCTGCTTCCTGTCACTGTATATTAGGTTTGTCTTTTCTAGGAATTCATCGGAGAAGGCAATGGCACCCCACTCCAGTACTCTTGCCTGGAAAATCCCATGGACGGAGGAGCCTGGTAGGCTGCAGTTCATGGGGTCACTAAGAGTCACACGACTGAGCGACTTCACTTTTACTTTTCACTTTCATGCTTTGGAGAAGGAAATGGCAACCCACTCCAGTGTTCTTGCCTGGAGAATCCCAGGGATGACAGAGCCTGGAGGCTGCCGTCTATGAGTTTGCACAGAGTCGGACACGACTGAAGCGACTTAGCAGCAGCAGCAGCAGCAGGGATTCATATGAATGAAACACATGATAGACACTCTTTTGTGTTTGCATTATTGCATTTTGCCTGTTTTTGAGATTCATCCATGTTGTTGTGTGTATTATTAGTTCATTCTTTTTTACTGCTTAGTAATGTTCCATTATATATATATATATATATATATATATATATATATATATATACACACACACCACGATTTGTTTATCCACTCACCTACTACACATTTGGAGTGTTTCCATTTGGGGGCTATTTTGAATAAAGCTGTTATGAGCATTAGTCTTTGTTGAGACATGTTTTCGTTTCTCTTGGATAAATACCTAGAAACAGGATTAGTGGGTAACGTGATACACGTATGGTTAACTTTATAAGAAACTGCTAAACTATTTCTAAAGCAACTGTACCATTTTATATCTCCAGCAGTAAAGTAAGAAAGCCTGAATTCTCCCCATCCTTGCAGATACTCAATATAGTTAACATCTTAAATTTTAGCCATTCTAAGTTATGCTGTGTTATTTCACTGTAGTTTACATTTTTTATTTCTTGATGACTACTGATATTGAGTCTCTTTTGTGTGCTTATGGGATACTTTTATATTTTCTTTTATTGTGTGTATGCTCAGATGGTTAGCTTATTTTTATTGGGTTATTTTTCTTACTGAGTTTTAAGAGTTTTGTATATATGTTGTATATAGTGGCTATTAGTATGTATATATTCTTTCACTCTGGTTTGATTTTTTGTTCTCTTGGTGATGTCTTTCACACAGCAGATGTTTTTAAGCTTGATGTAGCCAGTGAGTTTTAATAGATTTTGTTTGACTTTAAATAGACTTTATTATTAGACAGTAGTTTGGAACTAGCCCTTAGGAGCAAAGAGGACACATACCACACACCATGGCCATAGTGAGGCGGGGTGATGGAAAGAACACTCTGATGCAAGAAATGTCTTCTGGGGAGAGCCAGGTTTCAGTTAGAGTTAGTAAGGGAAGGGAAGAGGAAGAGAAAAAAAAAAGAGTATAGGCAAATATTTAGATATACAGAAGAGACTCTTTGAGAAATCTGGACCCAGTTTGTCTTGTTCCTCACTCTGAGAAAAAGCAAGCTGTAAATTACTAATTATGAATCTAAACCCAGACAGCCACTGTGTAAGCCATTTCTTCCCTAAATATTTCATTTCCTTTTGGCTTCTGGTTTTACTTGAACAATCTGGGCATGCCCACCCACACCTTAGGACTCTTGCACATGGTTCTATCCTAAATCCTCTCAGTGCCAAGAAATGTACCTATCTACTATTATATCTTGGTTTTTAGCATATCACTTTCTGATCACCACTACTGTGTTTCCAGTTTTCATCTTAAAGAATTCCAACTTTTACAGTCTTTCATTTCCAATGTGAACCACAATTAATTGTTTTACCAACTTGTTATTATTTCTCACTCTTTTATATGTTTACTTCCCTCTTTATCAGGTTAATATTTGTGGGCAAATCACTACAATTGTTCCCTTGTATGTATTCCCAATTACCTTGCCCAGTCTCCCTTCATTGTACTCCACATTATACTTACCTGGAAAAACATTCCCTCCAAATAGCGATATCATCTTCTTCCTCATGGTTTCAAAGCTTTGCACAGGACTCAGCATCTCAGTGAAACCTATCCTGGCCACTCTGCTTCCCCTTCACACCATCAGATTTGGTACTCCTGATTCTTTTCACCTGTTATGTTTTTGCCATCACTGTTGTGATCCAACATACTCATTAGTTTGCATATTTATTAGGTTATTGATGAGTCTCTCTCTCCCCGCTTCCCCCAGAGACTGTAACCTGTTATAAGGACAGGGATCTTTACTGTTTTGTTCACCACTGTATCCCTAGTCCTTAAAGCATTACCTGGTCAGCTGTGAATAAGTATTTGTTGAGTAAATAAATTGAGACAATAATGGGAGTGGGGGTGGTGGTATGTTAAGGAATCTTTGTATTATGCCAAGGCACGAGAGTGAGGTAAAGGAATCTTTGAGTGAAGAGTAGATGATGCCAAGAAATACTGGGGTGCTTAGCTAAACGGATGAGATGAAGGCACAAATTATAGACAGTGAGATTGGGAGTAAGAGTTTGCAGTTAGTGGACCACTCAGAAACTGTATTTGTCAATCATGGGCATATGGGAGGAGATGCATTCTTTATTGCCAAGTGTGGCACATAATGAAGGCTTCTCTGGAAAGATACTGTGTATCTTACTGTGTATTTTTACTACATGAAATGATTTGAAGCCATTATGGATATTTTAGTACCAGGGATGGAATGACTTGCAATGATATCAATTGGCTAGGAAACCAGGTTGGTTTTCTTTCTTTCTCTCTCTCTCTATTTTTTTTTTTTTTTTTTTTTTGCTGTACTGCTTGGTTTGGAGGATCTTAGTTCTCCAACCATGGATTGAACTCATGCCCTTGGCAGTGAAACCATGGCATCCTAACTACTGGACTGTGAAAGATTTCCCCAAATTGATTTTTTTTAAACTCTATTGAATTTTTGAGTAAAACAGAGCATACAGCTTAAGTACATTGATGTGTTTATTATAAATAACAATAATAATAAAAACATTAGCATTGATAAGCTTTTAGAAAGGATAGAGTTTAATAGGAGTATGAATAAAATAAAGGACTGAAGAAAAACAGAAATACTCAATCCAATGCTGTCATTAGCTATAATAACTGAGATGTGTTCCCACAGGGAAAAATACAATAATAATAAACTAAAGAAAGGTATTAAATAATAGGCAATGAATTACTAGGATTATTGGAAGGACTTTCAGACCTTTATTTCATTTTATGATAGCATCATTCTTTCATTTGTGTGTGTGTGTGTGTGTGTGTGTGTTAAGTTACTGCAGTCATGTCTGACTCTTTGTGACCCTATGGACTGTAGCCTGCCAGGCTCCTCTGCCCATGGTATTCTCCAGGCAAGAATACTGGAGCAGATTGCCCTCCTTCAGGAGATCTTCCTGACCCAAGATCAAACCTGCATTTCTTATGTTTCCTGCATTGGCAGGCGGTTTTTTTTTTTTTTTTTTTTTTTTACCACTAGCGCCACCTAAAAAGCATGAAATGACTTGACCTTTGCAGAAGACCCAGAGGAGAAAAACAAGACTTTTGAAGTTTAATTCATCATCCATAGTTCCCTTATTAGAAAATGGTAGGCTTAAGATTTTCATCCAGGTCAACTGAGTTAAGTCTGATGTTCTTTCTGCTTTATCTAGAATAGAAGCATACGGATAGTAGGTGCTGTGCTAAATATAGGTCTCAGTGTAGTTTTTTTAGACAGATTTGGATCAGTAGCTACTATAGTATAATTAAAGCCTGAGGTAGTGTATTTGGCTAACATTATGGTGAGTCATCATTTTTCCAAAGAAAACATAGTCAGTTAACAGGTACATGAGAAGAAGATCAACATCACTAATCAGGAGGCAAATGTCTCTAATGGGTCCCTACAGAGGTGCCTGTGTCTCCAGGATATTTGACTGAGGGCACTGGGGAATAGGGGTTTCCCTTGTGGCTCAGATATTAAAGAATCTGCCTGCAATGCAGGAGACCTGAGTTCAGTCCCTGGGTTGGGAAGATCCCCTGGAGAAGGGCATGGCAACCCACTCCAGTATTCTTGCCTGGGAGAATCCCATGGACAGAGGAGCCTGACAGGGGTTGACATGACAGCAACTAACAGATACACACACTGGGGATAGGGACTACTCAGCTTCTTCTCAGAGAAGGCAATGGCACCCCACTCCAGTATTCTTGCCTGGAGAACCCCACGGATGGAGGAGCCTGATAGGCTGCAGTCCATGTGGTCGCTGAGAGTCGGACATGACTGAGCGACTTCACTTTCATTTTTCACTTTCATGCTTTGGAGAAGGAAATAGCAACCCACTCCAGTGTTCTTGCCTGGAGAATCCCAGGAATGGGGGAGTCTAGTGGGCTGCCATCTATGGGGTCACACAGAGTCGGACACGACTGAAGTGACAGCAGCAGCAGCAGCAGCTTCTTCTTTACAAGATGTTTTATCTGAGCTTTCCTAGGTCAGTAATAATAACGTAACTTCTTCACCCTTTCACTCTCCCTCAGAATTTGGACATTTTTCCCTTTCCTAGAAGTGTCTGTGATTTATGCTCATAGGCCCTGAAACTGAAATTTTCATCTTTGCCTGTTTATTTACACTATTCTTAGGCATTTACTATAGCATCTTGCTCACTAGCATATGAGAAAAAATAGATACAAAATGACTTACAATTTTTATTTTGGAGCTTCCAGTTTTGCCAAAGAGTATCATTTTAATCATTATATGTATATATAAATATAATTTTATAGAGAGCAGGTTTATAAATATATATTTATAGAGAACATGTTTAATTAAATAAAATTGTCTAAGCCTTTATGATCAGGTTTTCGCTCTTTATTCCTTTGTGTTGGCTTTCAAAGTTATGCCGTGTTACCTCTCATGCTTTAAATTTTGCAAACATCACTGTTCATCTCACAGAATTAGTGAAAGTCTTTCCAGATGTGGATTTGATTAATAGAAGATTACTAACTGTGGCTAATTACTAATAATGATAGTATCACAAGGCAACTTCCTCACCAAAGTCACCTTGGTCTTTCCTGGTTGCTAAAATGGAAAGAACCCCCACCCATACCTCCCTTTGCCAATCAAAATGAAAACAGAGTAATATTTAAAGTTCAGTATGTTTGATAATTCATACAGCTGCTGTAATACTAGCTTTTTAGTATAAAACAAATTGCCATTTAGGGATGTGTGAGAACTTTAACCCTCCAATTCCAGTTTCACTTTTTGGATAGATAAGTCTTACAGAATTAGTGTCTGAATATTCAGAGTGATGGGTAGTAACTCATCCCCTTTGGCTCACTTGGAGCTAAAACTTTCATTTTAATTGTTCTGTCGCCTACAAACAAAGAACAGAACCAGCATGGTATGAATAGGAGTCAGGATGTGTTCTTCCCTTTCCTACTTACTTCCTGCAGAGATAAGGCCTTCTAGCCTTTATTGACTCTTCTTGATGGCTTCCCTCTTCCAAAGCTCATGTAGTAGGTCATAGGCAGCTTCTTGTAAAAGTGAAATTCCAGGCTTCCCTGGTGGCTCAGTGGTGAAGAGTCCATCTAACAATGTAGGAAACATGGGTTTGATCCCTGGTCCGGAAAGATCCCATTTGCAGTGGAGCAACTAAGCCCGCTCACCACAATTATTGAGCCTGCGCTCTAGACCTGTGTGCCACGACTACTGAAGCTGGTGAGCCCTAGAGCCGGTTCTGCTCAACAAGAGAAGTCATTGCAATGAGAAGCATCTAGAGAGTAGCCCCTGCTTGCTGCAACTAGAGAAAGTTGGCACAGTCATGAAGACCCAACACAGCCAAAATAAAAAAAATAAAATTATAAAGAAATAAAAAATTAAATGTGAAATTTCCTGAAGTTGTGAAAACGAATAATCAGAAATTGATTGACTAACAACTTGGAGATTCTCTCTTCATATTCTAGTAGATGGACAACAAAATATGGACTGAGACAAAAATATTTAAAAAGAGTGGGACATAGTATTTAAAGTGATATTTGAGGGATGAGACGGTAGCTGCGTTAAGCATGGCAAGGAGAGGATTTCCAAACAGAATAAAATGACAGAGCAAGGAGATCCAAAAGAACATGGCAGGTTCTAAGAATTACACATGGATTGTTTAGTCCATGAGGTCCCGAAGAGTCAGACACAACTGAGGGACCTTCACTTTCACTTTCACTTTGCAGTTTAACATGAAAAGAACATATGGAACATAAGGTGAACTAATTAGACAAGTGTTTACCGAAATGTTCAATAAAACTTAACAAAATCAGACTGAGGGAAAGTTGTGTAGATGTCCTCTAATCCCACACACCTGTTTTCTTCCACTTATTGAATTGCCTACGACCAAAATGTTTCCTAGTAAAGTTCCTGTGAGACTGGCCTGGAGCTTCCCCAGTGGCGCACTGGCAATAAATCTGCCCCAAATGCAGAAGACACAGGAGACACAGATTTGATCCCTGGGTCAGGAAGATCTGCAGGAGGAAATGGCAACCCACTCCAGTATTCTTGCATGTGAAATTCCAAGGACAGAGGAGTCTGGCGGGCTACAGTCTATGGGGTTGGTAAGAGTTGGTCGCAACAGAGTATGCATGAGACAGGCCTACTTTAATGTACAGATAGCATCCATTATTTTATGAAAATTAATTTGTTATATGTTAAAGAACTGATTTTTTGAAATTGGTTAAGTATGCCCACTTGCATAGAGAACTTTTGCTCAATTGTAGGGCATAAGTTGTATGGTAGCCTTGTCGATATAACCCAGGTCAATTGATTACAAATTCAAATTAATTGCAACTGAGCTAATGAGGATGTGCTAGCTTTGTAGTGGACTAGACAGGGATTTAGAAGGAAACTGACCGTAGGGAAAAATTAACCTGGGTTATACTGACAAGTCTGCCATACAACTTTTGTATAGAAAAACTGGAGTGCATTTAGAAAATCCTTGCAAAAGAGTTTAAAGCAGTGCTATTCAATTTCTAGTGTCCATAGGAATGAATCACCTGGGACTTTGTTAATAATACAGATTCAGATGCAGTGTATCTGGGTTTAGCTTTGGGATGGAGAACTTCTAACAAGGTCCCAGGTGATGCTAATGCTCTTGGTCCTCGGACCACACTCTTGGCAAGAGGGGTAGGACATTTCCTGATCATAAATCCTTCTCTGGTCTCTGAGAAGTAAGAGAAACAAGGGTTATTAGACATACTCTAATATATCCGTGCCATATCCCTCTGTTGAGTCAGCCTTCACTGACTTATAATCATCTTTCATCTACTTATAATGAGAGAGAAGTACACTTAAGTCTTCAGAAGTAAATCACCACACTTTCCAAATCAGCTTCTGGATACTTATATTTACATCAAAAGTCAAATAATTTGCACATAGAAGATGTCCAAACATCCCAGTTTGCCAGGGGGACTGTCCCATGCCTCAGAAACCTCTCCATCTTGGCCAGACTGGGTGGTTCACCATCATTTGGAAAACCACATTTGCATTATGAGAACTGACATGCCTTTTTAAAGTGTCACCTTAATACCTATGGAAACATCATTAAAAAAATTAAAATGCCATATTTGGAAATAATTTGTTTTGTAATGTAGAAGATGAAAGAAGGTAAATCTTTTTTATGACAATATGACCTAAAACTTACTTGTTGAGATAAGCTGTTAACTCTGTGGCTTTTCTTGTTCTTTCAGTTCTTGAAAACTTGGACCAGAGAGAAAATATTGACTTTAACATAGAAAGTCAGCTTTGTTTTTCACTCTTTTTATCTATTTATCTTTGCTTTCCTTTGTCTACCTCCTGAGTTTCCCACACTGTTTTCTGATATATTATTACAGTTATTCAAAATATTAATGGAACAGAGTATCTTCTTTTAAGTTATGAATGCAATCAATTTTGAGTCTTTAATTGTAATTTTTTCCATAATATTCTTTTAATTTAGCCTAATATAATGGCACATCAACCAGTAATAGGTACATTAAATTGAATCATGATGCTCATATACACATTTTATGACACAATCAAATATCCTAATGCATTAATTCATATCAATCAGTTAATAAAATCAAATAGGAAACATTTCTCTATTGCTGGTAACTGTACTTATCCCATTTGCTAGACAAGATGTCTAAAAGATCTCAACAAACAGACTCTCAGGACTTTTCTACTTACATGTCTGGGACTTGACTGTTACTCTGGGTTTTACTAAGTTGATTGGTTGGTAGATAAATTGAAAATAGGCCTAAAATTCTACTTATATGCATCAAGTCTTCCTTAAGTGAAATCATTCTTGCCAAAATTGTAACACATGAGATGATACCCATATTGTGCCCAACCTGATAGAAAAAGTTGTAATGGCCCCCCAGAGTTACCTGAAATCTTGTGACTCATGACACAGTAATAGGAAGTCACTACTTTCAGTGCACTAAATAGTAATCCACAGTGCTGAAAAAGTTAAAGGTGAATAGTCAAAAAGCAAATAATTTGATTAATTAACAGTAACTACTTTTTGGGTTACTGTTTTTAACCTGGAACCATAGTAGATGTTGTTAGAGATGCTGGTATGTACGCTATATGTTATCTTGCCTCAAAGAGTCAAGAAGTTCCTTGCCTTTTTTTAGTAAGACACAACTAGTATAAACTGAAACAATTAAAAGGCAATTAAGTACTCATCTATAAAGAGTTGTAAGCTACAAACTCAGTAGGATTTTATGTGCAATGTGTTGCCTTTTTCCTTTTCCTTTTTTTGGAAAATGTAGTGTGTGTTTGGTGCTAAGCAAAGTACATTACATTCTACTGTAGTTGGAGGCTTAGTTCAAACTAAAGCTTAATTCAAGAAGGAGATTCGTTGGAAGAAAACTGGAGTCTCTAATGGCAATGGAGGGTTGATTAAATATACAGCAGGACGGGCAAGGATTCAGCTGGTTCTGATCTCAGGGACAATAAAAGCAGAGACTTGAATGCCATCAGGACCTTCTCTGTTCTGTGTGTGCAAATTCTGTTTCGCCCTACCACGGACTACCTCCAAATGGTGAGGAACATGGCTGCTGACAGCTCTTAGTTTCACATTTCATGGGTTCCACACTAAATACTACTGTCTTTCCTTATTCGAAAACAAAACATTACACAAAAGAATTCAAACTGCCCTAACAGAGCAGGTAGAGCTCCCGCAGAGTAATAAAATATGGTTTAGTAGTCTGAGCCTTCATCTTCTCCATCCAGCCCACCTCCTGGCAGGAGCAGCAGCATCAAGTTTTTAAAGACAGAAGCAGGAAATGAGTATAACAGTATCCAGTGGGTGGTGCAGGAAGAACCCGCCTGCAATTCAGGAGACACCAGAGAGGCAGGTTCCATCTGTGGGTTGCAAAGATCCCCAGGAGGAGGAAATGGCAACCCACTCTAATATTCTTGCCTGGAGAATCCCACGGGAGGAGGAGACTGGCGGGCTGCAGTCCAAAGGGTCACAAACAAAGAATTGGACACAAGTGATCATGCACGCCCGCTCGCGCCCACGTGCACACACACACACACACACACACACACAGAGCAGAATTAAAATCTGGAAGAACAGTTCTCATAAGAAGGGAATTCTGGTCCCCAAAAAGTAAAAAGTTCTGGACAGTTAAAACAGAAATTCACTGCCTGCACAATTCTCATGTGCAATTTACAATGCCCTTAAAAGTAAAATATTTTTATTTTATCAAAAATTATTTTATTTTGCACACTTGAAAAGTAGTTGTGTTCTTTCTTCTACACATTATGCTACACTGACTTTCTGAATATAAGGTGCATAACTGGTAATGTTATTAGTTTAGTTTTATCTTTGACCTTATTGAAGCTATGCTGCTTCTGCTGCTGCTAAGTCGCTTCGGTCGTGTCCAACTCTGTGCGACCCCATAGATGGCAGCCCACCAGGCTCCCCCATCCCAGGGATTCTCCAGGCAAAAACACTGGAGTGGGTTGCCATTTCCTTCTCCAATGCATGGAAGTGAAAAGTGAAAGAGAAGTCGCTCAGTCGTGTCCGACTCTTAGCGATCCCATGGACTGCAGCCCACCAGGCTCCTCCATCCATGGGATTTTCCAGGCAAGACTACTGGAGTGGGGTGCCATTGCCTTCTCCATTGAAACTATGCAGTCTCCCCTTAATGACCAATTCCTGAGATCAGCTGAATAATTTTTTTAGACCCTTGCCTCATCTGAACTTCAAAACCTGTCCATGTCTCTTTTCTGGCCCCACCTGAACTGGATTCTGACGTTGGTATCTTCCTTAGACGTCATGGTGAATGTATGTGCCTGTTTTAAATAAAATGTTTCTCTACCCTAGGTTGTCATTTCAGGCTGGGTTCTGCATGTGTAGCTGTGTAGGCTGTCAACTGCCCAATTCCTGAGAGTGCTGTTCTCCGAGTGAATGGAGCCTCCTGGAATTCTGTAACATGGAGGCCCCATCTCAGGCCTATGCATCTTTCTCATTAATTCTGCTTGGTCTAACCTGTGGTATTGTTCCTTCCAGCCTACTCCATTCTGTATTTCCCTCCCCTCCACTGTCTAGACTAACTGCATACTTCCAAAGGTTGAGTTTTTTCTGGTCCTTCTCAGAGTGATAGATATTTTATATAATAAGGTAAGTTAATTGGATATAGACATGCAAAGGATTTCTTGTCCAATATAGAGTGAACTCAGAAAGCCAAGATGGTAGCTCTAATACAACCTTCCCTATTACTCAAAACACATCCTCTAATCTAATTGAAGCCACCTGGCTAAGCTGGCAGCTCTTCCTTGCCTTTGGACAACCATGGCTCCGCTGTGTAGACCATGTGTTATCACTCAAGGCTTCCTATAAATTTCATCTCCAAGCTCCAGCGAAGGGATTAGTGAATTTTTGTGTGTGTGGAAGGACCTAGCGCATATCCATTAATGACTATATTGATATTTAGAAATGGGTCATTTTCCCTTTCTCAATAAAGATAAACTTTGTAGATTTAAATCAGTAGTACTGTTTTCCCCCTCAGCATTATGTAACCATAACAATACTGAAGTATAATGAATAGTTTGCTTATCTATTACTATTACTGAAATAGTTGGAAATAACTTAGAAACAATTTTCTGCTTTTATTTAGCTGAAAAAAAATGTCAGTTTCTATAGCTTCCTTTTATGCACATGAGAATGCTACTCTCTTGCAGACATTATTATGGAGGGAGATCATTGATCATGTCCTCGGGGTAATAAATAATTACTCTACTAACGTATTGCTCTGAAAGAAACTGACATGAAGTAGTTTCAAATTAACCACTGCTAATTGCATGCATTGTTTCATACTTATTACTGCAATCTGATTAACATGCTACTGAATAGAACTGGCAGGAGAGGTTCTCTCTTTTCTATTTTAACTTGTTTAGTTAAAAACTTGACTATAGGTGGAATATACATTGACTTAGACATTCATGTTTGGGAATGCATGTAAGAATTAAAGATATTAAAATTTAAAAAATAAAAAATAAATAAATAAAATAAAATAAAAATAAAAATTTAGTGCTGAGGTAAACAGAACTAGAGTGGTATAATGACCTTGGCCTCTACTTGATTTTTTTTTCATAAGTTTATGTTTGGAAAATGGAAAGATTTATTGATTTCTAATAGGTGAAAGATGTCCTTTATTAAATTCATAATGTATTCTAAATTTAAAAGCTGTAAACTTCTGATAGCATCAAGTTCAATAATATATTTGACCTAAAAAAGAAGTTCCAACTCACAATTTAAAATTGAATTTTGGGGGAAGAATAAAAAGATAAATTCTGGCCTGGTTACTAATTTATCATGAAGTTCTAAATAAGTACTGGGGCTGGTGCACTGAGATGACCCAGAAAGATGGTATAGGGAGAGAGGTGGGAGAGGGGTTCAGGATTGAGAACTCATGAACACCCGTGGCAGATTCATGTTGATGTATGGCAAAACCAATACGGTATTGTAAAGTAAAATAAAGTAAAAAATATATATATATATAAAATTTTTAAATGGTATTCCTAGTTATTGTCCCAAATGATTGAGATGATATGAAAGAGCAGATAGTGTTATGCTTATAAATGTGACATTAATTACCTCAATGAGCATTTTTATCATGGTATCCTATTGCTCTCTCCTGAGTTCAAACACAAATTTTATACTGACAAATTTTAATAAAAGTTTCAAATATATATTTCAGGTACCTTTGTTTTATAAACACTTAAACAGTCTTCTCAATGCACTAGATTGTATTCTGTGCACTTTGCAGTTACTAACTCATTCAATTTTAAGTATGACCCCCATGTCATAGGCACTATTAATATCCCTATTTTAACAGAGAATGATGTTGAAGTAAAAGAAGTTAAGTAACTTTCTCAAGATTAGAGAGTTAATGCATGGCAGAGCTCAGATTCAAGTCCATAGAGTCTGGCTCCAGAAGCCACATGCTTTACTGATATACTGTGTCGTTCAGCATTTGGCCCTGGAATATTTGAACATCATCGCAATTGACAAGGTATTGATAAAATGTAGTTCTGTGAACTGTAGCTGTTCAGTCGCTCAGTTGTGTCTGCCTGCTCGTAACTCCGTGAATTGCAGCACACCAGGCTTCCATGTCTGTCACCATCTCCTGGAGCTTGCTCAAACTCAAGTCCATTGAATCAGTGGTAGCATCCAACCATCCCATCCTCTGTTGTCCCCTTCTTCTCCTGCCTTCAATCTTTCCCAGCATCAGGGTCCTTCCTAATGAGCTGGCTCTTCACATCAGGTGGCCAAACTATTGGAGCTTCAGCTTCAGCATCAGTCCTTCCAATGAATATCAGGGTTGATGTCCTTGCAGGCCAAGGGACTCTCAAGAGTCTTCTTCAACATCACAGTTCAAAAGCATCAATTCTTCGGTGCTCAGCTTTCTTTATAGTTCAACTCTCACATCCATACATGACTACTGGAAAAACCATAGCTTTGACTAGATGGATTTTGTTGGCAAAGTAATGTCTCTGCTTTTTGATATGCTGTCTAGGTTGGTCATAACTTTTCTTCCAAGGAGTAAGCATCTTTTAATTTCAAGGAATAAGCATCTTTTAATTTCATGGCTGCAGTCACCATCTGCAGTAATTTTGGAGCCCCCCCAAATGAGGTCTGTCACTGTTTCCACTGGTTCCCCATCTATTTGCCATGAAGTGATGGGACTAGAAGCCATGATCTTACTTTTCTGAATGTTGAGCTTTAAGCCCACTTTTTCACTCTCCTCTTTCACTTTCATCAAAAGGCTCTTTAGTTTTTCTTCACTTTCTGCCATAAGGGTGGTGTCATCTGCATATCTGAGATTATTGATATTTCTCCTGGAAATCTTGATTCCAGCTTGTGCTTCATCCAGCCCAGCATTTCTGGGCCAGCCTTGACATATTCCTTCCCCAATTTGGAAGCAGTCTATTGCTCCATGTCTAGTTCTAACTGTTGCTTCCTGACCTGCATACAAATTTCTCAAGAGGCAGGTCAGGTGGTCTGGAATTCCCATCTCTTTCAGAATTTCTACAGTTTGTGGTGATCCACATAGTCAAAGATTTTGGCACAGTCAATAAAGCAGAAGTAGATGATTTCCTGACTCTCTTGCTTTCTCGATGACAGTGAATGTTGGCAATTTGATCTCTGGTTCCTCTGCTTTTTCTAAATCCAGCTTGAACATCTGGAAGTTCATGGTCCACATACTGTTGAAGCCTGACTTGGAGAATTTTGAGCATTACTTTACTAGCGTGTGAGATAAGTGCAATTGTGCAGTAGTTTGAGCATTCTTTGGCACTGCCTCTTTTTGGTATTGGAATGAAAACTGACCTTTTCCAGTCCTGTGGCCACTGCTGAGTTTCCAAATTTGCTGGCATATTGAGTGCAGCACTTTCACAGCATCATCTCTCAGGATTTGAAATAGCTCAACTGGAATTCCATCACCTCCACTGGCTTTGTTCATAGTGATGCTTCCTAAGGCCCGCTTGACTTCACATTCCAGGATGTCTGGCTCTAGGTGAGTGATCACACCATTGTGGTTATGTGGGTCATTAAGATCTGTTTTGTATTATTCTTCTCTGTATTCTTGCCACCTCTTCTTACTGTCTTCTGCTTCTGTTAGGTCCATTCCCATTTCTGGCTTTATTGTATCCATCTCTGCATGAAATGTTCCCTTGGTATCTCTAATTTTCTTGAAGAGACCTCTAGTCTTTCCCATTCCATTACTTTCCTTTATTTCTTTGCATTGATCACTTAGGAAGTCTTTCTTATGTCTCCTTTGTATTCTTCAGAACTCTGCATTCAGATGGATATATTTTTCCTTTTCTCCTTTGCCTTTCACTTCTTTTCTCAGCTATTTGTACGGCCTCCTCACACAACCATTTTGTCTTTTTGCATTTCTTTTTGCAAAAGTTTTGTCAATGGTGGCACTGAAATTGATTGCTACGTTGTTATAACTTTAAATTGTTGGCCTGGGCTGTAATGTATAGCTGACACCATTCTCTAATTTTAGACTTCTCATGTGCCTATGGACTCCTGGCCTTTCTTTAAATCTTTGTGCCTATCTTCATTCTATGGCCAAGCAGTTGCTCAACACCCTCAACCCTAGAAGCTCACCTACAATCAGTAGTATCCTGTAGGCCCCTCATACTAGCTTGGACTATGTATCCTTTACCAACTCTGAGTTTAATGGCCTCACACTGATAGCCAGAAATCAGCCATGGCAGAAGTGTTTACAACAGGGAAACTAGAAAATGCATTATCGCCCATCCCCTGCTCCACCCTGTTGGAGCTCTGGTTTACTTCCACAACACTGCCTACAATATACTACCATTATGTTCCAGCAGGGGCATATCCCAAAGCACTCAAGTTTTCACATGTTTACTTCATGCTCCCCTATGGCATTAGGAACTCAACATTCATGAGACTGAGCTGATCCTGGACCCCACAGAAGAACTAAAAATGGACACATCTCAGCGATGAGACTATAAGGGAATCCTCTTAGGCAAGGGAAAGCACTCTATTGCACTTGTGCTTTCCTTTGTGGTTCTGCACTTATAGCAGACATTACTAATCAATCATGGCATGGCAGGGCCTGGCCCCAGCCCCCAGAATCCTTCTCAACATAGTGCTCTAGAGTCCAGGCAGCCACTGCCAACCACTCAGATTTGGTGTGTGACATGAAATTATTTACCATCCCCCTTAGAATCAGAAGTTCTCTTTCTTCTCTATGATTTTTCTACACGGTATAACTTATATTGTGTCTCCAAGCTATAGAAAGAGCTTTAAAATTACTTCAAAGGGAGACGAGGTTGTTTTTCTGGCTGATGAATCAGTTAAATACTACTTTACAAGATATTTTGACATTTATAATTTACTATAAAGACTTATACTCATGGACTGATATTTATCTCTGATCAAAGGTATATGTTTGATGTCAATATTCCCTGGCTAATCAAAGAAATTGTATGTATTCTTTGTCAGTGGAAAACAATACAATCTTAATGTTGTCTGTCTTGGTGATTCAAAAGAGAGAACTTAGTCTTACTGCAAATCAAAATTTTATCATTAAAACATTCTCTGAAAATAGAAAAAGTCTTAAAAAAATATTATACATTTTTTTCCTCATCTTCCCCTTTTCCATCCCAAGATCAAATTTTTAGGAAAAACACCCTCAGTTTTTTATGGCTTGGAGAAGGAAACGGCAGGGATGTGATACATTATTTCAAGATATATGATGATTTCTAGAGCTTGAGTAGTTTTGAGGTGAGGAGGGATCATTTGCCTGTCATACAATAAAAACCATCTGTAAATTATGAGATTGGGCTACCTATATCTGATGTCAGTAAAGTCACTTACTGGCTCCATATATAATAAAGATAGTTTATCTCAAGAAATTACTATCCAGCCATGTGAAAATGGCATCATTGTTGTTGTTTAGTAGATAAGTCATGTCTGACTCTTTTGTGATTCCATGGACTGTAGCCCGCCAGGCTCCTCTGTCCATGGGATTTCCCAGGCAAGAATACTGGAGTGGGTTGCCATTTCCATCTTCGGGGAATCTTCCCAGTCCAGGGATCCAACCTGTGTCTCACGCATTGGCAGGTGGATTCTTCACCACTGAGCCACCACAGAAACTGAAAATAGCATATGCATTTGCAAAATTCCCGAATAATATGAGACTATGTATCAATGCAAAATAAGAAGCTTATAACAATAGCTTTTCAAGAACAGCAAAGAAAGCTGAAGGTAAATGGAGGAGTCCTTTAAGAGCAAGATCCTGAAGTATGAGTGAAAATCAAGTGGTTGAAGAGGAGTTAGAATGAAGGAAATGTGAGAGGACCAGCATGAGCCAAGGCCCAGAGCAAGGACTTGGCATGCCTTACTGAGTAAACAAACATCCATCAGAACACAGGAGTGTGCAGTAGGGGACGGTGGTCATATAGAATGAGTGACTTTGAATGCCAAACAAAGAGCTTGGGCTTTGTTTAGAATTATATCTTGAGATTGGCCTCATCTCAGTCTGTAAAGTCATTATATTTTATCTCATGTTTTGTAAGCAGAGGCATACTCATCTAGCTATGAATCCTTGCTTTGCAAGGATAAATTTCTTATCTCATATTATAGGAATTGCAAAACAAGGACAGAATTTAGAGTTAAGAAGACCTGGATTTGAATTCTGGGACTGCCACTTACTAATGCTGAACCTTCATTTCTCCCTGAGGATAGTGTTACATGGCTACAGAGGCAGGGGAGGTACAGTAATTATGATTAGTCCTGTTTCTTCCTTCCCACTCCAGTTTCGTAATCAGTTGATGGAGCAACACAGGCTTTAGAGACGAGGATCAAAATACGGGCTTCAGTGGCAGCCCATCTGAATAATCAAGCAAGGTTTAGATCTCTGGCACAATAGAAAGAAAGAAAGTGAAGTTGCTCAGTCATGTCTGACTCTTTGCGACCCTGTGGACTGGATTTTCCAAGCAAGAATACTGGAGTGGTGGCCATTTCCTCCTCCAGGGGATCTTCCCAACCCAGGGATCGAACCCAGGTCTCCCACATTTCAGGCGAACTTCTTACTGTCTGAGCCACCAGGGAAGTCCTGACATAGTAGAGTTTCTACTAATCCTGAACAGAAGGGATGACAATATCCATTGATTATCAGAGATCTGACTGTTTTCATCAGTATGTGAGACAGATATCTTTGGAAACGACCGGAAATATTTAAGTGATGGGATAAAGCATTTCCCAGGTTTGACTTCGGCAAGAGTAATTGGAATAGAGGGCATGAAACAGCATATTACTATCAAAATGCCCCCATTTTTAAACTCCATGCTAGAGTGGCCAGTGGAAATATGACACCCCAAACAGCAAGTGAAATTATCACAGAGATTGATAGCCTGGGAGGGTCACAAAGGAGAGAGAAACAATCAGTTGTACTTGGAAGCAAGAATGAGCAGGAAAGGTTTAAAAGCCTGGGTGGTTCAACAAAGCAGGAGAAACAGGCTCTATTCTGTCTGTCTAAGAACATGCAAGTGAATTCTTGGATCTGGCTGCTGAGAAAATATATGAGTCATAACCTAGGATCAGCTGGATATAAGAGGTTTCCACCAGCAGTCCATGAAAACCAATGCTTTTAAGCATCTATTGGGCCATGACAACAATCAGCAAGATGTTTAAACAGTTGATTCCATTGTCAGCACAGCCAGTTTTTAACTATATCACAAAAACTGGCCTGGGGATGCAGCCCGAGATTACTCCAACCCTGCCAGAAATTCCCTTTCTGTTACAAATTTCTGCCCCAGTGGGGTTTTCATAGTTTTGGCATTTTTGTTATGGATCAGTGAATCAGCTAGCCTACAGGCCAAGGAGAGAGAGAGAAAAAAATAAACCTCCTAAATAAAAGTCAACCCAGTTAGGATGTCTTCATCTATTTTTCAGTGGGAGAAAAATACAGCTGGGCTCAGGGACTTCTATCAAAAGCAAACATCACTAGTTGGACAGGTTTTTTGTTTTCCTGACTCTTAGGTTTTGGAGGGCATAATAAAGACACAGCCTCAGCAGCGTAACTTAGAAGATTTAGTTAGTTTGCAAAGCTTGGGTAGTGACACTTCTGCAAAATGCACAAGCACATGAGCAAACAGAGATGTGTGAATTCAGGAAAGCAGCCAAATGCACATCAGAGCTGAGGAATGTCACAGTGAAATGAAGGAAACTTGTAAACACCTATCAGTATTTTTAGGTAGAGAAATGTTCTAACATATTGCCAGTGGGTGCTGCCTATGCGTTCCTTTCCCCAAGCTTTAAAATCAACTGATATTAAAGGTGATTTGAAAACAATGAAAAATGGCAGCTTTATTAATCTGGATGGTGTGTGTTAGAGAGTGTGTGTGTATGTATGCACGCGGGTGCACGACGTGTGACTGGCTGCATGGACAAACTGCATTTGTAATGCGTGTCTTGTATAGACGAGGGCGCCCTCTACTGATTAGAAATGATATTAAAGGTAAACTAGCGAGTTTACCTAGTGTATCGCTTGTGTATCTTCCAAAAGGCCAGACATTTTGTTTACTTCTTTTTTAGACCATGAAAGATTTTTATAAAGGAACCATAGATGCCAGTCATACAATTTAACTTTCTGTAAAAAGCCTTCAGCTGTTAATATTTAAAAGCACATGTATATTTACTCTTCAACCTTTTAATATAAAAGTGCTTTTGCCATAACACAATTAGACCACAAATGTCTGCATGACTCTAATGAAAATGTGTGACAGAGATCAAAAAAGCATTTGTCTGTTACAGTACTTTGGTTCACCAGACATTATTTTTCCCTGTTGGCTGTATTATTTGACACATTTTTCCCAAACAGGAAAGACAGTTTTCAGAGTGACAATTGGAACTAATTCTTATGAGCATATTTAAATGGACTATATTTTAATATACATAATTAAATCATATTACTCTGACCAGCCTAGTTATACATTAAGATCCATATATAGTCAAATATAATATGGTTATATATTAATAGCTCTTTTTGTGTTTAGATATCTGATTTCTAATTTTGTGTTTTTGCAAAATATAGTTTAACCCTTCAATCATTTAAATCAATGAAAGAAAATGAAATATAGTCAGAAATACTGTTGAGTTATTTTCAACAAGTCTGGCCGAACAATATTATGGGATAGTCTTACCTCTGAAATGTTGATTACTAGATTGCTTATTATTAGATTGCTAATCACTCTGGCCTTTAACAAAGATTAACATTTTTCTTGGAAATTGACTGAAAATTTCTTTTTTTTTTTTAAGTTAAAAAGGATCCTTTGTGAAATCAGTATTTTTCTTAGAAGTAAACTCTCAGCTTGATACCATGTGTTGGTAAAGATCTACATCTGGGGTTAACATGGCAACATAACTAAGATGCGAGAGTGATGGAGTTTCAACATCAGTCACCTTTTGACCACAAACATTGATTTTATTTCTCTGTCGATGCCCCCTTCCTCTCCCTTGATCCATCATGCCTACTGTGATTCCAGTGTGAAAGGATAACCTTTGCCTTTCGTCGGAGGATGAAATGTGAAAAGATAAACCAGGTAAATCTCAGATAATCAATTTACCCTATCTAATAACAGGCGCCATTTATGGAATGCCTAACTGTGCCAATTTCTTCCCCCCAAACAACCCAAACCTTATTAGAAACCTGCAAGGCAAATGTCATTGTCTCAGTTTGCTAGCTGGTATTCTTTTGCTAGCAAATGATAAATCTTATTCAAATAAAGTTAAGAAGAGGAGGACTCTTAGAAAGACACTAGAATGTCTAACAGAATCCAAAGGTCAGGTAGTGCTACTTTCATGGGTTCGTTATAAGTTAACTAAGGTTAAAAACTCAGTCTTTACTTCTGAGTATTAAACTGAGTTTAGATACTCTGCTCATTTCTGACCCTGATTTTGTTTTCTTTATGACAGAAAATCATTGTTGCTGTTTTTCCTCATTTCCCCACAAATATCTGAGTAAAAATAAATGTCAGATCAATTCATAAGCTAGCTAAATAATTTTCATAAACCTGCTGCCTAGCTTGTAATACTTTCCGACTAAGGGAATGCACAGCAACCAACTCTAACAAGTATGATAGAGTTTCGCAATGGGTTTTTATTTCTGTCACTTGTCTGATGCCTCAGCAAAGCCCTGGCAGAGGCCCCTGGCACCCCACCCCGTCCTCCTCCCATGGTGGAGGGCTGGTCCATGCACTGACTGGGGAAATGGCCACAGCAGTAGGCTTGGAGAGACTGCAGCCGCAGACAGAGCTGTGCCTGTCCTCATAGTTGAAGCAAAGCTCCACTTTGCCAGTGGAGCAAATGGTGGCTGAAAGTCAACGCTCCTAATCTTGTTTAACTGCCACCATCCTTGGAACCTACCTTTGTCTGCTGGACTCTGAGATTCTGCTCCAGTGTCCAACTCCATATAGGAATCCCCTGAACAGCAAGCCTGACTGATCAACTCCAGACGGAAAGCAGGCACCCGGGCACCTGGATTAAAATATGAGATAGTGAGGGTGAGGATAAGGTAGGAGAAGATCCCTCAGGAAATCTCATTTCTATCCTCTCCTAAGGAAGTTGTTTGGGATGGGGAGGCCATGATGATAGATACACTGTGGTTGAGCTGTGTTGGGAAGAGCAGTCTGGCATGCAGTCTTTTGACATCTACTAGGCCACGTAAGGGGCTTCCCACGTCTGCTTGTGGTAAAGAATCCACCTGCCAGGGCAGGAGACACAAGACGTGGGTTTGATTCCTGAATTGGGAAGATCCCCTGGAGGAGATAATTGTACCTCACTCCAGCATTCTTGCTTGGGAAATCCCATGGACAGAGGAGACTGGCGGGCCACAGCCACGAGGTCACAAAAGAGTTGGATTCAACTTGGCGACTCAACAGCAACACCACCACCAACAAAGCCACATAGAAACGGACCTAGGGGCTCAAACACTTCCTCACCAAGACATAAAGGGTTCACACAGCCTGTGTTGGACTTGTTGCCTGCTATGTGAATATCTTTCCCGGTTTTCAAGCTCAGTGTAGGCTCCTTTTTCTACTTAAGACTGTCTGTGTCAGTCTGGCACCTCCACAAGCCTACTGCTATACTGTCCTCCATGGGGACTGAGTGGGGTCCTTCCACTGTGGCTTGAGAGGAGATAAGCAGACCAGTTGTTACAGGGAGAGACCCCACCCTCGACCCTAGAGGATGCCCATTATTGGAGCTGATCTTGCTCTGTCTCTCATCTTTGAAGTAAAGCTTTGTTCCATCCAGTGCTTGACTGTGTTGGGTTTTCCTGCGTGACTTCAATACCAGTACACAATGGGCAGAAGTATTTGGACTTCTGTTCCTAGTAGTCAGCTATAGTGATGATCTCTGCCATCCCCCATGTAGTTTGAGTCCTCCCTGGGATTGCTAACCAGTTACAGGGTGTTCTGACAACAAGGTGGTTCTGCAATTCCCTTATAACAAAGACTTGCTTTCATTAGACGATTCTTCTATCACCAGATGAGAGCAAAATCTTGTTGTATAGTTTGTTGCAAGTGGACACATTCATGTAGTCTGTGTGTACAGTATCACTCAGAACGGAGCCACTGGCAGGATGCATGTGCATGGTACCCCTTGGAGTTGTGCAAGAAGACAACTGCTCTTCTTAGGGTTTACCTGTTCCTGGAGATGGGTTATGCAGGGTCTGTGATCTGTTCAATGATCAGAAATGGATACATAATATTTAGACACAGATATAAAATGTGTGCAGGCAGAGGGAATTTAATCAGACCTGAAAAAGAAATGATTGCCCATTGCTTCTTGGAAGGAATTATTTAGTATGCTACATTTCAAATGAGTTAATTTAGCTGTCAAGGAAAAAAAAAATCCATGGAATAGTATGCTCATGTACACTCAGCATTAGTAACAGCATTATTCTGATGTAGAAGCCATTGTTGTTCGGTCGCTAAGTCACATCTGACCCCATTGACTGTGGCATGCCAGGCTTCCATGTCCTTCACTGTCTACAGGAGTTTGCTCAAACTTATGTCCACTGTGTCATTGATGCTATCCAACCATCTCATCCTCTGTTGTCCCCTTCTCCTCTTGCCCAGTGAGCCGGCTCTTCACATCAGGTGGCCAAAGTATTGGAGCTTCAGTTTTAGCATCAGTCCTTTTGAGGAATATTCAGGGTTGAGTTCCTTTAGGATTGACTGGATTCCTTTAGGATTCCTTTAGTTTGATCTCATTGCTGTCCAAGGGACTCTCAAGAGTTTTCTCCAGCACCACAGTTTGAAAGTATCAATTCTTTGACACTCAGACTTCTTTATGGCCCAGCTCTCACATCCATACATGGCTTCTGGAAAACTAACTTTGGCTATACAGACCTTTGTTGGCAAAATGATGTCTCTGCTTTTTAATATGCTGTCTAGGTTTGTCATAGCTTTCCTTCCAAGGAACAGGCATTGTTTAATTTCATGGCTGCAGTCACCAGCAGAAGTCATTTTGGAGACCAAGAAAATGAAATCTGTCACTGTTTCCATTGTTACCCCATCTATTTGCCACGAAATGATGGGACTGGATGCCATGATTTTAGTTTTTTGAATGTTGAGTTTTAAGCCAGCTTTTTCACTCTCTTCTTTCACCTTCATCAAGAGGGTCTTTTGTTTCTTTTTGCTTTCTGCCATTAAAGGAGTATCATTTGCATATCTGAAGCTGTTGATATTTCTCCCAGCAATCTTGATTCCAGCTTGTGCTTCAGCCAGCCTGGCATTTCACATGAAGTACTCTGCATGTAAGTTAAATAAGCAAGCAGGGGGACAATATACAGCCTTGGCAAACTCATTTCTCAATTTTGAACCAGTCTGTTGTTCCATGTCTAGTTCTAACTGTGCTTCTTGTCCTGTGTACAGGTTTCTCAGGAAGCAGGTAAGGTGATCTGTTATTCCCATCTTTTTCAGAATTTTCCAGTTTTTTTTTGTGAGTCACACAGTCAAAGGCTTTAGTGTAGTCAGTGAGGCAGAAGTAGATATTTTTTCTGGAATTCCCTGGCTTTCTTTGTCAACCAACGGATCTCTGGTTCCTCTGCCTCTTCTAAAGCCAGCTTGTATGTCTGAAAGTTCTTGGTTCACATACAGCTGAAGCCTAGCTTGAAGGACTTTGAGACTTATCTTGCTAGCACGTGAGATGAGCACAATTGTGTGATAGTTTGAACATTCTTTGGTATTGCCCTTCTTTGGGACTGGAATAAAAATAGACCTTTTCCAGTCCTGTGGCCATTGCTGAGTTTTCCAAATTTGCTGGCATATTGAGTATAGCACTCAACAGCATCATCTTTGGGGATTTGAAATAACTCAGCTGGAATTCCATCACCTCCACTAACTTTGTTCATAGTAATGTTTCCTAAGGCCCGCTTAACTTCACACTCCAGTATGTCTGGTACTAGGTGAGTGCTCACACCATCATGGTTATCCGGGTCATTAAGACTACTTTTGTATAGTTCTTCTGTATATTCTTACCACTTCTTCTTAATCTCTTCTGCTTCTTTTTGGTACTTGCTGTCTCTGTCTTTTATTGTGCCCATCCTTGCATGAAATATACCCTTGGTATCTCCAGTTTTCTTGAAGAGATCTCTAGTCTTGACCATTCTATTGTTTTCCTCTATTTCTTTTTATTATTCATGTAAGAAGCGATTGTGCTGTGCTATGCTGTGCTAAGTCACTTCAGTCTTGTCCGACTCTTTGTGACCCTATGGACTGTAGCCTGCCAGACTCCTCTGTACATGGGATTCTCCAGGCAAGAATATCGGAGTTGGTTGGCATGCCCTCCTCCAGACACTCTTCCTGAGATTCCAGGGATCAAACTCTTGTCTTTTACATCTCTTTCATTGGCAGATGTGTCCTTTACCACTAGCACCACCTGGGAAGCCTTTAGAAGCTGTTACTCCTCATCATTTCTAACTACTAAGTAAGCAAACTGATTTTTTCAGATATTCAGTTTGTACTGAATAAAAACAGGCAGTTACTCTGTACCTTTCTATGACTTTGTGTCTTGTAATAAGACTGAGTTCTAATGTTTTCTCTTTGTTCCTTATAATGGCACTGTTTTGTAATAGTTTTCAAAATGTAAGACTCTTGAAACTTTACACTAAACTTCCCTAAAAGCACCCTGTCTCGTGGGCTCACTGGATTGAAACTGTAGTTCTGGCTTAAGAGCACAGCCAGCATCTGGCTAAAATGCACCCTGTCCAGGAAAGGCCTGGGCTGAGCCATTCCGCTGAGCATGTCGCTGCACTAGTCATCTCCCCAGTCTAGGGAGGTTAAGAATAAATTTTCATCATGCAGCAATTTGGTCTCACTGGGCTCTGTTGGAAAATAACCATCTATTGCTTCTGGAAAACTCTTAGACGTTTTATTGACACTTGAAGCCCTATTTCATTTCCTGAGAATTCATTCCCTTGAAAACCTGATGGCTCTTGAAATTTCAACATATAAAAAAGTACACTTAAAATGTAATACCCAGGGAGATTTATGATTAAATAAAGTTTTGCAAATAATATATCTCAGTGCCTGGAACATAGGAAACACTTGGTAGACAATATCAATATTGTCATAATGCTTCTACGGTTAGTGTCCAAGTGAGATTTTGCCAATTGTTCTTCAATTACACATAGAATCTACATCAGTGTCAAATAAATTCAACTAGTCTAGGTGTCAGCATAGGTAATTGTAAAATGATGTGGAAGTTTAAAATCCAAAGTTGCTAATTACTCACTAACTGAAGGACTTACTATGTGTCTGTGAACTCAGTCATCTGCGTAACAGCTGTGTCAGTGTTTAGGATGCTCTGCAAAGATTTGAATTCATGGTCCCGCAGTTTGCAGTCATGAACTGGACTCAATCCCAGTTGTCCTCTTCAGTAGTTCTTTGCCTTGACATGATTCACAGTTTCTACACAAGCCGGATTCTCTACTTTTCCTGAACTACTCTTTCTCGAAAAAGATTCTCCAAAGACTTTTTAAGGCCAGAAGGCAGAACAGCAGTTGAGAATGTGGAATTTAACATCTGATGGATCTAGTGGAGTTCCATTTCTAACACTCACTAGCTATGTGACCTTGGGAAAGTTCCCAAACCTCAATAAAACTCAGTTTCTTCTTCTGGAAAATGAAAGTAAAGTTGGTATTAGTGTCACAGTTGGCTGTGAAGACCTGACAGCTTAATAAAGAAATGTTTATAGCACAGCATTTGCAATGTGCTTGAGTTTTGAAAAATTATTAGTTCTAACATTTAGTATTATCATAATTATTTTATTTTATTTTTGGCCACACCACACAGCTTTCAGGATCTTAGTTCCCTGACCAGGGATTGAACTCCAGCCCTGAGCAGTGGAAGTGTGGAGTCCTAACCATGGGACTGCCAGGAAATTCTGAAATATTATTTTTAATGCTATTTTTCTCAGTTTTCTTACCTCTAAAAATGAAAACCTATATCAATTTTAGCTATGCTATAGGTTGTTGTATCAAATTAGGCAATGTGGTATATAAAACCAGGTATATAGAAAGAAAATAAATGATTCTCTTGCGCAGAAAAATACTTGGAAAAGAAAACAGTGTCAAGTGCTAAGGCTTAAAGACTGTCTTGCTAAAAGACATGTTAATCTCAAGGTTCTTAAGTCTACTACTGTAAGAGTAAAAAAGTAAAACTGGGACTGTAGCCAATTTTACTCAGCTATTGCAGCCTGTCAAGGACAAAGCTACATTATCTTAGATCAGTTGGTCAATGTAGTTAAACTTCTTGGTGTCATATATGCAAAGAAGCCAATTCAGTTAAAATTTTCTTTTTCAAATAACAGGTGGGACACTGTATTTTATTGCTATTGTTCTCAATAGTCTCCAGATAGGAAGGCTACTGTTTCTAAATATCCAATCTCTTTTAAGAATCTCTGAAAATTAAAAATCTGAAAGTCTATTAACCCAGTGATAATATTCTTTGAAACCTACATACCTAAACATGTCTTGTTTTTCATAGACAGATTTACATATTTACATATTACATATTTACAAATTTACATATTCTTTATATTCCTCTGTCCTCCTGACAGATTGCCAGGTTTTCATCCTTGACTTTGTAATATAGGGTCTAGTCACTCTGGAGAGCTGTTTAACACTGTGTTATGTAGTTCTGGAATAGTTTGGGGAGTTTTTACAAAGATATTTTCCTAAAGTTACTAGGTAGATTATTCTATCTTTTCTTTCAAAATGATTAGAACTCTTGATACAAATGCAAAACAATATGAATAATATATGTTCATATTGAGACTCATCTGAAAATATTTAGTACAACTTATCAAAATGGTGTTCAAATTCAGTTTTTTTTTCATGTTAAACTTGAACCTTAAACTTGAATTCTGTTAAACTTGAATTTAAAATTGAATCTTAAGTGAAAAATCCAAATACATAACAAATGCACACAAAATGAGAAATGAGTAAGTTGGGTGTAAGGATTGGAATTAAAATTAGCATCCTCTCATCTCTTGAGAGTGAAAGTTACTCAGTCATGTCTGCCTCTTTGAGACTCCATGGACTATACAGGCCAGAATCCTGGAGTGGGCAGCCATTCCCTTCTCCAGGGGATCTTCCCAACCCAGGGATCAAACCCAGGTCTCCCGCATTGCAGGCGGATTCTTTACCAGCTGAACCACCAGGGAAGCCCAAGAATACTGCAGTGAGGAGCCTATACCGTCTCCAGGGATCTCCCTGATCCAAGAATTGGACCAAAGTCTCTTGCATGGCAGGCAGCTACTTTACCAACTGAGCTATCAGGGAAGCCCTATCTCATCCCTGTGTGACCTTAAAGGAAATATCTTCTAAGAACCTATCCTTAATTCTTTTCTTTTTTCCATAATGCTTTCCATGAGACCTTGTATCCAGTATTTTTGCTTTAAGTTCTTACTCTCAGTGACTTTGCTTTTCTACCTTTCTTTTGAAGTTCATATCTATATTTCCACATATCCACTAGAAAATTCTATTAGTGTGTTCTATATAACCATTGTTGAACTCTCCTATTCACTCTCTTCCATGTATCTGTTCTTTTTTATATTTCCTATATTATTGAATGCCATATGACCCACCTAAATTTCTTAAGTAAAAAAAACAAAAAAACCTAAGAAATGTTATCAGCTTTTCTTTCTCACCCATTTCCACATCTAAGTATCTCTTAAGAACTGTCGATCCTGTTAGCTGAATCAGTGTTTTAGTCCAGTTTCTCTCCATTTCTTTTATACTACACATTATCTCTGTGTCTCAACTCTCCATCTCCTCCAGTATAACCACATAAATGTGGTTCGTAAAATATATATCTTCTCATGTTACACGCTTAAAATCCTTCCTAGGGCTCCTATGACCATTAAAATCCAAATCCTCTTGTGCCAGACAAGAGCTGTAATGATCAAGCCTCATTCTGTCTTTTTTTTTCTTTTCTTTTTTAAAAAATATAAATTTATTTATTTTAATTGGAGGTTAATAACTGTACAATATTGTATTGGTTTTGCCATACATCAACATGAATCCGCCACAGGTATACACGTGTTCCCCATCCTGAACCCCACTCCCACCTCCCTCCTCATACCATCCCTCTGGGTCATCCCAGTGCACCAGCACTTAAAATTGCCCTGTGCCCATTTTTATAGTCTCTGTGATGCATTTTATTTGGTATTCTCTTTTTACTTTCAGTATTAAGTGGACAGACCGTCACTGGTTCTCTAATATTCTGCCCAAATATTACTGTGAAGTTTTTTCCGGACATTCTTTTTTCCATTGCCCTCTGGGGTTGTATGATGTCATAGCCCTATTGTGTGTGTGCATGTTGCATGCTTGTATTTATAGCTATACTTTTTCCCTTATATATTTGTCTCTGTTATGAAAAGGAGGAACTTTGCCACTTATGTCTTTAAAATTCCTATACTTGGTTGATCATGTCACAAATGTCATTATCTACTTTGAATAAATGAATTAGCAATGACGTGGCCAGCCACTCCAGACTTGAAGATGAATTTTCGACCATTTCTTGTCTAAAATGAGTGTTTCTTCACAAAGTGCTCTTCCCTGTGGTCATTATTGTATTAAATACACCAGTCAAATGTGTTTTGATTCACAAGCCAATCAAATTTAGTCAGCCTCATTGTTTTTGTCATTGGCAAGAACAGACTTTAAATTTTCTCCCAGGAATATTTTACATCCAGAAATTATGATCTCTGCAAATAAAGTTTCTTACATCATTTAGCATTGATTCTCTTCCATATAAGTCTTGGCTGAGTTTGGTTTCCAACTACGGGATTCATGTTCAAAACTAGAAGGAACACTAGGTTCAAACTACAAAATAAGTGAATGGACATAGAGGGATGATTACCAGGGTGATGTATGTGTGTTTGTGAGTGTTTGTGTCTGTGTGTAATGTGTATTCTGATGGTCTGCATCTGGTATTAACAGGGCTCATAAAAACATCTTCTACAGCATCTTTTAGGGGGCCAAACAATGTTTTACTGCCTGAAAACTATGAAAAGTTGTCTCTTTTGTACATCAGTACAGAATGTGACAAAATTGGTTTGGGCTACTGTTACGTAAGTTACTTTTCATAATCCGCCTATTCTCAAATCATTCAGTTCAAGCCCAGAGCTATTGTTCTGGTACTTGACTATAAAATCATGTATATAACACATGGAGAAAGATGTTACACTCAAGGCTTAAAAAAAAAATAGATCCTCAGTTTTAACACTTGTCAGAAGTATTAGCACTTATCACATGGTTCATTGCTGTTTAAATAAGGCACTTATGTCTGTGTCCATGTACTATAAATGTGACTTGACCCAGAAAACTATGCCTCCTGGAGAATATGTGTAATACCAGCCCCCAAAGCACTTGGATACTTTGTTGTGACAAGACTCAAATCTTGGGGCAAGATTTGAAACCAGAGCCGTGCATTTCCACTGGTCAGTAATTCCTAGACACATTTTTGGATGACACACAGAGAACTGCCTTCAGCCTCAGCCCTTTTCCATTTGGCTAATTCTCCTGCACCTGTTACAACTGTCCTGCATGCCGAGCGTTTGCAGAATCATGATTCTGTGCGTGATTAGAACATGGATCTGTCCCGCCAGACTGCCTGCCTTTATTTTCCACTGCTCTGGGTGCACTAAAATGGACTAAATACTCAGTGGTAGGAGGTATTATGGTATAGATTGGTGCTACTCTGCTGAGATGAATCTCTGAGGTTCTGGTATAGCTCTGTTCTTGAAATGGCTGCTGTAGCAGGAATGAGTTCAGCCACAAATAACAAAAAATCTAAGAGTAGTTTAAAAAGGGGAGGTTTTACTTTTCCTGCACAACCAGAAGCCTGGGGGTAGGCAGTCCAGACCGGCACCACAGGGACCCAGAATCTCATTCCATTGAGATTTTTACACACTGTCTTTTGTCCTCATAGTTTTCAGATCATGATCACCAGATGGCTATTGCTCTTCCAGGCTTCAGGCTTCAAGTCTCAGCCTTGAAGAAGGGGCAGAAGAAAAGGGCAAAATGTCTTTCTCTGCATGTATCTCTGTCTTTCTAATTAGGAAGGAAGAGACAGTCTGTCCTGAGACTTCTACTTACATCTCACTGGCCTGATTGGGATACATGCCATCCTAGCTTCAGGGGATACGGAGAGTAGAAGAGGAGGTTTTACTCTCAAACGTAGTCAGGATCTGTTAGTACGGAAGAGTGGAGTAGTGTGTTTTGGGGTGGGCACAGCTGCTTGATGTTCCAGTGTGCCGGTAGCGCCCATTAGCAGGTCTTCAGATCTGTTCTCCATCCTTCTCCACCCTGCTCTCTGCCCCAGGGCTTGATCTTTATGACTTCATTCATTTTTATGGCATCACTGACTCAATGGACATGAGTTGGAGCAAACTCTGGGAGGTAGTGAAGGACAGGGAAGCCTGGCTTGCTGCAGTCCATGGGGTTTATTAAAAGAGTTGGACAAAGAGTTGGACACGACTGAGTGACTGAAGAACAACAACTTTCTTATGTCAGGTTCTCTAGAGTTGGGGTGTGGGGCAGATGGACAATGAGAAGGAGTCTCTTAAGAACGTGGTTTCACGTGAAATCTAGCTTGATGTGATCCCGGGGGGAGCACCGGAGCGTATATTATGACACAGGATCTTTTCAACCTTGAGGCAAGGGAGCAGGGTTTGTGTAGCACTTCCCCAGTCAGTCATAGAGGATGTGGAACTCCCAGGTGCTTGTGGTAAGGTGACCTCAATCACCTAAGGGTAATCCCCTTAAGAAGGGAACAGGGGTAAGCCTTTACCAGAAACACCTGCAGCCACTGGGAACGGACACATCAACCAAATCTTTGAGACAGATTTCAGTGTTGTAGCCAACAGCTTCTATGTGACCTTTCTGGCTTCCCTTGGATTTGGCCAGTGGGAAGGTAGAGCAGGTTATCAGCAAAAGGGAAGAGAGGGAGGTCGAGGTGTTTATTCCCTTGGCTTCTCCCCTGCTGAGTTTCTTCCCAAGAACTGTCCAGTGTATAAGAAAACGTCAACTCGAGACTGATGAAGCAATTAGACTCTATGTAGGACAGACACAAGGCACGCTAGAAGAATTCAGCTAAACAAAAAAGTCCCAAAAAGTGAATCATGGGCTTTCACAGATAATAAAAATAATTTTGAATTTTTCTCTTCACAGTTGTTGGATATGGAAAAACTGAAATAGCTATTTCAGTTTTTAAGTGATTATTATTTTTTTTAATTTAGAAAAGCATTCTCACCCTAAACTGTATAATAAGAAACTGCATATAAAACAAGAGACATTCCTTAAAATGTATAGGAGAAATAAGGTCATGGAAATATTTTCATGACTGTGAAGAAGATTCACATATAAATAATTCCCAAACAGATTTCTAGAAAGTCTGTTTTCCAGACATTGTAGATCAGGTATAGCCATGACTGAAGAGAGAGCTGAAAATAAAATTAGCAATGTATTGCATTTAAAAATCTCCAGATAATATCCTGATATTGCAAAAATTTAAAGCAGAACTTAAATACTGTGTGGACCTGGTTATTGCTTTAAGAAGAGGTAAAATTGCTGTATAGCTGATAGTAATTTATATGCTACATTTAAAATATTTTGCAATAATTTCTGTGATAATTTATTATATATGATCTCATTATAGTGTTTAAAAGTGATTTGTAAAATTCATGGTTAATTTCCAAATACAAGGAATGCCTTTAAAATGTCATAAAAAGTTCAGGTGCAACTTTTAGAAAAATGAAGATTCTGTGAGTAGAAATTAATATGATCTACCAAAGAGCTACAGTGTCTTGAGAAAGAATGGCTAGTCTGTTGTTGCTGGAAATGGGACCCAAATTATGTAAAAATATTAATTATAAAATATCAATATATTTGCTTGAAATAAAAGCAAAAATAAATTTTATCAAAAATATATAATATTTAATGAATTATGTATCTCTTAAGTTTATCATTTGTTCCAGCACAATAAGTCCAAAGAGAGCATTCAGACAAGATCAATAATAATTCAAGGATTTCCCTTATGGCCCAGTGGTTAAGAATATACTGGGGAACACGGGTTCAGTCCCTGGTCTGGGAAGATTCCACATGCCATGGGGCAGCTAAGCCTATGCACCACCATTACTGAGCCCATTACTAGAGCTCAAGTGCCGCCACAAGAGAAGCCACTGGAACTAGAGGTCCACCCACGGCAGCCAGAGAAATTCCTCATGCAGTCAAAGATAAATAAATAATTTTAAATAATAATAATTCAACTAAGCTATCTTTAATACTTTGCTGATTTGCAGTCATATAAAGAAGAATAGCTGTAGTACAAGTATACATATATATACATATATATTGATCCCATTTCTATTAGGGTCCACTTATCAAGGTAGGAGGACAGAATATGTTTTATTGATGAATTATTAGCTTGATGAATAACCTTTAAATATTAGACATGTGTTATGTCATCCTCCACTTTCTCTTTTGCTCCAGGCCCACGAATGCTAGAGGCAGCACCTGCCTCTCTTTGCTATTCAAGGCAAGTTTGAACACTTGACCTTTGCCAGCACTCTGTGAAGTTTCAGCCACTGCAGTAAATTTTGTTTTGTCAACAGTGAAGTAAGGATGGTTTAGAACTTATTTGACAAGGTAGTTAAATTTTCTCTATTTCCATAGTTTGAATAATTGAAATAATATTATATAGACTCAGAGTAAAGGCTTTAAAGTCCAATATGAGTTTAAAATCTGATCCCCATCAGTTATTATCTAAGTAGATAAGGTCAAGTTCATTCTTTTGTCTTCAATTTCCATCTCTTACATAAAGATAATTTTATTACTTCTTTGGGCTGTTGTGAAGGCAAATAGCCTTTAGCCCAGTAAATAGTCCTTCTATAGTGAGCTGTTACCTGTTGTCATTGTTATCATGCCAACAAAGCACATAGCTAGGCAGTACACACAGCAGACCTGCCAGGGCAACATCCTGGGAAGAAATCTTGGTGACGGGGACAGCAGCAGATGTGTGGGCCTCTGGTCATCCATGTACTCCTGGGCGGACCCAGAAGTCTACCCAAACCAAGTCTATCCAAGTCTTCCAGCCCTGGAAGAAAGACTCTGTCCTGGTAGAGTGTCAGTCGTGAGGGGTGTTGAACAGCATGATTATAGAACATCCACCCATTGCCTGACCTGAACACTGGCTGGGATGTGACACCAGGGTGGTGTCACAGGGTGGAGGGACCTTTGCCAGCAGATGAGTCCACAGCTGGGGAATAACAGCAGCAGCCCCAGCTCTGGTTCCATCAGGGGACTGGGTCCCAGTGGAGCCAAATGACAAGGCAGGATTGCTGGGGGGTTTGCCACATCTGCATTTCTGTTTGATGAAGCTCTGCTCCTCATCTGATGTGATGAGGAGGGTGGTGGACAAGGCTGTGGCAAGTTTTCTTGGAGCTGTACAGGTGGTCAGGTCCTCCTGTTGGAGGCCAGCCTGCTGGGGACCACTCTTTTATCCCTCAAATATTATTAATAATACATATATCTAGTTTAATGATGATAAGATGAGTTTATGTTTCATTAGCCACCACTTCCACTTTAAGACTGTCTGTAAACTTGAATAGTAATTCTCACTGATAGATTTGTAATCTATGTAAGTGTGTCTGAGGGGGCTTCCTTAATACAGGGATATGTTTAATTTTAGTCTTTAGATGATCTTCAAAAAGCAAATTCCAGTTGTAAGTGTATGCATTTTATGAGGAAAGAAAAGAAGTCACAAATAATTATAACAAAAATATCCTACAAAGAAAGGAAGATGGTCACGTATTTCATTATGCATTTATAGCAGAATAAAAAATTATCCTAAAATGCCATATTTTGAGATATTAATAGAAAAATGATCTGATTATGGACTTTTGCTTTTTCATTCTCTCTTCACATAAGAACTCTGTACAACTAATTCGTCATACATACAAACACACACAATATCATTCAAGGAACTGATCTTTTATGTGCCAAAATTCCACCCCAAATTGCAAATACACTTAGCCAACAAGAGTTTATTTATAAGACTCAGATAGCTTGTTCACTGTGTCATCTCTAGCAGGCAGCTGCAAACCACTAATGACACAGAAGAAAAATGTAAAAGAATCAATGTGGAATAGCTTAACAACATTGCATTGCAAACTGATGACATGTATGTATTGTTCCCTTAGAGACTGTAATAAATGTGGTTGAAAATTCCACGTTCTCTGGTCCTAGGAGATGCCAAAACAGAATCCTCATGCTCATTTCTTGTTGATGTTTGTGAAATTGTTAGCCTGCTTTTTCAAAGAGAAAAGCTAGAGTTTTGTTGGAGGGTATTCAGTTATCTTCCTGTGAAAAATGTTAACTTCATTTTAGTGCTTCAAAGAATAGGGAGTTAATATTGGATGATTTGCTTCTTTATGGAACTCAGACACATAGTCTGAGAGCCTAGTCCAGGTCCACAGATTGCCCTTGTTCCTGCCACAATCCAGTGTTGCTCCTGAAGCAACACAATCTACCCTTGACCAAGTCAGAACTGATATGACAGAGAAATTGTGGAGAATTTGACTTTATACATCTAAGCATCATGACTGCACCCCTAGTGTGTTTCATCCTAGGGCAGAAGTGGTTGAGGGATGCTGCCGGTCTTGGACAGGTGAAAATAAGCAGAATGAGCTGTTGTTGGACATCATCACCAGGACTAGAACTTAACACTGGTGGTGGTGGTGGTGGTGGTGGTTTAGTTGTTAAGTCATGCCTGACTCTTGTGACTCCATGGACTGTAGCCCACCAGCTTCCTCTGTCCATTAGATTTTCCAGGCAAGAGTACTGGAATGGGTTGCCATTTTCTTCTCCAGGGACTCTTCCTGACCCAGGAATCGAACCTGGGTAGCCCTTACTACAGGCGGTCGCCTTCATTATAGGCAGATTCTTTACTGACTGAGTCACCAAGGGAGCCTGGAAGTTAACGCCATGGCTCTTTTCTTCCCCCGAGTTTGGCTATATTGGGTCTTAGTTGCATCATGTGGGATCTTTTGTTGAAGTGATGGACTCTCTAGTGTGGCTCAGTGGTTGTGCCATTTGGCCTTAGTTGCTCCTGGGCATGTGGGATGGTAGTACCCCAAGCACAGATTGAACCCACATCCTATGCATTGCAAGACAGATGCTTGATCTCTGGACCACCAGGGAAGTCCCAACACTATAGCTGTTAACCATTTGTCCTGATTCAACATGTCTCCTCCCAGTCTTTTGCCTCATCTTCTCACTGACCCTCTTGCTTCATCTTATGCTGCCTAGAGAGCATTGACTTTGTGTATTGTTCTTTGGGTTTCCCTGATAGCTCAGATGGTAAAGAATCCGCCTGCAATGCAGGAGACTGGGGTTCGATCCCTGGATTGGGAAGAACTCCTAGTGAAGGAAATGGCTACCCACTTCAGTATTCTCGCCTGGAGGATTCCATGGACAGGGGATCCTGGTGGGCTACTGTCGATGGGTTGCAGAGTTGGACACAACTGACACTTTCACTGTTCTTCACTGCCCTTTCAGTTTAGAATATCTGATCCTGGCCACTCCCTCTTTCTCTTTCACTCTTGAGCTATGCTTTGCCCTCCAAGTCCTGGCTTTGAGTCCTGATTTGCATCCCACTGTCCCAGTCACAGCACTGCCTGCTTGTACTGACAAGGCTCTGCTGGGACAGGTAGACTTAATACCTCAGTGTCTTGCTATCTCACATATTCGAGCCTCTCATTCAGAGCAATTTTTATAAATTATAAAATTCTTACAAGAGTTAGGTAAATACTTCAGCAGGAATGAAATAAAGTCCAAGAATTTTCTCTTTCTTGCTCATGACCTGCCTTACACTATTAGAAATGAAATCGGCTTAAGATCTAGAGGGGTGGCGGATTCATGTTGATGTATGGCAAAACCAATACAATATTGTAAAGTAATTAACCTCCAATTAAAATAAATAAATAAAAATGAAAATAAATATTAGGAATTTTAATGTTTATAATCATTGTTAATAAAAGTAGAGCATATTCATTTCAAAACACAGCCTATGCTAACAATTACTTTTACTTTTCTATAATAGTTGACATTACCACAAAGTGTATTTTGACACTGAACAAGGAATAATTTTTAAAAATGTGTGTGAGAGAAAGGACGAATCAAAATAGCATAAAGAACAGATATTTATGTCTATAGGTTAGCAGAGAGCTACAGGCCCAGAGAAAGTTTTCTGAAAGGACCAAACACACTGTAAACACTTACATGAAGTTTGAATTATTCTAGGAGAGGACATCCACATTGAATTCCTGAAGAAATCAATAAAATAGCACTATTGGGCTTACCTGGTAGCTAAGCGATAAAGAATCTGCTTGCCAAAGCAGGAGACACAGGTTTGATCCCTGATGTGGGAAGATCCCACAAGCCACAGAACAACTAAGCCCATGCATCATAACTGTTGAGTGTGTGCCCTAGAGCCCAGGAGCCACAACTACTGAACCCATGTGCCGTAACTGCTGAAGCTCATGTGCCCTAGAGCCTGTGCTCTGCAACAAGGAGGCCACTACAATGAGAAGCCCACACACCACAGCTAGAGAGTAGCCCCTGCTTGCTGCAACTAGAGAAAGCCCGCAAGCAGGAGTGGAGACCCAGTGGAACCAAAAAATAATTAAAATACATAAATAAAATAAGGATGGTGAGAGAAGGCAATGGCACCCCACTCCAGTACTCTTGCCTGGAAAATCTCATGGGCGGAGGAGCCTGGTGGGCTGCAGTCCATGGGGTCGCTGAGAGTTGGACACGACTCAGTGACTTCACTTTCACTTTTCACTTTCATGCATTGGAGAAGGAAATGGCAACCCACTCCAGTGTTCTTGCCTGGAGAATCCCAGGGGCATCGGAGCCTGATGGGCTGCCGTCCATGGGTCACATAGAGTCAGACACGACTGAAACGACTTAGCAGCAGCAGCAGCAGCAGCAGCAGCAGAGACCTATTTTTCAGGGTTATTATCAACATCACCAGATGGTCAACACTGAAAACAAATTGACTATATTCTTTGCAGCCAAAGGTGGAGAAGCTCTATACAGTTAGCAAAAAACAAGACTGGGGGCTGACTGTGGCTCAGATCATGAACTCCTTATTGCCATATTTAGACTTAACTTGAAGAAAGTAGGGAAACCCACTAGACCATTCAGGTATGATCTAAATCAAATCCCTTACAATTATACAGAGGAAGTGAGAAATAGATTTAAGGGACTAGACCTGAAGACAGAGTACCTGATGAACTATGGACAGAATTTGTGACTTTGTGCAGGAGACAGGGATCAAGACCATCCCCAAGAAAAAGAAATGCAAAAAAACAAAATGACCAACTGAAAGAGAGAAGCGAAAAGTAAAGGAGAAAAGGAAAGATATACCCTTTTGAGTGCAGAGTTCCAAAGAATAGAAAGGAGAGATAAGAAAGCCTTCCTCAGTGATCAGTGCAAAGAAATAGAGGAAAACAATAGAATGGGAAAAACTAGAGATCTCTTCCAGAAAATTAGAGATACCAAGGGAATATTTCATGCAAAGATGGACTCAATAAAGGACAGAAATGGTATGGGCCTAACAAGCAGAAGATATTAAGATGTAGCAAGAATACACAGAAGAACTATACAAAAAAGATCTTTACAACCCAGATAATCATGATGGTGTGCTAGAGCCAGACATCCTGGAATGTGAAGTCAAGTGGGCCTTAGGAAGCATCACTATGAACAAAGCTAGTAGAGGTGATGATGGAATTCCAATTGAGCTATTTCAAATCCTAAAAGATGATGCTGTGAAAGTGCTGCACTCACAACAAAGGAAAATATAAGCAAGGTGAAAAGACAGCCTTCGGAATGGGAGAAAATAATAGCAAATGAAACAACTGACAAACAACTAATCTCAAAAATATACAAGCAACTTATGCAACTCAATTCCAGAAAAATAAACGACCCAATCAAAAAATAGGCCAAAGAACTAAATAGACATTTCTACAAAGAAGACATATGGATGGCTAACAAACACATGAAAAGATGCTCAACATCACTCATTATTAGAGAAATGCAAATCAAAACCACAATGAGGTACCACTTCACACCAGTCAGAATGTCTTCAATCCAAAAATCTGCAAGCAATAAATGCTGGAGAGGGTGTGGAGAAAAGGGAACCCTCCTACACTGTTGGTGGGAATGCAAACTAGTACAACCACTATGGAGAACAGTGTGGAGATTCCTTAAAAAATTGCAAATAGAACTACCTTATGACTCAGCAATCCCACTTCTGGGCATACACATCAAGGAAACCAGAATTGAAAGAGACACGTGTACCCCAATGTTCATCACAGCACTGTTTATAATAGCCAGGACATGGAAACAACCTAGATGTCCATCGGCAGATGAATGGATAAGAAAGCTGTGGTACATATACACAATGGAGTATTATTCAGCCGTTAAAAAGAATACATTTGAATCAGTTCTGATGAGATGGATGAAACTGGAGCCAATTATACAGAGTGAAGTAAGCCAGAAAGAAAAACACCAATACAGTATACTAACACATATATATGGAATTTAGAGATGACCCTGTATGCAAGACAGCAAAAAAGACACAGATGTGTATAGCGGACTTCTGGACTCAGAGGGAGAGGGAGAGGGTGGGATGATTTGGGAGAATGGCATTGAAACATGTATACTATCATGTAAGAATCGAATTACCAGTCTATGTCTGATGTAGGATACAGCATGCTTGGGCTGGTGCATAGGGATGACCCAGAGGGATGTTGTGGGGAGGGAAGTGGGAGGGGGGTTCATGTTTGGGATCACATGTACACCCATGGTGGATTCATGTCAATGTATGGCAAAACCAATATAGTATTGTAAAGTAAAATAAAGTAAAAATAAAGATAGGAGAAAAAAATTTTTTTTAAATAAAAATAAAATAAATAAAAAAATAAATAAAAATAAAAAAAGAAAGTGCTGCACTCAATATGCCAGGAAGTTTGGAAAACTGGTTTTAGAAAAGGCAGAGGAACCAGAGATCATATTGCCAACATCCATTGGATCATCAAAAAAGCAAGAGAATTCCAGAAAAAACATCTACTCCTGCTTTATTGACTATGCCAAAGCCTTTGACTGTGTGGATCACAATAAACTGTCGAAAACTCTTCAAGAGATAGGAATACTAGACCACCTGACCTGCCTCTTGAGAAATCTGTATGCAGGTCAGGAAGCAACAGTTAGAACTGGACATGAAATAACAGACTTGTTCCAAATAGGAAAAGCAGTACATCAAGGCTGTATACTGTCACCCTACTTACTTAACTTATATGCAGAGTACATCATGAGAAATGCTGGGCTGGATGAAGCACCAGCTGGAATCAAGACTGCCGGGAGAAATATGCAGATGACACTACCTTTATGGTAAAAAGTAGAAAAGAACTAAAGAGCTTCTTGATGAAAGTGAAAGAAGAGAGTGAAAAACTTGACTTAAAGTTCAACATTCAGAAAATGAAGATCATGGCATCTTGTCCCATCACTTTATGGCAAATAGATGGGGAAACAGTGGCTGACTTTATTTCGGGGGGCTCCAAAATCACTGCAGATCATGACTGCAGCCATGAAATTAAAAGACTCTTGCTCCTTGAAAGAAAAGTTATGACCAACCTAGACAGCATATTCAAAAGCAGAGACATTGCTTTGCCGACTAAGGTCCATCTAGGAAAGGCTATGGTTTTTCTACTAGTCATGTATGGATATGAGAGTTGGATCATAAAGAAAGCTGAGTGCTGAAGAATTGATGCTTTTGAACTGTGGTGTTGGAGAAGACTCTTGAGAGTTCCTTGGACTGCAAGGAGATCCAACCAGTCCATCCGAAAGGAGATCAGTCCTGAGTGTTTCTTGGGAGGATAATGTTGAAGGTGAAACTCCAATACTTTGGTCACCTGATGCAAAGAACAGACTCATTGGAAAAGACCCTGATGCTGGGAAAGATTGAAGGGCGGGGGAGAAGGGGACGACAGAGAATGAGATGGTTGTATGGTATCACCAACTCAATGGACATGAGCTTGAGTAAACTCCTGGAGTTGATGTTGGACAGGAAGGGCTGGTGTGCTGCAGTCCATGGGGTCGCAATGGACACAACTGAGCGACTGAACTGAACTGATGAACATCAATTAACTAGTATACGTGCTAGTTGCCTAGTAGCATTTTCAATGTAGTTTTTATTATTCCTGACAAAGAACTTTAACTCACCTCATATAAGATAATATGAGAGAATAGAAATTTTCTAGATAGTAAAATTTCATCCCTGAAGCCAGTCTTTTGATGAGCTGTTTTCAAGTCTCTTAGAATGCCAACAAGTCCTTTTTGTTTCTTGGGAAACTCAGTAAATACTGATGAACGAGTTAATGAAAAAATGAATGGATAAATAAAGAGAAAACTACAGACTTACATGTTATATGAAAAGATTTTCTCTCAGTATATGCATGAAATATGTTTTCCCATCCTAAATTTTGTCATAGTGGCCTCAAAAAAACAGAACACTTTTGATTTTACAGGGTTGCTTTTTTGTTCCAAAGTAATTAGGGGACGACAGAGGATGAGATGGTTGAATGATGTCACTGACTCAATGAACATGAGTTTGAACAAGGTCCGGAAGATGGTGAAGGACAGGGAAGCCTGATGTGCTGCAGTCCATGGGGTCACAGAGTTGGACACGACTGAGCGACTGAACAGCAACAAATACTTTCTTTATAGCTGTTTTTCCTTCTTCACTCTAAGGCCTCGGTACATGTCTATAAGCAAGTGAAATTACCTGTACATTAGCAAATGTTGTGTCCTTGAATGATTCTAAGTTGAGAATCTTGGTAATGAAATCTTGTGCATAGGAGGGTATTTAGCTTAACAACTGTAGCATTCTATTACATATTTGGGTTTATTTTGTTCCCTTAAGTCCCCTTTTCTCCTAAAATAATATTTCTAGCTGACTTTATGATTCTTAATTATAATTCTTTGTAAGCAAGGCAAATCAATGATGAGCTAACAATAAAAAAGTGTTCATTTTAAGCAAAGAAATGACTGTAATTGCTAAAATGTGTCCCTAGTTTATTAGGGTCATTGACAACAGGACAGACCAAGATGATACAATTTATACACATGTGTGCCTGCATTAGAATCATGACAAACATTAATTTGTGTAAGTAGTGGATATCCTGAAATCAAAACTATATTAAATATCCAAATGTGGCCAAATATGTGCAGATTGGGGCTATGACATATATTTTTATGAGTCTGGAGATCTAATTTATGAACACTGTTACAAGGTTTTTAATGGAGTGAAAATGAAGTCAGATTAAACTTCTTCCTGAAGATATTAAAGTTGCAAACACAACACATAGACTAATAAATGTTATCTTTTAAGTCATTAATGTCCCATAAAAGCCCTTTTAATTCAAATCAAATTGTAATTGGAAATGTTTTGGACACTGAAGAAAATTGTAGTAACTCAGAATATAGAACACACATTTGATTCAATATCCAAATTTTAAGCAGTTAGTTTCTGATAAAGCACTGTATCCATTGCTGAAGAATACAAGAGTTTGAAATAAGGTAAAGTCTGGTGCAGCCATGAAATTAAAAGACGCTTACTCCTTGGACGAAAGTTATGACCAACCTAGATAGCATATTCAAAAGCAGAGACATCTTTGCCAACAAAGGTCCATCTAGTCAATGCTATGGTTTTTCCAGTAGTCATGTATGGATGTGAGAGTTGGCCTATAAAGAAAGCTGAGAGCTGAAGAATTGATGCTTTTGAACTGTGGTGTTGGAGAGGACTCCTGAGAGTCCCTTGGACTGCAAGGAGATCCAACCAGTCCATTCTAAAGGAGATCAGCCCTGGATGTTCTTTGGAAGGACTGATGCTAAAGCTGAAACTCCAATTCTTTGGCCACCTCATGAGAACAGTTGACTTACTGGAAAAGACTCTGATGCTGGGAGGGATTGGGGGCAGGAGTAGAAGGGGACAACAGAGGATGAGATGGCTGGATGGCATCACTGACTCGATGGACATGAGTTTGTGTGAACTCCAGGAGTTGGTGATGGACAGGGAGGCCTGGCATGCTGCAATTCTGGGGTTGCAACGAGTCAGACACGACTGAGTGACTGAACTGAATGTCTTTAAAATCCAGGGATTCACAAAATAATAAGGTGTTTTGTGAAATATACCATCATTTTATGTAACACAAAGAAGTAGAAAAAACAAAACTGCCAAGCAATTTTAAGATGTCATTACATTGGCTTTAAGATGCTTACTTGTTTCAGAGATGTTAAGTGTGAAAAGCTATTTATCCTAGAATTGGTGAAATATTATATGAGTTGTATGAGTCCTTGAGAGAGGACTAAAGTTTAGACATGTGCAGAATGGTTGGATAAGACAGCATTCTCAAAAGAGCACACAGCTGCTTAAAGGTTTGGAGAGCCACAGGAATCCCATAAAAATAGGCCACCTGGGAAATAATGAGAAGCAAGTAAAACGTGAAAAATTAGAAATTTTGACTGGGGTATTGAGAGACAATAGAGGTGCTGGGCCATATGAAACATTTCAAAGGATTAGGCTATAAACCCATTATCTGACTCTCCTGAACTTCTCAGCACACCAAATTGTTAATAGTTCGAAAAATTGGTCACAGGAAGACTAAAGATGAAAATTTCTTTGGAGGGGCTTGTATTGGGGGACTTCTCCTCCATGTAGGAAATTCATTGAGAGGCCTTTAATGGGACCACTCAGACAACTTCAATTGTGTGTCCTATAGTTGAGGATATGGTGGCCTAGTTCTAGACTCTGCCCGATGGTCTATGTAGCCAAGTGAAGAGTTATATCTGGGATAAGCCAGTTAGATCCTTATCCATTTGAAAGACCAGATGTGGAAATTTAGATGGGGTCATTATTTTAAAACAGATCCTGCCCAGAAGGTGGCCTTACAAAGTAGACTCTAGCTGTGAGAAACTGTAGGAGAGCCCTGGGAGCTGAAAGGATATTGGGGTAGCTAGCTGAAGGAGAGCCCCTGCTTACATGAGGAAATTTACACTCAAAGGAAGAGGCAGCTTTAGACACTGATCAGGACCAGGGAGCAGCAGCCATTTGATCTTAGTCAGGTCAGCACTTCCTTCCCTTTACCTCCGTATCCTACTCCAGGTCTGACCTTAGCATGGCCAGAAACAGCAGTTGACTGATGAAGGAGGAGGTGAGTGACACAAAAGGATAATTTCTTCTCCCTTTTCTCCTGGAAGCGGTAGTTTATCCCAGGACCCAGCTTAGGGGAAAGTGAAAGTGAAGTCGCTCAGTTATGTCCAACTCTTTGCGACCCGTGGACTGTAGCCCACCAAGCTCCTCTGTCCATGGGATTCTCCAGGCAAGAATACTGGAGTGGGTTGCCATTTCCTTCTCTAAGCTTAGGGGAAGGAAAGAAATTTAACTTAAATATTAAATTAAGAGTTTTGATCGGCATATTCAACTGGCAGATTTAGTCACCAGATTCAGATTATATTTATAACTTAAAGAGAGTAAAGGAAAGAATAGATTCAAGAGGGGAGGAAAAAAAGGTCCTGAGATTGTCTGTGTTTGTATTTGGGGCAGGAGAAGAAATACTCATATTGATCAGCTTTAAAGAGATGGTGAAAGAAAAAAGCAAGATTACTGTCCATTAATTTTGATATTCAACAGGCAGATTACAGAAGGCAGGGTATAGAGGAGTTTGGACCAAATGGCATAAGAATTAGCTAAACTGAAGAAAGTAGGGAAAACCACTTAACCATTCAGGTACGACCTAAATCAAATCCCTTATGATTATACAATGGAAGTGAGAAATAGATTTAAGGGCCTAGATCTGATAGAGTGCCTGATGAACTCTGGACAGAGATTCGTGACATTGTGCAGGAGACAGGGATCAAGACCATCCCCATGGAAAAGAAATGCAAAAAAGCAAAATGGCTGTCTGGGGAGGCCTTACAAATACCTGTGAAGAGAAGAGAGGTGAAAAGCAAAGCAGAAAAGGAAAGATACAGGCTTCTAAATACAGAGTTCCAAGGATAGCAAGAAGAGATAAGAAAGCATTCTTCAGCAATCAATGCAAAGAAATAGAGGGAAAGAACAGAATGGGAAAGACTAGAGATCTCTTCAAGAAAATTAGAGATACCAAGGGAACATTTCATGCAAAGATGGGCTCGATAAAGGACAGAAATGGTATGGACCTAACAGAAGCAGAAGATATTAAGAAGAGGTGGCAAGAATACACGGAAGAACTGTACAAAAAAGATATTCATGACCCAGATAGTCATGATGATGTGATCACTAATCTAGAACCAGACATCTTGGAATGTGAAGTCAAGTGGGCCTTAGAAAGCATCACTATAAACAAAGCTAGTGCAGGTGATGGAATTCCAGTGGAGCTGTTTCAATTCCTGAAAGACGATGCTGTGAAAGTGCTGCACTCAATATGCCAGCAAATTTGGAAAACTCAGCAGTGGCCACAGGACTGGAAAAGGTCAGTTTTCGTTCCAACTCCAAAGAAAGGCAATGCCAAAGAATGCTCAAAATTCTCCAAGCCAGGCTTCAGCAATACGTGAACTGTGAACTCCCTGACGTTCAAGCTGGATTTAGAAAAGGCAGAGGAACCAGAGATCAAATTGCCAACATCCGCTGGATCATGGAAAAAGAGAGTTCCAGAAAAACATCTATTTCTGCTTTATTGACTATGCCAAAGCCTTGGACTGTGTGGATCACAAAACACTGTGGAAAATTCTGATAGATTTGGGAATACCAGACCACCTAACCTGCCTCTTGAGAAATCTGTATGCAGGTTAGAAAGCAACAGTTAGAACTGGACATGGAACAACAGACTGGTTCCAAACAGGAAAAGGAGTGCGTCAAGGCTGTATATTGTCACCCTACTTTTTTAACTTCTATGCAGAGTACCTCATGAGAAACGCTGGACTGGAAGAAACACAAGCTGGAATCAAGATTGCAGGGAGAAACATCAATAACCTCAGGCATGCAGATGACACCACCCTTATGGCAGAAAGTGAAGAGGAGCTAAAAAGCCTCGTGATGAAAGTGAAAGAGGAGAGTGAAAAAGTTGGCCTAAAGCTCAACATTCAGAAAACAAAGATCATGGTATCCGGTCCCATCACTTCATGGGAAATAGATGGGGAAACAGTGGAAACAGTGTCAGACTTTATTTTGGGGGGCTCCAAAATTACTGCAGATGGTGACTGCAGCCATGAAATTACAAGACACTTACTCCTTGGAAGAAAAGTTATGACCAACCTAGATAGCATGTTCAAAAGCAGAGACATTACTTTGCCGACTAAGGTCCGTCTAGTCAAGCCTATGGTTTTTCCTGTGGTCATGTATGGATGTGAGAGTTGGACTGTGAAGAAGGCTGAGTGCCTAAGAATTGATGCTTTTGAACTATGGTGTTGGAGAAGACTCTTGAGAGTCCCTTGGACTGCAAGGAGATCCAACCAGTCCATTCTGAAGGAGATCAACCCAGGGATTTCTTTGGAAGGAATGATGCTAAAGCTGAAGCTCCAGTACTTTGGCCACCTCATGTGAAGAGTTGACTCATTGGAAAAGACACTGATGCTGGGAGGGATTGGGGGCAGTAGGAGAAGGGGACGATTGAGGATGAGATGGTTGGGTGGCATCACGGACTCGATGGACATGAGTCTGAGTGAACTCCGAGAGATGCTGATGAACAGGGAGGCCTGGCGTGCTGCAATTCATGGGGTTGCAAAGAGTCAGACACGACTGAGCGACTGAACTGAACTGAACCAGACCAGGAATTCTGAATTTTATTCTCTAAACTGATGGAGATACATCAGAAGGTTTTGAGCAGGGGCTGACTGATTTGATCACATCCGTTTGTTATAGTTCTATTCTTTGCAGTAAAGTATATATACTTCCTTACATTGTATGCTTACAGAGGGCTGTGTTAATTTTATTGGTCCTGTATAACTTTTAGTACTGAAAGTGAACATTTCACTCTTTTGATGAGGTTGATCTTAAACCTAAGTAAATCATATAAGCCATCATGGTAATTGGGTTATCATTACAAAAGTCAGATGAAAAAAACAAATATTATAAATAAAACTTGCAGTAACTGAACAACATATGGAACAAAAAAACAAAATTTCATGTTAACAAAATGGATGATATAATGGTTAATTTTGAGCATGCTAATGCTGTGTAATGAAACCTGTGAATTCGTAGAGTCGTGCAACTATACTTAGTGGGTTGGCTCATCTAGGCTGGGCCCAGCTGGTGTAACTGAGCTCTGCTTCATGTGCTTCTCATCTTCCTCAGGGGCTGGCAGGCTATCCCAGATGTATTATCTCACAGCTATGATAGAGATGCAAGAACACAGGTAGAAACACAAAAAGAGCTTTTATAACCTTAAGTCATGATATGCCTGCGAATACTCCAGAAGGCAGAGAAAGCCATGCAGCCCAAACTAAGTTAATCAGTGAGGAAATAGCTCAAATTTTCAGTGTAAGTAACTGCAGAGTCACTTAATTGGGCCATGGGCTATCCAGACGTTTAGCCAGATATTATTCTGGTGTGTCTATGTGGGTGTTTCTGGATGACATTAACATTTCTTTTTTGTTTATTTATGTATTCATTTGGCTGTGTTGGATCTTAGTTGCAGCATGTGGCATCTTTGTTGTGTCATGTAGGATTTTTCATTGCAGAGCATGGTTTCTCTAGTTGTGGTGTGCAAGTTCAGTAGTTGCAGCATAAAGGCCCAGTTGCCCCAAGGCATTTGGGATCCTAGTCCCCCAGTCAGGGATTGAACCCATATCTTCTGTATTGCCAGGCAGATTCTTAACCACTGGACCATGAGGGAAGTCCCAACATTAATATTTGAACTGGACTCTTACACATAACAAAGGAGTTGAATAGAGAGAAGGGTGAAGAATTTAGGGCATTAAAGTGATCTACCCAGGTGAAAAAACAAATAAAGATAATGTTCAAAATACAATACACAGACTCACACGTGCAGGCACATACACGTATGTTATCAGCTACCTTGTATTATCAATAATTCCAGCAATAGTATTTCTATATACTGTTAGACAGGATGGGGGAGAAGGAATCAGCAACACACTCCAGTACTCTTGCCTGGAAAATCCCATGGACGGGGAGCCTGGTAGGCTACAGTCCATGGGGTTGCAAAAAGTTGGACACTACTGAATGACTTTACTTTCACTTTTCACTTTCATGCATTAGAGAAGGAAATGGCAACCCACTCCAGTATTCTTGCCTGGAGAATCCCAGGGACAGAGGAGCGTGGTGGGCTGCCATCTATGGGGTCACATAGAGTCAGACACGACTGAAGGGACTTAGCAGCAGCCCCAGCAGCAGCAGACAGGATGGGAAGCTTGAGCCCTTCTTTGTGAAAAGCCATATGAAAATTGAGAAGGAAACCTTCTGTTCTTTAACAGTAGCTAAATTAAGGAAAGTTCAGGCAGGTAAGACTGGAGACAAAGGATATTTTTGTGTTTTTCTTTTTTTTCCGCTATATTCATGTCTCAGTTCACTTCAGTTCCGTCGCTCAGTCGTGTCCAACTATTTGTGATCCCATGAATTGCAGCATGCCAGGCCTCCCTGTCCATCACCAACTCCCGGAGTTCAGTCAGACTCAAGTCCATCAAGTCCGTGATGCCATCTAGCCATCTCATCCTTGGTCGTCCCCTTCTCCTCCTGCCCCCAATCCCTCCCAGCATCAGAGTCTTTTCCAATGAGTCAACTCTTCGCATGAGGTGGCCAAAGTACTGAAGTTTCAACTTTAGCATCATTCCTTCCAAAGAAATCCCTGGGTTGATCTCCTTCAGAATGGACTGGTTGGATCTCCTTGCAGTCCAAGGGACTCTCAAGAGTCTTCTCCAACACCACAGTTCAAAAGCATCAATTCTTCGGCACTCAGCCTTCTTCACAGTCCAACTCTCACATCCATACATGACCACAGGAAAAACCATAGCCTTGACTAGATGGACCTTAGTCGGCAAAGTAATGTCTCTGCTTTTGAATATGCTATCTAGGTTGGTCATAACTTTTCTGCCAAGGAGTAAGCGTCTTTTAATTTCATGGCTGCAGTCACCATCTGCAGTGATTTTTGGAGCCCCAAAATAAAGTCTGACATTCTTTCCACTGTTTCCCCATCTATTTCCCATGAAGTGATGGGACCAGATGCCATGATCTTAGTTTTCTGAATGTTGCATTTTAAGCCAACTTTTTCTATCTCTTCTTTCACTTTTGTCAAGAGGCTTTTTAGTTCCTCTTCACTTTCTGCCATAAGGGTGGTGTCATCTGCATATCTGAGGTTATTGGTATTTCTCCCGGCAATCTTGATTCCAGCTTGTGCTTCTTCCAGTCCAGTGTTTCTCATGATGTACTCTGAATGTAAGTTAAATAAGCAGAGTGACAATATACAGTCTTGATGTAGTCCTTTTCCTATTTGGAACCAGTCTGTTGTTCCATGTCCAGTTCTAACTGTTGCTTCCTGACCTGCATACAGATTTCTCAAGAGGCAGGTCAGGTGGTCTGGTATCCCCATCTCTTGAAGAATTTTTCACAGTTTACTGTGGTCCACAGAGTCAAAGGCTTTGGCATAGTCAATAAAGCAGAAATAGATGTTTTTCTGGAACTCTCTTGCTTTTTCCATGATCCAGCAGATGTTGGCAATTTGATCTCTGGTTCCTCTGCCTTTTCTAAAACCAGCTTGAACATCAGGAAGCTCACAGTTCATGTATTGCTGAAGCCTGTCTTGGAGAATTTTGAGCATTACTTTACTAGCGTGTGAGATGAGTGCAATTGTGCGGTAGTTTGAGCATTCTTTGGCATTGCCTTTCTTTGGGATTGGAATGAAAACTGACCTTTTCCAGTCCTGTGGCCACTGCTGAGTTTTCCAAATTTGTTGGCATTTTGAGTGCAGCACTTTCACAGCATCATCTTTCAGGATTTGAAATAGCTTCACTGGAATTCCATCACCTCATGTCTAGCTCTCACCAAACCCTCCTCTAAGATATTAGGTCTTATTGGTTGAATCTGCAGCCTATAATTTCTGATTAAACATGGATCAGTGGCCCCTGAAATAATACCAAGACCTTTGACTCTTAGTTCCACCTGCCACTAAAAGGTCATCTTACCTACTAAAGAGTATCTCTCTTCCACAGTTTCTTATTTGAGTAAATCACACTACCATTCTCCAAGATGTCCTAGCCCAAACCTGAAAATTACCTTCAACACCTCCATTTTCTTATCTTACCACAGTCCATTAATCACAAGCAAGTCAGCACTTCCTTCTAAACATCTCTTCCATCCATTCACTCGTCTCCACCACACTGCACCCCCACCATCTTTCCAAACTCAGCCCCTGTGTCCTTCCAATCCATTCTGTTAACCAAAGTCAGAATTAGATTTCGTAATAGCAAAACTAATTATGTCACTCCCTTGATTTGACCTTTCAGTGGTCATCCAGTACTTTTCAGATTGAAAAAAAAAAGAACAATAATTAATGAAACCAGGCCTCCAAAACTGCTCATCCTGGCCCCTGCCCCTCTCTCCTAATGCTGATCTTCTCTCAGTTGCTCCAACCTCTGTCAGGTTTCTCTCCTCAGGCGTGTGCTTTCCTTCCTTGGCATGATACACTCCCTTCTGCCCCACCTAACTGGCAAAAACATACTTACTCATCCTTCAGAATACTATCTATCCTAGACTGCTCTGGCTGTTGAAAGCGTTCTGACAAAACATGGTCCACTGGAGAAAGGAATGGCAAACCACTTCAGCATTCTTGCCTTGAGAACCCCATGAACAGTATGAAAGGCAAAAAGATCTGACACTGAAAGATGAGCTCCCCAGGTTGGCAGGTGCCCAATATGCTACTGGAGTAGAGTGGAGAAATAGCTCCAGAAGGGATGAAGAGGTTGAGCTGAAGCGAAAACAACACCCAGTTGTGGATGTGTCTGGAAGTCTGATGCTATAAAAAACAATACTGCATAGGAACCTGGAGTGTTAGGTTCATGAGTCAAGGTAAATTGGAAGTGGTCAAATAGGAGATGGCAAGAGTGAACATCGACATTTTAGGAATCAGTGAACTAAAATGTACTGGAATGGGTGAATTTGATTCAGATGACCATTATATCTACTACTATGGAGAAGGCAATGGCATCCCACTCCAGTGCTCTTGCCTGGAGAATCCTGTGGATGGAGGAGCCTGGAAGGCTGCAGTCCATGGGGTCACTGAGGGTGGACACAACTGAGTGACTTCACTCTCACTTTTCACTTTCATGCATTGGAGAAGGAAATGGCAACCCACTCCAGTGTTCTTGCCTAGAGAATCCCAGGGACGGAGGAGCCTGATGGGCTGCCGTCCATGGGGTTGCACAGAGTCGCACATGACTAAAGTGACTTAGCAGCAGCAATGGGCAAGAATCCCTTAGAAGAAATGGAGTAGCCTTCATAGTCAACAAAAGAATCCAAAATGCAGTCAGAACCCTACAAGCTGGGCTTATTTTTTCCACAGCTCTGGAGGCTGGAAGATCAAGGATTCCTCTCTGATGAGACCTCCGTCCTTGACTCACAGACAGCTGTCTTCCCACTGTGTCCTCAGACAGCCTTTTCTCTGGGAAGGTATACTTCTTTCTGGTCTTTCTCTTCTTATAAGGACACCAGTCCCATTGGATCAGGGCCCCACCCTTATCACCAAATTTTACCTTAATAGTCTCCTTAAAGATTCTGTCTCCAAGTATAGTCACTCTGAGTGTTATAACTTCAACACATGAATTTAGGGGATACAATTCAGTCTGTCAGTTCAGTTCAGTTCAGTCACTCAGTCATGTCAGCCTCTTTGCGAACCCATGAATTGCAGTATGCCAGGCCTCCCAGAGTTCACCCAAACTCACGTCCATCAAGTCATTGATGCCATCCAGCCATCTCATCCTCAGTCGTCCCCTTTTCCTCCTGCCCCCAATCCCTCCCAGCATCAGAGTCTTTTCCAATGAGTCAACTCTTCGCATGAGGTGGCCAAAGTACTGGAGTTTCAGCTTTAGCATCATTCCTTCCAAAGAACACCCAGGACTGATCTTCAGAATGGACTGGTTGGATCTCCTTGCAGTCCAAGTAACACTGTCCAAATACTTCTTCCTCCAATACTCATAGGTTAATCAGAACTCTCATATATATGTTCAAAATTAGAAATAGTTTTAAAGTTACTTTGTTAATCATAGTCTCCCTAGAAGAATATAAGCTTCATGAGCTTATATTGTGTATCTTCTTTGCCAATTTGTCACCAATACCCAACAGAATACCTTGTACATAGTAAGTGTTAGTCACTCAGTCATATCTGACTCTTTGCAACCCCATGGACTGTAGTCCAGCAAACTCCTCTGCCCATAGAATTCTCCAGGCGAGGATACTGGAGTGACTAGCCATTCCCTTCTCCAGGGGATCTTCTTGACCCAGGATTTGAACCCGGGTCTCCCACATTGCAGGCAGATTCTTACCATCTGAGCCACCAGTAAGAACTCAAAAAATGTTTAATAAACAAGTGGATTCATGCTGCCATGTTTCTGTTAAAAAAATTTTGGGACGTGAGCACTGCCATATTAACCAGAGATCATCTCAGTCCTTGGATATTTTTTCTGGACCAGTTAGGTGCTGTCAAATAGTGGGGTTTTTATTCTGTTTAGGCCTCCTTAGCCCCTATCTTGGGCTTCCCTGGGGCTTAGCAGTAAAGAATCCACCTGCCAAAGCAGGAGACCTGGGTTCCATTCCTGTGTCAGAAGATCCCCTGGAGAAGGAAATGGCAACCCACTCCAGTTTTCTTGCCTGGAAAATCCCATGGACAGAGGATCTTGCTGGAGAATCCCATGGACAGAGGAGCCTGGCAAGCTACAGTCCATGGGGTCCCAAAGAGTTGGACAAAACTTAGCAATCAAGCAGAAACAACAAAGCCCCTGTCTTACAACAACTCTTTCCCACAACCGCCCCCCCCCCCCCCACCGACTTTTGCACAACATTGCAATGAAGGAAAGGGAGAAAAACATGTTTTTCTAAAAAAAAAAAAAAAAAAAAAAAAAAAGGTCACATACCAGAGTTGCTGGATGCAGTTGTCCAAGGCTGCCAGCTGTCTTCCAGGATTCTTCCCCTCCCCACAATCCTTTGCATCCAGAGGGTTAGTTATACTGTTGAATATCTCTTAAAACCATGTAACCATCTTCTGGGGTGGTTTCCTATTTCTCATCACTTTTTTCCTACGTTTCTGGGGTTATCCAAACTAGATTGATCTATTTCTCCCTAAAATACCGGTCTGTTCTCCCATGTTTCAAACATTGCTGTTCAGATAAAACTAATTAACACAACAAGGCCTAAATCCTGCAAATCCCTAAAATGCTGCCCTATGTCTAATTAGCAGTCTTATCTCATGTTCTGCATTGCTCTTGGGATGAAGTCCACACTCTTTATGACAGTTCATGAAGTCTTTTTAAAATCTGAGCTGTTAAAAATTTGTCCAGCCTCATCTTTCACCAGCCTGAACTACTTCCCTTCCCTGAGCTCCTCTTGCTTGTTCTCATCTGTGGCATTCATGATGCTGTGGCCTGTTTCTGGAGTCCTTTCTCAGTTATTCACCTATCTACTCCTGCCATTCTTTCATGTCTCTCCATAAATGGTACTTCCACATTCCCCAAATTTAGGTCTGGAGTCTGTACAGTTCACTTCAGTTCAGTTGCTCAGTCATGTCCGACTCTGCAACCCCATGAATTGCAGCATGCCAGGCCTCCCTGTCCATCACCAACTCCCGGAGTTTACTCAAACTCATATCCATTGAGTCGGTGATGCCATCCAGCCATCTCATCCTCTGTCGTCCCCTTCTCCTCCTGTGTCTAATCCCTCCCAGCATCAGAGTCTTTTCCAATGAGTCAACTCTTCGCATGAGGTGGCCAAAGTATTGGAGTTTCAGCTTTAGCATCATTCCTTCCAAAGAAATCCCAGGGCTGATCTCCTTTAGAATGGACTGGTTGGATCTCCTTGCAGTCCAAGGGACTCTCAAGAGTCTTCTCCAACACCACAGTTTTAAAAGCATCAATTCTTCGGCACTCAGCCTTCTTCACAGTCCAACTCTCACATCCATACATGACCACAGGAAAAACCATAGGCTTGACTAGATGGACCTTAGTCGGCAAAGTAATGTCTCTGCTTTTGAATATGCTATCTAGGTTGGTCATAACTTTCCTTCCAAAGAGTAAGCGTCTTTTAATTTCATGGCTGCAGTCACCATCTGCAGTGATTTTGGAGCCCCCCAAAATAAAGTCTGACATTCTTTCCACTGTTTCCCCATCTATTTCCCATGAAGTGATGGGACCAGATGCCATGATCTTAGTTTTCTGAATGTTGCATTTTAAGCCAACTTTTTCTATCTCTTCTTTCACTTTTGTCAAGAGGCTTTTTAGTTCCTCTTCACTTTCTGCCATAAGGGTGGTGTCATCTGCATATCTGAGGTTATTGGTATTTCTCCCGGCAATCTTGATTCCAGCTTGTGCTTCTTCCAGTCCAGTGTTTCTCATGATGTACTCTGAATGTAAGTTAAATAAGCAGAGTGACAATATACAGTCTTGATGTAGTCCTTTTCCTATTTGGAACCAGTCTGTTGTTCCATGTCCAGTTCTAACTGTTGCTTCCTGACTTGCATATAGATTTCTCAAGAGGCAGGTCAGGTGGTCTGGTATTCCCATCTCTTCCTCAGTGATCGATGTAAAGAAATAGAGGAAAACAACAGAATGGGAAAGACCAGAGATCTCTTCAAGAAAATTAGAGATACCAAGGGAATATTTCATGCAAAGATGGGCTCAATAAATGACAGAAATGGTATCCTAACAGAAGCAGAAGATATTAAGAAGAGGTGGCAAGAATACACAGAAGAACTGTACAAAAAAGATCTTCGTGACCAAGATAATCACGATGGTATGATCACTCACCTAGAGCCAGACATCCTGGAATGTGAAGTCAAATGGGCCTTAGAAAGCATCACTTTGAACAAAGCTAGTGGAGGTGATGGAATTCCAGTTGAGCTGTTTCAGATCCTGAGAGATGTTGCTGTGAAAGTGCTGCACTCAATATGCCAGCAAATTTGGAAAACTCAGCAGTGGCCACAAGACTGGAAAAGGTCAGTTTTCATTTCAATCCCAAAGAAAGGCAATGGCAAAGAATGCTCAAACTACCACACAGTTGCACTCATCTCACACGCTAGTAAAGTAATGCTCAAAATTCTCCAAGCCAGGCTTCAGCAGTACATGAACCTGAACTTCCAGATGTTCAGGCTGGTTTTAGGAAAGGCAGAGGAACCAGAGATCAACTTGCCAACATCCACTGGATCATGGAAAAAGCAAGAGAGTTCCAGAAAAACATCTATTTCTGCTTTATCGTCTATGCCAAAGCCTTTGACTATGTGGATCACAATAAACTGTGGAAAATTCTGAAAGAGATGGAAATACCAGACCACTTGGAGTCCATTACTCTACCCTTTTTCTTCTTAGCATTCATCATAAAATATCATAATTTTTTATTGACAAGGCTACTTACTATTCTTCACTCAATCTAATTTAATTTTTTGATTGGGAGGGTTTTTTTTGTTGTTGTTGTTTTGTTTTTTTCTTTTTTACTAAAATAATGTATGCATAGCTCCTGAAGCCCATGGCAACAGAAGAAAGCCAGACTCCAAAAGTGACTAGAAATTGAAGATGGAAAACCATTGAAAACCAAGCTCACCATCTCTTAGATTCCATGTCCCCTCTGTGTCCCTGATCTTTTCTTTGTGTCTGTATTATTATCTTCCTAAAGATCAGCTACTCCAACTTCATCACTAAGATGTAATTCTTGACTTTCCATGTCTTCAGTTTCAATTTCACAGAGAAACAGACCAGGAGAAACTTCTGATTGGCTCAGCATGGATAGCTATCCATCACTGATCTCTAACCAGGGAGGCAAATTCATATAGTATGAACTTCTGTTGGGGATTTCAGATTTGGGGGTTAAACAGAAAATCTAAGAAAAGTCAGCCTTACTGTTGACCTAAACTGCCTTTTTGTGAATTAGAAAAATCTTTCTATCCCTCACTAAGCTGTACTGTTAAATGCTAAGAAAGTTATTATAAAAGGTTTATCTGTAATAAATATGTGTATAATAACTACAAATGTTAAAAATTCTCCCTGGATTTACAAACACAAATGCAGAGATATATCTAGAAACCCTGATTGAGGTTATAATGAAATAAGCAAACACTTCAAATAGCTTTCTGTAGTCAATATTAAAAACTGAAGCTATTATTGACAATAGTACGTCTATTTTGCAAATTGATGTAGTCAAATATTGCACAAAATAAAGTTAAATTTATTATATATGATTGTAAAGAAAGAAAAAAAGTCTTGTTTACCTCAAATATATATTGTTAAAAGGAGTTCATGGAGGTTATTTTTAAAATGCCTGTTATACATAATTGTTAAATTGCTTGTGTGTGTGCTAAGTTGCTTACACACTGACTCTTCTGCAATGCCGTGTACTATAGCCCACTGGGCTCCTCTGTCCATAGGATTCTCCAGCCAGGCAAGAATTCTGGAGTGGGTTTCTCTGCACTCCTCCAGGGATCTTCCCAACCCAGGAATCGAAACTGCATCTCTTACGTCTCTTGCATTGGCAGGCAGGTTCTTTACCAGTTGTGGTACCTGGGAAGCCCAATTATTATATTAAAAGATAATTTTTTAATTAATTTTTGATTCAAATTGTCAATCACTAGAAGGCATGCTGATTGGAATTAGAAACCTGTTATATCTGAATTTTGTGGTGTCAGAGACTATCTCCAAATCACTTAGTGACTAAATGTCACATCTAACCTCTTCCATATTGTCACCTTCTTTCTTCAAAGCTCTGAATTATGAAACTTCCTTTCAATAGACGCATTTGTTTATGACCCCCACGTTCCTTGTTATGGTTTAATATGAAGATAACTAGCTCTGTTTTCTTTGTTTGTCTAGCAGACAATGGGGTAAGGAGCAGACATGAATTAGTGTATGGAAAGGATAATGGAGTTGAGAAACCAAGGTTCTTAATAGCTGGCGGAAAAACATATGCTAGTAAATTCAAAATGTTTTGGAAAGAATGTTGAGTAATGGGTAAATGAGATGATTACCAAAGGCTTCTTTTGTCTTCTGTAAACATGATTCATTTAATTACACAGTCTTCAAAGAAAATAGTAGCAAGCACAATGCCATAACAACACTCAAGTACGAAATAAAGAGATCCTAATGCTGATGTGATGGAAAAGGCAATGGCACCCCACTCCAGTACTCTTGCCTGGAAAATCCCATGGACGGAAAAGCCTGGCAGGCTACAATCCATGGGGTCGTGAAGAGTCGGATACGACTGAGCGACCTCACTTTCACTTTTCACTTTCATGCATTGGAGAAGGAAATGGCAACCCCCTCCACTGTTCTTGCCTGGAGAATCCCAGGGACAGCAGAGCCTGGTGGGCTGTCGTCTATGGGGTCTCACAGAGTTGGACACGACTGAAGCGACTTAGCAGCAGCAACAATGCTGATGTGAAGGAACAGTGCATGAAAACAAGAAAAGAGTAACTGATCAAGTGAACTTAAAGTTAAAAATGCAAGTAATCAGACTAGGCTGGTTCAGGAGCTGGTGAATTCTTCTCTGAGTTTGCTCATTTTCTGTACAGCAGTCACATTATACACCAAGTTGATGTTTCTAATGCAAAGACATATTTGACAGTCTTCATAACAGGCTCCTTAAATGGATTTCACTGATAAAACATGGGGAGCTGAAAATGTCCTCAAGCAGTTTGCTGGCTAAGCCTCCTGCAGTCTGAGAGTGAGAGGGTTAAGCGTTGTGATCATAAACCATACAATAATTGCTCTCAGCCCTATTAGCAGAATGTCTCGCATAGAGTGTCATCCTGCCATTCCCCATGGGTCCTGTTCACTAACCCCTTGCATTTTGACAGTTATTATCATCCAAGCACAAAACATCATCACTGCAATGCAGAGCTAGCCGGGTAGTAATGTATCAACATCAACTTGGTTTCTGAGAATAATTATTAAAATGTAGATTTTAATTGGATCATGGGAAAGGAAAACCAGTTTTTTACATTTGTTTTTAAATGATGCTAACAACAAAATTAATTTCGGTTGAGATCAGAAGAAACAAAACTACATATATCCCTTTCTGGGGGTAAAGTTAATCACATGTATAAGAAATCAGGAGTCCTTGAACATACTTCTTGTACATTAACTTTGAAAATATTGCCCATGTATCTAGCTCTCTTTAGGATTTTGTGACATGAAACTCCCATACTACAAAGTTCTGAGGAAACTGATTTTTCAGCAAAATGAAATGTTTCTTCCTTCCTAACTCTGCTATGATCCCTGCATTACAAACTTCTCCCATTCATCAACATTGCTCATTTCTCCTTTATTCCTAAATAGTTCTCAATTTGTGGACTTGAATCTATTAGCTTGTTTTTCTACTCCTTCATTTTATTACACAGAGTAACTGTCTAAACAAAGAGCATCCTGTTTAGTGAAGCTGAATCCTCATTCCTTGACCAATCAAGTAAATATTTATTATACTCAACTTTAAAAATAACTGACCAGAATTTACTTGTCTTTTTATCCCTCACTTATTGAGTGAGTGCTTATAATGTTGTAAATTTGGTAGGAGCTCTCCTAGGTGCTAAATGTACAAAGAATAACAATACACTGTCTGTGCTTTTGAAAACTCACCATGTAGCTATGGATTGTAGTCTGAGGTCATGTAATGAATTAGGCAGAGCTGAGAGCCTATCCCAGTGGTCTTATTCATACATATCTTCCATACCCTAAAACTTTATCATAGTCCATTTACCTACCTTTGAGTAAAAAAATGACCATGAAATGCTACAGAAAATGTATCATTAATAGGAGAAAAGTATTCCTGATTTCAAAGTATAACTTGTAGTTTAATTAAGCAGGCCAGAATAATGCTATACAAAGCTTGACCCTAAATTTTGGCAACTTAAAATAATAACTAAATTGGTGTCACTCGCAAGACTACAGGTTAACTGGGAGGTATGTCTGTGCTCTGCTAGGATCCCCATGTGTTAAAAATTAGCTATAGATTGGGTAAGCAGCTTTACTCATTTTGGCTAGACTCTTATGTTTTGGGGGGGTAAACTGATGGACAGCTGGTCTGGAATAGCCTCAGTTCTTCATGTATTCTTGAAGAGACAGAGATAGAGGAGTAAGCAAACCTAACTGTTAAGAATGCAAGCAGAAATAAACACACATGCATTTTATTAAGCCTCAGCTATCATTCCGTTCAAAATACGAATTTGTGTTTCTCCTCTAAGCTCTTAAGTGATATCTTAACCATCACAGAGTTCTGCTTCTCCTTTCTCTTTCTCTTTATTTCCTTCCTCTTACATGTGTGTGCTCAGTTGTGTCTGACTCTTTGTAGCCCCAAGGACTGTGGTCCACCAGGTTTCTCTGTCCATGGGATTTTCCAGGCAAGAAGGCTGGAGTGGGTTGCTGTTTCCTTCAGAGGATCTTCCCGACCCAGGGATCAAACCTGTATCTTTTGCATCTTCTGCCTTGGCAGATGGATTCTTTACCAATAGTGCCACCTGGGAAGCCCTTTCTTCCTCTTAGTGGCTTATAATAGAGCAAGGAACTCAAAGGCAAATCTACATACAAACAAATGGGACTGATGGTGGATACACTCCTCAGTTTCAATTTGGTTAAAATAAATAATTTATTGAGCATTTACTTCATGCCTGTCCCTGAATATATTTTTTTTTTCTAATTTTTTTACTAGTATTCACTAGTAAAGTCTAGGAAAGTGTCCCAGGCAAGTGAAGTTGCATTATTAGGAAGAAGAGCAGTTGGAATTTAAGCCTCCCTCTGTCTGGCTTCACAACTCATCTCCTCCTGTGTTAGGCAGCTACCACTTCTATCAGGAGCTGTAGCTTTTGTGTGCCTTGGTTTAAGATGTGTATTCCAAATGGTTTCCATTTTCCTCAAATATTTCCCACATTATCCAGACATGTAACTGAATTCCTCAGTGTTTAGTAATATCTTTGAGATAGTTCAATTCAGTTCAGTCGCTCAGTCATATCTGACTCTATGCAATCCCATGAATAGTAACACGCCAGTCCGCCCTGTCCATCACCAACTCCCGGAGTTTACCTAAACTCATGTCCATTGATTCAATGATGTCATCCAACTATCTCATCCTCTGTTGTCCTCTTCTACTCCTGCCCTCAGTCTTTTCCAGCATCAGGGTCTTTTCAAATGAGTCAGCTGTTTGCGTCAGGTGGCCAAAGTATTGGAGTTTCAGCTTCAATGTCAGTCCTTCCAATGAACACCCAGGACTGATCTCCTTTAGGATGGACTGGTTGGATCTACTTGCAGTCCAAGGGCCTCTCAAGAGTCTGCTCCAACACCACAGTTCAAAAGCATCAATTCTTTAGCACTCAGCTTTCTTTATAGGCCAACTCTCACATCCATACATGACCACTGGAAAAACCATAGCCTCAACTAGATGGACCTTTGTTGACAAAGTAATGTCTCTGCTTTTGAATATGCTATCTAGGTTGGTCATAACTTTCCTTCCAAGTAGTAAACATCTTTTAATTTCATGGCTGCAGTCACAATCTGAAGTGATTTTGGAGCCAAAAAATAAAGTCAGCCACTGTTTCCACTGTTTCCCCTGTTTCCCCATCTATTTGCCATAAAGTGATGGGACCGGATGCCATGATCTTAGTTTTCTGAATGTTGAGCTATAAGCCAACTTAAGCCACCTATCTTTGAGATAGGTGTTTATTTTTTCCAGAAGCCCCTGTAAGGGTAATCAATAATGAATGGGATAATTTCAATGGAGAAATGAGGAAGAATAGTAGTAATAATTTCTGTTTCTAGGAAAATTAGAGCATACACACTGAAGACTGGAAATCAGAAGAACTGAAAGAAGGGCAATCTCCAAGAGGATAGGAACTCTTTGTTAGAATTGCGTGGAGTATATAATGAGCGAAATTTGCTCAGTCATGTCCGACTCTTTATGACCTCATGGGCTATACAGTCCATGGGATTCTCCAGACCAGAATACAGGAGCGGGTAGTCATCCCCTTCTCCAGGAGATCTTCCCAACCCAGGGATTGAACCCAGGTCTCCCACACTGCAGGCAGATTCTCTACTAGCTGAGCCACCAGGGAAGCCCAAGAGTACTGGAGTCTGCAGCCTATGCCTTCTCCGGCAGATCTTACTGACCGAGGAATCAAACTGGGGTCTCCTGAGTTGCAGGCAGATTTTTACCAGCTGAGCTACCTTGGTACTAAATAAATAAACTTTGAATGAATGGATGAGTAAATTGGAAACAAGGAGATTCCAAAGAAAAACTATCCTACTTTACCGTTTTGCCTAAAGGTAATGTGAGTTCCAGCCAATAAGTATTAGAAACATTTGGGAGTGTACTATGGTTGCAATTGATTATGCTGAATAACTGCTCCTTAAGTAGTACTGGTTTCAGCAGGAAGCATTTAAATATATATGTTTTTCCCTTGATGCCTATTAATCCTAATGTAAATCTTTTTGATGCTGTATAATGAATACTAATCATGAATAAGAGATAGATGATGACTGTTCAAGTGCACTATAATTTGATTTGGCATATCCAAAATATTTTGTCCCCTGATAAAGCTCTTACAATAAATGTCTAAGTGTTCCTGCCAGAAGATATCAACATGACAAATATAGCAAAACTATCCAATGCAGGTTAGGAATCACTTCCAAATGTGGAACAATTCCCAAATGTCTCTGGATAATAAAACAGCACAAATAACAAGGTGTTCTTCAGTGACTGGTATTCTTATGTCTAATTGTTGATGGCAATAGAAAAATGCCACTACCTCAAAATTCCCGTCAGTCTTTATGGATGGAGCCCAGCTTGTAAGTCTGCCCAGAATCGAGTGGGAATTAATTCTTTCTAGACACCATGTGTCAACCTAATCTGTGGATTCCTTCCCTCCTGAGTTATTGGCAGAGGAAAATATAGTGTCGTTTCCATTGTTTTCTTACCTGAGCCGTAGTTAGTTCATGCTAGTGTTAACATGAACAGTGACCAACAGTAGAAACGGAGACGTGGTCATTAAGTTTAAAATTTCCTAATTTTTGAGATCCTTTGTTAAACCCTCTGCTTCTGCGATAAGGTACTTTTATTTATGAGAAAAAAAAAAAGAGAGAGAGAGAGAAATGTCCTATCTCTGGAATTCTCTTGGTAGATCTCTCAATGCTTTATCTTTTCCCACTAAACTGTGCCATCCTTGTTGTAGTCTTCTGTATTAATGTAGGTACTGTATGAAACCCTGCAGGCAATGCTATATGTATATTGCCATGTCTTTTATAATGGTCATAAATAAAGACAGACTGCTTCTAATGAATTATTTATCATGATTAATGGCACCACCAGCTACCCAATAATCTAAATAGAAATTTAGGATTCATTCTTGGCCTTTTACTTTCCTCACCTCTCCCAACTCTACCCTAACTTACTTCCAAGAGTCATTCCTATTGATTGTACTTTCTAAATATTTTCAAAATTGTATGTCTTATTTGCTTAGTCATGTCTGACTCTTTGGAACCCCATGGACTGTAGTCTGCCAGGCTCTTCTGTCCATGGAATTCTCCAGGCAGGAAAACTGGAGTGGGTTTCCATGCCCTTCTCCAGGGGATCTTTCCAACCCAGGGATCGAATCCAGGTCTTCTGCAGTGCAGGTATATTCTTTACTGTCTCAGCCACCAGACTAATTTTCAAAATTAGTCCCTGTCTATTCTTACTACCACTGTCTATCTTTTTGAGTCCCTCTGAAGTTTCTCAGATTTCTGCAAGAGCCCCCTAACTTGCATCTAATCTTGGCCCCACCAAACCATCCTCCACATAACAGGAAGTTTTAAAATCATGTTTTAAATTCTCAAATTGCCTGACATAAATCACTTCTGTAAGAAGGAAGACCTTAATTATCTCATTCAGTGTTACATCCCCAGTGCACAACTGCCTGACATGAAGTGAGAACTCAACATTTATATGTTGAAGGAATGAGTAGATGCTTCTGAAGCAGAAGAGCATGACAGATTTACCTGGCCCTCTTCCTTGTAAGGCACACACCAACCCTCCACTGGAGTCTCTGATAAGTTCCTGACCTAGAGAACAAAGGCTATGTTTCTTCCCATTATGTGCCAGGCCTTTCCTGACCCATCTACTGCCTACAATCTCAGGATCAGCTCCTGCCATGCCTTTTAATTCTGTGCATTCAAGTAATGACAGACTACTAGTAACACTGACCTACTGCCTCAATGTCATGCCTTATCCATTTGAAACATATATTACCTCCTCTTTGCCCTTACCAGGCTTCCCTGGTGGCTCAGATGGTAAAGAATCTGCCTGCAATGCTGGAGATCTGGGTTTGATCCCTGGATCGGGACGATCCCCTGGAGAAGGGAATGACTACCCGCTCCAGTATTCTTGCCTAGAGAATTCCATGGACAGAGGATCCTGGCAGTTCACAGTCTAACGAGTTTCAAAGAGTCCACAGGATTGACTGATTAACACTTACTTTGATTTTTGCCCTTAGCAGGAATTCTTCTTTGACCAGACCCCTTCCCTTCCCTGCAGCCACATCAACACACATTTCTTAGACTAAGGAAGAGACTCAGAATATTCTGTGCATTTAACTGTTGTTGTCTTTATTACCTTACCCTGTAACCATCTGTTCAGGCTTCATTCACCCTCCCTAGAGTGTCATGTTTGGGGATTAGAGACCATGATTTACACACCTTTGTATCCTTAATTCACAGCACAGGGCTTGGTATACTCAATATCAGCTTGGTGAAGGAATAAATGATGCCCAAATTAGAGGGAAAAAAATAGTTTAAGTAAAGATTATGCTGTATCTATGCTTCCATTGTGTTATGGGTTTAAAATTAAGATATTCTCTTGATTAAGTCTGTTGTTCCACTGAATAATGATACAAAGTATATTAACATTTCAGCAGTCAGATCACATTTTAGCATTATTATTTTTGCCTTTCTCAGAACAAACCCAGGCTTCTCTAACACTTTCTTTGCTAGCATGTGTAATCAAGGCATTAGCTTTCACCCATACCAATCAAATATTACTGATCATAATAGAAATATAAGGAGATCACTGCTTATATCCATGACTTTATCATTCTTCACTAAGCTTGTTTGCTGGTGTTCTATCTTTAGTGAACAGAGTTCACACAAGCTCTGTCTGACCAAGTCTCTAACACCATATTTCAGATGGAATGTGAAGACTTTTGTGCCTAGCTGCTTTTTTATGTGGCTGTGAAGTCTGTCCTTTAATTAGCATTCCTATCTGTTGTTTGCAAAGCATGCTGTTTAATCCAATTTTTATATTCAATAAAAAAGAAAACACAGGAGCATTTCTTGCATAGATGCAGTGATAAAATGTCTGGATCTTTCAATCAAAAGAATATGAAGCACTTAAGCTTGGATATTCATTATCTCTGAAGAAGTTCTGGTGAGCTTGAGACCCAAAGGTGGTGGGCTTGGGAGACATGCACTGGGGCTGAGGCTGAAAACCCAGCAGGGTGCAGAGTGTTTCTCTTAGAAGCATGGTTGCTATTTTTGTTAGAGGTAATTGATGGTCAATAGGGACTGGCTTTGTCACTTCTGCTCTTCTAAACTGAGCCTGATGGGTCTCTTGTTATCCTTGGAGATGCTACCTCTATGCCCACAGCACTTTTCAATTCATTATCCCCTTTAGACAAGTGATTGAGTCCCCCAGTAATACCTTTAATGGATGCTGTGTTGCTGAACGAAGAAAGCTTGGCATGGAAGAGACAGGTATTTATTTTTAATGGGGTCACCCTGTATCAGGTGAAACTCTTCGCTTGTGGGTCAAGTACAAGTGTCACACTGAGTGAATGTTTCAAAAAGATAGGCTGGGAGTAGAGCTTGTTCATGCTACGGTTCCTTAGCCACCTGTCTTTGAAAGTATGCACTACTGACAGGCTTGTAAGTCATCCCTGTTGACAACCGGTGACATAGAATAGCAAGACTCAAAGGCAGAACCTGGCCATTTTTCCCCCCCATATACATATACAGATTTTGTCTTTTTGATATTTCAGACACTGATCATTCTAGCAATTTGAGCTTCTCTTTGTCTACCATGGAGCAGACTTGGGAAAATATTAGATTTTTCCTTGCCTTTCTCACTAGGCTTGACCTTGTTACTATGATAAAGAATCTTTGTGTTGTGGAATTTACATCCTAGGAATCACATTTACCTTCTTCAAACTTCTTGCCTTCAGTACTTTCAAACATATTATTGTAAATTAAGGGCTTCTCTGGTGGCTTAGACAGTAAAGAATCAGCTTGTGATGCTGGAGACCTGAGTTCAATCCCTGAGTTGGGAAGATCCCCTGAAGGAGGGCATGGCAACCCACTCCAGTGTTCTGGCCTGGAGAATCTCCTCCTGCCAAAAGGAGCTTGGCAGGCTATAGTCTATGGGGTCACAAAGAGTTGGACATGAATGAGTGACTGAGCACATTGTAAATTAAATCCAGAAAGCCAACATTGTTATTCTGCCCTTCATACGCAAGCATTAGAAATCAAAAGCATATTAATATCTTATTCTTTAGTGTATAAAAAAGCAAGTAGTTCATATTGCACACTGATACATTCTTATTTTTCCTCTTTGTTCTATTTTTTTAATTCATAAAAATTACTAATCTATGTATAATATGTTTCAGTGACTCTAAGTGTCAATTATGATTCTACTATTAAATAGCTGATTGAAGAGTATATAAAACTTAATTTACAAATAAAATAATGGAGTAGGGTAGTAGCTTTCTCACATCTATTTTGATTTTATGATCTTGTGTTCTTTGGGAGACCAGAAGATCTGTTATGTTACTTAGAACATAAGTGAGTCCTACAGAGACTCTATGTAGTATTTAGCTTTTTAATATGAATGAAATTTTGACCTGCTTTATTTGGTTTCCTAACAATTTTTCCCCCCAAAAGATAGTAAAATAAGGTAACCAACAAGATCTTAGAGAGCAGGCTTGTTCTTAGCATTATTGAAGGGCTTATGACAATGTACCTTCCTTGAACTGTCAGGATGTTGCCCAGACCAGGTACTCAGTGAATGAAGTCAGCAAGCTGTATGGTTCCAATAGTCTGTCCAACTCAAGCAAGACATATATCAGTATTCCCAGTTTGTAGCAATCAGGGAATTCTTCCTCCCTTCAAAAGAAGATTTTCTTTAAAAAAAGTTTGCCTATATAACTAAAATATAAAAATACAACTAAAAGTAATGGATAAATACATAACAGTAGGCTTATTCAGTTCAACCTGGGACATTAAAATGTATCAAGGAAGCCACCATGTTCCAGACTTTTGTCTAATTACTGCAGGTATAAATTAGACAAACTGCTGAAAGAATCTTATAATCCAGCTGGTGAGTAAAGTCACATGAAAAGAGCATTTTGATGTATTGTGGAAATGCAATATTCATTGACCGTGCAGGGAGAGAAGGGGCCTTTGGCACAAATCCACGAGGGAATGTTGGGCAGAAGAACCAAAGAAGGATTCCAAGAAAGATAACTTCCAATGCCTATTTTGAACAATGTGTAGGGATTTTTCAGGTTAGAAGGTAATGTTTCCATATACATATGGGTATGGGTGTGGATATGAGAGAAGCAAGCAAAAGGAAGAGTCAAAAAATTTGACTCAAAGAAGGAGCATATAGAGAAAGGTTATATTTTTATTAAATATGGCAATTAAACAGATTGATGTCATATACAGAAAATCTGTTATTGCTTGACATATTTTTTCCAATCAGTTGGTTTACAACCAGTAAAGAATAATTCTTAATTCTTCAAAAACATATTAATTGCTGATTTATGAAGAAGACCAAAGGACACATGACTCTGCTAATCAAACATAGTATTATTACACAATCTTTTACTTTATATATAAATAATGCATTATTATTTAAATAAGTATTTCAACCACATCACAAGAGAATTTGGAAAGTGAAGGAAAAATAAAGAAATTCACCACCCTATCACGAAGACTACTGTCTTTCATTTTGGGGCTCTTTATGTTTCTTCATATTTTTTTAGTGTATATACAGTAACATTTACTTTTTTATTTTGTGTAGCTCTGAGTTTCGATGAGTGTATAAGTCTACACACCTGGAGAAGGAAATGGCCACCCACTCCAGTATTCTTGCCTAGAGAATTCCGTGGACAGAGGAGCTTGGCTGGCTACAGTCTATGGGGTTGCAAAGAGTCAGACTAATACACTACACTATGTCTAACACTATACTACGTCTACGTAATCATGACCACAATCAAGATACAGAACGGTTCCATTACCCTTAAAAATACCCTTATGCTACCCTTTGGATTCAAATTGTCCCCTCAATTCTTATGCCTAGAAATTACTTACCTATTTCCTGTCCCTACCGTTTTTCCTTTTCCAGAATGTCATACAAGTAGAATCATACTGTGCTCATTCACTAATTTGTGTCCAACTCTTTGGGACCCCATGGACTGTAGCCTGCCAGACTCCTCTGTCCATGGAATTTTCCAAGCAAGTATATTGGAATGGGTTGCCATTTCCTTCTTCAGGGGATCTTGCAGACCCAGGGAATCAAACCAACATCTCCTTCATTGGCAGGTGGATTCTTTACCACTAGCGCCACCTGGGAAACCCAAATAGAGTCATACAGGTTGTAGCAATTTGTACCTAGCTTCCTTCATTAGTATAATGCATTTGAGATTTACTCATGTGGTTGCATGGGTCAATAATTCATTTTTTTTTGTATTGCTGAATATTCCCCTGCATGGCTATACCACAGTTTCCCATTCACCAGTATAAGTACTTATGCATTGTTTCCAATTTTTCAGTTCAGTTCAGCCACTCAGTCGTGTCCGACTCTTGGCGACCCCATGGACTGCAGCACGCCAGGCCTCCCTGTTCATCACCAACTCCCGGGGTTTACTCAAACTCATGTCCATTGAGTCAGTGATGCCATCAAACCATCTCATCCTCTGTCATCTCCTTCTCCTCCTGCCCTCAATCTTTCCCAGTATCAGGGCCTTTTCAAATGAGTCAGTTCTTCACCTCAGGTATTGGAGGTGTATCCTTTCTTCACCAAAGCATACTTCACCAAAGGTATACTTTCTTCACCAAAGTATTGAAGATTATAAATAAAGTTGCTATAAATATGCATGTGCAGATTTTTGTGTGTGTGAATATAAATTTTTATTCCTAGACATGAAATTGTTGGGCCATATGGTAGGTGTATGTTTAACTTTATAAGAAATAGCAAGACTGTTTTTAAAGAGACTTTAACATGTTGTATCTCCATTAGAAATGCATGAGAGTGCTAATTACTTGACTCCTCATCAGCACTTGGTATTGTCTTTTTTTTTTTTTTTTTGCTGTTCTCTGTGTAGTAGAATTTCATACCGGTTTTAATTTACACTTCCTAATGACTAATGATGCTAAACGCTTTTTTCATATGCTTATTGCCACCCAGACATCTTGGTCAGAAGGATATTGCCTATTTTAAAATTGCATTTGTTTACATACAGTTGAGTTTTGAATGTTCTTTTCATATGCTTGGTAAAGTTCTCTGTTGAATATTTGGTTTTCAAATATCATCTCTCATTTTTTTCATTCCCTTGATAATAACTTTTGCAAAGCAAAAATTTTCATGCTTGTAAAATTCTGTGTAGTATTATTTTTTCTTACGTAGATGATGCCCAAGGATTTTTTTTTTCCATTTAAATTGCCTTTTTAAATATTTGTAGCCTTGAAGTGAGTGCAATTTTTGCTTTCTATTTTCATTAAATGTCAAGAGCACCTTTGGTGCTATTATATACTTTCTACAGTCATTATTTAAAAATAGCACATTTTTCCATAGATAAGTTCACTCATTTGGTATGAATTTATTGAATGCCTATGATACACAGAGCATTGTAGTAGCAAGCAAAACAAAAACAGTACTGCTTTCGTGTTAAGCTTACATTCTAGTTCAACATTCTCCAAAGTTACTTGATTTCTATAAAATGTAGATTATCTAGTTATTTCCCTGAAAATTCTGATTTAATAGGTATGAGATGCAGCCCCCAAATTTTTTATGAGTATCTGTAAGTTAAATTTTAAAAACTTAATCACATGAATATTAACACTATATGTTATATATATTAATATATTATACAATATAATTGTATGCTGTTACATAATTATTTTACCATATTGAATATTTACATTGCTTTTTATTTTTTATAATGGATAATTACCATAACAGTGTTATGATAATTTCACTATTTTTAGCAAAGTCTGCCAACACAGGATAACAGTTAATTAGTTGCTAAGTCCTGTCTAACTCTTTCATGACAACACTGACTGTAGCCCACAGGTCTCTTCTATCATGGGATTCTCCAAGCAAGAATACTGGAGTGGGTTTCCATTTCCTCCTGCAGGGGATCTTCCTGTCCCTGGAAATGAACCGAAGCTTTGGCAGGCAAATGCTTTGCCACTGAGCCACCTGAAAAGCCTGGGATAACAGTAGGGATAAACAACAATGGACTGATAGATCCACATATATGTGCACCTTGTGAAAACAAATTACATCCTGTTCAAATAAACGCTTTGGTAGCTGCTAACATCTATGTCCACATTGCTTGAAAAGTGGACATTATTGTCTTTATGTGTACTCAACTTTTGAGCCCACATTTATAGAAATAAAATAACTCATGACTAACTCAGATGAATAATATGAATGAAATTTATACTGACTTCTTGAAAACTTCTTAATGTAATTTCAGAAATCTAGAGCTATAAAGTGAGAAAGAAATGGCAGTCCACTCCAGTATTCTTGCCTGGAGAATCCCGTGGACAGAGGAGCCTGGTGGGCTACAGTCCAGGGGGTCACACAGAGTTGGACACAATTGAAGCGACTTAGCATGCATGCATGCATTGAAGAGGGAAATGGCAACCCACTCCAGTATTCTTGCCTGGAGAATCCTAGGGACAGAGGAGCCTGGTGGGCTGCTGTCAGTGAGGTCGCACAGAGTCCGACACAACTGAAGCGACTTAGCAGCCGCAGCACCAGCAGAGCTGTAAAGAGGAATAGAACACTGTGAAGAATCTATATCATAAAAAAAGAAAGAAGAGCTTCTTAGCCAGGCAACTGATGTTTTTTCAACAGTTGTATCCCAGCTCTACTGTGTTTAGTTTTTCAAGCTTGTGACTCTATATTCACTTTCAGAGGTGGAAGAGCAGAATACCCAGAAAGGTAGACAAAAAGCACCTGATTATTGGGATTGGGTCCAAATATGGGGGGTTGAAATGACACATTAATACAAATCCAGTTCCTTCATTGACTTTAGCAATCCTTCAGGCATTGTCAAGGTAGTACATTTATGACATGATTATATGCTTTCTGAGACTCCTTAATTGGCTTTAAAGAGGAATATAACTATGGAGAATAAGGAAAATTTTATTTAAGCAAGAGATTGTTCGTTTCTGCTACATATATGCACAGTGAATCTAAAAAGAAACAATTTCCAGAACTTTAGGATTAGTGGAATTAAGTGTTCAAATAAATGTTGAGTAAGAAAAATTCACTACACTTGTTCCTTGGAAGGAAAGCCATGAAAAACCTATATAGCATATTCAACAGCAGAGATATCACTTTGTTGATAAAGTGATATATAGTCAAAGCTATAGTTTTTCCAGTAGTCATACATGGATGTGAGAGTTGGAACCTAAAGAAGGCTGAGCACAGAAGAATACGTGCATTCAAACTGTGGTGCTGGAGAAGACTCTTGAGAGTCTCTTGGACAGCAAGGAGATCAAACCAATCAATCCTAAAGGAAATCAACACTGAGTATTCAGTGGAAGGACTGATGCTGAAGCTGAAGCTCTAATACTTTGGCTACCTGACAGGAAGAGCTGACTCATTGGAAAAGACTCTGGTGCTAGGAAAGATTGAAGGCAAAAGGAGAAAGGAGGCAGCAGAGGATGAGATGGTTGGATAGCAACACCGAATCAATGAACATGAATTTTGGCAAACTACAGAAAATAGTGAAGGACAGAGGAGTTGGGAATGCTGCAGTCCATGGGATCACAAAGAATCAGACATGACTTACCAACTGAAAAACAATAAAGCACAAGTATCTTCTATTCATTATAAACTTTGAAAAGATGTGAACTTTTGAGAAGTGGTAGTTCTGCATAAAGAACATATCTATTATGAAAAAATACAATCTCAGTACCTGTTTTTTGGATGGTAAGTACTACAGCCTATATGGTGTAAGTTTTTAAATAATTATTCTCACCAAATTAGCAGAAATCTCTAAAGTTCAACCTTTTGGAAAGCACAAAAATATTTCAATATTTAAATCTGAGAATTTCAGTCTTCTACTCATTTTTTCAGGATTGAAGACCCAGCCCACTTAGTCAACAAATACCAACTAGTTCATAAGAATATAAGAGATACTCAACTCACCAGAAGAAAAAGGAGAAAAGAATTCACCATGACTATAGTCTGGGTATAAGCAATTTTGCATGGTTCCTCTCATTTGAGCCTCTTTTAAAATTGACATAAACACTTTAGAGATGAAAAAAGATAAGTCAGGCAAATGCCAAGGTCAGTCTTTTAACCTTGACATCTTATAACCTCCCGAGCTAGTAGAAAAGTGATTCTTTTTTGATGAAGTGTGATCATATGACTTCATGGGTATGTTATAAATTGATGTCAGAAATAAAATTTTCCATAGTCACATCATTATAATACTCTTTGTTAACCTTTAAAAGGCACTGGGGTAATGTACATAATATTTAATATATTTACACAATGAATGTGTCTAAATGGTTAGCCATAACACTTTAGAAAAGGAATACGACCGCCTTATTGAAGCATTTGCCCACAAATGAATCAATTAATTTCTGTCTCTCTTTAAACATTTATCAACCAAATATTATAAAACTGGTGTTTTAATCCACATTATCACTTTTAAAAAATCCAAACAGAATTTTGTGATTCCTGATTTATAAATGAAAAGACTAAGTCTCAGAGATGTGAAAGTGGTTCTGGCAGTCAGTGGTGGAGTCAGAATTTGCTGTAGGTCAGCTTAAATTAAAGTATGTGACATTGCCTTTATGTAGTTTCTCATCTAGATGGTTAACAAATTGCTCAACCTGCAATGCATCTTACACTACCCCTTAAATTGTTGCATTTCATCTCAGTGGACAACCTGGCAATTCCACCTGAAGCTTACTTTTTTTTCCCCCTTTTTTTTTAATACTTGGCTCATCAGGCTCTCAGGTTGGTATCTGAGAAAAATTCTCCCAGTTTTACTTTAATTGGCATTGGCAACATGTGGTCTCTGATGAAAAGCATATTTTCTTTCGAGATTGCAGTCATCAGTTGGGCTCATATTTCTTGGCCCCTCCATCAAGCTGAACTTATTTGGAAAAAGAAACAGCAGCTTGTGGGTTACTAAATGCCAGGGAGCTGAACTTAAAAAAAGAGAGAGAAAAAGTCACACAGGAAAACAACTTTAAAATACACTTAGAAAGCTTCTGTGTGTGTGTGTGTGTGTGTGTTCGTGTGTGTATGTGCGTGCACACGTGCAAAGGCTAACATCAATCACTCAGTGCAGGTATTAATATATATGCAGAACTAGTCTGTGTATGCAAAACTCTTAAAGGGCATGATTTTTACCCATAGCCTATTTATTCCAAACATAGCTAAATGAGGAGACCAAATATAGAAAGTGGTGCTCCAGGGGCCCTACGGCCTATATAGAATTTAAACTCAAATGATTTGCAAAATCACTACTAAGACAGCTTGCTCATACTGTCAGCGTGCCAGCACCAGAAGCTTGCCGTGTATTTTTGTCTTGGCAGATGTACATTCTGTTATAAAGGTCTGTTCATCTGATGCCTTTCTTGTTTCCAGGTAATGTTCAGTGCCTTCTTGCAGGGGGTGGGCAGTGCGGGGTTGGGGAGGAGTGCTGTGAGCCTCTGTGGCTTCTTGCCTTCTTACAGGAGAGGCAGCCCACACCCTGACTCTGACCACGGGGCTGGTGTCCTGGTTTACCTCCCTCGGGAGCTGGTTTCTGCTCCACCAGACTACAGGTCACCAGTATTCTCCTTTCTTCCTTTTTTATATGATTCAATTGGACTTCCAATATTTGTCAGGGCAGAGGGAAACATACCAGTGTTAGATAACATCAACAATGATTGCATTTCTTTAAAAGTCACCTTAGGTTTGAGGAGTTTTGAGAGGTTTTTTTTTTTTTTTTTTTTTTTTTCAGATTAAAGCATGATTTCCCAAACTGATTAGCATAGTTTTTAAGGCACTCTCAAGTGTTTGTTAGGCTTCCATGCTGGTCTCCATATGCCTCTTTTCAATTACATGTGCTGCCACAAGGATGGCTAAACGAAACGCTTCTTTAAAAACAGAAAGCAAACTGTTAGGCTTTGTGCGGTGTAACTAGAGTGCCACATCTCTTAAGTGCCCCGATTTCATCACCAAACTGCTAAATGTTCTATCTGCAGAAGTAGCCATTAAAATGAACCTTAAATTGAGATACTCTGTGGGAATGAAAGGGGAGCTGGGGAATTGGAAGGGATTAAAAGAATACGAGTTAGAATTCAGACTATAGTTGTCCTGGAGGTTGCCTGTGGAGAGAATTTTTATTACTGATGGTAATAAAGTAATAATAAGAATACTAAGAGTTCTATCTAATGTTTGTTGAGCACTTATTATGTTAGGCACGATTCTAAGATCTCAATGTTATCAATTTGTTAAGCCGGTTAATTAATCAACAAAAAAATCTATAAATCTGTGTTATAATCTTATATATTAGGAAACTGAGGCAGAGAATTAGTTTTTCCTCAGGGCAAGCTGCTGAGATCAAGTCCAGGTAGTGTGGCTCCAGAATTTGCGTCTTATTTTAAGGTTACTTGGAGAACCAAATGCAAGGATTGCATTAGGAAGAGCTTTTTTCATCTGTTCTTATGCTCTCGTACTCTGGGTTGTGTTACTAGATTGTGAGTTCTCAATTATCACCCACTAGAGTGCCTGTCATATAACCACTTCTCAGGAAATGTTTGTAAAATGATTGAATAAATGAATGAATGATATCTTACTTTCTGGGAAGTGCCATAAGTAAGCCAATTACAGTGCAAAACAAGACATCAGTTGGACAAAACAAACAAACAAAAACCAACTTGTGAAATAGCTATTCAGCTCCTCATTAACTCTTTTCTTTCTCCAGCTTTATTGAGATACAATTGACATAGTATGTTGTGTGAGCTTAGAGTATATGATGTGATGATCTGATGCACACATATATTTAGGAATGCTTTTCCACAAGTTTAGTTAACATATCCCTTGCCTTACATGATTGCCATTTTAATACTGCTGCTGTTGTTAAGGTTAGAATCTTAAATTCTACTCTCATAGCAACTTTCAAGTATACAATATAGTATTGCAAAGTATATGCCAAAGCCTTTGACTGTGTGGATCACAATCAACTGTGGAAAATTCTTCAAGAGATGGGACTACCAGATCACCTAACCTGCCTCTTGAGAAATCTGTATGCAGGTCAGGAAGCAACAGTTAGAACTGGACATGGAACAACAGACTGGTTCCAAATAGGAAAAGGAGTGTGTCAAGGCTGTATATTGTCACCCTGTTTATTTAACTTCTATGCAGAGTACATCATGAGAAACGCTGGACTAGAAGAAACACAAGCTGGAATCAAGATTGCCGGCAGAAATATCAATAATCTCACATATGCAGATGACACCAGCCTTATGACAGAAAGTGAAGAGGAACTAAAAAGCCTCTTGATGAAAGTGAAAGAGGAGACCGAAAAAGTTGGCTTAAAGCTCAACATTCAGAAAACGAAGATCATGGCATCCAGTCCCATCACTTCATGGGAAATAGATGGGGAAACAGTGGAAACAGTGTCAGACTTTATTTTGGGGGGCTCCAAAATCACTGCAGATGGTGATTGCAGCCATGAAATTAAAAGACGCTTACTCCTTGGAAGAAAAGTTATGACCAACCTAGATAGTATATTCAAAAGCAGAGACATTACTTTGCTGACTAAGGTCCGTCTAGTCAAGGCTATGGTTTTTCCAGTAGTCATGTATGGATGTGAGAGTTGGACTGTGAAGAATGCTGAGTACTGAAGAATTGATGCTTTTGAAGTGTGGTGTTGGAGAAGACTCTTGAGAGTCCCTTGGTCTGCAAGGAGATCCAACCAGTCCATTCTAAAGGAGATCAGCCCTGGGATTTCTTTGGAAGGAATGATGCTAAAGCTGAAGCTCCAGTACTTTGGCCATGTCATGCGAAGAGTTGACTCATTGGAAAAGACACTGATGCTGGCAGGGACTGGGGGCAGGAGGAGAAGGGGACGACAGAGGATGAGATGGCTGGATGGCATCACAGACTCGATGGACGTGAGTCTGAGTGAACTCCGGGAGATGGTGATGAACAGGGAGGCCTGGCTGCTGCAATTCATGGGATCGCAAAGAGTCGGACACAACTGAGCGACTGAACTGAACTGAGCTGAACAATAGTTACCATGCTGTACATTAGGTCCCTAGAACTTATTCATTTTATAACTGAAAGTCTGTACCCTTTGACCAACATCTCCCCGTTTCTCCCACCCCTCATCCCCTGGCAATCACCATTGTACTCTCTGTTTCTATGAGTTCAATGTCTTTAGATTCCACATACAAGTAACATCTCACAGTAGTTGTCTTTCTCTGTCTGACTCACTTCACTTAGAATAATATGTCCTTAACTTCTATCCATGTTGTTTTAAATGTCAGGACTTCCTTCTTTCTCCTGGATAAATAATATTTCACTTTATACAGCTAAATATCTATCTATCTGTATATATACCTCATTTTCTTTGCCCCTTCATCTGTTTACAGATACTGTTGTTTTTTTTTCTTTTCAAGTCTTGGCTATTATGAATAGTGTTGCAATGAATACGAGAGTGCAGATATCTCTTTGAAACAGTGATTTCATCTCCTTCCTATAAAGATCTAGAAGTGGGATTGCTGGATCATATGGTAGTTCTATTTATAGTTTCCTGAGGAAACTTCATACTGTTTTCCATATTAGCTGCATCAGTTTACATTCCCACCAATGGTACAAAAGGATTCCCTTTTCTCCACATCCTCACTTGTCTTTTTGAATAACAGTCATTTTAGCAAGTATGCGGTGGTATCTCATTGTGGTTTTAATTTGCACTTCCCTGATGATTAGTGATATTGAGCACATTTTCTTATACTTATTGGGCACTGGCCATTTGTATGTCATTTTTGGAAAAATATCTATTCAGGTTTCCTGCCCATTTTTAATTTTTTTTGGCTATTGAATTGTATAAGTTCCCTATGTAATTTTAATATTAACCTTTTATTCTATATCTGATTTGGAAATATTTTCACCCATTCTGTAGATTGAATTTTCATTTCGTCAATAGTTTCTTTTCCTGTTCAGAAGTTTTAGATTGATGTAGTCCCACTTGTTGATTTTTTCTTCTATTGCTCATATTTTAGATGTCATATTTTTCAAAATTATTGCCAAGACTGACATTAAGGAGTTTTTAACCTATATTTTCTCCTAGAAATTTTGTGATTTTAGATCTTACATTTAAGCCTTTAATTACTTTAAAGTTATTTTGTGTGAGCAGTATAAGATAGGGATACATTTTCATTCATGTAGATATCCAGTTTTTCCAACACCATTCATTGAAGATACTACTTATTTTCCCTTGAGTATTCTTGGCTTCCTTGTCAAATGTTAATTGATCGTGTATGTGTGGGCTTGTTCCTGGGCTCTCAACTCTGTTCCATTACTCTATGTGTCTGTTTTTAATGCCAGTACCATACTGTTTTGATTACTATAGTTTTGTAATATAGTTTGAAGCAAAGAAGTGTGATGACTCCAGCTTTGTTCTTTATGATTGTTTCGGCTGCTTGGGGTCTTTTTTGTTTCTGTATGAATTGTAGGATTGTTTTTTTTCTATACCTGTGAAAAATGCCCCTGGAATTTTGATAGGAATTTGGGGTAGTAGCAGCATTTTTTTATAGTATTAAATTTTCCGATTCATGAACATGGGCTATTTTCCCTTATATTTGTGTCTTTTTCAATTTCTCTTTTCAATGTCTTATAGTTCTTGATGAGCAGATCTTTCACTTCCTTGGTTAAATTTATTCTTCAGTATTTTATTGCTTTTGATGTATTATAAATGAGATTCCTGTCTCTACTCTTTTTTCAGAGAGTTCATTGCTGGTGTATAAAAAAGCAGCTGATTTTTGTTATAAGATACTACTTTTTTAGATTGCACAGCATTGCAACATAGTAGAAAACACATACACACTAATTTCAGAGCCAGCTCAAGTTCTCTTAGCTACAAGGCAATCACAACTCACCATATGATTGTATTTGGTTGCTTCAATTTGGACTTCAGTTTCTGTTTGGTAAATAAGAGTATTTGCTTAAAAACATCCCTTTCTTTTTTAATTTTGTATTGGAGTACAGCTGATTAACAATGTTGTGATAATTTCAGGTGGACAGCAAAGGGACTCAGCCATACATATACATGTATCTATTCTCCACCAGACTCCCCTCCCATCCAGGCTGCCACATCACATTGAGCAGAATTTCCTATGCTATACAATAGCTCCTTGTTGGCTATTCAATTAAAATAGAGCAGCCTCTTCTAATTCTGATGTTCTATAATATTTTTAGACAATTGAAACTAGAACTTACTTTTTCTTTTTCTTTTTTTTTTTTTTTTTTTAGGAAAATGCTTCCTTAGTATCTATGGAATAGCTGTAATGTATCTGTTTGCAAGCATGGAAAATGTTACTTTCACAAATGCCATTAGAGGTGCATAATCTGTAAGAGAGAAGGAAGGAAGTAAATAAAGTGAGGAAAGTTGTTTAATGTATAGTGGAAGTTGTTGAGTTCAGTAATGTTTAGTATATACTAGAAAATCCATCAAATAAGGGTATGTAAAAATTATTAAGTTTCTACAACATGTGGAATCTTTTGGAATCACCATCAAATTGCTTGTCTTTTTTTTATACAATGATTGTATTTCTAAAACTGCTGTGCATATATAAATAATTATAAAATAAATATTTATTATTGGTTTTTTGGGGGCTGCACTGTTTCTCCATTGCTGCACACAGGCTTTCTCTAGTTGCAGCAAATGGGGACTGATCTTCCTTGGGTATGAGGGCTTCTCATTGCAGAGGCTTCTCTTGTGGAGGCTGGGCTCTAAAGAACACAAACTTCAATAATTGTGGCACATGGGCTTAGTTGTACTGTGGCATGTGGGATCTCCCCAGGCCAGGGATCAAACCTGTGTCTCCTACATTGACATGTATATTCTTAACCACTGGACCACCAGGGAAGCCCCAGTTCAGTTCAGTCGCTCAGTCATGTCCGACTCTTTGCGACCCCATGAATTGCAGCACACCAGGCCTCCCTGCCCATCACCATCTCCCGGAGTTCACTCAGACTCACAACCCTCGAGTCCGTGATGCTATCCAGCCATCTCATCCTGGGTTGCCCCCTTCTCCTCCTGCCCTCAAACCCTCCCAGCATCAGAGTCTTTTCCAATGAGTCAACTCTTCGCATGAGGTGGCCAAAGTACTGGAGCTTCAGCTTTAGCATCATTCCTTCCAAAGAAATCCCTGGGTTGATCTCCTTCAGAATGGACTGGTTGGATCTCCTTGCAGACCAAGGGACTCTCAAGAGTCTTCTCCAACACCACACTTCAAAAGCATCAATTCTTCAGCGCTCAGTCTTCTTCGCAGTCCAACTCTCACATCCATACATGACCACAGGAAAAACAGCCTTGACTAGACGGACCTTAGTCGGCAAAGTAATGTCTCTGCTTTTGAATATACTATCTAGGTTGGTCATAACTTTTCTTCCAAGGAGTAAGTGTCTTTTAATTTCATGGCTGCAATCACCATTTGCAGTGATTTTGGAGCCCCCAAAAATAAAGTCTGACACTGTTTCCACTGTTTCTCCATCTATTCCCCATGAAGTGATGGGACCAGATGCCATGATCTTCGTTTTCTGAATGTTGAGCTTTAAGCCAACTTTTTCGGTCTCCTCTTTCACTTTCATCAAGAGGCTTTTTAGCTCCTCTTCACTTTCTGTCATAAGGGTGGTTTCATCTGCATATGTGAGACTATTGATATTTCTGCCAGCAATCTTGATTCCAGCTTGTGTTTCTTCCAGTCCAGCGTTTCTCATGATGTACTCTGCATAGAAGTTAAATAATCAGGGTGACAATATAGCTTTGACGTACTTCTTTTCCTATTTGGAACCAGTCTGTTGTTCCATGTCCAGTTCTAACTGTTGCTTCCTGACCTGCATACAGATTTCTCAAGAGGCAGGTTAGGTGATCTGGTAGTCCCATCTCTTGAAGAATTTTCCACAGTTGATTGTGATCCACACAGTCAAAGGCTTTGGCATAGTCAATAAAGCAGAAATAGATGTTTTTCTGGAACTCTCTTGCTTTTTCCATGATCCAGCGGATGTTGGCAATTTGATCTCTGGTTCCTCTGCCTTTTCTAAAACCAGCTTGAACATCAGGAATTTCACAGTTCACATATTGCTGAAGTCTGGCTTGGAGAATTTTGAGCATTACTTTACTAGCATGTGAGATGAGTGCAATTGTGCGGTAGTTTGAGCATTCTTTGGCATTGCCTTTCTTTGGAATTAGAATGAAAACTGACCTTTTCCAGTCCCGTGGCCGCTGCTGAGTTTTCCAAATTTGCTGGCATATTGAGTGCAGCACTTTCACAGCATCATCTTTCAAGGATTTGAAACAGCTCAACTGGAATTCCATCACCTCCACTAGCTTTGTTCGTAGTGATGCTTTCTAAGGCCCACTTGATTCACATTCCAAGATGTCTGGCTCTAGATTAGTGATCACATCATCATGATTATCTGGGTCGTGAAGATCTTTTTTGCACAGTTCTTCCATGTATTCTTGTCACCTCTTCTTAATATCTTCTCCTTCTGTTAGGTCCAGACCATTTCTGTCCTTTATCGAGCCCATCTTTGCATGAAATGTTCCCTTGGTATCTCTAATTTTCTTGAAGAGATCTCTAGTCTTTCCCATTCTGTTGTTTTCCTCGATTTCTTTGCACTGATCACTGAAGAAAGCTTTCTTATCTCTTCTTGCTATTCTTTGGAACTCTGCATTCAGATGCTTATATCTTTCCTTTTTTCCTTTGCTTTTCGCCTCTCTTCTCTTCACAGCTATTTGTAAGGCCTCCCCAGACAGCCATTTTGCTTTTTTGCATTTCTTTTCCATGGGGATGGTCTTGATCCCTGTCTCCTGTACAATGTCACCAACCTCATTCCATAGTTCATCAGGCACTCTATCTATCAGATCTAGACCCTTAAATCTATTTCTCACTTCCACTGTATAATCATAAGGGATTTGATTGAGGTCATACCTGAATGGTTTAGCAGTTTTCCCTACTTTCTTCAATTTGAATCTGAATTTGGTAATAAGGAGTTCATGATCTGAGCCACAGTCAGTTCCTGGTCTTGTTTTTGTTGACTGTATACAGCTTCTCCATCTTTGGCAGCAGATAATATAATCAATCTGATTTTGGTGTTGACCATCTGGTGACATCCATATGTAGAGTCTTCTCTTGCGTTGTTCGAAGACGGTGTTTGCTATGACCAGTGTATTTTCTTGGCAAAACTCTATTAGTCTTTGCTCTGCTTCATTCCATATTCCAAGGCCAAATTTGCCTGTTACTCCAGGTGTTTCTTGACTTCCTACTTTTGCATTCCAGTCCCCTATAATGAAAAGGACATCTTTTTTGGGTGTTAGTTCTAAAAGATCTTGTAGGTCTTCATAAAACCATTCAACTTCAGTTTCTTCAGCATTACTGGTTGGGGAATAGACTGGATAACTGTGATATTGAATGGTTTGCCTTGGAGACAAACAGAGATCATTCTGTCGTTTTTGAGATTGCATCCAAGTACTGCATTTCAGACTCTTTTGTTGACCATGATGGCTACTCCATTTCTTCTGAGGGATCCTGCCCACAGTAGTAGATGTAATGGTCATCTGAGTTAAATTCACCCATTCCAGTCCATTTTAGTTTGCTGATTTCTAGAATGTCGATGTTCACCCTTGCCATCTCTTGTTTGACCACTTCAAATTTGCCTTGATTCATGGACCTGACATTCCAGGTTCCTATGCAATATTGCTCTTTACAGCATCGGACCTTGCTTCTATCACCAGTCACATCCACAACTGGGTATTGTTTTTGCTTTGGCTCCATCCCTTCATTCTTTCTGGAGTTATTTCTCCACTGATCTCCAGTAGCATATTGGGCACCTAATGACCTGGGGAGTTCCTCTTTTGGTATCCTATCATTTTGCCTTTTCCTACTGTTCATGTTGGGAACAGTAGGGAAGCCCCAAATGAGTAATATTTTAAACATATAGAGACATGGTTATTTAATGGAAGTAAACAAATATAGAGAGGAATCCTTTGATAAATACATCCTCAAGCTTTAAAAACTCATTTAAAAGAATTTCTTCTTAGCAGTTCAAGTTGCAATTCAGCATAATACAAAATCCACAGGTGCCATATCCATAGAAAACATGGGAACAAACCAGAGATGGTTTTACTTATTTCCGGAATAGGATTTTGAGTTACAAGTGTACTGGTCACAGTAATCAGAGGAAATCCAGACACATGGAAAAATCATATTTATACATATGATAAATTATTTTAAGGGTTCTCTGAACACCAATGCCATCATCCATCAATGTGAAGCTGCTTCTACAAATGTGCATGAATTTCTTGAAAGGATTTATAATCCAGCCAATACGGTACATTTTGAATGTGTTACAGAAAGGACAGATTTACAGGAGACAATCTGCCTTCATGATGATTGCATATTGTGGCATTTCTAGTCCATATGGATCAGTAAGACTTGGATAGCAGGCATTTGACCTTCAAAATCATGCAAATGTGAAACCAGACTTCTACTCTTACAGCTGGGACCGTCAGTGGGACTTCTTCAGCTTATTCTGGAGGCACTGATTAAAACATAATTTGACTTCTAAAAATTATTGAGATGTTATTTTAATGCTTTTCTCCCCCCGCCAGTGGAAAATGACTGAGTCTTTTCCTCCCCTCATCCGCATTCCCTCTGGCTAACCTTCACTCATTAGCACCCAGAACTCAAATACTGATCATTTAAGAGAGAACTTGCTAACTCAGAGCCACAGGCTAACTAAACAAGACTTGAAACCTTTTTGTGCATGCCATAGTTAATCTCCAGTAATAACTCCTGAAAACCTTTGAAAAGGTCTCAGAGTGGCTTTCTGTCAGAGGCCTTAGGAAACTACATTTTCTCACTGCAAAACCTTGATCATGCCAGATATAATCAGACTGTTTATCTGGCAATGTTAATTTTCTGGGTTTACAGTATAACAATTCTCCAAGATTATTGGAACAGAATCACAAGAAGTTCTATCTGTTAATCTGCCAACATTTTTTTTTTTGCATTTAAAAAATTCAGTGCAAAATGGTATCACATTTTCTAGAGTGCAGACGAGACTGTGCTTGAATAAATGCATTTTGCCAAAGCAAAAGTAATGTAAAAAAAAAAAAAAAACCCTCAAGATTGAGAGAAGCAATTTCAACAGTTTCCCTCTTTGTGAAACCTTCAGGGGAGGCAGGCTAGAAGAAGATATACAAGCATCTTTGTGACTACACTCTGACAAGCTGAAGACAGCAAGAAAAACTTTATTGTAAAAGGTGAAAAAAATTAAATCTCAGCAGTATCTCAGCTTCTAAAGGGGTAAAATCTTCCCATTCAAGTAAGTCTGACCACCTCAACTACTCCAAAATCTTCTATAAAAGAGTGACTTGCAAGCTTTTGGTCTCTACAGACTTTGGACTTTTGGCTATAGCCTTAAGGAACTTACTTGTTTGCTATTTTGTGTACTCCTCCTTCTTTAAGGTTGTGCTTCTAGCAACTCAGTTTAAATTTATTATGAATTCTTTATTGATAAACAACATATCTTCTTATACCATCTGGCTTTGTGGTTCAGTTGCTAAGTCATGTCCAACTCATTGCAACCCCATGGACTACAGCATGCCCTGTCCTTAGCTATCTCCTGGAGTTTGCTCAGACTCATGTCCATTGAGTAAGTGATGCCATCCAACCATTTCATCCTCTGTCTCCCTGTTCTCCTCCTGCCCTCAGTCTCTCCCAGTATCAGGGTCTTTTCCAATGAGTCAGCTTTTTGCATCAGGTGGCCAAAGTATTGGAGCTTCAACTTCAAATATTATCTCATAATTCAATTTAACCATTTCCAAATGGAAATTTCTTTCTCTCCTATAATTTTTAGTAGATGCAAAGTTTAGTATCTCCAACTGCTTATATTAGGGCAATGTTTTCCATTTGCTTCTGAAAAGTGTAAATATCCAGTGTACTCAGAATCCAAAGCACCGAAAGTAATATCTAGCATTATTTATGGAATATATTATGTGCATCATATAGATATAAATCCTTTCTATGCATTTATATTTATTTATTTCTCATAGCAACCCCGTGAAGTAGGTGCTCTGATTATTCTAATTTTGCAGATAAAGAAAATGAAGTCTAGAAAAGTTAGACAGCTGCCAACAATTTATCTTTTGTCACATTTGGCATAATGAAACAGAGTTTGAATCTAAACAGTCATTCCCAAGAGCTGGCAGTCCTTACTATTTGCTTATACAGAGAGAAAGTGAATAATGCACTGATAAATATTTATTCTCATTGTTTATGGACTTGCTCAAGTGCTATCTTCAATCAAAAAGTTCAATAAAAAATTGAAAATCTTCATAAATTATGAAGTCACCCAATTAGGTAATAATAATAATAATAATAATAATAATAATAACAGCCCATACTGTTTTGATTACTGTAGCTTTATAGTATATTTTGAAATCAGAAAGCCTGATTCTTTCAGCTCCATTTTTATTTTTCAAGATGCTTTGGCTATTCTGGGTCTTTTTGCTTCCATACAAAGTTTTAAATGTTTTGCTCTAGTTCTGTGAAAAATTCCATTGATAAATTGATAGAGATTGCATTTAATCTATAGATTGCCTTGAGTAATATAATCATTTTAACAATATTGATTCTTCCAATCAAAGAACATGGCATATCTTTCCATATGTTTGTGTCATCTTCAGTTGCTTTCATCAGAGTCATAGTTTTCAGAGTACAGGTCTTTTGCCTCCTTCAGTTCAGATGTTCAGTCATGTCCAGCTCTTTGCCACCCCGTGGACTGAAGCATGCCAGACTTCCCTGTCCATCACCAACTCTTGGAGTTTACTCAAACTCATGTCCATCAAGTTGGTGATGCCATTCAACCATCTCATCCTCTGTTGCCCCCTTCTCCCACACCTTCAATCTTTCCCAACATCAAGATCTTTTCCAACTAGTCAGTTCTTCACATTAGATGACCAAAGTATTGGAGTTTCAGCTTCAACATCAGACCTTCCAATGAATATTCAGGACTGATTTCCTTTAGGATTGACTGGTTGGATCTCCTTGCAGTCCAAAGGACTCTCAGAGTCTTCTCCAACATTACAGTTCAAAAGCATCAATTCTTCAGCACTCAGCTTTCTTTATAGTACAACTCTCACATCCATATATGAGAAAAACCACTAGAAAAACCATAGCTTTGACTAGATGGACCTTTGCATTACCCCAGAGGAATGATTTTCTTGTTCTGTGTGTCATCCATATTCTATACCTCCTTCAAAATTGCAGAAATCATTCACACGTGCACACACACACACACACACACACACACACACACACACACATGTATATCCTTGAAATTACAGACACCAGGAACTGGGAATGTGATTGATGGAAATGACTAGTCATAGGCAAGTCATATTCTCATATGAGGCCTCCGTTTCTCCCACTATAAAATAAAATGTTAGAATCCATAAGTTCTAAGATCCCTTCTGGGCCTGACATTCTAAGACGTTATGATAAATCTTTAATGATAGTGATTATAATTGTAGCTTTGAGTGTTGTTTTTATTTATAAAATTAGATATATACAATCATAACTCAGAACAAGAAGGGCACACACTGCTAACTGAGTTTCTTCATGAAATAAATAAATAAATAAAGCACCTATATCTGATAGCTTCACTTCTAGCATATAAAGACCACTACAGAATTCATTATAAAGCCAAGTGAAAGTGAAGTCACTCAGTCATGTCCGAATCTTTGCAACCCTGTGCACTGTAGCCCGCCAGGCTCCTCTGTCCAAGAAGGGTATATAATTTCCACTTTGGAAGAACCAGTGTGTCACATACAAAAAAAGCCTTTTGTAAAAGAGAAATTGGAGATTGCTTCTTGTAAGAGTTTCTTTTCTACTTTTACTGTAACTTACTCTTTGTATACTGTATAAGCCTAAAATGGTCTTTCCTACCATATGTATCAACCTAAAATGGTCTTTCCTACCACACATATGTGGGCATCCCTGGTGGCTCAGTTGTAAAGAATCTGCCTGCCAAGCAGGAGATGCAGGTTTGATCCCTGGGTCACAAAGATTCCCCTGGAAAAAGAAATGGCAACCCACTCCAGTATTCTTGCCTGGAAAGTTGAGGTTGCAAAGAGTCAGACATGCCTTAACAACTAAACAACAACCACACACATACACTTAACTATCTAGGGAGAATTACGGACACTGTAAATATTTTGGGAGTTTCAAACATTCCTTTAAGAAAAACAGACATGAACACAGCATTTAGTAAACAATTACTCTGTGTTCCATGACCCTATGTTTGAAATCCAGTCACATTAAATTTTCTTAGAGATATTTGGGATCCTCAGAAAAGGTATAAAGGAGTTTAGCAATGAGCAAAAGAAAGTTTAGTATGAATACAGCAAAGGTATTTTTTTTTCCCTTAGAAATACATCATCAGGCTTTGAACAAGGTGAGGAAATCTCTTGAAATAATATTCAAGATTTTTTTTTGTGTGTTTGCATATAGAAAGAGCCATCATTGTCTCAAAGGGATCTTTACACACTAAACAAAGTGTCTGTTAATAATGAAAATAATCAGGTGATTGCTGAAAGGCTAGGATTCAGGCAGTGAAACTTCTTATTAACAATAAAAATATTTGTTCTATTACCCCTTACCCTTACTTCCAATGTCATGGGATCCACTTCCTTGCAAAGGTTCTGGTCTAACTTCTCTTTATAACTGTGGTTTAGTCACTAAATCATGTCTGACTCTTGTGACCCCGTGGACCGTAGCCTACCAGGCTGCTCCGTCCACGTGATTTTCCAGGCAAGAGTAATGGAGTGGGGTGCCATCGCCTTCTCCATGAGAGATCTACAGTGGGGTCTGTTTTCCTGATTGGCTCTGACTGTTGCAGCTGGTTGCAGACATGCTGCTTCTGGTGCAGGCAACAAAGGGAATAAAAACAAGCATCCTGAAAGCAAATAGACCTGAAATACTTGCTAGTGGTAAGGAACCCACCTGTCAATGCAGACATGAGACGTGAGTTTGATCCCTGGTTTGCGAAGATCTCCTGGAGGAGGGCACTGCAACGCACTCCAGTATTCTTGCCTGGAGGGTCCCACGGACAGAGGAGCCTGGCAGGCTATGGTCCATAGGGTCGCAAAGAGTTAGACGTGACTGAAGCGACTTAGCACGCACACTAGTACAAGGACAATACAGACAGTTTCCATGACTCGAGACTCATTTACATCAAGAAGTGTTAGGATACCTGATATCTCTCGTTGTTAGACTTTCAAATGATGTTCTTGCTGCATTTTTCACTGTGAAATCTACAAGTCTTTCCATGTCAAGTTATATAATCCCAGAATAATTTAAAAACATAAATCGCCCAAGGTTGAATTAAGTTCTTTTTAACTGCTTTGAAGTGAAGGAACCGTGACATGAGTGCAGGTTTCACTTTATAAATGCACAATTTCAGCCAAGGAAAATATGTAGATAAATAGATCTGTAGGCTTTCTACATTTTCCACTGTGAGGTTCAGTGGTTGAGCAGCAGTCTGGAACTCAGAAGCCTTTGAAATATCCTCTATTCTGCCCCTCATGTTCAGTGACCTTGAAGAAGTCACTAAATTGGAAGCAACTCTGTTTCTGGAGGGAATGATCGAGTGTCTGGGACAGCAACTCATTTTGCAATAAAACAGGTTTCAGAGATGTTCAGTGCTAGGAAAACTTAACAAACAAATAGCATTGGGATGTGTCCATGGGCGTTAAGAAGCTCTCTAGAGAGTTCCCTCTGTTGTCATAAGCAGTCCTGTTTAGTTATCTGTGTTTACATAGATGCATGGGGATTTATGTATCTAACACCCATTCCCATTAGCTCCATAGGACCCCTAGAGAGGAATTCACTTTACAAATTCAAAACAATTGCTTAATTTCCATTTGAATTAAATTCTCCATCATTTCCCTTGGCAATAAATGTCAGCTGGTTAGTGGAGAAAACATTGAGACTTGGGTTAAAAGTATTTGCAAGCATGCAATTAGGAGTTGACTAAAACAGTGCTCTATTTCTGTGTTGAATTAGAGCACCCACTGCCATCTTCAGTACCACAGGCTGGATTTCCCAGCAAAAGGTTACCATTCCTCACTTAAAGAGACATTTTATCCCTAGGCCTTACCTTGTTTTTAAGAAAGCAGAAAATCACAGTATTCACTCTGGAAATGTCATAATGTGATCACAGTATAGTCTGATTCAAGCTGCCATTAGAACAAGATGGTGAAATACCCAGCACATGTTTTACCCTTTCCTCTTCTGTGTCTTTGACAGCCATTGACAATCACTCATGACACTTTTTTCTCATTAATTCTTCTTAACTCATTGTTTCAGGAAGCCTTCACCGATTTGTTGAAACTATCATAATGATGTAATTATTCTTTTTTAAAAAACCTTTTTAATTTTATATTGAAGTATAGCTTATTAGCAATGTTGTGATAATTTCAAGTGCACAGGGAAGGGACTCAGCCGTCCACATAGATGTACCAACTCTCCCCCAGACTCCCCTCCCACCCAGGCTGCCACATAACATTGAACAGAGTTTCCTGGGCTAGACAAGCAATTATTCTTTAAACCTGCTTTGGAAATATAATATGAGCACTTTAACACAGGGTTGACATCAGGTATTTATCTTAATATGAAGCACTTGGACAATTTTAGCAAGTTAATATATTTCAGAAAATATCATCTCTGGGTTAAAAAAAAAAATTCAATGGAAGAGAATACTGTGACATTTGTTGGAAGTAAATAGTATTCCAAACTCCAGTGTGTAAATTTTCTCTAGGAACAAGAAAAAAAATGAAAGCTAAAGAATAACCAAAAAGGTATATTATTTCATAGAGATAGGTTTCTAAGACCTGGAAGGGACATCATTTGTGCATATCTAAATTGGAGCTGGGATATGGACAGTTAGTGGGTATTAGTGATGGTGAGGAGAAGAGAGAGATGTTTTCCTTTGAAAAAAAGTAGATATGATCTCACTTAATTTTTGCTTTCTAAGTTTAAGGAAACTTTTTTTTTTCTTTTTGGTATGAGGAGTGATGCCTAAGTTTAAAATTGTAACCTGTTGCTTTGGAAGTTTTTAGCAATTTATCTGTAGAATTGATTCAAATAAGTATTTATTGAGCAATTACTGCATTCAAGACACTGTGTTTGGTAGTTTCACTCTTCACATATAAAATACGATAATAATACTTGTCTTGATGACTTTGCAAGATTGCTGGGAGGATTAATAAATGTTTATAAAAGTATTCTTGGGATATCAAGTGCTGTTTTTACTATGTGTGCTATGTGCTAAGTCACTAGTTGTGTCCACCTCTTTGTGACCATATGGACCATAGCCCTCCAGGATCCTCTGTCCACAGGATTCTCTAGGTGGGAATACTGGAGCGGGTTGCCATGCACTCTGTCCAGGGGATCTTCCCCACCCAGGGATCAAATCTGCCTCTCTTATTTCTCCTGCATTGACAGGCAGATTCTTTACCACTAGTACCACCTAGGAAGCTCCTATTTTTACCGTAGTCATATTTTATCCATAATCATATTTACACAAGGAGGGAAAAACTTTAATAATTATTACTCCTTAATGTGGAAATGTGAGGAAATGAAAAATAAATAAGGGATTGCATGAGATTACTTAGAACAATGTGGAATTTTAGGAGTATCATACATATTTCAATATGTAGCACAATAGTTGGCTCATAGAGATTGCACAGTAAATACTGAATAAATGAACAAATGTTTGAATAAAAAATGAGTCTTTTTGCGTTTGCCTTGCCTGTAATTGTGTCTGTCACTATGAACAAAGTTAGTGGAGGTGATGCAACTCCAGTTGAGCTGTTTCAAATCCTGAAAGATGATGCTGTGAAAGTGCTGCACTCAATATGCCAGCAAATTTGGAAAACTCAGCAGTGGCCACAGGACTGGAAAAGGTCAGTTTTCATTCCAATCCCAAAGAAAGGCAAAGCCAAAGAATACTCAAGCTCCAACACACTTGCACTCATCTCACATGCTAGTAAAGTAATGCTCAAAATTCTCCAAGCCAGGCTTTAGCAATACGTGAATTGTGGACATCCAGATGTTCAAGCTGCCTACAAAAAAGGCAGAGGAACCAGAGATCAAATTGCCAAATCTGCTGGATCATCGAAAAAGCAAGAGTTCCAGAAAAACATCTATTTCTGCTTTGTTGACTATGCCAAAGCCTTTGACTGTGTGGATCACAATAAACTGTGGAAAATTCTGAATGAGATGGGAGTACCAGACCACCTGACCTGCCTCTTGAGAAACCTATATGCAGGTCAGGAGGGAACAGTTAGAACTGGACATGGAACAACAGACTGGTTCCAAATAGGAAAAGGAGTGCATCAAGGCTGTATATTGTCACTGCTTATGTAACTTCTATGCAGAGTACATCATGAGAAACACTGGGCTGGAGAAAGCACAAGCTGGAATCAAGATTGCTGGGAGAACTATCAATAACCTCAGATATGCAGATCATACCACCCTTATGGCAGAAAGTGAAGAGGAACTAAAAAGCCTCTTGATGAAAGTGAAGGAGGAGAGTGAAAAAGTTGGCTTAAAGCTCAACATTCAGAAAACGAAGATCATGGCATCTGGTCCCATCACTTCATGGGAAATAGATGGGGAAACAGTGGAAACAGTGTCAGACTTTATTTTTCTGGGCTCCAAAATCACTGCAGATGGTGTTTGCAGCCATGAAATTAAAAGATGTTTACTCCTTGGAAGGAAAGTTATGACCAACCTAAATAGCATATTGAAAAGCAGAGACATTACTTTGCCAACAAAGGTCCATCTAGTCACTATGGTTTTTCCAGTGGTCATGCATGGATGTGAGAGTTGGACTGTGAGGAAAGCTGAGTGCCGAAGAATTGATGCTTTTGAACTGTGGTGTTGGAGAAGACTCTTGAGAGTCCCTTGGACTGCAAGGAGATCCAACCAGTCCATTCTAAAGGAGATCAGCCCTGGGATTTCTTTGGAAGGAATGATGCTAAAGCTGAAACTCCAGTACTTTGGCCACCTCATGCAAACAGTTGACTCATTAGAAAAGACTCTGATGCTGGGAGGAATTGGGGGCAGGAGGAGAAGGGGACAACAGAGGATGAGATGGCTGGATGGCATCACTGACATGATGGACGTGAGTTGGAGTGAACTCCGGGAGTTGGTGATGGACAGGGAGGCCTGGTGCGCTGCAATTCATGGGGTTGCAAAGAGTCGGACATGACTGAGCGACTGAACTGAATTGAACTGAGTCTCTTTTTTCATGTTACCTGGACTTTAAGCTTGCTGTATTCTGGGTCTTTATAAACAAAAGTTTTGTGAGAGCAAGAAGACTTTGCTGACTCCTTTCCTTCCATCAAGCCATTACGTTCCCATAGTCATTTGCAAAAATCTCATCTTCCAGCGTCTCTTCATGGCATGACCATCTTCGCAAATGCTTTCATCTGCCACCAAAACTTCAATTCTCATTTCTATTTGAGAGACATTTAATGTAAATTTCTAGCCCTGATCCACATTTACAATGATCTGCTGGATATTTCCTCATCTAGATCCTCTCTTCTCTGGCTCCTCTTACCCCTTCATATCAATCAGAAAGCTAATAGTTCAGCTAAGAATCTTGCAGTGATCAACATTTTGTTCTTCTCTTTTCTCCAACTATCCTCTGCTCACACTTAATACCTAGTTCTATACCACAGGGACTTACCTGGTGACTCAGACAGTAAGGAATCTGCCTGCAATTAGGGAAACCCGGATTCAATCCCTGGGTCAGGAATATTCCCTGGAGAAGGGCATGGCAACCCACCCAGTATTCTTGCCTTGGAGAATCCCATGGACAGAAGAGCTTAGCAGGCTACAGTCCATGGTGTCACAAAGAGTTGGGCATGACTGAGTGACTAACACTTTCACTTTTTTTTCATACCACAGAGAGTCTTATAACTCCATTCCTGTAAACCTATACACTCTGCCTTCTGCATTAAGTGCTGCTTCTTTGGGGCTGGTAATAACCTCTTTGAACATTGGACTTTGGCCATAGCTTTTTCATCACTTTCTCCAACATTGCATCTCCGAGCCTTTTCTACTACAGTTTAAAAAACTGCTTGTAACAGGGTTAGCTCTCTGAAATAAAATCTGCTTGAGTAACCTCTTGTCACCATGCTCTATGTCCTGCTGGAATCTTCAGAGCTGTGAATCACCTGTAGAATAAAGTGCGGACTCCTGAGTGTATCTTTCAAAGCCCTCCCTAGTCTGACTCTGCCTTCATTTTAGCTTCATCTCTTGGTTCTCTTCCAGTCACTCTGAGTGCTAAGTCACTTCAGTCGTGTCTGGCTCTTTGTGATCCTATGGACTGTAGCCCACCAGGCTCCTATGTCCATGGAATTCTCCAGGCAAGAATACTGGAGTGGGTTGCCATTTCCTCCTCCAGGGGACCTTCCTGACCAAGAGATCGAACCCGTGTCTCTTACATCTCCTGCATTGGTAGAAGGGTTCTTTACTACTAGTGCCACCTGGGAAGCCCTCAGTCATTCTGCTGCTGCTGCTGCTGCTACTAAGTCGTTTCAGTCGTGTCCAACTCTGTGCGACCCCATAGACGGCCTCCTACCAGGCTCCTCTGTCCCTGGGATTCTCCAGGCAAGAACACTGGAGTGGGTTGCCATTTCCTTCTCCAATGCATGAAAGTGAAAAGTGAAAGTGAAGTCGTTCAGTCATGTCCAACTTTTAGTGACCTCATGGACTGCAGCCTTCCAGCCTCCTCAGTCCATGGGATTTTCCAGACAAGAGTACTAGGCTTCAGTAATTTCAGAACTACTTATTCTTCCTACAGCACGTCTGTCTCTGTGCCTGTGTTCAAGATTTTACACCCTCCTGAAATGACTCTCTTTTTCAGTGTAATCAAATTCATATATAGAGCTTGAAGGTCCAAGCACAAATCTTTCCTTGATCTTCCTTTTAGATTCTGAAAATGACTGTCAATCAGTTGTTCATTCCTTGGAGTTATTATTTTCTTGAAGTATCTATATCATGCTTTGCATTAATATATGAAAAGTTTTATGTTCTTCCCTCTCCCCACAGTGGAATATAAGCTCTTGGATAGCAGTGATTAATGCATTATTAATCTATGATCACTGTGCCACCTCTAAATATCAGATACATATATAACAATTGCTCATTAATTTAAAATTTTTTATCATTTTAAAATGAATTAATTAATTTACCTTTTTCCATCCTGAGAGGCGTGTGGAATCTTAGTTCCCTGACCAGGGGTTGAAGCAGTGCCCTTTGCAGTACAAGTGAGGAGGCTTAACCAGTGGACTTCCAGGGAAGTCCAAATTTTTATTGAATTGAAGTTTTGTGGGAAAAAGTACTCTGAAATGTTGTTAACACTGAAAAATTAATAATAAATGAGGAAAATTACCCTTGATTTATTTGCTATTGAGTCAAAATAAATTAATTCATGGATAAAATCTATGGGGAAATGTATAAAGATCTGCTTAACTTTGCCTTACATTTCTGTTTCATATACATCTGTTATATATGTGTAAGAAAATTTAGCTCTAGTGGTAAAGAATCTGCTTGCCAGTGCAGGAGATGTAAGAAACACAGGTTCAATCCCTGAGTCAGGAAGATCCCCTCGAGGAAGAAAATGGCAACCCACTCCAGAATTCTTGCCTGGAGAATCCCATGGACAGAGGAGCCTGTGGTTGCAGAGAGTCCGACATGACTGAGTGTCTGAGTACAACAGCACATGTCTTTATGCTTTCAGTCTAATTGATACAGGTCAAGAAAAGAAGATAAGATTAGCTAATTCTGAGCAATAACTAACTATAATAGTTGGGAAAGGAAAGATATTGTCAAGTGACAATGATGACTATGTTTAATACCAAAAAGGATTTTTGTAGGATTAGTGGTTTTGGATAAATTTCTTATAGATCAATTCCTGTTTTATTATGTAATGAAACTATTCATTGTAGGGTCTGAACAATACTTTAAAATTTAAGGCGAAGAGAAAAAATAACTTTCTCAGAATTAAGTATTATTAAGGAAATTCAACATAAAGAGCACCTTTATGAACTGTATGATTTGTCTTAAACTGACCTCAGAATTATGCAGCATTATGCAAATACAAAATATTTGCCAAATTACTGAGAATCAATGATTGAGAATATTTCTCAGACTCAGCTCAAAATATGGGTGATTCCAAGTCTAAAAACAGAAAGCTTTCATCCAGCAGGCATGTATGTGTGTGTGTGTGTGTGTGTGTGTGTGTGTGTGTGTGTGTGTATATATATATATATATATAAAATCTGAATGCAATATTAGACATAAATATAGACACTAGTCCAATTATTTAAAGATCAGCAAAGTAACAAAAGGTAACAGCCATTGTACCGAATAGTGAAATAACTTCAATTTATAAGTTTGTCACATCCTAATCAAAATTGAGAATTGCAACTGTTGATAAAAGTTCACTAGCTTTAATATTTAAGTGTTCTTCAACCCAAGAAAGTCTAGAGATACATTTTATTAACTTTCAAAAAATATTTCTTGATACAACACAAGTATCAGAAACCAAATTTCCAGAAGAGTAATTAAAAGGAAATGGAGTGGTATGATTAGCAGAAAAGAGCCAAGAAAATAATTTTGCTGCTTAGACATGAAGATTAGGATAAGTTTATTCCAAAATAATATTGTGTTTAGTAAAGATCTGTTCAGTAAGGGTGACACTGAGGGGCACACGTTCTTTGTCCCTCTGGCTACAGCTTCCTAAATATTCTAATAAGTCAAGTAAACTGCCGGGACAAACAACCCAGCTAGGAATGTGTCTGGAGATTCTGAATCTGCCTTCCTTAATCAACTTCCTTTCCTGAATATGAGTTGCAATAATGAGTCAATTAACGTCCTCAAATGCCAATGAGATGCAAAAGAGATTGGTGATGGTGGTGGTGGCAATGCGTTTCGGGAGCTGTTCCAGTGTCGGGAATTTAACGAGAATCACACACTGAGCTCACAACTGATTATTTATCTCATGCAAACGTGACTGGCTGGCACTTTCTGATGAAGCCTTCCCTGTGCCCATGCCCCCCCGCCCCCCACCGCCAAGAAAGTAGGCAAGACAAATCTAACCTTATTATCAAGAAAATCTCTTTGGTTTTCAGCTATTACTCCTAAAGCTTAACTTAGAACCTGACTCAGGAATAGATGTGCTTTTGATAATTTTCCCTATCAGTGTTTTGTATTGATACTTTACACATATTCAGAAATTATTACCTTTTTGGTATATGCTAATAAGTAATTAGCAATCTATTTTCAAATTATAACCTTTAACTGCTGTTCCTTCAAGGTACATTTAAATAGCTTTATTTATTGTCTCATGTCTGCCAAGTACTTAAAATATATTACTGTTTATCAAAACATTTTTTGTTTTCTTTCATAATCTTTTTATTGAGATATAATTGACATCATATTGTATTAGTTTCAGGTTTATAACAATGATTTGATACATATGTATATTGCAAAATGAGTACCAAAATAAATGTAATTAGTGTCCATTACCACAGATGGTTGCAGGGTTTTTTTTTTTTTCAGTTAAGTATTACTGTTTTCTTCCCATTTTATAGGCAGTAGAACTGAGGCTTAGAGAGAGGTTTATGCAACTACTAAATAGCAGTGGCAAACTGGAAATCAGACCTTTCAACCTTCATGTCCACTTTCTTTGCACCATGAAATAATGCTCCCAACTGTGTGGGATTTGATTTCCTACTTAGCTGTTTACATGCAATCTGAGGGAATATGTATTAAAACTCCAGATTTCAAAACAGCAATTCTCTCTCTTAATTTTACTAAAAATCCTTCAGGTTTAATAAGTATCAAATGTTTCAGTGCAATTTACCTCTCAGATTTTTTTTTTTCCAGTTTCCTCATTTTAAAAGCCTGGACAGCTGGCTGACCACTTGGCAAACACAAGACCCCCAAAGTAAAATGATAACTCTGGCCGCATGGCCACTTTTCCCTGACAGATTGAAACCCCTCACTGGCCATATTTTAATGTAAAAACCGAACCACTGAAATTCAGTCATATGCTTTCTTCCCAGGGAGTCGAGAAGTGTCTTTCTGAGGAGCACGTAGGCATCCGTCATAAAATCTGCCATGCCAGAGTGACCAATTTAAAACTTGCTTTTCTGAAAATTCATCTTCTCTAATTGTAGCACTAACCAGAGTGGTCAGAAAAACACAGTTTAGTGAATTTCCATAAAAGTCAAGCTATCCTCAAGTTAAATAGGTTTAAAAAAAGCTATCCAGAGATATTGGCTTTGTTTGCACAAATCATCAATGCTATGTTAGCAAAGCCTTATGTGGTCTTGTGACCTGATACATGCTTATTAGTTCCTGTTCACTGTTCATATCTAATGCAGTGCCTTATGTGGTTTTGTGACTTGAGACATGGTTAGTTCCTTATCATGGTTTATATATAAATTATGAAAAATTCTTATATTTCAAAATGAAACTCCTTTTATCCTAGTAATCCTTTTTGCAAAGGCTGATGCTTGTCTATTTAGCAGAAATTCTAGAATGATTCTCCCTCATTAAGATGTATTCTGTAAAGTAAACTGCATTTGAAATGCAGTTAAAAGCTGTGTGTGTCATTATCTATGCTCCCTTTACATGTTTGATTATGAAAAAGGGTAAAATATGATGACCTTTCATTCATCAAATGTCTTCTCTATCAAATAAGGGCTGATGCAACAGTAAGCTGTGGTCTGGCTACCTTTCCTAACTAAACATAGAGGGCTGTGTTAATAAATACACAGTGATCCTTCACCCTCTGCACTATAGCAGCTTAGGGGCTGAAAACATCACTATTTTTTAATGTTGGAATCATACAATGTTGGCTCCTTCAAAAACAAAATACCTAATGGGAATTTCAGTTTCAGTATTTTACAAATTAAAGCCAAACTTGAACTTTGGGAAACCTTGCAGAAGTATTCCCAAACAAGATTGCACATAAGTAGTTCTTAAGGAAAAAGGAGCGCTATGCCTTTGGTATCCAATATAAAACAAAACAGTTTAGCTATTTCTGTACCTTGTGAAATGATACACAAAAAATAAATCCACAAAGGAATTTCACAGTAAGTCATTGCTGTGAACAAATCACATTTTCACCTGCTCCAATTACTTTTCAAGATTATATTTTAAATTACAAAGCACAAGCAAAATGAACTGAGAAAAAAGATCCTCTTGTATTTCAGTGATGTGGCCTGGGGGTGGTAGCGAAATGGCTCTTTACACACATTACTGAATAATCTATACACTCAAATAATTAAAAGCAACAATCCCAGTTTACTCGTAAAAAGTTCTTCCAGAGTCCCCTTCAGAGTAGTTACAGATGTTCCTCTGCTTCCAATCTAAATGAACTTCAATAAAATATATTTTACAACCCTCCTTGGTACATTTAGATTCCTAATGAATGTCAAAAAAATTTCCTTTTCTTTCAACCCCATTTAAACAAATCAGAAACTAAGTTCTTTACCTTTTCCAGGAATAATCGAATAGTTACATCTAAGAAAAACTTTTGATAAAAACTCTTATATCCAGTCAAGTTCCCTATAGCTCTTATAATTTGGCCCTGTAAATTACTTTGCCAACAAAGATTCATCTAGTCAAGGCTATGGTTTTTCAGTAGTCATGTATGGATGTGAGAGTTGGACTGTGAAGAAAGCTGAGCACTGAAGAATTGATGCTTTTGAAGTGTGGTGTTGGAGAAGACCCTTGAGAGTCCCTTGGACTGCAAGGAGATCCAACCAGTCCATTCTAAAGGAGATCAGCCCTGGGATTTCTTTGGAAGGAATGATGCTAAAGCTGAAACTCCAGTACTTTGGCCACCTCATGCGAAGAGTTGACTCATTGGAAAAGACTCTGGTGCTGGGAGGGATTGGGGGCAGGAGGAGAAGGGGATGACAGAGGATGAGATGTCTGGATGGCATCACCGACTTGATGGACATGAGTTTGGGTGAACTCCGGGAGTTGGTGATGGACAGGGAAGCCTGGTGTGCTGCAATTCATGGGGTTGCGAAGAGTCAGACACGACTGAGCTACTGAACTGAACTGAAGGTTCTTATTTTATGAGATCATATAAAAATTGGCATTGAGGGAACCTGAAGGGTTGCATTGGGGTTGACTTCCATTGTGGATTTAAAGTACTTGGTGATATTAAACTAACACCTGTGGGAAATGCTTCCTAATCAAATTCTTAATTTCTGATGTCTGAGTTTCTTTGGAATTTCTGAATAAACTCAAATAAAAATCTCATTGAACTAAGAAAGAGGTTTACACAATCCCACTGGAATAATGATACTGTTAAACTTGAACCAAACTGCAGCAGTTAATTACCATAGCCATCTCCTCTATGTGCTCAAAAAAGTTCAATATGGGACCTTTTGATAATATATTCAGTAGAATCTCACATCATGCGAACTGGCTTTTTCCCAAATTCTGCCATCTGATCTGTTTTCTGCTGGTGCCTTTCATTCTCTCATAAGGCAGGTGGTCAGAATTGAGCAGACAAGTAGTCACCTCATGGTCAAAAAGACGCTTATATTATGATAAATTGACCCCATGACTGTCAAATGTTTTTCACTGTTTCTGGAGCACAATGAACATTTTTTTATATGTACACTAATTTGGCAATGAAAACAATAAAGTATTTATTAATAAAAGGCATGCATATTGATTCTGATAATAAAGAAACCATCTAAAAAATATACATTCAACAGAGAATATTGCAAAGTTCCATTCTTTCCAGAATTTTCATTTCTTTCTCAGTAAGAAAAGGCTCAGTACATAATGTTTTTCAAAGGACTCTGATACTTGAATTATCAAGAATTGAAACCATGAAAGCCAGGAACATTATCACATCAGTGAGTCTGTAATTTATGAAAACAAAAACCTTTCCCGTGAATTAAGTAGAAGATACATCAGCAATAGGGGTCATTTGAAATGTTTTACTCAGTATTTTTCAAGTCACAGGAGGAGTTGGCCATTGTCGGAAATAATCAGTGAAGAGTTGGAATACATCTCTAAGACTCTGTGAACAGACTACCAACCACCTCAAAGATCATTTAGATTGTACTATTTTAAATCTTCTCAAGATACATTTTTTTTCTGATGACATCATTTTTCTGCCACGTACAATTGAACCATAAGGTCTCGTTCACAAAATGTATAATCATTCAGGATTATTGTCTAAAATTGTAAAAATATTTAAATTGCAGCCATGTAACTAAAATGCAGCTATAATTGCTTGCCAGTTAAGTGCCAGATAATGACTTGGGCTGGCCAGCCTTTCATCACTAGCTCAGACTCCCACATGACAGACACAGCAGTGATGGAGGCTAGACTTCCTAGGAGCAAAGATTGCCTGAAGAGTATTCACCTTGTGGATTTGCTCTTTCATTTCATAAGGAGACCAATAGATACTTACAGACTTTAAAGCCGGGTTTCTTTAAAAAAAAAAAAAAAAGAAGAAGAAGAACGATGTTTTCTAATGCTTTCAACATATACTCTGTCAGTCTCTTTGGGCTTCATTGCTGTGGTTTGGAACACCGAGCACACTGCTGTCTCAGGGCCTTTGCACTTGCTTTCCCCTCCACTTTCCATGCCCTTCCCACACTTTCAGGAAGCTTCCTTTCCTCCTTCACTTCTATTTCTTTAATTCCATTTTTGGGTTATTTTGTGTTTTGCTCATAATATGTTTACTTTTTTTTTTTAATTAAAGCATTGTCACTTTATGATGTTGTGCTAGTTTCTACTGTACAATACAGTGAATCAACTACATATATATACATATATTCCCTTCCTCTTGGACCTCCCTCCCACCTCCACCCCGACCCACATCCCACCCATTTAGGTCATCACGTAGTATGGAGCTGAGCTTTCTGTGCTTTATAGCAAGTTCCCACTAGCTATCTGTTTCACACATGGCAGTGCACATATGTCAATGCTAATATCCCAGTTTGTCCCACCCTCCACTCCCCCTTGTAAATCCACTGCTGGGCATACACCCTAAGAAAATCTTAATTCAGAAGAAAAAATGTACCCAATGTTCATTACACTGCTATTCACAATAGCCAGGAAAAAGAAACAACCTAAATGGCCAGTGGCAGATGAATGGATAAAGAATACGTGGTACATATATGCAATGGAATATTACTCAGTCATAAAAAGGAACAAAATTGGGTCATTTGTAAAGATATGGACAGACCTTGCTCACTTCTTTCATGTTCCCATTCAAATGTCTCTTCATGAGAGAAGCCTTCCTTGCCCACAGATTTTATTATACAAAATACTCCTCTTCCAACATTCATCACTTTCTCGCCCTTTATACAGCTTAATTTTTCCTCTGGGCCTTTAATACCATGTTGCATATTATACCTTTATTGTCTTGTTGGTTCACTGTTTCTCCCACTAAAACTGAAGTTTCACAAGAGCAGGAACTTTGCTTAATTTTGTTCATTAGTGTAACCAGCAGCTGTTATGATGCTTGGCATATATTGATGCTCAATAAGCATTTGTTTAATGAATGAATAAAATCAACATCAGAGAAGCTATTATGACTCTCCTATATGAATCTCGTGACAGAAGCATATATCTTTAAAATTTCTTCAATGATATATTTTTAAAGGATGTTTCTGTTTGAGTATTTTAATTTTTAATTCTAGTGGTTGACTCAGGACTTCTGTTTAACTTGTAAGGTGAGCTGCTCTTCGTACTAAATAGAGAGATTTGTTTTTCAAACTATAACCTCATAATTCCCGAGAGACTGTTCATGTGACCCCGGGTGATTGGGATGATAATCCCGTTATCAGTGCCCCATCTGTTATCTTTGGTTAATTGGACCCCCTTATTTTAAAAAATCAAAAGATTTGATATTTTTCTCATTTTTTTACTTTCTAGATACAAGTCCTAAACCTACAAGAGCTATAAAGAAAAACCAGGACAGAGGATTGTCAAAATTTTCAGAGTTCTCTTATACATGTTAGATGCGTCCCTATTCAATTTGAGGGAATTAGGTAGTTTCTAAAGACTTTAATGTGTAGGAGTTTGGAATAAGGCTGTTTTTATAATTAAAATGCTTGAAGAATCTGCATTCGTATTCTGTTGATGGTGTGATCAGGGCATATTTTAGCGTGACTTTCCCTTACTTCCTCTTTTTCGCTTCACATTCACCCAAGTTAATGGGAAAATAGTTAAGAACATTGTGTGTACTTTTTAAATACTTCAAGCAGTACATTCATCAGCAATGCTAGATTCCCTGGTCACCTAATAAATACCACATTATATATTTAGTATAGAACTGGATGTATCATAGTTCGGTGTGGATTTGTATTTGAATATTGCAATTGTCAGTTATCAGCTGTATGACTTTAAGTAAATTCCATTATTTTTTTCTGTAAAATGGATATAGCAGTTACCTTACAAGTTTACTGTGATAATTTAATAAGAATATTTTTTAATTCATCATGATATGCAAATTTCACATGAGCAGTCTTTGAACATATTTAATTTGTTTTACTTTGCTTTGAAGGAAAATTATTTGGAGAACCTTCAAAAACCCACTCTTTTTTGATAATAATGCCAGTATCAATATTAATATTTTTATTATGTTATATTATTGGCAGATATTTATTGGCTATTTATTGTATGCACAGTGCTGTGTTAAGTAAAATATATAATTTATCTCCTTTAAACCTCATAGCTACAGCATGATATAAGTATTATTTTATATTCCTCATTTCAGGTTGAGAACACTGAAATTTGTAAAAGTCGAAGAACTTACTCAAGGTCACAGAGGTCCAAAATGACAAAGCAGGGATCTGAGTTTAGCTCTAATCTAAATAATCTAAATATTAAATCGCATCCTTTTAACTGCTGCTAAGCTACCCAGTTTACTTTTTTTGACAGGATAGTGTTTGAAGGCATAAAGATATTGGATTGTCCATAAAGCTTGTTTGGGTTTTTCCATATGCTCTTATGGAAAAACCCAATCAAACTTGTTGATTAGCCCAATATATAAATATTGTATATGGATATACAACATATATTGCATTATATGTATACTATATGTATTTCACTTCATTCAGTTAAAAAGAAAATTCATTGGTTACTTAATGTGTGACTTTGTTTAGTTCAGTTCAGTCGCTCAGTTGTGTCTGACTCTTTCCGACTCCATGAATTGCAGCACACCAGGCCTTCCCGTCCGTCACCAACTCCTGGATTCACCCAAACTCACGTCCATCGAGTCGGTAATGCCATCCAGCCATCTCATCCTCGATCGTCCCCTTCTCCTCCTGCCCCCAATCCCTTCCAACATCAGAGTCTTTTCCAATGAGTCGACTCTTAGCAAGAGGTGGCCAAAGTACTGGAGTTTCAGCTTTAGCATCATTCCTTCCAAAGAAATCCCAGGGTTGATCTCCTTTAGAATGGACTGGTTGGATCTCCTTGCAGTCCAAGGGACTCTCAAGAGTCTTCTCCAACACCACAGTTCAAAAGCATCAATTCTTCGGCGCTCAGCCTTCTTCACAGTCCAAATCTCACATCCATGCATGACCACTGGAAAAACCATAGCCTTGACTAGACAGACCTTAGTCTGCAAAGTAATGTCTCTGCTTTTTGTTTAGAGTCTGTCATATATATTACTATGAATATAGTATAACCTTTGACTTCAAGGAGCTCTGTGTGTGTGAATATATTCTCTTTTCTTTAGATATTTTTTGATGTGAATCATTTTTAAAGTTTTTATTGAATTTGTTGCAGTATTACTTCTGTTTTATGTTTCGTATTTTTTGGCTTCAAGGTATGTGGGATCTTAGCTCCCTAAACAGACACTGAACCCATGACCCCTGCCCTGGAAGGCAAATTCTTAACCACTGGACTGCCAGGGAAGTCCCTGAATATATTTTTTATGTGCCTATAAATGTCAGAATGAATCATTGAACTGAGGTTTAAAAATGTTTTAATATGCAAAATTTGTTAATGTAAAATTATTCCTGGAAGTCAAACTAGCAATGCCACCAAAAATGCTATTCTTTATAAAGCAGAAGACAATAGGTAATAAGCATATCAAATACACTATGGGGGAATAAACATTGAAGAAATATTAGGGACAAAATAATATTTTTGATGATAATGATCTCCATATATAGGCACAGAGTCCTAGAATGTTAGAGTTAAAATGGAAGTTCACGACCTATGCTAGTTTCTTGTACTTGATGTGGCGGGTCTTTGATAAACAAATCAATTAACAGATAGAAAAAGCACTAAAGTCATGAAGGATCAAGGGCACATTTCACATATTAAGTTAAACCTCAGCCCATTAGGATTTGTGATGGTGACATATATAAACATTTATTGGTAAATGGCAAGCATTAAAACATGTGTGTGTATAATTCAATCTACCTTCCATGAGCTTAAAGTGACTCACCTGAGAAAGGGGGACTTGTGAGCCCCTGTTTCTTCTAAGTCCATGTACAAGAATTAACACTTACAGAACCACCATTTTACTAGAATAGGCCATGAGTGAAAAGAACATTTAAACTCAATCTCATCAGTTTGTTTGTTTTTGTAAGAGAAACAGATTGCAGTAGAGAAAGAAATTAGTGACCTGCAATGCATTTCTCCATCCTTTTGCCATTTATTTATTTATTTATTTTGGCTATGCCGTGCCACTCTGTGGGATCTCAGTTCCCCCACCAGGGATGGAACCAGGGCCACCATGGCAGTGAAAGCACTGAGTCCTAACCATGAGACCACTAGGAAACTCCCCATCTCTTTGTTCTTGTTTTTGTTCAATTGCTCAGTCATGTCCGACTCTGCAACTCCATGGACTGCAGCACGCCAGGCCTCCCTGCCCTTCACTATCTCTCAGAGTTTGCTCAAATTCATGTCCAGTGAGTCAGTGTTGCCATCCAACCGTCTCATCCTCTGTCACTCCCTTCTCCTCCTGCCCTCAATCTTTTGCAGTATCAGAGTCTTTGTTCCTATGGGCAATTAAACGACATAGAATCATAACTTAGGGGTTTTCAATAAAGAACACTTAGAACTACCTGGGATTGGTCACTTTGAGGTTTGGTAGTAATTAATTTATTGTTTTTGTTGCAGATCACACTCATTCTTCAACTGGCCTATTCAAGAAGTGGCCCCACTTCTCATGTTCATGGCGGCTGCTGCTAAGTCACTTCAGTCGTGTCTAACTCTGTGCGACCCCATAGACAACAGCCCACCAGGCTGCCCCGTCCCTGGGGTTCTCCAGGCAAGAACACTGGAGTGGGTTGCCATTTCCTTCTCCAATGCGTGAAAGTGAAAAGTGAAAATGAAGTCACTCAGTCATGTCCAACTCTTTGCGACCCCATGGACTGCAGCCTACCAGGCTACTCTGTCCATGGGATTTTCTAGGCAAGAGTACTGGAATGGGGTGCCATTGCCTTCATTACTAATTTACTGTGGCCTTCTTTGCTGTTGAACCTAAAAATGGCCTCAGAATTCTTATTAATATGATATTCTAAGTAACCAATACCAGTTGATTAGTTTTTTTACATGTGATGGAAGCTATTTGCCCTTGTAGGTACAACAGGAAAACCTGAGGGTATTATACTAGAGGGTACAATCCCAGTAATTGCATATTTCTGGACACGACATTTAACCTCCCAATGTCTCTGTTTCATTGCCTATATATGGAGACAATAATTACTTGTATAATAATTATTTTTTCAAAGTTATAGGATGATTATAAGGATATTATATATGTGAACATCCTTGGACAGAAATTAAAACCTCAAGAATACCTATAGCAAGGTAAGTTATTGTAATCACCTAATTATGAAGAAGTCCCTAATGATATTCAAAAGCAAACTTTTCCCCATTTTTGCTTCTTTTACCTCTATGGCCTTCTTTTTCTTACCTATAAACTGTCAGTAGTATTATATGTAGAGTTATTATGAGGATTAAGCATAAACATATGCAAAAAGCCCTACTATAGCTTTTGGCAGAATTCAAACTCGCTAATGTCATTATTATCCTCCTCACTCACTAGCTCTCTGGCCAGTGCTAGCAAAGTTATAGCTGAGTTGGCCCTGAGCCCTTAGCATAAATGAGCATGTTTGCTGCTGCTGCTGCTGCTAAGTCACTTCAGTCATGTCCGACTCTGTGCAACCCCATGGACGGCAGCCCACCAGACTCCCCCATCCCTGGGATTCTCCAGGCAAGAACACTGGAGTGGGTTGCCATTTCCTTATCCAATGCATGAAAGTGGAAAGTGAAAACTGAAAGTGAACTTGCTCAGTCGTGTCCAACTCTTTGTGACCCCATGGACTGCAGCCTACCAGTCTCCTCTGTCCACATGGGATTTTCCAGGCAAGAGTACTGGAGCAGGGTACCATTGCCTTCTTTGAAATGAGCATGTTCACGCCATATCAATAGAGAAACTGGAAGAATCTAATCCATTATAACTATGGTTGCTCAGTCCCTTCAGTCTTGTATGACTCTCTGCGACCCCATGGACTGTAGCCCACAAGGCTCCTCTGTCCACAGGATTCTCCAGGCAAGAATACTGGAGTGAGTTGCCATGCCCTTCTCCAGGGAATCTTCCTGACCTGGGATCAAACCCACATCTCCTGCACTGCAGGCTGATTCTTTACTGCTGAGCCACCAGGAAAGCCCCTGACTATAGTTAACAATACTGTACTATATACTTGTATATCCTGTATTATGTACTTACTGTATTATACACTTGTTAACAATACTGTATTAAAAACTGTTGTTGTTTAGTTACTAAGTTGTGTCTGACTCTCTTGCAACCCCGTGGGCTGTAGCCTGCCAGGCTTCTCTGCCCATGGATTTCCCAGGCAAGAATACTGGAGTGGGTTGCCATTTCTTTCTTTCTCCAGGGGTGCCCCCTGACCCAGGGATCAAATCTATGTCTCTTGCATTGGCAGGTGGATTCTTTACCGCTGAGCCACCAGGGAAGCCCTTTTAGTATAATACTGTACTATATAATATATGATTATATATACAGTTGCTAAGAGAGTAGATCTTAAATGTTCTCACCACAAAAAAGAAATGGTAAATATGTGAAGTAATGGAGGTGTTGACCAATCCTTCTGTAGTAGTCATTTCATGCTATATAGGTATATCAAATTATCATACTCTATGCCACCTCATGCGAAGAGTTGACTTATCAGAAAAGACTCTGATGCTGGGAAAGATTGGGGGCAGGAGGAGAAGGGGACGACAAAGGATGAGATGGCTGGATGGCATCACCGACTCAATGGACGTAAGTTTGAGTGAACTCCGGGAGTTGGTGATGGACAGGGAGGCCTGGCATGCTGCAGTTCATGGGGTCACAAAGAGTTGGACATGACTGAGCGACTAAACTGAACTGAACTGATACCTTAAAATTATGCAATGTTATATATCAATGTATACTAATAAAGCTAGGGGAAAAAGTAACAAACCAGGAAATAAAATCTGGTGATGTTCTGATGGTGATGGATGGGACTGGTTATATTAGTTTGATAATTCACTCCAGAAAAAGCAAATGAGATGAGAAATGGGATGTGTGTGTGCTGAGAAATGCGGGTGAGATGAGGTCAGTGGTAATCCAAAGGGCTCCATTTCCACGTTGATGACATCATCATCACCAGAACTAGTATGTACTGTAGGCTTACTAGCAGACACTACATATATAATATATAATATATAATATAAAATCCATGCAGTTGTTACATATGTTATCTTACTTAACCTGTTAGGATCAATTACAGACATGAAAACTGAGACCTGGAAAAGTTAAATAGTTTTCCCAAAGCCAAACCTTGGAAAGGATAGAACTGAAATTGAAATCAGACATAGCTAATTCTTAGTCACATAATTAATATAAAAACCAAACTGAGATTCAATAATCCAGTAAATTTCTTAGTGAAAGAAAAACAAAGTGGAAGAATGAGGCCAGAAGATCTTTTGGAGTAGAGTTACAACATAAAATATAGAATGCTCATTTAGATTTGAAATTCAGCTAAAATAGATAATATTTTAGTATAAATGTGTGCCAAATATCATCTTCTTAGCTTTGATACATGCATATATTGTGAAGTGCTTGAAATAATAATGTTAGTTAACATATCCTTTACTTCACATAATTGTCATTTTGTTGTTGTTGGTGGTGAGGTGACAACAGTAAAGCTCTCTCGTAGCAACTTTCAAGAATCTGCTGCATTATTGTTAGCTATAATCCCCATCTGTATATTAGATCCTTGGAACTTATTCATCTTATACCTGAACATCTATACTCTTTGACCAACATCTTCCCATTTCCTCCACTCTTGAACCTCTGAAAACTACCTTCTTCTGTTTCTATGGGTTTGATGTTTTTATATTCTATACTTTAACTGAGACTGAGCAAACTTGGGCTTCCCTGGTAGCTCAGCTGGTGAAGAATCTGCCTGCAATGCAGGACACCCCAGTTCAGTTCCTGGGTTGGCAAGATCCCTCAGAGCAGGGCATGGCAACCCACTCCAGTATTCTTGCCTGGAGAATCCCCCATGGACAGAAGAGCCTGGTGGGCTACAGTCCATGGGGTCTCAGAGTCAGACATGACTGAGTGACTAAGCACACAAATTCTGGGAGATTGTGAAGGACAGGGAAGCCTGGCATGCTGTAGTCCATGGGGTCGCAAAGATTTAGACATGACTGAGTGACTGAACAACAATGACAATTAAGATCATGCAGTATTTGTCTTTCCCTGTCTGACTTATATTACCTGTACCATAACGGACCCCAGGGGGATCCATCCATACTGTTGCAAAAGATAGGATTTCCTTCTTTGTGACTGAATAATAGTTCATTTTGTGTGTGTTTGTGTATTGTCACATTTTCATTATCCATTCATCCATCCCCAAACACAGGTTGTTTCTATGTGTTGACCACTGTAAATAATGCAACAGCAAATAGAGGGTTAAGATATCTCTTTGAGACAGTGATTTTATCTCATCCAGATATATACCCAGAAGTGGGGTTGCTGGATTATATGATAATACTGTTTTAAATTTGTTGAGAAACCTCTATACTGTTTTCTATAGTTGCACCAACTTATATATCTATTGGCAGTGCACCAGGATCTCTTTTCTCCACATCCTCACTAGTATTTGTTATTTCTTGTCTTTTGGATAACACCATTCTAACAGGTGTGAGGTCATATCTCGTTGTAGTTTTTATTTGCATTTCCCTGATAATTAGTGATGTTGATTAGCATCTTTTTACATACTTGTTGATAATGTAGAAGTCTTCTTTGGAAAAGTGTCTAAGTCCCCTGCCTATTTTTAAATCAGATTTTTGTTGTTGTTCTTATTGAGTTGCATGAGTTCCTTATATATTGTAGATATCAACTCCTATTCAGATATGTGATTTGTGAATATTTCCTCCCACTCCCAAGGTTACCTGTTCATTTTGTTGACTGTTTTTCTTGCTGTGTAGGTTTTTGTTTGATATAGTCCCAATTGTTGATTTTTGCTTACAGTGCTTATACTTTTAGCATTATGTACAAAATATCATTGCTAAGACAAATGTTAAGGTGCTTTGCCCCTATGATTTCTCCTACAAGTATTATGGTTGCAGATCTTATGTTTAAATCCTTAATCCATTTGAGTTATTTTTTCATGAGTGGTGTAAGATAATGGTCCAGTTTAAATAATTTGTGAGCAGATATTCAGTTTCCCCAGCACATTTTATATTTTTGGTTCCTTTTTCAAATATTAGTTGACTCTACATGCATGAGTTTATTTCTGAGCTGTTGAATCTGCCCCACTGCTCTATATATTCATTTTATACCAATATCATACTGTTTTGATTACTGTAGCTTTGTTACATAGTTTGAAGTCAGTAAGTGTGATGCTTCCAACTTGGTTCTTTCTCAAGATTTCTCTGGGTGTTTGGAGTCTTTTTTGATTCCATCAGTTCAGCTCAGTTCAGTCACTCAGTCATGTCTAACTCTTTACGAGTCCATAAACTGAATCACACCAGGCCTCTCTGTCCATCACCAACTCCTGGAGTCCACCCAAACCCATGTCCATCGAGTCAATGATGCCATCCAACCATCTCATCCTCTGTCATCCCCTTTTCCTCCTGCCCTCAATCTTTCCCAGCATCAGGGTGTTTTCAAATGAGTCAGCTCTTCGCATCAGGTGGCCAAAGAATTGGAGTTTCAGTTTCAATATAAGTCCTTCCAATGAATACCCAGAATTGATCTCCTTTAGAATAGACTGGTTGGATCTCCTTGCAGTCCAAGGGACTCTCAAGAGTCTTCTCCAACACCATAGTTCAAAAGCATCAATTCTTCAGCAATCAGCTTTCTTTATAGCCCAATTCTCACATCCATACTTGACCACTGGATAAACCATAGCCTTGACTAGGCGGACCTTTGTTGGCAAAGTAATGTCTCTGCTTTTGAATATGCTATCTAGGTTGGTCATAACTTTCCTTCCAAGGAGTAAGTGTCTTTTAATTTCATTGTTACAATCGCCATCTGCAGTGATTTTGGAGCCCCCCAAAATAAAGTCAGCCACTGTTTCCACTGTTTCCCCATCTATCGGCCATGAAGTGATGGGGCCGGATGCCATGATCTTAGTTTTCTGAATATTGCTCTTTAAGCCAACTTTTTCACTCTCCTCTTTCACTTTCCTCAAGAGGCTTTTTAGCTCCTCTTCACTTTCTGCCATAGAGTGGTGTCATCTGTATAACTGAGGTTATTTGATATTTCTCCTGGCAATCTTGATTCCAGTTTGTGCTTCCTCCAGCCCAGCATTTCTCATGATGTACTCTGCATAGAAGTTAAATAAGCAGGGTGACAATATACAGCCTTGACGTACTCCTTTTCCTATATGGAACCAGTCTGTTGTTCCATGTCCAGTTCTAACTGTTGCTTCCTGACCTGCATACAGGTCAGGTGGTCTGGCATTCCCATTTCTTTCAGAATTTTCCACAGTTTATTGTGACCCACACATTCAAAGGCTTTGGCATAGTCAACAAAGCAGAAATAGATGTTTTTCTGGAACTCTCTTGCTTTTTTGATGATCCAGTGGATGTTGGGAATTTGATCTCTGGTTTCTCTGCATTTTCTATAACCAGCTTGAATATCTGGAAGTTCATGGTTCATGTATTGCTGACGCCTGGCTTGGAGAATTTTGAGCATTACTTTACTACCGTGTGAGATGAGTGCAATTGTGTGGTAGTTTGAGCATTCTTTGGCACTGCCTCTCTTTGGGATTGGAATGAAAACGGACCTTTTCCAGTCCTGTGGCCACTGCTGAGTTTTCCAAATTTGCTAGCATATTGAGTGCAGCACTTTCACAGCTGTATCTTTCAGGATTTGAAATAGCTCAACTGGAATTCCCTCACTTCCACTAGCTTTGTTCATAGTGATGCTTTCTAAGGCCCGCTTGACTTCACATCCCAGGATGTCTGGCTCTAGGAGAGTGATCACCCCATCATGATTATCTGGGTCATGAAGCTCTTTTTTGCACAGTTCTGTGTATTCTTGCCACCTCTTCTTAATATCTTCTTCTTCTATTATTACATATGGAGTAATTCTAATCTAAACAGTGTGGTGCTGGCATAATAGACACATAAATCAATGAATTAGAATTTAGAGCTCAGAAATAAACCCACACATATGAGGCAATCAATCTACAACAAAGAAACAAAGAACTTACAACGGAGAAAGGATAGTCTCTTCAAGAAATAGTATTAGGAAAACTGGACAGTCACATGAAAAAAAATGAAACTAGACCACTATCTTACACCATACACAAACATTAACTCAAAATGGATTAAAGCCTTGAATGTAAGACCTGAAGCAATAAAAAATAAAATTCCTAGACAAAACATAGTCAATAATCTCATTGACACAGATATTAGAAATGTTTTTGTGGTTCTGACTCCAAACACAAGGGAAACAAAAGCCAAAATAAATGGGATGACCTCAAACAAAATAGTTCTGCACATCAAAAGAAACCATCAACAAAATGAAAAGGCAACTTACTGAATGGGTGAAGATATTTGCAAATCATATATCCAACAACGGGTTAGTATTTAAATTATATAAAGAACCCATATGACTCAAAAACAAAATAACAAACAATCTGATTTAAAAATCGGCAGAGGATCTGCATAGACATTTTCCAAAGAAGACATATAGATGCCAACATCTACATGAAAAGATGTTTGACATTACTAATTATCAGATAAATGCAAATCAAGCTCACAAATTATGACTTCACACCTGTTAGAATGGTTATTATCAAAAGACAAGGAATAACAAATGTTGGAGAGGATGTGGAAAAAAAGGAACCCTCTTACATTGTTCGAGGGACTCTAAATTGGTGCAGTCAATAGTATAGAGATTCCTCAAAACTTAAAAATGGAACTATGACATGACCCAACAATTTTTCTTCTGAGAATTTATCTGACAAAGACAACAATGCTAATTTGAAAAGATATATGCACCACTATGTTCATTGTAGCATTGTTACAATGTCCAAGATGTGGAAGCAACAATGTGGATGAAACTTGAGGGCATTCAGTTCAGTTCAGTTCGGTTGCTCACTCATGTCCAACTCTTTGTGACCCCGTGAATTGCAGCATGCCAGGCCTCCCTGTCCATCACCAGCTCCCGGAGTTCACTCAGACTCATGTCCGTCAAGTTAGTGATGCCATCCAGCCATCTCATCCTCTGTCATCCCCTTTTCCTCCTGCCCCCAATCCCTCCCAGCATCAGAGTCTTTCCAATAAGTCAACTCTTTGCATGAGGTGGCCAAAGTACTGGAGTTTCAGCTTTAGCTTCATTCTTTCCAAAGAATATCCAGGGTTGATCTCCTTTAGAATGTACTGGTTGGATCTCCTTGCAGTCCAAGGGACTCTCAAGAGTCTTCTCCAACACCACAGTTCAAAAGCATCAATTCTTCGGCGCTCGGCTTTCTTCACAGTCCAACTCTTGCATTCATATATGACCACTGGAAAAACCATAGCCTTGACTAGACGGGCATTTGTTGGCAAAGTAATGTCTCTGCTTTTGAATATGCTATCTAGGTTGGTCATAACTTTCCTTCCAAAGAGTAAGCGTCTTTTAATTTCATGGCTGCAGTCACCATCTGCAGCGATTGTGGTTACCAAAGAGGAGGGGAACTAGGGGAATGAGTGGAAGTGGTACAGGGAGTCAACTGTATGGTGTAGGATCATGATCATTTAGTGATATGTACTTATGTTAAAATATAATGCTATATAATACTTCCAACCATTCAAAACTAGGTAGCATGGCTTACTGAATAATGTATCTTGAAGTCAGAAAGACACATCTCACATAGTAGTGGGCTTCCCAGGTGGCACCTACCTGCCAATGCAGGAGATGTGAGAGACATGGGTTTAATCCCTGGGTCAGGAAGATCCCCTGGAGCATAAATGGCAACCCACTCCAGTATTCTTGCCTGGAGAATCTCATGGACAGAGGAGCCTGATGGGCTGTAGTCTAGTGGTTCACAAAGAGTCAGACATGACTGCAGTGACTTTGCATGTATGCACACATGGTAGTAGGCTAGTAATTGTGGCTCTTGGAATGGGAGAGCCATGATATATAGCATTTGCAATTTCTGTGGTATGATTACTCCCACTGTGGCTGATTTCAAGTTTAATATATAGCATAGCATTGCTGAACACAGAGTGAGGAAAAAAATGCACGCTAGCACACCGTTGTATAGAAATCCATACATACGCATGCATGAACAACACGTGCAAAAAACACCTCAAGAACCACGATAATAATGAAATTAACAAAATAATTAACATAGGATGAGTTTTGAGTACTTATTACCTTTGTATTTAATGACTTATGTCTTTGTAAGTTTATAAAGTTTAATTTTTAATAATGGCCGTGTTTAAAAGTAGCTTGCAAATTTCCTGAAAATTAATCTTACTACATTTTTGTTGTTTTTCTCTGGGCTATTTACATCAGGACCTTGAAGTTTTTCTGTTTTGTATATAGTAGTTTGTATCTGCTAATCCCAGACTCTTATTTTATGCCTCCTCCGCTTTCCCCTTTGGTATCATAAGTTTGTTTTCTAATGTGTATGAGTCTGCTTCTCTTCCATAAATAAGTTCATTTGTATCAAATTTTAGATTTGACATATAAGTGATATCATGTGATATTTGTTTTCCTCTTTCTCACTTACTTCACTTGGTGTAATAGCCTATAGGTCCATCCATGTTGCTGCAATTAGCGTTATTTCATCTTTTTATGGCTGAGCAGTATTCCATATGTAATATGTATATATTCTATCTTCTTTATCCATTTATCTGTCCATGGAGATTTGTCCATGTCTTGACTATTGTAAATAATCAGACTAGAGGTGCATGTAGCTTTTCTAATTGGAGTTTTCTCCGGTTATATGCCCAAGAGTAGGATTGCTGGATCATATGACAACTTTTTAAACTTTTCTAAAGGAACTTCCATACTGTTCTTCATGGTGGCTGTATTAATTTACATTCTACCAACAGTGCAGGAGGATTCCTTTCTCTCCACACCCTCACCAGCACTTACTGTTTGTGGACTTTTTAATGATGGCCATTCTGACTGATGTTGGGTAATACCTCACTGTAGATTTGGTTTGTATTTCTCTGATCATTAGCAATGTTGAGCATCCTTTCATGTGCCTCTCGTATGTCTGTTTAGGTCTTCTTCCCAGTTTATGATTGTTTTTCTTTTTTAATTTTGTTATTGAGTTCTATGAGCTGTTTGCATATTTTAGAAATTAAACCCTGTCAGTCACATCATTTACAAATATTTTCTCCCAATCCATAGGTTGTCTTTTTGTTTTGTTTATGATCTCCTTTGTTGTGCAAAAGCTTATAAATTGGATTAAAGTTCCATTTGTTTGTTTTTGCTTTTATTTCTATTGCCTTGGGAAACTTACTTAAGAAAACATTTCTACAATTTATGTCAGAGAATGTTTTGCATATATTATCTTCTAGGAATTTTTATAAGATAGGTGCCCTGTCTTTAAGCCTTTTTGAGCTGATTTTTGTGCATGGTGTGAGTGTTCTAACTTCATTGATTTACGTGTAGCTGTCCAGGTTTCCCAACACCACTTGCTGAAGAGACTTTTTCTCCATTTTCTATTCTTGCTTCCTTTGTCAAAGATTAACTGAGTGTAGCTGTGTGTTTATTTCTGAGCTCACTATTCTGTTGCATTGACCCATATGTCTGTTGTGCTAATACACTGCTGTTTTGATCATGCTAGCTTTGTGGTATTGTCTGAAGCCTAGGAGTGTTATGCTGCCAGCTTTGTTCTTTTTCCCTTAATACAACTTTGGAAATTCTGGCTCTTTTGTGATTCCATATAAACTTCAGGAGTATTTTATCTAGTTCTGTGAAATTCCCTGAAAATTTAGCACACAGCTATCATTGGTTCAGCGTGTCAGTAGCTTGCCTCATGGAATCTGTAAATAAGTCTCATGGTTGTCAAAAAAAAAAAGTCTTGATGTAAAGTTCTAAGAAGGCTTGGAATAGAACAAGTAATTATAAATGATTATTGTTATTAATTTAGTGAGCAATTTTATGCTTCTCATTTTCATCAGTGTCCTAAGATAATTAATATTTTTATGTAATTTTTCTGTTACTGTTCAATAAATAAGGGAGGAGGGATGCACTTTGTTCCTTCCAGTGCCTAAGGCATAATCAGATAGTAAATTCAATTTTAAAAGATATACTCACTACTGATAAGATAATCCAGCAATATGTCAGTATAAATGAAACTTGGCAAATTCAATACATTACACTTCAAAAGCAGTATTTATCATACTATGATAAATTTCCCATAGAATAGTATATAATTTTTTTCAACATGTTCTAAAGGTGCACATGGATACTGAAGTTTGTTTATGTATTTTCTTTTATCTGTACTACCTGCCAACTTTAGGTGTTTAAAGAATAAGTGGATCTCAATTTATGTTTACAAGCTTCTACTATAACAGTAATCCTTGCTGGGCTTTTAAAATTCATTAAATAGTGTATTTTCTTATCTTGTTCCATTTTATTCTTATCTTCCTAAATGTGATATGGATATTAAAAATAGTATTATGCTGTTTCTGTGGACTATCTAACCATTCAGACACAAAGAGGGAACAGCAATGTTAGTGAATGTATCTTTTTTTCTAAGTTTCATAGAGTGCCCCTTTGTTTCTCTAATATGTCGATAGACTACAGACACTGTGTTCCTCTATATCACTTTTCAAAGGCAGGATGAGACTGCCAGGACCCCTTCAAAAAGGTCAACATTTATGGAATAACCACAAATGTGATCAATCAAGTCATTCCAATGGAGCAATAACCAGTGTGACCTCAACAGACTTTGGCTTTTGGAGCCAGATCGCTTTAGTGACAGACATAACCCTGGTGGGTCGGCAGCATCCTTCACTGCTCACTCTGCCATCTGCCACTGTGGAAACTTCATCATTAAAGGCAGAGTTGTTGCTGGACAAATTTGCAAATGGTTTTGAGAGCATTATTATTGCACAGAATGTTACCATCTGTAAGTAGGCAAATCTGAATTGCAGTGTATGTCTACCTAACTTTCTTTTTCTATGTATATCTTAATAGAAAATGTGCATGCGTAGATCTCAAACCTGGGAAAACTTTTTTTTTGTATTATGGAATTATAGCCTTGCAAAGGGCCTCTAGAGCTTAACTTCCTACTTTTAAGTACCTCTGCCTTTAATCTATCACAGACCAAAGAATATCTCTTTAATTTTGCATTTCATTGTCTCTCTTTATTTACAAAGCATTTTTGATTGTTTGATTTTGCTCAAAGCCCCATTATTATATTACATTATTATTAGCAAATATTCACATTAGCATATATATCTATACACATATCTTTTAAAAATATTTTAATTATAAATCTGAAGTAGTACTACCTGTTTTCTTGCTACCATGGAATGTTATTAATATTATAAAAACAATATAATGAAAACATTTAACCAGAATTTCCAATTCATAAGCCAGATACTGTTATATATATATAAATGTATAAAATATATATGTATATATTTTATATATATATTCATATTCTTTTAAATCCTATTGCATAGGATTAGGATTGTTACAATTGTAGCTATATAATTATAGTAATGTGGTATTTTATATTATATTTTTATGTTATTCATATTGTATTATTAATATTGCCATTGAATGACAAGGTTACCAAGGCACAGAAAGGTAAACTGATACTCAGGAATACACAGCTTGATAGGTGGAGATCAAGTATACGGAACTTGGTCAGTCTGGGTCCAGAATCTGTTATTTGTTGTTCTGAGTCTGCACAAGTAGCCAAAATACAGGCCATCAAAGAATGTGAGTTATGTTGAAAGGCCATAAATAGACACTAAAATGAAGAAGATATGAGTAGCTAAGGACAGTGACATTTGAACATCAATAAGAATAATGAAAGCTACTGAAGCTTTCATTATGTAAAAATCCAAAAGTTCATAAGGTATGAGAGAGAACCAACAAAACAAAATTTAATTCATTAACCACTTTATGTAAAAGCAAAAGGCTAAGAATAAAAAACTTGTCTTGCTTCCCCTTTATGAGCTAAATTGAAGATGACCAAAGAGTCCTAGCTAATGAAGAAAAGTTCTCTACGAAGAATTCTCACTGAAATATGTTAATGTAATGATAAATGAGAAAAGCATGATTTTGCAACCTCTAATAAAATAATTGACATTTATTTTGGATCTTATCAGAAAGTGAATTTTCAAGTTGTGTCTTTTAAGAAAAGAGCTTTCTGTAATAATAAATAGATTGCATAAATAGATTAAAGAAATACTGGTTTGTAACCTGGAGACTTGTAACTTTTTTATAGAAAACTTTATTTGTAAGGATATTTTTTCTACATTGTTCATGCAAACCTTTAAAATGTTTTTCATAGAAGGTTAATTTTATTCACCAGATCTAAGATAATTTAGCCACTGCTTATGACCTCACTAATTAACCTCTTAATAATTAGAGTCATATAAAAAGAAAATACAGAGTCTTTTAACATGTAGAACATTGCTAAAGTCGTTTCTTCTCACAGAATGTTATTGTTATTCTTTTAGTGTTTCACAAGTTTGCATCATCCTTGCACAGGGGCCATGGTAATCTCCTATGTATCATTCCAACTTAGTGTATGTGCTGCCAAAATGAACACGCAAAATATTAAACTTAGAATTAATAGTGGTTCTGGCAAATTAAATAAGTTTAAAATAGAAGCTTAATGGAGCAGATCAATGTTCAGTGTTTCAGAAGTGACTGGCCACAATGTGAGTAGGAAATCAGGTAGAAAATATTTTAATAATCTGAATTTAGTTAGTGGCAGAAAGAATGGATATGATGCTTTGAATTTGAGAGCAGTTCTGGAAGTAAAATTAACAGGATCTGTCATCGATTGGACAAGGGTGGAAGGTGGAGAAGAGGAAATGTTAGAGGGAAAGTCAAAACAGGATCCAATTGAATATTTAGGTGAATGCTTAGTATTTAGGTGAATATTTAGGTGAAAGCTTTTCGATAAGATGCAAGATTACAGATTGCGGGGGGTTGAGCAGTGACTAAGAGTTGAGGAAAAGCTTTTTGAAAGCATCATATCACCATATAACAGCATAAAATTTAAGACATTTAAAGTCTTAACCTTCTTCCCATTCTCATCTCTCTTTACTCTCTAATAAACCTCTTCCCTACCTGAGCTGCCCTGTCCCGAGGATCTAATAAGTCAATGGTACAAATCCACTATGCAGTTTCCCACCTTATCTTTTTATTTATACCATTTTTTTCATATATGACATAATTCCTCCCTCGCATCTCTACTGTATTAGATCACTCTGGTTCTTCAGAGCTCAGCTCAAGTGTACTTCATCCCCCAGGCAAGATCAGTTACTTCTTTTTCTATGTCCTCCATAAAACTTAATTCAAAGCTTTATTCCTGCCCTCGTAAGATCACGTTATTTTAAATAGCATTGTCTGTTCCACTAGAATATGCTTAAAGGCTCAACTTGCTTTGTTGCATGAATGATCCTTATGTAAATTGCTATGTGTTATTTAGCATCAAGTAATTAGGATACATTTACCTACTCTTGTCACTCACAGTGCTAAGTTGCTGATGATATAGTAAGCCAAACTTTATGGTCCCAGCCTTCTCAAAGCTAACACTTAGTAAATGACACAGAGGATGAAAGAGACTAATAAAAAAGAGTGCCATAAGTTCAGTAAGGATTATGATGGTGGTGATGATGATGTTAGCTATTGAGTACTTTAATATGCTAAGCATAGATCCAAGCACTGTGCATATTATATACTCTAACCCTGAAAACAACTCAGTGACAAAGGAAGTACACAATAATTTTATAGATATTGGTAGTCAGACGTCACTTTGCTGGCAAAGGTCTGTATAGTCAAAGCTGTTTTTTTCCAGTAGTTATGTACAGATATGAGAGTTGGACCATAAAGAAGGTTGAGTACCAAGAACTGATGCTTTCGAACTATGGTGCTAGAGAAGACTCTTGAGAGTCCCTTGGACAGCAAGGAGATCAAACCAGTCCATCCTAAAGGAAATCAACCATGATATTCATTGGAAGGACAGATGTTGAAGATGAAGCTCCAGTACTTTGGTCACCTGATGAGAAGAGCCAGTTCATTGGAAAAGACCCTGGTGCTGGGAAAGACTGAAGGCAGGAGGGGAAGTGGTTGATGACAGAGGATGAGATGGTTGGTTGGTTACTTTCACTGACTCAATGGACATGAGTTTGAGCAAACTCCAGGAGATGGTGAAGAATAGGGAAGCCTGGCATGCTGTAGTCCATTGGGTCACAAAAAGTAGGACACAACTTAGTGACTGAACAGCAACAAAAGGTAGACACATAGCTAAGACTTTGAGAGACAGTAAAAGCTTCCCCAAACAGTAATTTCCAAGTTAAGGTCTGAAAAAAATGACTAGGGATTAGTCAGGTAGACGACAGTCAGAGAAAGTGATGGAAGGATGGAGATAAAGAAGAGGAAGAAGGAGGATGAAGGAGTAAGATGAGAAGAAGGAGAAGGTGTGTACAGGCATGTGTTTAGATGAGGGCTAGAGAAAGGAAAAGAGTTTCCAACAAAGGCCAAAGATCAGTCAGTATATGTATTTAGCAGACATTGGGCTTTCTACTTCTAAAGTCAGACTATCAACATCATGGAGCTTAATTCCTTTGGAAACCGTCACAAAAGCTAAAAACTGAACCAGATCCATTGGACTCATCTTACAGATAGAAACACTGAATCCTAGTTAAAGGAAATGAGTTCCCAGTGCCATGCAGAGTCATTGGCAAGAGTCGGGTTCCCAGGGCCAAGCTCTTTCCAGGACACCATGCTGCGATCTCTGTGGATTGTTAAATGGTTTCTACTCCAGCCAGCCAACAGTAAGTGCATACAGACAAAATAGCATGTTTTACGAGTCCCATTCCAGCCGCCACATTCCAGCTCATGTTTTTCTCTTGATTACTATTTAATAAGAAAAATATAAATTATAAATTATGATAGTGCATATCTGTACTTAATCTCTAAGCAGATGTGATCTAGAAATGACTCTGCTCGATCTTCCCCTCAGCATATCAGTTTCACCACGAAAATGTGTCATGACTTTTTATCTTGTAGGCTCTGTGAGTGATAGTCACTCAATCATGTCTGACTCTTTGCGACCCCATGGACTATAGCCTGCCAGGCTCCTCTATCCATGGAATTCTCCAGGCAAAAATACTGGAGTGGGTTGCCATTTCCTTCTCCAAGTGGTAAAGTAGCCGCCTGCCAGTGCAAGAGATGCAAGAGATGTGGATTTGATCCCTGGGTCGGGAATATCCCCTAGAGGAGGCCATGGCAATCCATTCCAGCATTCCTGCCTGGAGAATCCAATGGACAGAAGAGCCCGGCAGGCCACAGTCTACAGGGTCACAAAGAGTTGAAGTAGGCTATCGAAGTAGGCTATGATTCCACTTTAATCACATCCCTGATGGACCATTTTAGTTTACTCTTACTCTGAGGTGGTTTGTATATCAGTTGTAGACAGACTGGAGTCCCAGTTCTGGGTCTGCCACTAACCAGCCGTGTGACCTTGTTCTGGTGCCTACTGCTCTCTGCAGCAGCATGCAGTAGTGTTCTTCATATGCTCTTGTGGGAATTAAAAGGCCACATGCATGCAAAGAGCAAAGTACAGTGCTCTGTACATTGTATATCTTGAAAATATTTGACTTGTGAGATATATTTTTAACACCAAATCATAAAATGCACAGCCACAAAAATCAGTTACCTTAATCCTTCCACTTTACTGATAGCATTTGCAGACTGGGAAAGTTCTTACTTGCCAAAATGAAGTATCCGTTTAGTTCTACTACTAGACTGTCGACTTTGTAAGAACAAAAACTTAACTTCTTCTATATTCTGGTGAGTACCACTGTGACAAGCATAGAGTGAACATTCATAAATATAAAAATTGGTTGAATTATCAAATGATCTGGTGTCTGTTGTTGTTGTTTAGTCACCCAGTCATGTCTGACTCTTTTGCAACCCTATGGAGTGCAGTCTGCTAGGCTCCTCTGTCCATGGGATTTCCCAGGCAAGAATTCTATAGTGGGTTGTCATTCTCCAGGGGATCTTCCTGACCCAGGAATCAAACCCATGTCTCCTGCATTGGCAGGCAGATTCTTTACCACTGAGCCACCTGGGAAGCCCTTTGGTATCAGACTTCCTGACATACAATTCTATTTATTTATTTATATTTTACTGAACCAAAAATTAACACAACTGATAAACATCTAGTCAATGGTTTTTCCAGTGGTCATCTATGGATGTGAGTGTTGGACTATAAGGAAAGCTGAGCGCAGAAGAATCGACTCCAACTGTGGGGCTGGAGAAGACTCTTGAGAGTCCCTTGGACTGCAAGGAGATCCAACCAGTCCATTCTAAAGGAGATCAGTCCTGGGTATTCATTGGAAGGACTGATTTTGAAGCTGAAACTCTAATTCTTTGGCCACCTGATGCGAAGAGCTGACTCATTTGAAAAGACTCTGATGCTGGGAAAGATTGAGGGCAGGAGGAGAAGGGGATGACAGAGGATGAGACGGTTGGATGGCATCACCAACTCAATGGACATGGGTTTGGGTAAACTCCGGGAGTTGGTGATGGACAGGGAAGCCTGGCATGATGCAGTTCATGGGGTTGCAAAGATTCAGACACAACTGAGCGAATGAACTGAACTGAACACAACTGAGTCATCATTTTGTAAAGGACATTCCAGGGAAAGTTGGGGCTTAGAAATTTCAAGTTATTCTGTGATATTCCAGTATGTTACTTTTCATTCTGCCTGAAACCTTTTGTACAAATTCCCATGAATGTTAATAGCTGGGAAGGGAATGAGGCCTTCAGTCAAGCAGTTAGGAAGTGAGGTGGTGCCTTGTGTGAATGCCCTGCTGGATGGTAAACCCATGACATGACTCAGGCGCTATTTAGGCATTTTAAATTGCTTTCTTTATAATTCCAGTCCAGAGAAAATATCATCTCTGAGCCAAACTGGGGCAGAGCACTCCAACCCAATGAAGTGGAATTTGAGAAATTTCAAACAGGCATCAAACCCTTGACCTTGGCTACTGCTATGTAGAAACATATTCCACAATGAGCTCATTTCACATATTATATTTACCAAAACCATTACGTTACATAAAGAACGTGAACAAATGTTATTTCCAAACCCACTAAAGTGGCTTAAGCTGTGGAGTTCCTGGCCTTAATTTTAGAGGTAGTATGGTTTTTCCAGTAGTCATGTATGGATGTGAGAGTTGGGCTGTGAAGAAGGCTGAGCGCCAAAGAATTGATGCTTTTGAATTGTGGTGTTGGAGAAGACTCTTGAGAGTCCCTCGGACTGCAAGGAGATCCAACCAGTCCATTCTGAAGGAGATCAGCCCTGGGATTTCTTTGGAAGGAATGATGCTAAAGCTGAAACTCCAGTACTTTGGCCACCTCATGCGAAGGGTTGACTCACTGGAAAAGACCTTGATGCTGGGAGGGATTGGGGGCAGGAGGAGAAGGGAACGACAGAGGATGGGATGGCTGATGGCATCACTGACTCGATGGACGTGAATCTGAGTGACTTCCGGAAGTTGGTGATGGACAGGGAGGCCTGGCATGCTGCAAATCATGGGGTCACAAAGAGTCGGACATGACTGAGCTACTAAACTGAACTGGTCAATAACTGATGGAAATACTGCTGTGTCTTGCAGACATGAAATACCATAGAAACCTTGACCAGTTTCTCTTGGGATGACATTGGATTCTCCTAATAATGGAGTATAAACTCTCTGGATTCATTTACTTGAAAAAAAAAAAAAAGCCACTCTTGTATGTCTGTAAAAGTGAGCAGTGGTTTCCATTCTTCCCTCTTGGGTCAATGAGAAAATATACATGAAATGCATAATTCTTGTCTGCCAAATATGGTTGGAAGTATAACATTATCCTTTAACGTAACATTTATGAAGCAATTTGCTGTAACAGTGGGGGTGATGTGGTGGTTTCTAGATGGTAAACTGCTCTGTTTGAAAATGCACACAGGTTCAGTCCTCAAGTGTAGGAGGTGCAATGTGATGCTTTGGCACCGGTTAAATATTCATTCATTCCACTGCCCTGTTTGTGGGAAATATGCTAAAATCTTATTGCTGTAGCCTTTGAACTCCCAGGGCAAGTGTAGCCCATAATTCCTCAGCCCTGATGCCAGTGTGTCTCATTGTATTTGATAAATGCCAATAACCTTGGTTTTAATATTTCCATTGATCTGGAGGGTATTAACAAGGGTTTTTGTGTTTTTTTTTTTTTAACCATGAAGAGAATCCTGCAGAATCAAATCTTACTCTAAAATTCCATTCAGTTTACTATCTTACAAGCACCTAGTCTCTTTGATATAGAAATGCCTCCTGACTTCATATTGACAGCACATATTTTAGCTCCATCATCACCCAACAAATTAAACTGAAGCTTTAAACATGGTATGTTTCTTGGACTTCCCTAGTGGCTCAGTGGTAGAGAATTTGCCTGCCAGTGCACGAGGCATAGGTTTTATCCCTGGTCCAGGATCCCACGTGCCATGGAAAAACTAAGCCTGTGAGCCACAACTACTGAAGCCTGAGTACCTGTGTTTCGCAACAAGAGAAGCCACCACAATGAGATGCCCAAACTAGACACTGAGGCCAGAGAGTAGTCCCCACTCGCCACAACTAGAGAAGAGTCCACTCAGCAACCAAAGACTCAGCACAGCCACAATTTAAATAAATTACAAAAATAGCATGTTTCTTTATATTTCATTTTTTAGCAAACAAAACAGAAGCTAAGGAAAATAATAAGCCTCTTTTTGTGGAAAATTTTTTAAAGTCCTTATTACTAAGAAAGCTTGCATTTTCAAGGAAAAGACAGCCCAATGTCTGGTTTGGCATAAGGAACAATCGGCCAGTTAAGCAGTGGAAACTGACTTATTTTCCCAGTTACAAAAGAAAGAAAGAAATCTCTGGCATGTGCTAAGATGTCTCTCTCAGGCTCATGACTCAGGCTGGAAAGCTCACTGAAGAGTAAGAAATCATTTTTTAATTAATTTATTTATTTTAATTGGAGGATAATTACTTTACAATGTTGTGATGGTTTTTGCCATACATCAGTATGAATTAGCCATAGGTGTACATGTATTCTCTCCCTCCTGAATCCCCCTCCCACCTCCATCCCCTCCCCACCCCCCAGGTTGACACCAAGCACCGGCTTTTTATGCCCTGCATTATGGAAAGAAATCATTTTTATTGGATGAATTTTTTGGATATGTTTGAATGTATGTGTGTGTAAGTTGCTCAGTCGTGTCCAACTCTTTGCGACTCCATAGACTGTAGCCCCACAGGCTCCTCTGCCCAAGGAGTTCTCCAGGCAAGAATACTGGAGTGGCTTGCCATGCCCTTCTCCAGGGTTGAATGTATACACTGAGCAAATATTTTAAAATATTTATGCTACACTTGGAATGTTTGACCCAATGGAGATTTGAATTTTACTATATGATTCCTGTAATGGCGAGGGTTTTTCCCTTCTGTTCTGGTTTATGTCCGTGTTGCACCTTCATCTTTCTTTCTGGATGGATAGGATACCAAAGGAAGGGAGGGTAAAAAAACAGACCGAGATGGTGCACACATTTTCCCTAAGTAAACACAAGGTGTGGACTTTGTTGTTGTTTCTGCAAGATGTGAACTTCTTGGCCACGCAATGTTCATGTTCATATTCTCACTATATTACAGCTCTGTGGTATCATTGTGTGCCAAGGATTTGCCCTTTATGGATATAGATACTCTTTCTTAGACAACAGAGGTGAATAAATATGTACAAGTTACTATAATGCTGGAAATTGACTCTGGCAGCCCATCTCATGTTTGGACTGGTTTTAGTTGGTCTTCATTTGGGGGTAAATAGACCGAGCCAGGACACAGGCATAAACATTAACCCTGGCACTGCAACCTTGCTGGCTGGTACTGTGCTAGAATTTATGAGGTCTCTTCCTAGAATTAAGACTCCAGGAGTGATTTAAACCAGATTAATCACACTGGCCATATTGGTTCAGTTCAGCTCCGGGATGTCTTAATTTGGTCAGAGATACATTCTCCAGCAATTAAAATAAACAGAAGAATATTTATTAGTCTCTCACTGACAGGCAAAACTAGTAAGTATAACATAATTTAATCATTGAATTATTCAGAGTTTTCATCAACTTTTCATATTTAAAATGTCTTGTATAAGGATGCTAGAGCCTTTTAAAATATACATGAAATATATATTTGTAAATGAAATGGCTGATATTTTAAAATTATTAACCAACTTTTCATTAAATATAATATTTTAAATTACTTCATCTGAAAATAATGCTTGTCCACAAATGTCAAGATTTCTGTAGATAAATAATTCTTTTTTATCCTTGTAACATTCAGCACAGAGATTGGCCAATATTTATATATGGAAAGAAAACCATAGGGATGTTGGATTAAAACTAATGTAGGTTTTAGATTCTATATCTGTCAACTATTACCTCAATAATACTGTGTAGCTGCTGCTAAGTGGCTTCAGTCATGTCCGACTCTGTGCGACCCCACAGATGGCAGCCCACCAGGCTCCACCATCCCTGGGATTCTTCAGGCAAGAACACTGGAGTGGGTTGCCATTTCCTTCTCCAATGCATGAAAGTGAAGAGTGAAAGTGAAGTCGCTCAATAAGTGTCCAACTCTTTGTGACCCCATGGACTACAGCCTACCAGGCTCCTCCGTCCATGGGATTTTCCAGGCAAGAGTACTGTGTAGCCAAGCACCCCAAACTCAGTGGCTTAAAGCAACAATCATTTACTCCTGCTCACCAGTGAGTTCTTTTCTGAGCTCTTCTCAGTATTATAGGACCTTATCAAATACATCTGGTTACAATCAGCATATTTTCAACTTTCTGACTGGAAATTTTTTCCAATGCTATGAGCTTAATAGATACCTCTTTTCTTTATTTGGAGTTCTTATGGGTGACAGTTCTATCAAATGTTTTGACATCAAATGTTTGGATGTGTTCCAGACTCTTGTCAAAATTTCTTTGCTCTCTGCCACTTTATTCCCCAAGTAAATGTCATAAATATATATATATTATATTTATAAATATATAAATATAATGTAAATAAATATATTAATAATATAGATCATAATATTTATATTAATAAATATTTCAAATATATTAATAAAATAAAAATGAAATATTTTAATAATATAATAAATATACATTTATATAAATATATATATTTCAATTATCTATTATGGCAGCATCCCACTTCCAGATACAAATTTCTGCATTAGCCAGTATTGCCACAATAATACCACTTAGTAAGTCACTCCACAAAATTCAATGACTTAAAATATGATGTCTTCTCTTTTGTGTGTTTGTAGGTCAACTAGGGCTTGACTGACTAGACTGGGCTCAGCTGGTCTTGTTTCCATGCTGGGGATTGAGTCCAGGTGTTTTTCAGTCTTTGCTGCCGGTTAGACTCAGATCTTGGAGAAGGCAATGGCAACCCACTCCAGGGTTCTTGCCTGGAGAATCCCAGGGACGGTGGAGCCTGGTGGGCTGCCATCTATGGGGTCACACAGAGTCGGACACGACTGAAGCGACTTAGCAGCAGCAGCAGCAGACTCAGATCTGCTCCATACGTGATGATTCTGGGGTCCAAGCTGCTACTGCTCTAACTCTCCAGGGTCAGTTCTTCTCATGGTAACAGGCTGTGCAGACAAGGCATGTCCAGATACAAGCACGTTTCAGTCCTCCTGCTTATTTTCCATCAGCTGGCATCTTTGACCAAAGCAAGCCACAAAGCTGAGGGTTAGGAAAGTACATACTGTCTACCCCAAGGCTGTGGCAAAGTATAGATTCATGTTATTACTAGAGGGAACTAAACAACTTTGATCAATAATTTGATTATAGGCCCCCCTGCTAAAATTTCACTGAAAAAATCTAAGTTATCATTATTCTATCAAAGGTGATAGGAAGTGGTAATCTATTTTTCAGTTCTACATTTGGCATTATTATATTTCTAAAATGTTATGCCAATAGTAGGTAATATTAAGCCAGGTTAACAATTTTATAATCAACCTAATCATAAAGTTGAAAAGATTACTAAAACAAATGAAGCAATCGTTTTTACATTTTATACAGCTTAACAATTTTCTTAGGAATTAAAAAAGTAATAACCAAAGAAAATCTTCAGATCTGACTCTACTTTGTAATTTATTTTGAAAGATTCTTTTCTATTCAGTACCACTAGGGAATATTTTTTTGGTTAATTCCTTCTTTCAAAAACACCTGGCAAGCTTATATTAATGATAAATTTTTGTGCGAAATCTAATTCTTTATTCTGTCATAACCTACATATGTTCTGTTGGGTCTTAAATGGTGAACTGACGGAGTAGAAAGTAATCACAGCTCCAAATCATATTGTTTAAAAGAGATTAAGATACTCCGTCTAAATTCATGCTGCAGTCATTTTCCAAGAGATCTAACTGGATGGGCAAAGGCAAGATAATAGGATGCTTGAGTAGAGTTTAATTATTGGGGTTAAAGGCAGTTTTGCTCCTAGGTGCAGATGGAGTGTGTCCAGGTTGAAACTGGCAGTCACAGAGGTGCAGAGTCTTTCTCCAATAACCCTGAGACAGGAAGTCAGTTTGGCTCTGTGGCAGAAATATTTCAGATCTCATCTGCTGACACAAAAGAAGATTCTAAGAGTCTGCCATCTTGTTAAGGATTGGCTTAATCTAGTCCTGTATAAAATGCTAGCAAAGTAATGTTATACTTTATAATGCTATATAAAGCATATGTATATAATATATATTACCTATATAAATATTATATACATACTTATATGTATAATATATATACATATATTGCTGTATAAAACTAGTCCTGTATTATACACTAGTAAATAATGCTGAAAATTCTCCAAGCTAGGTTTCAACAGTATGTGAACCAAGAACTTCCAGACATTCAAGCTGGCTTTAGAGAAAGCAGAGGAACCAGAGAATAGAAAAAGGAAGAGAATTCCAGAAACATGTCTACTTCTGCTTCATTGACTACACTAAAGCCTTTGACTTTGTAGATCACAACAAACTGGAAAATTCTTAAAGAGATGGGAATGCCAGACCACCTTACCTGCCTTCTGAGAAGTCTGTAGGCAGGTCAAGAAGCAACAATTAGAACCAGACATGGAACAATGGACTGGTTCCAAATTGGGTAAGGAGTATGTCAAGGCTATATATTGTCACCCTGCTTATTTAACTTATATGAAGAATACATCATGCCAAATGATGGGCTGGATGAAGCACAAGCTGATATCAATAATCTCAGGTATGCAGATGACACCACCCTCATGGTAGAAAGCGAAGAGGAACTGAAGTGCCTTTGATGAAGGTGAAAGAGGAGAGTGAAAAAGCTGGCTTAAAACTCAACATTCCAAAACTGAAAACCATGGCATCTGGTCCCATCACTTCATGGCAAATAAATGGAGAAACAATGGAAACAGTAACAGACTTTATTTTCTTGGTTTCCAAAATCACTGCAGATAGTGACTGCAGCCATGAAATTAAAAGACGCTTGCTCTTTGGAAGAAAAGTTATGACCAATCTAGACAGCATATTAAAAAGCAGAGACACTACTTTGCCAACAAAGTTCCCTCTAATCAAAGATATGGCTTTTCCAGTAGTCATGTATGGATGTGAGAATTGGACCATAAAGAAGCGTGAGCACCAAAGAAAGATGCTTTTGCACTGTGGTGTTGGAGAAGACTCGAGTCCCTTGGACTGCAAGGAGATCCAACTGGTCCATCCTAAGGGAAATCAGTCTTGAATATTCATTGGAAGGACTGATGCTGAAGCTGAAACTCCAATACTTTGGTCACTTGATGCGAAGAACTAACTCCTTGGGAAAGACCCTGATGCTGGGAAAGACTGAAAGCGGGAGGAGAAGGGGACAACAGAGGATGAGATGGTTGGATGGCATCACCAAATCGATGGACATGAGTCTGAGCAAGTTCTGGGTGATGGACAGGAGAGCCTGGCGTGCTGCATCCATGGGGTCTCAGAGTTGAACACAACTGAGCAACTGAACTGAAGTGAACTGAATCCTGTATAATAAACAATTGGCTGGTCTTTCCCCCTGGTTCCTGAGAGGTATCCTGGAATTTTCAGTGATAAGAGTATTTTGCTATTTACAGTGCCTAACTGACTATGTCATTAGAGGGTTGGGGCTTTGAGCCATGTAATATCAACTGGACTTCCAGAGGGGAAAGAGTGTGTAGTTCAATGACGTAGCCTCTGACTCAATCAGTCTTGCTCACGTGATGACATCCCAGGAGAACTTTGGACATCAAAGCTTTAGGAACTATCTCATTGGCAATATTTTGTGCATGTTGCTACACGTTGATGTTCTGGGACAGTGATGCATTCTGACTCCACTTGGAGATGACACTGGAAGCTTCTTGTTTGGAACTCCCTCAGACCTCACCCTATGTACCTCTTCTTTTGTTTGGTTCTCATTTACATCCTTTTGTGTGTGTGTGTGTGTGCTAATAAAGTTATTCTCATAAGTATAATATTTTTCTGAGTTCTATGAGTTTTTCTGGACAGTTATCAAAACAGAGGTGTACTGGGAACCCCAAATTTGTGATTACTTGGTCAGAAGTGAGGGTAGCCCTTGATACCGCAGATAAATGGTCTTACTCCAGAAAGTAGGATTCATATTGCAGATGGTGGATGAGCAGTGGTCAAAGCAGACCCTGAAACTGTAGTAGCTGCCCCTGTAATAAGAACGGGATAAGACAGCCACCACGTACTGGGATCTGTGTTCCTTGAAGGTCAAGAAATCATCAGCTTCCTGAGGTAACAGGACTTTGACCCTAGTTCTAATCACAGATTATTTGTATGTAGTCTAGACTGTCTATTAAATCATGTTCAATGCACAAGAATTAAATAATTATGCTAATAATAAATAATATTGCAGGCATATGCCATATCACTTTATTCATATCCGACTCTTGCAACCCCATGGACTATAGCCCACCAGGACCCTCTGTCCATGGGATTCCCTAGGCAGGAATACTGGAGTGGGTTGCCATTACCCCCTCCAGGGGATCTTCCCAACCCAGGGATTGAACCCACCTCTCATGACGTCGCCTGCACTGGCAAGCAAGTTCTTTATCATTAGCACTGCCTAGGAAGCCCTATTACAGATATTATTTTAACTCATATCTTTAAAGTACTTAGAGAAGAAAATATCTTTACCGGTTGTACACTATGTAGGGCGTGACATCACTTATCTGTTTTTCTTTTGTCCATTTCCATTGGTCTGTGCTCTATTCCATCTCATGGGGACCTTAAGCCTGGAAACTACATTTCCCAGCCACTGCCACCATCTTTCTAGCTGGCTTCCTGTTCCTGCAATGAGAGGTCTTGGCAAGTTATAAAGTCAAAGGACACAAGATACATTTCTTTTGCTTTTCTCTTGTAGGCTATGCGTTGGGCACTCCCAGGAGTATGGACTCTAGGTTTCTGTTGTGGAGGTAATCAAGGCAGGAAGCATTTAAGATGCCCCTAGAGCACAGTGCCATTCGACACTGGATCCAGCAGCTATAGCTGCAAGCTTTGGGATCTTGCAATGTCAATTGCAGTATAAGCACCTGGTTTCCTTCAACTGGTTCCACCGTCTGTAGTTACACCCCCACAGCTACACAGTGATCATGAATCGTGGTGATTTTTCTTCCTCCATTCTAAAAGTGATAGCAGCTTTATACAGTTACTAATATCTGGGTTACTTAACGTACTTCCTTTTGCTGCTTCAGCCATTCTGTCATTTTCGTGTCTAATTGCTTGTATTTCTTTTGTGTCTAATTGCTTGTAGTATTTCTTTTGTGTCTGATGACTTGTTTGAAATATCAATATTTTCTTTAAAAGACACAGACTAATACAGAGGGCAAGTAATATATTCCTGAAAAAAAATTGTCAAATGGAATTTTTATACATCAAAAAATATTTTATGTAAATAAAAGCCTTTATTACAGAATAAAAGAGTGAACTCTTCTGAAATTGATATACCTATTTCTGATCCAAGTACCCATTAAGTACTTTATCTGCTATATAATATTTTGGGCTTCCCTGGTGGCTAAGATGGTAAAGAATCTGCCTGCACTGCAATCCCTGGGTCGGGAAGATTCCCTGGAGAAGGGAATGAAAACCCACTCCAGTATTCTTGCCTGGAGAATTCCAACTTTCACTTTCATATAATATTTTATATACTGCTTTGTTTTTCTTTTAAAAGCTCATGATACTGTGATGTAGAAGAAACATATTTTTTTAAAATTCAGATAACCAAAATATACTTCTCCTATGTATTTGGACTTCATCATGATTCCTGACCCTAAGCTCCCCAAATCTTTGTAATTTCCTAAGGGTTGAGAGTGAGCAAGATGTCTTTTGTTGTGTTAATAAGGCAACTTCAGACTCTACCTAGGGATGGGGGCTGGTTGCCACAAGACTAGAGAATTGAAACTTTCAGTCTCACCCCACACTCCTGAAAAGAGAAGAGGAACTGGAGGTTGAAACAGTTGCCAAAGACCATTTAATCAGTTGTTCCTATATAATAAAACCTCCATGAAAACCCAAAGGGATTGGATTCAGAGAACTTCTGGGTAGGTGAACACGAGGAGATCTGGGGAGAGTGATCTGCCTTTTGAGGGCATAGAAGTTCTGCATCGCTCCTTCCCACTTACCTTCCATATGCATCTCTTCCACCTGGATGTGTGTGTGTGCTCAGTCAATTCTGACTCTTTGCAACCCCATGGACTGTAGCCCACCAGGCTTCTCTGACCATGGAATTTTCCAAGCAAGAATACTGGAGTGGGTTGCCATTTTCTACTCCAAGGAATCTTCCCAACCCAGGAATAGCACCCGCGTCTATTGTGTCTCCTGCTTTGGCAGATGGATTCTTTACCACTGTACCACTTGAGAATCCCTGACTGCTCCTAAGTATTATCTTTTTATAATAAGCTGGTAATCTAGCAAGTAAATTGTTTCTCTGAGTTCTGTAAGCTGCTCTAGCAAGTTAATCAAATCAGAAAAGGGGGTCCAGGGAACCTCTGTTTTAGAGATAGTCAGTTGGTGGCTTAAATGGTAAAAGAATCTGCCTGCAATGTAGCAGACCTGGGTTCAATCTCTGCGTCAGGAAGATCCCCTGGAGGAGGGCATGACAACTCACTCCTGTAGTCTTGTCTGGAGAATCCCATGGACAGAGGAGCCTGGGGGGCTACAGTTCACAGGGTCACAAAGAGTCAGACATGACTGAAGCAACTTCGCACTCATGCACACAGTTAAAAGTACAGGTATCAACCTAGACTTTCCATTGGCATCTGAAATCCAAGGTGGGGTAGTTGGAACCTTCAGTCTGTAGCTGGTTGATCAGAAAGACAGCAGTCTGGGCTTGAAACTGGCCTTTGAAGTATGTAGGGGGACAGGGGATAGTCTTATAGGACTGAGCCCTTAACCTGTGGAATCTGATGCTATTTCTGGGTGAACAGTGCCAGAACTGAGTTGAATTCTTGGACATTCTGTCTGAGAATTGTTTACTGGTATGCGGGAGCTCCCCCTTCCCAAACACACAATGAAATTGGTTTCAGAAAACAAAAGGAAAGCTGACTGTGTTTGAATTTTATTCCCAATTTATTCTGCTCTCATATAATTTGCAAATCATTTTTCTAATTTTAGATCAAAGTTTATTGTGATAATGTAAACATACTGTTGTCAAAGTTAATAACTATCATAATCAGGCTTAGTGACAATGGGTGTAGGCTTATTTTATCTTCTTAATATTAAAGTTCCAATCTCTACCATAAGAGCTAAGTAGACCTTAAAATAAAAAGGCTAAAATTTAATTATTCAAAACAATGATATACTAATCGAAAAAAATGATATGGGACTTTAATTATACAGGTAATTATTTAGCTTTTATGTTTTCCATTCTTTTTGCAGATGAGTCTAAAATGGTGCCAGTGAAATCTGAACATTTCTATGGGTTTTGGTACTGGACATCTTCAAGGATAGATTTAAAATAAAAAGCATAAAGCCCTGACCACATACAAGTAATTGAGTTATTTTAAGCAAATAAAACATATTCCAAATGACTGTTATAAAACACTAGCTGTCATACACGTCTGCCACTGGAAGAAAGGAAAAGCTCGAATCATGTTTTGATAGCTAGCTCAGTCAGCTATAACAACAAACCATAGATTAGGTGGCTCATGGTTGACTTGGTGAAAACTTTCTTCCTGGCTTTCAGATATAGCTGCCTTCTTTCTGTATCATTACATGATGGAAAGAGAGAGCTCTGGTTTCTTCTCCTTCTTATAGGACACTAATTCGATCAAAGGAGCTCCAGTTAAAATATTTAAACTATTTTGAAATTTCAGGAAGAAAGGTCAAATATAAATTATCATGCCACTCTATTATCATCTTTAGAAATGTGATTTTTCTTTTTAAAAAGAAAAATATGGAAAAAGATGCTTGAATAGCTAACTACAACCATAAATGTATTTATACCTTTAACCTAACAACCCTGTGTGCGGTGTGCGTGCTAAGTCGCTTCAGTCATGACAACAACTCTACTTCAAGCAATGTAGATGAAGAAAAAAATTAAATAGAAATATATTTTCTATTTATGATGAGCTTCCTTCGATTGTCTTCCCTAGAAGAAGAAATTAGAAAAATATCTAAATGTTTAAGATGGGATATGATTTTGATTTGGTAAATTAAGCATATAACAGAATGATGACTGTGTAATTATAATGATTTTATAAAAGCAGAAAAATGGATTTGAGTAATGTGAAATAGCAAAGCAGAATGTATATGTTTTGCAAAAAGAGCAACTATGAAACAGACATGCATTTTGTCAGTTAATATGCAAAATGAAAAGATAATCGAGTCAGTTTGGGTTTAAAATATTCATTTTTGTTCAAACTTCATTTTAATTTAAAATAAAATGTTTCCTTCATGTTAAAATTCTCCATTTGGAAAGTCATCAAAATTCTGAGTAAGGTATGGGGAAACCAGATAGGACTTCAAAATTTATTATTAGAGTTAGAAGTCCTTAGAAACAAATGATATTTTAAAAAGACTAGACTTAAATAACAAAAGTTAAGGAGGAAATTTTGGGATTAAGGTCAATAAAAAGCACCCTTTCTTTTCATCTCATGTTTAGAACCAGTTGAGAATAAAGACATAGTTAGATAGAATGAAGATAAAATTATCAGTTTAGTTACTGAGAAATTGACTGGAGGGTGTAGCTTTAGATTTTGGTTAGAAAGGCTTGCTGCCTCTTCTTCTAAGCACTGTAGATTCATTTGTATAAAAATGCTGAGCTAGATCACTGAAGGGAGAGTCGGCAGATGTTCTTAACAGGACTATAGTTTACATCTATTTGAAAATGGACACTGAAGGGCAAAAAGAAGAAATTCCCAGGACTTGAAGCCAGTTTCCTGGGTCTCCCCCATGCACTGTGAAGCAGTGACCATCAGTTATCACCCAAATGCAGGTCACTCTTTCCTCCTGGTACACTTCAGTCACTGGAGACCGTCTGACGAAAACAAGTATTCCACAAAGTTTTATTTTTATTGTAAAGCTAGGAATGGACTCATGAAGGAAAAGAATGCCAAAATAGATTTTTCTTTGAAGCTTTATTTTGCACAATATTTTCAGTGAAAGAAAGATATATTTAAAATATTTGGATTTGTGCAGGGTTAGGACTAGAATGAAGCAAGTAAGTCAGTTGGCTTTGAAGTGAAATTTAAGAGACTGCCAAAAGAAAAACTCTAGTCATCAACATAAATAATATTCTTATGCAGTATTTTCAAAAATCACAATTAGCGCAAAAAAATCCATGAGGAATAAAATTTCAAAACGTTAAGGAAAGACAGAAGCTGTATCACTGCTTTTTCCTTTTGCCTCAGGCTTCAATATGGCTTGGCATGTCACTGATTTGTTGACTAAAATTAATATGTATTTTAAAAGTATTTTTCAAGCTCTTTTTTATGTAAGGGATTCAAATTCTAGAGTTAAAATCTGAGAAGACAAAAAAAGGGAAGGGGTAAAATTTCTTAAGGTCCAAGATTGCTCACAAAAATATCAACTTGGTTAGTCATTTAGAAACAATTGAAAGCCAAAGGCTATTACAAATCCAAAGTGAAGAAATATTTTTAGGCTCAGAAGTTTAGAACAAAGTATTTTTGGCAAGGCCAAATTTTTAACATCCTGTACAACCAAGTGCTAAGGATATAGTGATGCAGATAAAGTACTTTTTCTTAATTTTTAAAAATACACTTTGAGTCCCATGTTATTGTTTCATAAGCAGAACTCTAGAGGATAAAGTCTAAAAATAGTTTTCTCTTCCATCAGCTTCTCTAGCAATGTGGTTAGCAAACGAGGGTCCACCTTAGTCTCTTTCCTTCTTTCTAAGATGGGAACAACTCACCAACTCTTTTTCACGTGACAAAGACTCTCTCAAGGTCTTAAAGTCTAGGAAGTACTTTGAGCTATGTTTTCTTTTTTGACAGTAAACCCCTTTTATTGTTCAGTCACTAAGTCGTGTCCAGCTCTTTGCAACCCCATGGACTGCAGTACGCTGGTTACCCTGTCCTTCACTATATCCTGGAGTTTGCTCAAACTCATAAACTCCTTAGAGACAGATCTTCCCTTCTGCTGTATTCAAGAGCCAGGTTTAGCACACGGAATGAAAGTGAAAGTGAAAGTGTTAGTAGCTTCAGCTGTGTCCAGCTCTTTTGTGGCCCCGTGGACTGTAACCCACCAGGCTCCTCTGTCCATGGGATTTTCCAAGCAAGAATACTGGTGTGTGTTGCTATTTCCTTCTCCAAGGGATCTTTTCCACCCAGGGATCAAACTCTGTCTCCTGCATTTCAGGGGCCACTAGGGAAGCCCAAGGAATGCTGTGGAATAAATAAACACATTGGACTGTCACCCATGGTTAGAAGACTAGCATTTAATATTGACTTTGTCTCTTGGTCATCACATGCTTTTCATCGAGATACTTAACCTCTGTGGGTCTGTTTCCTCATTGATAAAACACAGAAAGATGTAGGAATTAAATTCAGCTTTAAATAGATAAAGCTGTTGTTTGTAAGTTGTCATTTCACCTAGTGCAGGGGTCGGTGAGTTTTTTCTGTAAAGGACCAGATAGTAAATATTTTAGGTTTTGCAAGCCATATGGCCTCTATCACAACTACTCAGTTCTGCTGCTACAGTGCAGAAGCTGCCACAGACAATGTGCAAGTGAATGGGCATGGCTGGGTTCCAGTAAAATTTTACAAGAACAGGTGGCAGGCCAGATTTGGCCTTTAGGCCATAGTTATGCCAGGTCCTGACCTAGTGAAACATAGTATGGGTGTAAGCACTTAGAATACCTTTCATGTGAAAGCTCACTAGACTCTAAACTCCATGAGAACAAGAGCTTCTCCTGTTTGTGCTCATCATTGACTGACTCTCCAAGAGTTTAATCAAAGTCTTTTTCAGGAAATATTAGCTTCTAAACTCAAAGAGCAGTACCTGGAACTTAATAACTGAATGAAAAATGAGATAGGTAAATATCATTTCATTCTAAAAATTCTATTAAGACATAAAATATAAGACTTCATACTCCATATCTGTTCTTTCCATGCTTGTTTTTACACAACTGACAACTGGTTTGGAGTCTTACCTTTTGTTCTCTTGACATAAGATCAGTGACAGAAAAAGAGGTAATGCTACAATGATTAAAAAGGAAATACACATAATCCAGATATGATGTTATATAGACCCAAACTCATGAAAAAGCATTAAGGCCCCTGGGAATAAACATCACATATCATTGTGATCTTGAGAGGCCTCAGCCTGCAGCAGCTTGAAGTGGGGCTTGGTTTTCCCACCAGAGACTGAGGCCAAGCAGAGGCTGTGAGAGCACCAAATCCTCACTGGTAGGCCAGTGGTCAGTGACGAGGCCCTGGCTCTTTGGCTTTTCAGAAAAGAATTCCCACAAAGACAGAAAACAGTTAAACAAGTAAAGTGTTTATTAGGAGGGGGAAAAAAGAGTAGAGTACGTGTGGATAGACACATAGGTGGGCTCAGAGACAGAGTCGCACCCTTGTGGTGTGACTTGAATCACTTCTGTGGAGCCTTTCTTCCTGGTTTCCTTTGACCAATTGTCTTACTTTGCCCAGTGCTGAGATCGTATTTGATATTTCTTAGGGTCCTTGCATGTGTGCCACATCTCTCAGCCAAGACAGGTTCTAGTAGAGAGGCTTATGGGTAGTTGCATCACTTACTATGAGGTGATACCCCCCATCTTTTGATCTCCAAGGAAGCTTTCTGCACATGTGTAGTCAGGGAGGTCTCCGTAATTTCAAGAATGAGGAATATATGGTCTCATCTGGGCAGGGCCCAGCCTTCTCCCTCTTTTGTCCTGCTATTTTCCTCTTGGAGCATCCATCCATAGAGAACAAACTCCAACTGTTTGTCCCAGGGGCCTATCTATCTCCTGCCTCAATTGTGATGTATTAGAAACAGAGGGATTATGAAGCAGCTCTGTGGTAGCTGGTCCCATCAGAGCAGTATTACAGGCATGGTACCATTTGGACTTATGAAATTTGCATATAAGCATGCTGCTTAATATATAATTATAATGGACAGATGACATAAATCATGAAGCATTTCTTCTTCTCCTGAATGTTTTCTGCCTTTTCATTCTTTGCAATCTTTTTCACAAATGCTTTATTCTAGAGGTGTGGTATTTCTGACATTTTTAAACATATACAGGAGAGATTATATCTGAAAACTGGACTGAATGAAAAGGCTAATGCTGTCACCAAATAGAGATATCTTTTACTGACAATTCCGCCTTCTGCGGGTCTGTTAATCTGTGGGGAAAGGCGTGAAGCCTCCTGTACTATTATCTGTGAAAGGTTTTTACAAGAAGGTTGTTGGTCAGTTTCTAAGTTGTGCCCCACTCTTTGTGACCCCATGGACTGCAGCATGCCAGGCTTCCCTTTCCTTTACCATCTCCTGGAGTTTGCTCAAACTCATGTCCATTGAGTTGGTGATGCCATCCAACTACCTCATCCTCTGTCTTCCATAAGAATGTATCAAAAACAATGGGAAAGAAGAATCTAATGTGCAATTTTTCTGACTTTCAAAGAATATTTTTAAAATTACATGTAATTCTACATGAATATATTTTAATTTTAGAATGTTTAGAAAATACATACTTAGAAGTCTGTCATATTAAGAAAATGGTAAAATTTTTATGTGAAAATTGAGGTAAATGTTAAGCAAGCAAAATTTAAGTTCTGAGACATCTCTGGCAGTCCAGTGTTTAAAAATTTGCCTTCCAATGCAAGGGGTGCAGGTTCGATCCCTGGTCAGGAACTAAGGTTTCACGTTAGAGCAACATGGCCAAAAAATTAAATAAAAATTTAATTCTATGTTAGCCTCACCCAAGAACAGTATAATAGAGGTGGTTTTTCAGTTGTATTTACTTAGACTAGATGTAATAAAATCTAGTGGTCTTCCCTCGTGTCTCAGCTGGTAAAGAATCTGCCTACAATTCTGGAGACCTGGGTTTGATCCCTGGGTTGGGAAGATCCCCTGGAGAAGGGAACAGCTACCCATTCCAGTATTCTGGCCTGGAGAATTCCATGGACTGTATAGTCCATGGGGTTGCAAAGACTGCTGGGTCTCTAGCACTGAAGGCAGATTCTTTACTGCTGAGCCACAAGGGAAGACCCAATAAAATCTAGTACTTACTTACATATCCAAAAGCTAGCACCTGCTTTATTACATCAGAGTTCTATGTTAGCACTTTTTTTTTTAATGTGGACCTTTTTTTAAAGCCTTTATTGAATTTCTTACAATATCATTTCTGTTTTATGTTTTGGTTTTTTGGCCAAGAGTCATGTGGGATCTTAGCTTCCTGACCAGGGATCAAACCTGTACCTCATGCACTGGAAGGCAAAGTCTTAATCACTGGACCACCAGGGAAGTCCCCAAAGTTCTGCACTTGGACCTGGGAAGACCGCAGAGATGTATTTGAAGGGACTGCAGCCCTGAAATAACTTACCAAGTAGTCCCATGTAGTCTAGGAAATAGATTGTACACAAGAGAACCAGGGAAGAATGTTAGTAAGAGTAGATGAGGTAAGAAAGAGGCAACTCTGCTGAAAGTGGCTGGAGGTGGGATAAGTGTAAAGAGGCCAAGCTTCAAGTTTCAGGTTGAGACGTTGTTACTGTAGAGAGATCCCATTTCAAATTCCATCCTAACACATAGTCAATGGTAAAGTCCCCAGTAGGGCATTTGCCAGAAGAGCAGGGTGACTGGGAAAACTATTGTGAGGTGTTAACTGTGGGAAGAGTATCAACAAAAACACCAATACCCAGATTAGAAATCGAATTCAAGAGGGGTCATCTTTTCTTTCCTGTGTTTTTTTTTTTCTTCAACCTTTAAACATTTTATTTTGTATTGCGATGTAGCTGATTAACACTGGCATGTGGTAGTCTCAAGTGAACAGCAATGGGACTCAGCCATGTATATACATGTATTTTCCTGGTGTTTTAAAAATCTGCATTATAATAAAAATCAAATGCGAAATGTTATTATCTGCAGGTGGCACCCATCTAAAATGTTGATTTGCTGGCATACATTTGGATGACACTTGGAAACACATCTAGCACCATCCTGCTGGTGACTGTAGAATGTAGACATCAAAGAAAAGGGCAAAAGCTGGATTTCTGACTAAAGTTACCAAAGAAAATAGGAACAAAGTTAGTGAACACCTCGTTTAATGTCTAGTTAACACCTAGTTTAATGTCTAGTTAACACCTAGTATTAATGTCTATCTTAAGAGTGCCCCTGGCATTTAGTGACCAGAGTTAGGAAGTTGTAGTTAAACTTACAGGCTACCCAGATGGCTCAGTGGTAAAGAATTTGCCTGTCAGTGCAGAAGATGCAGATTCTATCCCTGGTTTGGGAGGATCCTTTGGAGAAGGAAATGGCAACCCACTCTAGTATTCTTGTCTGGGAAATCCCATGGACAGGGGAGCCCACGAGGCCACACTCCACTGGGTCACAAAAGAGTCAGACAAATTTAAACTGATAAAGGCTTGGGCATTTCCTGAGATGCTAGTTCAAAGCTTGGGAGTTTCCAGTCTTAAAAGATGCTATGGGAAACAGTCCATATGTTCTCATATTTACCATCCAGAAAAAAAGTACATAATTTGTGATTTTAACTGTTTTCAAATTTTACAGAATTAAAACACTCAGAATCTACTAGAGTCATAAGGTTCTGTGTTGCTCCCTTTAATTCAAGGTCATTACAAAACCATATTCTGTGTGGATCAGTGACCAAGTAGATGCAAAGGAAGGAGATTGTTACAACGAACTGGAAAATGGCTCTGTTCACCTGAGACCAGAAAGGGGATTTTATTAGCACAATAAAAGGCAAATAAATATACATAGGAGCTGCACATTGGCGGAACTTAGAGCAAGTTGTGTGCTGCTTTGCAGTGCCCTTAATGAGTGTGCATTTCTATATGGTTTTGGTAATAGTGCAATATGACACTGATTGTAGGGTCACATTGAAGAAACTGATTTTTTTTCTTTTGGCTAAAGATAATTTACTTGTCCTTTTCCTGAAATGCCAGTTTTGGGCATTTCATGCAAGCACAAAGCTAGAAAGACAATGAAAGCTGAATGAATGCTTGGCATATTTCTCAGACAGTAATGAAACCGGAGTAATTGAGAGAGTCAGCAAATCACAGTTATCAATCAAATGGTGAAGGAGGTGGGTACAGATGCCAGGTCTGATTTGTTCTTCTGGTCCAGAGAACCTGCCTTGTTTTTGTTATTAATTAATTCTTGTTTTGTGTTTTCACATTATTCTTTAAAAGATAGCAACATACACTGTTGCACTGCTGCTGCTGCTGCTGCGTCGCTTCAGTCGTGTCTGACTCTGTGTGACCCCATAGACTAGACGGCAGCCCACCAGGCTTCCCCGTCCCTGGGATTCTCCAGGCAAGAACACTGGAGTGGGTTGCCATTTCCTTCTCCAGCGCATGAAAGTGAAAAGTGAAAGTGAAGTCGCTCAGTCATGTCTGACTCTGTGCTACCCCATGGACTGCAGCCCACCAGGCTCCTCCATCCATGGGATTTTCCAAGCAAGAGTACTGGAGAGGGGTGCCATTGCCTTCTCTGACATTGTTGAACTAGGTCATACTTAAACTTCAACTTGAAAGTGTGGCCTGGAGATCACATAGTAAGTTCAATTTTCTAAGGAAACTGCCTAACAAATATCTGGTCCTAAAAGTGTAAAGGAAGCAGATGATCTAATTGCAAATATAAATAAAAAGAAAAAAGACACTTCAATTAGTGCATCAGTTAATCTGGATAGATTGAAAACTTACTTCCCACTCAACTATAAAATTAATCCTCTATTATCGTGGAGGAGATGTCATTGCAATGATTTCAGAAATAATGAATTTACCAAGAAATTTAAGAAGCGGATAAATCCCAGAACTTTGGATTTAAAGAAACTATTGTTCCTCTTGAATTTTCACTCACCTCCTTTGCTTTCTCCATTGATCTTGATTTTATCTAGAAGACACAAATGAATTGTATTATTTTTTCCCCTTTTCTAGGTAAAGGATCATTTCTTCCATTCAGATTGGATTCAGAATTAAAGCACTCTTCACCCTAGTTCTGAGTTTTTAGAATGTGAAGCTCAGAAGTTTCAAGATGTAATGTTCCAAACACTTAACTAAATGTAGACGTTGACAAATGAGTCATCCAGGTCTCAATTTTTTATCATTTAGTTTTCTGATTGAAAAAAAAAAAAAGGAACTGGCTTTAACCACAATTTAAGGGAAAAAACAGTTGCTTCTCTCCAACTGATAAAAATTTCAGCACTATAGGCAAGTTCCCTTGATGCTAATATAGATCTGGTGGGCCCAACAGACAGGTGGAGTTGGCAAATAAATGTTCATTTCTCTCTTTTATGACTCAGTGTTATCATGAGGGAAATGGAGAACATTTCCACAACACAGCTGTGTGGGATTCGCCAGCTCGTCTATCAAGATAACGCAGAGTCTTTTACTCCCCTGCAGTTTGGCAACCAGTACGGATCTGAGTAGGATATAGAAGATTACTCTCAAGTTCTTGGCTCCACTGGAAGTGCAAGTTGTGTTTCAGAGTTGCAAGCATTATCTATCAGTTTAAGAGTCTCTGGAGTAGTTTGTGGGATACTCCGGCTTGAAGACTCTGGTAAAACTGGGTAAGATTATAGAGGCCATTTAGTCAATGATTGAATCCCTTTCCCAGCTCCCTGACAAGTTATTTTCTAGCATGTATATGTATGCCTCTGGTGCAAGGAAACTCACTACTTTCCAGGGATACTTTCTGTTTTCAGTGACAAGCTGGAATCAAGATTGCCAGGAGAAATATCAATAACCTCAGATATGCTGATGACACCACCCTTATGGCAGAAAGTGAAGAAGAACTAAAGAGCCTCTTGATGAAAGTGAAAGAGGAGAGGGAAAAAGTTGGCTTAAAGCTCAACATTCAGAAAACGAAGATCATGGAATCGGGTCCCAACACTTCATGGCAAATAGATGGGAAAACAGTGGAAACAGTGTCAGACTTTATTTTTCTGGTCTCCAGAATCACTGCAGATGGTGATTGTAGCCATGAAATTAAAAGACTCTTACTCCTTGGAAGGAAAGTTATGACCAACTTAGCATATTGAAAAGCAGAGACATTACTTTTAAACAAAGGTCAGTCTAGTCAAGACTATGGTTTTTCCAGTAGTCATGTATAGATGTGAGAGTTGGACTATAAAGAAAGCTGAGTGCCAAAGAATTGATGCATTTGAACTGTGGGGTTGTAGAAGACTCTTGAGAGTCCCTCGGACTGCAAGGAGATCAAACCAGTCCATCCTAAAGGAGGTCAGTCTGGGTGTCCATTGGAAGGACTGATATTGAAGCTGAAACTCCAATACTTTGGCCACCTGATGTGAAGAGCTGACTCATTTGAAAAGACCCTGATCCTGGGAAAGATTGAGGGCAGGAGGAGAAGGGGACGACAGGATGAGATGTTTGGATGGCATCACCGATTCAATGGACATGAGTTTGGGTGGACTCCAGGAGTTGGTGATGGACAGGGAGGCCTGGTGAGCTGTGTTTCATGGGGTCGCAAAGAGTCCATCATGACTGAGTGACTGAACTGAACTGAACTGAACTGAATTTTTAGATGGGTTTCCTTCGTAGCTCAGTGGTAAAGAACACATCTGTCAATGTAGGAGACACAGGAGACTCAGGTTTGATCCCTGGGTCAGGAAGATCTCCTGGAGGAGGAAATGGCAACCCACTCCAGTATTTTTACCTGATAAATCCCATAGACAGAGGAGTCTGGTGGGCTCAGTTCCTAAGGTCACAAAGAGTCAGACACGGCTTAGTGACTAAACAACAGCAACAATTTTTAGGTGGTTCTTGATTGTGCTTATTCTTAAACCTGCTAAAGTAGAGTTTCACTCATTGTTCCCAATTTTATATTTCAAATTCATAGGAAATAAATTCTTTTTTTCATACAAATATATCCTTAAATTCTTGAAAGTAGGCATCATGTCCTTTAGGCTGATATTCTAATTATTCTAATGATTCCTCCTCTGATGGGATCTTGAGTCTTTTCTTCTTTGGACTGAGTGACTTGGCTCAACACCCAGAATGTGATCAGCTCATGGAAGCGTCAAGTGAACCTGTTACCTTGGTGGACCTGATGGCTTGACTTTGTCAACCATAGTTCAGTTCTTTGCCTGGTCTCAGCTCAACATCGCAAAGAGAAATGAAAGATGTGACTGGCCATTTTTAAGAATCATTTTCATCTTAGGAAGCAACACAGTTAATGCAAACACATAGTAATAATTTATACATTTAAATACCTCCAGAAAAAAGAATTTCAGGGAAAAAATCCACAGATAAAAAGCCAAACATGTCATCTTCCTGTACCAATCTTTGTACTCTTCCACTTAGCAATGCTCAGATGTTATCTAAGTACCCTTTAATCTCCTTCATCTTTGCAATATTCAATGAGTTGTGTTGTTTCACTGCTATTACCATTCTTGTCCCTGGACCTGATGGCTAAATTAATGCCTTGGATCCTTATAGTTTGGTGTGAATGTAATAGCATCTAGCTCAACCATGCAGCTAGCTTGAATCTTTTCTAGGTCTCCTTAGTCTCAAATGTAGTTAAATTAAGTGAGTAGTCTCTACAGGGTTTGGGAGATTGCATAGCTGAAAAGTTCACTCCGACCAGAAAGGTATCTTACTCTTACTTCCAAAGATCCTTACACAGAAAAATGCAAATGCAACACATGTTCACCCATGGTTCACCCATGATCCATGTCAACGTACAGCAAAAACCACTACAATATTGTAAAGCAATTCACCTCCAATTAAAATAAATAATTTAAAAATAAAAAAGAGCAAAATGCAAATACAATATCACCAGGTCTAAGTTTTCAAGAAAAGTAGAAATCCATATTTTTAGATAAATTTCTTTGATTTTTTTTTAAGGTTTTTTTTTTTTTTTTTAAGTTGGTCCTCCTAAGTATATTCTCAGGATGTTCTAGTCAACAGCCATCATTTTGGGACCTTTGTTCCATAGTCATACTTTCTGTTTTCTCAATAATTTTTAAAATCACATGAGAAGCATTAAAGACAAGAATCCTGAGACACTGAAAAGGATACAATAGGGTATGCCACATCTATGATACAATCTTAAATAAAAAGATGAGCATTGCATGTGTCATATGAGCAACAACTGTATTTTTTAAATATCAATTTAGGAAAACAAAGACAAGGAGAAAACATGAAAGTGGAATGAAATACTATGGACAATTTAAATTTTTCTTTTTTCTCTTATAGAAAAAATTTAAAAATTCTATTCTGTGAGCCTACACAGCTTCAAGAAAGAAAATGATTATAAATATATCTTAACTATTATATTCAAATAAAATAAAAAGAAAATCAGAATGCAAGATTTCATTAAGACGAGCAATTCTCGATATGTTAACCTTCCCTTGTAGCCTGTCTGCACTATTCAGTCTTGTATTCTTTTTTAATGCTAATACATGCTCAAATTATCCTGTTTTCAGAATCAATTCTGGTAGAAAAACTAGAAATGTAACATCAAGATGAAGGGAATGGAAATGGAAAATGAAAATTCTTTATTTGTTAATGAGGATGTTAAATAAAAGGGAGAATCATATACTGGGTACAAGATTGATCAAATCTTGGTATTCTGACTCTTTCTAATGGGATCTGACTTACTTAAAGCTAACATTTTTTGAGCACTTACTCAAGTTATTTTTACTATTATCTCCATATATTACCTCCATATTTAGTGGTACAGACACTTAGATCTAGCAAAATCAACCTAATACCACAGAGATCCAAAGTGCCAGAGTCAGGGTCCCCACTCAGGTCATGATCCCTCCAAAACTGTCACTACTGCCTATTGCTTACAAGCCAAATAATCTCAAGTCAAAATAAAAGCTTCCTGACACACCACAAAACAGAATGAGAAAAAGCTTTTCTAATACGTCTCTTCCCTCATCAGATCTGTTGCATATCAAATGGATTGGGCACCATGAACCACTGAAAACAGTTGTATTTCTGATGAGGCTTCTTTTCTTGCCTTCTCTTCCTTTTTTTTTAACCTCTGCACACACCCCTGTGATGACTGTGGCTGGCAATTTTGAGTGTCACAGGTTACTGTACCTTTCTTTGCTGTATGACAAGCAGTTAGAAAATTTGAAGGATGATTTGATTTGAGATTCCTTCAGTGAAGACAATATAAAGGGTAAATAAGCTACAACTCTGCTGTAGTAAATCCACTCCAGCATGATACAGTGTGTGCTGGCCAGGTCCGTGTGTGTTAATCAGGTCTTTTTACTGTGTACTCTTGATGCTTTCTCATTCAAGGCCTTGCTGCCCTGCCCAGGACTAGCTCATTCCTAGAGATAGCAAATAACTTACTTGGGAGCATGCTTTTCAAGTTAGACTAACCTATCCATAGCCCGTAGCCCAACCACTTCCTCTGTTGGGCTCTGACACTCAGAGCAACTGTGCTTCTGTCCTGATCACCCCTGGTCTTGGCACCACACAGCCAGGGACAGCCCCTAGGGCCCAGAGCCTGATAAAAAGATTCAAACTTGCCAGTTGTAAGTCTGCTCACCCTGCTTGGCCTATTCTTCCCCTATGGAAACCACAGTCAAGGCTTTGGCCCATGCTTTCCTCCTGTTCTGTCTGCTTCCTGACTGACACTGGTGCCTCCCCTTGTGGCCCACCATGGCATGGCACAACCCCTCCTCTTGGCATCTACGAATATAGTAGTATATCTTTTCAGGGGCAATTGTCTCCTAAACTTTTAGCTTCACCGTATCTGAAGAAAAGTAAAATCTATATTTTAAAACCATCCAGGAAGCCTCAAACTCACAGCATGATTTACACTCCCTGGAATGCTAGGTTTACTATTATGAGTCTGTTTGTGCTGGGCCTTATCCGTGCAGAGTCAGCTAGGACTCCAACTGGGGCTTTTACAGCCCTTTTTGAGCAATAGCTCATAACTGACTCCACCCATATAAAAGGAGATATGTAATTCAGTGAACTGACAATGCACATATAACCCTCTTGTTTGCCATGGAGATTACGTAAGACATAAACAAGTTGTGTCTGTGTCTCAGCATTAGACAAGGTAAGCACCCTTGATGTTTCATTACAGAGCTGCCACCAGAAACCATGGTGACCTCAGACAGACTGAGACCCACCGCATGCTAAATGGGAAGGTTTCAGTTCTAGGTAGAAACTTAAAATCAATGGAATGAAGAGTTGTGAGATTAAGATATAAATGTTTAAACGTAATGTAACTCTGAGAAAAGTTTTGCATGCCTAAAACGAACTCAAGCTGGATAGAAAATGCTCACAGCTACCTCATAAAGCATTGTTTATTTTCTCTGATGAAGCCTTGCTCCCCTGCTACCCTTTCCTTGCCAACATGTGGCGTTCTCAGGGGCAGTTTCCAATCACCGCTGCTGCCAGCCAGCTGGTCACTGCAGCAGTCAGCACACTGACCCTGGAGAGCACCGAGGCGCCCCACCGTCAGCCAGTTTGCATGATGCAACCTCAGCAATGTGGAAGCTCCAACCACCCCTGCACTCTCTGGCTCAAACTTGGCCGTTTGGGGAGGCTGCCAGGACAGCACCAGGAGGGGAGCCAGGGGGAGCCTTTTGCCAGAACCAGCAGGTGGCAATGGCCAACAGCAGCTTAGAAGGCAGATTAGTCTTTCCAGCAGTTAAGACAGCCAACAGAGGTGGGAGCCAACGCTGCCCTTGTTATCCAACGTATAGGCATTGTTATAAATGACATCAGAGCCCCCCTGTACATTTCTCATTGGGCTTGTTAGCCAGGTGGCAGTTTTACCAGAGTCATCAGTGCTCCAAGCAAAGCGTATGCTATATCATTTAACTTACATGGGAGGCCAGGGAATTACATTTCTTGGAAGAGTGTCTTGGAGACACGATAACAATGATCTCTGGTATTTATACAGTACTGTTCTCCAAAGCGGTTAATGCACCTGACAGACGGCCTCTAAATCAGACTTAGAACATTGCTCATGAGTAGAGGAGGAAGCGCGATCCAATCACTTTAGAAATTAGAAAGCTGAAAATGTAGATACGGTATTTTGGAGTTAAGGTCATGCACAACTTGAGTTAGAGTCATGATGGAAATCTACGAGTTCCGAATGGCATTTTCATACCCAAGGCAACATGTGAGTTGAAGGAGTACATAAAACTCTGAGTGACGCCAATACATTTGTATCCATGATCTATTCACTTCAAATGACAGTAGAATACAGACCTCTTTTCATTTTGATCTGAAATGGGATTACATATATACTAGAGAAGTGAAAGAGGGCTTCCCCAGTGGCTCAGTGATAAAGAATCTCCCTGTCAGTGCAGGAGATTCAGGAGACTTGGATTCGATCTCTGGGTGAGGAAGATCCCCTGGAGGAGGAAATGGCAACCCACTCCAGTATTCTTGCCTGAAAATTCCCATAAACAGAGGAGCCTGGCAGGCTACAGTCCATAGGGTCACAAAGAGTCGGACATGACTGAGCAACTGAGCACACACACACGGAGAAATGAAAAAGGTTTATTATAAAATTGGTTCTAAATTCTTTCAAGAGCAGAGATAATACAGAAAACAGATGTTAGAAAAGATGTCTTCCAAACTGGAAGAAGTTTCAATAAGTTGTAAGGTTTCTGAAAAGAGGAAGGCCTAACAATCAACAAGTATTTATTGCTTGCCTATAATGAGTTCAACACTGTTTCAGGGCTTACATACTCAAGAAATACATTTTTAAAAAATCTAAGACCGAGTCTGTGCTTTTAAGGGTATTACAATGTTGTTGACAGAGCCAAACTAATGAAAGCATTAGTGGCCAGCGTTAAAGGAGACTGTGTCTAGACTCTTCCTGCAGTTAGACTAGGAGGAAAGGAGAGAATTGGCGAGGCCTGGCATGGTCCAGGGAGGCTGCATGGAGCAGAAGCAATACACTTGGCTAGGCCTTAGCATGCCTAAGACTGAGCCCCCCAAACCATATCATACAGAGCCCTAAACTAGGAAGCAAAATTTCATCTCCCACAACATAATGATCACTCGAATGAGCTTCCATCACTGAAAATCAGTCATATGCCAGAAACTATGTTGGATACTGATGAACAAGATGAGCTGTGATGGGTTTTAGAAACAGAGAAAGGAGTCTTGTAAAAAGCCTAGATATGCTGATTTGTTGTTGCTGTTGTTCAGTCCCTAAGTTATGTCCGACACTTTGCGACCCCATGGACTGCAGCACACCAGACTTCCCTGTCCTTCACTGTCTCCCAGAGTTTAGTCAAACTCATATCCTTTGAATCTGTGATGCTATCTAATCATTTCATTCTCTGCCCCCCTTCTCCTCCTGCTTTCAGTCTTTCCCAGTATCAGGGTCTTTTCCAAAGAGTCTGCTTTTTGCATCAGGTGGCCAAAATATTGGAGCTTCAGCTTCAGCATCATTCCTTTCCAATGAATATTCAGAATTAATTTCCTTTAGGATTGACAAGTTTGATCTCATTGCAGTCCAAGGGACTCTTAAGAGTCTTCTCTAGCACCACAGTTTGAAAGCATAAATTCTTTGGCCCTCAGCCTTCTTTATGGTCTAACTCTCACATCTGTATATGACTACTGGAAAACCCATAGTTTTAACTATATGGACCTTTGTCGGCAAAGTGATGTCTCTGCTTTTAAAATTTGTCATAGCTTTCCTTTCAAGAAGCAAGTGTCTTTGAATTTCATGACTGCAGTCACCGGCTTCTCATGTGGCTCTAGTAAGGAATGCAGGAGACATAAAAGATACAGGTTTGATCCCTGGATCAGGAAGATCCCTTGGAGGAGGGCATGGCAGCCCACTCCAGTATTCCTGCCTGGAGGATCCCATGGACAGAGAAACCTGGTGGGCTACAGTCTATAGGGTCACAAAGTCAGACATGGCTAAAGCGACTTAGCATGGATGCACACACACATGTCAACATCCACAGTGATTTTGGAGCCCAAGAAACTAAAATCTGTCACAGCCTCTACTTTCTACCATTCTGCTTGCCGCAAAATGCTGCCAGGCCCAGTCAAATCCCATTTAGATGGCCATCCATGCTTTGCAACCATCACAAAAATCTGAGAAATCAAACTTACCCAAAAGAAAAAGCAGACCGTATTGCAGAGTTAAAACTTCCTTCCACCTCCTGCCTTTACAAAGCCAATACTTTCATGCCTCTTTGAAAAGCAGAACCAGGTAGAAATGGAGTGAGGAGCTGAAAATGATTTTTTACCATCTTAACTCCCTGAGTCTCCCAGGGGATAAACAACTGAGGTACGTTAGTGAAAGCTCTAGAACTCAGGAAAATACATTTGGAAAATCCCTGGATGGGCTAATTCTTCAAGAATGTCTTGATTCTTTGAGCCAGAAAATAAAGCCAAGAATCAGTTCAGTTCAGTCACTCAGTCATGTCCTACTCTTTGTGACCCCATGAATCGCAGCACGCCAGGCCTCCCTGTTCATCACCATCTCCCAAAGTTCACTCAGACTCATGTCCATCGAGTCAGTGATGCCATCCAGCCATCTCATCCTCTGTTGTCCCCTTCTCCTCCTGCCCCCAATCCCTCCCAGCATCAGAGTCTTTTTCAATGAGTCAACTCTTCCCATGATGTGGCCAAAGTAGAGTTTCAGCTTCAGCATCATTCCCTCCAAAGAAATCCCAGGGTTGATCTTCAGAATGGACTGGTTGGATCTCCTTGCAGTCCAAGGGACTCTCAACAGTCTTCTCCAACACTACACTTCAAAAGCATCAATTCTTCAGCGCTCAGCCTTCTTTACAGTCCAACTCTCACATCCATACATGACCACAGGAAAACCATAGCCTTGACTAGACGGACCTTAGTCGGCAAAGTAATGTCCCTGCTTTTGAATATGCTATCTAGGTTGGTCATAACTTTTCTTCCAAGGAGTAAGCGTCTTTTAATTTCATGGCTGCAGTCACCATCTGCTGTGATTTTGGAGCCCCCAAAAATAAAGTCTGACACTGTTTCTACTGTTTCCCCCTCTATTTCCCATGAAGTGATGGGACCAGATGCCATAATCTTCGTTTTCTGAATGTTGAGCTTTAAGCCAACTTTTTCCACTCTCCTCTTTCACTTTCATCAAGAGGCTTTTTAGTTCCTCTTCACTTTCTGCCATAAGGGTGGTGTCATCTGCATATGTGAGGTTATTGATATTTCTGCCAGCAATCTTGATTCCAGCTTGTGTTTCTTCCAGTCCAGCGTTTCTCATGATGTACTCTGCATATAAGTTAAATAAGCAGGGTGACAATATATAGCCTTAACGTACACCTTTTCCTATTTGGAACTAGTCTGTTGTTCCATGTCCAGTTCTAACTGTTGCTTCCTGACCTGCATACAGATTTCTCAAGAGGCAGGTCAGGTGGTCTGGTATCCCCATCTCTTGAAGAATTTTTCACAGTTTACTGTGGTCCACAGAGTCAAAGGCTTTGGCATAGTCAAGAAAGCAGAAATAGATGTTTTTCTGGAACTCTCTTGCTTTTTCCATGATCCAGCGGATGTTGGCAGTTTAATCTCTGGTTCCTCTGTCTTTTCTAAAACCAGCTTGAACATCAGGAATTTCACAGTTCACATAGTGCTGAAGCCTGGCTTGGAGAATTTTGAGTATTACTTTACTAGCCTGTGAGATGAGTGCAATTGTGCAGTAGTTTGAGCATTCTTTGGCATTGCCTTTCTTTGGGATTGGAATGAAAATGACCTTTTCCAGTCCTGTGGCCACTGCTGAGTTTTCCAAATTTGTTGGCATATTGAGTGCAGCACTTTCATAGCATCATCTTTCAGGATTTGAAATAGCTCCACTGGAATGCCATCACCTACACTAGCTTTGTTCGTAGCGATGCTTTCTAAGGCCCACTTGACTTCACATTCCAGGATGTCTGGCTCTAGATGAGTGATCACATCATCATGATTATCTGGGTCGTGAAGATCTTTTTTGCACAGTTCTTCCATGTATTCTTGCCACCTCTTCTTAATATCTTCTGCTTCTGTTAGGTCCAGACCATTTCTGTCCTTTATCGAGCCCATCTTTCCATTAAATATTTCCTTGGTATCTCTAATTTTCTTGAAGAGATCTCTAGTCTTTCCCATTCTGTTGTTTTCCTCGATATCTTTGCATTGATCGCTGAAGAAGGCTTTTTTATCTCTTCTTGCTATTCTTTGGAACTCTGCATTCAGATGCTTATATCTTTCCTTTTTCCCTTTGCTTTTCTCCTCTCCTCTTTTCAGAGCTATTTGTAAGGCCTCCCCAGACAGCCATTTTGCTTTTTTGCATTTCTTTTCCATGGGGATGGTCTTGATCCCTGTCTCCTGTACAATGTCACGAACCTCATTCCATAGCTCATCACGCACTCTATCTATCAGATCTAGTCCCTTAAATCTATTTCTCACTTCCACTGTATAATCATAAGGGATTTGATTGAGGTCATACATGAATGGTCTAGCGGTTTTCCCTGTTTTCTTCAACTTAAGTCTGAATTTGGTAATAAGGAGTTCATGATCTGAGCCACAGTCAGTTCCTGGTCTTGTTTTTGTTGACTGTATACAGCTTCTCCATCTTTGGCAGCAGAGAATATAATCAATCTGATTTTGGTGTTGACCATGATGATGTCCATGTGTAGAGTCTTCTCTTGTGTTGTTGGAAGACGGTGTTTGCTATGACCAGTGCGTTTTCTTGGCAAAACTCTATTAGTCTTTGCCCTGCTTCATTCCGCATTCCAAGGCCAAATTTGCCTGTTACTCCAGGTGTTTCTTGACTTCCTACTTTTGCATTCCAGTCCCCTATAATGAAAAGGATATCTTTTTTGGATGTTAGTTCTAAAAGGTCTTGTAAGTCTTCATAAAACCGTTCAACTTCAGTTTCTTCAGCGTTACTGGTTGGGGCATAGACTGGATAACTGTGATATTGAATGGTTTGCCTTGGAGACGAACAGAGATCATTCTGTCGTTTTAGAGATTGCATCCAAGTACTGCATTTTGGACTCTTTTGTTGACCATGATGGCTACTCCATTTCTTCTGAGGGATTCCTGCCGGCAGTAGTGGATATAATGGTCATCTGAGTGAAATTCACCATACCAGGTGGCAATTTTAAGTTCAAGGAAAGTCTAAAGATGCACTGACTCTGAAACACTGTGCTGATACTCAAGGGTCTGGACCTGGGTACAGGGCCCCTCCCTTGACGCATCTTTCCCAGGTCAGAATGGGATTTTATTACGATGCTAACATATCCTCCCTTTCTTTTGCTCTTACCAGT